>NC_141693.1:1344340100-1345540100 GCF_964263255.1 Lissotriton vulgaris | reverse complement strand
CCATGCTTGGGTAGATACATGTTATGTTACTTAGATGCCTTTACGCTTGTCAAGGGGTAAGGCACCCACTGATGCCAACACTTTCCAAAGAATTAGAACACCCAGCGAGCTCCTTGGTGTGGGCAGGAAAGTATAGCAGAGTGAAATTAGAAAGGCTGTGGTTGCCATGGGATAGAGGAGGTATGCTGCTGCAATCCTTGACATATATTACATGGCATCACAGCTACAGCTTGTGGTCAGAGGCAGAGATGAGAGTCTGGGTTGGGAGAATCAGATATATAGAGATACATACATCTGACGAAGCCGGATTCCTAATGATGGGCAGCTGTATATCTCAGTAGTTCAAAGTCTGAGAATTAATTTAAAGATGTCCCTTTGTGCTAGAAATTAAACTATAGTGCTTGCAACCTTTTAAAAAGATGACAACATATGGCAAAGCATCAATTGTAGAGATAGGTTGTGAAACTTTTAGAGATACTGATAGATTCCCGATATTGGAGGTATGCCAGGCTACATTTGGAGTAAGACTAGGGAAATTCTTGCAATAGACAAAGCTGGCAGAGACTGCCAGGGAGTTTCTTGAGGCATCAATGGATAGGCGACCAGCTGGTGTTTATACAGCATTGTGCATTTCCAAAGCAGGATAGCTGTTACTGATTGAGGCAAAGGAAAAGAGACAGTCAGATACCAATAAAGAGTGGCAAAGAATATGTTAGCAGATCAAGATGGTTTCTAGCAATGCATCGTTTAAATTTGTCCAGTCCAATTATGTATATAGGTCATATTTGAAATCTGTAACAATAAATAGAATATATTCTCAAAGGGTCCCAGGAATATTCGAGATACAGACAAATTCAGGATTTGTACATGTGACATCCAACTGCCCTCAAATATCAGACTTTTGGACCACAATTCAAGTTACACACCACTGGATAGCTGGAGGGATACTGGCCATGACTATGAAACAATACCCTCTAGAAATGAGCCCCAAACCAAAGAAAATGAACATGAGATTCAATGTTGCTGCTTTGGGTAGGATACTAGTTAAATAACGTATAGCAACACACAGGATGAGGCTCCAGGAACCACAGCTGAATAGTTGGATAATAAGATAGGTAGGAATGAATATTAGAGGAGGAAGGGTTTATAAATTGAACAAGAACAGATCATAAACTCACTGAAGAATTAGGGACTGGTCAAAGATTAGGAAACTAATTGACCCACCACATGGACAACCATGAGAGGATAAAAACTGGATGTGTCGGTCTGGGAATAGAGACGTAGGCAATGCGCTAATAATGTGAAAGCCCTTTAACTTTCAGAGAAGATAATCTGTGGGTGCTCAGGGACAGGCAGGGGTATGAAAAAATATCATTTAACACATCCGTAGACAACATTAAATATATACTGTTATACTAAGATTTGGAGACAGGTGTGCCGTTATAAATATCAGGGGAGAGGGATTGATGAGATCAAAATGTGGAGGGTTGTACTATGCCATTAAGATGTGTGCCTCTTAGCTGAACATGAACCCAGCAGAGTGAAGGAACACATTGCCATGAACATGAAGTGTGTATAAGGGCTCACAGTCTGTACAATACGACTATTGTTTGCATTTACAATTGTATGTTGCACCACAATGGGAAGTTGGTTATGGAGAAAAGACATGGAAGATGTGTTCTTCCTTAAGTTCATTATACAAAAAAACATACATTTATTTATTCAGACTGACCCTGCGGCTACATTTGACAATTTGGTCATGCATCAGCTACCGCACTATTCCACTTCTGACAAATATTAAACCGTGCAGTGTCTGAGATTTTCCATTGTTTTAAGAAACCATCAGTTCTAGACATTGGGTCTGATGTCATACATACTGGTTGCAAAAATTGAGTTGCAATTTATGGCAGTATTTTTTTTAGACCAGTACAAAAATTTACAGCTCGACCTATGTACTTATAGGTGGGTTCCTAAAATTCTGATATAGAGTGGGTCGTAATTCGATCTACCTCATGAATATTACTGAGGTACGTTGCAAAATGCGACTCAGTCCAACTGGGGGTCGTCACAGGGAAGGTAGCCTCCTAGGGTTAGCAGGTCCCTATGCCCGTGAGTACCTTTAAAGTAAACATTCTATTTTTCAAATTGAGCTGTTTTAAAAATGCAGCGTTTTTTAAAAGTTTTTTTTTAAAGTGTGTTTAAGAATTGATAATGGACCATTGCCTAATCTCAACAAGGTTCTTTACATTGACAAATGTGCATTCTCCCGGGTGAACCTGTAAATAAGTATGTGTTAGTTCCTTAGCTGCTACCTACAGTTATGGACATATCGCAAAAAAAGATGAAGCATTACTACTTTCTGCATATGATTTCACTGTGGAACAACTGCTTGCTAGTGCCAGAATAATGAAGAATACAATGAGCTACATGAGATAAATGCCACCATCCCCTAAAAGTAGCATTCTGGGAGAAGTGGCTAACTTGAGTGGAAGTAAACCTGCACAGGATTTAGGGAAAAAAGTGGTTTGAAATGTAAGGGGAGAATGTTAGATGTTTTCATACCAGTAGTGATTTGCATTGCACTGCAAGTGTTGACAAATGGCAATGTGGGATGACGCTTTCCATGTTTTACGAGTAATAAAAAGGGTCACTTCACTTGTCTATGTAAATAAAAATGCAACAATAGGAAGGCCGTCAATATGATGGTCTAGACTAGAGAGACATCAATAGTGTTATTTATGTCTTGGCATATTGTAATGTAATTGTGGGAAAGATAAAAATCAGCTTGATGACATTTAGGGTCGCCTTGCCCCTTAAACACTGGGGATTTGTTTTAGAAATTTCACGGAGTACACCTTAAAAGGTCCAAGGTGAAACTGTTTGGCTGTGGTAAAAAGTTAGTAATGAGGATTGGTGAATTCAAATAGAGTTTACCCTTCCAAGGCAACAATACAGAAAATGCTACCATTGATGTGGCAAGGGATGCTTGCGATGAGGTAAGTAAAAAGAGTCGAATATCATTTTGGATCCCAGCCATCCTTTCAGTCGTCCAAAACGTGCAAATGGTTTATTGAGAGGGAGGCACTAGCTTTCTGGTAGGGCATGCACTCGAGTGGACCGGCGTGGGGTACGAGGACGCGGACCGGCACATGAGATCAACTAAGACAAATTCGAGACACTGATATTGAGAGGCAACTGATGGAAATATACCCGACTTCTATTTTTTGTGAAACTGATTTCGCCTCACACCACAGGAGCACTTGTGGCCTGGAATTATCGCCACATGTAGAACCAAAAACCAGCGAAAACAAACAGCCGTGAACAAGTCGCATGTACTACCCACAAGAGGCGACGAAACACATGTTGGCTTGGCTTGGGAAATAAATCTTGAACAACAAACAAGAAGAAGAACAATTAAAAAAGTAGAAAGAAAAAACTGACAAATTGAACTGTTTTTTGGGTGCTAATATTTCTGAAATGATGATTTGAATTTACGAGTGCTGAGGTACAATATTATCATGCATCATTTATGGATGTACTTGTGGGATTCAAAGTTTACCCTCCAATTGAATTACATACCATGGAAAGATTAGTACTGCACTAAAAGTGTTGGATGGGCTACTCCAAGTAGTGCTTACAAGTTAGAATATATGTGTGTGAAAATACCATAGTTGATTTTTTTTGTCATGCTGCCCTCACCTTCTGAAATGGAAGCCAAGACGTTTTGTGATGAGTAAGATGAGGAGTGTGTTATGAACAGTGTTGTGAGGTATTTCGGGGAGCTCTTTCTGAAGAAGAATAAGTAGCAAAACTGGAAGAGAAGCATTGGGTTTGTTGGCTTGTGTACTTGGAATAGCAAAATGTTAGAATTCTCTCACGGAGGACATGTGTGAATAAATGTGATGAATAGAAGTATTTTATAAGAGTTTAGTTGTCAGCTCTTGACAGGACTATTGAAAAACAGGTTAGGTGATGTGAGCCTGTGATGTGAGTGAAAAGGTAAAAGTTACCACACCGGTGCATGTAAAACACACTGAGATTGCTGATCTGCCTAGGAATAAGTTCGCTTAGAAAATCTTCTGGCCTTTTGGGGTGAAGGGAAGTTCAACAATGTATATTACTGCTATGTTGGATTTTTATATAAACTGTTCTGAGATAAAGTATGTGCATATTGTCACAATCAGACATTTGTTGGAATTTATGAAGGACATTTGTAATAGGGAGGGTTATCCATAGGAAACAGTGACCGACAATGGTCTCTGGTTGGCGGCTATTGAAGGATGAGCTGGAATAAAGCATGTTAAGACATTGTTGTAACACACTAAGCACAGTTGACTCGTGGAACATTTAAATAGGATTGTGAAGGAGCATTTCCAGATGGCAATGGTGGGTGCTGGAAGAATTATAGGAACAGTGGCAGCCAACACCACAGCTGTAACCGCAGCAGGGGCCACAGTAGTGACCAAAGCTTATGCCACAACAATGACAAAAGCAAATAGGCACTGGAGGTAGGGGAGAAGGGGTGATGCAGCACCCCCAAATTAAAAATGCTGGCGCTCAGAAGGTGAAAGAGCAATAAAGTTGTCACAGTTGTTGTGTGTTAAAAGACAGAGGTTGGATGGGAACATGGCCAAGCAGCCAAGATGGCGGATGCAATTTAGCAGCACTCCGCTCCCTGCCCTTATTATCCTGCAAATATCCCTGAAATGGGGAATCACCCATATACACCCAACGAGTAAAGTGCCCCCTACCTGCTGCAGATCCAGCCGGTGGTGAGAAAATGAAGTGAGGAGGGAGTGTTGGGGACTGCGTTGCGAATGAAGTTTCAGACGGCTGGTGGTGTGCTGCCAATGCGAGGCCCCCCTGGTCTCCATGACCAGCATACTGAGTCAGCGGCTGTGAGCGAACGCAGGCTGAGGGGGGATCGGTACTGTGGTGCCTCCTGCTGCTACGGAGAAGCTGCCAAGTTAGCTTTGGAACTGCCCGGGACTGCCAACCGCATGGTGTTGGCGCGACGCGATAGACAGAGGAGGAGGTGATCTAGAGGCGTGGTAGGCCTCTTCTGAAGAGAGAACAGTGACGTGCCCCTGCCTGTTCTCACTCTCTGAAGCATTTTTTGCGATCTGGTGATTGTCAAAGACAATGCAGCCCCTCACAGCTTGGTAAAAGGGCCAATGCAACTGCTCAGACCAGAGGTAAGGAATGGGGAAGCAAGAAGAATGTGCTTAAGACGGCCCGGTGGTCAGGTCTGGCCCAGGCCTGGAGGTGTGCATGCAGGCTTGGGGCCTGCCTGATCCTCTTGCCCCTGCACCACTTGCTATTGCCCTTGCTGGGCCAATGTGAACACACAGTAATTCCTAGACAGCTAACCCCACCAGGATTACTCTTGGTGGAGGTGGTCCGCCTTTTTGCTTGTTTATTTCCCATGGAGACATTGCTAAATTACGCATGACCGTTGAAGGAATCACTCCTGCCGCTGAAAGCGCGGCACTCCAATTTGGCATGGGTGTGAACTGAACTCTCCAGGCACGATTGAGCAACCGGGGTGACGGAGGGCACGAAAATAAAAATAAAAGCAGAAGTAGGGCTAATGAGATGGGGCCTAGGTGTCAATGTTAATCTAAGTGCAAGTACAACATTGCGTGAAGGCCCTTCATCTCTCAGTCGGCGCCTGGGATAGGGAGGAGCGTGAAAGCATTATGAATTGCAGCTGACCTGGGCTGGAGGTTATAACTTGAGCTGGATTGCTTGACATCCTAGAATCCAGCACAAAGAACAGGGCTGAATTGATTAAAAGTTAGTACCAGCTCCCCGGATGACCCACAGGACACACTTGCAAATCAAAGCTTTTCCTTAAGACCAGAGAGACGGGGATACGGGCTGTGTGCCCGCGACACTCCCAACACATTGGCTCCCACTCTACTGTTCCTGTACCAGTGGGCCAAGACTCAGTAGCCCTACGCCTCAACAATTGGCCATGGGTGATCTATAATCCAATACCCCGCAAGTGGTGACCCGCTCAGACCTAGCTGGACCACGTAAAGGAGCACAGCCCAGAATGCGGATCCCTTGCACCAGACATTAGCCACAAAAATGCACACGGTCCTGAGCGCAGTTGAGAAACTTGGCACATTGCTACAGCGGGAATCCAAAAATAAATTCTAAATCAACATCGTCATTTCCCTGAAACCTCAGAACACACATTTATTCACCAGTGGGGCTCATAACACTGTACACTTTCTCTGTTCATTTAACTCGACTTCAGGGATTGGTGAAAGAACAAAGGAATCCTACCGTAACATTTGGCGGAGTGTCTAAACCTATTTAACTAATTATTATTTACACTTTATAGTTTAAACGATTTACCATGGTTTTAATCAAACACCAATTTATTCAGACACACCACCATAGTGGCAATGGATCTGCTAGAATGAAAATTAGGCGTAGGAAAAACTACACGACCAGCTTTTAATCTTCCATTTTCCTAATTTTATTTAAAACAAACTTTGAGTATGTCTGACATTTAGGCATTTATTATTTCTTTATTCAGTAAAATTCTTAATCTTTATTTCAAAAATGATAATTTTATTCAAAAGCTCGGAAAATAGACATTTATTTCAGAATTAAGTAAAGATTAGCAAAGAATAGATAGTTCCCAACTCATACTATCCTAACATCCCTAACTAAACCCTCATCTTATCCTTTCAGTCCTGCATAGAAAAACAAGCAAAATCAAAGAGTTCTTACACCCAGGATTCGATCTGTAATCCGGCAGCACTTCGAGAGGAAATCGAAAGGAGCAACTGCCTCTAAACAAAATCAGGGGTTTTTATACACTAATTTCCTAACCTAATCTATCTAAAAAGTATCTAACATCACCAACTCAAGTTCTGATTGGACAATTTTTGGGGTAGATGAGTTCTTCCTCCTCATTACAACATCATGTTCACAGTGAATCAGCAGTTTCATAATGAACCATTGTTTAGGACAGTCTTTGGCCTAGTCATTTCCTTGACTTGCAACTGTCAGGTTCATTCTCACGTTCAGAACATTCGAATGTCCGTGTTTTTGGCAATCATCCTGTCTTCTGGGCCAGGGTAGCCTTGAACCTCCCATTCGAGCACGGGCAGTTCACTCTCACTTGCAGGCGTCCATTTTCTCAAAGGCCTCAAAGGCCACTTTTGGAACTATCATAGAAACAAACACAAATTCATGTTAAATATGGAACTATAACCCTTCTGTTTACCTCCCACCATACTAATGTTTCCCCATTAGTTATTACCTAGCAGGTAAGCCACATAAATGCGTTTTATACTTCCATATCCGGCGATTTTCTAGCACAAAAACGTCTACAATAAGCACAAACATGCTGCATTTATTTATATTTAAACTATGCATTAGTTCACATCACAATGACAATACAAATTAGTTAATTATATTGCTGCATGCAGGCAAAATTAGTATTCCCATGTGTATTTATGTGTGCAACTTATACTATGGTTGATTAATTTACCACAACACACCATTTGAAAAATTAACGTTATGGAACATTGATTTCACGAGAGGTACACAAAATTCTGTTTTTGCCACCTCGCTCCATCAATTCCCTCATCTGGTGATCCTATCACCAAACATCTCTCAAAATTTTGGAAAATGTAGCTGAACATGTTTCCAATTCTTCATATTAGTATAATCTATGCTCTAGTAACTTTCTCCTTTGATTCTTTAAAAAAAATTCTCTAATTTCTTCCATCTCTATTTCATTCTTTTCTCTTTCCCTTGCTTTTCGTTCTTGAATTGTCTTGTTTATTGCTTTTCTAAAATCTCTTCTGCCTTTGCATATACAGCATAGTCTTATCAGAAAAATTACTATTACTAAGATTGTTATTGGAATTAGTATATTACCTATAATTGAACTACCTATCTCCTGGAACCAATGCTTAACTGCTAAAACTAAATTTTCAAGAACCCCTTCAAACTCCAGTGGTTCAATTTCTTTATGTAAATCTGTAATATTTGTAATATACTTCTCAATATTTTGACTTTTATCTGGAATATAAGTACAACAATGTTGCACCTTCAATATTCCACAGACTCCTCCCTCTTTTGCTAAAATTATATCAAGGGCAAGTTGATTTTGCATTTCCATAGCTCTAATAGCAACCATTTCAGTATCAACCATCAGGAAACCTCCTGCAGTGTCTGTTGACAAACGATCAACTATTGTGGACAATTTTCGGATTCTATTTGCGTTAAACGAAATTCCCACTGCTGGTATCAGTGCTCCAAAAACATCACCTATTATTTCCAACACACTCTCTCTTCTTTTTCGACTTAAAACTTTGCCTATCTCATGCTTTCCATTAGTCCCTGTATCTACATGAAAAATTTTAGGAAATACCAAGCCCACATAACAGGTTCCATACCAATGGTCGGGTAACCTATAGTAAGCTTTATTCCCACAAATAAAATAAACACCCGGAAAAACAGGATCATTTCCTCCTTTAAATCCCCAACCCCCTAAAATTCTACAGGTGTCTTTACATTGACTTGCACCCACAAAATAATTGTCATACATAGTATTGTCTCTTCTTATACAAAATTTCCCTAACACTGGAGTATCTGTTTATAACCTCATTCACATTCTTGTCATCAAGATTTTCATCATTAAATGTCCAGTATTTAGATTTCAAATGTTTTATTTTCTCGCTTCGTTTATATGCAATCCATCTGAACCCTTGTAAATGGACCACCCTCCCGTCCTATGGTTCCCAAACTTACAACAGTTCTTCTGTTTGGATTGAATTGCTGACATACCAAACACCTTCGGCACAGACTTTCAGCAATCATCCTGAACTTGGAGTTATACCAAGTTTGTCTAAAAAGATGAATCATGGTATGTCTTCCAATGTGGGCCTGACCATGGAACATTCGGGCCATGCGTGAGATAATGCTATCGAGCATTACTGGTCTTTCATCTTTGTAAACGCAAATTTCATCTTCTTCTCTCTGTCTGCATCCTGCTTTTAGCCAAACATATTTTCCTCTGCTTCTGCCTCTTCCTGTTGAGGTTCCGTGACAATTGTAAGTGGTGTTTTCGACTCGCCCGAATATGGTCGAGTCTGGTATCTATGAACCGCAAATGACGAATTTAGTGGGTGTACGCGTTTTCGCTGTGCTAATCTAAACCGTTTGTCTGTTTCGTGGGTTTCTTCATCTCAACCCACGGGTTCCATTTTAGATACGGCATCCATTTTGTTTCTTGCCCTCAAGTAGCCAGCGAACGGACACTGTCCTCTTCGTGACCCTGGGATTCCCAAACTTTTGCGGAAGACACGTGTTCCTTTGAGGGTGTCTTTATGACGAGGGGGATGACACTGTAAGGCAGATGGCCCCGCTCGAGGCTCATCTTGCCGTGCCGGTCTATTGTTTCAGTTGTGCATTCATTAGGCCCGTCTCCTTTGATCCCTGCAATCGTGTTTCTGATAGCACCCCCTTACACTCTTTTCAATCTGTTCGCTATCCTCGTTTTCCTCTGCACCTGTTTCTGACTCTTCCTTGATTAGTTTACAGCCGAACGGAATGCACTAATGATGGGAAGATGTACTTTTACAGTTGGGAACCGGCAATGCTACTGTAATTATGTTCCGGGCCCTGAATACATGAAAGCGACCCCCTATGAAATTTACTGTGGGAACCGGGTTGTAACCTTTTGTTTGCCATGTTGTCTTATGACGAAAAACTGTATAAAAGGAGCGATCCACAGATACAATTCGAAGCAGTCTCCTTGAACCTACATGCTATGTACTTCTTGTGACTTCTGTGTTCCCTGCAGTAAATAAACCTCGAATCTTTGACGCCGAAGGAAGTGTCCTGTGTCTCTGTCATTTGTAAGCCGGAACAGGTAACCCACGAAGGTTTCAGGTGTTGTCCCTGGCACCGCTGGGTCTTAGGAAAACCCAGTCCTTCAGTTGGCGCCTAACGTGGGGCGGCATCAGCGGTACCGGTCCAAAGCCTGACGATCGTGAGGAACTTCGTGTGAAATCTCTGAGGGAAGGTGCACCCCGCTTCATCGATCCTGTTGTCGAAACAAGTGGCCCGAAGACTTTTCCCGCGAAGATCCCCGCCTCCTGACGGCTGCGACGGACTGCTGCCCTGACTGTCGACCTGTTTTGGCGCCTGGCGTAGACCTTGGTATAGCGAGACGATTGATGGGCCTTCCTGGTGACGCCATTGTTCTTTGAGTTAAGTATTTGTGGGTCAGGGGGCGCTAGAGGGCGCACTAGCTAATGGCCGCACTCTAGTGAGGCTCTGGCTGCCTGGCCAGCAAGATCCTGAAAATTATCCTCATAACCTGCGACTGGACGCCCACTCGTTTCGGTATAGGCGACCCAACTCGGGATACTGCTCCGGTCCAATTCTGGGAGCGATCCGACCCCGTATGCCTGAGTTGCGGGGCTCTGAGTGATGACCGGTGGGAGCTGATACGGAGCGCAGCTAAAGTGCCCGGATACCGACCCACGTGAGGCCGCGGCTCTCCACGAGGCGGCCAGGCCTCGGGATCGAGAGGACTGATTCCTGGAGGCGGCAACTGCTGGGAGCCCCCGAGCGACATCGGAGGTGAGTCTCTCCCCCTGCGAGGGCACCGCAGTGTGCGGAGCAGCGCCGAGCTTCCCTGGTGGCACACGGAGG
This sequence comes from Lissotriton vulgaris, assembly GCF_964263255.1. Taxonomy (NCBI): domain Eukaryota; kingdom Metazoa; phylum Chordata; class Amphibia; order Caudata; family Salamandridae; genus Lissotriton; species Lissotriton vulgaris. The sequence goes on along the minus strand of NC_141693.1, from coordinate 1,345,529,408 downwards.
GTCCGAGAGACCAACGCGACGCGCGCCTCTCTCTGCCGAGCGAGGCGGACATCTTTCCGGCTCTGCCCCCCGGGACCCCGCAAATACTTCTGGACGCATCGGACACTACGGCGGACACACGAGGGCATAAGGGCCGCCCAGCCTACGTGTACTGCCCCGCACATTTGGCGCGCTGACTCCCTGCTGCGCCCGGCGGCCTACCACTGTCCCACGCAGACTCTCCCTGAGCCCGGACTGTGGGGACTGCTGCAGCCTCCCACCGCCTCACCCATAGCAGCAACAACGGTGCAGGGGATCTGGGGACAGGAGACAGCCAGTGACACTTCGCGCCCTGGACAACATTGCTACTTGGGGGGAGCCATCTGTATGCACAACCTGTGCTGAGAGTAGTGGGCACGCACGCTAGAGCCAGTCGTAGCGCCCGTGGGGGTGCTCCCAATCGCAGCAGGATGGGCAAAAATGATGGTAAACAGCCCAAGCTCTCTTTTGAACCGGCGGCTGCTAGAAAACCACTGCGCAGCATGGCGGGGACCAGTGGAGCCCCAGGATCTTCGGGCGCTGAGCCCCCCTCTCCCCCCCTGGCCCCGGAGCTCAGGCTGATGATGGAGGAAATGCGGCAGGGCTTCGCTACGATAGTTGACAAGGTCGACCGCTTATCGTCCAGAATGGATGGGGTTGCGCAGAAACTGGAGGTCCACGAGGAGCGACTGGGGGAGGCGGAGAGACGCATCTCTACCGCGGAGGACACGACCGCTGCCCACGACACGCGCCTGGCTAGAATGGATAACATCCTGAGAGTAATAGCGGCGAAGAACGAGGAGTTGGAGGCGAGGAGCAGACGCAACAACATACGCGTCACGGGGGTTCCGGAATCCACAAACACGGGGCGCATGGAAGATTACGTAGAGCGCATCCTCCTCACGGCGGTGGGTAAGGAGGCCTTTTCCAGCCAATTTATTGTAGAGCGGGCGCATCGCTCCCTGGGCCCGATTCCCAAGCCAGGAATGCAGCCGCGGCCCATCATTGCCCGGTTGCTTAACTACCGAGACCGCGATGCGGCACTGCGTGCAGCCCGCACGACTCGGAACCTAACTTGTGACGGAGTACAGTTCTCCCTGTATCCGGACTTTACACCGATGGTGCAGGACCAGCGGAGGAAGTTCCTCGACGTAAAGAAAAAACTGCGGGACATGCAAGTTGATTATGCGCTTCTATACCCGGCGCGACTCCGGGTGACCCACCAGGGCAAACAACACTTTTTTACAAACCCGCAGCAGGCCGAGGACTATGTCAAGCGGCTGCGTAACGCCCGAAGGGACAGGCGTAACGAGGATGGAGAGGGGGCAGACGACAACCCTGGTGAACACGTGGAACCCTAGCTATGTTCTTATGCACAGCTGAACAATGACGCCAAATACTGGACTGGAGAGTTGAGTTGCCTGCTGCCGGTATGGAGGCCTCGAAACACCGGTGGGGGCTTGACAGTTGGGGCTGCTGAGTTGACGGTCGCAGGCGGGCGACAGCTGTCTTGGAATGTGCCTGCCCCTCTGCTGGAGTTGATCTGAGACTGTACGAACTGGGGGCAGCGATGGAACTGGAATGAACAGCGGTTGCTCCTGGGAAGATCCTCCTGGCTTTTCTTTTCTGTTGGTAACTTTTCTGGCATGGGGGGATGAGGTGCGAGGCATTGACTTGATATGTGGGTACTAGCCTGCAGGAGTAACATATGCCAGGCATCACCCCACCTTCTCTGTCTTCTCCGTATGGCGCATGCGGGTCGAGGGGGGAGTGTTGGGGTGCAGGAGTGCATTCCTCTAGTGTCCTTAGAGGGGGATTCCCCATATGGTTTTTCTAATGTTCTTGGATGTTGGGATCGGGGAGGGGGGTGGGGATATGATACTGGCAAGATTGGGTTGCTTCAGTGGGTGGGGGGGGGAGATGGAGTACGGGGACAGAAAAGTTGCGCATTGAGGGAGGACTGGGACGTGGGTGTTGGGGTGCAAGTTGTTGTTGAAAGTAGAAATGTTGTTGCGTGTGACATACTTGACAAGAGTGCAGATGCTGGAATTCGTATGTGTGAACAGCTGGATGGTTGTATGAGGAGAATGTTTTGGACAGCGGAGAGCGTTGCATCGGGTGCATTCCAACCGAGGGCTACAGCAATGGCCAAGTGCTTCTATCAGGGATATGTTGTCGAACACAGGTGATGATACGTCGAATACTGTCTCTATACTGTCCTGGAATGTTCGTGGCCTTAATAACCCCCGCAAATGTAGGAATGTTCTGGCTTATTTGGATCGGCACCATGTGCAGATAGCGATGCTCCAGGAAACCCACCTTCACCCGAATGGTGTCCCTAAGTTTGCGTGCAGATGGGCGAATGTGAGAGTGTTTTCCTCCTACTCCACGTACTCTAGGGGTACTGCTATCCTAATCAACAAACAACTGTCGTTTCAAAAGCTGGGTGAGCGGGTGGACAAGGAGGGGAGATACGTCATTCTTTGGGGGAGATTGGGCACGGATGTGATAGTACTTGTGAACAGCTATGCACCTAATGTGGATACTCCTGGTTTTTTTTTGTCACTGTGGGGTCATGTACTGGAAATTGAGGCCACTCATATTCTCTGGGGGGGAGACTTCAACCTATCACTATGTCCTATGGAGGATAGATCGGACGGTAGCATACAATACAACACAAACGCCAGGGATACACTGCGGGGCATACTGACAGAGGCTGGACTAGTGGATAGCTGGAGACACACACACCCGACGATTAGGGAAGGTACACATTTTACCGCACATGCACGCTCGTGGGCGCGGATTGATTACTGCTTTATCTCTCGGGGACTCGCGGGGGGAGTCATTCGGGTGAAACATCTGCCCCGTACCTACTCGGACCATTGTCCGATCCTGGCAGTCTTGGAGATGCCGGGGTATGCTAGGGTGCGACCGCCGTGGCGGCTCTTTCCCTCGGCCTTGCTAGATCCGGTCTTTAGACAAGAATTGGGGGAGGAAATTGAAGCCTTTTTTCCGAGAAACAAAGGGTCGGTCGACGAGGTCGAAACGATCTGGGAAGCCTTTAAGGTGACAGTAAGGGGGATCACGATCTCTAAAAGTTGCGGGATTCTGAGGGATATTGTACGCACGCTACAAAAACTTGAGTCAGAGCTTAAGGTGCTGGAGGCAATGATGGTTGATGACCCCTGCCCTGAGCTCGCGGGGAAGTTCAGGACACTACTGTCAACCTATGAGGAAGAGGCGGCTAGGGAATCGAAATTCCGGGGCAAGTACTGGACAGCCAGGCGCTACTGTGAGGGGGATCGTCCGGGGAAGGTACTGGCTGCTCTCACGAGGCACCAGCGCTTTGCCACCCATATCCTGGAAATTTCTGATGGGGAGGGTAGGTCACACCAGGATTCCTTAGGGATCCAAAATACCTTCCTACAGCACTACCGGCGTCTCTATTCCACGCAGCAGGCAGGTGAGGTGGAGTTCGGTAATTTTCTGGATGATATTGCACTCTGTTGGCTCAGCGACAGCGACAGGGCGTTCTTGGGATGCCCGTTCGAACTGGACGAGATCAGGGAGGCGATCATGTCCCTTAGCAATGGCAAGGCGGCGGGGCTAGATGGCCTACCGGCCGAATTTTATAAATGTTATATCGACATCATGGCGCCGGTATTGAAAGAAGTTTTCGAGGACTCGCTCGAGGTAGGGATACTGCCGGGCTCCATGAGGGAGGTGGCGATCACGTCGCTCCTGAAACCAGGGAAAGATCCGAAGGACACAGATGCATATCGCCCCCTGTCGCTACTAAACTGCGACGCAAAGATCCTTGCTAAAGTGCTGGCGACTAGGTTGTCCCTCCTTATGAACACCTTGGTGCTGCCGGACCAATCTGGCTTTGTCCCGGGGAGGGCTACATCACATAACCTGCGCACACTGTTTTCCCTCATACCTACTATATCACCTGACTTGCCGATTGCTGCTGTGTTCCTGGACGCCACCAAGGCGTTCGATTCAGTGGAGTGGGGTTACTTACTAGCTATACTGAACAGAATGGGGTTTCCCCGGATCTTTGTTGCCTGGGTGAAGCTGCTCTACACTTCGCCGGTCGCCAGGGTCGTCATCAATGGGGCGCTCTCGACACAATTGCCGATCACGAGAGGGACCAGGCAGGGTTGCCCCCTGTCACCCCTACTGTTCGCCCTAGCGATAGAACCACTGGCTTGTAGAGTGCGACAGTTACACAAGGCCAGTGCCTTTAATTGTCATCAACGACAGATAAGTATCTCACTTTACGCGGATGACGTTACCCTGTACGTGCGTCACCCACAAGAACACCTTAATACGCTACTGAGGGAGTTCGTGGCGTTTGGTGGCATATCCGGGATACATATAAATTGGAAGAAGTCGCAATTCTTCCCCCTAACGGCGTCGGTGGCCAGGTTTCCGCTGGATTACCCCCTGGAATGGTGCAGCTCTGACCTACGTTACCTGGGCATAGAGGTGTCGCTCGATAAAGAAGAAACTATCCGGTCAAACTACGGGGTGGCTATCTCGCAGTTAGCGGATAATGTGTCCCGCTGGCGGGCCCTGCCGATCTCAATGGCGGGAAGGGCTTCCCTAATTAAGATGGTCGTCCTCCCACGGTTCTTATATCTATTTCAAAACATTCCATACTACCCGGGGGCCTATTTTTTTAAACGGCTCCGGTCTGAGCTTCTGCGCCTGTTCTGGGGTGGAAAGCAGCCACGCTTAAGCTGGAGGGTCTTGACGCAGCCATACGATAAGGGCGGATTTGATGTACCCGACATGGAATTATACTTTGTTAGTGCTCAGGCTCAACACTCATACTACTGGGTACACCCCGCTCCCTTCATGCCACAGGTCGCTGCTGAGGACTGGGTCGTACATCCGCTCCCGCTGAGAGGCATGCTGATGGGACTGATTGGGGATATTGAGACGCCTGCCACCACTGTAACTTGCACTATTGACGCCTGGCGGAGAGTGACTAAACTACTGGACGCCCCCATGCTTTATTCCCCGGCACTGCCCCTTGCATACCACCCGAAACTTTCACTCCTACAGGAAAACGGATTCCAATCCATGTGCAAACGCGTACACCTTAGTACATGGGGTGACCTATTTCAGGACGGTTATTCCAGAATACTCCCCCGACGCCTATGGAGGCGTTTTACTACATCAGGCTCCGGCAGGGTATGCGGGACATACTTCCCAACTTTCCGGACGAACCTGGGACGGTACTACCATTGCATGTCATGCTAGTATCAGATGGCAAGCACCTAGTGTCTAAACTGTATGCCGCTATGCGTGAGCAGCGCCCGCTGACGCTACCGAAGGCTCGGACAAACTGGGACGCTGAACTGCCCTCAGCGATCACTGATGAGCAGTGGAGCTACTGCTGCTCTGTCACGGCCAGAGTCTCTTCCAGCTGCCGGCTGAAAATTATTCATTATAAGTTTGTGCAACGCTACTATTATACCCCAGTCAGGAAACTTCGGTTTCGTCTCTCAGAGGATGACAGGTGTGCTAGATGCCGGGCGAGCGGCGCGGATTTCCTCCATCTGGCCTGGGAATGTGGAGCGATACAAACGTACTGGGAACAGGTACACGCCGCACTCCAAATAATGATTGATGGCCCATTGCCCATGGAGCCGATAGTGATGCTGCTAGGCTACACCAAGCTTGTGCCCAAGCCGGACCGCAAATTTGTTGACCTTGCGTTGCTACTGGCTAAGCGGAGAATAGCTTGTAGGTGGGGTAGGGGGAGAGCGCCTAAATTTAAGGAGTGGCTTGACGACCTCACATACTGCCAGGACCAACACGGCGTTTATGCAGAACTGCTGCCTGCCCGATGCAAGCCTAACGATTTTTGGTCTCCCTTGCAAGTGTACCTGCTGTCCCAGGCGACACTTAGCGACTCCTCTGGAGATGACGAGCCGGTCCCGGGCCTATGAGCGTATTGATAATGTGTGTTGCACTCACCATACCACTACATACATTGTGGGGGGACATTCACACCGACTACCACATGACGGGTGGCTGTGCCAGCGAGGGAGACCACTGGTGGTAAGGGATCTGGGACTACCCAAAGGCCTTGTGACATTGCTTAGGGTTGGGGCCTCTCACACTCTTTCGTTACCTGGGATACAGATGGTGTACACACACACTGATAGCCATACATGGCCTACTTTGCCGCCGACACTTGAGGGGGAGGGCCGCTTCGCACGGATTGGCTATGTGGTAAGACCCGGTCGTCTCCGCACTGGACATTAGATGAACTGCCTAGCGTGGATATACACACTTGAGGTACGCATGGGGCACCGCATCACATTGGGACATAGCCGACTGACAGGACCGACTGCAGCCGGTAGGGGATTGATGTAAAGGGCTGCTACCGCCACTCCTGGCCTGTCCTTATGCCTCACTGCAGCCGGGGGGGAGAATTCTTCATCCTTTTTACCCCCTTTACTATGGACAGGGGGCTGTTCCCTGTGTTCCGATGTCACAGTTGTGTACACATTGCACTATGTCTATATTGTATTGGGCCATATGAAGCTGATAATCCTCTCCTGATGATACCGTTTTGATTGCTGTATTGGATTGCAGATGCTGTCACTGTCATGTTATGCTGTGTTGAACGCAACTAATAAAAAGGTTTAAAAAAAAAAAAAAAGTATTTGTGGGTCGCTCCCAAAATCCTTAGTTGTTGTGGGTGCTTAGTTGTTGCATGGTTCCATTGCATTTGTGGTTCTTCGTATTTTGTTCTTAGTTGTTCTATTTGACGTCTGCAGTCGCCAAAAACCGAGGGTTTTTGCATTTTTGCAGGGACATTGTAATCCAATAACTCTTGACGTTTGTGAAACTCGGTTAGTGTGCACGATGCCTGGCCGTAGTACTTTGTTCAGTTGCTTTAGAGGTTGTGGTGCGGATTCCCGATTGGAGGACTCATGTCCGATACCTCCAGTTGGAACTCCAATTTACGAATTATATAGTCGCCATGGTGTGGGTCCTATCGCATTCAATGATTGCTGGGTTCGTTACACTAAAGATGACGGTGTCCTTAGTTGGCCACCTCATGGTAGTCTTGAGACCCTAATTTTAGATAATCTTGAAGCTAAATTGTTTCAAAAGAAAGCAAGGCCGGCCATGTTTGATTCCTTTCGGTTATGGCGTAAAGAAGCCAAGCAGAAAGAAATCAAGCAGCTTAAACGTAATAAGAGAGAAGGTATCGTTACAACGATGAGAAATGCAGAGCAGTTTCAGCGAGACAAAGAAGAGAAGGAAAAGGAAATTTTTGATAGATTACAACGTATGACAGTGGATAAATGGTATCCCGCTTTACCGACGGGTACGGATAAGAAGGGAGAGGAAGCAGTAGAGGACCCTTTGTTGTCCTATCTACTGAAGTCGCCACCTCCATATGCACAGGATACCACAGCTCCCGTGATCCTCCTGTTTCTCAACCTGCTGTTCCGGCAGCTGTTAATCAGCCTGTCGCTGGTCCTGTTTTTGCGAACCCTTCTGTCCCTATTCCTCTACCTGCTACTGTCCCCACTGCTCCACCGTCTATACCTTCTCAAGCTACTGTTCCCGCTACTTCCACCCTAGTGGCTACTCCTACTGCTCCTTCTCCTCCTGTTTTTGGTCCTCCTGTTGTTACCCCTTTACTTCTCTCCTCTTCCCCGTCTGTTCGGCGACGTATTCCTAATATTGTTGCTAACTTTTACTCTCCTCTTGGACCGATTCTTGGGTCTGCTGATTCTGATGCCCCCCAACGACGGAGTCAGCTTCCTGGCGGTAGGGAACGTGATACGCTATTTAAAATGGCGAAAAATTGGATTAGGTATCCTCTTAAGAATCCTCCACGCATAGTTGTTGATACTTTCTCCCAATTTAATGAGCCAACACAGAGATTTGTGTTTGAAGAAATGTGCAAACTCTTACGTGACGAGATATCAGTTGACGCGGCAGATGATGTACTGACCGCTGTAACTGAACTTCAGCTTCAGTTTTCGAGTGGTATGATTGTGGGTAGCAATGTTCGACGTGCTGTCGAGCATCTACGATCTTTTCGTCCCACTGTGATGCCTCGTGCATTGTTTAAAGACGAACATGAGGAATGGATGTCGACGCCTGGTCAGTATCCCATGCGTGAAGTTCCGCCAGTGTGGATGCTAGGTGATCCGAACGCTAATCCTGCTATTCCGCCACACTTCCAGAGAGTGTGGATACACCTTCCATGGAAACGATCAAAAGTTTTGCAGGTTAAGCAGACTTTGCCTGACCCTCGCAAAAATCCTGCAGGGTACTATAAAGAATTGTCCCAACTAGTGGATGCTACGATCATGAACCTTGCCGACATTGATATGTTGTTTGGTAATGTCGTACCGCAACCGGTTTGGGCGAAAATTCGTCAAGAGAATCACGCAGCCGAGTTAGGCGGTGATTGGGCTGCTCTTGTGGCGGCTGACGTACGACAAGTTGGTGGGGCAAAGCCTGAACAGCTCATTACTGATCTTCCCCAAAGAATAATTACCCTCATGAAGACACTTATGCCAGCAATGAAAGTTAACTGGGATAAACTGTCTGCCTGTAAGCAAAAGAAGGACGAGAGTGTCTCCGATTTCTTTACGAGATTTGAGGAGGCATTCATCGATCACAGTGGTCAAGATATGAGCACTGAGGGAGGTCAGAGATTGTTTGTGGATAAATTTGTATCGAATTTGTTGCCTGAACTTAGCAACAAATTAAAAAATTCAGAAAGTGCGTGGGCTGTTTCGACCGCTGCTCAGATATTGGCCACGGCTCAATATTATGAAAATAGAGAGAAGGAGGAAAAAGATCGTGCAGATAAAAAGACGAAAGAACTCAAAACGAAAGTTTTGTTGCAACAAGCGTATCCTCCGCGCTCGAATCAAAATGATTCTCAACAACGGAATAGATCGCAATCGCAACCCGCTAGGCCGCAATCCCAGAATGATTTTTCTTCACAGTGATCTATGCTTGGGTACAATCAGTGTGCCTATTGTAGAGGTGAGGGTCATTTGAAATTTGATTGTCCGGTTTTGTGCGATCGAAATAATGGCAATTCATCTAGAGGAGGTCGTAGTGGTCCTCAACAGGCTTCACGAGGTAGAGGTCGTGGTGTTACTCAGAATCAAAATGAGCGTTCTAATAATTCCTCTGATTCCAATAATTGTTTTGATCAGCGTGGTTCATCGTCAGGTAGATCCGCACAGTACAATGTGGACGATTTTTACGTCGATCAGGGTACTGATGACGGTAATTACTAGGACAGCCATAGACAAGGAGAGGGAGTAGTATCAGTTCCGGTTGATCAGAGAGGGTCTTACGCCGCAGTTGCCACATCGGGCGTAGTTGAGCCTTTTCTGTTGGACACTGGTGCAGCGAAAAGTTCCATCATGCATTCGAAACTCCCTGGCGCACCTTTGTCTGGCTTAACAAATGTTTCCGTTGGATTCTCTGGCACCCCTGTTAGCAATCCGGTTTCTCGCCATTTGCCCCTCACAATTGGGCCTCGTGAGCTGAAAGCTCCTTTGATTTTGACTACTGGTTGTGGTGAAAATCTTTTGGGCCTGGATTTGCTGAAACGTTTGTATGCGACTTTGTATTGTTCTCCTGCGGGAGTAAAGCTTACATTGGGTGAGAGAGTAATCTCTCCTATGTACTTGTCAATTGATAAGCTCCCACCGGAATTGAGTTCTCTTCCTGCATCTTTGTGGGCAACAGGTCCCAATGAGGTGGGCCTGCTTGACATCTCCCCTTATGCTGTTCAATTGAAATCGAATGTGCGATTACCACGTATTCCCCAGTATCGTATCTCCCTTGATGGTGAGCGAGCGTTGTTAGCGATCATCTATGACTTGATCGAGAAAGATGTTATCGAGGAGACTCAGGGAAACGTGTGTAATAGTCCTGTGTTACCTATTCTGAAACGCACTGATCCATCTAAGCCTCCTGTTTATCGTTTTGTCATTGATTTACGGGAGGTGAATAAAATTGTGGTTCCTCAGTTCCCTGTGGTGCCTGACATTACGGCTTTACTGACTCTGATTCCAGCATCTGCTTCCTGGTTCTCAGTGATAGACATGAAGAATGCTTTCTTTAGCATTCCGATTGCTGAGGAAAGCAGGGACCTATTCGGTTTCTCGTTAGGTAGTCGCAGCTTTAGGTTTAAACGCGCTCCTCAGGGCTATTGTGAGAGTCCATCGATATACAGCCAAGCCCTGAAGAGTCAACTTGACGCGTTTGTGTTACCGGCTGGTGCAGCCTTGATCCAATATGTTGATGACTTATTGGTGGCTGCGGACACACGAGAAATTTGCAAAACTGCTACGGTGTCTTTGTTGCAACATCTCTGTGATCTACATCACAAGGTGTCACCTTCTAAACTGCAATATTGTTGCCAAGAAGTAACCTATTTAGGTCACTTATTGTCAAAGGAGGGAAGAAGGTTGACCCCAGAGAGAATTGCAGCGATCGCTCGGATGACTGTGCCAACAACTCAGAGAGATGTGCGTGCCTTTTTAGGTATCACGTCATACTGCAGGCAATGGATTCCTAATTTTTCATTGCTAGCGAAACCATTGGTAGCCCTCATGTGCAAGGATGTTCCAACTCCTTTGCCATGGACGGAAGAGTGTCAGAAATGTTTTTCTTAATTGCGTGATGCGTTGTGTTCGGCCCCTGTGTTAGGTACTCCTGACTACAGTAAGCCGTTTACACTATACGTTCACGAGAGGGAAGGTTGTGCGTTGAGTGTTTTGACGCAACAATTTGGCGGTAAGCAACGTCCATGTGCATATTTTTCCTCAACCTTGGACCCAGTAGCTAGAGCGTTGCCGAGTTGTCTAAGAGCGACAGCGGCAGCTGCGGTGTCCATCCGACAATCTGCAGGATTGGTCATAGATAATATGCTTACGGTGATGGTTCCGCATGCAGTTGACACTCTCTTGAATCGTACGAAAACCCAACACTTGACGAGCGCAAGGTTGTCCGGTTACGAGTTGACGCTTTTGGCAAGTCATATTCAAATAAAGCGCTGCAATGTCCTAAATCCGGCGACTTTGTTGCCAACCAATATGGAATCAGACGAGGTACCACCACATGATTGTTATTTGCGAACTGAGGAAGAAACGAAGGGTCGTGTTGACTTGAAAAACACTCTATTGGAAGAACCCGATGGTACTTTGTATGTGGACGGTTCGTGTTTTAAGTTGCCGAATGGTGATGTGACGACTGCGTATGCTGTGGTAACGTTGAGTACGGTTGTGGAAACTGCGAGACTGAATCAGAATTCTGCACAGGCGGCAGAACTAATTGCCTTGACGAGAGCGTGTGTTTTGTCGAAAGGAAAGCGGGTGAATGTGTTTACCGACAGCCAGTATGCCTTTGGTGTTGCCCATAGTTTTGGTTGATTGTGGCGAGAGAGAGGTTTTATGACATCACATGGTACGAAAATCCAGCACGGACAGCTTGTGAACGATCTTTTAGACGCACTTACATTGCCTAAGCAGGTGGCGATTATTAAATGTAGTGCACACCGTAAGGTGATGGATGATGTTGGTCGTGGCAACGCGTTTGCTGATGAGATGGCTAAAGAGACTGCGAGAAATCTTGCAACTAGAATGTATGTGACGAGTTCGGTAAGGTGGCCTGCAGAAACTAATATGTGTGAGGATACTGTTGAAAGTGTGAAAGCGATTTAGAATGAGGCCACCGAAACTGAAAAGACCAAGTGGAAGGAGAGCACAGGAAAGTTGGATGCGAATGGTTGTTGGATTGATCTGTCGGAGAATCAAAGGTGGATGTTGCCGGATGCATATGTGCTAGCTGTTGGGACCATGGCACACGGTTTGTCACATATTAGCGCGAAAGGTATCTGCAAGTTGTTGTCCCCCGTATGGAAGAATGATGGTATCGCTAAGTGTGCTGAGAGATTGGTCAAGAATTGCATGATATGTATGATGTACAATCCTGGCAAGGGCACTCCTACACCCCCTGGCCATTTTGCTCCTCCTACATGTCCCTTTGAGGTAATTCAGCTGGACTTCATCCATATGGAGCGATGTAATAACCTAAAATACGTTTTAGTTGTGGTTTGCGCATTCTCCCGATGGATTGAAGCTTACCCTCTCAAAGATAATACTGCCCTGTCCACAGCGAAAGTCCTACTGAAGGAATACTTTCCTCGATATGGAATGCCACAGATTGTGTGGTCTGATAACGGAAGTGAGTTCGTGGGGAGTGTGATGAAGAGTGTGATGAAGAGTGTGTGTAAGGGCCTTGGAATTACACAAAAACTCCACAGCGCCAATCATCCCCAGTCAGCAGGTTTGGTTGAGGGGTACAACGGTACTCTAAAACTAAAACTCGCAAAGATTCAGGCTACGACTGGTCTCTCGTGGCCCGACGCTTTGCCCCTGGCTCTTCTGTCAACTAGGGCGACTGTACACTCTCGAGTAGGGCTCAGCCCATATGAGATTGTGTTCGGCCGTCCTGCAAATATTTGGGGGGTTCCTAGACCTAGTGCATTCACAAATCTTGAATATCCAATGCTAATTGATTACCTCCATGATCTGACTGCTAAACTGAGGTTAATTCATCAACAGGTCTTTGAAGCACTGCCGGCGCAGACGGAGGGTCGAGGCCACCAGCTCCAACCCGGAGACTGGGTAGTTACCAGGAATTTTGGCCGAAAGCGAAACCTCGAGCCGAGGTTTATTGGACCCTTCCAAGTGCTACTCGCCACGAGAACCGCTGTTCGTTTGGAGGGCCGCAAGCATTGGGTGCACACCACCCACACCAAAAAGGTACCAATACCTTTACCAGCGCACTAGATTCCTACCCCCATCGAGAGCCACGCACTGCAGATCATGGTCCTGGCCCGTACCACAAGCCTTTGGCAAGAGCGATTGCCGATTTAGATAGGGATATCTTTGACGCATCGCTTATCCCAGAGGAAGAGGTGCGAGCATACAGAGATCTGAGTGAGGCCGAGTACAGCATGTTAGTGGGTGATCGGCAGCTTAAAAGCTCGTCTCCGATCTGGATCGTACCCCATCGTAATTTCTGTCTGAAAGCTCTTGGCCGAAGCCCGCGAGCTCAGCTCGGGAGGAGTGCCTGTACCGAAACGTATGTTTTGCCGACGGCCTCTTCCCCAGTTCTTTTGACTGCCAAGGATACATACTTTGTTTGTTATGACCGCGCATATACATGGTTGCCTCGTGACTTCTCAGGCACATGTTATATTGCGAATTTGTTGCCGCCGACCTTTACTGTTGGGTCGGATTATCACAAGACCAGAGTTGTGAGAGGCGTGATTAGCGAAGAGGACACTGCCGGTCAAGAAGCAGGAGACTTCTTTAAGGGTTTCTTGCCGTTTTGGGGTCCTATGATCAATAGTAGGAACCTGAGACAGTTGACTCGAGTGGTGGAATCGACCGCTAATATCACTGCAAGTGCCCTTGGCAACATTACAGCAGAGCTTCAGACTGACAGGCTTATGACGTTACAAAATCGTATGGTTTTAGACGTTGTCCTTGCGCATAGAGGTGGAGTATGTAAGGTGATCCATTCGAGTTGCTGCATTTTCATTCCTGACAACGCTCCAACTGTCTATCAAGCCATCTCGAAGTTGCATAAGATCTCCGAGTCCATACACGTGGACGTAGGTGATTGGACGCTACTAGGGTGGTTTTGGGGCCTGATGTCGACGTGGGGTTGGAAAATTCTGATGATCATTGGGGTTGTTGTAACATTTCTGTTCACGTGTTGTCTTTGTGTGCAGTGTGGTCCTGCCTTATGTGGCCTCTGTGCTACGACGTGTATAAGACGGCCACCTATTACCAAGGAAGCACTGATGGATAGAATAATGTTACAGCAACATCTGGATGGACTGATGAATATCGAGATCGATTCCGATTACGACTAGAGCTTGCCTACATGAGGGCAAAAGGAGCGTCTGAGGTTCCGTGACAATTGTAAGTGGTGTTTTCGACTCGCCCGAATATGGTTGAGTCTGGTATCTATGAACCGCAAATGACGAATTTAGTGGGTGTACGCGTTTTCGCTGTGCTAATCTAAACCGTTTGTCTGTTTCGTGGGTTTCTTCATCTGAACCCACGGGTTCCATTTTAGATACGGCATCCATTTTGTTTCTTGCCCTCAAGTAGCCAGCGAACAGACACTGTCCGCTTCGTGACCCTGGGATTCCCAAACTTTTGCGGAAGACACGTGTTCCTTTGAGGGTGTCTTTATGACGAGGGGGATGACACTGTAAGGCAGATGGCCCCGCTCGAGGCTCATCTTGCCGTGCCGGTCTATTGTTTCAGTTGTGCATTCATAAGGCACGTCTCCTTTGATCCCTGCAATCGTGTTTCTGATAGCACCCCCTTACACTCTTTTCAATCTGTTCGCTATCCTCGTTTTCCTCTGCACCTGTTTCTGACTCTTCCTTGATTCGTTTACAGCCGAACGGAATGCACTAATGATGGGAAGATGTACTTTTACAGTTGGGAACCGGCAATGCTACTGTAATTATGTTCCGGGCCCTGAATACATGAAAGCGACCCCCTATGAAATTTACTGTGGGAACCGGGTTGTAACCTTTTGTTTGCCATGTTGTCTTATGACGAAAAACTGTATAAAAGGAGCAATCCACAGATACAATTCGAAGCAGTCTCCTTGAACCTACATGCTATGTACTTCTTGTGACTTCTGTGTTCCCTGCAGTAAATAAACCTCGAATCTTTGACGCCGAAGGAAGTGTCCCGTGTCTCTGTCATTTGTACGCCGGAACAGGTAACCCACGAAGGTTTCAGGTGTTGTCCCTGGCACCGCTGGGTCTTAGGAAAACCCAGTCCTTCACTGTATCTGCTTCACTTCCTGCCATGTCTCAACTACAGTGGTTAGCATTAAAGGACTCGGAACATGTTCGTTTAGCTTTTCTCGATTGATTGAAATTTGATTTTTCGCACAATGCTTTGCAATTGCATCAACATAATTATTTCCTCTGGAAATGTAATCCTCACTCTTTTTGTGCACTGAACATTTCACTACAACTATTTTTTCAGGAAGTTGAATCACATCTATCAGTGTTTTTCCAAATTCAGCATTCTGAATAGGTGTTCCTGCAGAGGTTAAATAACCTCTTTGGGACCAAAGCTGTCCATAATCATGAACAACTCCGTAGCCATATTGACTATCCGTCACTATGGTTACATTAACCTCTTTTCCCAATTCGCATGCTCGTATCAAAGCAATCAACTCCGCTACTTGAGCAGAATGAATTCCTTTCAAACAAGATGCTTCCACCACTTCTGCCCCTGTACAAACGGCATAAGCAGCACTTAAAATACCACTCTCTGTTCTCAGGCATGATCCATCCACAAACATCACAAAATCTGATTCAGGTAAAGGCTCATCTTTGATATCTGATCTAGGTTTTGTGCAGTAATCAAAAACACCCAAACATTTTTGATCAAGCTAACCTTTCACTTCTGCTTCAATAGTGTCAGGTAGCAATGTGGAAGTATTAACGTTCACACATCTGCTGATTGTCACATTTTCAGCTCCTAAAATTATTTTCTCATATCGGGTCATTCTGCTATTGGTCATGTACTGTGTCTTGGCTCTAGTGAGGAGAATTTCTACAGAATGGGGTGCATACACCCTCACAGGAAATCCCATTATAATTCCCTCACTCTGCTCCAAACTTACACTGGTAGCTACTACCACTTTCAGACATCCTGGTAAAGCTTTTGCAACAGGGTCTAAAACAGCTGAGAAATACACAATTGGTTTTCTCATTTTTCCATGTCTCTGGATCAACACTGATAATGCACATCCTTCTCGCTCACTGCAATACAGTTCAAACTCTTTTTCATAATCAGGCATTCCTAAAGCTGGTGCTTCACACAGTTCCGTTTTCAGCTGTTCAAAAGCTTCTATTTCTGTTTTGGTCAAAACTATGGGGTCTCTGATGTCTGCTCTTGTCAGTCTCTGTAATGGTTTTGCTATCAACGAAAATCTACTATTTCACTGTCTACAATAACCTACCATTCCCAAGAACATTCTTACTTGTCTTTGAGTTTTAGGTGGCTGCATTCCTTGTATCATTTTGATTCTTTCTATGGTAACTTGTCTGATTCCTTTAGCAATCATTGGCCATATGTAGGTAAAAGGAGAATACCGATTCCTTAATACCGAATTTTACCGAATCGGTATTAAGAATTCGTAAAACGCGATGCAAATAAAAATTCGGTAAAGTTTACCGATTCGTTAAGATTCGGTATTAAATACCGAATCTGAAAGAATCGGTAAAAAAATCAAAACTCCAACAATGAAATACCAAATCGGTGTTACCGAATCCATTACCAAATCGGTAAAAACCGATTCGGTAATTCAAAAATTCGTACGTAGGATAATCAGCCAATCCTGATCAACCAATTACCTCACAAACAGGAAGTGGCCACACCCAGCCAGGTGTACAGGACCAGGAGCACACAGTGAGGCAGGCAGGCAGTCAGCCAGGAGAGCTGAGGAGGCAGCAGCAACACAGCCACACAGCCACGAAGCAATACAGAAGAACCCGAAAGCAGTGAAATGGCAAGCCAGTACAAGAAGGAGGGAGGTGACAGAAAACGAAAACTGAAGTTCAGTGACAAGGAGCTAGAGGTCCTCAGCCAGGATGTCAGCCAAGAGCATCACAAGCTGTTTGGAGCCCAGTCCCACCAAGTGCCAGAGTCACAGAAGAGGCAAATCTGGAGTGGCATTCGTGACAAAATCAATGCCATAGGTGTCACCCAGCGCACCATAGAGGACATCAGGAAGAGGTGGTACGACATCAGGAAAGCAGCAAAACAGAGGATGGCAGAGAGACACCGGCAGGCTGGCCTAACAGGTGTAGGCAAAAGCCAAGCCCCAGCACCAACACCACTTGAACTGATGGTGGAGTCCACCATCCAGCCGGAGAGTGTGAGCAGCGTGGGAGACGCAGACAGCTCCGCCCGAGCAGCAAGAAAACAAGGTAAGAAACATGCCCAGCATGCTGTGCTACCCCCTCCCCAACCCCAATCCCCATAGTGGCAAAGGGACACCCACTCGACCCCATGTCTTACTGGTTACCTTCAATGCATGATGGGTGATGTAGTCAAAGGGAACACATGACTGGGTCAGTCAGGCTATCAAGTACAATACCATGGTAAAGGCAATGGCTACGTCAGGACAACCACTGTGTACAATAGGCATGTTGTTTAATGCAATTTCATTGCTGACAGAGCATTGAGTACATGTACATTTGTGTTATTACAGGCGAGTCACCTCGCAGTGCAGCAGAGGCCAGCAGAGGCAAGACAGCCAGGCCAGAGGGGAGCCAACATGAGGATGACAGCATGTCCTCAGGGACCACAAGCACCGCGCCATCACAGCCACCCATTCCTCCAGCACAGCCATCACCACCGCGCCAGGGAGGGCCGCAGTCCTCTCTCACACAGTCCCCAGAGCGACGATCACCGACACCACCACCACCACAGTCAGGCAGGAGGCATGCCGTGCCCAGCCTCCAGCAGATGGAGGGGTCGGAGGAGGAGGGCAGATTTGGCGAACAAAGTCCCATTGCTGATCGATACCACAGGGAGAGGGCTGGTGCAACATCCGATGGCTCCCACATCACATCAAGACGCCGCAGGGTAAGGCCGGACAGTCCAGTTGCATCCAAGCAGGGTGACAGTGTGTTTGCTGGACTGGAAGGCAACATGCTGAAGGTCCAGCGCCTGCAATGGAGGGAGATGAGGTCAATGCACAGGGAGGTGGCACACATGAACAAGCATATGCACAGGATGGAGAAGGGCATCAGTGCTATGGGTGAGAACTTGTGTGCAGGAATGGAGAGAGTAGCTAACTCGGTGGACAACCTCTGCAGCCAGCTTCAGCAGGAACGTCTTGGCAGGCGCGGGAAGAGACAGAGGCTCCAGGCCTATACCAAGTCGGTGAACCGGCTGGCCACTACAACTTCAGTGATGTGTCGCAGGTCCATCGCCATGCAGGAGGAGATGGCGCATTGCAGCAGGGATGTGGCCAGGGGGATGGTGTCCATTACCTCTGTGCTACAGCACATGCAGAATGCTAAGGCGGCCACAATGGAAGGGGGGGGGAGACAGTGAAGAGGCTACCAGCCGTGGTCGCATTACGCCCTCACCCACTGAATGCAGGAGGCGTAGTGAATGCAACGTGCCTGCACATGAACAATCGTCCGCACTAGACAGTGTCGAAAGGGAACGTGGACGTGCAGCGCGTGAACGCAGGAAGTAAGGAGCTATGGCTGTTTTCATGAATGAGATGGGTGATGTAACCCATGTCCAATTGGACATTGCTCACTATAGTGGAGGTGTGCACAATAAACACCTTTACATGTAACAGGTAATGGCTCAGTGTCGTTACTCACTCAGAAAAAGTTTGACGTAATCTCTGCCCGTTTCTGTCTCCCATCATGTTCAATTGCACCACCAGCTGCGCAGGGCTCTGGCTGAGGGTTGTCATCGTCCTCGTCCTCTGAGTCAGTTAGTTCCACTGCTGTACCTTTTTTTGTGGCTAGATTGTGCAGCATTGCACATGTAGCAATGATCTGGCAACATTTCATGGGGCTGTACAGACGTGCACCTCCAGTTTTGTGGAGGCAACGGAATCTGCTTTTGAGCAATCCAAATGTGCGCTCCACCACGTTGCGTGTGCTCCTATGTGCCACATTGTACCTCCTCTCCCCTGGGGTGGTTGGGTTGAGATATGGTGTGAGCAGATAAGGCCGGAGGGCATATGCGCTGTCAACTATGTGAAGAAGTAATTGGCATTGATTACTGTGAACAAAAGCTTGAGGCAGGGTGTACATCAGGGTGTGGCACATGTACTTACCTAGTATGTATCCGTCTCCAAATTCGCCAGCAAGCAGACGTGTATGGATGCCACTGTTACGGAAGATGTAGGCGTCGTGGCTACTCCCGGGAAATTTGGCCACGATGTCAGTAATGATGTGCTTGGCATTACAGATCACCTGCCCATTGATGGAGTGGGTGGATTTGCGGTTTCTGTATATGTATTCACTTGCTGCAGGTTGGCAGATGGGTATATGTGTCCTATCGATGCATCCAATGACATGTGGGAACTGTGCAAGTTGGTAGAACTCAAGCTTGGTTCTCTGCAGCTCCGCCTGTGTACTGGGGAAGGAAATGTAATGTTCCATTCTGTCCATCATGGCATCCAGGAAGGTCTGGAAGAAACGGGATAGACCGCTCTGTGACACTCCACCCACTGCAGCTATCACACCCTGGAAACTTCCTGATGCAAGGAGGTGCAGGCAGCAGAGTACCTGGACATGGGTGGGGATAGCGTGGGCCCTTGGTGTCTGATGCTCCAGATAGGGTCTTAGGTCACGGATTAGGTCCAGGATGGTGTCTGGGTGCAGTCTGTATCTTTCATGGATTTCAGCTTCTGTCAATTGGAACAATGTGATGCGTACTCTGTACACCCGCTCTTCACGTCTCCAGATCCTCACTCCTGCTGCTCTCAAGCGTAGCCGCCTTGCAATGACATAGAGGGCTGCCATTGTGGTCACACAGATGCATTTTGGGCCGCTTTTTATGCACTGCACCTCATAACCACATGCTCTTGAAACGTGGTAAATACCGGATTGTTATTTCCGATTCTGCTCGTTTTCGGTGTTAACGACGTTTGCTACATCGCATTCTTGGGGGTTTTACCGATTCTTTAATTCTGATTCGGTATTCATTGTTTCGGTATTTCCGATTCGGTAAATAAGGAATCGGTAATTTTTCACCGATTCGTTATTAACGATTGCATTCGTTATTACGTACATCTCACATGGCTGGATACCGGTCGGTAACGCCGAAAAAGGGCCACCTACATATGGCCCCTGGTGTCCTAAATATTGTACTTCATTCTGACAAAACTGCAATTTTGATGGAGACACTTTATGTCCCTCTTCTGCTAAATGATTCAGCAATGCTACGGTGTCCGTTACACATGCATCCTTGGTTTTTGATGCAATCAAAAGATATCGATGTATTGTACCAACACAGATTCTCCAGGCGTGCTCAAGCTTTCTAATGATTTCTTTAGCAGCTGATTAATAATTGATGGACTATCAGTGTACCCTTGTGGAATTCTACACCATGCTAGGATACGGTTCTGGAATCTGAACGCAAAAATTGGTTGGCTTTCTGGATTCAATGGAACAGTAAAGAACGCATTGCACAAATCAATCACAGTATACCATTCTGCATCATGGGGAATTTGGTACAGAATCACTACTGGATTCGGAACAATCGGGCAACATGGGACAACAATTTTGTTAACCTTTCTAAGGTCCTGTACTATTCGAAATGTTCCGTTAGGCTTTTTCAATCCCATGATTGGTGAATTACAAGGACTGCTTTCTATTTCTCTCAATATTCCCTGCTCAATCATTTTGTCAACCACTGGAGTTATTCCTTCAATTACTTCTGCAGTCATCTTATATTAAGGAATATTTGGATAACTTGCACCTTCGTTTATTGTGACTCTTACAGGATCAACACCTTTCATCAATCCTATATCTTTTCCAGTAAAATCCCATACCTCTTCTTTCACTACCGCTTTCAGTTCAACAGGAAACCTGTCTCGGTCAAAAACAGGAAATAGCTTTTTCTGTTCTGTTTCCAT
This sequence comes from Lissotriton vulgaris, assembly GCF_964263255.1. Classification (NCBI taxonomy): domain Eukaryota; kingdom Metazoa; phylum Chordata; class Amphibia; order Caudata; family Salamandridae; genus Lissotriton; species Lissotriton vulgaris. The sequence continues at coordinate 1,345,508,645 of NC_141693.1, read as the reverse complement.
CATGAGCATTGTCATTTTATACAAGCTGTCCTCATCTGGGGTCTGCAATTCTATGCCATCCGGTGAACAATATATGGCACAGTTCATCTTGCACAAAATATCCCTTCGTAACAAATTAACAGGACTACTATCGCACACCACAAATCGATGCATATCTTTGAAAGTCCCAATTTCTATTTCAACTGCTTCTGTCAGAGGAGTTTGTATCTGCCTATTAGCGACACCTACAACTTGGATGCTTTCGCCCGAGAGAGGAAGATTTTGAATTTCCACTGATCTAACAGTAAAACGGGTAGCACCAGTGTCCACTAGGAAAGTTATTTCTATATCATTCACCTTTCCGTTCACAAATGGACCAGACTGATCTACCTCAAGAGTGGCTCCAAGCACACACTCTTCTCCCACTCTCAGGCACCGTCATAAACTTCCATCCGACTCACTTCCACCTTCTTCTTGTACCCAATACTGAGGACACGCTTTCACTCTTTGCGGTCTTTTTACCTGCTCACCTTCACTGAATCCTGTCTCTGCACAGTACCTCTGCTGGTTTACACTGTTTAGCAGTGGCGGTTGTGGCACCTGACTTTGCTGATTTGCTATCTGCTGTTGTTGCTGTTGTCGATTTGCCTCAAACTGCACCTGCGAATTCAATGAAGTATTTTCCGTATTAACTCTCTGCGGACATTTACAATCTTTCTTCCAATGTCCTAACTTGCCGCAATTAAAACAGGGTAATTTCTTTTTCAATTCATCAATATTCCCTACTAACTTAGGTTTACCCTTAAAATTTCCTTGATTCCCTGCATTCTTACTCTCCATTTGCGCTACTTGTTGTTCTGCTACCTTTACTTGTGCCCACATAGCTTTCTCTTTCAGTTTTTTCTGCTTTGCATCAATTTCTTCACTGCAATATTTTGCCTTTCTCAAAACATCATCCACAGTACCTGACTGCCATCCTATCATATTGTGATGTATCATGTCTCCAATCTCTGGTCTCAAACCATACACAAATCTGTATATGAAGTGGCTCATATCCTTCTCATTTAGTTTCTCATAACCACTATACTGTTTAAAGACTAACAGCAATCTTTCATAAAATGAATGTACAGATTCTTTTGGCTCTTGTGTGGTCCTGTCTATTTTTACCCAATCGGTTTCTTTTGGAGGTATCTTATTCTTCAGCCATACTATTACTTGTTCATATTTCCGCATTTCATCTGGTGATGGAGCTCCTGTTACTTTGTCTCTAACAAATTCTTCTCTTGGCCAGTCTACAGCTATTTTACATTCTGTCCATAAATCTGCTGGCACCACTATGTCAAACAATCCATCCAAATTGATCCATAAAACTTTTGACACTTTTACAAATCTGTCTACCTGTCGATACCATTCTACTGGTTTCTCTCTCAACCTAGGGAAATCATTTGTGAATGACAATATGTCTTGTCTAGTCCAAGGAACATGTACATATCCTCCTCCAGGTATCTCTCTCATGGGGAAATCAGTTATTACTGCCTCTTTTTCCCTGATCGGAAAAGCTAATGTGGATTTATCATTATTTTCTTCTTTCTTCTTTGCCCACTTAATCCTCCATTTGCTCACATCTCCCCATTTTCCCAACAGCACAATCAATTCTTTTATCTGTGTTAACCTCCCAGCAGTTTTCATGTTCTCAATATCTTTTTCTGCAAAATCCACTCTATACAGACCCTCCAGGATTTCGCGATTTCGCGATTTGCTGCGAAATCGTCACTTTTTACAAAAGTGCCTGCGAAATCGGCACTTTTGTAGCAATCGCGGCATTTTTACAAAAGCTGCTATATCCTGGGGGGTCCGAAGTAACAAGAAGGCGGCGCGTGCGGGCTTGAGAGCAGAGAACCAAACAACCAGGATCGCCCAATCGTCCATCCCAGGACTGGTTTCTCGAGAGGTAACATTAGCACCATTTCCGGCATCAAATAGAAGAAGGAGAGTTTATATTGGGAAAATCTATGGCGTGCATCTGCTACTCAGCCACTTGAGGGCAGGGCTTCACCACAGATGTTGCAACAAAATTAAAGGCAAGCACAGATTTACTATTTAGATCAATGAGATGATAGACAGTCTCGCGTTTTACTGGCTCCGTCCATTCTTAAGGGGTCTCACTACTACAGGCCACCACATAAGCAGTGGTGCTGACCACCTTGTCAGAGTGGGGGTGCTGGCTTGTAGTGTCAGTTCTCAGAGCGGGGGTGCTGGCCTGTGGTGTCAGTTCACTAAAATTACAGGAATTTTAAAAATCGTCAGCATCAGTTTTTAGGGGGAAGGGGGAGGGGAACCTTTAAGCACAAGTGTTTGTCTCTTTAGGACCTGGAAGTGGATAACGATGATGTGATATTCAAAGATAGTGGTGGCAAAAAAAATTCCAGGAATGCATTTAGAAGCACATCTGCCTAAATATGTACGTAAATTGGGGTAAAAGGGCGTTTGGTGGTGTATGGACATTTAGAGAAATCACATTCTCAATTAAAAGTGTGTCTTGGTGATAATCAATCACCAGACACAGCAACAACCTCTGCCACTTCTGAGCCCAGCCAGGGCGTAATGATTTTCACAACTGATGATGGTCTCTTTTTACATGTCTGGTTGGTGTGTCTAACAATGTGCGAATTGTCCTTTCTGTATTTTATCATTAAAACGTTTTTATTCTTGATAATACATAATGCAATCATAGCTATATATAAAGGCCCATAGATAGTGCAGTGACTGTTAAAATGATCGAGAATCACATAAATATCTGCTATTCATAATACCCAGACACAGTGAGATGGCTGTCGTTCAGAGCTCTGGTGCCAGTAATAACCAGAGTCACTCAATGCTCTGTTCTGAATAGTAGCAGTCTCACTCTGAGCTCTGTTGTAGATAAAATTTAGATTTGCATAAGAGCACTGCTTTTTATTACATTCATATTTTAAATCTTGATCATTGTGATATTATAAAAAATCTATTCTTAATATACAGTAGCGGTCGGCAGTAGGTGTTTCTGCAGGGCGGTGACGTGGGCAGGGGGAGGGGCAGGGTAGTAATGTATGGATTACGGAATTTTACAGGTAAGTAAACATTTAAATAAATAAAACTAATTTAGTTGCGTGCACTGCAATACCAAATGTGATGCAGTGCGCGCAACAAAATTCGTTTTATTCATTTAAATGTTTATTTACCTGTAAAATTCCGTAATCCATACATTACTACCCCCCACCCTGCCCCTCCCCCTGCCCACGTCACAGCCCTGCAGCAACACCTACTGCCGACCGCTACTGCTTAATAACCATTAACCACCAGAGATGATTGATGATGTTGATATCACCGAATATAACACAGAGCCTTGCCCTGCATAACTGACTTACTCATAGCTCTGCTGCGTATAATATCAAAAGGCAGGGATAATCTGGAAGGCCCGCCTCACCCCCACCCCCGGTTTTGAACTCACCTTCTCAGGCATAGCTGCAGGCCACAGGCCACCAGCAGGCCCCTCAAAGGCAGGCGCACCCTCATTCTCCTCCCAGTCACAAGTCCAACAGCTGGCCCGGTTACAGCCCACACTTTTCCAAGCTCCTTCGCGGGGTCTGTGCATGGGGGTCCCTTCAACAAGGGTCTGTTTCTTAAGCATGATTTTATTTTTCCCGGATAACGGCACTTTGGTAAATCTACCAAAGGTAGTGACAAGAGCCTGTGTTTGAGGGAGGGGAGCGAAGAGAAGATGCATGGTGAGTGCTACAACAATCTGACTCAGAAAACCGCTGTCGTCATATTGGAATAGATTGTATAGAGGCATTGGGCGCTCACCAACTCATGTGTTGGTAGACTGGGAGCTGCCATGTTAAAATCACGTAGTGCACCAGACGTAGTGGCTGCAGTACTAGCTGGAAAAAACTCTTGTACAGTGAGGAGGTGTTGTTGCAACAACAGGGGAAGGATGGGACGGGAAGCAAGATACAATAAAATATGGACAGGAAAGAAATATTCCTTCCTAGTTGTAGATTTGCTGTGAAACTGCAGCAGCCCATAATTGTGAAGCACACGCTTGAGGGAAACAAAGTGTCTACATTGTAAAGAAACCAAATATACATAGCTTCATGTTGTTAAATAACTAAAAAAAACTAAGATATCTGTGTTTGTTGTAGGAAAAATGGCCACATAAAATGCTGCAAAATTGCCGCTAAATTTCCATATTTGTGCCGCTAAATTTCCATTTTTGTGCCGCTAAATTTGCTAATCTATGCCGCTATATCCTGGGCGGTCTGTCTATGTGATTTCCTCAATGATTTAAATTTGGAAAATTCCACTCCTAATTCACTTGCTAATTCTTCCAACTGATAATACACTGTTTTGGCCTTCCATGTTATGCTTTTACACATAAACATAACTTCATCATCCTGTTACGTGTTTAGTCTATCTGTTCCAATCGTTCCAATAATTAATTCTTCCATATCTACTTTTAGTTTTGGCACATCTAGCACTTTTGGTTCCTGGTCTTTTAATTTTAAAGTTTTAATCCAGTCACTCAATTCTTTTTCTGATGGTCCTACAGGTGTTTGCGTTAAATCTGTTTTATCTATACTTTTCTCTGGCGTTGTAGAATCAGATTCTGCACCAATCGTATATCTGTATGATAGGCTATGAATAAAAGTCAATTCAGGCGGATTCACATTAATATTTCGTCTTATCTCAGATAAATCTGGATAAATATTTTCTTGTACTTTCTGTAAAATTTGTTGTAACGGAATTGTCAAGCTTGGCTCTTTTATTCTCTGATTTTCGAACACTGGTATTACAGGCCCTATCGTTACAGGGACAGTTACTGCTTCCATGTTTTTAGTAAGGTTCTGAATCAGTTCATGTGCAGTTCATAGTCAGAAATATCTGGTTGCACATCACTTTTGGTTTCATTACTTCGCACAGTTTTGTGCGAATCATTCATTTGTACAGGAGTACCTGTAATTCTAGCTTCCACAGCTGGAGTACTCGGAATATATCTGGTTTCCACTCTATCCGGCACATCTTTTAAACTTGAATATTGTCTCGGGGTTTCATTATTTCTTTAATCTACTGTTGGAGCATTCGGAGTATATAAAGAACCTGGTTGATATGGGGTGGGCTCCTATTTAATATTTCTTCTAATACAGCATCCTCTGGTTCACTTTCACCATAACTTTGGTTACTTGTCTCTATATTCTTTTTCTTTTCTGTACATTTCCAACCCTCATATTCATCCATTAATCTAACTGGATACATGCCTTCACACATTTTACTATTACTATTTCTCCATCTACGCATTCTACTTTCATGCGTTTTTCCCCATAAATCTCGACCTCTATCTCAGTTGATGGACAGAATGCAGAATAATGTCTTACATTCACCCCAGTACAAAGATATGCCTGCTTAACCTCTCGCTCTCCAACTCATGCATCTCATCTTCCCACTCAACCAATGCTTCAAATTGAGTCGGTCTAGGTCTTGGCTCGAGCCTCATCATTTTGTCTCTTAAATTTCTTAAAATTGCCAAATCAAAAGATCCACCTTCAGGAAAAGCTAACACACAATTATCCTTGGTATACCTTGCCCAATTCTCTAACCAAACGCATGTATGGTAACCATATTATGACAACATGTAAGAAGCGGGTGTTTTTGGTGGAGGAAGTATTTTTCCATCTCTTGTCACAATTTCCTTATCCTTTTGCAAATACATTCTTTAATTTCTTAAACCATGAAGGTTTCTTCTTTTCTTCTTCTGAATAGTAAGACATGTTTTCAGTAAACCTCTGTCTTTCAAAAGATCTCGCACTTCCCTGTTTGCTGTTCCGTAACACCAACCTATCACAGCGCGGTTTACACTAACGCACCAATTAGAACACGATACGTTTTTCTAAGTGATTAACAAATCACTTTGCTGCTTTTTCGTGATGAACCTATCAGCTCTTACTCTGACATGGTCACTAGGCCCAATCCCAGCGCGACACTTTTGACGTCACCAGCGCTACGGCTTCTGCAGCGCCGACTGACCCCTCCTTTACAGGGTTTTTTTAAGAAGCTGTATTTATGAGAGATTTTACAAAATAAGTTAGTAACTTACAAAAAACAATACCATTTGCCTGTTTCGCTAATAAAGTGATAGAATTTTCTCAATCACACAAGTAATCTGTATATGGAGTAGACAACGCTTATCTCCACAGAATTTTAGACCCATCGATAAAGTAGCACTACCCTCTACCTTACCCTTTTACCAGGCAATAACGAACTCGTTTCTCCAGGAAAGCACATACAGAGATCTTTTTACCCCCCTAGAGACAATCCCAGAGTTTCACCAGAACGCATATTGCAATTTCATTTACACGCATTCATACGAAAATCCCTACTCCTATATACATGATCTCTGTATTTCCAGTAGGCAGTGCTTACCTCTAGCATAAAGCAGTTGATGGACAGAATGCAGAACAATGTCTTACATTCACCCCAGTACAAAGATCTGGGCCTAAATCCATCGTTTTTTTGCACTCCACACCACCCTAGGTCAGACAATGGCTATATGCAAATCAGCCTTGACCCTGTGCCTTATGGGAACAGTCTAGCCCGAACTACCAAGCCATGTCTTTCCTAGACAGGAATCAAGCCTCCAAGGACAGGTTTCTGGCTGTCAGCCTTCTTCAGCATGGATAGCTTGACTCCAGTGATGTGGAGAGCCTGGGACTCACGTCTGAGCATACCCAGCCCACTCGGGGTGACACATGCAAAAAACACAGTTGATGGACAGAATGCAGAACAATGTCTCACATTCACCCCAGTACAAAAGATCTGGGCTAAATCCATAGTTTTCTTGCACTCCTCACCACCCTAGGTCAGACAATGGCTATATGCAAATCAGCCTTGACCCTGTGCCTCATGGGAACAGTCCAGCCCGAACTATTAAGCCATGTCTTTCCTAGACTGGAATCAAGCATCCAAGGAACTAAAGCCCTTCTGTTTACCTCCCACCATACTAATGTTTTCCCATTAGTTATTACCTAGCAGGTAAGCCACATAAATGCGTTTTATACTTACATATCCGGCGATTTTCTAGCACAAAAACGTGTACAATAAGCACACACATGCTGCATTTATTTATATTTAAACTATGCATTAGTTCACATCACAATGACAATTCAAATTAGTTAATTATATTGCTTTATGCAGGCAAAATTAGTATTCCCACGTGTATTTATGTGTGTATTTATGTGTGCAACTTATACTATGGTTGATTAATTTACCACAACACACCATTAGAAAAATTAACGCTATGGAACATTGAATTCACGAGGGGTACACAAAATGTTGTTTTTGGCACCTCGCTCCATAAACATCACTTGAACAAAACCGTACATGGTAAGAATCGAAAATAGACCGCCATGGACTTTACATTATTGCACACGGATCATCGCTAGTTAGCCGACAATGTACAGTCCAACAAAACCACACTTGCTGAACTCTTCCCAGCCTTTAGCTGAAACACGGCAACTCTGCTCAGCCTTACAGCTAGGCTCCATGCCTTAGAGGAGAGGCTAGAAGATGCCGAAGGTCGGTCAAAGCGCAATTATATCTGTGTTGTGGGGCTTCCAGAAGATGTTAAAGGCCAGCATCTGGTATCTTACACGGAGCACGGGATAAGAGAACTGCTACTGGAGAATCTTCTCAATTGTGGTGGAACCTGCGCACAGGGTGCCATCCCTTAGGCCTCCTCCCGGTGCGAGGACCAGACCATTCTTGATCAGACTGCTAAACTTTACAGATAGAAATGCTATACTGTAAGAAACATGGAAATCACCAGAAACAAATGTGCTAAACACACTTCATGCTGTTCCCGGACTACACTGCCCAAGTGCAAAAGCGTAGGGAATCAGTCCAATTGGTGAAGAGGAGCCTCTGTGACCTTGAGATGTGCTACTCATTACTGTTCCCAACTCGACTTCAGGTAGTGGCTAAAGGTACCACGCATTTCTTTTAATCTCCGTAAACATAGCATTACTACAAGAGACACATATAATGCAATTAGAGGCTACTCGACTCCGTCTGACCTGATGAGGGCAAGTGTTTGGAATCAATTTCTCCACTCATGCTAGGGGATCACTGATATGGGTCAGGGAAGGACCACTGTTGCGATCGAGGAGGTTAGGACGGACCCAGTCGGTAGGTATGTCCTCGCGAAAGGCCGGTTAAATGGTCAGACCATTTTGATAGGGTCCATATATACCCGAAATGTGGACCAAACCATCTTCTTACATCGCCTCACACAAGCACTCGCACCCTTGAGTGAGATTCTATGGCTGCTGGGGGGAAGCTTAAATTTGGTCCTGGACACCGTCCTGGACCGTTCCTTCCCTACCTTGACATGCACAGCGGCCTCCTCGAATGCATTAGCCCTGAACGCTTGGCTTGTGCACTGGTCATTGACAAATGTATGATGTGACCACACTCCAGATGCCCGCATATACTCCTTTTACTTCCACAAACACAATCTACATGTGAGACTGGATCATATTGTGAGCTCTCCCTCACTTTTACCGCTTAACAGACACATAGAATACCTAAGCTGCACTCATTCCGACCTCTACCCCCAACTGATGAAACTGGGATGGGAAGCTGGTCTGCCTCCAGTACGTACTTGGCGTCTCCAGTCGGCGGCGCTAAAGAACTCAGTATTACGGGCCTCATTGGAGACAGCCACAACAGAATATTTCAGCATTAACACAGGTACCACGTGTAGCAAGTTTACCGAATGGGAGGCAATTGAAGTGGTTATTGGAGGACACAGTATGGGACTCATTTGAAATATGCATAGACATCTGACCCTAGAGATAGGGAAGATAGAACAGGAGCTAATACCATGCAAAACCCAAGTGGCATTAGGCGCAAGAGACTCTCAATGTCTAAATAAGAAGCGCAGTGAATACATAGACCTGTTAGAACGATTGAGATGATTACATTACTCAGCGCACTCTGCGTGCACACTGGCGACATCTGAATGGCCTGGGAGACTACTGGGGTGGTTACTGTGACAGGAGCAGCCTCAACACCCCATACACGGCATACACACCACACTAGGACCTATAGTGTATACACAACACGAAATACATGCTGAGATGACAAAACATTACACAGCTTTATACGAAACCACCACCCCACACGACAGGGAACGAACAAGTGCCTTTTTGACTTTGATACATCTGCCCACCAGAACAGAGCAAAGAACTAAGTGACCCGATTGAGCAAGATAAGATTAGAGGGGTCAAGGTAGCACTGTCATCAGGGAAAATCCCTGGCCAAGATGGCCTCGAGAAAGAATATTCTAAAACATATGCAGGAATACTGGCACAGCACCTCCAAGCACTCTACACCGCCGCTAGGGAAGACACCACCTTCCTTAAATCAATGACTGAATCAAGGCTGGTTTCGCTCTCTAAGCCTGACAGGGACCCTATGGAGCTGAGCTTATATAGGCCTCTGACTCTATTGAATACTGATTACAAAATCCTAGCAAAGCTCCTTGAGGATCGGCTAGCACCGCAGGTCTAATATCTGGTGCATGATGATCAGAACTGATTTGTACCTCACTGAATCTGAGACGCTTTGTAGGCTGACTAAATATGCACTGGACCGATGGCCTCGCTCAAGCTGTCTGATTCTAGACCTAGAGAAGGCCTTCGATACACTGGAGTGGGACTTTCAGTTTGTGGTCCTGCCACTTTATGAGCTCGGGGAAACCTTCATTAAAATGGTTTGGTTCCTGTACAAAGACCAGTGAGGAAGTACAGACAAGTCCATACATCTATGCTCCAGTAAAGTGCGGCGGGGAACCAGGCAGGGTGTCCACTATCCCCATTACTGTTCTCACTAACCGTGGTGCCACTGGCAGCAGCATTTCGAACGAGAGGAGCGAAAGGGGGATCCCATTGAGAGATGGCAAGAATACCATTTCTCTATATGCAGATGATCTCCTCCTATACCTTAAAGATGTACATTCAATCCCGGGAGAGGTGGAGCACATTCTAAGGGAATTCGCCACCCTTTCAGGGCTGAAAAGAGACGCAGCCAAGCCCTGTCTTTACCCGTTTGATGACACATTTCCCAATCCACAATACATGCTTAACGTCAGTATAGAGTTGAAAATGAACTCCTTCCGTTACTGAGGGATTCGTATAGATCATTGGCAGGATGACCTGCTCGAAGGTATTTAGGAATAGCGATGATCTCAATTTGTTCGCAAATCTCATTCTGGATTACGCTCCCTCTGGCAACCATGGATCGTGTAGCTTTGCTTAAAATGGTGGTCTTACCACAGCTTCTACACTTTTTTTTACTGTTCATGGGGGCGCACCAAAATAGAAGTCCAAGAAGAAATAAGTAGAAAAATGTTCTTTATTTATCTTTATCCATTAAAATACACGTCATCAGTAACATGTGTCACGAGTTCAGCCAACGCGTTTCACTCCCTACCAAGGAGTTTCTTCAGGGCTGAAAGAACAATAAAACACAAATATTCCCATCAATTTCCTGCATCTTCAGGTATGTACACATTTACCCATTTGATACTACATCGTATGGGGGTTCTTTGTAGAGCACTTATACAAATAACCCCCATACGATGTAGTATCAAATGGGTAAATGTGTATATACCTGAAGATGCAGGAAATTGATGGGAAATTGATGGGAATATTTGTGTTTTATTGTTCTTTCAGCCCTGAAGAAACTCCTTGGTAGGGAGTGAAACGCGTTGGCTGAACTCGTGACACATGTTACTGATGACGTGTATTTTAATGGATAAAGATAAATAAAGAACATTTTTCTACTTATTTCTTCTTGGACTTCTATTTTGGTGCGCCCCCATGAACAGTAAAAAATTGTTTAATTGATCTGGAGAGCACAGCGACGCCAAACAGCAGCTGGTGTCGGGGTTGGCAGCACAAAGAAAAAATATACTTGAAACATTGATTCATTGGAACTGGAGTTTAGGTGAGACACTTCAAGGTCCGCTGCTGCTTTTTCGTACAAACAGCTTCTACACTTCTTCACCAACCTTCCTCTACAGATTCCACCAGCTTTCTTTAGAATTTTGGAGAGAGTGGTGAGGGGACTCATCTGGGGGATCTCTCGTAACAGAGTTGCACTACTGAAATTCTATTTGTCGACAACTCAGGGGGCGCTCACACTTCCTTACCTAGAACAATCCTATATTGCAGCGCAACTGTAGTGGGTTGCCCAGTGGCTCTCTGATTGTCAACTGTCAGACGCAGCAATACATTTACCGCCCCTGACCCATCAGGCCCTTCTTTATGGTTTAAATCTTTTATTGGCATTTCAGATAGAACAAAAGTGAACAGAACCTCCTGCTCCTTCAGGACAGTGCAATACAGACTTCTCAAGTCAGCAAATAGGATTTACCAAGTAATTGCTAGGAGCTGGTCAACCAAGAACAACCCACAGAAACATGTGTGGATCTAAACAATAAACCTTCCCCCGCCCCCACCCCCCCTGTCCACAAATTATAACAATGGTAGTATCATGGAAGCTAGCGTGGTCTAGAGAAATGAGGGCGTCTGGGGCTGCGCTGTTCGGGGATTGGCGTGTCTGCCAAGCGAAGGAGCCGTAAATACTGTGGGCAGCTCAGTTCCCGGAATTCCCCTGTGAGAAGGGTCAGGAAGGGTCGCCACAACTCCGGAAACTCGCTACCTCTACCCGCCTGTGTGAGAGATATTTTCTCCATACCCCTCACCATCCACAGCCTGTGCAGCCAACCCGAGTGAGGAGGGGCCTGAGAGGATCGCCAGTGTGTGAGTATGTTCTGAATAACTGGCCCGAGGGCGATGGCTATGAGGCGGCCTCTCCTAGATTTCAAATGGTACATCAGTGCGTTGGGAAGCACTAACAGGATATATGCTGGGAAGCATGGGAGTTGGGTATCCAGGTGTGAGTCAATATCGTCAAGAATTGTGGCCCAGTATGAGTACAGTCTATTACAGCTCCACTGATGTGAGGGTCGAACCTGTGGAGGCGCTCCGCTGTAGGATACCAATAAGTGGCTACTTTGGTCAGTGTTTCGGTAAGGCCTGCTTGGTAAGCCGTGTGCCGGGCCCTGTAGTGTATACCGCTCCACTCTTTATGGGAAAGAGTTCTCCCCAGTTCCCGTTCCCAGCCGGCGTTATGGGTGTGTGTGGACGCCGCAAGGAGATGCTTATATAAGTCGGAAACCAGTTTCTTGTCGGAGGATCGGGTAATTAACCATTTCTCGTATTGAGTTCAAAACTGTTGTGCGCCAGATCTGATCTGGGGCTGAAGTGATCTAAGTTGTAACGAAGGCAGCCTGTCCGACTCTGGAATGTCATAGTCCTCTCTGAGGTGCGAAAAGGAGAGGATGCCCTCGAGATTAAAGAGGTGTCCTAGTGACCGACACGGAGAGGGGCGCCAGTTCGCAAATGCTTTGGGGTTCAGTCCGGGAGTGAATTCAGGGTTATTAAACAGCGGGGTCATTGGGGAAGGAAATGACGTCAGCTCGTGTTAGATTGCAGTGCGGTCCCAGGCCTCCAGGATGGTACCGGTTATGTAGGATGCATATAAGTTGGGTGGCCTGAATTGTTTCGGGAGAAAGGGGATTCCCTGTAGAGGCCTGCCCGCCACTGCCTGGTCCTGGAATAGCCAGTGCTTTTCAGATTCCAAGTGGTGCCATTCTACAAAGTAGCTGAGCTGCGCCACGTAGAAGTACTGCTGCAAGTCAGGCACCCCAACTCCACCCTGGTCCTAGGGGGAGAACCGCAATGTCATGCTTGAAATGTGGTTTGCGGCCCTGCCAAATGAATTGAGCCCAGTCGGACTGGGTCTGTTGAATCCAGCCCGCCGGCAGACGTAAGTGTAGGGTCTGGAATAAATAGAGAATCTGGGGGAGGAGTGTCATTTTAACTGCAGATATCTTGCCTAGCCATGAGAGGGGATGGTGCTTCCATCTCTGAATTTCACTGCGGATTTGTGTGCGAAGCTTGGCATAGTTCGCGTCAACTGTGGCAGGGACAGTTGGGCCCAGGAGCACTCCCAGATAGGGAACTGTGGTGGACGACCACTGAACAGGGTGCTCCTCTTGGATATGAGAAAGAGTCGAGTCAGAAGGGAGATGTTGAGAGCAACCACCTTTATCTGCGTTGATCCTAAACCTGGAGGCTTGTGCGAAATCGTGCAGTTCGATAAAAAGGGCTCGAAGGGTCTGGACGGAGTCCGTAAGGGAGAGAAAAATGTCGCCCGCATATAGGCTGATCTTACGGATATCCCTCCCCCCCGAATTTAATTCCTGCAATGAGGGTGTGGTGCCGGATTCTCTGGGCTAGGGGTTCCATATAGAGTGCTAATAAAATGGGGGAAGGGGGGCACCCCTAGGGGGTGCCTCGGCCAATAGTGAAGCAGGGGATGTCTGACCGTTTACTCGCACTGTGGAGTTTGGCGAGCGATAACAGTTAAGAATGCGGGTACACAGAACTTCCCCGAAGCCGAACTGCTGCAAGACTCGCTCCAGGTAGGGCCAGTGGACCCTATCAAAGGCCTTCTCCGCGTCTATGGCCAACAACATACAGTCCTTTCTCACGCACGACCCCGCCTCTAAAAGATGTAGAACCTGTTTTGTATTATCGCTAGTTTGTCGCTGTGAGGTAAAGCCAGCCTGATCTGGCTCCACCAGCTGTGGCATATACGGAGCTAACCTCATCGCCAGTATGCTCGTGTACAATTTTATATCAACATTAAGAAGGGAAATCGGCCTGTACATGCTACAGCTGGTGACGTCTTTTCCAGCCTTCGGAATGACTGTGATCGAAGCATCCAGCATCTCCTGTGGGATAGCACCAGGTTGAGCGAATGAGTTAAAAAGATCCGGAAGCAAGGGGGTTACCGGATGACAAATGGTCTTGTAGAAGGCTGTAGAGTGCCATCAGGGCCAGGGGACTTCCCAAGCTGGAGTCGCGAGATGGCTGCGATGACCTCCTCTAGCCCAATCTTCCTATCCAGATGCGCAGCCTGGGCTGAGTTCGATGGGAAGAGCCGCGCACCATCCAGATACTCCAAGCTCTGGCGTGCGTCGAGGGAGTCACCATCATAAAGCTTAGCTTAGAAGGCCTGGAAGGCTTCTGCATTATCGACATCTTCAGTAACGAGCTCGCCCATAGTCGTACGGATGGCTTGCATCCCATGCCGCTGTCGTTGTTCGCGGGGTTTATGGGCTAAGAGGTGGCTGCACTTGTTGCCTCCTACATAGTAAGCATGACATAGCCCGATGGCTGCGTATTCGGCTTTATCTTGATCAAATGCAGCCAGCTGCTTCCGCTCCGTGCACAGTTGACGCCATGCCCTGGCTGCCCCTGTGCGCAGGTTCATCTGTTCCTGCTCCACGACCCGCTGTGTGAGTTCGGCTGTCTATTGAGCCCGCTCTTTGTTGTCGGCGACGGATATAGCGATGAATTCTCCCCGCAGCACCGCCTTCAGGGCAGTCCACTGTGTCGCCATGCCTGGGTTGGCATTGTGGGCTAGAAATTGCGCAATGGGGGCCTTAATTTGGTCTACTACGGATGGCTGGTGCAGTAGGGGGTCTCGCAGGCGCCAGTGCCGCTGTGGTGTCGGGGTCGGTGGGAGTAAAAAGGAGGCTGTAACTGTGGAATGGTCCGATAGAGACGCTGTGAGAATATTAGCCTCTGTAGCTAGCGCCAAAAGTGAGGTGGAGCACAGGAAATAGTCCAGTCTAGCGTATGTCTTGCAGGCCCCTGAGTAATAGGTGTAACACCGACTATTGGGTGGAAGTGGCGCCAGAGATCAACCAGGCCTAGTTCCTGGAGGCGTGCTAGGCCCGTACCGGGCTGGTGCGTTGGCAGGATCGGTTGGTCTGGTTGTGAAAGACGAGGTTCAGGTCGCCCCCCAACACTATGTGTCGCTCAGAAGTAGCAGTGGCATCGGTGAGTGCTCTGTGCAGGAAGCTATCTTGTCCATCGTTAGGAGCATATACAGAGCCTATAATGAGGGACTGACCTGCCACTAGGAATCGATAGGTGAGCAAACGGCCCTTGATCTCCGCCTCCCTCTGGACCATTCTACCGCACAATGATCTGGAAACCAGTATCTCAACCCCCGCAGACTTGGTGGGGAGTGAGGAGAATAGCTGAGTAGGGAAAGCACGGGAATTCAACCTGTATTGGTCCTTACATGTCAGGTGAGTTCCCTGAAAGAGGCAAACGTCTGCGTCAGAATGCTCCAAAAAGGACAGGACTGCCGCCGCTTGATAGGGTTATTTAGGCCCCGGACATTGAGGGTTAAAATCTTAAGCCCTTGGTGTACCATCTAGCATGAAGGCGTGGCAAGGGTAGCTTGGAAGTCCCACTCGTGGGCGTGAGTATCTGGAAGGGATGATGGCCGCCTCCCAAATAGCTGCAAGACTAAAACAAAAGGGAAAAATGTGGACAGGGGGACCCACCCAATCAACACAAAAATAAAAAATAAAAGAAAACCCCCACAACCTCTCCAAGGACCACCCTAGCCCTTCCCAACCCCAAGCCAAAACCCGCCCCCAGATCCAATCCCACCCACCCCCAACCCCAACAGCCCATGAGCAGAAAGAGTGTTCGAACAAAGTCTGTCGTCCCAGGACGGCCAGAATAAACAACCAAGTGGGGAGCATGGTCCGTCCGCAGAGTGGGATAAACGCCCAACAGCCCGTCGCCTGCCCAACCCCAGCAAAGATGCATCAGAGATAGTCTATAGGTGCCCTCCCGCTTAACTTTCATTTGACATCCGAGTTCTCGCTTGCTAGGGCCACGGTAGCAGTTGCCAAGGCGTCTTGTTGACTTCGTGCGATTTCTGAAGCTGGTGATTTCCGGTGCCGTCGCCTCCTGGTTTGTCGCTGCCAACCCGACGGGGAGGTAGTGGGTCTCACGTCCGGGCTGCCCGTGGGCTCCTCTTCTCTCGGTGGAGTCAGGTCTAGTAGGCGATAGGCGTCCGTCAGGGAGCGGAGCTGGTGCAATTTATCGTTAAATCGAAAGATGAGCCGGAAGGGGTGCCCCCAAGAATAGGAGATTCCTCGTTGTCGTAGGTTGTCAGTCACAAGACGAAACTGTCTGCGCCTTTGCAGCGTAATCAAGGCTAAGTCCTGATAGGCAACCGGTGAGTGGCCCCGGAAGGATATCAGGTGCATGGTTCTCGCTTTAGACAGAATGGTTTCTTTCGTCTTAAAGTCCTGCACACACACCAAGATATCGGCAGGCGGTTCTTGGGGTCCTCCTGGTGGTCCCACTCTATGGGCCCTGTCCAAGACTACGTCCGCCACATAGGAGTCGCCTAAGATGTGCCCAAAGAGGCTACTGGTGAAGTCAAACAGGTCTTTGGTGTCATCCGTGTGCCTCACCCTCCGGATGCGGATATTATGTCTGCGGGAGCGGTTCTCGATGTCTTCCAGATGTAGTTGCATATCTATGTTCTGGTCCTGCAGCCGGATAACTTCCGGCTGGAGTGTCGCCAGATCTGTTATCATTGAATCACTGGTCCCCTCAAGTGTGGCTACGCGCTCCCCAATAGAATCAATCTCGTGGTGGACATCGTTGAGTTCTGTAGCAAACTCTGCCTTTACCGACTGGATATCCTCGCGCAACGTGCGGAAAAGCGACTCCAGAAAGGCCTTTGTAATGGGCTCATCTCCAGGGCCTGCATGCTGCTTGGGCGGCTCGGCTTCTGAGGCTGCGGTTGCCAAATCCGGATTGGACTGAGCCCGACCAAAGATGTCCTTTATGGGCTTCACTTTAACGCTTCGGGCTTTTGACATGCTCCTTTAGTAGCCTGCGGTCGCCGCGTGGACGAAGGGCAATACCCAGTCGGCACAAGGTCAAGGTCAATGGCGGAGGGCCTCTGTCAGCCGAGATCGCATCACCAATGGAGCGGGCACGGAGGGGGCCCCCGGGATATACTATGGATTGCAAGAGGCAGGTCCCAGGGCCGTCCCTCGGGGACTGGACGCAGGGGCGCAAATCTCACCGGCATGTAAGTCCCGCTCGGTCGTGCCGCGCTCTTTAAAATGATGTCCCTGCCACGGTTTTTGTATGCACTTCAGAACTCGCTCGACACCATTCCGGCGAGTTACTTCCGGGAGGTGGAAAGCTTACAGAGGCGGCTTATCTGGGATGGGTGGCAAGAATCGCTCTCGCTAAACTAACCCTCCCCTGGTATGACGGGGGCATGGCGCTCCCGGATATCAGGCGGTATTACTGGGGCTCCCAATTGAGCGCGATTAATCACGCGACGTATGCACCCAGCTCAAACCCAGCATTTGAAATGGATACGCATCAGTTGCCGGGTGGGAATTACAACAGGGCGCTCTATTCTAAGGGAGCAGGGAGAAATTTAACAGGATATACTAAAATTGCTGTGCGAGTCTGGTGTGACGCAACTGCTGCTTTGGGTTGGAAGGATCGATTGACACGTGCGACTCCATTGTATGCGTCGGAGAGATTGGGATTCCTCTGGACAACGAGAAATGGGACATGATCGGAATTAGTAGAGTGGGTGACCTTTGGGCTAAGGGTGCTGTCAAGACTTTTGAGACATTGAAGACTGAATATGAACTGAGTGACAGGGAGTTTTTTAGGTACGCGCAGGTTCGTCATGCCTTGACCGCGGTCTTCGCCTCCGATCCTAACATCCCTGAGTCCTCCCCGTTGGAAGATCGTATACTCGATGGTCATCTGTCTGATAGTACGATCTCACTAATATATAAAAAATTGATTAACAATCGGGCGGATCTCCTCGTACGCCTCAGGGAGGCCTGGACCGGAGACGGGCTGGAACTGGATGATGAAGACTGGCAGTCCGCACTGTCCTCCCCTAAGGAGGTGGCCATTCCCGCCCGTCTCCGCCTCGTCCAGCTTAAGATCCTTCATCGTGTGTATGTCACTGGTCCTCGGTTGGTCTCCATGGGTTTTTCTGCGGATGGGTTATGCAAGTGTGGCTGTGAATTGAGTGCTACCTTCCTCCATATCATTTGGGAATGCCCGGAGGTGGCCGCATTTTGGAATCGAGTGCATACTGTGATGGAGTGTGTCACCGGGATTGCTTTGCTGCCTGAGGCTCGGAGATGTTTGTTGAATGTGTGGGAGCCGAATGATTACAACGTTGCCCAGACTCGGTGGGCAGCCCTTGGAAACATGATTGCAAAGAGAGATATTGCGCAGCTGTGGGGTTCCCGACGGCCGCCCACCGTGTCAGTATGGAAGGAAAATATGGATTGGTGTATGTTCAGAGAGAAGGCTGTGTATTTGGCTAGGGGCAAGCCTAGTGCGTGGACTGCAATTTGGAGTCAGTGGAACACCTATCGAGGGAACACATGTACACCCCCGTTCGAGGACACTCCAGACACCTCCTTCTCCCCCTGATCTGGCATTCCTTGGCCAATTCTTATTTATTATTGCTTTTTGATCTCCCCACTGTCCCCCCCTGACCAACTCCACTGCTTGCAAAATTTGTTTATTTCGCAATTGAGGCTCCCCCCGTACAAGTGCAACTTCATTTTCAATGTCTTTTGCCATGAGACTTGTTTCGTTTCTTTTCTTTGTTCTTCTTATAAAACACAAAATACTACTGTATCCTGGCTCCATCCTGAGTTGCTACGAACATTATCCAGCACTGCTGCCGTACCTCTAGGATGCCGGCGATGGAATTGTGGTGAATGTTGATTGCTATTGCCTTGTCTAGCGGCCGGCCCCTGTGGTTGTAGTGTAACTATATTTACGTGCACAATAAAGTTTTTAAAAAAACCAATGTCCTCCAAAATGCACCACTGGCTACATACTACACCCTTATTGCTCTCCTGCTGAATGGTGTGTGGCTCATTTGTTGCACTTATTCCTTGTGTGGTGTTTGGATTTTTCACAGTCCCTATGACTTCACTGATGTAACATTGATGACAGCACCCCCACTCTGGAAATTGTTGCAGAACCACTGTAACAGGAGCCGACACTACTCTAACCACAAAAAAGGGACCACGGCAGCAACACCTGGCAGCACAACAGCAGATAAAGCAGCAACTATTACTGTAACCACAGTAGGGGAGACAGCAATAACCACAGTATTGACTCTAGCTGAAATCACAGCAGCAACAACAGACACAACTATTGCTGCCACCAGGCAGAGACAACCACAGCAACAACGGCTACCAGCACAGCAGAAACCACAGCAATGAACACAGTTGCTATTGAACAGACCACAGTAACAACAACATTCTTAACCACGTCAGGAACTACAGGCTCAACAACAGCTGTCACCAGAGCAGTAACAACAACAGGACGCATGGCAGGGACCAAAGTAGCAAATACAGCTACCAGTACAACAAGGTCCACAGCAACCATGTTTGCAGTAATCACAGCCATAGCAGCAGTCATAACCACGACTGCCCCCACAGCAGAGACAACAACAGTAACAATGGTTACCAGTACAGCTGAAATCACAGCAGTGAGCACAGCTGCAAAAGCAGGGCCAGAGCTACACAAATAGCAGGAACACAGGGGCAACAGCTCTCACCAAAGAAGCATCAACAACTAGAAGTACAGCAGGTGGACAGCAGTGACCACAGCTATAATATCAGCAAGTCCCAAAGAGGTGAACCAACTTTAAACGGAAAAGTGACAGCAGCTGCCACAACAGGTAGGGACAAGCACCAAGCACAGGAGCTATAACCACAGCTGTGACTACAGCTTCCTCCACAATAGGACCACAGCATTTAACAGAGCCTCCACTTAATTAGAAAAAACAGCATCACCCACAGTTGCCAACATAGAAGCAATAACATGCACAATAATAATTATAAATACAGCAGGAACAATTCAGTGACACCTGCTACCAAAGGAATAGCTACTGCCCGGACCACCATAGTGACCGCATGTACTGCAAAAGACACAACAGCAATGACCATAGCAGTAACATTAGTTGTATGACACTACACTGAGAAAAACAATATCGACATACACAAATATCGGCGCAAAAATATGAAAAGGTAAATATTGTGACTCTATATGTAAACGGACACAAAAATATTGATAAGAAATATATTGTGGAATAAAATATC
Source organism: Lissotriton vulgaris (assembly GCF_964263255.1). Classification (NCBI taxonomy): domain Eukaryota; kingdom Metazoa; phylum Chordata; class Amphibia; order Caudata; family Salamandridae; genus Lissotriton; species Lissotriton vulgaris. Next base: position 1,345,488,505 of record NC_141693.1, on the reverse strand, counting down.
TAAAATATGACAATATTGTAGGCAAAAAAAAAAATCTGACATACATAGTAAAATAATGGTAACGTAAAAATAATCCCGCAAACCAAAATATCGAACACCATATACTCAACATAATTCTAAATAAAACAAATATTACATTCAACTTATACGCATATAAAACTGAGTCAAATTAGAATTGATATACATTAAATAAATAACGAAAAAGCTAATGGTGCCAAAAAATCTAGTTCAACTACAACAAACCAATTAAATTAAACTTAAGAAAAATAAAAAAATTAAAAGAATTACACTAGCACTGACTGCATCACTCTACCGGATTGCAATATATGATATAAAAGAAGACTGCAGCAAATCAATGAATCACTCAATATTACAAACAAACTGAGGGGTTGATTTATAGTTTGGCAGGCAAAGGTAATTCTGTCGGTATGACAGAATACTTTACTCTCGCCATACCGGTGGTCATCTTGCGCGCCAAATTTAGAGTTGTCCACATTGGCAGGAACCACTGTCACAGCGATTGTTGTAAAAGTTTGTCAACCAGCTCCATCAAACATGCCAACATTTTATGTTTTACTTTTTTCAAAAACAAACACCCAATGCAGGAGTTTTTTTTGGGGGGGGGGAAGTGAACCTAATTTCCAACACACCATGGGAGTTATCTTTTATGGTGTGATGGTCATTATTATTATTATTATTTTAGTGTTCCTTACCTCCTAAGAACTGGCGGTGATGAACCGCATAAAAACATTTATCACTGTCAACTCTAAATCAGTCAGGTGGGGGGCATGGTCTAGATGGGGACCAGGTAGGACGTGCCTATTTGTCACTCCGTCTCACCAGCCGGGCTCACTGTTCTAGCTTAGAGTCAAAGGGCCGGCGGGGCCGGAAATTAAGCTTACCGGCTGGTCTGAGGCTTGGGGCTCCCAGCGGACCGACTTAGGTGGCTGAAAGGGTGAGAAATCGGCATCTGCAGTGAGGAGTGCGTGTAGGAGAGCAGGCCTGATCGGAGTACCGGGCCTACCACATAGAGGCAGCGCCGGAGTGTAGAGAGCTGCGGAGGAGTGGTAGACGAACTTGTCCCAGGACCTGCGGGGACAGTGGATTGGTGCGGCTGAAGTCTCTGGCCCGTACCGCACCTGTGGCCAAAGAGAGGCCGCTCTTCGGGCGTATTGCATTTCGGCCGGCCGGGAGACGGAGACAACCAGGCGGTGGTGGGCGAAGGGCCCACAAGCACAGCACAGACGCTCATAAAAGGCAGGCGCCGGAAGTGGTGCGGAGGTGCCCTGCACCACTAACAAAGGCCACCAGAGCAAGAAACAACTAGCAGTCTCATGGTGTCTGATGCCAGGCAGGTAGGCGCAGCTTGCGAGACATGCCATAGCTGCGGTCCGGAAGGCCTGCAGGTGCCTAAGAGGAATGGAATAGCGAAGGAGAGCTGATGTGTGAGCCCCAGAGCCCCCTGAGACTGCGGTTCGCAGCAGCTTGGGTCTCCGTTGGAGGCTGTGCCTGCGCACCGGCCCGCCCAGCCTCTGCAACTTACATTTACAGCCTGATTCATCATTGGGAGGTTTTGCGAGTCTGAAATAGCGAATCATAAGGAATCGCTATTCCAGACTCGCAAAACGGGATTCATGTAAGAATTACAAAATTTTTTGCGATTCTTACTGATTCCTTATTTGCGATTAGCAAATTGCTAATCGCAAATAAGGAATAACTCCCCATTCAATCATATGGGCCAAAAAGCCCATAGGAATGAATGGGGAGTATTCCTTATTTGCGATTAGCAATTAGCTAATCGCAAATAAGATAGTGATTTAAAGGGTGCCAGGGGTGTCCAGAGGACACCCTGTAGCACCCCTTAAATGCTAATTTAAACAGGTGTTGTGCAACATGCAACTCAGAAAAATGCTTTTAAAAGCATTTTTCTGAGTTTTCGCTATTTACCTCGAGGTTTGACCTCGCGGTAAATAGTGGGCCGAAATTGCGAATTCGCAAATTTTAAATGGATGATGAATTGCATTTACGGAATCTCAAATAGAGATTCCTTAAATGTAAATCATCGCAAAATAGCGAAATCGCTATTACCGATTTTTGCATCTGGGATGATGAATCCCAAATGCAAAAATAGCGCTTGCAAAGGGCCAGATTCTCAGAATCTGGCCCTTTGTGAGCCGATTTCGGCTTGATGAATCAGGCTGTTAGACCCGTCACCGGGTGGACCGCATTTGGGTGGGTCGGGAGGCTGAGAAAGGGCCCGCAAGATCAGACCAACGCCCACAGAGATCTAGTGCCAGTGAGGGTGTGGAGGTGCCCCAAAACGCAGGTCGCGGTCACCAGTGAAGGAAACAGCAGGCGGTCTTGCAGTGCCTGGCGCTAGGCAGGTCGGCGCGGACTGCGAGACACGTAATTACAGCGAAAGATTATGTGGCAGAATCGAACTGGGGCATGGGGGCCGCACCCCTTTGAGTCAGATTCGGATACAGGAGGAGGAATTGAGCAAGGAAAAAACTGCTGGTAGAGAGGACTACAGAGAGTGTCTGCCTCACCTACAACAGCACCGGCGCCCATAACAGTCAGCACAACTAGATACGTGCCTGAAGGTGAGGGGGCTGTGAATATTTGCATGCAATTTGGGCACGGAGAAGGCTAGGAGAAGGCACATCAAAGAATGCGCTGGAAACTGAACTTTGGGGGCTTAATCCTCAGGCAAGGCTAGCTGGGGTAACAAAGGAGGACTGGTACCACCTACCGGTGGCTGAGGCATAAAGGGCCTGGATAGCATTATCAATAGGCTACGCAGGACCCAAGCCATGAGAAATCGGCCTGTTCAAGAAGGGGGACATTAAGTTGGTCACAGCCTGTGCTGGAGGGCCTTGGGCATGATGGGAGTACCAGTCGATAGGGGGGTTGGGACCAAACTGCCTTTCTAACAGTCCCCCTCTAGTGTTAATTGGGGTCCACGTGCCGGCACTGGAAGATAAAGGATTGACCAAGCAAAGTGTCTGAATCGCTGGGGAGCAGACCTCTCTCCTGAGACGAATGAGAGCCAGAGCAGGACCCACAAGATGACTTCTGTTAAGGGGAAAAAGGACCACTCTGTAAAGGATCTCCTGCTCAGGACGGCTAGATGGGGTACGGCAGGGACACAAAGTGTAGCAAATTCGGGAGTTGTAGAGGCCCCCCTCACATGCGCTTTCATAGCAACTCTTTTCGCTACACTTCGGGAGGACCTGAAGTCAATGAAAGCCGACTTGGTTCACGAACTAGAAGAGGTCAGGAAAGAAGTAGATGCGAGTTAATACGCTGGAATCGAATCGCAAGGCATCAGTAGAGATGAAGAGCTGGAACAGCTACTACAAGAAGTCATCCGTCTACGAGAACAACACCTTGACCTCCAGGCATATACCGAGGATCTTGAGAATCGTTCACGCCGAAACAACATTCGTGTGAGGGGTGTGTTGCATGGAGGGGCAGTCCATCAGTGCAAACGTGGAGAATTTCTTTGGATCTGTACTGGAGGGTCCAGAAGACATGGGGATCAAGCTGGACCGGGTGCATCTGGTGGGGCCCAGGAGACCATCCCCAGCTCTTCCCGCAGACATCTTAGCATGTGTTCATGACTTTACACTGAAGGAGCGGATACTACAGAAAACTAGAGACTCCTATCTGATACAGTTCTAGGGGCTTCACATCACCCTCTTGCAGGATTTGGCGACCTCCACATTGTTAAAGAGGAAAGCCTTCCGGCCTGTCACAGCGCACCTCCGAGCTAACATAATCCTGTATTCATGGGGCAACCCTTTTCGCCTCATCTTCCTATAGGAGGGGAAGTCTCACCAGATTTGCTCACTTAAGGTGGCATACCAATTCCTGGGCATATCAGAAGAGCCAGCAGCAAGTCTACCAAGGCTGACTAATCAGAACGATGGGCATGAAAGGAACAGATGGAGGACAGTGGGATCTGGTCGGGGCCCGCTCCAGCCGGACCCGGAAACTATCGCAAAAAAAAGACACGCAGTCTTGGAGTCACTGGGGAAGGACTTGACCGATCCAGCTTGAGTGGATATACACGCTGGAACACAATGCACCCATGATGAGACCGGCTACTGTGGTCCCATGATACTGGATCTAATCGGAGAGTGGGTCTGGGAAAGGTGGAGCGGCTGGGCGGTCTGAGTCGCTTTCACCCCGTTTCCATGAGTTTAACCTCCCAGGACTATAATACATTTCTAAGTACATTGTTATATGTTTGTTTTTTTATGGCTTTTTGGGGGTGTTTCTCTTTCCCATGCCCACGAGTCCCAGCCATCTGCACCGATGTATGGGGTTTCCAGCCTCACACAACTTTTGATCTACCCCATTAGCACAGTCACTCAGTGCATCACACGTAGCGCACTCTTTAGGCAACATTTTAAATGGATATAGATGTTGAGAACTCCTAAAACGGTCACCCTAAATGTTAAAGAGCTCAACAACCCGGTGAAAACATTGGCCATACTTTCCTATCTAGAAAATTCTGGTGTTCACATCTGCCTCCTGCAGGAGACTCATCTCCTCTCAAGGGACACACATAGACTACGCTCTAGAGCATTCCCCATTGCAAATATTATCCTCTCTCTCCACCAAATCTGCGGGAGTGGCCATCCTCATCTCAGCCTCATTTAAGGGAAAGCAGGATTCCAAGATAGCCGACATCCAGGATCGTTTACTGGCATACTCCTTCCAAGTGGGACCTCACTCCATAACCATTGGTTCTATTTATTCCCCCAATGATAAACAGGAACACTTCATTCATTCAGCAGTAGCAGAGGTGTGCATATCTACTGATAAACTCTTAGTTATAGGGGGGGGACTTAAACTTGAACTTGACATTCGACAATACCGTAGACAGGTCCGCTCAAAGACAGGGACAATCCAGATTACTTTCTAAAGTTACAAAGCACAGTCTTACTGGATATCTGTATACATTCTACTCGTACACACATAAAACATACGCCAAAATAGATTACTTGCTGAGCACAAGTCACGCAGGTGGATATTCATCGTCGCTCTGTCTGAACACTCAACAGTATCGATGGACATCTCCTTGCCAACCACTAGCCCCCCTTCACGCACTTGGTGCCTGAGAGACACACTTTTACAGCGCCCGAGTTGATCGAACAAAAAGATAAAACAATAAGGGATTACCTAACGTGAACGACACCCCCGAAACCTCAGTAGCAACCCTATGGTGGTGGTCAGGAGAGAATTTATATCAATTGCAGCCCAAGATAACAAAAGGCAGAGGGAGAGGAGGGACCTCCTGAAAGCGCAGGTACAAGAATTAGCGCATCCACATATGGACAGGGGCCCGAGGGCTTGGCGCCAGCTGGAGGCTGCACACATCCTGTTGGCAGCACTAGACTTGATAGAGCTGAGTATACAGCTCTGAGGCTGCACCACATTTTCTACACTGGGGGAGACAGGAGTAGGAGACTGCTAGCTAATAGACTGCAGATGCAGAGACAGCTTGCGGGAGTAGCTGCAATACATGCTTCGACTGGGGAGGTACAGGAGTCCAATCATCAGATTGCGGAGACATTTTGCCAATATTACAAAGGGCTTTACGAGGTGCAGGATCTCACTACAGTGGCACCAGCTTAGTATTTGCAAGGGGTAACAATGGCAAAACTGACACCTGAACAAGCGGAGAATATTGAAACCCCCATACAGTTAGCAGAGGTAATTACTGCTATCTCCAAACAGAAAACGCTAAAATTCCCACGGCCAGATGGGTTTACAGCCCTTTTTTATAAATCCTTTTCCCATATACTGGCCCCAGTCCTCACCAGGGTGTACATGCTGTCCAGTCTACATCACAGATTCCCCAAACCATGCTAGCAGCATCGGTGATCTTGATTCCCAAGCCTGGTTAGGATAAGAGACTCTGTGCCTCTTATAGGCCGATCTCTCTGCTTAATGTAGATCTTAAATTATTTACAAGTGTCCTGGTCACCAGACTGTCCCTCCTCCTTCCTGGCCTAATAGATCCGGAGCAGGCGGGATTCATCCCCGGCCTCCAATGCGCTGATAACACTAAGAGGTTACTCCATATAATGGATAAAGCACAGAGGTTTAAGACAGAGTGTACACTACTATCGATCGACGGTGAGAAAGCGTTCAATAGGGTCCATTGTCACTATCTAAAAGCAACTCTGGGACATTTTGGGATACCCTACAGATTCATTCAATGGGTCTTTAGTAGCTACACCAAACCTTAGCTTCGGTTAGAGTGAACGGATGTACCTCATGTCCCTTCCCAATACTAAGAGGGACTAGACATGGTTGTCCCCTTTCCCCTCTCCTTTTCGTCCTATATATGGAGCCTATGGCTCAAAGATTGCGTGATAATGCTCAAATTACTGAGGTAAGTTTCGGGGGAGAAAGGGACACCCTAAGATTGCATGCAGATGATGTCATAGCATCTCTGGAGGTCCCCGAGGTATCACTCCCGGCCGTTTTGGCTGAGTTGGAGGCATTTTCTCAAGCTGCAGGGTTTAAAATTAATATTCAGAAATCCCAGGCTCTTAGCCTACCCCTTAAAGCATCCATGCTAGCAGACCTACAAGCAGCATACCCTAACCCAGAGGTCTTCAAACTTTTGCAGGTTGAGCTTCCCCAGCTGAATTTTTTTAGATGTTGGGCCCCCCCACCACCTGACAGAAATTTCTGGACTCGACCGTCACGCGCACATTCCGGGCATATTCAGCGAATAACATTCAATACAATAAGAGTGTTTAGTAAACTGCAGGTTTGTGAGTGGGTGGGTGTGGTGAAATGACAGAGGCTTATTACTCAGCTCAAAACACCACTTTCCAAGATAAAATGTGTGCAAATAGTTTTTACTAGGATGCTTTGTTTTACATATGACATTTAATTGATAATAACACCACCAACATAAATGTGACAGGTGTGCCTGTTTTACAGAGACTGTTAATCTGTGATTGGATTTTTGCTACTGCCATCCTCAGGTTGTGCTCCACATCCAGTCGAACAAACTTAGTCTTTAATACCGCAAGTGCAAGTGTAAAATAGTTTACAGCTAATATTCAGAGATAGTGATGTGTTTTCACTGTTGTAACAAAGCAGCCGCCCACTAATTTTACAGTGAATAATATCTGTTATATCCTCCAATAAACTCCAAAGAGTTTCTGAATTTTGCTTAAATCGATAAAAATCACATGGTAACTGGGCTAAGTCGGCGCTAACACATCTGATGTACAGAGTGGGACAAAGCGGTCTGATTTTAATGGTTTTCACACATACATATGTGCATTTACAGCCCGCAGATGATATAGACTCGATATTAAATGACAACCTTCCACCTACGTGCAGTCCATACCATGAAAATAAAGGGACAGAATCCAGGCGAATTAGGCGCCTTTAGATGCTTCCTGAAATAGTTACACAACGAGCCAGAAACATCTTCTTGGAACGGCTTAAATGTGCATTTTTATATAGAACATGAAATGATAGCAGTCTCCTTGATTCCCTGCCTGCCACTGCTCGACACTTAACAAGGAAGCAGTTTATATACCACGATTATGACTATAAAATCCATTCAATTCATTATATAAATTCGTTACAGGAACCGGACATCATTTATCTGCACTACTACAAATCTGTCCAAAAAGCTTGTAGGATCAGTAAATAATAATAATTGCTTTGCATGCGTGCTTGCTGGGAAAAATATTCCCACTTAAAACAAACACGCCCTCAAAGTATGAACTACTTTGAACCATCCGCATCCCACCCTCTCACTGTGTAACACTTAAACTCCAAGCAGGCAACTACCACATGCACTCAAAACCTTATCGATTCTTCACATCATATGCTGGCAGCCGAGCCTTACTTCTCTCAAATCAAAAAGGCCGACAAGAAGAGCTAATTGCAACTATGTATTTGCAAGGAAGCAACATTTCAATAGGAATAGAGCACACAAATATTTGACAATTATGTCCACTTCTTGGCAGATGTTCAATTCATGTCATACTGTTTAAAGGGCCCCTTTCGGAATTGGGAGATTTTAAATATAAGCAGCACAGTTTCATGATAGTTGGCTTGTTTTGTTAGGCACAGGGAGATTGTGATTTGCCCAGAATCACAGGATGTTCAGCTTCATTGCCGAGACTCAAACTCTGGAAACTTTGTCTCCGTTCTGGGAAGAGCTAACTCTCCCAGGAGGGGGTTAATTCATGGAGCTGGAACGCTTCAGCTGCAGTGGGAGGCGAGGGGTCTCCACTGCTAAAACCTATAGCGTGTCTGTACTCTGTGCCTCCCACTGCAGCTGAAGCTGTTAGCTCTGTGAATTAACCCCCTCCTGGGAGAGTTAACATGACAAAAGAACGGGCACCTCCTGCCCCATCGATCTCCACTCCCTCCCCCTTAGACATACCAGAATCCTACAAGAGACTTGCACAGACGGCAGGGAACAGAGGTCAAATTGAAGTGGAGTGCACGCCCCCCCTGGGAAGGTGTCGCGCCCCACAGATTGAAGAACACTGCCCTAACCAATGGGCACCAGACGCAATCCCCTACCTGGGGATACAATTGGCGCTTCCCCACAACAAACTGTATCACTGAATTACAAAGCCCTGCCCAGAAAAAAACAAATTCCATATCAAATGGGGTTAACCCAGTATCCCTATGAACCTGGGCAGTAAATCAATATTTACAAACAGTTGGTTCATATAGGTGCAACATATTTCTTTCACTATCTCATAAATATATGTAGCATTCAAAAAACACTTTACTTAAAAAATTATTTCAACAAAAAATCCTTCAAAGAAACAGAATCCAAAACCATCTATATCTTCATGTAATGTTTTATAAATTGTACTCATTCATGTATACTTCAAATTTTCATCATTTACAAAAAGGCTGAAAAGTGATCAATAAATGCAATTCGTGACATTTAGTGCTCTGTGCTCACGGCGCAAGTGTAACCAACAAAGTGTACAGGTATTATTTACAAATGGGACATAAAAAGAGGATTTGTCTTGGCCTATATTCTCTACTATTCAACTGTATACTGCCTTTGTCAGTATTCAATAAAGGATTATCCTATAGTAGGTCCACTATATTGTACGTCGACGTTTCGACCCTCTGGAAGCGCACTTGGGGCGTCAAGGCGGGTCTTCCTCAGGACTGTGTGGGACGGGGGAAACAGCCTTCTCTTATGCCCAGCCGGGCATATGGTGGTTAGGGAATTGTAGGAATCAGCTCTGTCGGTGTGACAAGTACTCGTCCCCCGACGGTGCTCTTGTTTAATACTGCGTAGTTATTGATGCCAACCAATGCACCTTTCTGACTTGATTGTGGTATAATAACTCTACCCAGCGATGGTATTCCACGCAGGAGCAATGCCGGGCAGGAAGAGAAACCCCTGGTCTTTGAATCCGTCATTTTGCACTCGTCATACAAGTAAAGTGGAAAGAGCACCGCTTGCGTCTTGAAATCATGGAATCTCCAAGCCATATGGGGCCATAGTATTCGCAGAGGATCATCGCTGGGTAGATTTTGTTGAGTGCACTGCATCCCCAAATGCGATGCAGTGCACACAATGAAATTCGTTTTATTTATTTAAATGCTTACTTACCTGTAAAACTCCCTAATCCATACATTACTACCCCCCAACCTGCCCTTCCCCCTCCCCACGTCACCGCCCTGCAGGTACTCCCACTGCTGGCCGTGGCTGCTACGTAAGTGCGATCAAATGGGATGAAGCTAACTTACCTTTTACTCGTGGTTAGAGTGAACCCTTAATTTTTAGGGATCCCACACACAACACACGAATTAGTAGGGTGTTTCCGTTTGTTTAGAGCACCCTTATTTTATTAGTTCAGATCTAATGTTGGTTGACGTGGTACCAGTTTCTCTCCATACTAATGTGCACACTTGCAATAGGATGTGCAAGTAGTTTTTCGTCAGTGCTACCACTGTAATAACAAATAAAGGAGACTAAGATGGAAGAAAAAACAATGACTAGGCCCTAGTAACTAAGAGTGAATACAGACAATCTCTGAGGGTCCAATTCACAGAACTAACTTAAGACAAAATCCTAAACTTACTACCATTTTGGTATTCACAGAAGGCACTTACTCATTTTGCTATTCACAGAAGTTAAGAGTCCTAACTTTAGGACTCCTAAATGCCTTCTGTGAATATCGAAAGTCTTAAAGTTAGGATTTTTCCCAGTTTAGGAGTAGTAAAGTTAGGAGTCCTAACTTTACTACTCCTAAACTGAGAAAAATCCTAACTTTAAGACTTTCAGTATTCACAGAAGGCATTTAGGAGTCCTAAAGTTAGGACTCCTAACTTCTGTGAATACCGAAATGAGTAAGTGCCTTCTGTGAATACCAAAATGTTAGTAAGTTTAGGATTTTGTCTCAAGTTAGTTCTGTGAATCGGGCCCTGAATTTCTAAACAGCTATTGGCACAGTTTCTGATTCGTTCTCTAGGTGGCAAGGTGAAAATTGAGACTAAGCAGGCGCCCGGATACAGGAGCGTGTTAATTAAATGTTTGAATTCTTTAAAAATTTCATTATTAAATATATTTCATGTCAGCAATTTGTATTTTTAATTTTTTGTTAATAAATATAAACGTCTTCTTTTATTGTGGCAACAGAACAATTTCTGACTGTACAGTATAGAAATAACAAAACATCAAAAATTCACAAACTAAGTACTCTCTTTTTCATTGCAGACATCATGGAAGAGTTCATTACGCCACTATTTAACTTTTACAGAAGCATGGGGGAGCTTCGTGTGACTGAGACCGAATATGCTCTACTTGCAGCAACCACTGTGTTTTTTTCAGGTACATTTTTGTTTTCGTTATCCAGCACGTTGATCCATTTTGAATACTGAGGGATTGATTACATGTTGTGTTAAGCACCGTTAAAATCGCGGCACTGTAAACTCCGCCTTTCATCCTCCAAAGGTAGGTAAACTGAGTTCCCTTATATCAGATAATGGCAATGCATTATTTATTTATTTATTTATTTTTTTTGAAAACCTTTATTTATAAATGCACAATACACAGCGTCTGCCTACAACCCCGCGGGGCCGGCCGCTATGACATAAACGGATGGTTGAAAAGGAAATTTGGAGACAGTACGTTGTTAAAGCAATCTCTCGAGTCTACATTGTTAAATGGAACATAGCACCATATCAAATAGGATGAAAAAAAGGTTTAATTTTATGATTTTGTCGAAAAGAACAACCACACACAAACACATGGTATCATACTGGCAAGGGTCGCAGGAGGGGGGGGAGGGGGGGAAAGAACACTAATAAATAAAGGAACGCATATGGCGAGGGGGGGCGAGCATGAGGGAGAAAGCAAAGGCTATACTGGAAATTGGAAACTGAACGTCAATCATGGAGAAGAGGGGAGAGGAACCTCATAGTCAAGTGGGGGGGAGCAAATGTCTCTGCGGTACGAATTCCACTGGGCCCAGAACCTGGACCATTTCTTGGGACGCCCCCGTGCCTCATATACAGTTTTTTCTCGGAACATGCACCAGTCCATGTTCTCTTTCCAGGCACTGAGCAATGGTAATCTAGGGGAGCCCCAGAGCTGCGCTATATCTCTCTTAGCGACCATGTTGCCCAACGTAACCCAAAGTGTCTGGGCAGCATTGCAATCCGAAGGTTCCCACACATTGAGCAGGCAACGTCGTGCTTCGGGAAGGAGGGGGATCCCGGTGACACGACCCATAACATCATGTACTCTAGACCAAAAGGCCGCAATCATCGGGCATTCCCACAGAACATGAAGGAAGGTACCATCCATACCACATCCACGCCTGCACCGTCCATCCGAAACCAAACCCATTCGTACCAGACGCTTTCCGGTCAGATACACACGGTGGAGGATCTTCAGCTGGACAAAACGAAGCCGAGCCGGGATAGCCACCTCCTATGGGGAGGATACAGCTGACTGCCAGTCCTCGTCGTCGAGTTCGAGCCCGTCAGCCGTCCAGGAAGCACGAAGTTTCTCAAGTTGGTCAGCCCTGTTATTGACAAGCTTTTTATATATTAAGGAAATAGTGCTATCGGGGACATGGCCGTCTAAAACACGATCCTCCAAAGGGGAGGACTGCGGGATATCGGTACCAGAGGGAAAGACGGAGGACAAGGCATGTCGAACCTGCATATACCGGAAGTGCTCCCTATCATCTAGCCGGTATTCCAGTTTCAATACCTCGAAGGATTTCACAGCGCCCTGTGCCCACAGATCCCCCACCTTACTGATCCCAATCATGTCCCATTTCTCAAATCCTTTCGTCTTCCACAGATTACCCAACCGATCCGAGTCATACAGTGGCGTCATACGCGTCAGCTTACCACCCCAGCCCGTGGCCACAGTAGCATCTCTCCATGCCCGCACTGCACACTTCGTCGGGCCTGTAAGGAGTCGAAAGGGTGACTTTGAGTACAGAGCCCTATTAAAGTTGCCACCGGGCAGTAATAGTTTATCCAAAGCAAAGGCGGGGGCAGGTTCCGATGAGTACGTCGCATGGTTGATAGCGCTCAGGTGCGAGGCCCAGTAATAGCGTCTAATATCCGGCAACGCAATACCACCGTCGTACCATGAGAGGGTGAGCTTGGACAAGGCAATACGGGCACGACCATCCCAAATCAGTTGTCGCTGTAAACTCTCAACCTCACGGAAGTAGCGAGCAGGGACAGGATCGAAAAAATTCTACAGGGCGTAAAGAAATCGGGGGAGCGACATCATTTTGAAGAGTGTCGCTCGGCCCAATGGGGATAGGGGCAATTCACGCCACCGTTGCACGTCCTGCTTGAGTCTGCGGAGCGGAGCATACAAGTTCCGCTCATAGCGGACCGAAGAGACCGTAGAGACATAGATCCCCAAATATTTGAAGCCGTCAGTCGCTACCAATATGGGGAACCTGCGAGGCAGAGGTGGCAACGCCCCGGCTATAACGTAAACACAGGACTTGGTCCAGTTGATGACTAATCCCGAGTTCTTACCAAAGGACGTAAGAACATCGAAGAGGACGTTAAGCGACTTTTGAGGGGAAGTAAGATAGAGAAGGATGTCATCAGCGTACAAGGAGACACGATCCTCAAGATCTGGAGACCATCGATCCCCTTAATAGAGGGTTCCCACCGAAGCCACGCAGCAAGGGGCTCAAGCGCCAATGCGAATAGAAGCGGGGAGAGCGGACAGCCCTGACGAGTGCCACGGCCTAATGGGAAGGGGTCAGAGCATCTACCATTTACCACTACTTGAGCCAATGGTTGTTCGTAAAGGAGCCTGACCCATGCGATGAAGTTAGGACCAAAGCCAAACTTAGCGAGAGCCGCCCAAAGGTAGGGCCATTCGATAGTGTCGAAGGCCATAGTGGCGTCCAAGGAGAGTTTGAGCCCTCGCGAGAACACTGTGGAGCCTACGCAGGTTAAGGGCCGTGTTCCTATGCGGGATGAAACCGGATTGATCCGGATGGATCAAGTCGCATATCACCTTCAGCAACCGATTGGCCAGAACCTTGGCCAGGATTTTGGGTTCCGCGTTCAGCAGAGAGATGGGGCGGTGGGAGGTGCAGCGGTCACGGGCAATGCATTATTAACAGTGATTAGAAATGGCAAGATTATGCTAGGAAATACTATATACAAAGTTAGTGTTTGAGGTGGTACTCAATTTAAACTATTCTCTGTGTTTAAAGACTCACTGGAAGATTTAGGTCCTACCTCCTAATCTTTACTTGTATGTATTTACATTTGCAGAATTTTTATATCAAGCGGAAAGGCAGCAGAGCTGCAGACAATCAGGGCAGAAATACAAGTTATTCTAGGTGGGAGGTGCTGAATTATTTAACATGTTGTAAGATAGACAAGTGGACCCCAATCCTTGATCCTGGAGTGATGTAATGTTTTAGGAAACACTGGTTACTAAGTGGCCAATAAGGTTCAAAGTAGACGTGAGAAATTGAGTTAGAGATAGTATAGATCAGTATGCCTCAATTAAAGTGGACATATATGGTAATTAATGCCAAAAGGAGCAGCAAGGAAGTATGTTAACAGGTACACACTCGGATTGAATAACTCACTGCGTCCACCTTGAATTTATTTTCCGTAATACCGGCATTGACCGGTTGTCCCAATTCTTCTTGCACACATACGCTCTCTCCTGAAGATGAGCTCGAATCATTCAGATCGAAACGCCGTTGACCCCCTACAACAAGGAACTCCTTGCATTACTTATAAGTTGTTATTTAGAAGTTTCGACCTTATGTTGTCAATGCGATACACACATATATATATATATATTAATATATATATATATATATAAATATATATTTTAAAGTCACCCTCACTCACCACATCCCGCTTGCTATCACTATTATGTGAGCACCGGATCTATATTTTTATATTGTTGAAAAATAAATAACATGTGTTATTTAATCCCATGTATCCCTGTTAACATACTTCCTTGCTGCTCCTTTTGGCATTAATTACTATATATGTCCACTTTAATTGAGGCATACTGATCTATATTATCTCTAATGCAATTTCTCGCATCTACTTTGGACCTTATTGGCCACTTAGTAACCAGTGTTTCCTAAAATAACGAATTATTTAACATGTCACATATAGTATCTGCTATTCAGCTCCTTTCTAATTTCAAGAAGGACAGTGGCCGGCCTGATGGTTACGGAGCTCCTGTTCCAGATCAAAAGTATGTAGATGATTCTCGAAAATAACCGAAATCTCAGGAAATGTTGGAGAAGGCTTTACTTATAGGCATATTAAATAGAGGCGAGAGACCACCGACTAACAGTTTGCAGAAGACTCCAGAAAGATTTTCAGAAATCAGGCTTCAAAGCCAAGAGTCGCACCAGGAGCACTGAAAGCAAAACTGCAGGGTTCTTCAAGCTTTTCAAGAAGCGAACCCAGCCAAAATGCCTACATAGCGGATGCCTACATAGCAGATCCGCTGTTAAAGTATTTGTCACATAAGCAACAGCACTGCTTCATTAACACAATCAATAATATCCAAACCAGAGTCCAAAGACCAGTGCCATCCATCATTAGACCGAACATAGGACTGCCAAACCGTTCACAAACATATCTAGGTCTGTAAGCATTTCTCTGTCTCTTTTAGTTCGTTTTACTTTTAGTAGGAAAAGCAATATTCCATCAGAATACTTCCACCACGGCGGTCGCAATGCCAAAGACGGCTGTAATGCCAGAAACCGGTCCCCGGGAGCTTGTTTCCTTCCCAGTGTAAGAATTGGCTTTTGTAGTTTGGTTTGCCCTGTTCCCATCATGCACTGGGACAGGAACAGACTAATTTGCATACAGCCAGGTTCTGAAACTGGGATGGTGCAGTGAGCTAAAAAACGGTGTTGGATCTAGCCCTGATCTCTTGACTGGGTGAGAGTTTTCTGCTTCATTCAGAGACTCTGTCCCTCACCACCCCTTGTTGTAAATATTTTTGTCCACCCTAAGCGTGGAAGGGTATACTCAGACATGAGTCCCTTGCTCATTGCACCATCAGGATTCAAGCAAACCGGGCCGAAGACGGCTGTAATGCCAGAAACCGGTCCCCGGGAGCTTGTTTCCTTCCCAGTGTAAGAATTGGCTTTTGTAGTTTGGTTTGCCCTGTTCCCATCATGCACTGGGACAGGAACAGACTAATTTGCATACAGCCAGGTTCTGAAACTGGGATGGTGCAGTGAGCTAAAAAACGGTGTTGGATCTAGCCCTGATCTCTTGACTGAGTGAGAGTTTTCTGCTTCATTCAGAGACTCTGTCCCTCACCACCCCTTGTTGTAAATATTTTTGTCCACCCTAAGCGTGGAAGGGTATACTCAGACATGAGTCCCTTGCTCATTGCACCATCAGGATTCAAGCAAACCGGGCCGAAGACGGCTGTAATGCCAGAAACCGGTCCCCGGGAGCTTGTTTCCTTCCCAGTGTAAGAATTGGCTTTTGTAGTTTGGTTTGCCCTGTTCCCATCATGCACTGGGACAGGAACAGACTAATTTGCATACAGCCAGGTTCTGAAACTGGGATGGTGCAGTGAGCTAAAAAACGGTGTTGGATCTAGCCCTGATCTCTTGACTGGGTGAGAGTTTTCTGCTTCATTCAGAGACTCTGTCCCTCACCACCCCTTGTTGTAAATATTTTTGTCCACCCTAAGCGTGGAAGGGTATACTCAGACATGAGTCCCTTGCTCATTGCACCATCAGGATTCAAGCAAACCGGGCCGAAGACGGCTGTAATGCCAGAAACCGGTCCCCGGGAGCTTGTTTCCTTCCCAGTGTAAGAATTAGCTTTTGTAGTTTGGTTTGCTCTGTTCCCATCATGCACTGGGACAGGAACAGACTAATTTGCATACAGCCAGGTTCTGAAACTGGGATGGTGCAGTGAGCTAAAAAACGGTGTTGGATCTAGCCCTGATCTCTTGACTGGGTGAGAGTTTTCTGCTTCATTCAGAGACTCTGTCCCTCACCACCCCTTGTTGTAAATATTTTTGTCCACCCTAAGCGTGGAAGGGTATACTCAGACATGAGTCCCTTGCTCATTGCACCATCAGGATTCAAGCAAACCGGGCCGAAGACGGCTGTAATGCCAGAAACCGGTCCCCGGGAGCTTGTTTCCTTCCCAGTGTAAGAATTGGCTTTTGTAGTTTGGTTTGCCCTGTTCCCATCATGCACTGGGACAGGAACAGACTAATTTGCATACAGCCAGGTTCTGAAACTGGGATGGTGCAGTGAGCTAAAAAACGGTGTTGGATCTAGCCCTGATCTCTTGACTGGGTGAGAGTTTTCTGCTTCATTCAGAGACTCTGTCCCTCACCACCCCTTGTTGTAAATATTTTTGTCCACCCTAAGCGTGGAAGGGTATACTCAGACATGAGTCCCTTGCTCATTGCACCATCAGGATTCAAGCAAACCGGGCCGAAGACGGCTGTAATGCCAGAAACCGGTCCCCGGGAGCTTGTTTCCTTCCCAGTGTAAGAATTGGCTTTTGTAGTTTGGTTTGCCCTGTTCCCATCATGCACTGGGACAGGAACAGACTAATTTGCATACAGCCAGGTTCTGAAACTGGGATGGTGCAGTGAGCTAAAAAACGGTGTTGGATCTAGCCTGATCTCTTGACTGGGTGAGAGTTTTCTGCTTCATTCAGAGACTCTGTCCCTCACCACCCCTTGTTGTAAATATTTTTGTCCACCCTAAGCGTGGAAGGGTATACTCAGACATGAGTCCCTTGCTCATTGCACCATCAGGATTCAAGCAAACCGGGCCGAAGACGGCTGTAATGCCAGAAACCGGTCCCCGGGAGCTTGTTTCCTTCCCAGTGTAAGAATTGGCTTTTGTAGTTTGGTTTGCCCTGTTCCCATCATGCACTAGGACAGGAACAGACTAATTTGCATACAGCCAGGTTCTGAAACTGGGATGGTGCAGTGAGCTAAAAAACGGTGTTGGATCTAGCCCTGATCTCTTGACTGGGTGAGAGTTTTCTGCTTCATTCAGAGACTCTGTCCCTCACCACCCCTTGTTGTAAATATTTTTGTCCACCCTAAGCGTGGAAGGGTATACTCAGACATGAGTCCCTTGCTCATTGCACCATCAGGATTCAAGCAAACCGGGCCGAAGACGGCTGTAATGCCAGAAACCGGTCCCCGGGAGCTTGTTTCCTTCCCAGTGTAAGAATTGGCTTTTGTAGTTTGGTTTGCCCTGTTCCCATCATGCACTGGGACAGGAACAGACTAATTTGCATACAGCCAGGTTCTGAAACTGAGATGGTGCAGTGAGCTAAAAAACGGTGTTGGATCTAGCCCTGATCTCTTGACTGGGTGAGAGTTTTCTGCTTCATTCAGAGACTCTGTCCCTCACCACCCCTTGTTGTAAATATTTTTGTCCACCCTAAGCGTGGAAGGGTATACTCAGACATGAGTCCCTTGCTCATTGCACCATCAGGATTCAAGCAAACCGGGCCGAAGACGGCTGTAATGCCAGAAACCGGTCCCCGGGAGCTTGTTTCCTTCCCAGTGTAAGAATTGGCTTTTGTAGTTTGGTTTGCCCTGTTCCCATCATGCACTGGGACAGGAACAGACTAATTTGCATACAGCCAGGTTCTGAAACTGGGATGGTGCAGTGAGCTAAAAAACGGTGTTGGATCTAGCCCTGATCTCTTGACTGGGTGAGAGTTTTCTGCTTCATTCAGAGACTCTGTCCCTCACCACCCCTTGTTGTAAATATTTTTGTCCACCCTAAGCGTGGAAGGGTATACTCAGACATGAGTCCCTTGCTCATTGCACCATCAGGATTCAAGCAAACCGGGCCGAAGACGGCTGTAATGCCAGAAACCGGTCCCCGGGAGCTTGTTTCCTTCCCAGTGTAAGAATTGGCTTTTGTAGTTTGGTTTGCCCTGTTCCCATCATGCACTGGGACAGGAACAGACTAATTTGCATACAGCCAGGTTCTGAAACTGGGATGGTGCAGTGAGCTAAAAAACGGTGTTGGATCTAGCCCTGATCTCTTGACTGGGTGAGAGTTTTCTGCTTCATTCAGAGACTCTGTCCCTCACCACCCCTTGTTGTAAATATTTTTGTCCACCCTAAGCGTGGAAGGGTATACTCAGACATGAGTCCCTTGCTCATTGCACCATCAGGATTCAAGCAAACCGGGCCGAAGACGGCTGTAATGCCAGAAACCGGTCCCCGGGAGCTTGTTTCCTTCCCAGTGTAAGAATTGGCTTTTGTAGTTTGGTTTGCCCTGTTCCCATCATGCACTGGGACAGGAACAGACTAATTTGCATACAGCCAGGTTCTGAAACTGGGATGGTGCAGTGAGCTAAAAAACGGTGTTGGATCTAGCCCTGATCTCTTGACTGGGTGAGAGTTTTCTGCTTCATTCAGAGACTCTGTCCCTCACCACCCCTTGTTGTAAATATTTTTGTCCACCCTAAGCGTGGAAGGGTATACTCAGACATGAGTCCCTTGCTCATTGCACCATCAGGATTCAAGCAAACCGGGCCGAAGACGGCTGTAATGCCAGAAACCGGTCCCCGGGAGCTTGTTTCCTTCCCAGTGTAAGAATTGGCTTTTGTAGTTTGGTTTGCCCTGTTCCCATCATGCACTGGGACAGGAACAGACTAATTTGCATACAGCCAGGTTCTGAAACTGGGATGGTGCAGTGAGCTAAAAAACGGTGTTGGATCTAGCCCTGATCTCTTGACTGGGTGAGAGTTTTCTGCTTCATTCAGAGACTCTGTCCCTCACCACCCCTTGTTGTAAATATTTTTGTCCACCCTAAGCGTGGAAGGGTATACTCAGACATGAGTCCCTTGCTCATTGCACCATCAGGATTCAAGCAAACCGGGCCGAAGACGGCTGTAATGCCAGAAACCGGTCCCCGGGAGCTTGTTTCCTTCCCAGTGTAAGAATTGGCTTTTGTAGTTTGGTTTGCCCTGTTCCCATCATGCACTGGGACAGGAACAGACTAATTTGCATACAGCCAGGTTCTGAAACTGGGATGGTGCAGTGAGCTAAAAAACGGTGTTGGATCTAGCCCTGATCTCTTGACTGGGTGAGAGTTTTCTGCTTCATTCAGAGACTCTGTCCCTCACCACCCCTTGTTGTAAATATTTTTGTCCACCCTAAGCGTGGAAGGGTATACTCAGACATGAGTCCCTTGCTCATTGCACCATCAGGATTCAAGCAAACCGGGCCGAAGACGGCTGTAATGCCAGAAACCGGTCCCCGGGAGCTTGTTTCCTTCCCAGTGTAAGAATTGGCTTTTGTAGTTTGGTTTGCCCTGTTCCCATCATGCACTGGGACAGGAACAGACTAATTTGCATACAGCCAGGTTCTGAAACTGGGATGGTGCAGTGAGCTAAAAAACAGTGTTGGATCTAGCCCTGATCTCTTGACTGGGTGAGAGTTTTCTGCTTCATTCAGAGACTCTGTCCCTCACCACCCCTTGTTGTAAATATTTTTGTCCACCCTAAGCGTGGAAGGGTATACTCAGACATGAGTCCCTTGCTCATTGCACCATCAGAATTCAAGCAAACCGGGCCGAAGACGGCTGTAATGCCAGAAACCGGTCCCCGGGAGCTTGTTTCCTTCCCAGTGTAAGAATTGGCTTTTGTAGTTTGGTTTGCCCTGTTCCCATCATGCACTGGGACAGGAACAGACTAATTTGCATACAGCCAGGTTCTGAAACTGGGATGGTGCAGTGAGCTAAAAAACGGTGTTGGATCTAGCCCTGATCTCTTGACTGGGTGAGAGTTTTCTGCTTCATTCAGAGACTCTGTCCCTCACCACCCCTTGTTGTAAATATTTTTGTCCACCCTAAGCGTGGAAGGGTATACTCAGACATGAGTCCCTTGCTCATTGCACCATCAGGATTCAAGCAAACCGGGCCGAAGACGGCTGTAATGCCAGAAACCGGTCCCCGGGAGCTTGTTTCCTTCCCAGTGTAAGAATTGGCTTTTGTAGTTTGGTTTGCCCTGTTCCCATCATGCACTGGGACAGGAACAGACTAATTTGCATACAGCCAGGTTCTGAAACTGGGATGGTGCAGTGAGCTAAAAAACGGTGTTGGATCTAGCCCTAATCTCTTGACTGGGTGAGAGTTTTCTGCTTCATTCAGAGACTCTGTCCCTCACCACCCCTTGTTGTAAATATCTTTTGACTTGCGGCGGGTGCTGCTGGCTGCAGCACCTGCAGCAATGCAAAATGGGGACACCTGACATATCCCTGCATTACGTGGCAGGCACCATGCAGTGCCTGCCACGTGGTGCAGGGATATGTAGGGGTGCACCTTAGGTGCCACTCAAAACTCACAGCTTAGGGCAAGGGGGAAGGAGGGGTCCGCTATGGGCCCCCAAAGTCCTTTCCGCCTGCCTTTATATGGCAGGTAAACCTCCATGAAAAGGTGGACGGAAAGGACATCGTAATCCATAGCCATATGGCGGTACCTGGTAGGCACCACCGTCGTTGTAGGAATATGATTCCCCTCCGACAAACTGGCGGGCCCAAGGAACCCGTCGGATGTGTGGCTGTCAGTCTTTCCGACCACCACCTCTCTGCCCGCCATGGTAATATGGCGGACGGATATCATGGTTCCGATGGCGGTGGTACCGCCACTGACGGGCTGTCGATGGCAGTCCCCTGTCATCATAATTCCCCCCTAAATATTTATTTATTTATTATCGCTCTTTTACCAATGGCATGTAGAAGCATGACAGCAGTACAAAAAGAGAAAAAATAATAATGGCAGTTTAGGGTTATATTATGTACAAGTGACAACAAATAATCCTTTGATAATTAATTAAAGTCCCACAAGCTAGGAGGTGATGTCATTTTTTAAATAAAGTCGATTACATCGAAAAGGAGCCAAAATTACTAAAGAACGAAACTTAGAAGAGGCACAAGCAGTATGGGAGGTTGACAAAAGACAGAACCAGAATACAGTGATCAAGAAGGAACATAAGGAGAAATCTGAGCATAAAGATAAGGAGATTGGTGTGAGTGATAGCATTAAAATACAAATTACAAAAAGCAAAAACAGGTAACCAACGCAGCTGGCATAGATGTGGAGAAGTTGAGGACTGACATGGAAGTGAAAAAGAAGACAAACAGAGGTATTGTAGATTAACTGAAAAGTAAGAATCACATATTTGGGTAGGCCTTCTTGTAAAGATGTGTAGTAATCGAGTCCGTGTTTGTAAAATAAGTTTCAAGGGATATTAAAACCAAAGATTCGAGGTAAGAAATATTACACAGTAAACGGGTTAGATTTTACAACACAATTTTTGATGTCAAATCAAGGGAGGAGTTAAACCCACAACCCAGGTTGTAATCACAAAAGAAGAAAGGAGGTGGAGCAGAGTAGGAAGGTGGGCAGTGCAGACAAGAATTACTGTTTTACTAGGGCTCAGATTAAGAAAATTAGAGCAGATCCATGTTTCAAAATCTGTAGAAATGATGAAGGAAAAAGAAAAAATACAGAGGCACCTAATCTTAGTTTTTCCAGATCTTAGCTCACCGGAAAGGAGACAGTAACTACAAAAAATTCTCAAACAATTGATGCAGTTTTAAGTACAGGTTTTCGTATTTCCCGAGCCTGTCTGAAACTATCCCATGAAGAGATGGTGTATGTTCCTCTTTCTCAAGTTTATGCTTCAGCACAATTATTGGAGACTCCTAAAATGAAGAAGAGAGGAGATAAAATTGGCACATTTGAAGAACAGTGTATGTTATACCTTTTCTCTCAAGTCAATATGATCGAAGGACATAAAGGACATGTCCTCACTTGATGTTTAATGTTTTTTTTGCTATACCTTGTATATCTCACCCAAAAGTGTTTTAGATAGGTGATCTGCATTTCTTTGTTTGTTGTTACTATTTAGTGCTTCCAAATGTTACAGTTCTTCTTTGTTTAAATCGCTTTATTGACGAATATGTATATTAAAAATATCAGACCTCACTAGCCTTTTAAGATTTAGGCTGGTGTTGTGTGAGCTACAAAATTCAATAAAAATCAGTTACTATAAAAAATGTAAACTTTTCTGTAGGTAATTGTGCATCTGCAGAATGCATGTATAGATGAAAGCATGACATACAAGATTTTTAAAATTTAAGTCCTGGTACTTTAACAAATACACCATTCCATTTCAGTCCCTATGTACTCTCTAGGTAAGCTGTGTAAATGGTGGAGAAACCATATTGCATTGGGACTTTTAGGACACATTTATAACAACCAGGAAATGTTCATTATTTAAACTTGACTGAATTGTTAAGGAGCACTTTAGGTTCAGGAAACAAAGGAGTGAACCATTAACTGACACAATCCTGAATTTGTTTGATTTAAAATCTGCGTAAACTTTACATCAGGTGATAGAAGGATAAAGAGCCAGGCAAAAGTAATGTATATTGCACCTTTTCTCTTGTTCACACGATATTACACCAAAATTACACGAAGAGTATAAGAGATTGTATCCGCAGAGAGTATCAAATGAGCTAAAATGGGTCTTGCAACCTTTAAAAATGTGCAGAATAGTAGTTAATTTTGAGAATGACTCAGTAGCTTCAGCACTATTCCTCTGAGGTGTTTCAGTATGCACTAGAAGGAATACAAGTGACATATACATTATCCCAACTCAATAATTAGAATTTGACATTTACCTTTTTGGTGAATATTCACGCGTCACGTTAGTTTGTAGTTTGTAAAGTTTCCAGTGGATAGTTACAAATATACATATACATCTACAAGTTATTTGAAACTGAATTCTGTGGCAATGTAGAAGGAATTACATGGCACTTCATTTAAAAAAAAAAATGTTTTTATTGGAATTTTGCAGACAATATACAATGTTCAGCAATGAATCAAGAAACCTAAATACATAGGAGTGAAAGCACATCTGATCAAACAGACAGCAGCGCAATAAAGCATTAATATGATCAGGGAAGTTGCATATGAATAAGGGCCATACATTACACTAGTTGCTCTCACACATCATGGGTGTTGTGAAGAGGAGGGTCGTTCAACTGTTACCCCCATATCTATACCATAGTGTTTCAGCCAGGGACCCCAAACCTTATAAAACTTCTTCGGGCATCCCTTAGCCTTGTAGTGACTTTTTCAGCACTCATGTAGTGTTCCATGCCTTTTTTCATTCCCTTAAGGGAGGGGGCTCCGTAGCACCCCAGTACTTGGCTACATCTCTCTTAGCTACTATAAGGCCCAAGTTGCAAAAGAGGGGTTTGACTCGAGGGATGTCGACCTATGTGAGTTTTCCTAACAGGATGAACTTGGGATTCATTGGTATTTATTATCCCAGTATTTTCTTGAGTTCCTCTAATATGGTGGTCCAGTAGCAGTATATATTACGCCATTCCCAAAAAGTGTGTATATATGATGCCCTGTATATTCTACACCGCAAACAGTTGGGGGACACTGCCCTACAGAATTTATGTCAGCGGGCCCTGTCATAGTATATCCTATGAATGATCTTGAATTGGATCAGCCATAATCTTGAATTATTGACTAGATCTTTTGTGTGCATTAGTGTCGCTTCCCAATTCATGTCGTCCATGTCTTCCACTGTGGTTACCCACCGGGCCCTCAAGCTCGTCAGAAAATCAGGCATGTTGGTAATTAGTATCTTATAAGTCCATGAGACATCTTTTTCTGTTCTCTCTATTTAAAGCAGTCAACCCTCTAGAGGTGCGTATTCAAGCATATCTACCATGTCAAGTTTCTCCATCGTCCAAGCATGTTTAAAGTTGTATCTAGTTGAACTGTTGAGTGGCACTCAATGGGTAGTTCCGATGGAGGAAGCTGAAGGGGATCAGGGCTCTGTCCTGTACGAGGTTCCTCAGTGTGGAAATCCCTATCATGTCCCATGCCCAAAAGCCCCTCAACTTCCCAATCTCAGTCAGGCGTGTTCCTTACCACACTGGAGTTTCTTGGGCGCCCCATTTGTCCCACCCAATTCGTCTTTCTGCCCCTTCCAGGCTTCTACAGTCCTCTGGGTCACCACTAATAATTTTCTCACCCTTTTGCCACCACGAAGGCAATGCAGGTATGTGTGGGTTTGAAATTCTTGGCATCTAGGAACAGAAATAGACGAGGGTCCTCTCTACCTGGTTCTGTGTCTAGCCAATTGTAGAGCCGATGGAGATTGAATCTTGTTGATCTCTTTGGCATAAACCCTGACTGGTCTTTGTTGTTAAGAGAGGTTATCATGGCAAGAAGCCGCGTGGCTAGGACTGTGGCCAAGATTTTAGTTTCAACGTTCAGTTGTGAAATTGGGCAGTAGGAACCACGGTCCATAGTGTGTTTCCATGATTTATGAATCCCCACTATGGGAGTGCTTCAGAGATCTGCGGGGAGAAAACCCTCCACTTTGAGTAGATGAGGGCAGGAGTTTGGCATTCCTTTTAAAGAGCTCAGCTGCTGTTCAATTTGGACCCGGGGTTTTCCCTAGTTTTTGCTTGCCAATGGCAGCCCCTACTTCTGTTAAGGTAAGTTCTTCTTCTAGAGCTAATTGGTCATCGAACGTCAGAGTGGGGTTTGTCACTTCATTTAGAAAGTCTCTAATATGGGGCTCAGCAGCAACTGGATGGGCCTTATAAAAGTCAGCGTAATATTGTGCAAATGCCTTGCCAATCTCCTGCACCGAGGTATAAGTGTCTGTCCTGTCAGTCTGTATGGTATGTATCCACCATGCCGCTACCTCCTTCCAGCCCAGCCATGGCAGTAATCTCCCCGCTTTATCTCCCACATCATACAGGCAGCATTGTGTGGATAAAATCAAAGACTTCACTTCTTGGCACGCTAATGCCTTATATTCTCTATGGATTATCGAGATTTTACGCATGATAAGGGAGTCTGTTTCTGCACCAAGTCGCCCCTCTAGCTCTACCAGTTTCTCCACTAAGGCTTCTATCTCACAGACCTCTTTTGTCCTCTTGTGCGCAATAATGTTTTGCCCCTGTCCTGGAGTACTGTTTTGTATTCTTCCCACAACGTGACTGCAGACAACACCAAATCCTTAATTTCGGTAAAGTATAGTTCCGTATCAACTCTGATTTCGTGAGCAACTGTTTAGCCTTTTAATCCCCATGCATTGCATTTAGCCTCCATTCTGCCTTAGATCTACGAGATCTTGCCCCCACTGTGAGATAGAGTGGTGAATGGTCTGACAAACCCCTTGCCAGTCAGTCACCCTCTCTATCTCTTTTGCCTCCCCTGCCGGGCCCAGGATCTAATCCAGCCTCAGAATTCTTTGTGAGGGCCTGAAAAATATTAGTACTTACGGTCGTTGTGATAGTGGCAGCGGAGAGGTCGGTCAGTCCCAAGGTTGAGAGGAACCCCGCCAGTGGTGTGGCTCCCTGTCGCTCTGGGATCTGGCTTGTGCGGCCTAGGCGTGGGTCAACTACGTAATTAAAGTGTCACCCTTTGATATGCGTAGAGGAGCCAGCTTCTAGTAGTATCTCGGCCACCTTATCCAGTGTTTGTCGTTGGAGTCAGGAGAGGATGGACATAAACGCTAACTAGGGTGATATCCCTTCGTCCCCACATCTCTTTTACAGCTACATATGGTCAATTGGGGTCAATCCATGATGAACCTAATTTGAAGGTGGTATCTTCCTAATCAGAATGGCCACCCCTCTGAAGCCTGATAAATCCTGTGTGGGCTAACGTCTTATAAGCCCCTCTGCCTGGAAACTAACACTTTGAACAATGTCTGGTTTAAGTCTCCTAAGATATGTGGTCACCAGGCCCCTTTTCATCTTGTTTCCTAGCCCGTTGACACATCATCAGCAAGTAACCCTTGTGGCCTTGTGTATGAGCCCTGTTCAACTGTGATGTGTGATGGTGGTAAACTACCTGAGATCACAGTTTCGCCAGGAAGTGCAACATATATTTAATGTGAAGGATCCCCAGTTTCGTTTTAACAGACTCAAAGGTTTGCCATTGTATTTGTATTTCACTGGTGTAGTCGAGGAATAACATGATTTTAGAATTGGTGTGTCGCTCGTAGTCGGAGACTCTGGGGCTCTTGTGAATTTGGCTGGAAATTTTAAACAGCCCACACTTTAGAAGATCTGGAACTCTAGCCGATTTTAAGGTTGACACCGGGTGTTTGTGCATCGGAGTGGGACTGTGAGGACCAGAGGTGCTTGCGTTTCTTCATCTCCCGCACCTGGTGCCTCTTCCCGCCCCCTTCTCCTCTTATTTAGCTATGCCCATAACCGCTACCGCGGGCTCGCTTGCGGGCAAAGGGCGGGCCGTCTGAGGCCGTCCGAGGACGATTGAGGCCGGGCTGGGCCTACCCCCTTTGATTTTGGTATTGCTCAGTATTCCGTTAGCCAACATTGAAGGGTTATTTTCTCATCATTGTTTATAATTATTTTGTTTTCATTTTTCTTGTTGGTGTAATTTCCATCTGTTAATATATCAAAATGGCACAACGCTCAGGGAGGGGCAAAAAAGTTACTCTTACTGCCAATGGTGGGGTGGTCACTGGGACTCTCGACAATTTTATCAAACGGGCAACTGGGATTTTGGAAAAAGAAATATCCCTGACGGAGAAACGTCTGTCTATTGACCTTCTAACAGGGAAATGTTCATCTCTAGTCATGATTGGGTCAGTGGCGACTCCAGAACATTGTAGAGTATCACAACCTTTGGTCGTCCCGAGCCCAAGTTCTCCTTCATTGCTGGTGGGGCTTGATGATTTGTTGGTTTGATCAATCTCAAACCGAACCTCATCCAGCATTATTTCTAGTGGCTCAAGTTGTAGAGCCTCTAAATCCTCACTGCCTAAAAAACACACTCCGAAAGTTCAAAGCCAGGTGTTAGGAGCAGGTGAGAACCCAACAGTTACATTGAAAACAACTAAAAGGAAGAGAGAGGGTGGTCATCGAAGGGTGGCTGCGCAAAAATATCAAAAACACAAAATTTGAACCAGGATCCACCCATTGTAGTCCAGTCTCCTAGCTTAACCAGGGTATCCCCTGATGTAATCCAACCACCTACACAATGTAGTTTAAATGAGGGTTTTTTCAGTAAAATGGAAAAACTTGTTAAATCATTGATGTTACCTATTTTGGAAAGAACAAAAGTAATTAATCTAAAACTGGACCAACTAGAAAAGCTAGTAACTGCGAATACATCTATGTTGGATGTGCTGGTAAAAGGCACAGAGAGCCAAAGTGTTAAGTCTTCTGTTCTGGTAGTCCCAGGGCCTAGAAATGCTACTAAGGGCGTCCAACCAGCCAACGCTATGAGTTCTACAAACCCAACCTCTAAATCACGTGTAGAGGAAAATACTGTAGTGAGTACTGGAGACAGGGGTGTAGGTGCAAGTACGGTGGCTAGTTCGCAGTCTACACCGCATCCTAAACCAGTAGGTAGACAGCTTAAGGGGATCCATCTCTGGGCAATGAAGATCCTATAAAATGGCTGCCTTGTGTAAACCTTCCCCCCGAATCTGTACCGTATACGATCATACTAACAGGCGTCCCGGGGATTAGGTTAGAGAAACTAGAATCACACAGGGAGCTGAAAAATAAAGTCATTTTTTGGCTGAATAAAAATAGAACACTCCCCCCCTCTTCTAATATAAAGATTTTAAATGTTAGAAGGGTGAGTTGGGTGGGTTGTAGCACCAAGGATCTTGAGGGAGACTGTGTCATCGTACATTTTAGAGACCCATGGGTAGTCGATTATATTAGCGTGAACCAAGGTTTGCTAGAGTGGGAGACATTCAATCAATAGGCCTAGTCTACTTTTATCCCCATGTGAGTAATGGTCTACCTCGACCACTATACATCCACGGTAGGTTGAGACCTCATGGGGAGAATCAACCTGATTGAGCGGCGCAGTATCTCCCATTGAGAAACCTGTTTGAGTCACTCATAGGGTTGGAGGGGGCGGACTGACTCCCGAACGGTCCTAGTGGGAATATTATGCCTAAGGAAATTGGTAGGGCATCTTCTGGTAGCTCAATTAGGTTGGCGAGGGAGCACACAGTAGAAGGATTACCAGTGGCTGGAATGGTGGCTTGTAGTGATGTGAATCTAAGCGTTACTGCTTTGATGGATTACCTTGCTGATGGTCAGGGCTGGGAAAATGATATCCATTTGGAAGTAAGGACTACACAATGTGTAGAAAGCATACACCCAGTACCGCTAGGTAATCAATCTGATGGGTGTGCTTTCCGTATAATCTCATGGAACATAGCGGGTTTTTCACGTAGGATACAGGATGAGGCATCGACAAAATATATAGAAAGTTTTGACATTATCTGTCTCCAAGAAACCTGGAGCAGAAATGATCAGGACTTGGATGGATATCAATCTTTAATGTGCATGCTGAACCTTGACAGGCAGGAAGGGCTAAGGGTGCGTTAATGGCCGCTATTTCTGTAAAATATAATACCGTGAAAACATCTAAACTAGTGGATTCTCTTTGGTACCAACTGCTTCTGATTGTAGATCTTTTTCCAGTTCCCTTGCTTTTGATCAACTGGTATTATAACATCTTTGATCCCCATACCACATCTGTTATTGAAAAATTACAGGAGGAGATAACCAAAGTGAATAATAGTTCACCCTCCTTGTTTATCATGTGGGTAGGGGACTTCAACTGTTCTTTATGTTAATTCAGTGGGTCTAGGGCGTGTGGCTTGGTTGATATTAACGAGCAACCGCAGGCGCATTTTAAGCACTCATTACAAGGAGAAGCACTGAACAATATCATCCTGATAAATGACCTTTGTATTTTGGACATGCCATCCTCTTTTAACCACATGCGTGCGGCGGTTATTTTTGCGCTGTGCGGCTTTTTTCTAAAAGCCGCGTTACATGACGAGCTCAGCTCGTCATCCGCACACGACCACCGTGGCTGATGACGAGCTGAGCTCGTCATCAGCAGCAAAGGGGTTAAATCCCTGCCGATGCCAACCTTTCAAGGGACGGGGGGCCAAATGAGTGTAATCGATTTTGCAATAGTCTCTAGTAGATATACTCTTTTTGTTGATAAATGTATGATAGAAGTAAATCCCGCTAGTGACCACAACCCACTTGTTTTGGAATTGTGCCCTGTGATTGAGAGGAATCAGTCCTACGAACAAAAAATGAAATATAGCCGAAATCAAGGCGTAACTTTAAAATGGGATAGAGTTGATGCAAGGAGGTTGGAGGAAAAGATTTTTTAAGCAAATAGTCTAGAGATAGATATTTGCTTAACGCCCACCTCCGAGCCTGAAGTTATAATCCAGAATTTTGAAGCTCTTTGTGGAAGTGTGTCAGCGCATCTTCTTAAACCGGTAGGCAAGGGAGAATAAAGGGAGCACAAATGGTTTAATGCTGAATGTTCTGCAGCACAAACATCATTAAAGAAGACATTGCACCAAGTTCCCCGGGACTAGGAGCTGGTCAAAAACATAAGGAAGACATATAAGGATACTATTGATAAGTGGAAATTAGAATTAAAAAATAAAGCTTGGGATGACCTTGAAAAAGCTTCAGATTTGAGAGATAGTAGGCTGTTCTGGGAGGTAATAAATCTTCCCTTCCTGTATTGTCATACATACAAAAAGGAAATATGGCTACCCATATTGTGAGAAGTTGGCCTGATATGCAGTGCTCACTATTCTAGTGATCACTATGTACCAGTCCAAACAACCCTTATTGATGATTGGTTGTAAGTCAACCTTATAGACCAGCTATCCTAGTAGCGTGGATACGAGCAGTCTTCGGGCTAAACTCTAGAGGGCGTGTTCAGCCAGCTGTTATACCATCACATATACCCCTTGAACACCAAGTGAAAGGACACCACACAAGTGTTATGAAAATAAACAGTGTATTTATTTAAGTCACATCAGCCCTGTACTCTTTATGAGGACAGGGTACTAAGCACACAACAAAACTCTTACGAAAATACTTTAAGTTGCACAATTTACACAAATGCCCGAGGGGCACGAAAAACCATATACTCTGAAAGTGGAATGCAAAATTACTAGCAGGTAAGTACTGGACTAATAGGCTTTGGAATCGCTAGGACTGCGTTACTGAACCTTCAGATTACTAGTAGGAGGCCTAGGGGACTCGGGTGCAGAGTGTGCACTCTCACGCGGGATGCGGAACAAAGTCTATGGGAGCTAGTAAAGACAAAGTTAGTGTTCTCGGGCGAACCCGATAAGGTAGATCGAAAACAACAGTGGATCCTGACCCTTGGATAGTGAGGCTATGCTGGGGCACCGAAATGCCGAAGTTACCTAGCCCAGGGGCTGCAGCTGCATAGCTCTCAAAAGACGTCGGGAATCCTCGTAGACGAACCAGGAGCCTGAAGAAAAGAAGTTGCTGGCAGGCGACCAGTGGAGATTGTTCGAGTGATCCAAACCTGGATCAAAGATGGATGACACCTGAAAGCAGAGGGGACCAAGTTCGTGACCACTAGCCAGTAGTCAGATGGCACCAGGAGGGCACCGGATGGTAGTCACCTCGACTAGGTGAGTGGGCGACGCTGGGCTCTGCAGTCTCAGGGACCAGGAGGCGTTGTCGGCGACCAGGATGGAGGTGCGAGCTGTGCCACGATGGTTGAGGCTGTCGACGTTGCTGGACCCAGGATTGGGGCAACAAGTCTTGGCAAATTCAAGCCCACGCGGTGGACTCAAAATGGCGTCTGGAGTGGACCAGGAGGGTCCGGGGTGCTCCTCTTTTGGAAGGGAGCAAGGGCCAGTCTGGAGCAACCAGACCAGCAGTGGTGATGTCGTCAGGCGTCGTTAGGAAGGCCACAAGCCAGCGGGCTAGTAGCCAAACAACGCAGTGAGCAGCAAAAAGCAGAAGGGCCCCACGCAGATCGTGGAGATGCTGGGGGGCTGGACTTCGGTGCTGGAGCTGCTCAGGGTCGGGGCTTCTCGGACCCCAAAGCACTCACCAGAGGATCCCTCGGCGGTCGTGCTGGATAGAAGTCGTGCAGCTCTGATGATGGCCGGTCCCTCGAGGTCTCGTCGCACCTACGGTTCTCAGCTTAGCTGTAGAGGTAGGTAGAGGTCAGAGGTGCCAGGGAAGCCGGGTCTCGTCGTGCTGGTCGGTCGGATTCCTGAGGAAGGACGTGCAGCAAACCGCAGGGTTCTTAGATGGTGCCTGCGGATGCAGGGTGACTACTCCTTAGCCACAAGGGAGAAATCTTGAGAAGAGTCGAGAGTTCCTTTCGTAGAAAGTAGTTTCTTGATTCAAAGATGATCTAATTTGGAAGGGTCCCCGCTCCTGCCTTTATCCTAAAGAAAGGGGTGGGTACGCGACTAGGTCCTGCCCTAGGGGTGGGACCAGGAAGGGGGGTGGTTACACCCCTCTCCCATGCCAGACTTTCCCCAGGCCAGGGGCTGGTGTGCCCCTGGAACTGGTTCTAGCCGGCAGATGCGTAGTGAGCACCGGGGTGCCACTCTGCAGTCACCTTCCTGTAAAGCCTTGCCTACCCAGGATACACAAAACCCTGTCTGGGATGGTGCTAGCACCGCCCCTGACAGGAAACCCTTTGTCCAAGCTCTCCTCGCTGGAAGGACTCCCAGCAGCAGGAGGTCAGACTCGTGTCTGTGGTGGCAGCATCCATTTTGTGGAGCTGAGGCTTGAGTTAACTTTAACCGGGGTTCACAGTTACATACATGTCGTGTCCCTCTAGAAGGGTGGAATGCTAACCCCGTCGCCAGAATTGGCGAGGGGTTAGTATTCCAATTCGTATGACACCTTACTCGACATGTTTTGATAAAGCGATACCAAAGATAGCTTTTAACCGCGAGGATTATAAAGCACTTAAGAGTATATGGTATGAGTTGTCATGGAACAGCTATTAGGACTTGGTTACGCAAGCTGCAAACGGGCTCAGCTCATGCCAGGGCACCATCTCACCCGATTCCAAGCACTCTGCCTTCAGGATTGTCAAGGCCTGCCATAGGAGTGACTGATAGGGATCTGTGTGTCCATTTTTAGGGTTAGATATAGGTATACTATATCTAAAGCAAAGGGTGATTACACCACCTTGCCCCAGCTGTCGTGCAGCCAGTTGTGTCAGATTTAGATGGCCATCCAGGGGTGGCATAATACATGCTTCAGCCCCTGGTAGGCCCTGGGTACACCTATGCCCTGAGTTACAGGGTCTGATAAGGTGGCCCAGTACCAATTGGAAATGTACCTAAGGTACATGGAATCCATTTTAGAGAGTGAGCAGTAGGCCTGGGGTCCTGATTGGCAGGGCCCCAGGTCAACTAAGTCAGAAAACCAGCAAAACACCAGGCAAAAAGTTGGGGGCAACCATAGTCAGGTATCCACCTTCCTACACAACCCCCCCAAACGAAAGGAGATAAGGCTATCCTTGACCAGGTAAGCCTATATTGCCTGAGTGGCCATATGAGGTGGTACATGCACTGGCATGGTTACCCCCTGTATCATGGTCCACTAAGCAACACCTCACCCTAAGGGTATCTGAGGGTCTCCACCATAGGGAATCACTACCTGTGGTGTGCTTTGGCAAAGTAAAAGGCTGGTGTGGGAATGGAGTACTGAAGTGAGACTCCACTACTGTTGGGCTCAACTTCCTCCAATCACTATCCACCATATGTGCCTTTCTTTCCAGTACTGAGTTGCTATGAGCTCTCAGGGTCAACCTCTGGCTACCTAAAGCTGGAGGCTGAGTCCCTCTGTTTGGCTTACTGGAGGGACAGGTCAGGTTTGGGGTTTTTAGGCCCCAGGTTTGGCTGTGCCCAGCAGTGTCCAGCTGTGGGAGTTCCCTACCTAAGTTTAAGGGGGTCCCTCAGGAGTTTGTTTTATTTTCACTTGGCTAGGACTACTAGCTTCAGTGATCCTAATCTGCTGATTGGGGATTTTTGGACAGGGGGCCCTCTGGGGTTCACCACTGGCCTCCCTGACCTTTACAGCCCTGGGCTGATGGAGGCAGGGTTGAGAGGTGCAGGCTACCTGCTCCAGACTGGGTCCCACCTGGGAAGGGTCCACTGCCATCAGGGGCTCTGCCAGGCTAGGCCTGACTACCTCTGGGGCAGTTCCTTCACCAGGGGTAGAGTCAGTTCCCTGAGGAGGCTGGCTCTCACTTAGTGTCTGGGAGGGGGAAGACTTTTCTTCCTCCTCAATGCTCTCAGTTTGGGTGGAGTGATCCATTGTTTCAGGCTTCACAACCCCACTATCTGTCTGAGTAGAGGCTGAGACCATTTCAACCTTGCCAACCTTTTCAGGAGGGCACTCAGTCTGTGTTTGGGCTGTGACTGTCACAGCCCTCCTATTCTGGAAAGTCTGTCTTGGCCTGGGCAGTGGCTACCACTGCCCTTCCAACCTTTTCAGGGAGGACTGGTGCTTGGACTGGGGCTGTAGCTATTACTGCCCCAATAACCTGTCTGGTAGGCCTATCATCCTGGAGTGAGTTTCTTGCTCCACCTCAGCCCATGCTGAGAGTTCCAGGTCATTCCCCAGTAAGCAATCTACAGGTAGGTTATCTGTCACTGCCACTCTCATGGGCCCTGTGACATTACCCCAACTGAGCTCGACTACTGCCATGGGATGCCTTCTTTTCACTCCATGAACGTCTGTCACCTGATAAAGAAAACCAGGGGTCAGTTGAGCAGAGGGGACCAGATGGTCAATCACCATGGTGATGCTGGCCCCTGTGTCTCTGTATGCCTCAACTTTCTGACCATTGATAAAGGGCTCTTGTCTATACTTTCCCAAAATGTGGGAACCAGTAGTGAAGTTGGCAAACCCCATGCCAGTCTCACAGACAAGAGTGTTGTTAGGGGACCTGGCTAGGCCATAGTCCACCTGGTTTCCCAAAGTAATGCCCACCACATTCTTGGGGGCACTCCCACCACCTGGGGGATTACCACTGGTGGTAACAGGAGGTCTGGGAGTATTACTTGGGGGTATGTTCTCCTTATTGTTGTTGGCCTTGGGACAACTGCTGTCACTTTTATAGTGGCCTACCTGTTTGCAGGTATGACAATAAGGTTTCTTTTGGGTTTTAGGAGATGTTTGGGACCCACCCTTTTCAGAGGAATTTTGGGGCCCTGTGGTTTGATCAGAAGATTTATTCCCACCCTTCTCTTGAGGCTTGGTTGATTCCTTCTTTTGGTCACCACCCTGGTTCTTAGGCCTGACCCTGGTTCTGACCCATTTGTCTGCCCTCTTACCCAATTCTTGTGGAGAGGTCAGATCAGAGTCTACCAGGTGTTGGTGTAATAATTGGTTCTGACAATTACTTAAGATTTGCTCTCTCATAATTAGATTGTACAATCCTTTGAAATCAGTAACCTTACTTCCCAGTATCCAGCCTTCAAAAGCCTTAGTGGCACAATCAACAAAGTCAGCCCAATCCTGAGACTGAGTTTTCTGGGTGTCTCTGAACATCAACCTGTACTGTTCAGTGGTTAAACCAAACCCATCAACCAGTGTATTCTTCAGGACTTGGTAATTGTTAGCATCCTCAACTCTATTAGTGAGGAGCTTATCTCTACCTTTGCCTTCAAAGGAGAGCCACAAGATAGCTGCCCACTGACTCTGGGGGACACACTGTACAGTGCAAGCCCTCTCCAAAGCAGTCATTTGTGGATGTCATCCCCTTGTTTAAAGGGGGGCACTATCTTACTCAGGTGTCTAGTGTCTAAACTTCTGTCTTTTTCTCTTGGGAGAATGCTGCCACCAGTGGGCTCTAGCCCACACAATTTTTGCTCTCTAGCAAAGGCAAGTCTCTCTTTGGCCAGGGCAAGTTCTTCCCTTTCAATCCTCAGATTGACTTCCCTCACTTTGGCTTCATACACTCTCCTCTGAGGGGATGTCATCCCTCTTTGAGAAGAGGCCTGAGAGCCATTGGTTTGAATGGATCTGTTAGAGCCTCTGGATAGAGACTTAACTCGTCCATTCCCAATGTTAAGCTGGCCTGAGAGGGGCCCCAGGGGTCTCCTAGTACCATTCTCATGCCTGCTTAAGTTGTCCCTAGTTAGCTGGCTAACTACTTCTGGACCTTTGTCTGCCTCATCCTCAGATGGCTCTAGATCCTCATCCTCCTCTTCACCTTCTGCAGAGAGATGGATAAGGTCAGGGTCACCTGTGGTTCCCTCTAGGGGGGGCATGTTCCCATCTGGATGAGAAGGGTCTGTGTTACCAGCCCTCCTGGCATCATAAGTCTCTAAGAGACCAATCGGAAAAGGAATTGTAGGGTTAGAACCCTGTTTTAGCTTCCTGGAGGTACACACTTGTCTCATCTCCTGGAAGCTAAGAGCAGCATATCTGGAAGTGACCTGTGGAAGGTCCACTGACACAAGGGGACACTCAGAGTTTCCTCCTTTGTCTGACATGCTGATTCTAGTGTGGTGTAAGTGATGCACCTACCTACACTATTTGTTTCCCTACTGATCCCTTGCTAAGAGTTGTAGCCAAGGTGTGCTAAGCCTTGAGGAGCTATAACAGCTGGTTCAGTAGAACTCAGAGTATTCTAAGCTAAGTTATATGTACCTGGAGTACTTATGTGATCTTTCACAAGACATTCTTAGGATACGTGTGGTAAAACAACAGCAAGCTCAAATCCCAACCGCTGCTCACCAATGTGAGAAGTTGGCCTGATATGCAGTGCTCACTATTCTAGTGATCACTATGTACCAGTCCAAACAACCCTTATTGATGATTGGTTGTAAGTCAACCTTATAGACCAGCTATCCTAGTAGCGTGGATACGAGCAGTAGATTGTATGGCCTGGAGGAGCATTGTGTTGTCAGACATGGGTGGTGTCTCCTCTTCTAGCCTGGTATGGGAGCCCATGACCATCGTATCTCTGTGAATTTTCCTTTGCTTCAGCGGCCGCAAGTCCTTGTCCTTTGCCATAGCGACTGAGTGTGTAGTAACAGCAAAGTAATGGCTTTCACTGGGGTTTACACTGTCTAGCTGCTTTGTTTCTCATGCGCTGCAAGGAGTTCCAAGGGGGAAGTTCAAAGCACCTTCCTCACTAGTGTGTTTAGGTCCCTGAGCTGCAACAGCAATGCTGCGGTTCCGAGATACCCCCTCCCCAAGCAGCGTGTGAGCTGTCTCTCTGTCAGGTCTTACGCGGGCATGGGGTCAGTGGCCTGCTGATCGAGTTTGGCTAAATGGATGTGCCAGGGCCATCTGTCTTCCTCCTATGACCTGTAGCGAGTGACAGTTTATATCTCTCCTGCCCCAAATTATGGTGTGTGGAAGGCCTTCCGGATGGTGTCTGGGTCCCTGGTGTTATGATATTGTTACCCACAGCTCTTTGTGGAGAGTAGGGACTTATGCGCGTAAGATGCGAAAATGACAGTGTGTACTGGCGGCCCTTGTTGCTGTCAAGCCTCTCCC
The DNA here is from genome assembly GCF_964263255.1 of Lissotriton vulgaris. Taxonomy (NCBI): domain Eukaryota; kingdom Metazoa; phylum Chordata; class Amphibia; order Caudata; family Salamandridae; genus Lissotriton; species Lissotriton vulgaris. Next base: position 1,345,451,589 of record NC_141693.1, on the reverse strand, counting down.
TCATTGTTGCGGTTCCTGGTGCACTGCTGCTGGGCCTCTCACCTTGTTTCTCACTGAAGAGTCCTCCCTCTGCCCTTCGCTGCTTCTGCCCCACCCAGTCCTGCCTACACGTCTGTCCCTCTTGCAGGGGTCTTAATGGGCAGGGCCTTCAGTACCAGTGGGTGGCAAGGCACAGCAGTGCCCAAACAAAGCATGTCAGTCTCCCCACGGGATTGCCAGCTCATCCATTGTCTTCAGGTCCCCTGCTGCACATCTGAAGCCAAGGCCATCCAGGTCTCACTGGACCCTACTGTTCACTTGACTCTGTCCCGTATCTGTGCCAGGAGCACAGCTGCCCTGTAGTGGCTCCCGGTGTGAGTCGCAGATGGGTTCCTGTAGCAGGAAGTTTTATTTGAAAGAGGGGTGCACAGGCCTCATTTCCCCATCTCCACCGCTGGATCGGAAATCGACTGTACTTTTGGTCAAACTACTGTCGCTATTTACATAGTTACATTAAAGGGATTGGTACTAAATTGATAAACCTGATCATGCAAGCACAAACCGATGGACAAAAGGTATCAGAGAACTGCATTTGCACTCGAATCTTAGAAAAAAAATCATGCCCCTCCCATTAATACAACAAGAATGAGTTTGTGAATTGAGGGACCAAACATAAATCGATGCTACGCAGTGAGGTGCAAAATACTACTATTTTGCTGCCATCTACAAAAGAGCCAGCCCTCAATAATTCTGAACAAGAGGTAAGCATAGCTATATAAAAAATTATCCTTGTTTTGTATCAAGGATGAATTGAAAAAAAGGTAAGGACACTTAAAGCTTCATCACAGAAAAAAGGCAGCTTAGCAATGCTGCAACCAAACAGATCTTATATTAAATTTTTCAAAGAGGTCACAAGCCCTTAGAAAAAGCTTAGCAAGCAACCTCCACACAGGAAAGGTTTATTCTTTTATCCACAGAGCCTTTATCCAGCTTTCCAGATATGCTAATAAGAGGTGGTCAAATACTCCCTGAGCAAAAGCACCCCAGATAGGGATTCAGCAGAGTAATCCTGTTTGAATTCCAAGGCGAACACTTTCTAGAGTAACAAGGCAGGAGTGTGGAATTCCTATTGCCCAAATTGAAGGACATATTGTTTGGATTCAAGGATAACACGTTTTCATTGGTATTTTGTCCATAGAACAAGTATGCCCAACCCCCTGCAGCCCAAACTATTTGGCTGCCAGTTTACAGTACCATATTATAGATCAAGGAAAGGCATTTTCTGCCTTCGAACTTGTATTTATGGTTCATTAATGCAAAACCTTTATTAGTAAGGTGAGCATTCTAAGGAAATGTTGTAAGCTCGGACTGCACTACTGACAACGGTTCCAGTGTAAACATTTGTACACACGTTTTCAAAGTTTGGCAGTATGAGGCTATGTAAAATGATCCCAGAATGTTCTCTGATTAGATACAAATATTTGCAGAAGCTTGAAAGCAAGATGGGTGGTTCTTTGCTCTCAAAATAAAATTTTCACAAAACTACTATTTCTTTGCAGCATTATTTAAAAAATGTGTTGATGGGGGCGTGGCTACGCTAGCGGAGATGGCGGTCGCAGCTTGCTAGAGCTCCCGCCGGCCCGCCGATTATCCGACCAGTTATCCTGTCCCCAAACCCTCAAACCCGTTACCGGACTACGACTGCTGCTCCTACAGGCGCCGGGAATCATCCGGTGGGCCCGGGGGTGATCTTGTGCCCCCCGAACAGGACCGAGCAGCAAGGGGCGAGGTGCGGCCTGGTGGCCGCGGAGCAGCCGGGGCCTCGATTTTGGCGACGCGGCAGAGTGCGCTGCTTGGCCCGGGAGCGGACGCGGTGTTGGCTGTCCCTGGGGCCGCGACATTACTGGCGATCCTTCACCTGGGGCCAGGCTGGACCGGAGAGAGACACAGGCGCCACGAGTGGACAGTGGCAGCGGTGGCGGCCTGGTGACCTGGCGCAGCCGGGACCTCGATTTTCGCGGCCTCGTGTCGGGCCGGGGCCGGCGGCCTGGAGGAGTGACTGGCATCCCCTGGAGACCCTGGTAGGAGGCAGACGAGCGTAGGGCGACCGGCCCGGCGAGCAGCAACTGTGAGTAGTGGCCCTCCCCGGCCCCCCCCCCACCTCCCCGGGCCCACTAATCAGTGACATTATTGGCGTGGCAGTGCGGGACGCTGGGAGTCCCTGCACCTCTTGAGAGGCAACGTGGGCCACGGGGGGGGCCCTGGTCAGCGGCGGCTGGGGGGGCTGTTCCTGGGGGAAGTGGTTGAAGCCTGGCCCCCTATTTATCAACTGCCACTAGTCCCTGCCGAGGAGGCTTCATTGGGGTCTCCCTGACTGTGGTCCGACGACCCTAGGGACCCTCATCCACCCGGACAACCATGACCAGGGGAGGTGGTGGTTCCACCAAGCAGGTGACCATCGACAAATTCACTGGCCCCGGTGGGGGCCCTGGATCATCGGGGGGTGGCTCATCCGGAGGAGGGCCGGACAATGCAGCCCTGATGGCGGCTATAACCCAGTCGCGAGACATGCTGGACGCGAAGATAGGGGCTGTAGGCGCAGACGTAACCCTGTTGCGCCAGGATCTTAGGAACGCAGTGGCACGAATCACGGAAGCCGAGTCCAGGGTGTCAGTGGTGGAGGAGGATGTAGGTGCCCTTAAGAAGAGAATGGCGGCGGTGGAGGAGGCGCAGCGGACCACGGCGCTCCGAGTGGAGGATGCTGAAGGGCGGGCACGGCGTAACAACCTCCGTTTTCTTGGATTTCCGGAGAACTGTGCCAAGGGCAACATGGAACTTTTTCTCACTCAGTGGCTGGAGTCATGGATGCCCCCGGGGTCGCTATCTGCGTGTTTTGTTATCGAAAGAGCACACCGCGCCCTGACGCAAAGGCCGCCTGAGGGCGAGCGGCCTAGGGCGGTGATCGCTAGGCTGTTAAATTACCATGACAGGGACGCTATACTGAGGGAAGCCAGATCCAAGGAAACCCTCCTGTTTGAAAATCAAAAGATCATGATTTTCCCTGATTATACTAGACTTGTGCAGCAACAGCGCCATTCTTTTGTGGCGGCTAAGGCCAAGCTGAGAGGTCTTAAACTACAATACTCCCTGTTGTACCCGGCGCGCCTGAGGGTGATATTCCAGTCACGGACACTGTTTTTTGATACCCCGGAAGACCTTTTCAAGTGGACGGATGAAACAGTACGGGTCAGACCGAATCCTCAGCCAGGACTTCATCCAGGCACCCCTGAGGGGTCACCGCGGGCGCAGAGGGACCAGACGCCAAAAACTGGGCGGTCCAAACGCTCTAAATCACGCAGACGTGCGGCCTCGGTGGATGGCTCACTGGACACTGGCAGACCGGAAGACTCGGAGCAGTCGGGAACAGATCACTGAAGTCTCCGGAGCCTCGGCTCCAATTTCTTGCTAGTAATGCTGTGACTCCGGGCTGGGTGCGATGAGTCGCTTGCGACCTGTGAACTACTGACCACTATGAAGTCATGAGATAGTACTGTTTTGCTCTCCTGGTTGGGGGGAGAGGTTTTGGTGGGGTTTGGGACTTGGGGACTACGATATAAGGGCTACCACTCCCCTGGTTGTGAGTGGGACGTCAAGGGGAGGGGGGTGTGTTTACGGTTTTTCTGCTTGGGATGTTGGGATCCATTGGCATGGGTGGGCCCGGGCCCTCGGTTTTGGGCTCGGGACTACCCATGCCGCGACAGGTACTTCATGGTTCATTGAGGTATAGGGTGGGGGGAGGCGGGATACGGGCGGTCGGAGATGCGACTGCTGAGTTGGGGGGAGGAACTGTTGCAGATCAAGGGCCGAAGGGGTTGATGGTTTTTCTTGGGGTAGTTAGTGTACTGCATGTGTGTACCGAAATGATGCTTTTTGTGGTGTGTGGCGGGTGGTGCGGGCCACGGGGGCTTTTATGGTGGACTCCGATTGACTATGGCTGAATCGATCGATCGACTCCCTGTGGGCTCTATGCGGGTGGTTACGTGGAACGTCAGGGGATTGCTAGACAAGATTAAACGGGGGGCGGTGTTGCGGTGGGGAAAAAGGGAAGCGGCAGATGTGTTACTGCTACAAGAAACTCACATGATGGGCACTAAGGCACTGGGCCTACAGAGATTTGGATATCAACAGGTTTTCCACGCGGGATTCTCCAGGGGATCCAGGGGTGTGGCCATACTGATACACCGCAGGGTGGCGTATGTACACGAGAAGCAGTGGGTGGATCCTCAGGGCCGCTACCTGTTTGTCAAAGGCATGGTGGGCTCGGAGCCCGTGGTGTTTGGAAGTGTGTACGCCCCCCCTCCCCTGCAGTGGGCCCTGGCAGAGCGGCTGTTTGCGGTGTGGGAAGATGTCTCTGGATCACTGGCAGTGATTGGGGGTGATTGGAATGACGTGATGGACGTGAATGTGGATCGCCGGAGACGTCAGGAGGTGACCAGCACCACTCCCCCCTCCCTTCCACCCACCAGATTGCGTGCCATGAGTGAGGGGCTAGGCTGGGTGGATGCTTGGCGACATATGCACCCTGTAACCCGTGATTATACGTATGTCTCAGCAGTACATGGCTCGTTCTCGCGGTTGGATTATATGTTTCTACCTGGAGAATACTTGTATAGGGTGAAGGGTGCTGACATCTTGCCAAGGGGCCTGTCCGACCACTCCCCAGTTTCGGTTAGAATAGATCTCCTTCAGAAACGGCAGCCGTTTAGATGGAGGATGTCCTCGTGGCATCTCCTGAAACCGGCGTACACTAAGCACTTACGTGAAACTATTGACCATTATTGGCGGGAGAACCTGGTGGAGGGTGCTGATGTAGGTGTGGTGTGGGAAGCTATGAAACCTACCATACGGGGAGTTGATATTGCATGGTGCTCAGCGGCCCGTCGACAGCGAAGAGAACATACTGCGGAGGCAGCTGCCCGCGTAGCGACCCTCGAGCAGGAACACAGTACCGGTGGTGATGGGGTGGATCTGCGGCTTCTCCTGCAGGCACAGCAATCATATGCGTCCCTATTGCTAGACGAGGCCAAGCAGGCGTGGCTCGCCACCAGAAGTAGGGTGTATCAATGGGGGGACAAGTCGTGTTCCATGCTCCATAGATTGTGCCAACACAATTTCCAGCCCCTCGTACTACCGGGTCTCACGAACGACAACGGAGACGTTCTGACCGACCCCAACGAATTGGCGACAAGCTTCGCCGCGTACTTTACAGCCCAATATGCTCCACGTGACCAATTGCCTGAGGGCGACTTAGCCCGCTTCTTTGCGGAGTTCCCACCGGTGCCGGTGTCGGACGAGACCAGGGAGGCCCTGGATGCACCCCTCACTGCGGAGGAACTGGGAGACGCCTTGGGGCAACTCAATGCCGGTAAAGCCCCCGGACCGAACGGCTACCCATGTGAGTTTTTTAAAAAATTCCATGTACAGCTGGGATCGCACTACCGCCGAGCGCTGGAAGCGGCCCGTACCCGGGGTCTGCTGCCACCGGACTGGCGCCATGCAGAAATAGTGGTCTTTCAGAAGCCTGGCAGGCCCCCAGATAGCCATGATTCATACAGGCCCATCTCATTAATTAATATTGAGGCTAAGATACTGGCCAAGGCTCTAGCGAACCGTCTGGCTCCGCACATTACTGCTTTAGTTCATTCGGACCAGGCAGGCTTTATGCCCCAAAGGGCGACGCGACACAATATCAGGCGTGCACAGGCGGCGATCGACGCTGTTGGAGCCCTAGGGGACCAGGCGGCATTGTTGCTGGCCGATATCAACAAGGCCTTCGACTCGGTTGGCTGGTCATACCTATTCACCTTGTTGTCTTGGCTCAACTTAGGCCCGGTCTTTCTATCTTATATAAAGCTCCTCTACACTGATGTTACAGCCTCGGTGCGGGTCGCCGGGGCGGTGTCAGAGACATTCCGCATAGGCCGAGGGACCAGGCAGGGCTGCCCGCTCTCCCCCTATCTTTTTGCGCTGGCCATGGAGCCCTTGGCGGCAAGAGTGCGCCAGGATGCACAGATACGGGGCTTTGTATGGAATGCTACCCTGTCGGACAAGATCGCGCTCTACGCGGATGATGTCCTCTTTTTCCTTACTGATTTGCAACGCTCGGGCCCGCGTGTCTTGGAGATCATGCACCAGTTCGGAGAGGCCTCGGGCTTGTATCTCAATCTCCACAAGTCCACCCTGTGGGTGCTATCGGGAGACCCGGTGACGGACCCCTGGGCTTCAGGGTTGCGGATGGCCACGACTGGGCTAAAGTACCTTGGGGTGTTTCTCTCAGCCTCGGCTGACATTGCCTGGGACCGTAACCTGCAGCCCGTCTGGGAACGAGTTCAGACGGACATCAAAACTTGGTCTCGGATGCCCCTGACAATCTTTGGCCGATCTGCCATTTTCAAGATGGTTGCGCTCCCGCGCCTACTCTACCAGCTGCAAAACCATCCGTATCCTATTCCACCTCGGTGGTTTAAACAGGTTAACTCAGTGCTGGGCCGCTTCCTCTGGGCAGGTGGCTCTGCCCGGGTGGCACTGCGCACATGCTTTTTGTCCACCTACTGTGGGGGCCTGGCCACCTCGGATCTGCAGTCGTACTACCAGGCCGCTCACCTCCTTATTCTGAACGAATGGTGGTACTGTGACGGTGGAGACCCGGCCTATGCCCTAGAGCGTGCTTTGATGGGCGATAACTCGCTCCATACTATCCTATACTCACCCCGACTGCGTAACTCACTGCCAAGGGTTACCAAACTCGTGTTTGCTATATGGCGACAGGCCTTGCACCGCGTGGGCTGGTGGGGCCGCCTAACCGCTGAAACACCTTTATGGCGGAACGGCATGCTACCTGAACTCTCTAAATTGTCAGGCTTCGATGGCTGGGATGCAATAGGTATCTCGCAGCTAGGTCAAGTGATGTCTGGTACATCGCTCAAATCCTTTCAGACCCTCAGTGCCGAATTTGATATGCCCCAATCCCAATTTTTCCGATACCTACAGTTCCGACATGCGCTGACGCCCAGCATTGCCAACCTTGACTCACTCCCTGACTTTAGCCCGATCGAGGCGAAGGTCTTCATGGGAGATCTTGGGGACAAGAAAGTATCACGCATTTATCAAACCATGGTCACCCACTGCTCCCCTACGCTTCTCTCATTGAAGACGAATTGGGAAGCTGATCTCGGCCCCTTGGACGAGGACGACTGGCGAGAGGCCTTGGAATCCCCGAGGGGGGCGGCTATCGCAATGCGATTCCGACTCATCCAGTTCAAGATTCTCCATAGAGCATACTATACCCGAGAGCGTCTGTGGAAGGCGGGCCTGATAGGATCCCCGGAATGTCTGCGGTGTGGAACCGAGGTGGGTACGCTACTTCATACGATGTGGTCGTGCTCCAGGCTGGTTGGCTTCTGGAGGGGTGTATGGGGCTGTCTGTCTGAAGTGTTGGGCTGGACCCTTCCCCGTACCCACCGCCTGGGTCTGTTGCACGTCCTGGAGGGGGTTGGTGGCAATATTTATAAGCGGCACCTGCTCCTACTGGGGCTGGTGGTGGCTAAGAGGGACCTGGCCCGAGCGTGGAAGAATGTGAGGCCCCCCCCCCTGACTGCATGGAAGGCTGGTCTGGACTTCTGTATGGGCCTGGAGAGACCTATATTTGAGGCGCGAGGTTGCCCCCGCAAACACTTTAAGATTTGGAAGAGGTGGGCAGACTATAGGGGTCTGACACTGGACCCTCCTGTGGAGCAAGAAGAGGACATTTAGCCCCGCACTGGCTGGCAGAGCCCATATCCACACACATTACCCACGTCATAATCTTACATCACTACGGTTGGTACGCACATGCATGGGGTTCGGGTGGGTTCCAGGGTGGGATCGGGGAGTTGGGTAGGTAGGTAGCGGAATAAGGTGAAGGTGGGGTAACTGTTTTCTGATATCCTCAATTGCATCATCTTTTTGCTTGGACACTTGATTAACTGCTGGGATTGTATCGTAATGTCTGGTGGTGTAGTCCTGATTGTGGGCTGCCACTATATTTCATATGCTCATCTTCATCAATAAACTGGTTGTGAAAAAAAAAAAAATGTGTTGATGCATGCTAGTATTTACCAAAGATATTCCTAATGGAAAATCGGTCTAACCAGTTTCAGCAAGATTATGGGAAACATAAAAAAAAACATGTACTAGAAAAGTCAGTGGGTCTGAAATTGTTAGTCAGTCTTTTGGTTTTGTCAATGAGTTTCTTGTTTTGGCATGGTTTTTGTAAACCTTATTGGAGTGGGAGATGCCGGGCCCTCACCATTATAACAACCATTGGCAAAAAGCAACAACATATTTTGGTCTCAAAAAGCACACATTGCCATATTAGTGCCTGGCACTGAAAAAAACTACTTTGTGTGCCAATTTGCTCCTTGTGAAAAAGCAGAATGCTGTCACTCATAGTGAAGCCAGCCGACAGACAGAGATAGACAGAGAGAGATAGAATTTTAATAAACACAAAAGGTCTTGGTTAATGCTAGACCTAATTAAGGGCCCAGTTATTAAAGAAGTATATAAAAAATGTACCCCTGATATATGTCCTTGCAATAGTGCAGATTTAAGGTTTTGAATGAGTTCAGAAGAATTTACAGAAGTAGGTCAGAAAATTGTAGCCTAGAAAATATTTGTGAACTGCATTTTAGCACGAGCAAACATGCGTGTGAAGGTTTGCTCATGGAAAAATTTGTTGGACGTTTGCAAGTTCACTTTCCCTCCAACCACTTTTTTCCCAACCCTGGAAGAAGTTTTACATCTGTCATTGTCAGGAGTAGGCGTGAGCGGGAAATTACGCTCTGCTCGCTGAGTTTTTCCCACTCTACGTTCCAGTTAGCGCCCGGATTTATGAACACCTCAGCATAGCTGAGTTTTCTCCTTGCTCGTGCTCGCTAACGTTAAGTTAGCAACCGAGGAATCTTACTCCAAACCACCTTCTGGCGCGATTTCTCAATGCGAGTGGTCACAGATGGTCACTACTGCTCATATTGAGAAACCTTCTGTTTACTATGAGGAAGCTGCTGCTCGAGTACAACATCTACTTGAGCATCAAAAATAACCAGCGCATTCTTGCCGTTTGCGCTGATTTTACAGCGGGGGATAAACACCTGGTGTTAAAACTCAGCTTGAACGGCACAATGTAATGCCGTCCACCTCTTGCGGAACTGCGTGTATGGCGGCAGAGTTTTTAGGTCACTGCGAATTCCGCCCAGGCCAAGTGAGGAATATATTTCCAACCTTTCTCAGTATGGGAAAAGATTAGAGAAGAGCTGGTGAAAACGCTTAAGTCATGCAAGTTAGTAGGTTTGCACAGACTCAAAAGGGCATTCCAATCCTGGAACCATTGCTTACCACTGTCTTCAGCCCCAGTATGTAGATCTTCAGAAAAGTGGCAAAATAAGGGAATTGCTAGTATTCAAACCCTACTATGGTATGAGCCCTGGTCTAATCTGACAGGCTATATCTGAGCTTATATATAATGAGATTGCTGCCATAATTTGTCACTGCACTACATGGCACAAAACGGACAAGCTGGTTTTGTTGCAGGCCAAGTAGTTTATGAAGCAACCTGCCCCCATGGACAAGTAGATATTTTATTACATTTCACACCCCTGAGCAAGTGTTGCCTTCCTGCCAATCAACCTTCTCCACGTCAGGCATCATTGCCAATAATCACAAATGTAAACCCCACAGATGCACCTAAGCTCAAAGCCCCACATTATTCATGTAGCCTGCTTTTCAGTGTGGCCAGCGACTAGGACAGTCAAACACAACCCTTAGCATGGGGTTCATCACTCTTTTGCCAGAAGGCCAAAATGAGCCCCTGTTAGCAATATGGTAGTCAGCAGAATAAGTGGATATGGTGTCGGAATATAGTTCTTTTTTTGAAAATTGGCGAATTGTGTTGATTGGTCCTGGCTAACTACACCCTGGCATCAAGAAAGACACTATCACTTAAGACAGATCTATTTTAGCACCCCTAACATTTCCACGAATATCAAGCTACTCAGGGTAACCTTTTGTTCGTACATTTGTCCAAAATGTGGATATCATCTGTCTACAGGAGTTTTTCCCACTCCCTTCGGACAAACATGATAGTATTGATTCCCCCTAGTAAAATCTACAAAATTAGGGAAATTTGCGGTAAGGGGGCTGGTGATTTATGTTGCTACCAATTTTTCTTTCATCTAAAATGCATAATTCTGTCAGCTCCATCATACAGCCCTTACTTGCCCAGGCAGAAGCTAAGGGCCACACTCTTGATGTTATTGCGGTAATTGTATACATCAATCATATCACACCCAAAAAAACAATAATTTGATCATTTACTTTTTCCTAAGATATCACCTATTTCAACAGGAGAATGTGACTCAAGGTATTATCAGGACAATTCAACAGTGAGATCAGAATGCCCTTGCAAGATTTAGTCCCAAATCTAGAAAATATGAATCCGGTACTGCTTATTCCCAAAGATTTTATTGTATAATGGGAGTAATAACAACTCACCATTCAGAGGCAGTCTTCACAAGAGCATATTAAGTTCCTTTCTTGCCTGCTGTTGTAGACGTCTTAATTTGGTCTGGCCTGGCAGTACAGCTGTCCACCAGACCTATTGTTTCCAATTCTTTCCAATATATAATTAGTGGACTTTGGCTGTGTCCAAAGAATTATTTCTCCCTCACCTCATGCTATTGGCCATGGTATACCCTTTTGCCTTCTATGGAATGCTTTCATTGCAATGCATGGTGGACTATTTTACCATCGCACAAGTACTCTGAAAGCATTACATTAATTATCTCTCAGCAGTATTGTGAATAGAACACAATAGTAATTGTTTTTTTTATACACTGCAGTAGTTTTTCAATGTTTTACACAATGCTGAAAAATAAATGTGAGACCTATTGGCCTTGCCAATGCCTGCCAATGCCTCTTTATAATGAGGGTAGGGGAAAGGTCTCCACTTTCTCAGTAAACCCAGTCTTTGTCACGAACTGGTCAACCATATATAAGAGTATACAAAGGTAAATCAAACCATCATGTGTTACTGCAAGGAATTGGGAGGTTGGAACACAGATTAAACATTCCAAAAAAGTGAATCGCTGTTTGATTTACGATAAAAGGAAAATACGGTGTATTAAAATTTTTAAACTGGTGGGAATTTAAATTTTCTTTTTTTTTTTATAAATCTTTTTATCTATACTACTATTATAAAGGAAGAACTTTGAGGCTTTGAGGCGGGTTAACTCGGGAACCACAGCGCCAATCCACACACCTGATACATTGTTGTAATCCTCAGGGTGTGCAGATGGACATTGGCTATATAAATGAAAAATAAATATGTTATAAAAAAAATAAGTTAAAAAAAAAAGTAGTCCCTTCAAAGTAGCGCCGGCCGCGACGTGCCTGCTGACATCAGGAGCGGCGTACACGCGAGGAGCGGCGGAGAACAGCGCGGGGAGGAGCGGCGGAGATCAGCGCGGGGAGGAGCAGTGACGAGGAGCGGCGGAGATCAGGGGAGCAACGGACATGACCGGCGGACAGGCGATGAGGATGGGCGGGCAGACAGTGAGTAGCGGCGGTGGGGAGGAGCGGTCAGTGGCAGATGAGGTAGGGCGCCAAGTTACCAGTCAGCAAAGCAAACGTGAGGGAGGAGCGGCGGCGGGGAGGAGCGGTGAGCGAGCCACAGGTACCGGAGGAAAAACAAACGTGGGCAGTTTAACAGGAGGAAAAAAACTTGTGCAGGTGACAAAAGCGTACAAAGTGGAGCGGGGAGCAAACAGGCCATTACAGGTCGAAAAAGTGAAACGGAGCATTACAGGGAGGAAAAAGTGACGTGGGCAGGGTAACAGGAGGAAAAAGAAACGTGTGCAGGTGACAAAAGCGTACAAAGTGGAGCGGGGAGCAAACGGGCCATTACAGGACAAAAAAGTGAAACAGGGCATTACAGGGAGGAAAAAGTGACGTGGCCAGTGACGTGGGCAGGTACCAAACGGGGCATTACAGCAGGAAAAAGTGACGTGAGCAGTGACGTGGGCAGGTTACACAACGTCAGGGCGGGCGGGGGTCCTTAGCCATGATTGCTCCCGGACAACGTCCGGACGGGCTGCTAGTTTTGTTGGAAAAACAAGAATAAATGGCAGTCATCACAGTTTAAACAGAGGTCAATCACATGTGCATCGCAGTACATACAGTGCAATTTCCTTAGAGTGCGAGTGGTTCGTCAACTTGGGTAGTCAGGGGGGGTTCGCAAATGTTGCCCCTGTACTCATTCCATCTGGACCAGACTTCTTTCCATTTCCGTGGGCATCCACGGGCCACATACACAGTTTTTTCCTGAAGCATGCACCAGTCAATATCGGTCTTCCAGGGACCCAATCTAGGAGTAGTAGTGCCCCCCCATTGCCTAGCTATATTACGTTTGGCGGTGGCAAATCCCAGTGTTGCCCAAAGCCTCCCTCGGAGCGGCAGATCTGTTGGCTCCCAGATGTTTAAGAGGCACCTCTTAGCTTCCACTCGGAGCTCCACCCCCACACCTCCTGCATACATTTGGTCACTCTGACCCAGTAGTTCCTAATCAGTGGGCATTCCCACAGTATATTGAAGTATGTCCCCGCCTCCCCGCAACCCCTCCGACAAAGCCCATCCTCACTTCGTCCCATGCTTTGCAGTCTAGTTACTGAGAAGTATGCCCGATGCAAGATTTTTAGCTGAATCAATCGGAGCCTTGCCGATATAGCCACCTCCTTGGCGGAGGCCAGAGTATTCCCCCATTCATCCTCATCTATATCCAGGCCGTCAGCTTCCCATTTCCCTTTAAGGGGGAGCAGGAGGTCAGGAGAGTTGTTAATGATTTTTTTGTATGTAAGCGAGATGGCATGTTCAGGGAGGTGACCATTTAGGAGTCTGTCCTCCAGGGGGAGTGGTCAGGGAGTTGCGTACCCGCAGGGATATTTTTCTGGAGGGAGTGCCTGATCTGTAAGTACCTGAAGTATTCTGTATTCGCCAGCTCGTAGGTGCTCTGGAGTGAGGCAAAGGACACCACCCTCTTTGGGCCCCACAAGTCCAGAATTCAGGAGATGCCTATGAGGTCCCAGCTTCGGAACCCTTTGGTGCGGTTCAGTGTTCCCAACCTCTCCGAAACCCACAGGGTAGTGGCCTTTGTGAGGGTGTCGGTCCATCCCAACTTTCTTTGTACAATATGCCACTGCTGCACCGAGTGCTGCGTAGGCCCAGTAAGTTGGTATCTACCAGGTTTAGACTAAAGCGCCGCCTCGAAATTTCCTCCGGGCAGGAGCCAGCGGTCCATGCCATATCCTGGGTCGTCGCCAGAACAATACGTACCCTGGTTGATGCCCGCCAGGTGGGCAGCCCAGTAGTACTTGCGGATGTCCAGGAGCGCTATGCCTCCGTCATACCACCCCAAGGTCAGCTTCTGGAGGGATATGCGGGGTGCACCATACCACAGCAGTTCTCTCTGTGTGGCTTCAATAGCCTTAAAATACGAGTGCAGGACTTGGTCTGGTGGTTCTGTAGTGCATATAAGAATCTTGGCAGCGTCATCATTTTAAAGAGCGCCGCCCACCCGAGGAGGGAGAATGGGAGCCGTTGCCAGGAGGCAGAGTCCCTTTTGAATCGTTGCAGGGGCGGCAGGAGATTTCTTTCGTATCTGGTGGTCTTATCCTTGAATATAAAGATCCCAAGGTATCGGAACCCCTCAGTGGCCATTGCGATTGGGCAATTTCGTGGTGCGATTGGGGTGTTACCCTGTAGGGTGTTTAGTATGGATTTATCCCAGGTAATCCTGTATCCTGAGTTCTTCCCGAAACTGGCAAAGATATCCATGGCCACCATAAGGGACTAACGAGGCCTCGTGAGATAGAGGAGGATATCGTCCGCGTATAACGAGATTCAGTCTTCCCACCCGTCAGTCCATCGTATTCCTTTCAGGGAGAGATCCTACCTAATCCAGGCTGCATGCGGCTCCAAAGAGAGCGTAAATAACAGTGGTGAGAGGGGGCATCCCTGTCGTGTCCCTCTTTCAAGTGCAAACACTGCAGAGATTTTATTATTGACAGAGACCTGAGCAAGGGGTTCAGAATAGAGTAGGCGCGCCCACCCTATGAAGTTGGGGCCAAAGCCCAGTTTTCGGAGGACAGCCATCATGTACGGCCATTCTAGCGTGTCGAACGCCATTGCGACGTCTAGGGATACCACAACCGCATCTTCCCGCAGAGTATGACAACGTCCTAGTACCCCGTGGAGCCAACGGAGATTGAGCGCAGTGTTACGGTGAGGCATGAACCCAGACTGGTCTGGGTGGACTAGGGCGGGGAGAACAGGTTTGAGTCGATTCGCGAGTACTTTGGCCAGGATTTTTGGTTCTGCGTTTAGTAAAGAAACGGGCCTGTACGAGGCACAGGAATCCCTTGGTCTCCCCTCTTTTGGGATAGCCACTATGGTGGCAATACGTTGATCCCGAGGTAAAGTGCCCCTCTCCCTGCTCTCCTCAAACATTTGGTTGAGGTACGGACTCAAGCAGCCAGGCGTCAGTTTGTATAGCTCGATCGGTAAGCCATTAGGCCTGAGGGCCTTTCCCGGTTTGAGGTCCCTGATCGCTCGGTTTAGTTCTTCTACGGCAAGCGGTGCTTCAAGGACGTCTCGTTCCGAGTCTGAGAGGACGGGGAGCCGAATGTCGGTCAACAGGGAATCCGAATCCTCTTCAGGCCTGTCGGAGCCCCTGCTGTACACCTTTCGGTAGTGCGGCGTGAACTCCTCAACTATCTCACGAGGCTCCGTGACGACCTGTCCAGCTTCAGTCTTGAGCTCCGCCACTACTCTCTGAGCCTGTTGCTTTTTATCAAGCCAGGCTATTAATTTGCCTGCCTTGTCTCCATGGTCATAAAGTCTACCCTCCCTGCCTCTGGCCATGGTTTTGGCTTCATCAGTGGCTAATGCCTTATATTTTGCCGCTTTGAGCTCCATCAGGTGCAGCGTTGTCAGTGCACGCCCCTCCTGAGCCGCCATCTCCAATGCCAAGAGGTCTCCCTCCATTGTAGTCATTTGCTTTTCCTGCTCCTTACGGCGACTGGTAATAGCGGACAGGGCTTCCCCTCTTAGTACTGTTTTAAAGGCTTCCCACAACACCGACGACGAGTCCCCAGTACCGTTCTTGTCCTCGAAGTATCGGTCAATCAAGAGGGTAAGCTTTTTCTTTATTTCTTCACTACGCAGGTACCAGGCGTTTATGGGCGCTATGCAGCCCTCCTGCCTGTCCCTGAAAGTAAGATGATCTACTAGTGGGGAATGGTCCGAGATTCCCCTTGCGAGGTGCGTAATTTCACGAATAGTTGTATCGCGCTGCAGAGGTGACAGTATATAGTCGATGCGAGAGAAGGACCTGTGTGGGCCGGAGAAAAATGTGTACTGAGTATCCCTCGGGTGACGGAGACGCCAAAGGTCAGTGAGGCCGTAGGCCTCAAGAAAATCCAATAGCCATCGTTGCCCCAGTGGTGTGTCCCTGGGAGGGTTACGGTCAAGGGTCCCTGACACTACAGCGTTGAAATCAGCACCCACCAGGAGGCTCCCTTCTGAAAAGGAAAGGAGAAGCTTACCCAGGTCCTGGTATGATTGGGTTTGAAGACCAGGCGGAACATAGACCGAGACCAGGTTAATCATAAGGCCCTCCCACCTACCCGAAATGTTACTAAGCGCCCAAGGGGGTGAGAGTCTGTGTGGTCGATGATTAGGGTAAGGTTACGACGAAGCAAGATACCCACACTGCGGGATCCTGAGGTAAATCCGGCATGGGCCGCTTGGGTATAGCCCCATCTATTTAACGCGTGGCAAGTGTTGCCCAGTAAGTGTGTGTCTTGCAGAAGCACCAAGTCAGGGAGGTGCCTCTTGATGAATTGCAGTACAATTGTCCTCTTAAGCGTGTCCCCCAGCCCATTGCTGTTCCAACTCATTATCTTCAAACTCTTATCCCACTTCATAGCAATGCATGTTTCCTATCGATATTTCCTCACCGCAACTCCCTGTGTCGTGCACATGTGTACCCATACATCTCTGAAATGCATAATAGAACAAATTTCAACAACAGCAATACAATCCTTGCGTGGCCTGACCAATCTTCTTCGCTCACCCCCAACTGCCCCACTCCTCCCCAACCCCACACCCCAACTCCATCAGCTCCCTCACCCCACCCTGCTCCCCTGCTCCGTAGGCTTTGAACTACCCACATCCTCAATTAGCAGAGTGCCTTTCGCCCAGTACTCACCCCGGAAGAGGAAGAAACAACAATTCTAAGTAACCTGTCATACTTCCTTGCGTAAATGTTGTCTGGAGCGTGCACTAGCCCCGGCCCACCCCGCCACCCGAGTCTCTCCCCACACAAAACACAACTGAGAAACAATGCGTCCGCACTTCTCGCGCATAGCAAAGTATAGGATCCGATCGTTATCAATCCATAGCTCACTCCTCCGGTCAATGTGACAGCCCCTGTATGGATTCCCAGGCCGTCAAGGAGAGATAGAGAGGGGCGGAAGGGGAAGAAGAGAAAGAGAGGGGAGGGGGAATAGGGGGTAACAGGGCAAGAGGAAAAAGGGGGTGTTGAACGGGATGAGAACCATCCTAGTATATATAGTCAACAGGCTGGCTTCTCATCAGTGCCCCCCCCCCGAGATTATGCCCCCCACCTCCCCCCCAAAGAGCAGCAGGTGGAGCGCAGCCCCTCCCTCGTAAAGCAGCCCCCTTCAATACAGTACTTTACAGTTTGTGTCCGCTCCTTCCCGCAGGGTCTTCATTCTCCGTGACCAGCTGCCCCGCGCAGGGTGTCTGGGGCTTCCAGATCGGGATCTCCAGGAGCGTTGACTCTGTCCTTCCAAATCTGATCTCCCAGCCGCTGACTCCGGAGATCCAACCTGTGTGTCCCTGCAGTTCTGGGCCCCCCCTCCTTCATCCGCCGCCGATGATTACCTATCAAGCCAGTCTTGCACCTCCGCTGGCGAAGTGAAAAATATGGACTTGCCCCCGCTATGACCTTGAGTCTGGCAGGGAAAAACATCATGTACTTGAGGCCTTTTTCTCTCAACGCCGCCTTCACACCCGCAAAGGTTCGCCGCTCATGCTGAACTTGGAGAGTGAAGTCCAGGAAAAAACAGATGGTGACATTTTCGTACTGCAAGTCTCAGATTTGTCTGGCCACCTGTAAAATAGCATCTCTGTCTCTGTATTTAAGAATTTTTGCCATGATTGTCCTCGGCGGTGCCCCCGGTTTCGGCTTGGGGATGGGTGCCCGGTGTGCACGTTCTACAGTGAATATGGTGGACAGACGTTTGGGCTTGAGATGTTTAAGGATCAAATCCTCGACAAAGAGTTCCATGTTGGGCCCCTCCAGTCCCTCCGCAACCACCAGGCGGATGTTACTCCTTCGGGCCCTTCCTTCCTGATCCTCCAGCCTAAGGGCCATCTGACGATGCTGGTGAATGAGCACCTCTACTCGTTGTTCCAGCTTCTTGGTGGAGGTTTGAAGCTCCATTATTCCCGCCTCATTGGCCTTGGACCTCTCCGAAGTTTTGTTCAGGTCCGCGCGTAAAAGGTTGACTTCTATGGAGACTTTGTCTATTTTCGTTTCTAGGTTGGCGCCCAGCGCTTGTATGGCCGCCATGATGCTGGATAGTGACGGCTCCTTCTGAGTAGAAGATTCTTCGGCCGGACCCTCCTTCTGCGGTGTGCCCTTCTGCACTGTGTATTTATCGAGCTTGTTGGTCTGAGTGGCCGTGCCTTGCTTGGGCCTCATCGTTCCTGAGGCTAGTTCTCGTGCCCTGGTCAGCGGCGCTTCCTGTCGAAGCCGGGAGAGCAAGCGGTGGCCGTAGCGTTGAAGTGGGTCTGGTACCTGCCCACCACTCCCGTCTCTCATAAGGGGGGTACTCTGGGATCTTAGTCGGTACGTCGTGGGCAGTCGGGCTGCTCCCTCCTCCTCAACCCTGGGGCCTCTTCAGCCTTCACAAGTCGCAGCCGCAGCTCCCGATGACAACGCGGCATGTGGCACCCTTTTCCGTTATCCGGTGTAGTCCAATGCCTTCGCCCGCCCCCGCCAGCAGTTCACACCTGTATATTTTGGGGTTCTTCCAAAGGAAGTCTACAGCACCCCGCGATTGTCCAACTCACAGGGGCGCGTCCCCACGGCCAGCAGGCTGCCTGTTGTAGTCTACTCGCACTCAGTGGCCCCCCAGGCAGTGTCACACCGCGCTACAGAGATGCAGGGCGTCGCTTTCCGTTTGTATGCCGGAGGCCGTCGCTACAGGCCGTTTCCACTTCTCCCGGTTTGCACCACCCCAGGCTCCAGAGGAGTTGAGAGAGCCTCACCTTGGTGTCTCCGGCTTACCAGGTGTCCACGGAGGGGTAGGCCAGTGGGGCCGCGTTGATCAAAGGAGCACTGTCCCCGCCTCTGGGGCGGCTCAGCTAGCGCCATTGCAGGATGTGCCTTTTTCCCCTAGCCTGCGTCGTCATCTGCGGGCCACCGCGCCCGGGCTCCACGATACTGGGGCAGCGGTAGTGTCGTCCGCGCGAACGACGCTATTCGCGCCAATCCTTTGCCCCGCCTTCCGACCAGGCCGCAAGGCCGGGAACTTGCCTGCCGCAGTAGCTGGCCGCGGTGCACCCTCGCTTCAGGCCCGCTGCTGGCTGCCGAGTCTCAGGGGCCGCAGGGCGGCAACAAAACCACGCATCGCGACCGGAACCAGATCGCCAGGTGTAGCTTCGAAAGGGCTATGCTGCGCTGTGCTCAGGACGCAAAATCCGTCGTATATTGTCCGGATTTCAGCGGGTGGAGGACTCGGCGAAACGGAGCCCTCGGGTTAGGCGGCCATTTTAGCAGGCGCCTAGCCACTCCCCCCAGAATTTTCATTTTCAATTTTTGTTTCCATTTATATCATTGCAATTTTTTCATAATAACATTGTAAGAAACGTAAGCATGCAAATAAGAAAATAGCCATGGAGTAATGGAGCAGATGAAGTTTGTCTTCTTTTATTGAACACTCTGTACACACACGCACGTATAGAGCTAAATTCAATTTATATTCCACAAAATAATGTTCCTCCCTTTGTTTTTATGAATACCAATAGGGCGCTCCTTGTTAAGATTGCTGACGGACCGCTTTGTGCTGCTGGCCATATCTGGGTGACTATTTTCTGCGACGATCCCGCTGGTGTCTCCGTGGGGGTTGTAAGGTGGCAAGGGACGCTTGTTACCAGCTGGCTGTCTCCTCCAGGTCTCCCCCGCTGCCGCTGCATTTTCCATCTCTGTGTGCGGCCGCCAAGGGGGGAGACCACAAGCCCCACCACTCCCCGCGGCTGACCTCACCTAACCCAGCCCACCAAAGGATTTCGCGCCAGGCGGCGCTTTAAATCAAGGAGAGAGGTGCTGAGGAGCGGGCGCTCCTTGTTAAGATTGCTGACGGACCGCTTTGTGCTGCTGGCCATATCTGGGTGAATATTTTCTGCGACGATCCCGCTGGTGTCTCCGTGGGGGTTGTAAGGTGGCAAGGGACGCTTGTTACCAGCTGGCTGTCTCCTCCAGGTCTCCCCCACTGCCGATGCATTTCCTATCTCTGTGCGGGCCGCCGAGGGAGAGACCACAAGCCCCACCACCCCCCGCGGCTGACCTCACCTGACCCCGCCCACCAAAGGATTTTGCGCCAGGCGGCGCTTTAAATCAAGGAGAGAGGTGCTGAGGAGCAGGCGCTCCTTGTTAAGATTGCTGACGGACCGCTTTGTGCTGCTGGCCATATCTGGTGACTATTTTCTGCGACAATCCCGCTGGTGTCTCCATGGGGGTTGTAAGGTGGCAAGGGACGCTTGTTACCAGCTGGCTGTCTCCTCCAGGTCTCCCCCGCTGCTGCTGCATTTTCCATCTCTGTGCGCGGCCGCCAAGGGGGGAGACCACAAGCCCCACCACTCCCCGCGGCTGACCTCACCTAACCCCGCCCACCAAAGGATTTCGCGCCAGGCGGCGCTTTAAATCAAGGAGAGAGGTGCTGAGGAGCGGGCGCTCCTTGTTAAGATTGCTGACGGACCGCTTTGTGCTGCTGGCCATATCTGGGTGAATATTTTCTGCGACGATCCCGCTGGTGTCTCCGTGGGGGTTGTAAGGTGGCAAGGGACGCTTGTTACCAGCTGGCCGTCTCCTCCAGGTCTCCCCCACTGCCGCTGCATTTCCTATCTCTGTGTAGGCCGCCGAGGGGGAGACCACAAGCCCCACCACCCCCCGCAGCTGACCTCACCTGACCCCGCCCACCAAAGGATTTTGCGCCAGGCGGCGCTTTAAATCAAGGAGAGAGGTGCTGAGGAGCAGGCGCTCCTTGTTAAGATTGCTGACGGACCGCTTTGTGCTGCTGGCCATATCTGGGTGACTATTTTCTGCGACAATCCCGCTGGTGTCTCCATTGGGGTTGTAAGGTGGCAAGGGACGCTTGTTACCAGCTGGCTGTCTCCTCCAGGTCTCCCCCGCTGCCGCTGCATTTTCCATCTCTGTGCGCGGCCGCCGAGGGGGTAGACCACAAGCCCCACCACTCCCCGCGGCTGACCTCACCTGACCCTGCCCACCAAAGGATTTCGCGCCAGGAGGATTTGCGCTGTGATCTCAAGGTACACTTACTTAGTGTGCATTATTTCGTGTACTATGGGTAAGAACACTCCTATGACTACGCGATCCAGCTCCAGGCTGAAAAAATGTACTACCACCCCTTTGCGAACCCTGACTGCAATAGACAGGATGTTACAAAAGACTATAGGGGTGGTTGTAACTGCTATCGAGAGAACTGAGAGACGGCTCTTGCTGCCCCTAATATGTGTTTACCTTCAATAGCCACTAATACCTCTGTAACACTGGCAAATATCTCAGACGCTATGCTTATGGATTCTTTTGCAGAGTTTCCTAGGCCCGCTGATATTCACTGTACTCCATTAACATCATGTATACCTCCTGTATCCTCTCCCTTGGCCACCAGGTTGTTATTAACACCCACATTACAACCGCCCCTTTTATCGGTGGAGTCCTCTACTTTAAATACCAATGTTATTAATTTAGAGTGCTCATGTGCTTCTTTGTTAACAAATTCCAATATATCTGTTGGATTACAAAATGAGAGCTCCCATCAAAGAAAAAGGGGCCAGAAAAATATTAAAAATGAAACCAACATTATTTTTTTTTTAAATTCTTTTTATTAACAAAAGAAATTAACGATACAATACACAAACATTGACCAGGGTGTATCGAGTGACCACTGTTACATATTTACGAATGCAAGCTCCCAACAACAAGAGCAAGGGATTAAGAAGAAGGAAACGGGCCTAGGCGTCCTCCCTGTCCATGTCTGTAGGTTCCAGTTCCGGCGGCTCACAGATATGAAACCAACATTATTAAACAAGCATTTGCAATGCAATAGGTCTCGCATTAGGAAAGTTTGAGCTATTGGTCTTGTAAATGACAATTCTTTTATTTTTTGTGTTGGTTTTGAAAATAGCTAAATTATTAGCTTTGTCATTTACAATGCCAATAGTTATAACTTTCGCAAATGTGACACCTACAACCTGGGGTTGCGCTGAGTGATGCTGTGGTGGTGCTGAGTGGTGCAGAGTGGTGCTGGGTGGTGGTGCTGGGTGGTGATGCTGTGGTGGTGATGCTGTGGTGGTGCTGAGTGATAATGTGGTGGTGCTGAGTGATAATGTGGTGGTGCTGAGTGGTGCCGAGTGGGGCTGCTGAGTGGTGCTGTGGTGGCGCTATACAAGCACGTCTAGCATAACAAAACATATCAATGTTGGAAGAAAACATCTTCCAATAGTTTGGAAAGCTGACCTGAAACCTTACTGCAGTGATTCGTGGAAAGAAAAAAAGCCCATCTGCACGAGGAGTACGGTGGTCCACCCCTGGGGAAATAGACTTAACTCCAGGAGGATCTGCAGAAGGGCCAGCTGATTTGAAGAACTGAAAGAGTTCAACCACAATGAGATGAGATCCCAACAATCCAGCTGACAGATGAAAGCATCCTGAACTGAAATGCATCGCATCCTCAGGCAGAGCTGCATCATATGGGTCGCAAGCTCCACTGTCACCTGCAGTTACAAATCTAATGAGACAGAAGTGGTTGCCCCTGCCAGTAGAAAATATTTACTGGGACTGACATTGCCAGAGATGCAGGGTCACAAGTTTAAGTAACCCATGGATTTAATGGAGGCCAATTGCCCACTACATGTGTCCTATCTCTTAGTTTCTTACCTACTTGAAGGGTTTTACTTACTTTGGACTGTGCCCTAACCAGATTCATGTGACCTGACCCAGGGGTCAGCAGAGACTACATCGCTAGATCTTCAGAGTAACATCATTGTCTTCAATGTCATGGGGTCCTTGTATACGTAGTGAGAGTTTGGTCCTCATGGCAAATGGTTGTCACAGAAGAACCTATTACATGAAGGTGTTTTTGCTTTCTACAGATAAAGCACCGACTGGACTTTGAAGCTATTCAGTACTAGAGTGAAATACTGGGTTTGAGTTTTTAACTCAGCAAACACAAGGAGATGATGGACGGAGCTCTGAACCTTTTCAGACACTCACCCCCAGTCACGTATCTGGGTTGAATCAATCATCATGCTTTGGCTCACTTCGCCACACTAGTTCAGACTCAGCCATATATAAATCAGTCTTGATCCTGGTCTTCATGGAAACAGTCCAGCTTAAACTGCCAAGCCAGGTCTTCCCTGGACCGAAAACAAGCATTCTGGGACCGGTAATAGGGTAACACCCCTCATCAGCCAGGCTAGCTTGAATTTGTGACTGGAGGCGAGTGTCTGAAAAGTTTCAGCGCTCCATCCATCATCTCCTTGTGTTTGCTCGGAGTTGTCAGGGTATGCCCAGACATAGGTCCCTCGCTCACTTTGCCACTGGATTCAAGCTAGCCTGATTGATGAGGGGTGTTACCCCTAAACCGGTCCCAGGGTGCTTGTTTCCAGTCCAGGGAAGACATGGCTGCCTTGGCAGTTCGGGCTTGACTGTTCCCATGATTAACAGGGCCAATACTGATTTGCAATAGCTGGCTTTAATCTGGGGTGGCGAAGTGAGCTAAAGAACGATGCTGGATTCAACCCAGATCTGTGACTGGGGGGGAGTGTCTGAAAATGTTCAGCACTCCGTCCATCCTCTCCTTGTGTTTGCGTTGAATTTTTAACTACCTTTCAGAGAAAGCCTTCTTATGTGTTCATTTATTACGTGCAAAAAAGCATGCTTAAAATAAATGAGTCTTAAGCTCTTTTCTGAAGTGGGAGTTGATTTTCACAGGTCCGTAGTTGCATTGGCAGTTTATTCCAAAGGTAAGGGGGAAGGAGGGAGAATGAGCTGCAGCCTGCCTGGGCCTTTCTGAACCTAGGGACTTTAAGCCAGGCATTATCACATGGTCTTAAAAGTCTTGAAGGGGTGTAAAACCAAAGTTTAGAGGCTTGGTATGTGGCCCCTTGTCCACGGAGGACAAGGGCTGACTGCTTGCTCTTACTAGAATCAAATGCCGGAGGGCAGTAACTTGATTAGAAAACTGGAAATCAATAGTATTGTGGCCCTAAAAAATGCTCACGGGGCATTCATCATCAGTAGCAGGTAACTGACGTAGAACCCAAGTAAAGACTCCACATAAAAGATATGACCCAGTGCGGTAGTTTGTTTCATACTGTATTGTGGGTTACACTGTCATAGGAACACGACTACCATGTTGACATAATTGTCTCAAGTGTTTACATTAGCCCCTTTGTCGGCGTTAAAGATAGAACACTTTGTGGCTCAAGTTTATAGTTTCTCTACAAAGTAGGACTGCAGTGGGACATGAGCACTGTTGGTGATTCATGGCCAAAGTGGCACTGTGTGAGCCATGAACACAGTGCTGGGGAGCAGACAGAGCAAAAAAGGGTGTGAAAGATTTTCAAAGAAGTAATCCGTTATCAGTTGGGAGTCAGTAGCATATACGTAGGTGCAGAGGTGGAGTTTAATTACTTTCTTTAAGGGAATGCTGAGGGTTGTGTAGACTATTGGGGTGACAATCACCGTCAGGCGTTTATAAACAAAATTGCTGTGACCTAGTTCTAAAGGACTCCTGCGTTAATACAAAGATGGCATGCTAAGAGTGCAGATCACAGCACGTACTGTGGAAGAATTTGCCAAAATGTACTAGTTTTGCACCTTTGCAGATCTGTCTAGAGGTCATGTTTTAATCGAATTTAGTATCCATATCGGGCCTAACAGACTATTTCGTGCATTAGCTAGACCCACATCCCCAACCAAGGCAAAATTTGAATCAGTCACTTCACCGGAAGAATGCATGTGAAAAGTAATGAACTGCTTAAAGACTGAGCCATGAAAATATGCCCTGCACCCAATTTTCAAAGAGATCTCTGTATTGATGCCTTTAAACATACAAGACGCTAATGCGACAAGCGAGGGCAGGTATACAAGCTGAACGCCAGCCAAGTAAACAAATTTCGGACATGCTGAACTCCCCACAAAACTGCACAGGATTCTACAGGGCACAACATGTGACACGGGGTTAGGTATCAGTTACCAAATGTGGCTAATATCTTCCAGCAACAGACTTGGGTAGACGGGTGATGCAAGGTCGCCCCAGAAATAGATCTATGCTCGTCAACCCAAACAGTCCCATCTCAGAGCGTCTGAAAAGGTTTCTGTCCGGGCATGCACCTCCCAACAAACGCAAGCCGGTATTTCGTTTCAGTATAAGACAAGTCAGGTCCCGGGCCGGCAGCCAATCACAGCGCGGCCCGGGGAATGACGTCGAGTGGGTGTCCCGGGCCGGCAGCCAATCACAGCGCGGCCCGGGGAATGACGTCACGGGGGTGTCCCGGGCCGGCAGCCAATCACAGCACGGCCCGGGGAAGGATGTCAGGGGGTTGTCCCAGGCCAACCGGCGTTTATTTTCACACGGCAACAGATGAGGGGTTGCCTCCCTCAAAATAAATAAATACAACGGGACTAAGCAAATTAAAAGAAGCACTCCTCAGCGCAGACCTCGGCGAGAGGGAGGATGTGGGGCGGGACTTAAAAAAAGAGACAGAAACGCCCACGGATCGCGTCCTGAGGGGGAAAGAGTGTCTGACAACCATCTCTTCCAATGGCTAGCCTCCATTTATGGAGCTAGCCAATGGAAGAAGGGGCGGGTTCAAGTCCCCATTACAGTGCTAACAAAAAATCTCGGCTCCGCCCCCCCACTGCTTCGCAGTGGGACGGTAGCCTCGACCTAAAAACCACACAGGGGGAAGGGTAAAAGCAGTCGCAAACAGCAAAAATCAGCCTCTACTGTTCAAGGACACTCTGGGGAAGTATGTGAGGGCCACTCAACTACTTCTGAGATTCATAATAGCGCAGAGAGTGCTACGGTTGATCTGGAAACATTACCACCTAACCCCGTAGGTTTTATGATTCACTTAGAGCAGATGCTGAGATCCTTAATCTTACCACTGCAGGAAAGAACAAAAGTCCTGACCAACAAAATAGAGAATCTAGAAAAATTAGCACTGGGCAATTCGGACAAACTGAAACAGCTCAACATGAATGACTTAAACAGGGATACAACATGCCCTGTTAAAACTCTTACTACAGCTAGTAGCGTCTCTAAACCTCCCCAAAAAACACCTACCTCAGTGATAGAGGGTGGAAATCGACCAAGACAGCAACCTTTAGTCCCAGATAATAGAGCCCAGGTAACTAATAATATTGCCAATAAAACGGTGGAAAGAGAGGTCTTAATGGATAAAACAGGTGTAAACCCTGTCAGAGACACAGCTAAAAATAGTATTGATATCCAGAAGGTTAGCCATCCACGCATAGACTTACCACCTGAGTCAATGCCTTACACTGTGGTTCTGACTGGCGTCCCGGAGTTACAGAATGACAGAGAGTAATCCCATGTAACTTTAAACAAGCATTTACAATGCAACGGTTTCGCCTTTAGAAAAGTTAGAGCTATTGGCAATGAAATTGACAATGCCATTATCTGTTTTCAAAACCAACACATAAATACAAATGTTGTCATTTACAATGGCAATAGCTCAAACTTTTCCAAAGGCGAAACCGTTGCATTGTAAATGCTTGTTTTAGAGATCCAATCCACTTTTTCATCCCACTAGTATAAGAAGGGTAAAAGAGGAGGAAAGAGGGAGGAGAGGGAAGGGGGAGGAGTAAAGGGGGTGTTAAAGAGGAAGGGAAGAGAGAAAGGGAAGGAAGGAAGGGAAAGGAGGCCACATTTCCACAGACTTTGGTTTTCACGGACATTCGGATAGTTGTGATGTGAATCAGCAAGTTTGGAAAACAGAAATGTTTCTGCATCAAGGGGATCACGGCTGCACACAAAATTCCACGTTCGTACCCAAAAATACAGGCACATTTGCCTTGGTTGGCCTCTTTCAATGCTTCCGGCTTTGGTATCTGAAAACCTCGTGTGTTTAAAGGGATGGTGTTATTACTATGTGAGGGCACTGGTCTGAATAACGCTGCACAGGAAGTGGAACCTTCCCGGTTTGCAATATTTTACTCCTCCCTTGTAAGCGCTCATCACTCAGTACCCCCGCACATATGACTGCGCTTCAAAGGGGCGAGTGAGCCTGCAGGAAACGCGGAGGCCTCGTGGGCACCGAGGTCTGCCCAAGAGGGGATGTTTGGGTAGCGCGGGCCGAGCCCCGTCATCTATCACCAGGCCCAATCTGTTCTTTTGCCAAATGCTTGTTTATATATCGACTGTAAATAATACCGATGCTGTCCAATCCATCCGGGATTGTACCACCGTTTGTGACTAACGCTTGACAGAATTGTGTCCAAAGTAAGGAATGCATTACATTATATACATTGAATTCAGGAGTTCCGAGTTATTAATCATTTAATCAAATTAATTATTTAAAAGGAATTCTGCCTCTTCTTTGTGGACAGCAATATGTGAGGTTGTTGTTCTAAGTGCTTCGGATCTCTACCCCAGATTTTTGACGCAGCGCCAGGGTAGGATTGGCTGAACAAGATATTTATATACATGGTATTTCCTTTAATTTCCAGTTAGAAATGGGATTATGTAATTCCTTGCAAGCAAAACTTGAACACACGTTTCTCTCTCTGAAATCTGTGTACATAATAATGCGGGTTAAGGATTTTAATTCCCTACAGGCCATTCATCCTATCGAAGTCGATACAGAACAGCATTCAGATGAGTAGTAGGAACTCCTATTTGACACTTCATGCAACAACAAAACCGCAAAATGAACCACCAGTTAAAGGCGATATGTGTATTGATCTTTTTTGTTAATATACTGGTATTCAGTGTGTTATTAGTGTTCGTGGAACACTGATCATAGTTTCCACTTTAATATTCGCGTGCATCAGCTTGCAGTAACATCTTAAATCTCCATGCAGCTGCTCGAGGTGAGCGTGGCTCTGGTCCGGGCTCTTTCTGGGCCATTCACCCAGGCCACACTTGATCTGCAGTTACACTTTCTGAAAAACAGCTGGGTCACTGAAAATATACGTTTTTGTTCATCTACTTCTCTCGGAAACTGAAATTGTGTTTCGCTGTGGTGTACAGTAGAGCATGTGACTTACTGCCCATGTTTTAAATCTCTCCCGTTCTTCGCAGTGTCCTTGTCTGACCTGAAAAAAATATATAACCTTTCCGCAGCGCTCGGACATTGTGGAAAGAAAAAGCGCCACTTACTCATGCTTCCGGCCACCTTTATTCAGTCAGGAAAAAATTATTTTTCAACTCAAAATTGAAAGGTGACCTTAAGTCTGTAAGGCAGTGTCCTTGCAAGGTCTATTATGGTTATTTGTTGAAAAACAAAGTGTCGTTTCTGTGGTCTGTCACGGATTGCTGTCTTTGGAATAAAAATACCATAATTGCTAAATGGCGCCTATATAATTTCCCTATACGTTTGCATTCGGAGGCATCGACAGATCAACCAACGTCTTCAAGTGCTATCGCACGACCCCCCTAAGACGGACCAAGTTCGATCGCCAGTGATTTAGTGTCTTTATTTTCCCAACATACATTTCATGCACTTCAAGCACAGTCTCGAAAGAGCATAGCAGAGCCGAGCCTCTCCCAGCCGTGACCTAACCCTCTCCTCAACCAGCGGCTCAAATCTCCTCAAAAGAGCTCTACACTCACTTCGGTCCACAAAATAAGCTTCAAGATGTTCGTGGTCCTCCTGCGGACCCTGGGAGGTAGCGCTGGAAGCTGTAGCCCCCTGAAGCGCCTCTCAAACCCGGTTTCCACCAACCTCAATCTGCGGAAGACATGGCAATGACGTCATAGTGGCGCTCCCTCCGCCGAGGATCATAGAGATGGCCAGCGAGACGAGAAATAGGTGTAGCACGGAAGAGCACTCAGACGGCCATGTCGAAGCTGTGCCGCATACGGATTTCAGAAGGAATGATGCAAGACCGACAGGGGAAATAGGTTTAGAACCTTGTAGCAAAGCAACAGGAGTGGATCGCTTAAGCAAATCAGTGAAAATAAAAACTCATTCATTAGACTTAAAATGAGCTCTTCAAACGTAGTCATTCTTTTTGATTTTTTAAAGGATAACGTGGATTGATTAGCGTGGATATTTTAGCGATACAGTACTGTTTTTAATACATATTGTTAATTGTGATATGACGCATCACCACTGAAGATGTTTACTTCATGTACACGTAAATTAAGGGACTCGGCACCGGGAAGAGGCGAGCGCTGTGACCCTGCGAAGCCAGGAGGCCATTTTGAAACGCACCTGTTTACTTTTCGCTTTTGTTTATAACAGTGCGCAGCCGCAAGTCACTTGTGTACTGTGACTTCAAATTATATAATTCGATGATACTGGAACATTTCGTTTTTATTATCTGCAACGTTTTTAATTTTGTCTACGGTCGGAAAGACGAGAGTTTACACTTTTTTTCTATTTACTCCCATAGTCAGCACCTTTAATAAAAGTTTTAAACAAGTCAGGTCCCGGGCCGTGCTGTGATTGGCTGACGTCACGGGGGTGTCCGGGCCGGCAGCCAATCACAGCGCGGCCCGGGAAATGACGTCACGGGGGTGTCCCGGGCCAGCAGCCAATTACAGCGCGGCCCGGGACAAGGGGCGGGACTTAAAAAAAGACCCAGAAACGCCCCCGAATCGCGTTTTCACCAGAAAGCGTGATTGACAGCCTCTGTCTCCCAATGGCTAGCCTCCATTTATGGAGCTAGCCAATGGGAAACAGAGGCGGTCCGAACATCCATACTGATGACAAAAGTTTTCGATCTGGGCGGGGCACTGCGTGCCCTCGCCAGGTCGAAACCTAAAAATAAGGTGGTTCATTGGCTAAATACATACAGACCCCTCCCAGGGTATGTACAAGCAGAAATCATAAATGTCCGTAGAGTGGGCTGGGTTGGACATACACATAAAGATTTACCGGGGGACTGTATAATTGTACATTTTAGCGATAGACACACTGTTAGACACATTTGTGGGCGGAATCCATTTGGAGGGAATGCTGGGATTCAAACCCGGGATCTGTCCTACTTTTATCAACTAATTAGCTGCAAGGTATTTAGATCAAACCCCTATCGGCAAGGAGAGGATTGGGATAGACAGGGGGTCAGGTTTAATGTCCCAACATTCAATCATTTTGCTGCTCTGCAGGGGATGGAGGACATTGACAGACTCCCTGAAGTTACAACCACCCTAAATCCTGGAACACCTATGACCTCAATCGGTACAGGTTCTGTCTCTGATCTGATAGATCCAAAGGCGATAGAGATTAAGGATAGAGAAGGATCTACAGACTCCATGATAAAGGAGCAGCCCCCAAGTATGTCTAGCATATTTAGTATTCCAGATAAAGATCTATCTCGAGAGACTTCTGGATTCTTAGGGTACCCCGGACATGCTTGCTAGTCTAAAGAAGAAGGATATACTGGCACTGATGAGCTGGAATATAGCTGGTCTAAGGTCAAAGCTGGGAAATGAAAACTGGATTAATCTTGTGATTGTTCAGGATGTTATGTGTTTACAAGAAACCTGGACTACAGATCCAGACCATGTTAACGGCTTTAGGACCTATTTTTCCCTAGCCATTAGTTCGCCCCATGGAAGGGCAAAAGGGGGATTATGCACATACGTATCAAACATGTTGTCATATACTAAAATTGATTTTGTTTTCAGTGACAGGTATTATCATATTCTCCATATTACCATTGACTCTGAGTTCTCTTTTGTTATAGTGAATTTTTATAATAATGTCCAGACGGAAGAAATGGATAACATTTTTAAACGTTTAGGAAGGAACATAAAAGCCATGGTGACACGAAGATCTAGAGATGTCCGCGTAATTTGGGCAGGAGACTTTAACTGCTCCCTATGTGCAAGAGCCGAAAGAGGCACATGCGGTGTTATGCTCGACAAAGATACCATCTTGTCCCATTTTGAACATACCAAGTGTGGAGATCACCAAAATGAGATCATGTTTGGGTCCAAAATAGGGTTTGCAAACAGTTTGGTGGGAGAGGTGCTACAACTACGATTGATTATATAATCATGACTGTGAGACATGGGGGGATGATTCAGTCATTTAGTACTCTTGATAATTCACTGAGTGACCATTATCCTCTTAGAATAGTACTGCAAAGCACACATAGTACTCTACGTCTGTTAGGAACTCCCAACGTACGAGTGGATAACATCACTATGAACAGGAAAAATGGCTATTCTTTAAAATGGTCAAATATAGTCCCGGAGGATTTTCTTAAAAAACTAGTGAGGAGTACCTTGCCCCAGTTTGAGGCATGCACTGACGCAAACATTGACGATGGCGTTGCTGTAAATAATTTTTTACTAATCGTCAAACAAATCAAAAAACTTCTCTGTAATAAAACAAAAGGCCCTAAAAAGCCCTGAGTAAGTTGGTTTAATTCAGGGTGCACTAAAGCATTCTCAAATATAAAACATGCACTACACACGCCAGATAAAGACAGGACGTTAATTAAGGAATGTAGATATAGCTATAAACTGGCGCTAAGAAAGAGGAAAGACATTATAAAACAGGCAACTTGGGATGCTCTGTGTGAGGCCTCGTCAAGTCGAGATTCAATTGCATTCTGGAAAGTTGTAAACTCTCCTTTTTCAAACTATATCAGTACTGCCACAATAGAGGTAGCAATATCTGCACCGGAGTGGGTGAAGCATTTCGGAGAATTATATTCTGTTGAAAGCCCGTTAGGTGACTGTTCACCCCTTAAAACTCCTAATAGAGAAGAGTCCCACTTAAAGAATACCCTGGCATATGACTTCTCTGTAGAAGAAGTCAGCGCTAGCATCAAGGCAAGTTTGGGGGGCAAAGCACCAGGCCCTGACGGGGTTCCGGTAGATCTATATAAAAAAGACATCGACTTATGGGCCCCAATCTTGGCAAGAGTTTTTAATTTTACTTTTCAGAATGGTCCTCTTCCATCATGGCGCGAATCACTAATTGTTACTATATTTAAAAAAGGGGACAGACTCAGCTGTCAATGTTACCGTCCTATTTCACTTCTGGATAGCACTATCAAAGTTTTTGGAAGGGTTATCCTAAATAGGCTTTAAATATGGGCGGATGAAAACAAGATAATCAGCGATTTACAATATGGGTTCCGGAAAGGGCTTAGTACGATTGACCAGTGTTTGAACCTATATATTTTAATAGAGAAATATACAAAGGCTAAAGAGGGTCGACTATTTTTAACTTTTATAGATTTAACCTCTGCATTTGACTGCGTGTCACACAGCAAACCTTGGTTGGTTTTAGGTTTAAAGCATTTTATTAAGACAAAAGAACACGGGGAGAGGGAACAGGAGGTTAGGGTTACATACAGTACAATAGGAGAAGAATCGTAGTATCAGGAGCGTGCTCGTGGAACAGTTCGTTAGGCCAGAGGAAAAGCAATAGCAGATGAAAAAAAAATGAAATGCAATTTATATCTCCACCGCATATCCAGCACCCCAAATCTGAGCAAAGAAGGCAATGAAATTGACACAAAAAGCACAGCCCCTCCCCCTCTAGAACCCCCGCCCCAAAGAGAAAACCAACTCCCCCCAACCCCCCCGTTAAGCATGGGCGAATTTTGCGAATCTCGCGTTCGCGAATTTTGCGGATTTGCGAACTCGCAATCCGCAAAATCCGCGAATTCTCGCGAATTTGCGGATTTTTTTTTTTTGTGTTTGCGCGGGTTCCTGCCAGTTCGCGAGGGTTTTTTACAATGTCGCAAATTGCGAACTTACCTGTCGGCTCGCAAGTTTCGCGAACTTGTTGTTTCTACGTGTCCAGCCTGTTTGGGACACTCTTCTTCATCACTGCCACTCTCTGTCACCACTGCCACTCTCTGACTACTCATGCCACCCTCTGGCCCACCCATGCCACCCTCTGTTTCATCACAGCACCCTCTGGTTGTCCAGTCAGTGTACATTATTGTGGCAACGCAAGCACACCTTCCCTGCCTCAAGTGACCTGAATTAATTTGGGGCTGATTAATGTGTCACAGAATATTTTTTTAGCTGGCACCTGCTTCCTTAGTGCTTCCTGATTAGTGATCTTTTGCACTTGCTAAGTGCTTTCATTGTTGCAAAATTAGTTACAACACCTGCCCTGCCCCAACTGACAATAATGCATTAGGGGCTGATTAATGGATTTGAACTTCCAGCCTGGCTCCTGCTTGTCTCCCTTAGCTGTAATTCAGGACCTTTGTGGCATATGTGTAACTATTCTGAGGTTCAGAGCAGGGTCACATAATAGTTTCAACTGGCAACTGAACTCTGGAGGGGCCCCTCAGGAAGCACTACAGGAAATGGCTACTAATGATGAGCCTGAACTTTTGAACCTGGTAAGTAGTTACTTTCAGTTTTGCTAAGATCGTATTTCTGCAATTTTGCACTTATTCGCGGGGCGCGAACTCACGCGAACAGTGCGAGCAAAATCCGCTGCTCGCGGATTTGCGGATTTTGCGGGAGATTCGCGAATCTCGCGGATTGCGAATTTACAGAAAAATCCGCAAAATCCGCGAGCGAAACGGATTTTCCGCCCATGCTTACCCCCCGTCCAATGTCCCATTACCAGTACTACCCGCCCCAGAGCCACACCCCCCCTCACTAAGAACCCGCCCCCCACTCATTCTAGTCTGTCAGAGTCGCCGGCGGCATCAGCCTCAGAAGCCTGAGGTACCTCGGGCAGGTGAGCTCTCTGAATTCGGTGGTTAACAGCGCAAGGAAGGGTTGCCACAGCTCATCAAATTGATCTATCTCCCCCGCCACCGTGAGCGACAGTTTCTCCATTCCCAACACGTGCCAGAGTCTATGTAGCCAACCTGTGATGGAGGGGACAGTGGTAGTGCGCCAATGGATGAGAATATTCTGGACCGCAGACCCCAGCGCAATCGCAATCTGCCTACCCCTGCGGGACTTCAGCGGATACATCAGGCCATTAGGGAGGCCCAGCAATACATACGCCGGAAAGCGCGGGAGCTCAATTTCAAAGTGCTTATCCACCTCATCCAGAACCTCCTCCCAATAGGCGGTTAGCAAGGGACAATCCCAAAGAATATGTGAGAGGGTCCCCACCTGCCCGCAACCTCTCCAGCACCCCTTATCAATGTGCCTATTCATCTCATACAGTCTCTCTGGAGTGTAGTACCAGTATGTGGACACCTTGGTAAATGTCTCCGTAAGGCCGGTGTGGTACACAGAGTGTCTTGCCCGGTGTGCGATCTGGTCCCAGTCCTTGTGACTAAGTGTCCTGCCCAGTTCCCTGTGCCATCGTTCCCTCCCCGGGTTATAATAGTGGAACGGTGGGGGCTGTAGATGCTTATAAAGATCAGTAATCAATTTAGCATCAGAGGTACGGGTCACCAGCCACCGCTCATACGGTGTAATTTGACGATCAGCGGTGTCTCGCACCTGGGGCTGGAGGGCCCAATGTCGGACCTGCATGTAACGTAGTCTATCCAACTCCGTCAGGCCGAACTCCTGCTGAAGCTGCTGAAAGGGGACCACGCCTTCCGGCCCATAGACCTGAAAGAGCGCCCGACAGCCCGCCGTCCTCCAATGGGAGAAAGCGCCCGGCTCCATCCCCGGGGAGAAGTCAGGATTATCCACTATGGGTGTAAATGGTGAAGGGAAAGTGGTAAGGTCTCGGGCCTCGCAGACTGCGTCCCACACCCTCAAGGGGACCCGTGTAACGAAAGAAGCGTAAAGGTTGGGGGGGCGGTGAGCACGGCGCAAGAATGGAACCTCCTGTAGGGTGCGGCCCGCCACCGCCTGGTCCTGAAAAAGCCAATGTTTATCAGACTCCCACCTGCTCCACTCCACAAGGTAACGTAGCTGCGCCGCCTGAAAGTACTTACGGAGGTCCGGAATACCAAGGCCCCCCGCCTCCGGGGCAAGCGTGGAGAGAACCCTCTTCATTCGCGGCTTGCGGCCTTGCCAGACAAAGCGGGAGATGTCGGCCTGCGTTTGTCTAATCCAGCCCACTGGAGGCTGGAGAGGTAGGGCTCGAAAAAGATATAGTATCTGGGGCAAGACCGTCATCTTAACCGCCGCGATCCTTCCCAGCCAGGATAGTAGGCCCTTACTCCAGCGGCCGAGCTCCTCTCTGATCTTTTTACTGAGAGAAGTGTAATTAGCCGTCACCATCGCTGGCAACGTGGGTGCCAGTAGGATCCCTAAGTATGGTACAAGGGACGATGACCACTGCATAGGGAAGAGTCGCTGGAGGTCCCTCCTAGTGTCCGCAGCCAAAGACACATCTAAGGCCACCGACTTGCTCATATTCATTTTAAAACCGGCCACACGTGAAAAGGCATCCAACTCGTGGATGCAGGCGGGCAAGGACCTCCTAGGGTCGTCTAGGGTCAGCAGGACATCGTCCGCATAGAGGCTGACCGTATGGACGTACTGGCCCATCCTGATCCCAATAGCATCCGGATTGTGGCGGATCCTCTGGGCGAATGGCTCCATGTAGAGAGCAAAGAGGAGTGGAGAGAGGGGGCAGCCCTGCCTCGTACCGCGCTCGATTGCAAAACTACGGGAGCTGCACCCATTGACTCGCACCGACGCCGAAGGATACTTATAGCAGTTGAAGACCATTGTGCGGAATTTATCACCAATTCCCAGTTTCCTGAGGACCAGCTCGAGATACGGCCAATGAACTCTATCAAAGGCCTTCTCAGCGTCCACTGCTAGCAACATCCGCTCCCCCGGGATCCGCGAAGCCTTCTCTAAAACGTGCGTCACCCGCTTGGTGTTGTCGACCGTCTGCCTGCCAGGCACAAAGCCAGCCTGATCCGCCTCAACCAAACCGGGGAGGTGCAGGGCCAGCCTAGACGCCAGAATCCCCGTGTACAGCTTGAGGTCGATGTTGAGGAGCGAGATGGGCCTGTACGAGCCGCATAAAGCCCGGTCCTTCCCGGGTTTCGGAATCACCGAGACCGTCGCACTCAGGAGATCCAGTGGGATGGCTCCCGGGTCGGAGAAGGAGTTAAATAGCCGAGTTAAGACAGGGGCCACAACCGGGCAAAAGGTCTTATAAAACAGGGACGTGTAACCGTCCCGCCCCGGGGCCTTCCCGTGCTTCAACCTAGCTATAGCGGAAATCACCTCTTCAACGTGAATATCCCTCTCCAGATATTCCGCCTGAACGGGATCCAGTGCCGGAAGGGGCACCGACTCTAGATATTCCTCGGTGTCCCGCGGTGAGGAGGGCTCCCCAGCGTACAGCGCCTCATAGAAACTGCAGAAGGTTTCCGCCACCTCCGCGTCCCCGGAAACGGCCACTCCGTCCGTACTCAAGAGATCCTTCACTACGTTACGCTGTTGCGCCACCCGAAGCCGATGCGCCAGGAGCTTGCCGCACCTGTCCCCCCCTGTGTAGTAGGCATGTTTCAAGCGCAAGGCAGCGTATTCCGCTCTATCCAGGTCCAGCGCCGACAGGAGCTTCCTTGCCGCCTTCAGCTGCCTCCAAACCCTCGGAGCACCCGTACGGCGGTGGACCTGCTCAAGCTCCCGCACCTGAGTAGTCAGTTCATCCCTCTTCCGTTGCCGCTCCCTATTTTCCGCCGAGGAGATGGAGATGAACTCCCCCCGAAGAACCGCCTTCAACGCAGCCCACTGTGTCGCTAGTGAAGTGTCTGTATTACTGTTGTGTGTCTGATGGTCCTGTATGACCTCTGCAATACGTTTCACCACCGTTTTCTTGTGCAAAAGGGTGTCCCTAAGGCGCCACACCCCCCGAGAGGGGGAGGCCGCCGGCCACGCAAACGCGCCAGTAACCGGCGCATGGTCAGACAGAGTCAGGACCCCAACGTCTGCCGCCGTAGCAGCGGTGTGCATCGGCCCACTAACCAAAAGATAGTCCAACCGTGCGTAGGTGCGGTGCGCATGCAAAAAATAGGAGTAGTCCCTATCCGTGGGATGCATGGAGCGCCAAAGGTCGTGTAAATCCATGTCTGCAATCCTGGCCTTCACAGCCAGGAAAGTTCTCCAGTCTGTGGAAACCGCTGCGCTGATCTATCCAATATTGAATCAAAGACGATATTAAGGTCCCCCCCTAGAATAACATGTCGGTCAGGCGAGGCAGTGACATCCACCAGTACTGAGTCCATGAAGCGTTCCTGGTGGTCATTCGGGCTATAGACAGAGCCAACTGTAAACGCAATACCTCCCAGGCGGAGGCGATATGCCAGAAGCCTCCCCTTCTGCTCAGCATATTTATAAAACACCTCCCCCCTGAAGGAGCTCGATATGAGAATGGCCACCCCCGCGGTTTTGGTCACTGCAGAGGAGAAAAACTGGGTGGGGAACTTAGCAGAGCACAATCTATGGCAGTCACGGGACAATAAGTGGGTCTCCTGCAAAAGGCAGATGTCAGCCTGCGTCCCCTCAAGCAGAGACAAAATCGCCCTGCGCTTAACCGGATTATTCAGTCCCTTAACATTAAGGGTCACCACCTTCAGGGACGACATGTCTCCCAGGAACCAGGAACGCTATGCTGCGGGCAAGGAACCAGAGGGGGGGGGGGGCGCGGGGCAGTCGCGCGGGACAGGCCAGAGCAGGCCAAGCGTGGGCATGGACAACGTCGGACGGGACTTCCCCAACTCTAGAACAACACCCAACCCCACCCCAAACACACCCACAGCAACTAGCCAAATGCCAACTCAAACAACCCATTGTCTCAGTCAAGCCCCAAAACGGGCAAGTCCGTAGAAAATAGAAAAGTGGACGTCCGGCCACTCACCTCCACCCGCTCCCCCCAGACACCCCCCAGCCCCAAACCTGGCATCGAAGAAGCTATGTTCATCTCCCCCCGGAGTGAGTCTAGGCCGTCAAGGCCACGCCGTTGGAGTCGGCCGAGTCCCTGGCCGCCGCCCTCAAGGCACTGGCCATGTCCGCCCTGATGGTAGGGGAATCAGGACGCCCAGCGCTCGCCGTCGATCGTCTCCTCGCTGACCTCCGTCGGCCCCCTCTCTCCGATCGCCTCCAGGACGGCGTGGCTCCATCCTCCTCTGTAGCCGTGAGCCCCAGGACACCGCAAATGTCTTGCAAGGAGCGTAGCTGATGTAGCACTCCGTTCCAGCGAAAGATCAAGCGAAAGGGGTGCCCCCAGGAGTACGGCGTCTCATGTTCGCGCAAGAAGTCGGTGGCAATCCTGAAGGACCTACGCTTCTGCAGCGTGATGGCGGACAAGTCCTGATAGAGCGCCACGGGCCGCTCCCGGAAAGTCAGTGGCTGTTTCCTGCGGGCTTCAGACATGATGCGCTCCTTCAGCGGGAAGTCGGGCAGGAAAGCTAAGATGTCCGGCGGGGGCGCCGATGACTGGCGCTGTCGTCCAACTCTGTGAGCTCTATCAATGCGGATAGGAAAGTCCGCGGCCTCCCCCAGGATCTCCCGGAACAAGTCCTGCAGATAGCCCACCAGGTCGGTTCCTTCGTCCGCAGACTGCACACCACGCACTCGAATGTTATTTCTCCTTGACCTGTTCTCAAGGTCCTCGGAGTGGGCCTGGAGCTCAACGCATTGCTCCCGGAGACGGAGAACGTCCTGTTGTAAGTGGACAATCTCGTCGCCCCGGCGTTGGGCCGCCGTCTCCACTGTCTCAACCCGTTCACCGAGGCCCTCCACCTCTCTGCGGACCTCACGGACCTCACTAGCCACTTCCCGCTTCAGCGTCTGGAAGTCCTCCTTAAGGGAACTTAACAACTCCTCCATGAAAGATCTCGTGACAGGGGGTTCTCCCCCGGGCGCGTCCGCCGAGGCCCGGGAAGACCCCGGCGACGGCTGTGCTCTGTCCCGTTGCTGCTGGGCCCTGCCAAGCATGTCCGGCAGGGTGCGGTCCCCCTTCCGCGAACCACCTCTTCCAGACATTCCAAGCGCCTCAAGTGAAGAGCGGGCACAGGCCCGACCGCTCTGGAGAATGTCTAACCACCAGCAGGTACTCGCTGTGGGGAGCTCCCGGCAAATCTGGGGACCTGCGCCACAGACAACAAAATGGCAGGTCGGTCCGGGCACTACAAGCCGTGGGCGCCCAGTCGAGATGGCAGCCGGGGCCTACGCTGGGGGGACCCCGGCCAGTACGCTCCGCCACTGGGAGATAGCTGTGTAGAGGCGGAGGGTGCAGGAAACTGCCTTCAAGGGACTCCGGAGGAGGCCAACGACACCGACCCCTCGAGGACAAAATGGCGGCAGGGTGGGGCCAAGCAGATCGCCCGAGCCCGGCGACACCACCGGGCCACTCCAGAAACTAGGCAATCTGGAAAGTTCCACAACCGGGCCGCTCGGTTACTTAGAAGAGTTGGCAGATCTGGTCCCGGTTTCAAGTCGATCGTCCTCCATCCCCGGGACCGGGGTCCTCGCCATACAGGAGGCCACCGCCTCAAGTCCAAGCACCAAGGCACTCAGAGTCCCCCGCGTAGCGGGCCCCCCAACCGATAGCCCTCCTTCGACCTCCGTCGAGCGCCGGGACGGTCTTCACCCAGATCGCCAACTTTCAGCACTAGGCCCAGCCAAGGCGCATGGACAGCACTCCGATACGCTCCGCCTCCCGGGCGCTCCGTCGTCTCTCGATCTTCAGTCGGTCGTTTGAGGTGCTTCCACCGGAGCGATCGGGGCCAAAGTGGCATCAATGCGTGCACCAGGTTCTCCGCCACACTCCTCTCAGCCGCTGAGCATCAGCGGGGGGAGAGAAGCTGAAGAAAAAGGGCTCGAGCCTAGCCGGGCTGGAGGAGCTGCGGGAAGAAGCGTCCGATCACCCCGCCATCTTGGCCACGCCCCCCTTTGGTTGGTTTTGAGCAATATAGGGGTAAACATATCAATTATAAATTTCTTCAGGGAAGACAAGAGCTCTAGGGAAGAGCTCTGGGGTTAGGGATCTCCAAATATGGAATAAATCCCTGAATAACCCTTAGTGCGACCTAGAATCACCGAAGTTATCACTGAAGGAACAGAGCAGATTACATACAGAAGGCTCAGAGATAAAAATCGCAGGAGACTACATACCTGGTCAGTAAACAACTAGGCTGACCCTGCTCATCGGACTCCACGGACGAGGCACCTCGGAGGAGAAGCCTCACAGCATGGATACTCAAAAGGAGTTAGAATTGGTGTTTCTGTGTTTTTGGTGCTGGTAGACATTATGAGTGTCACTTTTAAGTGTTGTGTGTCACAATTGCGGTATTTTCCTTTGGAGTAGGTGGACGGTACTATTCTGGCAAGGTTATTGTATATTATATATTTATATATGTATTTGTTTTTAGATGAATATGTGCAACGTGTGGTCCTGAAGATGGTCCTATGGATTATTATAACCGATTAAGGACCGAAACGTCGACGCTTGGCAACGTTTTGTTTACTCTCTGTTTCATTTTTTGACTGTTAAATGATTATTCAGTGACAAATACTGTCTTGGACATGGTATATATCTATTGTTCCATGTGTATAACAAAAGTTGCCGTATACTACTGAGAACTTTGTTTGCCAATATCGTAGTATTTTTGTTGCCATATTTGAGTTGTGTATATGGAAAAAGTACAAAGAAAGATAAAAGACTAAAAATATATTTTGAATAACAAAAACAGTTTAATTCTGTTTTCCTTGCTTCCTGCTAAATAATTGACCGCTCCTGCGGCTTTCTGAAATTCATTGAATGCTGTTTGAATAATTCCTATAGGGACACTTGTGCATATTGTTACTCAGAAGGAGGGCGGACCCTCAGCGACGGCATTGGGAGCCATCCGATGTCACCCTGGGCTGCTCGGGGCTGGGAAATAGAGGCTTCCTCGATTGCACCTCCGGTGCTGGGAAATAAGAGGTTTATGCGACTGCACCTCTGATGACTGTGGGCAACATCCGGTCACTGCATAGTGAAGGAGCGGAGCAGCCTCGGCGAACGACGGGCAAGGTACGAGAACCCTTACGCTACCGCGCTGCCCCCCCCCCCCTTAATACACACTAGGGAGAAACATCGCGGGGAACTGAGAGGAGAGGGAGAAAGCGGCACGCCTGACCCTAAAATGGCGGCCGCTTAAGACATTTCTCACTAAGACATTTCTCACTCACACGATCTCCTCGGTACTGCCTACAATTACTGGAAGAGATTTATCCTGGCTTGAACAGCGGAGGGGGTTTGACCATACGGAATGTGAGAGGAGCAAACCCAGACCACGAGCAGAGAAGGGGAAGGAAATGGTCTTATCACATTGCCACATCGCCAGCAAAGAACACCAACACAGGGGCATAGACACTGAAAGGGGACTGTCAACATACCAAGATAGGGAAGGGAGTGATACCAAACTCATAACTGATGAGTAAAAGTGAAAGGTGACTAACTACAGGAGTGGAAAGTTAGAAAGTGCACTCCCCCACAGAACAACAACAGAAACAGAAACGGCGGACATCTTGTAATGGCTAGCTCTACACCAGACCTCTCTTAACTCAATAAGGGACAGTTAAACTAAGTCCTATGACATGGTAACGCAAATATAAAGGTATAATTGAGTACAGCAGAGGAAACTATACCTACCACGAAATATTGGTACTTGATCTATTTTCTAATACTGTGACTACCACTGTGCACCTGCAAGGGATCAATTCAGATCAAAGCATCATAAGACTTACAAAGGGAAGTGAAAATGGATGAAAGATACCGAGTGACGACTGGCCCTAAAGCACAGAGTATAAAATATCCTTCTACTCTATCCAAAAATGCTGCCAAAAAGTTCAAACATAACACATTGAGAAAAAACCCGGACATACTGTTCGCTGACCCATACTTTGATATAGTTAAAGGCACCATAATGAATGACTTGATTTTCCACACAAATAAAACAGCGAAATGGCGCAATGCCCTCACAGAAATGCTGTTCATAAAAGATATGAAAAACATCCCTCATGGCACAAAAATAACGACTTCCCCATCAAGAAGATGCAATGCAGAATTATGCATCACTTTATATAAAACGGGAACAGTGCTGATACAAGCAGCCAATAAGGACCTTGAGGAATTTGAAAACACTTTCCTAATAGTAAAAGAAACTCTGGAGAGACCAAGATACCAACTACCCATGACCCCACATGAAGTCACACTTGACAACAATGATGCCACAACCACAGACGTCAACCGACCCGGGGGCCATAACACTCAAACTTCCAGCTTTGGAGATATAACTGAAACTGAGATGGCAACCCCAGAGAATGAGACAGAAAGAACAGAGAGGTCTACCAATCTGGCAAATGAAGAGCAGGGCCAGGTCCAAAGAGAAGAGCTGATGCCGCCACCCTTCGGTGCAAATTTGCTTGAAGAGGATACCTCAGCTCCTAGCGAGTCACTAAATGACCTGATCCCTCGCTCGAATCTGATACCAGAGTCTTATAGATCCCCACCCACTAATTTACTACTTGCATCACACAACATAGATAACTCACATGACATCTCAAATAGAATTGGAAGCGACAACCCAACCAAGGATACAAAGAATAGAACTGTGAGAATGAGAACAGATCAATCACGGAGAAGAGCAAAATACACAACCCGACATGGCAGGTCAATCCTCACTAAGAAATCACCCCGAAACCAGAAAGAAATTAAGGAGCTCCAGAAAATAGTAGGCATCCTGGCACAAGGCTCGATGAAAATCTCACATGCAATCGAAAAAATGTGGGAGATGACAGTAAGCCGCACTCCAAGGTCTCGCATATCCAGAATCTAGTACTCTCCACACAAAAAAGGAATGACGAGATGGCCTTGTTTCTAAAAAATAGGCTCAATAGACCAGACAGGATAAACTCCTTGTCAAACGAAGAAACATTGGCCTTACTCCGCACCTATGAACAACCGGCCCGGGGGAGTGAGGAGAGAATCAAAACAGTACCAATTGATTCTAATAGAACATCCAGAAAGAATGACAGAAAAGCAATCCACCTCAACCTACAACATATTCAGTTAAAAGCAACTGAATCCGAAAATGGGAACCTCCTTAACTCAGATAAACCATTGAACTGCCTTCTACTCAATTGCCGTTCGGCAACCAAACATGCATCAGACATAGCAGCCCTCATCAATAAAGAAATCGACCTGGCAATCCTTACGGAAACATGGCTAAAGGAATCATCCTCTCCAGCCATTGATCTCTTAGTACCACCCCACTATAACATTGTGAGATTAGATAGGCCAAGGAAAATAGGAGGAGGTATAGCATGCATTCACCGATCAGAAATAGAGGTCAACCCGATCCAAGCCGACCCCCTAGAATCTTGTGAATACCTTGGTCTGAATATAAGATCATCAAGCAATCAAAAATGCAACTTGCATGCATTTTACCATCCACCAGGAGATAACGCAAAGTTCACAGAGCAACTAATAGAGATCATAACAGCCAACTCCAATCCAGATGCCAACAACATATTCCTGGGAGACTTTAATTTACACTGGGACGACTGCAATGACAAACTGGTTAATTCGCTTAAAGAGTTCCTTGCAGAACTAAACCTCACACAAGCATGCACCCAACCTACTCACGCGCAAGGAGCGACCTTAGATTGGATTCTTTCAAGGAACAAAGAGACATCAATCCGAGCTATAGATCCGTGTGATTGGTCTGACCATCACGCCATAACATTCGTGATCCCACAGTGAAAAAGGGTAGGACTGTGCAACCCCCCCAAGTCCAAAAAATTGATCCGAGATATAAAAGAATATTGAGAATATTGAGCTATTGGTTGAAAGCTGCGAGAGAGGCTTAAAGCCACCTAACGACATGCAGAATGTAAGCGAGCTGACCGATCACTACATAACCTCAATTGGAAATATTGTCAATGAAACCATGCCACTAAAACTGAAAAGAATCACAGATAAGCCAAAGAATCCTTGGTTTAGTGGGTCACTGAATGAGGACAGGTGCAAACTGAGAACAGCCGAAAGAAAATGGAGACAACACCCTTCCTCACTTGAGCTGAAAGCCCTCAGAAAAATCAGAAACGAATATAACAAAAAGGTAATCAATTCCAAAAAAGAATTTATAAGAGCAGAACTTGACAATGCCAAAAACAGACCACGAAAACTCTTCGAGATCCTAAAGAAGCAATCAGATAAAATAGCCAAATCAACTCAAGAGAACTCAAAAACTCCCTTAAGCTGGGAGGAATTTTCCACATTTTTCTCGGAGAAGACCAAATCACTAGAGGTAGAGCTCTCAAACGCCGCGGCTATCCTCCAGACCCAACCTTTGCCGACGAGCGAGGCCTGTATGACAACAGAGAGTAGTAAGACAAAAAATAAAGCAAACTGGGACACATTTGAATTATATGACCAGGACAAGATCGCCAAAACGCTGTCCAAAATCAGACCGAACAACCACTATCATGACCCTTTA
Organism: Lissotriton vulgaris; assembly: GCF_964263255.1. Lineage (NCBI taxonomy): Eukaryota > Metazoa > Chordata > Amphibia > Caudata > Salamandridae > Lissotriton > Lissotriton vulgaris. The sequence continues at coordinate 1,345,407,584 of NC_141693.1, read as the reverse complement.
CCTGCAAAATGTGTAAGAGAAATCAGCCACATTGTGGATCCAATCTGGACCAAAATAATAAACGCTTCACTTACACAAGGGATTCTCCCTGACTGCCTAAAAACAGGTCAAGTAGTGCCAATAATCAAAAAACCGACAGCGGATGCATCAGATCCGAATAATTATCGACCAGTAACCAACATCCCTTTACTGGCCAAACTAATTGAGAAATGCGTGCAGAGCCAATTGAATCAACACATCACCAAGTTCTCCCTACTAGACGAATGCCAATCGGGGTTCAGAGCAGGGCACAGCACGGAAACAGCGATCCTGCATATTGTTGACGACGCGTTGCAAGCCCTAGACCAAAATCAAGCATGCCTATTGATTCTCCTAGACCTGTCATCTGCTTTTGACACGGTAAATCACGAAGCACTATTGATCAGGCTACAGGACAGGATGGGACTGTCCGGAAATGTGCTGAGTTGGTTCAATTCTTTCCTAAGAAACAGAACTCAACGATTCCTGGTTAACCAAGCAATCTCACCCCCCTGTCCTAATGCAATTGGGGTCCCGCAAGGCTCAACACTATCCCCAGATCTTTTCAACTTGTATGTCGAACCTCTTCGGAAATCAAAGATATCTTCTTCGGAAATCAAAGATATCCTACCACATGTATGCAGACGACACGCAAATATACTTAAAGATCGCCTCCCTTGATGACATGGATCTAATAAATGAGACACTAAAGATGACTTTGCAATGGTTAACTACGAATCATTTGAAATTAAATGCCCAGAAAACAGAATTCTTGCTAATCTCACCTCCAAGGAGTCACCCTGAAGTAAAGGAATGGACCAAATTAGTTACTGCGCTAAACTGTACACCAACCCTAGTCAACTCAGCTAAATCACTAGGAATCACATTAGATGAGAATCTAGACATGAAAGCCCACATTAACTCAATGGCGAAAAGTGTCCGCTTCCATCTGAGCTACTTAAGAAAATTAAAACCATTCATCTCAGAGGCAGATCTAAAATTGGCTATACAATCCTTAGTTATATCCAGGATCGAATATGGTTGCTCTACCTTAACTGGCCTACCTAAAACATCCACAGCACCACTAACAGCCTGTCTCAACGCTGCGGCAAGACTCATCACTGGATCTAGGAAATTTGATCATATATCTCCCCACCTGAAAGCACTAAACTGGCTACCTTATGAGGCCAGAGTTCAAATGAAGATAGCATGTATTACTCACAAAGCGGTACACTATAACACGCCAGGATACCTAGCCAAGAAAATTAAGCTATCGTGAGGAAACAGACCAACTAGAAGCTCCAAGGAGCTGCTGTTGAGGCCAGCCATCTTCCGAAAGAAAAAGACCTATGATCGAGCATTCTCCGGTGCTGCCCCAAGAGTCTGGAATTCACTTCCTCCAAGCATTAGGAAGATTCAAAATATTGTATCATTCAAACGGGAATTGAAAAGCCTTATGATGAGTAAATACCTTGCATAGGGAAGCCGATGGATCGCCGGTATGAACATTTACATCAGCCGAAGGGTGGCCCTCTTCATGAATACTATCATTGACAAGAGACTGACTCCACACACAAGTCTCGGCTGCATCCTTATCGCTACCACAGTCCTATGTGAACTCTTAGCTGTTTTTCACAGCCAAACTATATAACCTCTACCTCACCTTATATATTGATAAGGACCGTGATATAAGCTAGGCCTTTCTCTCTTTTTATTGCTAATTGCTCAGGTGTTTGGTATATATATATATATTTAGTCCCTCTTCATAGCCATAGTTTATTTACTTCATTTCTGTTTGTTTTATAATTGATACTGTACTGTCAATGTGTAACCTACCTCGATGTTAAGCGCCCTGATACCTACAGGTCTTGTTCGCGCTATACAAAACTCTATAATAAATAAATAAATAAATAAATAAATATCAGGGCGCATCTGCAAGAATCAGATTTGGGAAAAACGGTGAATGCACCGATTCTTTTGGTATAGCTAGGGGCGTACGACAAGGCTGTGTGCTGGCCCCACTCCTCTTCACACTCTATAATAACGATGTGGAGAAAATTCTCTTGAAGGAAGGTAGGGATTTGCCTATGGCAGGAGAAAGATCAGTGCCCGCATTGTTGTACGCCGATGATGCTGTCCTGATGGCCTGAACCCCACTGGCCATGCAAGCCCTAGTTACCTCCTTTGCAAATTTTATGAATCGACTAAATTTAGAGATAAATTATACAAAAACTTTTACCATGACCTGCGGTGGTGGCACAAATAAAAAGAGGAAATCAGTTTTTATTGGCACGACCCCAGTTGATTTTACTCCAACTTTTTCCTATTTAGGAGTTCTGTTCGATTACACCGGTAATTGGAATATTACAATCAAGACGAGAAAACTGTTGTATTGTAAAGCAATAACGGCTTTAAAAAATTTTAGCCATAAAATGGGCAGGAAGCCTATAGGGGCAATGTTAACTGTGTACAAGGCTACCTGCTTAGCAATAGTGACTTATGGCGCGGGCTTGTGGGGGCATGCCACTGTGACATGTCTACAGGTGTTAGAAAATCTCTTTATGAAATACCTTCTGGCTGTCCCGAGAAGTGTTTCCACGTACGCTTACCATACAGAACTTTGCGAGGCATATCTAGTAGATATTATAAGAACTGCCCCAATATTCTTAGGGCACAGAGTTTGGACAACTGACAAATGCGGTCTAAACCGTCTGATTTTGAATAATGTGTTAGGCTTAGAAAAGAAGGGCAACATTTGTTGGTTGTCGTACGTGAAGAAATGTTTTGAGGATCTGGGAACTGCATACTATTTTAATGACCCAACCTCTTTAAGTAATATGAAACAACAACCCTATGCACACACATGTAAAGTACAAGTGAAAATATATCGTAGGATTCAGGCGAAGTAACACAAGGTAAAGGAGCAGAAAGACGAAGAAGTCTTGTGTATGTAGAGGTCTTCAATTCTTTATTTTCATCATACTGAAACAGCAGCCAGCCGATACGTGTTTCATCGCTCACGCGATTCTTCAGGGCTCTGACGCTACTGAAAAATACTGAGGGGGTCGCTCTGCCGGTGATACTTCCGACCCGGTGGGGCCCTTGACCAACGTGTTTGAAGTCCACAAAATATATACATATATATATGGTAGGTCACCTCCAATAATGTGGCGTAAAAAAGGGAATAATGTATCAGAGACTGGGATGTCGCAGGCAGGCGAATTCGATCTATACACCGAGTTCGTGGGTCAGGTATTCAATCAATGGCACTCTCCCGTGATGGCAACTGAGGCGCCAGAAGATTATACCACGAAGTGCGCAGCAAATCCAGACATCCCGGGTCAGTGTTCCTGGTATCGGACAATGGTATCCTGAATTATAATGTTCTGTTTATGAATTTATGCTGAACTGTCTCTGGAATTATGTAGACATTTCTTTGGTATTATGACGAAATGTTCACGTATTTACGACAATTTGACAATGGTGCTTATGATGTATTTATTTACTGGTTGTGATTTTATCTGAACTTTTATGGTTATTGAGTTTTAATAACCGAATAAAGAAATTTTGAATTTGAATACCAGCACTGGTTTGTAAGTCTAAAATGTGCTCCATGGCTAACGTGTCACTAATTTGTCGCGAATTTTTTTTTTCAGATCGTCCATTCCTAAAAAACAAATTATGCGTAGAAAAGTTACAAGAACCACTTTTAGAAATTTTGCACAAGTATTCTAAATTGTATCATCCCGAAGATCCACAGCATTTTGCACGACTCATAGGACGACTTACAGAACTCAGAACTCTTAACCACAACCATTCAGAAGTGCTCATATCTTGGAAAGTAAAGGATCCAAAGCTGACATCGTTAATATGTGATGTTTTGGACTTGCACTGAGAAATATTTTTAAATGGTTTTGGGAAGAAGCTGCATTCTGATTTGCAAAGATCTTGCTTTTATGAAAATGACAAGTAAACTGTATAGAAGTCACACTAATTATTCTTCTTTTGAGAAGATGTATCTGCAGCTTGAGTTAATCTATTCGTATTTGTTGCACAAGACCTGTATTTCATTTTGTTATTGGTAAAGTTATCTCTTCCACGTCAAATATAATGTTATGATCAGTCAATTTTAGTAATTCTAAATGTGTGCCTCAACAGGCAATCATAGTAAGATAGGGGGAACTTTGTCTTATTACAATAAACGTAAACATGGATCGGCGTGTGAGTTTTTAGTCCAATTATTGTACATATAAATGAGAATTTCCTTTTGCATGACATCCTACTGTATGTAAATAACATGCTAGGTGGTTCCTGGGAAAAGGTGCACAAATATGTTCTATAGAATCTTTCTGATGAGCCAACACTCCATCTTTAAAATCGCAGACCCATTTCCATGCAGCCGATTGCAAGAGTGATTTTCAGTAGAGTATCTCCAAACTTCTAAGGCAACTCTGCATTTTAGGCTTTAAGGTGAGTTAGTTTGATTACTAAATAATTATGAGTAAATAAATGAGCCAGGGACTCATTACAAGTTGCCATGCAGTTCTGATTGTGCCAGTAATATGAGTTACAGACCCCATCAAAATTACAAGATGCAAAGCCATCATGTTTTATCCGGGAACTTTGACTGCTGAAGGCAAATTGGGGGAACTGCTCAAGGGTTTGAAGAACTGGAATGAGAATTACTGATTCCCGAGGCATTCCTCATTCCTCAGAAAACCTTATAGTTACACCTGTAATCCTTCTCCCAACCAGCTACATGGACCCATGGTTTCACAAACTCCTGTTCTGTCAGGAAGAATGGGTGAAATAATGTTTTTAATTGGCGGTAAGAAAATGCGAAATTGAAGGCAATTCAGCCATTTCCACAGGTTTCATATCTGCCTTGCTTGGGTCAATGAAGGCAGAACACAGGTGAAACACCCTACAGAACAACAATTTCTAGTTCTGTGCAGTAAGCAACCCCTTACCCTCGATGCCGTCCCCTGCGCTTCTAAAAACAAAATTCCCAAGGACACAGGTCACCCAGGACATGGCATTTACCTTCTCTTTACCGGGCTATTGACATGTCACTACTACAGATTTCCAAATACCCGGTGAATGTGGGTTGTATCAGGGCTTTTGAAGGCAATCTCCAACGTGGCAGCTGTCAGGCAAAAGATATAGGCATACTGCTTGGGAAACTTTTTGGTAGAGTCTCCTCTACCAGGGTGCTACTGATCAGTCTTTTTTCCTAATTATCTGCTTCTTCACATCACTTTATGATATGTTGCAGTTGTGCTGCAAAATAATATATTTCAAGATAAGGGAAGTCAAAGCTGCCCTCAACTCTGTCCATTTTTTATATGTCGATCTGGACTCTGCTTGCCAGTGAGATCAGCATACTACCTATTGCATTACAGGACTGGACACAGCATGCTTTGGAGGACATAAAGGCCCCGAGGGAAGAATATCCTGATGCAATTGCATTTCTGCCCATAATGGACAAGGAGAATGTATTCTAAAACTGCATGGGTGCCCAAGGCCCAAAAGCATCCATCACAGAACTGTAGGAATGTTGATGTTCAATAGAATGTGCTATATGCATACTTAAATATCGAAACCTCACCATTTACCATAATACGTCTATTCTCTAGAGTTTGTTGTGAGTAATTCTCAACAATCTCCTTAATAATAGAATTGTCTTGTCCCTATTAATGCATATGCCAGTGGCTCTACCAAATCTTTCCAACTCTTGCAACAAAGTAGAGACCGATGTCTGGAGTTGGCTAAGTTACACAAATGTGTCATTTGGATACATTGATATTGTTTGCTCGGAGTCACCCACGTTCATCCCCATTCACACAGTGCATCTATCAGCTTGAGCATCAATTGCTCAACCGCCAGTGCAAATAATTGCGGAGATAGGGGCATTCCTGCCTAGTGCCACTCTCTATGGTCCATTTATCAGACACAGTACAGTACACCAGACCTTATGCGAGCAAACGCGTCAGTGTATAGAAATTTAATCCGACCCAGGTAATGCTGTTCAAACACGATGTTGTTATATCGCGCTAAGTTAGTGTATAATAGAAATCATTATGATCAGGTTATTGAAGCTATTTCAGGAAAAGTACACAGTGGAAAAGAACTCTGTGATCTTATCTGTACTTATTAATTTGATATTTTCTTAATACACAACCCTCACATCAAGGGTCACTGGGCTGATGTACAATGTTGCATACAATTATATATATGAGAAAATACCACACCTGTACATTGTAATGTTTTTTCAAGTCACCGACAGTTGGTCTTTATAGGTGCAATTGAGGATAATGTATTCTTTACTTTATATGCAACAGCTCGCTCCTTACCTTTTTGCTGTGTGCCAGTTTCACTTGACCCATCTTCTTTCTTATATAGTACAGTTCTTCAGTTCCATTCTTGACAAATCATTTCTCCAGAATTCATCCTACCATGTGCCCCTTCCAGAAACACATTTTTCTGGAGATTAACCACCCTTATGTTTGAAATTATGAGTTCTTTTTAGGTAGTCTGGAGAAAACCTTAGTTGTGAGGAAGACATCATGTCATGATATATGATATGACATTGATCATTTTTTCAGCACAGCGTTTTCACTTGGATTTCTTGGTAATGGTTGTGGTTATTAAAGGTATAATTGAATGAAAATGAGAGATTTGTATACTCTTTCTAAATTTAGGATGGTGAAGCTGTTTGTAAAAATATACAAGGAGTGAATTCAAAAGTTTAACTGCTGCCACGGACAGAGCCTTGTCTCCGTGTCTCGAGGTCAGAATTTTCAGGTATTCAATGGACAAATTGCTGCTTAGATCTGAGCTTTCATTGTGTGCCATAACACCCAATCTCTTTACCAAAAAGACAGGTTTTTGAGAATAAACAGCATTTTGCTGAATACATATAGCCTTAAACATCACACGTGAATGCATTGAAGCCAACAAAGACACTTCCTGGCTGATGTTATTGAATCAGGTTTTTTCAATCCACACAAGGCATACTGCAGAGTTTTTAACTGATTGAAGATGGCCTAGCTCTTTCTCAGAGGCTCTGAGGAGAATTCCATTGCATAATCAATTCTTTGTGTATAAGAGAGGTAGCAATAGTGGAATTCATAAAAGACTAAATTTGACAGAGTATCTTGAGGAGGAAGTAGCATGATTTTGATGAGAGTGAGACATGGTGAGCTGTGCCTAAATATGAGTCAATATGATTTTTTGAGATTATGCACAGAGTTTGCTGGGAAGGTAGGCATGTGCCCATACACCTAGGCTAGTGGAGGGACATCATTTTGCTCTTAATAAATGAAACTAGAAGCTCTGTCTTGTTTGGATTTAACTCCACCATCTAACAGCTGTAAGACTTTCAGACAGATTAAATATAGAGTCTGTGTGTGCGCCTTGATCTGGTGACACTTCAAAAATAAGTTGTGTCATTGAGTACATGAAAACCTCAGCTCCTGTATGGCTTAATAGCAGTGCAAGGGGAAGTAATCAACGCTTTAGTAAAATACAACAAGCATTGGCATAGCCATTAGGTCGCGCCTTTGGGACCTTATAAGTATTTAGTTATGCAGCACAATATCCTTACTGCAACAACATTAACTGTTGCATGGCTAAACGCTTATAAGGTCCCAAAGGCGAGACCTATAGGCTATGCCAATGCTTCCCTGAATTTCAAGTGGAATCGATGGTGAGAAAATTCCATAAATCTGTGCCTGTTGCTCAGGATTTGCGATTTCAAGCCACAGATTCGGCGGAATTGTCATAAGAGTAATTACTAATCGGGATCATGCTATGCCCAGTTGTTCTCTGAGCTGGGACTCATTTTATCAGCTATTGTACCTTGCTAGCTGTGCCCACGTGATACAGAGGGAAATACAATGCAAGCCTTCCCAGATGTCCATGGAGACTCCAAGTGAGGAATCCTGGAATGTCAACGCAGATTCAGAAAAGAATGGAGCACAGAAATTATTTCCCTGCTTCAAAATGTGTGTATTTATTCATTTTACAGCATCATATTTCGAGTGCTAGTGAACAAGATGTCGCTGCACTGACGCTTCCAAACCACACACATACCAAGTCAAAACAGACCCGCATCTAGGCACTCTAGGCTCTGCCTCTTGGACTTGTTAGCGAACAACGTGCTGTCCTGTTCGTGAGACAGCTATGCGAGCCTCCACCTGAGCTGGGTTTATAACAGTGCCTAGCACCCCATCCATAATATTGTGAAAACGGCTGCGAGGCGCTGGAAAGCACCCACATGGCAGGACACTAAGGAACTTTGCCCTGAATGTAGTGCATCTTTGAACTGATCTTATGCTTCAGAGATCACTGTATGACCAGGCTACTGGTAACAGGTTAAAGCTCAGCGCGCTTAGGCTCAGCCTTTCCTCATTTCAGGCTCTATGCGGGGTGGCCACAGGCTCTTTCATGCATTAAAAACCGCAACGCAGCATTTGCGGGCGGTGCATAAGTTTCAATTGCAGCAAATAATATGTACAAAAGTTAGTCCCCATTGGCAATAAGCACTTTAAAGGTGGGATTAACATAAACGCGTGCACATTCACATTTGTACGCCTTCGGGTATAAGCGTGGGCTGAGTGGGATGAAATGAGAGGTGAGCAATGGCCAGTGTGGTTCAGCAGGCACGTGGTAGTTTCCTGGAAGAAAATTGTGATATTGGGTCCGTAGCACCAAGACTGCTTTAAGTGCCGGTACTCTACTTCCAAGTGAAGTGGAATGACAAATGGACAGGGACAGAGACATGTTTGGCCACCATATGGCGCTGCGCACTCCCGCAAGGGAATCACCAGACGTGCACACGTTGCAATTGCAAGCAAAGCAACGCGTGCACGTTTTTGCCCCCAAATCTGTGCCGATCGTTAAAGGTCTCTCTCCTATGCAGCACAAGCATGCTGCGTAGGCGAGACCTAAAAACTAAGCTGTGATATTGTCCTACAGGTGTCTTGCCTTTCGCCACATGGCTTACAAACAAAGAAAAGAGTGGTACGTATGTCCTGAAAGGCCCATTCAGATCATGGGTTGATATCAGGGTTGGGGCTTGCTGATGAACAGCAGGACCCTTAAAATGTGCAATAAAATTCAACGGTCCAGTGTGTTGCAAAAAAAATCCTCCATCCTACACACATTTGTAAAATCATACACAGCTATTGGCAGATTCCTACCTGTAAAAGAAGTATCTGTATCGTAGTTCACACATCCACATGCTTGTAACGGTTTACATTTTTCCACAATTCTCATTTTACTACATCGATTCATGTTTCCATTAAACGTTTAGCATTTTACTGCATCAAGTCACATTTGATTGAAATGATTTGCAAGTTACAAAAAGTGTCTTACTTTGGCAGTAATTAAAGTGTCATTGTAACAGTTTGCATTTCACTACAACTATGAGCATTTCACTATAATAATTTGCAATTAATTGCAATGTTGATTGTTTCAGTGCAATGGTTTCTATTTCGTGATTGATTTACATATATCGTAAATGATTTGCTTTCCATTACAATGACTTGCCTACTGCTCTGTTTTGCATTCTATTGCAAGAATACAATTTCAGTGCAATGGTGTCTAGTTGATTTCATTGAGTTGATTTGCATTTCACTGTAAAAGGCCAGAAATCATTGCACTCGTCTATTTTTTGCTGTACCTTTTCATATTTTGTCTGATATATATTTCACTGCTTCAGTTCATGTTTCACGTCAGCAAGCAGCATTTCACTTAATTTGCATTTCACTACCGCATGCCTGTGAATCATTGCAGTTGTATGTAGTTAATTTCCTTTTTTCAAATTTCACTCCAGTGAACAGCAATTCTTTCAAAAAATGTACTAATTAATTTCAACAATTCGCGTTGCATAACAACATTTATTATTTCACGTCAATAATGCATATTTTATTTTAGGAGTTAACATTTCACTGCAACGTTTCATGTCAAATCGAAGATTTGCATTTCAATGCAGTGATGTTCATTTCACTTCAAATGGTTGCCTTTCCTTACTAAATATATCACTTTTTTGCAATGATACAATTACAGAGCAACATTCACGTTCCAGTACAACACTTTGCATTTGACTGGAATCCGTTGCTATTCACTGGATTCATTTACTCTGCTTTGCAATCATTGCCGTTAGATTGCGTCCTTCCATTAGAAAGAAAGGTTACTTACTATCTGAAGCTGTAAGTAGTCTCCTAGCCCAGAGGCACTGTCCACTCGTACCAGGATGGCGTCTTTTTGGTGTGTGCTGAAGCCCACAGCCAGGCGGTCCGCGCGTGTGCTCGGCCGGTCATTCAGGGGCCAGGTGTAGGTGATGAGTGCCCCTCCTTTTCCGAAGATGTACGTCGTACCAGCTGAAAAGAAGGAAAGAAGGCAGAAACAGTGAGAGGCCTGAAGGCAGAAACAGTGAGAGGCCTGAACCAAACATGGTGGAGGAGAGACAAGCCTGAGGGTTATGTCAAGGCCAGAGACACAAGGACTGCAATCAGCAGCGGAAGCAGATCAATCAATCCACTCTGAACCCAAGGCTCATCACTACCTTTCGATGCGATGTACTGCCGACCAAGGATCCTCTACTTCAAACTCCCAATCCACCTGCCAGCTCACAGAACTGTACGAGACTCTGCCAATTATCAATCACCAAAGTAAACAGCCTCGAAATTGGGATTATTTACCCATTTATTGTTCATGCAAGAGGCACTTTTATCACCCAAAAAAATAATAAAGAGCAGTGATTCAAAGACAATCTGTACAATTTTGTACTGCTTCACATTTCAGTCATATTAGAATTGGCTATGGAAAGAGAATAAAATAATGCTAAGCGATGCCACGGTGACTATAAAACTGCCCAAGGTTGTTGGAGATGAAAAAAGATGACATAGGAGAAGAACTGGAAATACTTTCTATATTATCCTAAATATATAGAGGTTTTATACAATGTATGTATTCATTCATGTAAAGCTTTGTCTAGGGCTACTTGTCTACTCCTGGTTCCTTCATAAAGGTGAAAGAAATACCGTACTGTGTGTTCCAGTTCAGTCACTAGGGCCCTGGTCTTATATTCTCCAGTCTCTACACCTAGGCCGAGGGGTTGACCTGAACTATCTGAAACAGCTTCGTTTTCAAGCCTTTCCTGAAATTGTTATATTTGGTTCTCCCCTGAGGCTCGAATACTGCGAGTAATTGTTGTCCATGTTATATTATTTTACGCTATTCAACTGCAAGGCTGAGGTCTCTGGCTGTTTCGGAATGTTGCGTTTAATTGCAGTGCCTTCTTAATATGCACATTGAGTAGACATCCATTTCCTAGAGAACTGTCGGACTGTGCCTGTGTGCCACATACTCAGTGTGAATGTGGGGTTCTAGCTTTCTAATAATGAACTGTTGCAGAACGATCAATGCGACCATTGCAGTCTGTAAGTCAAGGGCAAGTGTCCGAGTGCAAATAACTGAACAGTGTGAGCAGTTTTTTTCACAATCTTGTGAGAGCTCTCGGAAAATCCTGTAGCATGACTTGGGGTTGGGGCAGGAAAAACCACTGCAGAGCTAAGTTCTTCTCTGGCAATTAAAAAATTACTTGAAGTATTATTTTAATAATGATTATTTATGGATCCTTACATGTATTAAATGTGTAATGCACATATTTATCGGCATATCTAACATCTTATCAGGGATCAACCATGATCCTATTTCTCATCTCAGCCTCTCTCGGAGTCCCTTTGGCCTCACCTCATCGATGGCCGTTATTTTACCCTCTTCTGTTTGTCCACTGTACATTCACCGGTTTTTTAAACTGCCCACTCTTTTGGTTCAAAGTACAGACTATTTTACAACCAGCTTTCTTTCACGTCTCCTGAATGATTACATATTTGACAATAGTCATACGACTGGAGCCGCGTGCATTCATAGCTGATTGACTCAGGGGTTAAGGCTGGTACCAGCGGTTAAGGCTGGTACCAGCGGTTAAGGCTAGGAATTTATTATATATGAAGTCTATAGCGGCCCTTTTTAATTTTTTTAAAAAATTAGGGAAAAGGCCTTTGGAAATCATGCTAAAGATCTATTGCGCAAAATGGAATTTGGGGATTCCAAGACTGTACCGTAATCCAGCGAACTGAAAACAATTTCTTGAGTGTCCCAAACAGTGCATCAGTTTTTAACTGTCATTCCAAGCTGGGAGTTACACATATTTCTGACCTGATTAAGTCCCAGCCAGCTCTTTTATGGCACATAATTTGGACTACAGAGAGTGCCGCCTTTAACAGGGATATAATAAGGGATGCCATGAGTTTGACTTGGCCTTTTCCCCCAAAAGTTTTCGCTTTTGACCCCCTTGTCTAGGATGTCTCCCCCATGGGATTAAACCTGTATAGGCCATGAGTGGTGTGAGACACCTTGTTAAAATTGTAATGCTATATAATGGTGTGAGCACTTGTAAATTTCCCCATTTTAGAAATGCACCTGACTAAAATGTACTGTGTTTAAAATGGATGCCATGGCCATGGGTTTTGCCACCGGACTGGCATAGGTCAGCGGTCTAGATAATATTACTCAGCCACCCCTAGCTTTTGGAGGGAAAGCCTGGCCCCCAGGGTGCTCACCCCCTCCCCTTGAGCCAGTTTAGGCCAGCTTTGCCAGCATTCTAGAAGGTTCTGGCACTGCCTGGGAGGAGGGTATAAGTAAGGGGGAAGTGCCACCAGAGAGTCAGTCAGAGCTGGGACAAGAAATAGAGGGGACCTGCTGTGAGGTGCTACCGCCATATGGGCCTGTGAGCTGGGCCCTGCACCCCTAGAATCCCCCCCCTCTGCTGTCCCCACGGGCCCCTGACAAGGGAGGGCCTCTACCCAGGTCACTGAAGCTGTTTGGACCGGGTACCACGCCAGCGCTGCGTGAAGAAGCGCCCAGGAGGTGAGGAGTGTGCCCCTGAGGAACTGCTGTTGGACTGTCTGCCCCCTTGTGAAGCTGTGGCCCCCTTCAAAGCACCATCTGGGGAAGAGTATGCCCCTAGGAACTGTCGCCCCTTGTAAGGCACTGCCTATCAAGCGCTATAATTGGGAAGAAGCGCTGGGTGAAGTTAAGCGCTGATCTGAACTGTACAGCTGGGGAAGCACTATAATTGTGAATCGCTAGAAACTCGAACTGTGCCCTGCATAGCGCTGTGTGGTGAAGCGCTGGAGAAGTGCTAAATTCCTGCCCCCTCTGCGTGGCCTGAGGAAGGAGCTGAGATTGTGGGCAGAGGGAGGAGCAGTGCGCTGTGAATAGCGCCATCCTGCTGAGGAGAATCGCGCTGGAGGAGCCTACCCTCGTTTTGGCGCGCTGTCCGCCATATAAATAATTTTATAGAAGGGAGCCTACCCCTTGTGCCGCCGATATCACCGCCGCAGCCCGGCACTGTTGTGGGGAGCCCCCGCTGTGAGGAGCATCGTTGCGGTGGCCCCCGGTACCAGGAGAGGGCCGCCGAAGTGCAGAGAGGGCCGCGCTAGGCCCTGAGGCCGCCAGGTTCCCCCATCACATGACGGGGGCCCGGCCGCGTCATCGGCCCGCCCCCGCCGTGCACTGATTGGCCTGCGCGACCGTGACCCTTGAAGGCCGCACAGGGATTGGCTGCTGGCCGGCAGCCAGAGAAGAGGAGCCGTCTCTAAGCCCCGGGTCCCTGTGAGGAAGGGGGACCCGGGTAAAGCGCCGGTGCGGGGCCCCCGTGGTCGAGGGGGAGCCCCGATTGTGAGCGACCGTAGCGGGAGCCCACCCCGCTGGTCTGTGCCCCGAAGTGAGGAGGCGACCGTAGCCTTGAGGAGGGCACCCGGAGCCCATTGGCTCCGGAACGAAGTCCCAGGTTCCCGTGAGGCGGAGGGAACCCGGGCGAAGCCGGCCGGAGGTCTAGAGTGCCTGCGGGGCTCCCGTGAGGAAGAGGGAGCCCCGATTGTGCTGCAGGAAGCCGCCCGCAAGACTGCCCTGTCACCGAGAGGAGGAGCCACAGCCGGAGGAAACCTGCACTCCTGCGGGAGAGAAAGAGTGCAGCCGGTGAGCTAGGAGGGGCCGGGGCACTTTGTCGGTGCCAGCCCCCCTCCCCTGGAAAGGAGCCCTGCGTCCTACTGTGGAGAGCCTCGGGAACCTGAGAAAGGGGCGGAGCCTGGGGGAGGCCCGAAGCCAGCGGGAGTTGTTTCGCGGGGCCCCCCATAGTGAAGAGGGAGCCCCGGTTGCGCAGCTGAGGCCTGAGTGAGGCCTTGTGGGCCCCGAGTGACCGGCGCAGATCACCGGAGCGCCCCGCGACTCGAGTGCTGTGCAGCAGGGGCCTCGAGGCACATTGTCGGTGCCTGGCCCCTACTGCCAAGGAGACCCCGGAGGAGCCGGAGCAGCTGGTGAGTTGGTGGGGTGGTGGAGAAGGCAACGGGGCACAAGGTCGGTGCTCGCCCCCCCTACCTTCGTCTTTTGGACACCGGGACTGGCCATGTTGGCCTTGAAGGTACACAGGGGACCCCCAGACTGGGCACAACCTCCCCACAGTGAAAAGTGGAGGCCGGGGTTGTTTCTATAAGTAGAATTAATCCCTAGGGACTGCAATCTATGATAACGCAAGTTACCCTGTGTGTTTGCCAATCTGCATGTCTAGGTCCCAGGGAGGGTTTGCCCTTTTGCGTAGGTTCTGGGCCCCATGGGTTACTGTTCCCCTAAGGTGACCCTGGAAGAGTTGATGCGATTGTACTGCCTGACGTTTGTGTGCAGGGTTGGGGCCTGGAGAGATTTAGGCCCTACTAATGTGATTTATGTTGATGGCATAGGCCCCCAGGTTAAAAAGAGTTCATGCAGCACCAAGGTTGATGATGGAGTAAACCTTGATGTGCCTTTTATTGCAGGTGTCCTGCCCCTATGCTGGCCTGACGCGTCATTCCAGGCCCCTGGTTGCTTCCCATGTTAATGAGCAAGCCTTGCTGCTTTATTACAGGTGCTCCTGTCTGTTATCATGTGCTGAGATGCCATGAAGTTCTTCCTTTACAGGGGTCGGGTTGGGGTTATAGTGCACGGTGTGTACTTATGCTAATGTTGTGTTCAGCAATTCCAGGCCACTACTAAGGATGAGAGCCTGAGTTGGCCCCGCCATATTGACCCCAGGTTTTATGTCACTTCAATCACATTCTTTTCATTTCAGCCACGGACTCATGGACTCAACAATTTCTCCCATTGTCCCCTTGTAAATAATCCCCCCTTGTTACACTTGGCTCTGGTGCCAGTTGGCGCCATGTTATGATACCGCTGTTTTGCATTTTTGCCTTGCAGGTTGGAGATACTAAACTTCTTAATTTTCCAACTCAAACTGGTGTCCTGCCTCTTTTGTGGTGTGCCTGGTGTGTTGACTGTGGGTACTGCATGAGTGCTTCACATGTCCTCCGAAGTTTGGCCTGCCCGCTTGGTTCCATGCTACCCCCTTGGAGATTTGGGTAACCCCCATTTCTTACACCATGAAATTAGATAACACCCGTAAAATTCTATGGCTGAATTATGTTGAGAACTTTATGCAGGACATTGGCCATCCCGAATATTTCTCCCTGCCTGACAGTCTGAACACCATTAAACGCAAAGAGTTCAAAGGAATCATTATGGCTCATCTAGAAGATAATAGGCTAGCTCTTGCCTTGATTAAACCTACAGTGATCTATCATCAACTGATTATAACCACGTGTAACATTCAACCATACCATTGCAATATGTCCCGAGCAGATATGAAAGATATCTCTTGACCAGATTTAGATTCGGGACTTTCCACCATCTAATCTCGTACCCAAACATCAACGACTGGTCAAGCGAGTTAAGCCAATGCCCGTGCGACAATGTATCACAACAAAGTACGATTCATGTGGTTTTATTCTGTAAGTTTTATTCCTCCGAAAGGCAAAGATGGTTAAAATCATTACTAAAAAAGGGAGGGTGGAGGCAATGCCATCCTGCTTTTATTTATTTGCAGATGTTGGACAGCTTTTACTGTATTGGCTCCATGGTGGGCTTCTTAAAGAACGTAATTAGGACCAGGAAAGCAAATAACCAGTGAATCATGGGAAGAGGCTAACAGATAATCTCTCCTAATGAATTACTATATGATAAAAAAGTATAGCATGAATTTACCCGTATAATTATAGTGGATTGCTGTACATAGATGTATTTTTATTATATCATTAGATGATGAACTTATTTTTATCTGTTTGTTTGCTTTTATGATTTTATTACTTGAAATCGAATAAAGCTCATTTGATTGATTGATTGACTCAGCGGGTGGACTTGCCGAGAGGCTGATGTGGATAAAATGAACTACACTTTTGTAATGAACCCATCCAGGCACAGGGTACCTTCTGAGCCGTCCCGTGATGGCATTGGCTGCTGGAATATCTCACCGTGGACCATGGGCAGAGCTTGTTGAGGTCCCGCTATTTGCAGATTCAGCCCTGGAGGCCATCTCACGCGGAAGGTGTGGGCTGACTCACCCCGTGCGCGCCGGGCTGCCGGTTCAGCTCCTCCACGCTGCGGCCTTGAGCCTCTGGCAAGAGCGTCAAAGGCACCTGACGCCGACAGCGGAGAGCTTGCGCTGTGTGCACCGGTGTATCATGAGGTCGAGCCCCCACTAGGAAGGATGCCACGACTCCTGAGGTGCATCACAGCAGCCACCTGACGCCGGCAGCGGAGAGCACGCGTCGATCACCAGTGTGCACCGGGTAACAAGAGCGCGAGCCCCCGCCCGGAAGGACGTCACGGCCGCGCGCAGTGCGCAGCTGCGACAGCTGATATAAACCACGGTGACGCACACAAACAGATTGTATTAAGCGGCGTTACAGAGGTAATTGCCTTACAGAGGTAATTGAATCAATTAGCAATTAAACATTGTCGCAAATAATAATAAACAAGCATTGGCTTTACTGCCACGCGGCAGTGAAAGTGGCAGCAGGGGGAGGGGGCATGGGCGATTTCCTTTCAGGAGCGTGCGACCATATGGTGCCACAATATGGTGCTGCGCGCTCCCGAAAGGAAATCGCCAAGATGTGCACACGTTGCATTGCAAGCAATGCAACGCGTGCACTTCTTTGCTGAAAAAGCTCTGTCGATGGCATTAGGGCTACTACTATGCAGCGCATGCGCGCTGCATAGGGGAGACCTAAAGAGTAAACAAGAATAAGGGAGGTTTGTGATGGCCTCTTTTTTCATTGTGTCTGATGTGTTTTTCATGGTTTGACATTGCTTGGCTTTATTTATAGCATTTATGGGCTGTTCTGTGACCAGACTGGTATCGTGGCTTTGAGTTGATTTGGACGGAGAGAAAAAGTAAAGAGTAAGACACTAGTACAAACATCTACTGTTTTGGTAACAACCAGGTCTTCAAGGCTTTCTCAGAGTAGGCAGAAGCTTATTCCACAACTGAGCAGTATTGACTGAAAAGGCTCCTCCACCTTGTCGAACCATTCAAAACCTGTGTTCCTGAATGAGCTGCAGCAGAACATAGAGTCCTCCTCGTAGCAAACCTTTATAGTCTACATTGCAGCAGTAAAGGGCCATTATTCTGAAGGGTCCTGCACACAATGCACATAGACTTGAAAAGAATCATCTGTTCCACAGGAAGCCAGTGGCGCTCCCTAAGGGCGTCGGATGGAGAGGATCTTAAAGATCTGTTTAGTGTCAGTTTAGCAGAAGCTATCTGGACTCTCTGCAGTCTCATGACCAAGTAGTCAGGAGCACCAAGGAGAAGAGCATTGCAGTAGTCAAGTCGGCTAAGGATAACACTCCTTGCAATTAAAGACTTAGCATGTATGAGTAACACTAGGAACAGCTTTCTGAAGCGACAAAGCAGTGCAAAGCAAATACCAGCCACTCTATTAATGTGCTTCTCAAAGGAAATATGTTCGTCTAAGATAAATTCAAGGTAACAAACAGCCTCAGAAGGATGCATTTCTGTCTCTGTAGGTAGTGGCCAAAATTTGGGTAAAGAGGCATCAGAAAAGTATTTCCTTAACAGCAGAGGAATTCAGTTTTATCGCAATTTAGTTTAAGAGAGTTTACATTTATCCACTTTACGTTGTCTACTAAACAGGTCTGACAACTTTTACCGCATCCTGCTGGCTATTATTAAGAAACAGGATCAACTGCGTACCGAGTCCCAGAAAAAACTTTTAACAAATGAGAAAAGGGGGAAGGGTAGGAATACCCTGACCCCCTAGGCTTTAAGGGAGGGGTCACAGAGGGACCCCACCATGGTAAAAAAAATTATTTAAACACAAATTTTCCCGCAGGAGTTGCGCTGGAGCTCCAGGTCTCGCCAAAAAAATACAGAAATAGAGAAAGAAGGGATCCCTTGCTTCTCTATTGTTAAGGCTCCAGGTGGGCCAGGTCCAGGGGCATGTGGGCATCAATATTTAAATGAAATGGGGAAGGTCTTGCTGGCACACCATACCCCGGAGACACCAACCTCCATAGGGCTTATTGATACTATTGAGAGAGTCTAATATGGCGTCCCAGTATTTTTACTCGGAAAGGAAGGTGGCAGATTGCCCTATATTCACCCAGAACTGCCAGGTCTGCTGATGGCTTTTTCAATAATGGCAGAACAATGTCCTTTTTCCAGCTTTGAGGTACCAGCTCCGATTGCAGGCATTGGTTACAGAGAAGTATCATTGGTAGCAATAGCTCATCTACCCACTTTTTCCACTGTCTAGTAAGCAGAGGATATAAAGGAAATCCAGACATGGTGGCCTTAGCAATACTCAAGAAATACAAAAGTCAGTACTCACAGAGAAATCGTGTCTAACACCATTACATCATTTTTTAAACAAAGGGCCCAAATTTCGATGTAGTGCGGAAGGCCCTCCCAGATGCGTCCGGAGGCAAACAGTACAACCGACTCGTATTGGGAGGAGGTTAATCCAAACAATGCTGTACGATGCACAAAAACCTTTACTCACCCGACGATACAGTCACTCCGATTCTGTCCTCATAGTCCAAACGAAAAGCCTCCGGAAACGCAGAAAGGAGTCGTCCGGAGACATTTCCAAGTCTGATTCCAAATGCTGAAGAACGATGTGTCCTTCCCATGCGCCGAATCCGTAGCTACAACCAACAAGTCAGAGCAGCTGGAAGGGGATTATTTAAGCACAGATTCGCGCCACAACACGATTCCTGATGAACGAGACGTGTAGACATGAATCCGATCGTGCATGTCATCCCCATACTCTACCTCTTTCAGAACTACTATAACTGCAACCGACGCGTTCATCCCAGAAGGTAAGTCCGACACCTACCCATACAGCAATGTTGATTCAATAGGGGGTTGGCAACTACTCACAGCAATATATAGAGAATAGGGGGGTGGCAAATATTCACAACAATGTACAGTCATGGGGTGGGTGGCAACTACCCACAGCAATGTACAGTCAATAAGGGGGGTGACAACTACCCACAGCAATGTGCAGTCAATTGGGGGGTGGGCGAACTGCTCAGCCTCTTCATTTATTTCTCTTAATGCTTCCCTGGGATCTGTAGTAACTACTGCCAAGTCATCGGCCAGTATTTTTCTTTCCCAATATACCTAAGAGGCTGAATAAACATTTTTTTTACTATCCTCCATATCAATGGATCAATATACAAGGCAAATAACAAGGGAGAGCAGGAACATCCTCTCTAGTACTTCACTGTATTTTTATAAGTTCCGACTCGCCTTCCATAATGGAAATCCTAGCCTTGAGCTGCTGATACAATGCTTTCAAGGCCATTTAAAGCCTATATCCAAATCCACAGGATTCAGTATTTCAAAAGGGGTATAAGAGTGGCCTATTGACCCTTTCTCTCCTGTTGATTATTTTTACGTTTAAAGCCTGGCCCCTAAAACAATCTGCTTGATCAGAGACAGTGCCAGGAGATCCTGTCAAATGCTTTTTCAACATCCAAGTGTATTGACACCATAGAGTCTCCCTTCACTGCTACTGCGTCAAAGAGTAATTACTTTTCTGACGTGGTCAGTTGTTCCTCGATCTGGATCAAAGCTGTGTTGTCAAGCAGACACGATTTTGCTAATTGTTCCAGACAGCCTTGTAGCCAAAATCTTGGGGTAGATTTTAGAGTACTGTTCATTAGGGTAATCAACTGGTATGAGCCTAGTTCTAATGGAGACTTCCCTTATTTTGGGAATACCACAATATTTATTAAAGCCCAAGACCCATGTGGCGCCTCCCCTCCCTGTACTATCAGCAAAAGTTCCAGCAGGTACTTTTTGAGGCAGGGAGACAAAATCTTATAGAACTCTCCCGGAATGAGTTCCGTTCCAGCTGCCTTCCCAGCTGCGAGGGCGGAGGTTGCTAACTCAAGTGGCACTCTGGACCTCACTGCCGCTCTCTGTAGCAGGAAGAGTGTCCATTTCCAAAATGGTTATGCTACCTATATGCCTTTACTATTTCACTAATTTGCCTATACTAATCCTGGCGCACATATTCAAAACCCTAAACCGATGCTCTCCGAGCTAATATGAGGTAGGGAGCGTAGAAGAGTGGGACATCCGAAACTACAGCTGGGTACAGACCGATGGGGCCAAGGTGTTCCTGATTTTCAGGCATATTGCTATGCAAGCCAACTCCAGTGGCTCTCCTACTGGATAGCAGGCAGCAATTTGCAAGAGATAGGGATGTCACAAAAAGAATGGGAGAGAGGAGAACTTCACACCCTACTGCTACCAGGAAAGAGGTCTCTACCGCTGGCTCCGCCAATGCTAAAAGTGTCTGTCTCATACTGGAAGAAGGCTATACAGTACATTGTGGATCTAACTCCCTACACCCCTAATATCCCCTTACTGGGGATTTCTAGAATAGTTTCTACCAGATGGCTAAGTAAGTGGTCAGAGGAGGGAGTGAATGCAGTTGGGTTGTTGTTCACAGATAACATGTTCATGGAGCATGGCACTTTTGTCAGAGAGCAAGGGGTTCCTAATTCATTATATATCCTCCACACTATTAATAGTAGATAGTGAGACATTACTGGTAGCCTGATGGCACAGAACCCAAGACGCATGAACTTGTGCACATGTTGTACCTCATGGGAAATGGGGAAAACCTGACTAGGAGGTTATACAGAAGTATTCATATACATGTGGTTCTCTCGCTCCAGGAGCTCAGAAGTAAATGGACTAGGAATATTGGACATGAACTATAGGTCAAGGAATGTGAACAAGTGCTAGAACATCCAAAGAAATGTCCTGTAACCCTAAGTTTAAGATGATACAATAAATACTGGTACATAGAGCGTACCTGACTCCTCACAAACTGAGCAAAATGTTCCCTGGCGCAGCAGATACATGTCCTAGATCCCATGCGCATTCATCTGACTTATCACACATGCTATGGACATGCCCACAGCTAATACCCTTTTGGACGACTGTACATAAACTCCTTAATGAAGTTACCCCTGGAACAGGGGGAGACACGATAGAACACTGCATTCTAGGAATAGGCAAAAAGTGTAAGGCACAGGGAACATAAACTAGATTTGATTATCTGTTACTAATACTGGTGAAACGATCAATCACAATGTGATAAAATCTGCCAAACTTCCATTGGTATTGGCATGGCATGAAGAGGTGGTCCGATGGGGGAGGGTTGAAAGCATGGCAATTAGAAGGGAAGAAAACAGAGGACTGAGGAAGATTCCGATCTCATTAGAGTGGGATGCTCTGCTGGAATTGTTTGTTTCTGTTGAACCGGCACTGCATTAAAAACGTAAGCAACATTAAAGCCTTTTAACAATGTTAAATACCCAACCGGTAACAGACCCCACAAGAACCCTGCAAGGCTGTAACAAGTAAAGTTAGGGGTCAAGTACCTGACACTATGGGTACAGTTGTGTCTAACCTGATATCTACAGGTCCTGATAACATAGTGTTGAGTCTGGGAAGGGATGGGGGAATAGATGGTTAATTTTATAGGGTGGGGGGAGGGTATTCTTTACTGGCTGGTATTTGCTAATTGTGTATACAGTATTGTTACCTTGCCGAAGCTACTACGATGTGACTTTAAGATGTTAACACTGTACAGTTGTTGACATATATGATGATGTCTTTGCTTCCTTCAAAATCCAATAAACTATGTTTAAAAAAAAAAAGAGGACATGTGAGTGAGTTATGTTCAGGGATTGAGACCAGTGTCAACATGCACATGTGTGCTTTCTAATTTTCACAAGACGTGCGTTTGAGTTTCAACATGAATCCCATAGCTTTACAAGCGTCTGCATATTCACTGATGTGTGATCCCATTCTCAGAGTGATCTAAACAAATCATTGAAGTATGTTGTGATAGGATATTTCAATTTTTCAAATCACATGCTAAACATTTTTTCAAAATGATTTGTCTATATAGAGACATAGAATGGTTTGGCTTGGTCTGTGCGCAATTTTTTTTTCACAGACGTGCTGCTAATTGTGATCACATGTATCCCATGGGGCAGTCACAGCAAGGGTAACTGGGGTCACATGTCACAATGACCTTCCCATGATGTCTTGCTAAAAACAAAAAACAACATTCGAAAGAGTGAGTCCATGTTTAGGAGTTTGTGATGGTGAAATCACAAGCCATTCAGTGTCAGGCACAGGTTGTCACTGATCGCAACATGGCTGGATTTTTGAGGTATAATGTGAAGTACACAGTCACAACTGTTGACGTGTGTTTATGGTCTTGAATACTCAAACCTGATGGCTTGGAAAACAAGGTTTTTTTGGCATACCTGTCTGATTCTGAGATGTCAAATATGCACCAAATAGAATTTTGTTAACCACATGGTACATTAAACATGAGCAATTTTAGCAGTGCACAGTTTTCATACTGTGTAATCAACGGGAGGGACAGTCAGACTTTGTCTATATTAAGGTGGACTTGTTCAGTGTAGCCAAGATTGTTCCACTGTGTTGACTGTACTTATGCTGGAAATGGGTTCAGTTACTAGAATCTATACAGCCATTGCACCCAGATGTGCCAGTGGAATAGTGTTCTGCCTGAGGCACTGTGAAGCTGAAGTTTTCAGACGTGGCCGTTTGTAGACCATTTATTACATCTATGAAACTTTTATTTGTTTTCAGTATTCAAATCTATTTGATTCTGCTACATGACACCGTGCATAGATGACACAGGACAGTGTGGTACATGCCTGTCAGACCAGCTATGCGTACTGCCTTGGTGTCTCCAGGATGACACTCATATGTGTCAACTGACATTGGATATGCAAAGCTACTGAACACGTTATCAATCACTGTGAACTGTGTAACATGACTAATGCAATGAGTATGTATTGTGCATGTTTGACAAGGTAGACATATGAGCTGTGACATATGAGCCAATGGTTCAGCATTAGATGACTAAGGATTTTAGGATGTGTACCATGTCTCAATAAAATCTGAGCTGCACATTCCCATTTTGATGGGTCTACTCATTTGCAGGAGATGAGACAGTAATGTCACTACACAAGTCCGCTATGATCACAAAACAAAACAATCCCTGCCACAAACTCCATTAGTCAAATTTCTGGTTCTGTACTTTGATGTTGATACACGCAATGTTGCTCATCACATCATGTGTGATTGAGCAATGTGAAAGTGGCAAAGTAACAAGTACCATTTCTGTTAATGCAGCATGCGCTAATCACACTACTCAATTTGATGTCTGATATCTCTGAACATCTGTGATGTTAACTTTGTGTCAACAAGGTATGGATGAGTCTTGTAAATCGTTTCCTTACTTGGTCACAGCATCATCAGCGGTCACAGGAGGAGAGAGTGCCACAGATGTTGTGGGAGCAGAACATCTAACTGGGTCCAGTGAAGAGTCATCGGAGGGGGGACCCAGTGACGGAGAGGGTGAGGGGAGTCTCACTGGCAGCGATTTTGCAACACCATCAGCTCCGGTGAGGACTCCCGTGTAGTGGTGGGGGACACAGAGACCTCATCTACAACATCAGAGTCCACCTTCACCACCACTACCATCTCCACCCTCCCAGATGCTCCCAGTTCCACTGTCCATGGCCGCTCACGTGTTAGGGGCTGTTAGATTTGGGGGTCTCTAGTTGGCACAGGTAGGTACTTGTGACAAATAGGGACCCTTGCCTCTAGTCAGGGTAAGGGGTACACTCCTAAAATAACCCCAGCTTACCCCCTTGGTAGCTTGGCACGAGCAGACAGGCTTATCTCAGAGGCAGTGTGTAAAGCATTTGTGAACACATACAGTAATCAAGTGACAACACTACAGATGGACACCACGCATGTTGTATATTAAAAATAAGGTCAAAAAGAATTCAGACTATGAACACATCTTGTTCATTTACTGAGCACATGTTGAGAGTAAGCTGAGCAGTTTTCTCACAGTCTGTCAACCATCTGCTACTAGTGGACTCAAATACTTGCATGGAGTTTTTTAGAAAAGGTTTATGTTTTCTTTGTAGACTACTGATCACTCTTTTAGCTGATGTTCATGCCATCCTGCTTTTGTTATGTGAAATTGCAAATAGGTTGTGTGTGCATCCTCCCAGCTTGGATTGCATTTAGCGTCCACACACAAGTGGTAGTTGAGCACATGAATCGCGTGTCACATATATTTTGAGATTGACTGACAAGGGTGTTGAAATGAGCTATAATAATGCTGTTCCATTTCACACCAAGCTGTATTATGAGTGTTGTGATGTCAGTTGACTTGGCAGGTGGTACTTGTTGTGAGGCATGTGTACAGTGAGTGCACAGAAAGGATGTGTGTCTTTCTGCTGTGCAGATGCTCCCAGATCTTGAGTGTACACCATGCTCTTAGTTGCCCCACATGTGAGGATGTATTGATGGAAATATGTGTTTGTTAATAGTCTCCTTGATGTTTCAATGGATTGTTTGGGCAACTGTTTCAGTGCCAAATGTGGACAAAGCAGACTTAATTCTGCACATGCCTTTCATCCTCAAAGATGTACACATATATTCTGGATTCATGATGACTAAGTCAGTTGTGTTTTTGATCCACAGATTTCGCCACCACCTCAGTGTCCTCACCCATGCTGGCAGCTTATATTACTCAATGAGCGGTGTACTAGCCACACCACGCTGTTTGTGGATACTACGTCATGTGACTCATGCGTACTCATACTACTATACAAGAACACTCCTAGGCCTGCGCAAGTTTTGTTCTGTGTCCAGCGCCATCCGTCATCTTTATTGGTTACTGTTGGGCTTGGCCCTTATGACAGGTTCACCCCTAATCTTTTTGCTTTTAATATATAATCTGTGTTGATGATTTTTGGTCTCTGCGTACTTTTTCCCTGTGTCCCAGAGTAAAGTGCGTGCATGTAGTTAGGCTGGCCTGCTCTCCCATAGGAATGCATGGGGAATGTCTGTGTCCCTGGTAGTTCCTGATGCATGGGGAGTGCAGACTTGAATTTGGTATGTGCGAACTCGTGAGAATGAATGCTTCGCAATGATGTATGTGGCATGAGTGTGTCTTGTGTAGAAATGCCACTTCTAGGAGTTGGCATATTAGTGTAAAATATGCCTGGCATGTGATTGGCTGGAGCTGGCTGGTGAGCCTGGCTCCAGGAAGGCTGGATGGGTCTGCCCGGTGGTGAGTGTGAGATTAGCATGTTGATGGCTGGGGAGGAGTGCACCTGTGTCCTGAATGAGGCTGGGTTTTCCCCACACAATGCTGGCTCTGCCCCCTGTGGTGCGACTGATGACCCTAGCCCTGCTAGTGAATGAAAGGGGTGGTTGAGCCATCAAGGGTGCTCCAAAACCAGCTGCGACTGGTTTCCCCCCACCCTGCACCTACACACAAAGGAGTTTACTGTATAAGAAGGGGCTGTGTCCCCATACAAATGGTTCTGTTCTGCCTTTGGATCCTAGCTGAGGTGGCTGCTGCTGTTGCTGGGGCCAGGAGGACCGCCACTTGGATTGTCTCCCTGCCTGGAGACCCAGTGAGCTGGCTCTGGGCCCAGCCTTGCCCCCCCTGCCTGCCTGCAGACCTTGCTGGAGCTTTGCCTTTGCCTTTAGCGCTATGAGCGCTTTGTCCTCTGCCCTAGCGCTTAGAAGCGCTGTAGTTTTGCCTGCTAGCGCTGGGAGCGCTTTATTTTACTTTCACGGCTGCCCACGCCGTATTCTGTCGTGTTTCAGAAAAGGGGGTGGTGATGAACAGAGTGTCTGAATTAAGCAGACCACTCTTACCCAGTCCAAAGATCAGGGCTTGATCCATCACCGTTTTTTAGCTCACTGCACCATCCCAGCTCAGAACTTGGCTATATGCAAATTAGTCTGACCCTGGCCCAGTGCATCATGGGAACAGGGCAGACCAAACTACCAAGCCAATTCTTATACTGGGAAGGAAACAAGCTACAGGGGACTGGTTTCTGGCATTTCAGCCGTCTTCGGCCCGGCTTGCTTGAATCCCGATGGTGCAATGAGCTAGGGACTCACATCTGAGTATACCCTTCCACGCTTATGGTGGACAAAAATGATTCAGAAAAGGGGGTGGTGATGAACAGAGTGTCTGAATTAAGCAGACCACTCTTACCCAGTCCAAAGATCAGGGCTTGATCCATCACTGTTTTTTAGCTCACTGCACCATCCCAGCTCAGAACTTGGCTATATGCAAATTAGTCTGACCCTGGCCCAGTGCATCATGGGAACAGGGCAGACC
The DNA here is from genome assembly GCF_964263255.1 of Lissotriton vulgaris. Classification (NCBI taxonomy): domain Eukaryota; kingdom Metazoa; phylum Chordata; class Amphibia; order Caudata; family Salamandridae; genus Lissotriton; species Lissotriton vulgaris. The sequence continues at coordinate 1,345,380,870 of NC_141693.1, read as the reverse complement.
AAACTACCAAGCCAATTCTTATAATGGGAAGGAAACAAGCTACCGGGGACCGGTTTCTGGCATTTCAGCCGTCTTCGGCCCGGCTTGCTTGAATCCTGATGGTGCAATGAGCTAGGGACTCACATCTGAGTATACCCTTCCACTCTTATGGTAGACAAAAATGATTCCGAAAAGGGGGTGGTGATGAACAGAGTGTCTGAATTAAGCAGACCACTCTTACCCAGTCCAAAGATCAGGGCTTGATCCATCACTGTTTTTTAGCTCACTGCACCATCCCAGCTCAGAACTTGGCTATATGCAAATTAGTCTGACCCTGGCCCAGTGCATCATGGGAACAGGGCAGACCAAACTACCAAGCCAATTCTTATACTGGGATGGAAACAAGCTACCGGGGACCGGTTTCTGGCATTTCAGCCGTCTTCGGCCCGGCTTGCTTGAATCCTGATGGTGCAATGAGCTAGGGACTCACATCTGAGTATACCCTTCCACGCTTATGGTGGACAAAAATGATTCAGAAAAGGGGGTGGTGATGAACAGAGTGTCTGAATTAAGCAGACCACTCTTACCCAGTCCAAAGATCAGGGCTTGATCCATCACCGTTTTTTAGCTCACTGCACCATCCCAGCTCAGAACTTGGCTACATGCAAATTACTCTGACCCTGGCCCAGTGCATCATGGGAACAGGGCAGACCAAACTACCAAGCCAATTCTTATACTGGGAAGGAAACAAGCTACCAGGGACCGGTTTCTGGCATTTCAGCCGTCTTCGGCCCGGCTTGCTTGAATCCTGATGGTGCAATGAGCTAGGGACTCACATCTGAGTATACCCTTCCACGCTTATGGTGGACAAAAATGATTCCGAAAAGGGGGTGGTGATGAACAGAGTGTCTGAATTAAGCAGACCACTCTTACCCAGTCCAAAGATCAGGGCTTGATCCATCACCGTTTTTTAGCTCACTGCACCATCCCAGCTCAGAACTTGGCTATATGCAAATTAGTCTGACCCTGGCCCAGTGTATCATGGGAACAGGGCAGACCAAACTACCAAGCCAATTCTTATACTGGGAAGGAAACAAGCTACTGGGGACCGGTTTCTGGCATTTCAGCCGTCTTCGGCCCGGCTTGCTTGAATCCTGATGGTGCAATGAGCTAGGGACTCACATCTGAGTATACCCTTCCACGCTTATGGTGGACAAAAATGATTCAGAAAAGGGGGTGGTGATGAACAGAGTGTCTGAATTAAGCAGACCACTCTTACCCAGACAAAGATCAGGGCTTGATCCATCACCGTTTTTTAGCTCACTGCACCATCCCAGCTCAGAACTTGGCTATATGCAAATTAGTCTGACCCTGGCCCAGTGCATCGTGGGAACAGGGCAGACCAAACTACCAAGCCAATTCTTATACTGGGAAGGAAACAAGCTACCGGGGACCGGTTTCTGGCATTTCAGCCGTCTTTGGCCCGGCTTGCTTGAATCCTGATGGTGCAATGAGCTAGGGACTCACATCTGAGTATACCCTTCCACGCTTAGGGTGGACAAAAATGATTCAGAAAAGGGGGTGGTGATGAACAGAGTGTCTGAATTAAGCAGACCACTCTTACCCAGTCCAAAGATCAGGGCTTGATCCATCACCGATTTTTTAGCTCACTGCACCATCCCAGCTCAGAACTTGACTATATGCAAATTAGTCTGACCCTGGCCCAGTGCATCATGGGAACAGGGCAGACCAAACTACCAAGCCAATTCTTATACTGGGAAGGAAACAAGCTACTGGGGACCGGTTTCTGGCATTTCAGCCGTCTTCGGCCCGGCTTGCTTGAATCCTGATGGTGCAATGAGCTAGGGACTCACATCTGAGTATACCCTTCCACGCTTATGGTGGACAAAAATGATTCAGAAAAGGGGGTGGTGATGAACAGAGTGTCTGAATTAAGCAGACCACTCTTACCCAGTCCAAAGATCAGGGCTTGATCCATCACCGTTTTTTAGCTCACTGCACCATCCCAGCTCAGAACTTGGCTACATGCAAATTAGTCTGACTCTGGCCCAGTGCATCATGGGAACAGGGCAGACCAAACTACCAAGCCAATTCTTATACTGGGAAGGAAACAAGCTACCGGGGACCGGTTTCTGGCATTTCAGCCGTCTTCGGCCCGGCTTGCTTGAATCCTGATGGTGCAATGAGCTGGGGACTCACATCTGAGTATACCCTTCCACGCTTAGGGTGGACAAAAATGATTCAGAAAAGGGGGTGGTGATGAACAGAGTGTCTGAATTAAGCAGACCACTCTTACCCAGACAAAGATCAGGGCTTGATCCATCACCGTTTTTTAGCTCACTGCACCATCCTAGCTCAGAACTTGGCTATATGCAAATTAGTCTGACTCTGGCCCAGTGCATCATGGGAACAGGGCAGACCAAACTACCAAGCCAATTCTTATACTGGGAAGGAAACAAGCTACTGGGGACCGGTTTCTGGCATTTCAGCCGTCTTCGGCCCGGCTTGCTTGAATCCTGATGGTGCAATGAGCTAGGGACTCACATCTGAGTATACCCTTCCACGCTTATGGTGGACAAAAAAGATTCAGAAAAGGGGGTGGTGATGAACAGAGTGTCTGAATTAAGCAGACCACTCTTACCCAGTCCGAAGATCAGGGCTTGATCCATCACCGTTTTTTAGCTCACTGCACCATCCCAGCTCAGAATTTGGCTATATGCAAATTAGTCTGACCCTGGCCCAGTGCATCATGGGAACAGGGCAGACCAAACTACCAAGCCAATTCTTATACTGGGAAGGAAACAAGCTACCGGGGATCGGTTTCTGGCATTTCAGCCGTCTTCGGCCCGGCTTGCTTGAATCCTGATGGTGCAATGAGCTAGGGACTCACATCTGAGTATACCCTTCCACGCTTATGGTGGACAAAAATGATTCAGAAAAGGGGGTGGTGATGAACAGAGTGTCTGAATTAAGCAGACCACTCTTACCCAGACAAAGATCAGGGCTTGATCCATCACCGTTTTTTAGCTCACTGCACCATCCCAGCTCAGAACTTGGCTATATGCAAATTAGTCTGACCCTGGCCCAGTGCATCATGGGAACAGGGCAGACCAAACTACCAAGCCAATTCTTATACTGGGAAGGAAACAAGCTACCGGGGACCGGTTTCTGGCATTTCAGCCGTCTTCGGCCCGGCTTGCTTGAATCCTGATGGTGCAATGAGCTAGGGACTCACATCTGAGTATACCCTTCCACGCTTATGGTGGACAAAAATGATTCAGAAAAGGGGGTGGTGATGAACAGAGTGTCTGAATTAAGCAGACCACTCTTACCCAGTCCAAAGATCAGGGCTTGATCCATCACCGTTTTTTAGCTCACTGCACCATCCCAGCTCAGAACTTGGCTATATGCAAATTAGTCTGACCCTGGCCCAGTGCATCATGGGAACAGGGCAGACCAAACTACCAAGCCAATTCTTATACTGGGAAGGAAACAAGCTACTGGGGACCGGTTTCTGGCATTTCAGCCGTCTTCGGCCCGGCTTGCTTGAATCCTGACGGTGCAATGAGCTAGGGACTCACATCTGAGTATACCCTTCCACGCTTATGGTGGACAAAAATGATTCAGAAAAGGGGGTGGTGATGAACAGAGTGTCTGAATTAAGCAGACCACTCTTACCCAGACAAAGATCAGGGCTTGATCCATCACCGTTTTTTAGCTCACTGCACCATCCCAGCTCAGAACTTGGCTATATGCAAATTAGTCTGACCCTGGCCCAGTGCATCGTGGGAACAGGGCAGACCAAACTACCAAGCCAATTCTTATACTGGGAAGGAAACAAGCTACCGGGGACCGGTTTCTGGCATTTCAGCCGTCTTTGGCCCGGCTTGCTTGAATCCTGATGGTGCAATGAGCTAGGGACTCACATCTGAGTATACCCTTCCACGCTTAGGGTGGACAAAAATGATTCAGAAAAGGGGGTGGTGATGAACAGAGTGTCTGAATTAAGCAGACCACTCTTACCCAGTCCAAAGATCAGGGCTTGATCCATCACCGATTTTTTAGCTCACTGCACCATCCCAGCTCAGAACTTGACTATATGCAAATTAGTCTGACCCTGGCCCAGTGCATCATGGGAACAGGGCAGACCAAACTACCAAGCCAATTCTTATACTGGGAAGGAAACAAGCTACTGGGGACCGGTTTCTGGCATTTCAGCCGTCTTCGGCCCGGCTTGCTTGAATCCTGATGGTGCAATGAGCTAGGGACTCACATCTGAGTATACCCTTCCACGCTTATGGTGGACAAAAATGATTCAGAAAAGGGGGTGGTGATGAACAGAGTGTCTGAATTAAGCAGACCACTCTTACCCAGTCCAAAGATCAGGGCTTGATCCATCACCGTTTTTTAGCTCACTGCACCATCCCAGCTCAGAACTTGGCTATATGCAAATTAGTCTGACCCTGGCCCAGTGCATCATGGGAACAGGGCAGACCAAACTACCAAGCCAATTCTTATACTGGGAAGGAAACAAGCTACCGGGGACCGGTTTCTGGCATTTCAGCCGTCTTCGGCCCGGCTTGCTTGAATCCTGATGGTGCAATGAGCTAGGGACTCACATCTGAGTATACCCTTCCACGCCTATGGTGGACAAAAATGATTCAGAAAAGGGGGTGGTGATGAACAGAGTGTCTGAATTAAGCAGACCACTCTTACCCAGACAAAGATCAGGGCTTGATCCATCACCGTTTTTTAGCTCACTGCACCATCCCAGCTCAGAACTTGGCTATATGCGAATTAGTCTGACCCTGGCCCAGTGCATCATGGGAACAGGGCAGACCAAACTACCAAGCCAATTCTTATACTGGGAAGGAAACAAGCTACCGGGGACCGGTTTCTGGCATTTCAGCCGTCTTCGGCCCAGCTTGCTTGAATCCTGATGGTGCAATGAGCTAGGGACTCACATCTGAGTATACCCTTCCACGCTTATGGTGGACAAAAATGATTCAGAAAAGGGGGTGGTGATGAACAGAGTGTCTGAATTAAGCAGACCACTCTTACCCAGTCCGAAGATCAGGGCTTGATCCATCACCGTTTTTTAGCTCACTGCACCATCCCAGCTCAGAATTTGGCTATATGCAAATTAGTCTGACCCTGGCCCAGTGCATCATGGGAACAGGGCAGACCAAACTACCAAGCCAATTCTTATACTGGGAAGGAAACAAGCTACCGGGGACCGGTTTCTGGCATTTCAGCCATCTTCGGCCCGGCTTGCTTGAATCCTGATGGTGCAATGAGCTAGGGACTCACATCTGAGTATACCCTTCCGCGCTTATGGTGGACAAAAATGATTCAGAAAAGGGGGTGGTGATGAACAGAGTGTCTGAATTAAGCAGACCACTCTTACCCAGACAAAGATCAGGGCTTGATCCATCACCGTTTTTTAGCTCACTGCACCATCCCAGCTCAGAACTTGGCTATATGCAAATTAGTCTGACCCTGGCCCAGTGCATCATGGGAACAGGGCAGACCAAACTACCAAGCCAATTCTTATACTGGGAAGGAAACAAGCTACCGGGGACCGGTTTCTGGCATTTCAGCCGTCTTCGGCCCGGCTTGCTTGAATCCTGATGGTGCAATGAGCTAGGGACTCACATCTGAGTATACCCTTCCACGCTTATGGTGGACAAAAATGATTCAGAAAAGGGGGTGGTGATGAACAGAGTGTCTGAATTAAGCAGACCACTCTTACCCAGTCCAAAGATCAGGGCTTGATCCATCACCGTTTTTTAGCTCACTGCACCATCCCAGCTCAGAACTTGGCTATATGCAAATTAGTCTGACCCTGGCCCAGTGCATCATGGGAACAGGGCAGACCAAACTACCAAGCCAATTCTTATACTGGGAAGGAAACAAGCTACCGGGGACCGGTTTCTGGCATTTCAGCCGTCTTCGGCCCGGCTTGCTTGAATCCTGATGGTGCAATGAGCTAGGGACTCACATCTGAGTATACCCTTCCACGCTTATGGTGGACAAAAATGATTCAGAAAAGGGGGTGGTGATGAACAGAGTGTCTGAATTAAGCAGACCACTCTTACCCAGTCCAAAGATCAGGGCTTGATCAGGGCTTGATCCATCACCGTTTTTTAGCTCACTGCACCATCCCAGCTCAGAACTTGGCTATATGCAAATTAGTCTGACCCTGGCCCAGTGCATCATGGGAACAGGGCAGACCAAACTACCAAGCCAATTCTTATACTGGGAAGGAAACAAGCTACCGGGGACCGGTTTCTGGCATTTCAGCCATCTTCGGCCCGGCTTGCTTGAATCCTGATGGTGCAATGAGCTAGGGACTCACATCTGAGTATACCCTTCCACGCTTATGGTGGACAAAAATGATTCAGAAAAGGGGGTGGTGATGAACAGAGTGTCTGAATTAAGCAGACCACTCTTACCCAGACAAAGATCAGGGCTTGATCCATCACCGTTTTTTAGCTCACTGCACCATCCCAGCTCAGAACTTGGCTATATGCAAATTAGTCTGACCCTGGCCCAGTGCATCATGGGAACAGGGCAGACCAAACTACCAAGCCAATTCTTATACTGGGAAGGAAACAAGCTACCGGGGACCGGTTTCTGGCATTTCAGCCGTCTTCGGCCCGGCTTGCTTGAATCCTGATGGTGCAATGAGCTAGGGACTCACATCTGAGTATACCCTTCCACGCTTATGGTGGACAAAAATGATTCAGAAAAGGGGGTGGTGATGAACAGAGTGTCTGAATTAAGCAGACCACTCTTACCCAGTCCAAAGATCAGGGCTTGATCCATCACCGTTTTTTAGCTCACTGCACCATCCCAGCTCAGAACTTGGCTATATGCAAATTAGTCTGACCCTGGCCCAGTGCATCATGGGAACAGGGCAGACCAAACTACCAAGCCAATTCTTATACTGGGAAGGAAACAAGCTACTGGGGACCGGTTTCTGGCATTTCAGCCGTCTTCGGCCCGGCTTGCTTGAATCCTGACGGTGCAATGAGCTAGGGACTCACATCTGAGTATACCCTTCCACGCTTATGGTGGACAAAAATGATTCAGAAAAGGGGGTGGTGATGAACAGAGTGTCTGAATTAAGCAGACCACTCTTACCCAGACAAAGATCAGGGCTTGATCCATCACCGTTTTTTAGCTCACTGCACCATCCCAGCTCAGAACTTGGCTATATGCAAATTAGTCTGACCCTGGCCCAGTGCATCGTGGGAACAGGGCAGACCAAACTACCAAGCCAATTCTTATACTGGGAAGGAAACAAGCTACCGGGGACCGGTTTCTGGCATTTCAGCCATCTTTGGCCCGGCTTGCTTGAATCCTGATGGTGCAATGAGCTAGGGACTCACATCTGAGTATACCCTTCCACGCTTAGGGTGGACAAAAATGATTCAGAAAAGGGGGTGGTGATGAACAGAGTGTCTGAATTAAGCATACCACTCTTACCCAGTCCAAAGATCAGGGCTTGATCCATCACCGATTTTTTAGCTCACTGCACCATCCCAGCTCAGAACTTGACTATATGCAAATTAGTCTGACCCTGGCCCAGTGCATCATGGGAACAGGGCAGACCAAACTACCAAGCCAATTCTTATACTGGGAAGGAAACAAGCTACTGGGGACCGGTTTCTGGCATTTCAGCCGTCTTCGGCCCGGCTTGCTTGAATCCTGATGGTGCAATGAGCTAGGGACTCACATCTGAGTATACCCTTCCACGCTTATGGTGGACAAAAATGATTCAGAAAAGGGGGTGGTGATGAACAGAGTGTCTGAATTAAGCAGACCACTCTTACCCAGTCCAAAGATCAGGGCTTGATCCATCACCGTTTTTTAGCTCACTGCACCATCCCAGCTCAGAACTTGGCTATATGCAAATTAGTCTGACCCTGGCCCAGTGCATCATGGGAACAGGGCAGACCAAACTACCAAGCCAATTCTTATACTGGGAAGGAAACAAGCTACCGGGGACCGGTTTCTGGCATTTCAGCCGTCTTCGGCCCGGCTTGCTTGAATCCTGATGGTGCAATGAGCTAGGGACTCACATCTGAGTATACCCTTCCACGCCTATGGTGGACAAAAATGATTCAGAAAAGGGGGTGGTGATGAACAGAGTGTCTGAATTAAGCAGACCACTCTTACCCAGACAAAGATCAGGGCTTGATCCATCACCGTTTTTTAGCTCACTGCACCATCCCAGCTCAGAACTTGGCTATATGCGAATTAGTCTGACCCTGGCCCAGTGCATCATGGGAACAGGGCAGACCAAACTACCAAGCCAATTCTTATACTGGGAAGGAAACAAGCTACCGGGGACCGGTTTCTGGCATTTCAGCCGTCTTCGGCCCGGCTTGCTTGAATCCTGATGGTGCAATGAGCTAGGGACTCACATCTGAGTATACCCTTCCACGCTTATGGTGGACAAAAATGATTCAGAAAAGGGGGTGGTGATGAACAGAGTGTCTGAATTAAGCAGACCACTCTTACCCAGTCCGAAGATCAGGGCTTGATCCATCACCGTTTTTTAGCTCACTGCACCATCCCAGCTCAGAATTTGGCTATATGCAAATTAGTCTGACCCTGGCCCAGTGCATCATGGGAACAGGGCAGACCAAACTACCAAGCCAATTCTTATACTGGGAAGGAAACAAGCTACCGGGGACCGGTTTCTGGCATTTCAGCCATCTTCGGCCCGGCTTGCTTGAATCCTGATGGTGCAATGAGCTAGGGACTCACATCTGAGTATACCCTTCCGCGCTTATGGTGGACAAAAATGATTCAGAAAAGGGGGTGGTGATGAACAGAGTGTCTGAATTAAGCAGACCACTCTTACCCAGACAAAGATCAGGGCTTGATCCATCACCGTTTTTTAGCTCACTGCACCATCCCAGCTCAGAACTTGGCTATATGCAAATTAGTCTGACCCTGGCCCAGTGCATCATGGGAACAGGGCAGACCAAACTACCAAGCCAATTCTTATACTGGGAAGGAAACAAGCTACCGGGGACCGGTTTCTGGCATTTCAGCCGTCTTCGGCCCGGCTTGCTTGAATCCTGATGGTGCAATGAGCTAGGGACTCACATCTGAGTATACCCTTCCACGCTTATGGTGGACAAAAATGATTCAGAAAAGGGGGTGGTGATGAACAGAGTGTCTGAATTAAGCAGACCACTCTTACCCAGTCCAAAGATCAGGGCTTGATCCATCACCGTTTTTTAGCTCACTGCACCATCCCAGCTCAGAACTTGGCTATATGCAAATTAGTCTGACCCTGGCCCAGTGCATCATGGGAACAGGGCAGACCAAACTACCAAGCCAATTCTTATACTGGGAAGGAAACTAGCTACCGGGGACCGGTTTCTGGCATTTCAGCCGTCTTCGGCCCGGCTTGCTTGAATCCTGATGGTGCAATGAGCTAGGGACTCACATCTGAGTATACCCTTCCACGCTTATGGTGGACAAAAATGATTCAGAAAAGGGGGTGGTGATGAACAGAGTGTCTGAATTAAGCAGACCACTCTTACCCAGTCCAAAGATCAGGGCTTGATCAGGGCTTGATCCATCACCGTTTTTTAGCTCACTGCACCATCCCAGCTCAGAACTTGGCTATATGCAAATTAGTCTGACCCTGGCCCAGTGCATCATGGGAACAGGGCAGACCAAACTACCAAGCCAATTCTTATACTGGGAAGGAAACAAGCTACCGGGGACCGGTTTCTGGCATTTCAGCCGTCTTCGGCCCGGCTTGCTTGAATCCTGATGGTGCAATGAGCTAGGGACTCACATCTGGGTATACCCTTCCACGCTTATGGTGGACAAAAATGATTCAGAAAAGGGGGTGGTGATGAACAGAGTGTCTGAATTAAGCAGACCACTCTTACCCAGTCCAAAGATCAGGGCTTGATCCATCACCGTTTTTTAGCTCACTGCACCATCCCAGCTCAGTCGTGTGGCTGCCCTCTGTTGACCCCTGATGGGTGTCCACCCGCCAGGGACCTTGCCGGCATAAATATTTATTTAATTTGAGGGAGCCTACCCCTTGTGTGTTGCCCTGAATTTCCGCCGCAGCACCGGGACCGAGAGAGAGCAGCCGCTGACATCACCCGGAGAGCCGCGCTAAGGCTAAGGCCGCGGGAGGCTCGCCGGGCGACTCGCGCTGCGATTGGCCGCCTGCCTGAGAGGCAGGAAGCACTGCAGGACCCAGCGCGTTGGAAAAGTCCGGCCACGAGGCTCCCCGAGTGAAGGGAGAGCCCCGCAGCCCGTGAGGAGAGCCGCCCCAGGCACCGAGCAACAGGAGAGCGACGCCCGCCAGGGAACAGCCGGTGAGTGACCGCCAAGGGAGAGGGGGGCGTCGGGGCACATTGCCGGTGCCCGCCCCTCCCCTCCAGTGCGAGGCTCACAGCGCCACAGTGTGTAGAGCCAGAGAGGCTCTGTGGCATTGTCTGAGCCCCGAGGCTCTTGCGGGCATTTTTGCATTTAGAGTTCCCCGAGAGGGACTCCAATGACACCCGCATTTGTGTGCAGAACCCCGAGGCTCCCGCCCTAATTGATTTACGAGCCTGAGAGGCTCTAGGGGCATTTCATTGTTTTAGAGCGCTGAAGCTCTAGAGTGCCAGCATATTTGTTTAAGAGGCTCTTAAGTGCCTATCTGCTTTGCAAGCCCAGAGAGGCTCTTGGGGGCAGTAGTTGGTTAGAGCCCCGAGGCTCCCACGCTGTGTTTGGCCCCCTCACCATTGTTCTTGAGCCCACAAGGCTCCAACGTTGGCTCAGTATTGATTTACAACTGTCCAGCACTTAGTGGACAGTTGCGTTCTTGGCTGCCTGCGCAGCCTCCCTGACATTTGGACTCAGGGCATTTCAGCCCTTGCGAGGCAAGTTGGCCTGGGGGACAGTTCTAGTGTTGTGTTACATGCACACTGCGCATTGTGATTTACTTGCTATGTGATTCCTGCGCAAATGTTCTACCTGCACCTCTGAATGTGTTTTAATGCCTCATGTGCAATGTTGTTTTATGTTTTATCCCCTTTGCTAAAAGTGACCTGCTTAGAGGATTGTTGATGTCCCATTACCTTTGCTAAAAGTGACCTGCTTAGGTGTTTTGGGCCAGATGTATCAAGATACCGTTTTGCGAATCCTAAATAGCGATTTTTTGCGAATCGCTATTTAGAATTCGCAAAACGGTATGTATGTACAAAATCGCTATTTTTTAGCGATTTCTTATTATTCTTTATTTGCGAATTTGCAATTTGCGAATTCGCAAATAAAGAATAATTTCCAATGCATTCCAATGGGCCAGGAGGCCCATAGGAATGATAGTGCAATAATTCTCAAATTGCGAACTCGCAATTTGCTAATCGCAATTTGAGAATTATTTCAAGGGTGCAGGGGTGTCTCAAAGACACCCTGCTGCATCCCTGAAATCTACATGTGTGTGCATGTGGCACACATACATGCCCTATGCGCATGTATGTTTGTCACATGCCACCCTTACAAATGGAAATTAGGGCATTTTTAAAAGAAATCGCAAATTACCACCAACTACAAGTTGGTGGTAAATTGCGATTTCTTAACACAAATTCGCAAACCAAAAATGTGTCATACATATCATTTAAGGAATCGCGAAATTTGCGATTCCTTAAATGCTATGGCAAAATAAGGAATCGCAAATAAATGCAATTCCTTAAATTGCGATTTTTTGATACATGTGAAAAATCACAAATCGGCCGTTTGCGAGTCGCAAAGGCCGAAATTCTGCGAATTGATACATCTGGCCCTTTATGTTTGATCCCCTTTGCTAAAAGTGACCTGCTTAGAGGATTGTTGATGTCCCATTACCTTTGCTAAAAGTGACCTTCTTAGGCGTTTTATGTTTTATCCCCTTTGCTAAATGTGACCTGCTTAGAGGATTGTTTATGTTTTATTACCTTTTTTCCTACAGTGTGTAGGGTTGCGTAGGAGGTATTTACCCTTACCAGTGATTACTGGGTGTGTGCTACATTTACTATTTTAGTGCTACAGTCATTATATGTTTAAGTGCCTACCCCTGACAGTGGTCCAGGTGGCCATGTCCTGTACATAATCCCTTGTAAATTCTGCCCGTGCCCGTTGGCACATTGTAAAGTGTGTGTGTTATCTTATGTGTTTTTGCTATAATAAAAAGGCTATTTTTTATATAACCTTTTGTGGAGTTTCCTTTGTGGTAGGCCTTGGGTGTTGTTGCTGGGTGCGCGCGCAAACGCTTTACACATCGCCTCCGAGATTAGCCTTGCTGCTCGCGTCACGTTACCTAGAGGGTGAGCAGAGATTATCTTGGTGTGTAACTCCCTTGCCCTGACCTTAGACATGGTGATCTCTGACTGACTTTGGCGCGAGCCTTGGCCAGCCGGGGTCTCGGGTCTAACAGTTACCTGTGGCCAGGCTTATTGAATTTAAGGCCTTATGTGCTTCTTTTAAGGTTTTGAAATCCGCCACCCCTCCTATTCTGGCCAACCTTCTCTCGCCATATGTTCCTTCACGGCCCCTGTGCTCACAGGGTTAGCATTTGGTATTGGTTCCCCGGATACGAAGAGGTGTGCCGGTGGCCGCTCCTTTCGCTACAGAGCTGCCACTTTATGAAACACACTCCCTGTGCAGATCCGTGGCCTCAACAATTATTTGGAATTTAGGAAGGCCATCAAGACTTTTCTTTTCCCTTTAATTTAGTCGGTGTTAGCTCTGCTGTTATGCTAGTTCTTCCTATCAGTGCAGGGACGCCCCTTTGCTGGGGCATCTGTTGCGCTTTACAAGACTTTACAACATAACATAACATACAGGACACATTCAACTGCTGGACACTCTTTATTCCTCCCCAACGGCGAGAGTACAAATTGGATCACTCATGACAGATCCCTTTACAATAGGCCGGGGCACTAGACAGGGTTGCCCCCTCTCTCCTCACTTGTATGCCCTGGTCGCGGAACCACTGGCATGCGCACTACGTGAATATCATGGCCACCGGGGAATTTGCTTTCCGGGATACAACCTGATAGTTTCTACCTATGCGAATGACACCTTGCTTTATGTGCGGGACCCAGAGGAAAACCTCTCGAGAGTACTGAGGGAAGTGGTCTTGTTCAGTTCGCTGCCTGGGGTACATGTGAATTGGAACAAAACTGTCATGTTCCCACTCACCCCTGCCACCAAGAGGGTAGAATCTAATTATCCTATACAGTGGACCACGGACTCGGTACGATATTTGGGTATCCGGCTACACACGGACCTGGAGTGGCGATCTCCAACCTGGAAGACACGATTGCTAAATGGATTGATCTCCCCCTGTTCCTGCTGGGACGCATATCATTGCTGAAAATGGTAGTCCTCCCCCGCCTGTTATTCCTGTTCAGTAACATCCTGATGGTCCTGTCAAGCGCTTTTTTTCAACAGCTACACGCACTGGTGCTGCGTTTGGTCTGGGCTGGTAAGCAGCCCAGGGTGGCGTGGAACATTCTTATCTGACCCTATGAGGAGGGTGGCCTTAACACCCCGGATCCGGAGCTTTATTATTGTGCTGCTCAAGGCGCACATGCGTATAGTTGGATGCATGGCCCTACGGAAGCACCACATTTGAAGATCGAGGGAATAGCGGCAGATCCTATGCCGTTCTCTGCTCTGCTTGCCCGCCCCAGAGATCGGCGAACGGGCCTTCTAGATTCGTTAAACGCTGTGACGCACGCCTGGTTCCATCTTATGGACGCGCAGGCTTGCTCATTGTTATACGCCCCGGTCGCACCACTGGCTTGGTGCACATGGCTAGGCCCTTGTAGGGACAAGGGTGTTTTATCTGCTCTTGCTAAATTGAATATCAATACTATGGGTGACCTCTTTGCTGGTGGCTCGGCCTGTACCTGGGAGGACATTGACTCAGATGGAGATTCGGGTGCCCAGCTCCTACCACGCTTCCAGTTTCACAGGGTGCGACAAGCACTGAGAGCGCTCCTGGGGGAAGACATGGAGGAGCCGCAGGTGGTCCTGGCGTATGAATTTATGGCTTCTGATAATCCACCTACTTAATTAATATTGCAACTATACCGTATTACGCTATCGGAACGGACGACGCATTATGCGAAACCCCGACTGGCGTGGCAGGCGGACTTAAACGTGGACCTCCCTGAAGATAAATGGAGGTATTGTTGAGTAAGCGTTCGGAAGGTGTCGCTCAACGGTCGACACCACCTGTTACATTTTAAGTTTGTTAATAGGGTCTACTATACCCCCGAGCGGCTATGCCGTTACGGACTACGAGAGAGCCCTGGCTGCGAGAGGTGCAGTGCTCAGTCTGCGGACTTCCTACACCTGGCCTGGACTTGCCTGAGAGGGGCGGACTTTTGGCTAGCAGTATACAAAGAAGTGAATGTCCTCACCAGTCTGGCATTAACCCCTTCACCGTTTCTTGCCCTGTTGGGCTATTCCAAAGATATTGCGCCAGCGTTGCGGAGACTGACAGACATGGCCTTTCTAATTGCTAATCGCTGTGTTGCGCTGACTTGGATGCGAGGGTCGACTCCGACGATGGCCAGATGGGAGAAAGGCATGCTATATTGCTGTACGCAGACTGGTCTGTACAGTGACCTACTCACCCCCCCCCCCAACCCCTACCCCCAAAAGCGGCCGAAAAATTATTGGGCGTTGTACTTGGAGAGGAGGGCTGAACTAAGCAGTTCCGATACGGGGGCCGAGGCTTCAGCCATAGAGTCAGACGGCGCACGAGACGGTGCGTCACCACTTGACGAAACCGAGACATTACATTAGTGGACTGTAAAGTACCGCGAATACTGGCGACAGGCAGGAAGGAGTGACCGTTGATGACATCACAGTGTTAGAGGGGGCGGTTGCCTACTGTCCGGATGATGATAGCTTATATTGGAGCTGAGGAGCCGCTGCCGTCAACATGCAATGTGTTCTTTGCCAATAAATTGCTGTATAGCTATGACTGTGTATTTGCTGCCATTGTGCTCTTTGTATGTGCTGTGTATAAATGCCAATAAACACAATAAAAAAAACAACAACAACAAACCATACAGGACATAATCTGCACATTCAAAATGTGATAATCTATTTCAGGCATACACTACAGATTGAGGTGTTAGACGGATATTGGCTGTGAATGACATTCACAAAAGAGGTCCATAGACACATGCAGACTGGTATTTGAGCTTGCTGAACCACTCCACACATGGGGACAGTATCCTACATTTATGTTGGTCCATGCTTCTTTCTTAAACAATATTGTTTATGACTATAGATATTCCCATGACAACAGTGGCACAACCACTTCTGTGTTATTGTTGTTGGAGACACTGAACGCAGTACTGAGTGGCTGTGTCTGTGGACTTGTCTGTGCTGATATCCTCTGTGCTTTTCAGTACACAGATGCATCATAATGCCTTACTTTTGTTAGTACATTGGAGTGGTGTTGTCCTTCGATGTTTCTGTGTGTGTTGTGGTGGACTTATGTATTCACTGTGTGATCACACATTTTTTTTATAACACACTTTATTTTCGACTGCAAAGTTGACATTGATGGTAACAAGGTCATTAAATCTGTACAGTCTTTTTCAATTTATACGTATCCCCGTTATGCAAAAACATATCAGTATCTCATGTGCAGTACAATGTACGTTGTCAGAAGATAATCAATGCCTTGTAGTCATGACCCAACATATCATTTGAGGAGTGTTTTCAATACAACTCAGATGTCAGTGCAGTAGCGTGCATTTTATATAGTTAAACAGGAACTCATATAAACCCTCTACCCGTACCCTCCCTAGCCAACCCCATCCCACTCCTGGTCTATCTAATCCCAGCATTTTTACAACTCATGGGGAGTCTACAGTAACTCTCAAACTATAGGGTGTGTTAAACAAAAGGAATTAACGTGTTTATGCTGAAAGTGCCTTTACTCCAAGGTACCTGCAGGCTCCTGCGCATTACTGGGACTCAACCACCTGTGTTGGGACTAAGTCGAGTGTTTCTAGTTCGATCAGCATGGTTTCCCACTCCAGTGCTATAGGTTGTTTCCGTAGTCCTCCCCCTTCCTCCTAACTGAGGGCCGCTCCCTTCCCCCGACCCCACTGCACTAAATCCGCCTGCCACACGGTCACCGCAGGGGATCTGGGAGACTTCCATCTCATCGTCATGACCCTAATCGCTAAAATGAGTGCTAGATCTAGGAATTTCAGCTGAAATGTGTGCTTCCCTGACTGTCTACGTAGTCCCGGAAGGCAGGGTAGGGCCTCATCAGCGACCGGCAGTTGTGTTACAGTAGTGAAGGCTCGGCGGACCCTGGCCCAGTATCCCCGCAATCGAGGGCAGGACCACATCATGTGAATAAAATCCGCTTCATCCCGCTTACAGCGAGGGCAACAGTGAGGGGAGTCCGGAAACATACGATGTATTTTCTTAGGGGTGAGGTATGATCTATGGAGCACCATCGCCTGAATAAATTTAAGTCTAGCATTACGTGATACTCTTTTGGGGTGATCTAGTATGATCTTCCATGCCTTGTCCGTAATTTCAGTTTCAGAGTCCTCTGCCCAGCATGTTCTAAGGGTCATGAGCGGAATCGCTGCGTGTGCCCATATCCCTGTGTATAACCAACGCACAAGATGGCCCCCCGGTCCCATGTAATATAAAAGGTGTACTAGTTCATGTTGTGTGGGTTTGGTTTGTTGTGGTGCCCATGTGGTCCTAATATAATGTGTCACTGTGGAGTGTAACAAATATAGGCGTGGTGGTGCTCCAGTAATCTGCACGAAAGATTTGTGGTTCAGCAGAGCATCATCTCCAAAAAAGGCTCCCACTTCCTCCACCCAAACATCCGTCCATCCCTATAGTCTAGTTCGCGTGAGTCTTCCCTGTGGTGCAGGGATGCCTAAAAAAGGGATATTTGCTGCATAAGGTAGTACCACCAACGTGTAGGAAAGGGCTTTCCTTCAGCAACTTAAGGCAGTTTTCAGCAAGGGGGAACAATCCGGGGGGGCCCAGGTCTTGGGCAGCAGTAAAGAATGGAGTTCCCCGCGATCCAGTCTCTCCGGTGTGAAGCAGATCTCGTGCAAATTCCTACCCACAGTCCAGTAAGAAAGCCACTGAAGCTGACTAGCATAGTAGTATCCTCGAAAATCGGGGACCCCCAAACCGCCTGATGTCGTCCCAAGCTGGAATTTCCGAAGGCCGATCCGTCTCTGGCCAGCTCCCCAGATAAGACTAAACAAGATGGTGTTCAGTGTGTTAAAAATAGATTGAGGGAGGATCACCGGTAAGTTCACAAAGTAATATAGAAGGCGAGGTAGCATAACCATATCTGAAATGGCAATTCTGCCCATCACTGATAAAGGTAGAGAAGTCCAGAACCCTACACTACTTCGGAGCCTTGTTATTGCACGTTGAATGTTACCATCTATCTGATCCTCTGGTGTCCTGTACACCTGTATACCGAGGTACTTAAAGGTGTTCGGGGCAGCTGGGATAGAGTATGTGCCAAACCGTATGAGAGTTAAGTGTGGCGCCTCTCGGAAGAAGAAACTGGTCTACTTTATGGGTTTTATCGCTAGACCTGACAAATGCTCAAACGTATCAAATATGGCAGATAGCGAGTCGTTGTCTGCTGTCAGATCGCGTCGATATAAGAGAATATCATCCGCGTAAATAGATATTAGGTGCTGTGTCCCGTCAATAGGGATGCCCAGGCGATCCGCTGTTCTCAGAAGGGCTAGAGCCAAGGGTTAAAGAGCAAGCACGAACAACAGTGGGGACAAGGGGCAGCCTTGTCTCGTACCTCTGTGCACCGTGTATCGTTCCGAGGTATATCGGCCAGTGTAAGCCCTGGCTGTAGGAGACGTATACAATAGGCGGACCCACTTAAGAAAGTTATCTGGAAAACCAAAGCGTTCCAAAGACTCAATCGTAACTCAATCATAACTGTAACTAAACCCGACACAGTGCTGGAACTGCGCTGGGCCCAACAGTGGTGCATCAAACATATGAAACAAATAACGGTGCGTACGCTAAGAGGAAGTGACCAGTCGTTTGTATGGCCATAGTGCAGCCAAACATTGTCACCCGATGGCTCAAGGGTACTCCATCCCGGGGGGGTAGTAAAAGAAATAAATGTGAAGAGAGTGGTAATGTGAACATATTCCTACGGTAAACCCTGAGTAACCAGGAAACCCCCCCCCCCCCCCCCCCTCCCCAGTCCCTAGTTCAGGTCTCCAACTGCATTGAGTTTGGGGAATATTCAAATAAGGGTCACAATCATGAAACCCAACCCGCGGTGTACTTTCAAGGAATGACTTTGCTTGTGACCTAAGGAACGCAGCTGCAAGACATAACAGCAATTTCAACACCAAACAGAACATTGGCAATAATGTAAATGTTCGCATCAATAGTTCCTAGTGATTGTGGTTCGGCGTCTATAGTCAATTATCTATCATGTCATCCGCTGCTCTAGGCGTGATGGTGGGGAACAGGATTGCACTGTGTTCAGAGTCTGAATGTAATGTACTGTCCTCTGAGTTGGCTGTGATTTTGTGTGAGTCCTCTTGAAAGGCACCAGCCACCGCAAGTGCCCGCTCCTGGTGTCTCCTGTGTTGTTCTCACGAGGGGCCGGCACCTCCACCGCCCCGGCTGGATCTCGGGGAGCGGCGAGCTCCGGGAGACCATCCGAGCCCTGCGTAGACATCTCCAGAGCACTGGCCTGGCTGGATCCTATGCACATCACCTCCATACATTCTTCAATGTTGGACTCTCAAAAAAATGAGTTTTTTTCTCATGTATGACATTCAGTCGGGCGGGACATAGGAGTGCGTACTGGGCATTCTGTAGTTTTTCCTTCACTGCTTGATATGAGGATCACTGTCTCTGGACCAGCATAGTGTTGTAAGGATATAAGGACACACAGTGGTTCTTGTATTGGATAAGTGCTTTCTCCCTAGCCTTCTGTAACAGAGTGTCCCGATCTCTATAACTAAGGATTTTCACAATCAGTGTGCGGGGCGGTAATCCGGGTTTAGGCTGTCCAGTCGGAATTCCGTGCGCCCGTTCTACACAGAAACACGGAGAAAGTCCTTCAGGTGCCACATGGTCTCTGATCCATTGCTCCATGAAATCCGCCACTCGATTCCCTTCACAGCGCTCGGGTAGTCCGATAACGCGTATATTGTTGTGCCAGTTTCTCCCTTCTGCATCCTCCACACAATCTAGGAGCATGGTAACCTACTGTTGGAGCTGCTTCAATGTGGAGCAGTGTTCCGCTACTGTCAGTGTGAGATCCGTTAAGGTTAGACCATGTTCCTTAACTTTGTCTGCCAGCTTGCCATGGTACGCTTTTAGGAGAGTCAATCCAGTAGTGAGAGCCCCCAACTGTAGTTTCATCGCCGTCCTAGATTCTCGTAACTCTTTGAGGATGAGATCCAGTTTGTCCGGGGGTTGTTCTTCCACGTGTCCGGTCGAGGCGGCCCCCAGCAAGGAGCACCCACTTGCAGTACCCGTCATGGTACGAGGTTGTCGAAGCCGCCCTGTCCCTCTTGCACTTTTGTCCGGGCTCTGCCCATGATGTTGAGTCTCCTCCAAACTCACCGCAGGGCCGCTATACCGTTCCGCTAGGTCGAGGGGGTCATTTGAGTGTCCAAGGTTATGATGCGGTATAACAGTGGCGGGCCGCGACGCCTTCCGTTAATGCCCCAGCAAGGTGGTTCTCAGAGTAGGTCAGTTACCCCTCAGGCCACAGTGGCGGTCGAATACAGTTTACCGCAAGGGAAGGTATGCATTGTCCAGAGCCTCCAAACCAAAGTCCAGGCAGGGGAGGCAGCCCGCAAAGACAGTCCTCGTCTACCTTCCCTATGGGAGCCAGGCGTCTAGCTACGAATGTGAGCCAACGTGAAGGGGGATAGGGGGGATGGTGTGGTGGCAATGCATAAAAGAAAGAGGGGGTCCTCAGGGAGCATCGTCACTCACCGCTCCCACTCTGCAGAATCTCTCATATGCGCCTCGCCTCCCCCACAGCATCCGTCCCCGGGTCTGTCCGGCCCCGCCAGGAGGCATGGGCCAGGCTGCCAGTGGATTCAGGCGACAGGTTTGGTAGGTATCGTAGGTGACCAAGCCTCTAGGTGGTGCAATCCTCAAGCCCGCTGTTGTTGCACATATTCACTTTTGTCTCTGCCCCCCTGCCCTCAGCTTCGCAGTCCAGTAAGCTCAGGCCCGAACAGGCCCCAGACATATTGGAAGGACATGCGGCGCTCCCGGTGCAACATCGGGTCCCCGCCAGCCCACACAGCAGCCTCACCGGGGACCAGGCAGGGAATATTCCAAGTGTCTCAGCAAGCGCTCAGTTCCCGATGCGTCGCTATGCGGCGGGCCTCCAGCCGTGTGAGCGCCTCCTCGTCCTCTTACCTACCGCCACTCAACGTTGCAATCCAGTGAGGCCCACTGTAGACCCGGATCGATACAGGGGCGTGCGCAGCCCCCGCCTCACCAGCCACTCCCGCGGGAAACACAAGCAGGTTCAGGCGACGAACACAGTGATCTCAACAGACGCCCTGGCCCTGGGGTGGTGCCACCCGCAGGTCTGTCGATCCCTCCGATGACTCCTCACGCCTCCGCCCACTCATCTGCAAACTCCTGCGAAGCACGCAGTAGGCCCAGATCAAGGTAGGCCCCACCTACAATGACGGGCCTCGCGTTGTTCCCCGCTCGGTCGCAGGCCCCGACCAGGCACTGCGCAGGTTCTCCTACGATTGTGTTACTTCCTCTGCCGCCCACTGGTCAGCATCAGGTGTCGAGTGGCCTAGTCCCAGCCCGCATCCGCATCCGCTGATCCACGTATGTGGCCTTACACCGGGAGCCCCGCTCACAGCCTCCAGAAGGCGGCTCCTCGAAGGTCAGTCCCCGCCTCTACTAGAGCTCCGGGTCTCGGCCCTCAAGTTTCACCGGGCAGGCCCCTCTCTGTCTCGCCGATACAGGGCAATCCCCAGGAACGGAGTGAACTCCCGGGGAGCGCAGGGATGTCAGAGCTACTTCCTCCACTCCCGTTCAAGTGTAGGGGCAGCTGGGACAGTGCCATCAGGGTGATTTCCCCCGGGAGGGTCCGGAGCTCTATCGGGCTGCGACCTCCATCTTGGCTGGCTAGCCACGCCCAGTGTGATCACACACACATGTGTTTATGCTAATTCCTAGTCTAGCATCTTATGTGATATTTCCCTAGAATTTAGCATGCTGACTGTAACTATCTGATGATGAAATTGCCTCATTCTATATATACAACATGCTATGGACCCATGTTCTGATTGTGATCACAATGATGCGCAGGCACTCCGAATATAATTGACACACAATTTGTGATAATCTCTTGATCATGGGATCTGTGTTTTTACTGTACAAAGGTTTTGTAGTGAAATGAAGGATGCTGCAAATCAAAGTTGTGGTATATAGGTCAGACTGTTCAGTTATTATTATTATTATTAAATTTCTTTATTCGGTATTTCAAAATAGAAATCCATAAAAGCAACATTATCCACATCAATACAAATTAGCTAATCAATTACACAGTAAAATTATGTTCCCATAAAAAATAATTCGAGAGAATCTCTGCACTTTAAAAACATTATTCTGAAATTTAAGCATGCTCTTTCAGAGGTTTTTCCTGTGCCTAAAAATACATTTCAGGAAATTGACCACATGATAGCAGATACTTTCGGACTCTAAAAATTGGAGACGCAACATAGCTGGACGGCACTGTCTGAGACCCCACAGCTTTAACAGTGATAACAGCCAAAATTTGCGGTGAATATGATAACATTTGCAGAACAACACAGTGTGTATGGTAATCTGTGCTGATGTATCATCACAGGGACAAAGTCCGAAGGTTGTCTCCCAGGTGTTCCTCGTTGGAAAGGCTACTAGGCGATGGAAGAGATTTAATCTAAATCTGGTTAACAGAAAGCGATCAAAGATACTAATGTCAAGTGTTAAATAAGGCTGAATCATGACAGTGGTCTGAACCATAGTTGAATGGAGGACGGAGGCTTTACCTGACTCATTTGCAAGCCTTAGTTCTTCTAGATGGCTCAGGGCCATTAGTTTCAGATCCTTCTTGGATATCTCTCTGATCTTTACGGGTGTGCTATAGAAAATCTCTAGGCCTATATCAGTGAGGAAATTTCTAATATAACGGAGCCACCTAATTTTCGCCGAATAATCTAGTGCCATTGTATCTGCCACCATTGCCTTTGTTGGCATGTTTTTTTCAGAGGTCCATATACGTCGCCAGAGTAGCAAAGGTTGAATTTTTGCCAGATCCTCTATGTTTGGTATCCCTAATTCCATGTGGCATTCATATGTAGAGACTCGTCTGGGTGCTGCAAGGAGGAATCTTAAGAATACGTTTTCTGCCACCTGTAGAGCACTAACATCCGCGTGTCCCCAAACGCCAGCTCCATATAATGCTATTGCTTGACATTTAGCTTGATAAATTTTTAGTAATTCCACAAGGGACCTTTTGCCTAATTTTTGTGAGAAGCTTATCAGGGCGGCTATGGCTCTCTTAAAAAGATGTTTTCTGGCCTCAACTGCTGGTTTCGAGTTCAATTTTTTATCTATTATGATGCCTAGATAGGGATAATTGGCCGTCACTTCAAGTTTTTGCTTGTTGAGGAAAATGTCTTTGGAATGTTTTCTTCCTGTGCCTGCTACCATAACAAAGGTCTTCTTGATGTTTATATGTAAGTCAAGACTGCCCATGTAGTCCGCATACCTCAACAAGGCCTTCTGTAGTTCACGCGGGGTACGCGCCAGTATGACGGCGTCGTCTGCATAGAGCAGAGCAGGAATCAGGCGTTGTTTAACTTGCGGAAGATCCTGGCCCCCCTCAGTAGCTCTATTTCTGAGCTATTTGTATACAGGGAGAAAAGAAAGGGGGCCAGGACGCATCCTTGCCTAACTCCACGCTCCACTCCGAAAGATCCAGACAGCTCACCCTTCACACCAAAGCGGACTCTCGCGGAAGCTTTGGAATATAACTCCCTCAAGAAATCTAAAAGGGGGGATCCACTCCCATTTGTCTTAAGACCGACCAGAGCTTTGAGTGGGACACACAATCAAAAGCTGCGGACAAGTCCACATAGATCATGTAGAGCTAGTCCTGTTTTGCATGGGTATATTTACCTAGGATCATGGATAGGTTTAAGGCCTGTTCAATTGTGCCAAAACCTTCCCGGAAGCCAAATTATAATTCGGACAGAATACCCCCTGCTTCAGCCCACTGCTGGAGTCGCTCGAGGACAACCCTACCAGCTACTTTGTCCAGTGATTCCAGCAGTGAGATAGGGCGATAACATGAGACCTCCTGGCGGTCTCCCTTTTTAAATATTGGGACCATGATGGACTTGGTCCAAGAATCCAACAACCCCTTTTTTGTGGCTGCCAGACAGACCCTAGTAAGTGTGGGAGCCCAGAGATCCTGGTTATATTTAAAAATATCTACCGGGACCCCATCAGGACCCGGTGCTTTACCATTTTTACTTAGTTTTAGGGCCAGGAGGAACTCAGAGATGTCGAATTCCAAGGGAATGGGATAGACAACCGCTGGATGAACAATCTCTGCCCCTGCTGAAAGTGGAAGTTTCTGAAATATTTTAGAGAAATGGGACACCCAGACTTCTTCTTCAATGGCCACTTCGATCTTTGGAAGATCGTCGTCAGCCAGAAATGGGGATTTGACTACCCTCCAGAAGGCCTCACTGTTTTTTTCTAAGGCACTTTTGTGGAGTTCGTCCCACAAGGCCTGTTTTAGCTCAGCCTTTCTTTGCTTTCGTGCAGACATATACTCTTTTCTCAGTCTTGTAATTAACTGCGGATCTCTGATATCGTTAGTCAGTGCCACTTTTAGTTTGGAGTGTGCCACAGTGCAGCTATGGTTAAACCAGCCTTTCTTGGTTGATGTTTCCAGTTTTGGCTTTGCTGCCATAAGCCCCTTTATAGTGTCTAATATTGTGGAGAAATTACTTAAAACTTCCTCCTCTGTTGCAGTTAGGTCTAGACATTTTATTATATGGGGGTAGGCTGCTTTTATAAGATCTTCTGTAATTTGCCCAGGATTTATCTTCCCCCATTTTAAAGTATACCCATTTGTCTGTGCTATATATAGTTTGTTCTGATTCAGTGATTTTGCTATGGTTGGGGTGAGGGATTGTCGATGAGTTAGAGAATGTTCTATCCTAAGGGCCGAATGGTCACTTAGTATATTTGGTAGAACCTCAAAATGCTTAGCTCTATTTGACAGACCTTCCGATAAGAGAATATAATCGACTGTTGATTGGTGACCCCTCCCCAGATATGTTGGTTGTAGCTGGTTGGTGTCGGAAATCAGATTATTTGTTATTTGGAGGTCTAGGTCTGATAATACCTCGTTCAAGACTGTACCTGACTTATTATTATGGGTAAAGTGGGTAAGGGGGATATCATGTTCATTTACTATCCCGCCACAGTTGTTTCCATCATGTGGACAGGGATGTAAATTGAAATCTCCCCCCCATAGGAAGTACACAGTACCTTTTCCTCCGTTAGCCTGTCTAAGATGGGAGAGTTTCTCATAGAGGTTCGATACCATCCTCAGGAATTGTCCTTCCTCTAAGTTGTTGTAAAAGTTAACAAGTATAACAGTCTCATTGCTGGAAAAAGAGAGAGAGAGAAGCTGGAAATTTGTGTCAAGTTCTATCTTAGTTACTCTTACATTCTGGGTGGTATTTGCTATATAGATAGTTAGTCCTCCCTTAGGCCTACCCATAGTTCCTGCCAAAGCTGGAGAAAAGTACGTCCTGAAATCCAGGAGATGAAGTTCCGACACAGCCCATGTCTCCTGGAGGCAAATAATTGTTTCCCTCCCCAGGAAGTTCGAGGCGCTCCCATCTTCGATCTTAGGGCGAAGACCGGCGATGTTCCAAAAAACAACGCTTAGAACTTGGAGGTCATTGTTGACCACGTCAACTGTTTGAGGTTTGGGCTCAGACTGCACTAGCTGAGGCCTAGAGGGGTCTTCGACCAATGATGGTCAATCAACCATCTCCACGCAGCTATATCTATTCGTTGTTGGAATGGCGCTCCAGCCCTCCCAACTCGATGGTTCTCTATGGTAATCCCTCTGGTGATGTCCTCCCCACTCTTCCCAGTCTCCACCCCGATGCCGAGGGCCTACTGTATACCAAGATCCTTCATAATGAGGACCGTTACGGTATCTCGGGGGGTAAAAGAAAGAAAGGCGCTTTGTTCCTATTCCACCATTTGGACCAGAGTAATCCCATGAACAGATATAATCAACTACTCTAGGGTCTTCAAAAGTGATAAGGACACAATCTCCCTGTATTGTTTTCTTGCCATGCCCTACCCAGGGGGCCCTTTGTACCATCAGGATCTTGCTTGACCCAGTGGGCGGAAGTGGGCGATTTGTATTAAGCCAATGTTGGGCCTTGTTTGTTTAGGGACCAGGTAGGTTCTAAATTGTGGTCTGCCAGTTCCGGTACACCGGTCATTACTACTACGAAGGGACTGGCTTCAGGTGGCATATTTATAGGGAGTCTGCCGTCAAGCGGTCCTCTATCCCACCCTCTATTGGAATGCGTAGCTGGTGCTTTTGGGGCCGTGTTGTTGTGTTCTAAGGTGATGTTTGGAATGATATTTGGGGTTGGGGTTGGATTTGATGGTTTCTCCTTTATATTACTTTTTACCACTGTAGATTGAATTGGTTTAGCTGTAGGTCCTGGAGGTACCGTTTTTTAGGTTTTGCCTGCAAGTGCACACGTAGTGTGCATGCGCTAAAAAACCTTTTGAGTTCTATGTCGGATCGATGACCCGCCTCTGTCTCTCATTGGCTAGCTCCATAAATGGAGGCTAGCCATTGGGAGACAGAGGCTGTCAATCACGCTTTCCCCTGAAAACGCGATTCGGGGGCGTTTCTCTGACTTTTTTTAAGCCCCGCCCCTTTGTCCTGGGCCGCGCTGTGATTGGCTGCCGGCCCGGGACACCCCCGTGACGTCATTCCCGGGCCGCGCTGTGATTGGCTGGCCGGCCCGGGACCTGACTTGTTTAAAGGCTCCTGTCACTGTCGTCTGAACGCACCCCTCCTGTCTTGCCTACAACCGGAATACACTGACCATTGCCGTTTGAACACGCCCCCATCCCTCCTGCCTTCCCTTAATACACGAACAGCGACACATAATGTATAATATAAGGGGTAGGGGAGGTTCACTGAGACCAGAGCTAGAAAGCGCAATTCCTGATAAACCGGGTTTTACGGCCATCCTTTTTCCCCAACAACCTGCTCACTTTCCACTCCATCTAAACTCTGACAATTTCTCCCTCCAAATTTACCTCTGGCGTCACAGCAAGTCTTTTATGGTCCGGAAGTATCGCCACCTCTCAGTATCTCTCATGTCCGTTGGTCAGCGTCACACCGAACCAAACCGGACCATGAACCAATGGTTGCTCGTTACTGAAATAAGTACCGGGTTAAGCTCAAACTCCGTACAGGAGAGTGGGTTTTGCCATAGAAATGTGTGCATGAATGAGAACGATATCGTTGATCAAAAAAGTTCTATAATAATACTGTGACTCGGTGCCTCGTCGGGTCTGCGGGAGCAAATATAGGCACAGAAGAAGCCACGCCCTCTGAGGCGCCCAGGCAGACAGCCGCTTCAGCTCAACTTGGCACACTCATGGCAGTGAGTGACTGAGTGGAGTTGCAGTGACACCCAGAAGCGCAGCAGTGAGGGGGTGCTCAGTGTGCTGCAGCGAGTGCCGCCTGCTCACGAGTCATGCAGTGAGACCCCTGTGTGTTGTAGTAAGTCAGTGAGCAAGGATCCAAAACGGCTCCGTGAGTGACAGTGGGATACTGAAGCCAGTCAGAGACGGGCTCAAAAGCATTGGAGTGCACGAGTGAGTGAAGCCCAAGAGCTGTGGTCGTGACACAAAGAGAGGTACGCCCTGAGCCATGCCATGCGGCCGGGAGTTATTGCAGTGTGTCACTGAGGCACGGTGGGAGTGCTACTTTTGAATCCGTGAGTGAGACTCGGAAATATTGTAGGACATCAGTGGGAGAATGGCAGAGGTGCTGCCAGTGAACCGGAGGGTGTCACTCTGTAGTTCAGCCGGGCATGAGACTCCGCAGCGCAGTGGTTCCGATGTCAGACTGCAACACTCTAGAGACCTCACCAAGCGACAAAGAGATTCGCCGCGGACTTCAGAACGCATGCAATTACGACGCATGCTATAACATCGCATGGACCATCACGTCGCAGGCTATTACATAGCATTCCGCTTGAAATTGAAGGCAGCAGCATTCCGCTTGAACTTGAAGTTATGTAACGTGAACAGAAAGTCCTTTAATAAAATAAATGTTGAACTTGAACATGAACTTACGTAATAAATAAACAATAAACACGGCTCTCGGTTGCAGTGGCATTCGCAGGTTAGGGGCATTCGCAGGCTATTACTTTAACATAAATTCATTTAATCAATAAAAAAATTAAAAAGCGACATAGCATTACACTTGCACTTAAAAAGCATGGATCTTGGTTGCAGGGGCATTCCACCTCGCTAGTGACAGGCCCGTGATATTCCTAATATGTGTGCATGGCCTGGGGGAAATTATTAATAAATAGAAATGCAGGGGGATAAGTGAAAGGCGTGTAAAATACACTGATAGCGCTGACGACTTTGGTGCTGGGAACCAAGGCTCGAGACTCGCCTGAGCCACATAAACAAACAAAAAAATTACAAGTGCATTAAAAAACGACCCTGTGATATTCCTAATATGTGTGCATGGCCTGGGGGAAATTATTAATAAATAGAAATGCAGGGGGATAAGTGAAAGGCGTGTAAAATACACGGATAGCGCTGACGACTTTGGTGCTGGGAACCAAGGCTCGAGACTCGCCTGAGCCACATAAACAAACAAAAAAATTACAAGTGCATTAAAAAACGACACTTACAAATGCTCCATCCATTCATCCACGCACCATTTCATTCATCCATCCTCCCACCAATCCGCCATTCATCCAGCCTTTCACCCGTCCAATCATACACCCTTCATCCATCCATCCTCTCACCCATCCATCCACCCATCATTCATCCCCGCCTTCCATCATTCAGCCATCATCCAGCCATCGTCCATGCACCCATTGATGGACATCACGAAGCAGCTTTATTAATAATTATACAGCTTACAATAATGACTGTGTTAATGAATTTTTCATGTGCACGTGTGCCAAATAGCTTTAATTCTGTCCCTCAATTGTTCTTTTTGCATGAAGCAATGCAGACAGCAAACATGGTTGCTCCTGACCCAGCCTAAAAAACAGGCCACCACCAGCAGTAAAACGGACCCCCACCCTGCCAGTCCAGCAGAAAAAAAACAGCAACCTGGTAGGGCCTAAGCCTGGACCCATTACCGCTCACAAATCAGAACCTCTGAAAGCTTGAGCGTCAGAAACTCATTTCCTCTAGGAGAGCTGCTCTTGCAATAACCGGTACTGTTAATACACAGCATTAATTTTATTAAACAGATTGCATACAGAGGCAACAGGGGGATAAGTGATAGGCGTGTAAAATGCCGGACCTGCAAAGCGCGAGAGGAGGTGGCAACACGGATAGCGCTGCCGACTTTGGTGCTGGGAACCAAGGCTCGAGACTCGCCTGAGCCACATAACAAAACAAGCACTGGCGTTGCCAATAGGTCTCGCAGTAGGAAAGTTTGAGCTATTGGTTTTCTAAATGACATTTTATTTTTTTGTTTTGTGATTTACAATGCCCATACTTTTAACTTTTCGCATTAGGAAAGTTTGAGCGATTCGTATTGTATTGTATTGTATTGTAAATGACACTGTAAATGACACTTTTTTAATTTATGTGTTTGTTTTGAAAATAGCAAAATTAATAGCTTTGTCAGTTACAATGTAAATAGTTTTAACTTTCGCAAATGTGACACCTTTAGCATTTGTAATGCAATATGTGTTGTATTTACGTGACTTAGATGTATTGATATTACAAATAACAATGGCTTTTAATTTTGTAAATAATTAATACTTAAATAAAAGTTATTGTAATTTATAATGGCAATAGCTTAAACGTTAGTAAATACATTTTGTGAAGATTATGTTCAGTGTATTTTATTGTGACGAAAATCCAAGAACATTGCATTTGCACCTACACACACATATGTGTTGTAGCACTGAGTGGTGTGAGGGTGTGAGGGTGATGGGGTGTGAGGGTGAGGGTGAGTGGGTGTGTGAGTGTGTGAGGGTGAGTGAGGGGGTGTGAGGGTGAGAGTGTGTGAGGGTGAGGATGTGAGGCTGAGTGAGGCTGCATGTATCATACAAGCACTAGCGTTGGCAATAGGTTTTGCATTTGGAAAGTTGGAGCTATTGGTTTTGTAAATGACATTTTATATTTATATATCGTTATTGGCATTGTCATTAACAATATATAAATATAAAATGTCATTTACAAAACCAATAGCTCCAACTTTCCAAATGCGAAACCTATTGGCAACGCCAGTGCTTGTTTAATTCATGATAGTAATCCAGTTTACTTGTTCCAATCACTGGCAAAGCCAATGGGTGTATCTACCGTTTGGAGTCCTACCTAAACGATTTAAAGCCTACAGCAGGGATAAAAAAATGTTTCTGTACACAACGTGTTCATGAGACATAGATGTAATGTTTTTGGTATACATTGGAGATGTAAAACACTCCCATGTACATTGCAGCGCGAGCTCGCCATAGGAAGCAGGATTTTCCACCAGAATTATTCTGAGCAAATCACTTAATCTCCATGTGCCTAAAAAAATGAATGTGACCTCGTGTAATGTAACAGGCGCTCATGCACCCAATACCATTGGCTCGAGTTTGACTTATATTAAAGTGCACAAATAAAAACATATAAACTCCTGTGACGTGCTCAAGACCACGGTGCCGTGAGAAAGCCGACTTTCATTATCACTCCAGCGGCTATTCCGTTTGCCACCACAAGGAGGTGTTCAGGCGCCCGGGGTCAGGTCAGGCTGGCCCTGAGAGCCACTGGTAATCGCAGCATAGGAGACGTGCAAATGTGAAACCAAACAGACGGGGTGGGGGAGTCGAGCTGCAGAAACATTTCACGTGAGTGCTAGAATGGCTTAGAATACAGGAGCACCTGCGAGCGGCTGCGGGAGCCACAGACAAGGGGCATGTGTTGGGCACATGGGCAGTGCTTGTTTTGCCTTTTCTAGTCCAGCGCAATTGCAGCTTCAGCTTTAGTTTCCAGGGATGCTGAAACAACACAGCAGGATTATTCTGGGCTTTGAAAACGATTTCCTTACTTCGGTGCTGAGCGAGAGCCCACGGGCCCTGCTGTAGTTCACATGCATGGGAGTCCTCTGCGTCCCTAGGTACTTACTGTGAAGAGAGGCTGGCTCGCAGTGAAGAAAGGGAAAAGGCACACGAAGGCTGCAAGAAGGAAAGGAAAAAAAAGGAAGGAAACCAAAGGAACGAAAAAAGAACCTTCGAAAAGAAAGAAAGAAAGAATCTTCAAAAGCGCTCCGGCATGTTGTGTCTGAAAGAAAGAATCTTCAAAAGCGCTCCGGCATGTTGTTCCTTGCGTGCTACATTAAGTACTGGTGAAAACAGGAGTACTGGTACTTCTCCTTGGCAAATACTGGTATAGCTGTGATGCCTTTGTGGAAATGGTGGGAGGTGGAGTAGGTGGAGGGAATTGCAGTAGAGCCAGGCATCCATGGGCGCATGTGAGCCTCATGTCTGGCTTTGTGAGCGTCCCTGCTGTAGGTGAGAGAGGGGGTGACTCGCATGCACTGTGAAGAAACTGTAGGCGTCATTTTTTTCAGTCTCTTTCCCTTGCGTGATGCCTATTGAAGTTTTATCTCTGTTACACTGCTGTGGTACTTTAATTACTTAATGGTAGCTCGGCCTTCTTTTTCTAACGAGGCCACCCCTGAAAGCCCAGTGAAGCCATTAGGCGACCTATCCTCACGAGAAGCCCACTTCCTTTCATTGCAGACACATGCATACATCAGACATCCACTGAAGCTCATGCCCTCGGGAACTGAGACAAGCGCGTTCCAAGGGTTCATGAAACAGAAGAGACATCATTTCATTCCCGTCGCGCGATTAATAAGTGCACTACGGCCTCCCTATGACAGTTCAACCATGACATATGAATTATGAGCCATAAATATTTCCGGTGACGGAAATGTAATGTCCCCTTCTGCTCCCCGTCGCATTTCACATCGAAGTGAAGTAGTGTGGCTCACTGGTTAGAGGCGGCAGACCCGAGAGCAGAGGACGGCCCGGGACCAGGGTTCGATTCCCGACGCGGCAGGTTTCTGGACCAGGGTCAGCGGACTCGATAATTCTCTCGCCTCGGTGCCCACTCTGATCAGCGATCACACTCGGCAACTCTGGGCATTAGCTTGCCTCATCTTCACTAACGGCCCCACCAGACCGCCGGGGATGCCTGGTCTCACCCTGGAGATACCCACTAAGGGACCATCTCTCAGGGAAGCCAGGAAGGGTTTCGCAGCGGTCGAAGCGCGGAGATACTCCTCCGGGAGTCAATCCTAGCGCTATATAAACCTGCAATTAATTAATTAATTAAAGGAGGAAATTACAGCTGTTTTCTGTGAGCTGCGGCAAAATGAGGAATATTCACCCCTCGGAATTACCCGCCAGCGCGTGCGGTGTCAGCCAAGGCTTTGAGTATCCCTGACACGAGGCGAGGAGCTAGACAAAGGGGAAATGGGCATGTAATGATAGGTCTAGCGTCAGTGGAGCACGCCAGGCGCAGCTCGAAAAGAAAAGTTATTACGACATGTCAGTCGCTTAATTTGGGAAAATGCGAAAAATATGGAAATAATGAGTGCCTGAGCGTATCACAATTTAAAATACTGTTCATTTTCATCCAGCATGCGGTGCGAAGCTGTCACGAAGACTGTACAATTTGCTAATAACATGAAATGCTCACAGTCTGTCACAATTGGACAACTACTTATCCGAGCAGAAGTCAGAGACTGCAGACGTCAGACGAACAAACCACCTAGACATCGTTGCCACTTTAAACAAGTAACAAACGGGCCAGTGTCCTCAATGGAGAGTTGGAACTAGAGGACAAGGATGAGGCAGATACCAGACGGCAAGGCTGTGATTGCGTGGAGAGAGAGGGGAGGTGCTGGTGTGGGAGGGGGGAGGAGTGCTGCTAGGGCAAGGCTGTGATTGCGTGGAGAGAGAGGGGAGGTGCTGGTGTGGGAGGGGGGAGGTGCTGGTGTGGGAGGAGTGCTGCTAGGGAAAGGCTGTGATTGCGGGGAGAGAGAGGGGAGGTGCTGTGATTGCGTGGAGAGAGAGGGGAGGTGCTGGTGTGGGAGGGGGGAGGTGCTGGTGTGGGAGGAGTGCTGCTAGGGAAAGGCTGTGATTGCGGGGAGAGAGAGGGGAGGTGCTGGTGTGGGAGGGGGGAGTTGCTAGTGTG
This sequence comes from Lissotriton vulgaris, assembly GCF_964263255.1. Lineage (NCBI taxonomy): Eukaryota > Metazoa > Chordata > Amphibia > Caudata > Salamandridae > Lissotriton > Lissotriton vulgaris. The sequence goes on along the minus strand of NC_141693.1, from coordinate 1,345,348,293 downwards.
GGAGGAGTGCTGCTAGGGGAGGAGAAGCCCTGGCCGTGAATGCTCGTGCATGTTTGCTCACGTGATTCACGTGAACTGAAAGAAAACCGCGGCTGAAAGCCCTTAGTTTGAAGAGAAAATAGCCGACTTGAATTCTCCCCATTTCCCCTTCCTGCGGAATGGTAAAGGCGAGACCTAAAAAATTACAAGTACATCAAAAAACGACACTTACAAATGCTTCTTTTTTATATGTCGCATATATGATTGCCAGCTGTTGATTCGGATTATACCCCAGAATGACACCGTTGGGTGGATGCAGGATGGGTGGATGAATGGGTGGATGGATGCATGATGGGTGGGTGGATGAATGGGTGGATGGATGCATGCGTGGATGCAGGATGGGTGGATTAATGGGTGGATGGATGCATGATGGGTGGGTGGATGGATGCATGGGTGGATGCAGGATGATGGATGCATGATGGGTGGGTGGATGGAAGCATGGGAGGATGCAGGATGATGGATGCATGATGGGTGGGTGGGTGGATGGATGCATGGGTGGATGCAGGATGGGTGGATGGATGCATGATGGGTGGGTGGATGAATGCATGGGTGGATGCAGGATGATGGGTGGGTGGATGGATGCATGGGTGGATGCAGGATGATGGATGCAGGATGGGTGGGTGGATGAATGCATGGGTGGATGCAGGATGATGGATGCATGATGGGTGGGTGGATGGATGCATGGGTGGATGCAGGATGGGTGGATGGATGCAGGATGGGTGGGTGGATGAATGCATGGGTGGATGCAGGATGATGGGTGCATGATGGGTGGGTGGATGGATGCATGGGTGGATGCAGGATGATGGATGCAGGATGGGTGGGTGGATGAATGCATGGGTGGATGCAGGATGATGGATGCATGATGGGTGGGTGGATGGATGCATGGTTGGATGCAGGATGATGGATGCAGGATGGGTGGGTGGATGAATGCATGGGTGGATGCAGGATGATGGATGCATGATGGGTGGAAGGATGGATGCATGGGTGGAGGCAGGATGATGGATGCAGGATGGGTGGATTAATGGGTGGATGGATGCATGATGGGTGGGTGGATGGGAACATCATGGGGGGGTAATTGTAATTGCATGCGTTGTGAAGCCTCCTGCGATGTCCTAGTCGCGTTGCGATGGAAGCGCGATGTAATGCTTTCGTTTTAACGGGTGTTTCCCACAGAAGGGCAAGGAATGCTATGGAAAGTGTCTCTTCTTGGTCACAGACAGGTGACCAGTCATCCTCAGATTCCTAACAGCAGGTGCAGTAAAACTGAGAAGAGAGAGAAAGAGTTTGTGTGGACCACTTGACATGTTGCATTGAGCCACAGCAGGCAAAGAATAACAGCACAGCTGGGCAGAGTAATGGGCTCAAAGGATAGCGTTTCTTTGTCAACAGATGGTAATCGTCATGGGAAAGAGTGCCTATCCAAGCGTCCCTGTGTGCGTTTTCTATGAATGTATGCATACGTTTGACAGCGTGTGCACCTGCATATACTGTGTTTGACTGTGTGCGCACCTGTGTACTTCGGCCAACGGATTGTTCTGCGCTTGCAGGGCCTGTCCTACCTACAAAGGTGGAGGGCGAGACTTTTGTGCAGGTATTTCTTTACCTACATCGGCATCTAGGACATTATGGGGCCTACACATGAAAAATGCTCATGCTGCCGTTATGCAGAGATATTCTACAAACATTCGACGACCGTTGTCTGGCCATGGCGTAAAGGCATGGTGTGAAGCCTGTAATTCCTGGTAAATATGCACAATTAATTAAGGTGACTTACTTCGAATGGCGGAGGTCGCTGCACACGAATGTTGCTCTCACGTCTGGGCCACTGGACTAGAGACTGCAAAATGGATGGAGGGAGGGGGGGGCCACTCCTTTTATACAGCCCTACCCTCCCCCCCCCTCCCCGTTCCTCGGAAAAAAAAGTAATATAAAAGTTTTACATAAATAGGGTTGCATTACTTGCAATTTAACAAATAATAATATACGATACTAAGAAAGTAAGAAAATTAGAAGATTTGGTGGCGAGGGGGACGGGAAGGGGGGGCAGGGGTAGAGTTGGGTTCATGCGGGATATACAAGAAATCGCGTTGTTTTGCCCTGCGACGTAATCGACTGCGGGGTGATGTTCGGGCTAATGGGAGTCAATGCAATCGCGTTGCAAGGGGATGCGATGTCATAGATCACGATGTAATGGCGGAAGCGATATAATAGACGCGATGTTACAGCGTGCGATGTAGCTGACCGCGTTGTAGCGTCATACATTCACTAGGAACCAGTGACGTAACCAGTGTGTCATGAGATCTAGGAAACGGGCCCTCCGGCCGCTGTTTGGACTGGGCAATACAGCAAACCCCAGGATTCAAGGGGTCCCAGTGCCACTGCATCTGCTGCCTCGATGGAAGCTATGACGTCATGCGAGCTGACGCTGCAGAGATGCCCTTTTCCCAAGGTCGCAATGTATTCACTCACATGAATCACTGACTCAACGGATGTCATGCCTGTTTGCACGGTTCGTTCTCTAGATTAATGTTCCCCGCCTGCCTCACAGCCCTTGAAATGACTGATGTCTTTAGCAATAAGAAAACACGCGTGGCAGGGAGGAGGTTGCAGGGGTTGCTCTGTAGAGCTTGTTTCTGGACGAAAGTGAAAGCCTACCGTGCTTGTTTAGAGTATCCTTGCTCCTCAAATGCTGTTGCTGTGTTGCCATCTCTCTAGGGACACTCAGCTTGAAAACACTCGACTTGCTAGCTGCAATGCTACATCCGCTATGCTTTGCCTCTAGACACGTTGATCCCTCGCAGACTGTGCTGACTGCCCCTCCGGATTCTGAAACTGACCAACGCAGTCAGCACGCAGTCTCTTCTCTCTGTCTTATGATTTCTGCCCTGCCACCATTTACTGCGGACCCTCACCCTCACACCTCCTCACCCTCACCCCCGTCACCCTCACACCCCCGCACCCTCACACACCCTCACTCATCCTCACAACCTCACACCCCTCACCCTCACAACCCTCTCTCCCTTACTCACCCCCTCACACCCCCACACACCCTCACCCTCACACACCACATCACTCAGGGACAGCACCACATCACTCAGGGACACTGCCACATCACTCAGGGACACCGCCACATCACTCAGGGACACCACCACATCACTGAGGAACACCACCACATCACTCAGGGGCACCACCACATCACTCAGGGGCACCACCACATAACTCAGGGACACCACCACATCACTCGGGGACACCACCACATCACTCGGGGACACCACCACATCACTCGGGGGCACCACCACATCACTCGGGGACACCACCACATCACTCTGGGACACCACCACATCACTCAGGGACACCACCACATCACTCAGGGACACCACCACATCACTCGGGGACACCACCACATCACTCAGTGACACCACCACATCACTCGGGGACACCACCACATCACTCTGGGACACCACCACATCACTCTGGGACACCACCACATCACTCTGGGACACCACCACATCACTCTAATACACCACCACATCACTCTAATACACCACCACATCACTCCAATACACCACCACATCACTCAGCCCAACCACATCATCACTCAGCACCACAACAGCACTGTCCTTGCTTGCTATCAACAAGCATTGCCATAGCCAATAGGACTCGCATTAGGAAAGTGTAAGCTATTGGCTTTGTGAATAACAATGCTATTAATTTATATATTTTCAAAGCCAACACATATTAAAAAAAATTGTCATTTACAATACCAATAGCTCACACTTTCCTAATGCAAAACCTATTGCATTGCAAATGCTTGTTTAATTGGTTGGCCAGTAGAGTTGCTTGGGGTCTGTTTGTTTCCCCCGGTCTTTTGTGCCCCTTGATTTGGCTTAACTTTAGCAAGGGTTGTCAATTCTAATAGTTGTTTTTCTATTTGGGACAGTCTGGCTTCTATTAGTGTGAGGAATAGTTTGAGTAGGTCCCCAATTTTTATTAAAAGTTGGTTGTTATTATTATCAACTAAGTCACTTGTTGTTGGTGAAGCTGTCAGAAGTTCTAAACTGATAGGACCCTGGTTATTGTCTGGTGCTTGATGTACGATCACTGTGTGACTATGCTGATCTCCTCTCGTGGGGGTGACAGATCGTTTCTGCCCTGGCTTGCTACAGACATTTTTGGTTTTGTTAGTTTTAGGGGTTTTTAATCCTGGTGCTTTTTTTTTCCTTACCGCACCCTCCCTCCTCCCTCTCAACTGCCTTATATCTTCTGGGGTGGTTTGAATCACTAGGTCTGGGGTCTTTTCTAGATCCAGACTTAATTGTGAATCGGAGAGCTGTGAGGCCGATAGATCTACCATATTTGGTAAGCTATGCCTTTGACCTTGAGGTTCGCTCCATTCAGTATTCCTGGGCTGTTCAGGTGTTCTTGCATCAGCTAGGTGACCCATAGAGGATCTTTTCGCGAGGGCTAGATCTTGGGACACTCTACGTTCCATAAAAGAAATACTTTGATCTATTAATAAATTTGCCCTAATTAAGAAGCTATCTAGAGGGCCTATAAGTTGACCCTCCCCAGCAGCGGTTTTGCTTCTGCTGCCTCGAGTTGACATGGTAAAAAGAGTTTAATTATACTAAAAAACACACTAGGAGCATAGAAATGGGGTTACAAAGGAGCCTAAGGAGTTGAAAGAAGTAATGCAAAATTACATACGGTTTCGAGGCTGGACCTTAACAATAAGGATTTGGGGGGGGGGGGGGGCCCGGTCCGGTCTTTAACGGTCTCTAACGGGCTACAACGGGCCAGCCCTAGCCCCGAGCTTGGGCCTGCACGCGTCCCGTGTGCGCGTCAAGGTTACTCCTAATAAAGGATAAGAGACAGGAAAGGGTGGAACGTAGGGGCGGAGCGAGAAGAGAACCCAGGTGCGGCCGATTAGCTGGTACTTGGCCCCCTGGTCCTCGCAGTCTCGCTGCACGCTCGAGCAAAGATCCTGTCTCTGTGGTCCCAAAATCCGCGTGCAAAGCGGCGATGTCCTTGGTCTCTAGCAGCAGGCAACAGCGTCTCTAGCCTTGAGCGGCACTCATGGAGCGGGGGCCGCGAGGCGCTAATAAGGGCATAGGGGCGGAGCGAGAAGAGAACCCAGGTGCGGCCGATTAGCTGGTACTTGGCCCCCTGGTCCTCGCAGTCCCGCTGCACGCCCGTGCAAAGATCCTGTCTCTGTGGTCCCAAAATCCGCGTGCAAAGCGGCGATGTCCTTGGTCTCTAGCAGCAGGCAACAGCGTCTCTAGCCTCGAGCGGCTCCCGCGGAGCGGGAGCCGCGAGGCGCTAATAAGGGCATAGGGGCGGAGCGAGAAGAGAACCCAAGTGCGGCCGATTAGCTGGTACTTGGCCCCCTGGTCCTCGCAGTCCCGCTGAACGCCCGTGCAAAGATCCTGTCTCTGTGGTCCCAAAATCCGCGTGCAAAGCGGCGATGTCCTTGGTCTCTAGCAGAAGGCAACAACGTCTCTAGCCTCGAGCGGCACCCGCGGAGTGGGGGTCGAGAGGCGCTAATAAGGGCGTTGGGGCAGAGCGAGAAGAGAACCCAGGTGCGGCCGATTAGCTGGTACTTGGCCCCCTGGTCCTCGCAGTCCCGCTGCACGCCCGTGCAAAGATCCTGTCTCTGTGGTCCCAAAATCAGCGTGCAAAGTGGCGATGTCCTTGGTCTCTAGCAGCAGGCAACAGCGTCTCAGTTATGACTTGCCTCCCTGCAAGGACCCTACATTCAACGCCAAATCTCTGCACCTGCAATGACCTGAAAGTTAAGTTTGTGTGTTAGACATGACACTACCTCTGTCGATGCATGTGAGGCAGTGCACCATGGTGGTTCTGCCCCAAAATCTGTTCCCCAGCCTCTATTCAAAGAACAGCTGGTGATCCATTCAAATTGTGACATAATGTTCCATTGTCCTGGTGGGGACTGTGTGTGAGTCCATTGGTGTGGTCTAGGAAGGCCCACGTGACCATGGTCTGCAGGTGACTCTGGTGCACCTGCATCTCCACTCTACCCATTCCTCACAGTTGGCATTTACTTTTGCTGCAACCGTGTGTGAATACTTTTCATTGACAAAGACCTGGGAAAATGTTTATGTGGACATTCCTGCATACTCCACATGTACTGATATAAGAATTTGTTTTGATCATAAGTTACATTCTTCATGGACAATTTTCTTGCTATAGTTTCCACCTGAGACCAAGATGTGCAACTTCTTGTATAGGGATATTTCCACCTAATCCAAGATAAGCATCTTCATGTATGGGGGTATTTCCTCCTAACCTCAGATATGCATCTTCATGTATAGGGAAATGTACCCCACACCCCAGTTATGCATTTTCATGTATGGTGGTTTCCCCCTAACCCCAGATATGCATCTTCATTAATGGGGGTATATCCCCATAACCCCAGTTGTGCATCTTCATGTAGGGGGTATTTCCCCCTAACTCCAGTTATGCATCTTCATGTATGGGGGTATTTACCGCACACCCCAGATATGCTTCTTCATGTACAGGGGTATTTCCACCCAAAACCACATATGCATATACACATATGGTGTATCCCCCACCAAAAACAGATTTTCGTCAAAATTGCTGTGTGTAGTTATTTGTTTATTATTTTATTTATTTGAATAGTTCTATCTAGCGCTGGCTAGATCCGGAGCTATCAGAGCGCTTTACATGAGGACAATTGAGTAACAAATTACATCAGTTACAGGGTAACACAGTACAACAACATATAAAAAACAATGTTACACGGTCGGAGGGGAAGGGGAGGAGACACAGTGGAGAGACGAGGAAAACAATGTCCAATGTCCGGCTGGGTAGGTGACGGCCGAGGGTTGAACCAAAACCGATCTCGTCTATAGCTGTCTAGGCAGCTCCACCGGGCATCAGCCATATTGCTCGGTCTCCACAGTCGGGGTAATAATCACGGTTCCTCTGAAGATTTCCAGTATAAACACATGAGATTGGAGAGATGAGAACTGCAGTCCGATCTAACCTCAGGTTATCCCCCAGGGACATCCAGGGCTGGCTTCTCCGGTGTTTGTTTTCTACTAAGTGCAGTTAACAATGGACAACAAATAGAATCAGAATGAACCAATTGTTTATTTAAAAAATAATAAAAAAACAATGGCTAGGGCCAGTTTTTGTATTCTGAGGCTGAGTTTTTATGTCAAAAAACATGGATAATGCTCCTGTTCGGGAAAATCTGTGATGCCTTCAAGGGTGGGGTTTGAGGCAAGACTGACTGGTACAGCTGGGCCCGTCAAAAAAGAGAGACTCCTTCTGGGTGACCTCTATAAAAGGCTGTCATTAGCAGAAGCTATGGTGAGGGAAACAGTGGCCTTGGGTATGGAGACTCAGATGGCACAGCTGAAAGTGGCTGTGGCTAAAGCAGCAAAAGTGAGTCTTTGGAGAGGAGGCGCTAGGGGGCGCACAGCGGAATGGCTGTGTGATACTGCAGCTCCGCCGGACGACTGCAAAAATGCGTGTTTTTCCTGTCCAAACCCTGTGAAACCGTCCAAGAATGCAGCGATCGGGTGTATATACATCCTGGGCACATCATGTCGGAGTATTATGCGGCGATTGTGTGAAATAGAGACAGCGGACGACAAGAACTCGGCGCCCGATGCCCGGCGGCTGCAGTTAAGATGGCGACCGGACCCGGAGCTATTTTGAACATGGAATTGAAATGCCGGTAAGGGCACCAAAGGAGGGTGTGAGAGTGTGATTGTGGTGTTGAAGCTAAATTTTAGACTGCAAACTTCAACGCGCACATAGTCTCTACCGGTATTAAGGCTGCCCCACACAGATAGCCAGACCCTCGGATCGGACCGCGGCATAATAAAAATGGCGGCGCCCTAGCGGATTACCGCTCTACCGGCTGAAATCGGAAATACTTGGCAAAGGAACCGAGCGTAAATGCAGTACATTCCTTCGAGGGTCGGAACAAGAGCAGAACACATGCAGCACCCCGCGACCGCTGCCTGAAGCGTGTACTCCCACGCACCTTACACTGATGCAGGCAATCGCACTGGTAAATGGAACCTCCACGGAGACGAGTGCCTCTGAGGCGGGATAAAGCAGGTCCCTGGGCACGGTAATACACTACTATCAAAACAACAATGACAGGCAGCCTCGTTGTACGCCTAAATTAATGTGGAATGATGGAATTCATGGTGTTTGTGTGGGGTACGATCACTGATTGCGTCACCAAAGATGTGTGACACGGCGCCACATCTCTCACTTTCAGCTGCTGGACTACCAGACTGGTAGTGGGCCGAGTGTCGGCTCAGGAATATGCACACGATCTGATCAGCTGGGACAAAAGGACATAACAAGTAATCCGAGAAGTGGACATCTGCAGCATACACCAACTGCCGCTAGGAGAGGCAAACGGCCCGAGGTGATACAATATACAAGTGTGAGCCGAACGGTGGGTGCTTCGGCAGGAAACCTGTGGAGTCCTCTACGGCGCCGAGATGCAAGTGCTCGGAACCTGAAGTGAATCGGGCTCAGACCTACGAAGAACATCGTGCAACTACTAGTATTATGGATAACTTGCCGCTACTCAACCTGATTGGGGACTGACAAGCTGAAGTGCTCACCGGATCCACTGACAGCATATTCCACGTGGAGACCGACGACACAGTGTTCCCAGCCCAGGAGTACTGCAATCAGTCACAGGCCATCAAACAATCATCACGGCGTCATCGGACAGAATCACCACATCCTCGCTCCAGGCTACACAGTCGAAGCGCCCGCTTCTGACTAAGATGGGCAAGCTTGATAAACAACAACAGAAGATCTCATTTGAAAGCAAGAAAGTGCCCAAACCCACAGAACAGATGGCTGACGGCGATGTACCGACTGACTTGGCGACTAACTCTAACATGGAGAAGATTCTGATGGCCATACAAGCAAACCTACAAGACATTAATGGCAAACTAGACAATTTAACATGCAGGATGGACGGCATGTCTGCGAAATTAGACAAACATGGTGAGCGATTGGACACGGCCGAGCACAGAATCTCGGCGGTGGAGGATGAATCACGTGCGACTTCCACTAAATGCACCGGCATGGAACGCGTATTGGAAGTGATCAAGACAAAGGAGGAGGAGTTGGAAGCGCGTTCCAGGCGTAACAATGTACGCCTGCCGGAATCGACCAACACCGGTCGCATGGAGGTCTACATTGAACAGTTGTGCAAGGATATATTTGGCGAGGAGGCACTCTCTCCGATCTTCATCGTGGAGCGAGCGCATAGATCTCTAGCACCGCGCCCACCGCCGGGGGCCACTCCACGGCCCATAGTGGTGAGGATTCTAAATTACCGTGACAGAGACACCATACTACGGTTAGCCCGCGAGAAAGGAATGATTACTCATCAGGAGAACACCTTTGAGTTTTATCCGGATCACACTGTCGCTGTTCAACAAGCTAGGAAGGAATTTGCATCTGCGAAAGCCAAACTCAGAGAATTGAACGTCAGCTACTCTATGCTGTATCCGGCCAGACTGCGGGTGACTTGGAAAGGTAAACCCGTGCTGTTGGCCACACCAAAAGCAGCGCAAGAGTTCGTTAAAAAAGTACAATAGGGGGCGAAGGCGACAGAACGTGAGGAACAACACCTGGAATCGGACTGAAGATGAGGGACGTTTAGATTACACCGCTTCCAGACCTGCGGCAAGATGTTGAATGCTTGTGGTGTGAATCACTATTCCGAATGGTGGAAATGACAGTGACTCCGTTGTAAAAACCTGGTGTTATTGTCCAGAACCACAACTAACGGCCAGAATTGACTGCATGGGAAGTTTGCGGGACTTATGATCTTGGAACTTTGATCTCTAACGTGTGGGAAAGCTAAGATTGACATCGTTTGGAACTGTTAAAGTACGTTGCCAGGTAAACTGTGGTGTCCACACCCTCATGTCTGTGATGGCACTGTGCCTTAATCTTAAATCGAAGGGGGCCAGTTGTTGTCACACATTACACGAAGTATTGCACAGCCATCTTGATGACCTCAAGCATTTCTGCTCCCACGGGGCACGACACTGCTATAATAAAGGCCGCAATGGCCAATAGGGCCACACACACCCCACTGTGGTTGGCATCTTTGGACCATGATTGTCTCGTATTACAGTGCTAATGGTTGACATTCAAAGCATCACATGGGCCATTGTCATTCCTTGTTCTGGAGTATTGATGTGCAGGAACACTTACACTAGTGGCCTTGAATACATACAGCAGCGTATTGTTATTCTTCTTAATAGAGTGCTGCGTACAGGAAACTGTGGGCTGCGATCATACATGCCAATGTGTTACACGCTATTGTTGATAATGTAGGCCCGCCCTCTCTACATAGTGGTGAAACACTGACGAGATCTATCCGGTGTGTCGCCTGCTACCGATGTCTACACTGTTGCATCAGGGCATTTATGAACTGCGGGCGGGACCTGGGTGGATGGACGGAGTACGCAGGTATGAATCGTTAAATATGTGAGTCGTCCGCACCCATTTAGTTGGGTGTCGAGTTGTGCCCCAGGCGGACCTCCAAAAGGGTAATCCCCACAAAAGTTGTCTGTATTTTTTTTTTTTTTAAAACCTTTATTCAAAAAAGAAGGAGATACATGCGCAGGCCCACAACCATCATGGCCGGCCGCAAAGACAGTCAATGAAACAGGAGAAACTGGAGCCAATCAGTAAACAGGATATATCAAAGTACATCAGATGTGGTTGTGGGGCTCGCAAACAGGATATGAGGTTTTCATTTTTAAATTTTAGAAAAGAAGTAGGGGCTGCAACAACAAGGACGTCACACCTTAAAGGATAGAAGCACAAAGGAGACGATTGGGACTTACCCCAATTACAGTCGGAGACAGGCTATGACTAAAGCAACTATGCAATCTGGGCAGCCACAGCGATGATACTGGACAATGAACCACATTACAATAATCCAAATTTCTAAAAATCACCCCAGCGAGCCTACCCCCAAAGAACAGAAAAACAGAGGCTTATCGAAAAGCCGGAAAAAGGAAGAAAGGTGCGAGACCAAGAGACAGCCAACCCTACTAAAGAGGAGAGAACCCTCCCAAAGACGGAAAAGAGCGATAGGGACCATAGAACAAAACAAACTAAAATAACAAACCCCCCCCCCCCACCGGCCACCCTGCACCCCTGTAATGGCTACGGCCTAACCCACTAACAGCGTGCCTGTCGCCCCGGAACTGCCCCACAGAAGGGAAAATATAAGAAGAAGTGGAGGAGGAGAAAAACAAACAAGCCCCCGGACACCTGGTAGCCCCCGCCGGCGGTGACCGCCCCATAGCACAATCATCATCAAGCAAAACTAAACAGTCAGCAATATCACGGGGAGGACAGTCACCAGGAAAACTTCCCCCCCCATCCTACCCCCGGCCCGGTGAGGAATTCGGTGCAGTCCCGGCAAAAGTAAACGGAGCAACCCCAGGGAAATAGAAGTCAACCCTGCAAGCCTCACGAGGAGATCTATCACCAAAGTCATATCAGTTGCAAACAAAGGGAGCGTCTCAGATGGTCCAAAGCAGTGGCGAGGAGCAAGTAAACCTCAAAGTCAAAGTCAGCCCTGACCAGTGCGAATCCGTTCCGGAGCAGATCCCGACCAAGCCACATCCAACCAAAGGCAGCCAAAGCGTCTGTGGCAGACCAGGGCATTGAAGATGGAGCAAAGTCCGGTCATAAAATGGCGGCATCCGTTATGCGAACGGGCCGGAACAAAGGAAAATGGCGATCCCCTTCGACGGGACCCTGAGACTCGGCAATGAAGAACAGGACATCCAGCGACGATACACCATCGGATAGGAGACGTAGAGGGAAGACCATGTACTGTAGCAGATGAGGGAAAAGTGAGGCCGACTTTCAGAGAAGCAAAGTCTGGCTGCCGCTCGGGCCCCTTAAGATGGCGGGTCAAATCGCTCGACTGGACCGCAAATTTCTGTGCAGGCGCTGCAGCGTCCGTGGCCGGTCGCGAGCAGACATCATCCAGTTTCGCCGCCAGGGAGACACATGCGACGGTAAATTGCGAGCGAAGCGCCCCAATCGCCGCCATTACGGATCTCAATGAATGTGCGCCATCCACCCCCTCCATCCCGGGGTCCAGAGGACGGAGGGGGACACAATCTCCAGCCCACATCGCCGGGTACACATTTGGCGATCGCAACAACACGGGCGCCCCGAACTGGCACACTCAGCACAGACACCGGCCGTGGGTGCAGCCCGTCAGCCCCCGGACCGGGAAACGAGGGTCAGGCACACAACCCACAGTCACGGTGCAGGAGGATCGCAGCACGTCACAGTGTCTCTACTCCGGCACCATCCATCAACGAGGACAAGGGACTCAAAGGCGGAAAGAATTATTCAAACCTGGAAGACCGGCCACAATCGCGGTCCCACAGCCGATGTTGATCAGGTCCCTCTCGGGTGTTTCAGAAATCGAGGTCCCGGCGGCAGCCCGGGAGTAGGCCAAAAATGGGACACGACATAACTTCGTCGCTGAAGTAGGTAGGAAATCCGGGAAAGCACCGTTGGCATCAGGCAACCTTCATACATCCAGGCTCAGGGCGTGGGTAGAGGATAGACAACAGGATAGACGGGCCGCCGGCGGAGGTCGGCGGAGCCGGGAGCTTATGCGGCCATCTTGGTTCGCGGCGTAGCTCCTCCAAGTTGTCTGTATTTGACTGTTTTCAGGAGAAGTTTCAAAAGGGAGAATGGCTTTGGCAGAATTGGGATGCTGGAGTGGGAGGGGGTGAGGGGACTAGGGGAATTGTTCAGGATGTGAGACCAAAGCAACTGCTGCATGTTTATTCACGAGGTGTTATGAGACGACGGACTGATCAAGAGCACTTGACCTCAACTGGGGGGATAAAGTTGGACTTTGTATCTGCTTATAATCTGTTAATTAGATGGATCCCTCGATTGTATAGATAGCTCAGGTAGTTAGAGGTACTGGTAGGAATCATATCAACTTCCTCACGTGGAATGTACGGGGTTTAACACAGCCGAAAAAAATAAGACAGGTATTTGCCTACTTAAATAGGTGGGAAGTGGATATTGCTGTATTACAGGAGACACATATTGCACCTAACACACATAAACAGATAGGGGGACGATGGTCGGAGTCGTCATACATGGCTACTTACTCCTCTTACTCAAGAGGAGTGCTCACGCTAATCCGTAAAGGCGTGAACTTCACAGTACATAAAGTTATCAGCGATCTCAATGGAAGATATGTTATTGTGTCAGGCACACTACGTGGACAACGGATAACGCTTCTTAATGTGTATGGTCCAAATATAGATGCCCCGGAATTCTTCCAGGAATTGAGAGTTCATCTCCAAACGTTAGCAAACACACACATCATATTTGGGGGGGACTGGAATGTGACGATGGCGGAGGGGGTGGACCGTTCCTTATATTCAGCAGAACCACATAAACAGGCCAGGGCTAAACTCCTTCACATGCTCACAGATCTATCATTGACAGACATCTGGAGGCACAAATTCCCTGATGAACCAGGAGCTACACACATTTCTGCGGTCCACCATAGCTGGTCACGCCTGGACTACTGGCTGGGCACGGATAATATTGCATTATGGACACAAGAACTAAAGATTTTACCCAGGACATTTTCGGACCACAACCCTGTGTTGTTAGACCTAATGATCCCGAATTATACTACACCCCCTTTTCACTGGAGGTTTAACTCCCGCCCTCTCACAGACACAGTCTATGCAGATACCATCCACAAAGCGATTAAAGAGTACTTCCTTTTAAATGAACCTGTGGTGGAAGACCCAGGGCTACTGTGGGAAGCATTCAAGGCCACAATACGGGGAGTATGCATGAGCACCACAATAGGCATTTTAAAGGACATACGGCGGCAAATTACACGTTGTGAGGCACGTATGAGGGAGCTGGAGATGACCTATGAAACCACTCAAGATATCACCCTTTTGGGAGAACTGAGAGAACTACACTCAGAACAACAGACATTCGTCGACGACGAAATTAAATACATAGACAAAAAATACACAGCCAGGTCATATGGGGAGGGTGGCAGACCAGGTAGCGTACTAGCGGCCAAAATTTGTGAAGGTAAAGGGCACACAGCTATACTACGCATTAAATCGAATGATGGCTCGATCCACACACACGCCACCGACATTTTAACATGCTTTGCAGACGGATATGAGGAGCTTTACAGGTCACGACCGATTACATCGACGGATGACATTTTTTTATTTTTTTTTAAATTTGTTTTTATTGTTGCCATCACATGTTATACATCAACGTATATTCATTGTTCAATGCAGCGTCAACATTCAGCTGCTTCCAATCAGTAGAGCAACTTTTTAATTTTTTGTTTTCTCTCCCAAACTCTTAACTTATTAATAAAAGGGTAACGGATGACATTTTTAACTATCTAGAAAACGTGGCAATAGGATGGCTCTCGGATGGACAAAGGGAACTATTAGCATCACCCATCACGGTTGAGGAAGTAACTGAGGTAATTGGGTCTCTCCCTAATGGGAAAGCACCAGGCCCTGACGGGTACACCAATGAATTTTATAAACGATATGTGGATATCCTTGCCCCACACATGGTAGAAATGTATGGTGCAGCATTTGAGCAGTCGGAATTGCCCCCAACACTGCGGGAAGCAGCAATAATAGCGGTCCTCAAACCTACCAAAGACCCAGAGGTATGTGACTCTTATAGGCCGCTTTCGCTTATCAATGCAGACTCTAAAATATTGGCGAAATTACTGGCTGTACGACTGAAACCACTGATGACGAGTTTGGTCCTAGCGGATCAAGCAGGGTTTATCCCTACGCGTTCCACTTCACATAATACTAGATCGTTGTTTGCCCTTTCGCATTATCTTCAACCATCCACAAAAGCAGTAGCGGTAATGCTAGATGCCGCCAAGGCTTTTGACTCTATTGAGTGGAAATATTTGATCGCTATTTTACAAAGAATGGGTTTCCCCAAGCGCTTCGTACAGTGGGTATCACTCATATACACCAAACCGTGTGCCAGAGTACGTATCAACGGTTATGTATCAGACTTATTTCACATTCAGCGTGGCACCAGGCAAGGATGCCCACTCTCACCTCTGCTATTCGCTTTTGCACTCGAACCCCTAGCCTGCATAATACGACAAAACTACAAATCATCGGCGCTACAGTTCCCATCCAGGCCATTACATATCTCTCTGTTCGCAGATGATATGCTACTATATGTCCGTGACCCCGACACACATTTAAATCCAATATTGCGTGAATATATCAAATTTGTTGGACACTCAGGTCTGGCCATAAATTGGTCCAAATCCTCCATTATCCCACTGACAGATACGACAACCCCCAAAGACACTGAATATCTTTTAGAGTGGCAATCGGATCCTGTGAGGTATCTGGGCGTGCTGTACCATAGAGATCCCAAAGTGGTTATCAGGTCAAACTATGGATCAGCAATATCCAAATTAGAAGATAAGATAGCACGCTGCATACAACTGCCCCTATCCTCAGCGGATCGTATAGCGATCGTGAAGATGAACATACTGCCTAAACTATTGTACCTCTTTAATAACATCCCTATTGAGCCCCCGAGCGAGGTGTTCCGCCGTATAAAATCGCTTGTACTAAAACTTATATGGGCTGGCAAACAAGCACTAACACTTCCGTATATACGGGGAGGTTTCGGAGTACCAGACTTCCTATTATACTACCTGTGCGCTCAAGCACAATACGCTGCATATTGGTACCACGAAATACCATACCTCACACACACTGCTATTGAAGAGGGAGATGCATTGCCGATACCATTGACGGCGATCCTATCACATGTCCGACAGCCCCTACATGCTCAAGACATCAACACAGTTGACACCACCATTAAGGCCTGGAGGAAATTGGGACAATTAGCGCATAAGACACCATTGTATGCACCCACAATGCCTTTACATTACCATCAAGCACTATCGGTCACGGGGGAAAAAGTGGGCATGTCTCTGTTGCAACAAGTGGGCATCGAAAAAATGGGAGACCTGTTTCATGAGGGCTCATTTGTAAACACAGAGGACCTAACATATATCCAAAATAAAACTCCCATGTTTAAATTCACGCACTACAGACTGAAACGTGCTATGCAGGAACACTTTCCAAAGTTCCCTACTGAACCCGATAGCCTAGACACACTACAGCTGATCATTACAACCCAAGATTTATCACACCTGGTGTCTACACTGTACACCACAGCACAGGCTGAGATACCATACACCACTGACAAGGCAAAAGCAAGATGGGACAAGGTACTGGGAGAACCACTATCCGAAAAAGAATGGCAGCAAACCTGTGCTTTAACACAAATCCTTACTCCAAACTGTAATTTAAGAATTATCCATTACAAGTTTGTGCATCAGGCATACTACATGCCTGCGCGCATGTACAAATTTGGGCTGCAGGATAACGACAGGTGTAAAAGATGTAACGAAGAGGGCGCAGGGTTTGTACATTTGGCATGGTCCTGTTCTGCGGTTCAGGATTATTGGATAGAAGTGGTAGCTGCGTTGTCCGCTATGTTGGGGGTAGAGATGGAATGCACAATTCGCACTTGCCTGCTAGGTGTAGTACCACAACTTAAAGCTACCCGACGTAAATTTTGTGTGATAGCCCTATTGTTGGCCAAGAGACAGATCGCAAAATGCTGGCACAGTAGGCAAGTGCCCAAAACATCCAGATGGCTGCAAGATATGGCCAGCTGTAGAGACAAGCTACAGACCTACGAAGAAGGGTTGCCTGCAAAATCCAGGCCAAAGGACTTCTGGTGCTACCTCACGGACTATATGCTGACACTTCATACAGGTGAGGAGGAATGATTCAAATACACACGCTAATCTATAGGAATTGTGCATTGTTCAGTCCCATATGTCTATAGACACCATGATACACTATCATATTACTGCTGCGCCAGTTAGCTTGTAAGAGTCTCATATTTATGTTGCTACTTTGTTTATTTTATGTTCATTGTTGACCATCTACAAAATTATAAAACTCTAAGACCTCAAGATATGCAATACAATGCCGGAGCTAACATTATTGAATTTAGAAATGTATGTATAGTTCATCATTGTGTCCTGTCTATTAATTTGCAGCCCGCCCCAGGGTTGTAGGCTCTTGGCTGTGTACGATTAACGAATTGAAATAAAGGTCTTACAAAAAAAAAAAAAAAGTGAGTCTTTGGACAAAGAAGGTAAATTTCTGGCACAGAAATATAAATTTTACGGATATAGTGAGGGGTGGGTCATCTCTTGGTGGTGTGGACTATGCAGCAAATAACCCAGTCCCATATTAATGAAGTTCAAGATCCTGTGTCAGGAATAGTCTTGGATCCAGAAGGAATAAAGGTTGCCTTTTAGAGATTTTACCAAAGTATATACCGAGGATGTGGGAGGGGAGTCTGATGACTTGATAAGGTATCTGAACTCCGTAATAATGAGGAATATAGGAGAGGAAGACCAGGAATATTTAGGTCAACCAATCACTGTGTGTATCTTGATTGAACAGCCCAGGTTACCATCTAACAGGTCCTGTGGTACTCTATATATGTTAATGCCAAGATATTTAAAAGTGACAGGTGCAATGGGGAACGTCCAGTGGCCGAAGTGAATGGGTTCCAAGTGAGCCGAGTCCTTAAAATAATAGGTATATGATTTGGATTCATTGATTGTCAGGCCAGAGAGTGTCTGGAATTGCTGGAACACCATGGGGAGGGGCTCGTTGGGACCCTGGAGGTTGTTGAGATAGAGGATGATGTCATCTGCATACGCAGAGAGAATGTGAGTCGTGGTTCCCAGTGTGATACCCCTTCCTCTCGTCCCCACACGCATTTTAATGGCTAGTGGGTCGAGCGCCTATATAAATAGCAGGGGCAAGAGGGGGCATCCTTGTTGCGTACCTCTGGCTATAGGATCGGGTTTTGAGATATGGGCCCCCGTTCGAGCCCGGCAGTGGGATCTGTATATAATAGCCAGACCCAGGTAACATATTTGTCAGGTATTCCAAATAATTGTAGGGCTCGTAACATATAGCTCTAAAGTAGGGTATCGAACGCCTGTCTCAAGTCTAGTGAGATACAATCTGCTTCTGTATCATTTGACGGCGTCAAGGTGAGTATCTGGTGTAGTCGCCTGGTACTGAGGGATGTACTCCTGCCCAGGACAAAGCTGCATTGGTCTATATGTACTAGTTTTGCTAAATATGGGTATAACCTATGGGACAGAATTTTGCTGAGGATTTTATAGTCCCTATTTAATAGAGAATGGGGATGATACCTAGACATGTCCCTGGGGGTTCTACCTGATTTTAACAGGGATGCAACTAAGGGCTGTCGTGTAGTGGGGGGTAAGGTACCCGACTCTAACGCTGCGCAGTATAATTTTTCTTACTGTGGTATGAGCATGTACTACTATACATAGCTCATGTTCATGTTTTCACAAATAACTTAGGGTGATGCATGAGCCATCAGGTGCATCAGTTCTGTGTACAATCTAATCTCAGTTCGATTTGGGACAATGATGACATGTTAGCCCCAGTACACACACTTCTACAGTAGTGTGCCTGTTAGACCTGGCACCATTGGTGTGGGTCTCCCTTCCATTTTTGCTGTTGCCTCATGTATTACTGCTGGTGTTAGATGCTTTGGGCACTGTGCCACTGCTGTCCAGTGCCACAGTGCAAGTGTTCCCTATTGTAAATTAATGTATTAATTTGTGATTCCATGATTGACTGATTTGGTTTACTTGTCAGACCTTAGTACAGTGCACCAGGGGTGCCCAGGGCTTGTAAACCAAATGCTGCTAGTGGGCTTGCAGCACTGGTTGTGCCACCCACAGAAGCAGCCTTGTAAAATGAGTCTAAGGCCTGCCATTGCAGAGCCTGTGTGCAGTCTGTTACTGCCATGCTGACTGGTCAAGTACACCCACTTGCCGGTCCCTGAACCTTCCCTTTTCTCCATATCAGACACCCCTATGGTAGGCCCAAGGGCAGGGTGCATTGTAAGTATAAGGTAGGACATGCCCTGGTGTGTGTGGCATGTCCTAATAGTGAATTACAGCCATTTCCGTTTTTCACTATTGCAAGGCTACCTGTTTTCCATAGACCAGAATGGAAAGTTAGATTATTACATCTTATAATCCTAACTGACTCAGGGAACATGGTAGAAATTAGAGTTTAGTATGCCTGAAATCAGAATGATAAAATACACCTTTTAGTGAAGTTGGGTTTAACATTCTGTGTTTGAAAATACCACTTTTAGAAATTAGGTATTTTCTTGTCATACTTTCCAAGCCTGCCTCTGCTAGGTTGCGTATTCCTTGTATGGAGTGTGTGAGTGACAGGGCTGGGGGATTCCAGGAGACAGAATAAGTCAGCCCAGTGGTTTAGAGAGATCTGCATCTAGATAGGTGGGAGGATATGCACCTAGGACTTGAATGGGGCTGTGCCTGCCTTCCACAATACCTGCTCCACCCCCTGTGGTACGTCTGATGTCTCTGTCCTGCACTGTGAAAGAAGAGAAGGAATCATGTCAACAAAGTGCTCCAGGGCTGTGCTTACCCTCCACAATGCTGGCTCCACCTCCTGTGGGGCGTCTGATGTTTCTGCCCTGCACTGTGAAAGGAAAGAAGAAGTCATGTAAACAGAGTGTTCCAGAACTGGTTTCGACTGGGCAAAGGCCCCTCTACCTTTAGAGGACAAAGGATTTTGGGGTAAAAATATTGGGACCCTGATCCCAAGAAATTAGATCACTTTGGACTACAAGAAGAAACCTTTGCTGAGGAGCGGAACCTGAAGAAACTGAGGAGAGACTATCCCTAAGCTGAAGTGCTGCTTGGGGGATTGGCCTGCAGTGGTTGCCTGACTACCAAAGAAAGGAGAAGGAACTTTGTGTACTTTATTTTCAACTAGTGAAGGATCTCCAAGGGCTTGGAAGAGAGCTTACCCCCTGACCGACGTCTCAGGACCAATAGACTTTACCAGCCTTTGTAGATTGCTGCTGGAAACACTGTTTCAGTGGCTACAGAGGCAGGGAGCTGTGACTGACTCTCACGACCGGCCCAGTATCCTGTAGGCACCGCATCGAACAACGTCCGCATCTTGCAACGTAAGGTCTGAGCTCACCGACTCCATCCTGACGCCCTCACCAAGCCTTTGCCTGCACCGTAACCTGCGGACACCGCGACGTGCAATGCCTTGCTACACCCACTCGTACTGGTCTGACCCACGCGTCGCACGCTTCGCAATGCACCACCCGACTCGTACTGCTTTCCGGACTGATCGACACCAGCTCCCGAACTCAGGTTCTGTCGCCGCACCGCAAGCTGCAAGCACAGCAACAAGGCACCGTCTCACCCTGCTAGGTACGCCTTGGACCCACCATCAACGGGCTGCTGCCTGCACCGCATCGAGGGACCACGCGTCCTGCAACGCTTTCTTTTCTGCACCGCGACAAACGCCTCAAGTAAAGGTACTGTGACTGAGACTGAGTCTGTCGGCATTTGAGTGGGCCCGGACCGACGCAGTCCGCTGGATTTGTTAAACTCTGTGTCATTTCATCAATGCTGTAGCCGGACAAGGCTTCAGACTTACACAGAACCCTGATTTAAGCATTTTTAACAAGAACTCTTGATTTTTAATAGTATTGTGGATTATTTTTGTCGTTTACGGTCTTGTGGTAACTCTATATAAAAGATACTTATTTTTATAAATATACAACCTGTGTGGTGTCCATTTGTAGTGTTGTCACTTGATTACTATATGTGTTCACAAAAGCTTTACACATTGCCTCTGAGATAAGCCTGTCTGCGCGTGTCAAGCTACCAAGGGGGTGAGCAGGGGATATTTTAGGAGTGTACCCCCTTACCCTGACTAGAGGAGAGGGTCGCCAATTTGTCACAAGTACCTACTTGTGCCAACTAGAGACTCCCAATTCGAACATTGGCATTCACCGGTGAGGATTCTGGACTTGCATTTGTGACTCATATACAGTAATTGGTGAACACTACTTAGTGAGTGCAGACCATAACGTAACCACGTACTTCTGATACTTGTTTTTACCAGGAATCTCTATTTTGCAAAGTAATGCCTGGTTCAACCATCATGCAAAAGGTAGCATTCATTACATCTGTTGACATCTGTGATTGGGAGGAAGAAAAAATAGAAAGTTACACTGGCAAGCAGCTCAAAAGCTTCAAAAGGTTTACATTTCCGTGACCGGACTCTCCAGAAAGGAGCAGTTCCAAAAGGCGCTGAGGGCCTGGGGCGAGGCAAGGAATGCCCCTGGAAATGAGATGGAATATGAAGATACAGAGCAGCAGCTTGAAGGACCACTGGGTCTTGGAAGGAGGGGTGCACCCTCCCAGGTGGGTAGCAGTGTTTCTGCCCGAGGCCTGTCCCCAGAAGAGTTGGCAGACAGGAAAGAAAACAGGATGCATGAAATGGAGATGGCCAAATTGAATGGAGAGCTGGAGTTAAAAAGTAAGAAATTGGCTGTAGATGAAAAGAGATTACAGTTGGAACATGACAAGGTTTTGAGGGAGTTGGATTTAAAGGCCAGGGGCTTAGAGATTACTCCCTCTGGTGGCAGCACACCGTCAATGTGGAAGCTAGAGTGTATATCCCCAAGGATGTGGTAAAAGAGTTTTATTTTAAATGATGATATTGGGCAGTGTTTCAGAGCCTATGAGGTAGCCATGTGTTCCCACTGTGTCCCTGAGACAGATTGGGGAGCGGGGTTGTGGGGGCGGTTCCTTAGTGAGGGGCGGGACACACTGTTGGACTTGCCTTCTAAAGTCCATAATTTTTATAGCCACATGAAAGATGCACTGACTAGGTATGGTTTGACCCCTGAACTCTATAGGCAGAGGTTCAGGAAGTGCAAGAAGATAGAAAACAGTACCTGGGTAGAATATGTCACTTTCTTTTGCAGAGCATTGGATGGTTGGGTGAAGGGCAGCAAAGTTAATGATTTTCAAAGTCTCTTGGATCTAACTAACCCTAGGAGGCTTGGTGAGGAGGCGGACCGCTGGGTGAGTACCCGGGTCCACATGGGTCACATGGGAGACTCAGCCAAAGGTGGGCAGGGTCCCCAGCAGAGGAGTGGGAGGACAAAGGTAAACAGAAGGAGTTCCGTAGAGGGCCCCAAAGTAATTCCCAAGGGAACCAAGGGAAAGGTTCCCAGACTCCACCTGAGAGAAAGCAAGGGGCCCGACAGGTAATCCTGTTCAACAGTGACCCCTGAGATGTTACAAATGTGGGGACCTGGGTCACAGGGCGAGTGATCCCAGGTACCACCTACTTGGAAAAACAGCACCCCCTGGTGCTCCACCCCGGCAGATGGCGAATGAAGCCCTGGTGGAGGAGATGGATGTCCAAGGTGGGTGGGGTCCCGCAGAGATGTCCCTTGTCTCTTTAGGAGACTGTGAGGTGGTCCCAGACACCCAACTACCCAATAACACTAAGAAATATGGGCAGTAGGTGACCATCAATGGCAACAAGGTGAAGGCTCTTAGAGACACAGGAGCCAGTGTGACAGATGTCAAGTGTCACCTTGTGTCTCAAGAGCAGATTGTCCCTCATGTATTTTGCCGAGTTGTTGCCGCTGACAACATAGAGAGACATTGTCCAATGGCTCAGGCTCCCTTTGAGTGGGGAGGGGGGGTCTCTGGTACTCTTCAGGTAGCTGTGAGGCCTGCCATGCCTGTTGACTGTTTGTTGGGGAATGATTTGGAGAGCTCACCTTGGGGAAAGATGGAGAAGAGTACTCACTTGGAGATGGTGTGTCTGCTTGACTGGGAGTGTGTGACCACCCGGTCAATGGCAGCCCGTCGGGGTCCTCAAGAGGACCTGGAGCTTGAGAGGGAGGCCTAGGAACCTCCCTTAGGGAGAAGAGGCAGGGGGTGTGGGAAACCGACCACCGAAGTTCCCGCTGCCCAGGAGGAGGTAGACCCTGAGGGGGATGCCCTGGAGTCTACCGGGGAACAGGTAGCTGAACTGGGGGACCTGCCTGAGCGGACCCATTGGCAGCAGGAAGGAGGCCCCTCCAGGGAAGAATTCTGCCAGGAGCGGAGAGAATGCCCTTCTCTTGAGGGCTTGCGGCAACAGGCTACAAGCCAGGCAGCAGGTGATCAGTCTGGATCACATTGGATCTACTGGGAGAATGGTCTCCAGTGAGCCTAAGGTTGCTGAGTCTGAGTCAGCCTGTGTACTGGTGGTACCCCAGAGCTTCAGAGCCTTTCTACTGGGGCTGGCTCATGATGTGCCGTTGGCAGGACATTTGTAGCAGAACAAGACCTTTGAGAGGCTTGTCACCCACTTTCATTGGCCCCAAATGAGCAAGGGTTCAGATACTCATTGCAGGACATGTCAGACTTGCCAGGCAAGTGGAAAGAGTGGGAGGAAGCAAAAGACTCCTCTCCTGTCATTCCCTGTGGTCAATACGCTGTTTGAGCAGGTGGGGATTGACATTGTGGGGACACTGGACCCCAAGACAACCATGGGCAACAGGTTCATTCTGGTCTTGGTGCACCATACCACCCGGAAGCCATACCTCTGAGGACAGTGACGGGCCCCGTGGTGGGACAAGCACTGATGGACATTTTCTCCAGAGTGGGATTCCCTAGTGAGGTAGTGTCTGACCGAAGGACCAACTTCCTTTCCAAGTATATGAAGTCCCTGTGGCAGGAGTGTGGGGTAACTTACAAGATCACCTCTCCTTACCACCCCCAAGGAAATGGGTTGGTTGAAAGATTCAACCGAACCCTAAAGGGCATGATTATGGGTCTTGAGCAACCTATGAGGCGTAAGTGGGACGTCCTCTTACCATGCCTGTTGTTTGCATACTGCAAGGTGCCACAAAAATCTCGAGGGTTCAGTCCCTTTGAGCTTCTCTATGCACACCCAGTCAGAGGACCTCTGAGCCTGGTCAAGGAAGACTGGGAGCAATCT
The DNA here is from genome assembly GCF_964263255.1 of Lissotriton vulgaris. Classification (NCBI taxonomy): domain Eukaryota; kingdom Metazoa; phylum Chordata; class Amphibia; order Caudata; family Salamandridae; genus Lissotriton; species Lissotriton vulgaris. Next base: position 1,345,324,180 of record NC_141693.1, on the reverse strand, counting down.
CCCAGGAAACCTACATGCTGGTCTTTAGGAACCAGACTCGGCGTTTCAGACAACTCGCTGAGGTGAATCTGGAAGCCAGCCAGGAGGAGATGAAGAGATGGTATGACCAGAATGCCACTCTGGTAGAACTTCAGCCTGGTCAGAAAGTGTGAGTCATGGCCCCAGTGGAGCCCTGCGCGCTTCAAGATAAGTAACCGGACCCTTTGAGGTTGTGGAGCGCAAGAGTGATGTCACCTACTTGGTGGACTTGCAGTCTCCCAGGAACCCCTTGCAGGTCCTGCATGTCAACCGCCTTAAGGCCCATTTGGAGAGGTCCAAAGTGGGCATGCTCTTAGCAACAGATGCTGGAATGGAGGAGGAGACTGAGCCTCTTCCTGACCTCCTGTCTGCAACAGAGCACAATGGGTCAGTGGATGGTGTTAGCCTCTCTTCCACCCTGACCCCTGAGCAACAGAATGACTGCCGCCAGTTGCTGGGACAGTTTTCTGATCTGTTCTCCCTGGTTCCTGGTGTCACAGATTGGTGCATCCGTGATGTGGACACAGGAGACAGTTTACCTATGAAGCACAAAACTTACAGGGTAACTGACAGGGTGAGAGCTTGCATAAATAGAGGAGGTCTCAAGGATGCTTGCTTTAGGGGTAATTGAGTCCTCTAGCAGCCCTTGTGCCAGCCCAGTGGTCTTTGTCCCGAAGGCTGCCATGCCGGGTGCCACACCCGAACTCTGTGTGGCCTACAAAGGGCTCAATTCAGTCATAAAGACTAATGCGCACCCCTTCCCCAGAGCTGATGAGCTCATTGTTCGGCTAGGGGTGACACAGTACCTTAGCATGTTTGACTTGACGTCTGGGTACTGGCAGATCGCCTTGACTGATGGGACAAAGGAGAGGTCAGCATTCTCCACACCAGATGGGCATTTCCAGTTCCGGGTTATGCCCTTTGGAATGAAGAATGCCCCTGCCACCTTTCAGAGGTTTGTCAACCAGGTGTTGGTTGGGCTGGATGAATTCAGTGCCACCTACCTGGATGACATCGCAGTGTTCAGCACCAGTTGGGAAAAACACCTGCCCCACCTCTGGGAAGTGTTGTTGGCACTACGAAAGGCAGGCCTCATGATCAAGTGCCAGATCGGGCAGGGTTCCGTGGTGTACTTGGGACACCAAGTTGGGAGCGGCCAGGTGGCGCCCCTAAAACCCAAGATTGAAACCACCCTGGCTTGGGAGCCTCCCAAAACCCAGACAGAGATGAGAGCCTTTTTAGGACTCACAGGGCGCTACAGGAAGTTTGTCAAGGGGGATGGCAACATTTTTGCACCCCCACTGTCTTGCCCTGCAATGTACGCCTTGGACCCACCGACTCCGTTAACGGGCCGCTGCCTGCACCGCATCGAGGGACAACGCGACCTGCAACGCTTTCTTTTCTGCACCGCGACCAACGCCTCAAGAAAAGGTACTGTGACTGAATCTGTCGACATTTAAGTGGGCCCGGACCGACGCGTTCTGCTGGATTTGATAGACTCTGTGCTATTTCAGCAACGCTGTAGAGAGACAGTGCTACCTACTCGCACAGAACTCTGATTTCAGCATTTTTAACAAGAACTTGTGATTTTTAATAGTATTGTGGATTATTTTTGTTGTTTATGGTCTTGTGGTAACTATATAAAAAATACTAATTTTTATAAATATACAACCTGTGTGGTGTCCATTTGTACTGTTGTCACTTGATTACTGTATGTGTTCACAAATGCTTTACACACTGCCTCTGAGTTAAGCCTCTCTGCTCGTGCCAAGCTACCAAGGGGTGAGCAGGGGTTATTTTAGGAGTGTATCCCCTTGCCCAGACAGGAGAGGGTCCCTATTTGTCACAAGTACCTACCTGTGCCAACTAGAAACCCCCAATTCTAACAGTGCCTGTCAAAATCAGTTCCCTACACTCAATGAAACTTGCAAAAAACATAAAGGAATTACTATGATAGAGATTCCTACTGCCAGTAATACACAGTCATCACACATTCCTAAGGGCAATGCAATGTTAGTCTCACCCACCTACTCCTCTGGTTTGCCATACATCTGGCTGTGTAGTGGCAGGAGTGTGTCCAGCAGGTCCTGGTTCTCTGGGGAATGTCCTAGCCATTGTGGCTACCAGAGGATATTGTCACATCAGCAGATAGAGATGGGGAGGAGCAGGAATGAAGCAGGTAGTGCAGGAAAGTGAAGTCTCTAGGGAACAGACAGACTTATATCTAAACAGCAGAGACGGTCTCTAATCCATGCATCAAAAGTAATAGGTCTGCGTTGGTCACATTGTACAAATTGGTCCAACGCATAACTTTGCTAGCAAAAGACACGCCAGCCGCGATGTTTAAACACTCTTCATGTGATCACTGTTGAAATGGATACATTGGTGATGGAAGGTAACAGAGTCGTTTTTCATGCGCTGAAGACATGAGTCCAAATATGTGTCACTCACCAAAGCAATCAATAGCCAATGGCTGTCACCGAATCGTTTCAGATGCAGATAACGCGTCCTATCAATACTCACCCGCGTCTTTCACCATGACAACCAATGGCTGTAACCAAATTCTTTCGGATGTGGATAATGCATCCTTTGAATACTCACCCGCGTCTTTCACCATGACAACCAATGGCTGTTACTGAATCGTTTTGGATGCGGATAACGCGTCCTTTGAATACTCACCAGCGTCTTTCACCATGACAACCAATGGCTGTTACCGAATCGTCTCAGATGCGGATAACGTGTCCTTTGAAAACTCACCCGCGTCTTTCACCACGACAACCAATGGCTGTAACCATATCGATTTGGATGAGAATAATGTGTCCTTTGAATACTCACCTGCGTCTTTCACCATGAAAACAAATGGCTGTTACAGAATCGTTCTGGATGTGGATAATGCGTCCTTTGACTAATCGGTCGTCAGAGCACACACTGCTGTGAATGATGTCTCTTAGTACAGTACTTGTGTGTATGTACTTTAGATAGAAAAAATAACTTTACATGAATGAGACCCACTCCCATGAGGAGCTAAACTTAAGGGACACATGACACACTGCATAATTTGCATGTAAAGCATGTCAGGATTTGAAAGCTTGTTATCTGCATTTTATTTTATGTGTGGATGTACATGTGCAATCTTTTCTTCCCAGTGCATTTGTGTACTGGAAGCCAATTACACAATTTCCACAATTTTCAGACTGCAGATGTGTTGTGTAAGTGATGGCTAAGGATTTTACCATTGAAGAGTGGACCGTTAAATCATTATACATCTTCATCTTATTTGTGCACTGTGATTTACTAGTCTATCTGTGTTCCCCAGTCTGCAGTGTATGGTATTGCTACATATTTCAAAATCCAATACCTTGAAAATAGTCTGTGTATGTGATTTTATGTGTAATGTAGACATAACTTAATGTCAGTGTCCAACCTGTGACAGTGTTGGGCATGACTGAGTATGTGAGATGATGTGTATATCAGGTGTTACACGTCTCCTGCATTACATGTTCCTATTCGGTCTACCTATTGCACATGTAATGGTTTTTTTAAACCTTGAAGTACCATATTTTAACTGTAAATCCTTGGAATATGTGTTGTTTGCAGACATTCATGATGTCCGACACTATTGACTTTTACATTACACCACTATAATTGCTGTGTCACCATACCTTGATAACAAGTCAGTGTATGATACTGTATGCAGAAATATGTATCTAAGGGCATTTCTAAAACATAACATCATGTTTTTGAAGGATCTGTTGGTTCAGTTGTGTTCACATTTCATGTTCGGTTTGTCTCTAAACATGCTGCTTGGTACATTGATTCTAAACAGTGCCCAGATCGCCCAGATCGCTCACTCCTTTTTGCCTGAAGAACCTTTCCTTTCATTTTTTCATTTCCTTTCCTCTCTATTCTTACCTCTCCAGTACGATACAGGACTGTGCCTTACTGCAAGAATTGTTTGTTGCTAAATGTATTTAAACTCTCAAACACTCGAATTGATTTATAATAAATTCCTTGTCCGGCTGGGCAAGGAAAATATATAGCAGCCTATTGTTATGTTATGTTATGTTATGTTAAAAAAATATTTCTAGAGCGCACTATCACCAATTGGTTGCTTGGCGCTATGATCAGTGATAACATGAACATGGAGGAAAGAGGATTATTGGAATGCTTGTCTGAACAGCCAGGTCTTCAAGGCTTTCCGGAAGGAGAGAAGATCCTGACAGTTCCGGGTCTCCGACGGGAGAGAGTTCCACAGGCGGGGGGCAAGGGTGGCAAACCTGCGGCCTCCTGCGCGTTTTAAGTTGAAAGAAGGTGGCTGCAGGAGGTTCTGGTGGAGTGAGCGAAGGTTGCGGGATGGGGTGTATTTGGAAATCAGGTTGTTGATGAATAGTGGACTTTTGTGGTATAAGGACTTGAAGATTATACAGCCGGTTTTGAAGGCACATCGCTGGGCCACAGGGAGCCAATGTAGTTTCTTAAGGAGGGGAGTGGCTGCCTGGCGCCTAGGTTGATTCAAAATTAACCTTGCTGCATGATTCTGTGCCATCTGGAGTCGCTTCACTAGGTAGTTGGGAAGACCTAGGTAGATGGAGTTAGCGTAATCCAGGTGGGACAATACAGTAGCGATCACCACTTGGGTGAGTGCCTCAGATGTAAGCAGGCGGCGTACTTTCCGAATTTTCTTCAGTTGGAAGAAACACTTGGAGACCACTTGACCAACTTGGGTTTTGAGGGATAGGTCACGGTCCACAGTGACTCCTAGTGTTTTGGCTGACAGAGAGGGTGTTGGGGCTTGGCCTAGTTCGGGAGGCCAGTAATGCGGGCCCCAGAACTTACTGCTCTCGCCGGTCAGGACTAATTCCGTTTTGCCCGGATTTAATTTAAGCTGGTTTTGGTCCATCCAGGTTTTAATGAAATTCATTGTGGACTGGAAGTGCCGTATAGAGTCTTCGGTGTTATCGATGGTAAACAGCAGCTGTAAGTCGTCTGCGTAGTTGAAGACTCTCACCTGATTGTCTCTCAAGGTCTGGATCAGAGGGAGTATATACAGGTTGAATAGGTGAGGAGATAGGGAGGAGCCCTGTGGCACTCCGCAGGTGATATCCTGTTTGGTGCCCATTAAGTCGCCAAGGCGTAGAGTTTGGTTGCGGCCAGTCAAGAAGGATCTCAGCCAACCGGCTGCAAGATCCCTGACGCCGGCTTGTTCGACACGGTCGACCAAGATGTTGTGGTCGACCGTGTCGAAGGCGGCCGAGAGGTCTAGTAGCACCAGGGCTTGTGGAGAGCGTCTGTCCGTACAGTCGCGTAAGGTGTCCAGGACTGTCGTGACTACTGCTTCGGTTGAGTGGGCCGGCCGAAAGCCTGCCTGATGGGGGTTGAAGCAGGAGGATTCCTCGAGGAAGTTGGACAGACATTTGGCCACATGTGCCTCAAGGACTTTTGCCAGGTAGGGCAACAGTGAGATCGGGCGAAAGTTGGCCTTGCAGGCTGGGTCAGCCCCCGGTTTTTTTAGAAGAGGAATGACTATGGCTTCTTTGAAGGCTGTCGGAACTAAGCCAAGAGTCAAGGAGTTGTTCAAAATTGTAAGGGCAGGAGTTGGGTGGGCCAGGAAGCACTCTTTTAAAATGTGGGGCGGGCAGCTATCTGAAGGAGCGCCAGATTTTACTCTGGATAAAAGTTCTTGAAATTGGTCCTGGGTGATGGGTGGGAAACTGCTCAGAATATGGTGGCTGGGTTTGATTGACATGCCAGAGGTGAGAAGACACACTGGTCGAGGGATGCTGGCTTTAATGTCCTGTATTTTATCGATGAAATAGACGTTAAGTGAATCACATAGCGTCTGGGTCGGGGTGATCTTAGGGCGGGCTGTGTCGAGGTTTGTAAGATCATTGAGGATGGAAAAGATCTCTTTAGATTTATTTGTGGATTCCAGAATTTTCGAGGAAAAGTAGGACGCTTTCGCCGTCTGGATATCTGTCATGTATTCTTTCCGAGCTTTCGTAAAGATCTCTTTTAAGTCAGGGTCGTACTTCTTACGCCATTGGCGTTCAAGTTGTCGTAGGGCCAATTTCTTTACTTTAAGGTCAGTGGAGAACCATCGGTTAGCGTCAGCGAGTCTTGCCCGTTTGATTTTTTTGAGGGGGACATGGGAGTCCCTGGCTGTGTTTAGCCAGCTGGTTAGCGAGGAGACCGAGGAGTTGATCTCGTCTTGCGTAGGTGGGATGGTGTTAGCTAAAGACTCCAAAAAAGCAGATTTATTTGTTGGATTCCAATTCCTAGCTAACCCGCCTCCAACAGGAGTGGCGGTGGTCATAAGAGGGATGCAGAGGTTAAATTGCAGGAGGGCATGGTCAGACCAAATACATGGTGATATAGTAGGAGCGGTGGTACAGGTGGTATTGGACCACAGTTGGTCGAGGATGTGGCCCTTACAGTGGGTAGCAGAGGAGACTAGCTGGGTGAGGTTAAGATTAGTGAGAAGGTCCGACAGTTCGGCTGAGTGGGGGCCCTCCAGGGGGTCTTTGTACCAGTAATTTAGGTCTCCAATCAGAAACATTTTAGGGTGCTCGAGTGCTAGGTTAGCAAGTTGGTCGGCCAAGTTCATGGGAAAAGTCGGCATTGAAATCGGGGGCCTGTACAATAAAACACATGTAATTGTCGAGTTCGAAGTGGTGATTTTTAGCACAAGATTGTCTGAACCCTCCAGCGAGAGGCCAGCGAGGTGGGTGACGGAGAGATTGGAGCGGATGATAGCCGCTACTCCACCCCCTTTCCCGCTGGTTCGGTCAGCGTGGATGATGTAATAGTTGGGAGGTAGTGCCGCAATAATATCAGGGGCAGAGTCAGGGTTTAGCCATGTCTCCGTGAGTAGGAGAATGTCCGGTCTCTCTATATCTAGTAGGAGAAATATATCCAACTGGTGTCTGACCAGGGAGCGAGTGTTTAGGTAGAGGATGGTGAGCGGTGGCGGGGGTGCATTTCTCTGCGTATGCTGTAGCGTCGGGGTGGTGAAATGGCAGCCCTGGGACAGAATGCCATTAAAGCAGAGGCGGCTGAGGGTGTCTCTTGGTAGCAAGCCCTGTCCTTTGTATCTATAGCTCAGGAGTGCTGACCTAGAATAGATGCAGGGACGGGCAGCATGGACTGCCCCTGGTCCCGGCCGGTCGCGGACGGGCGCAGACGGGCTTGTCTTAGGCGCGTCTTCGACGCGCCATCGACGCGCCCGCTGCGCTCGTCCGCTGCGCTTCCTGGGGAGATGGTTCATTAGTAGCCGTAGAGGTGGGAGGGGCCGAGCACAGTGCAGCTCGCCTGCTCCTCACCTGAAGGTAATATCCGCTAGGCTTCCCGGCAGCGCCTGACAGCAGCGGTGGGGCGGGAACAGGGAGTGAGGTGTCGCCCAACAAAGGCGTCGATATCACAGGGAACAGAATCACACAAAATTACACTTTTAAAAATGCTTCTTTTAAAAGCGAAGGAATTCGCGGTTTAAAACAGTTTTCCACAAAGCATTAAACTTTCAACCCAGGTCCCGGCTTCCGCCTCAAGACCTCCGCATTCCGTGCACACTATTGTGGTCTATATGATACTAGTTTGTCACTCCATTTTGCTGAGGACCTTTGTTTTTCTTAATAAAGAATGCAGAACAATGTCATACATTCACCCCAGTACAGAGACTGCCCCTAAATCCATTGTTTTCTTGCTCACCATGCCATTCCAGTTTGAGCCCAGCCATATGCAAATCTGTCTTGACCCTGTGCCCCATGGGAACAGCCCAGCCCGAACTGCCAAGCTAGGTCCTCCCTAGACTGGAAACAAGCATCCTAGGACCGGTTTCGAGCTTTCAGCTCTCATCAGCCAGGATAGCTTGATTCCAGTGGCATGGAGAGCACAGGACTCACGTCCGAGCATACCCAGCCCACTCGGGGTGTCAATGCAAATACAACAGTTGATGGACAGAATGCAGAACAATGTCGTACATTCACCCCAGTACAGAGATCTGGGACTAAATCCATCGTTTTTTTGCTCACCATGCCATTCCAGTTTGGACCCTTTGACTGGGGGTGAATGTTTTAATTTGTTCTACATTCCATCCATCAATTGTGTATCTTTTGCCTTCTTGCCCAAAGTGCGCCAGGTATGCCCAGACGTGGGTCCAGGGCTCACTGTGCCACTGGAATCAAGCTATCCTAGCTGAAGAGGGGTGAAACCCCGAAACCGGTCCTAGGATGCTTGTTTCGGGCCAGACTGGCTTGGCAGTTCGGGCTGGACTGTTCCCATGAGGCACAGGGTCAAGACTGATTTGCATATGGCCAGGTCTAAACTGGGGTGGCATGGTGAGCAAAAGAATCATGGATTTAACCCAGATCTCTTGACTGGGGGGTGAATGTTTTGATTTGTTCTGCATGCCGTCCATCAAATGTGTGTCTTTTGCTTTCTCGCCCTAAGTGTGCCAGGTATGGCCAGACGTGGGTCCTGAGCTTGATGTGCCACTGAATCAAGCTATCCTGGCTGAAGAGGGGGTGCAACTCCGAAAACGGTCCTAGGATGCTTGTTTCCGGTCCAGGGAGGACCTGGCTCGGCAGCTCAGGCTGGACTGTTCCCACGAGAACAGGGTCAAGACTGATTTGCATATGGCTAGGTCTAAACTGGGGTGGCATTGTGAGCAAAAGAATGATGGATTTAACCCAGATCTCTTGACTGAGGGTGAGTATTTGATTTTTTGTGAATTTCGTCCATCAATTGTGTGTCTCGCTCTTCTCTCCCGAGCCGAGTGGTCGCTCCCCAGTGTCTTTGACGACACCTGGTATCGTTGTGCAGCGCCTCATTGTTATTGCCTGCAATCTGCCTTGCTTAGCGCGTTTGTGCTCTGTTGGCATTTTACATTGCCGCTTTTGCTCTGTTTGGATTTGTAATTGCCAGTGTAACTTTGTTTGTGCTTGCGCGTTACCCCCCAGCGCTCCGCTGCCATTTTGTTTGTTGTTGTGGTCCGAGTAAACCCGCCCCGCCTCCCAGCTGAGCCGCCCTCCCACAGACTACTTCCAGCGCTTCACTCCCTCGTAACTCTGTGACTCGCTCTTCTCTCCCGAGCCGAGTGGTCGCTCCCCAGTGTCTTTGACGACACCTGGTATCGTTGTGCAGCGCCTCATTGTTATTGCCTGCAATCTGCCTTGCTTAGCGCGTTTGTGCTCTGTTGGCATTTTACATTGCCGCTTTTGCTCTGTTTTGATTTGTAATTGCCAGTGTAACTTTGTTTGTGCTTGCGCGTTACCCCCCAGCGCTCCGCTGCCATTTTGTTTGATGTTGTGGTCCGAGTAAACCCGCCCCGCCTCCCAGCTGAGCCGCCCTCGCCCCTCCCCCTCCACTATCCATATATGACAGCAGGTCCCGCGCGCAGCGTTTACGCGCAGCGATCGCGCCCAATCCGCGCCGAAGGTGCGCCAAAGGTAAGCCCGTCTACGCCCGTCCGCGCCTGGACCGCGCCCAGCGCCAGTCCCCCTGGCCCTCGTCATGCCCTCCCCTCCCGCATTATCTACGATGCCTCTACCCTCCTAGCCCTAAACCCCGGCCGCCCCCCCAACTGCGTCCAAGCCGCTCCTGGACAAACCCACGGACCTTTCTCATGCTACTCCTGCAAATTCGACGGCAATGTCTACAACTCCGATACGATCACACCACAGATACCCGACCCCAACAACCTACAATGCATCTTGCTCAACACCCGTTCGGTCCACAGGCACGCCATTGACCTATGGAACCTACTAGACACCATCGCTCCGGACGTCGCCTTCCTAACAGAAACATGGATGAACGCCTCTTCTGCCCCAGACATCACCATTGCCATCCCTGAAGATTATAAGATCATACGCAAAGACCGTACCGGCCACACAGGAGGAGGAATCGCTATCGTCCATAAGAAATCCATCCGCATCTCAACCAGCTCTGACGTCAATCTCGCCAACTCCGAACACCTCCACTTCCAAATCCACATCGACCCCAAGACCACACTCAGAGGCACCCTCCTTTACAGACCTCCAGGACCCCGCGCACAATTTAGTGAGGACATCACGGACTTCATCACTCCACACGCACTCCCCTCCAAAGATTACATCCTTTTGGGAGACCTCAACTTTCACCTTGAAAAGCACAACGATCGCAACTCCTCCACCCTCCTGGACAACCTCGCTAACCTCGGACTTAAACAACTTGTCAGTTCCCCCACCCACATCGCAGGTCACACACTCGACCCTATCTTCACCTCCAGCAATCATGTCTCCTTCAGTCACACCACGAATCTCCTTTGGACAGACCACAGCTGCGTTCACTTTACCTACAACAAGCCCAAACCCAACAACCACCCCCAACCAACTCTGCAAAGAAACTGGAACAAAATCACCATCGACCAGATCTCCTCATCACTTCTTCTTATCCCCCCAGCCCACTCCTCTAACCCCGATCAAGCCGCCTCCAACCTCACCCTATGGCTATCCAACAGCGCCGACATCCTAGCCCCACTGAAAAAACGACAAAACAAACCCGGCAGCAAGAAGGCCTCCTGGTTTAACGATGATCTTAAGAAATCCAAAAAACTCTGCCGCTCCCTTGAGAAGGCCTGGAAAAAAGATCCAACCACCAGCACCAAGGTAGCCTTCAAAAACGCCACCCGCTTACACCACCAATTGATCCGAAAAGCCAAGAAAGCCGCTTTCAAGGACCGACTAGATAATAACGCCCACAACAGCAAAGAACTATTCAATATCGTCAAGGAATTTACCAATCCCACGGCCAACTCCAACGACATCACCCCCTCCCAAGCCCTCTGCGACTCCCTAGCCTCATTCTTCCACAACAAAATCGCAGACATCCACAACAGCTTCGATAACCAACCCGAAGACCAACCCACCCAACCCCTGGCAGGACCCCCACCTCCCTTGAACACCCTCAACAACTGGAACCCAATCTCCACCGAGGACACCATCCGCCTGATGAACTCCATCCACTCAGGTTCCCCAACTGACCCCTGCCCTCTCCACATCTTCAACAAAGCAGACTCCATCATAGCACCACACCTCCGAGATGTCATCAACTGCTCCTTCAATTCCGCCACCTTCCCGGAAAACTGGAAACATGCCGAACTCAGCGCCCTCCTGAAGAAACCCACAGCGGACCCCACCGAACTCAAAAACTACCGCCCCATCTCGCTCCTTCCATTCCCGGCCAAAGTCATCGAGAAAGCGGTCAACAACCAGCTCGCCGCCTTCCTTGAAACAAACAAATCCCTCGACTCCTCACAATCCGGCTTCCGAGCCAAACACAGCACTGAAACCGCCCTCATCGCAGCAACAGACGACATTCGAACTCTACTGGACAACGGAGACACAGTCGCCCTCATCCTCCTCGACCTCTCCGCAGCCTTCGACACAGTCTGCCATAGCACCCTTCTACAGCGCCTCAAAAACATCGGAATACAAGGAAAAGCATTGGAATGGATCACCTCGTTCCTCACCGGAAGAACACAGAGAGTCCGCCTCCCACCATTCATCTCAGAGGCCACTGAAGTCCTCTGCGGCGTACCCCAAGGATCCTCACTCAGTCCCACCCTCTTCAACGTATACATGAGCCCCCTCGCGGCCATCGCACACCAACACAACCTCAACATCATCTCCTACGCGGATGACACTCAACTGATCCTTTCACTCACCAATGACCTTAGCACCGCCAAAAATAACCTACACGAAGGAATGAAAGAAGTAGCCGAATGGATGAAACACAGCCGTCTGAAATTGAACTCAGATAAAACAGAAGTCCTCATCTTAGGCACCTCCCCCTCTGCCTGGGACGACTCTTGGTGGCCAGAAGCCCACGGAAAAGCACCCATCCCGACGACGGACCACGCACGGAACCTAGGCGCCATCCTGGATTCCTCACTTTCAATGAATAGACAAGTCAACGCCGTCTCGTCATCCAGCTTCAACATTCTTCGCATGCTCAAAAAAACATTTCGTTGGATCCCCACCGAAACTAGGAAAACGGTCACCCACGCTCTGGTCACGAGCCGACTGGACTACGGAAACACCCTCTACGCCGGTACTACCGCTAAACTCCAGAAAAAACTCCAACGAATCCAGAACGCTTCAGCTAGGCTCATATTAGACATCCCGCGCAACGAACACATCTCTGATCACCTGAAAAACCTCCACTGGCTCCCCGTCAATAAGAGGATTACTTTCCGGCTCCTAACCCACGCACACAAAGCACTCTACGAAATCGGACCAGAATGCCTCAACGCATGACTATCCTTCTACACCCCCGCACGCCAGCTACGATCTTCCAACCAAGCCCTGGCCACTGTACCTCGCATCAACAAAACCACCATGGGAGGTAGATCCTTTTCCTACCTGGCAGCTAAAACCTGGAACTCACTTCCCACTCACCTTCGCCTCACTCAGAACCACCTAGCATTCAGAAAGCTACTTAAAACGTGGATATTTGACCAGTAATTCCCCACCCCTCTATTTGACCAGTAATTCCCCACCCCTCTTCAAGCGCCTTGAGACCCTCTGGGTATGTAGTGCGCTATATAAATTGTATGACTTGACTTGACTTGACTCTTTTGCATTCTCTTACTACGTGCGCCAGGTATGCCCAGACGTGGGTCCTGGGCTCACTGTGCCACTGGAATCAATCTATCCTGGCTGATGAGAAGTGAAACCCCAAAACCGGTCCTAGGATGCTTGTTTCCAGTCTAGGGACGACCTGGCTTGGCAGTTCCGGATGGACTGTTCCCATGAGGCACAGGGTCAAGGCTGATTTGTATATGGCCAGGTCTAAACTGGGGTGGCATGGTGAGCAAAAGAATGATGGATTTAACCCAGATCTCTTGACTTGGGGTGAATGTTTTGATTTGTTCTGCATTCCGCCCATCAATTGTGTGTCTTTTGCCTTGTTCATATTAAAAGGCCAGAAGGGAAATTTGTGTGGAGATGCTGGATAAATCTTAATTCAAATCTTCATAAACAAACATTTTTCTTTATCACCATACCTATACTGTCCAAAATTCTATCAAGTTGAAAGAATTGTACAAATGTATTATTGAGCTTTCTGTATTTTTGGAAATATTTTCCAAATGGGTTGGGCAAGTTATTGTTCTTAAAGGCCCACAAGTGTCCTACGAAATCCATTCGCATATATGGAAAATCATGTTGCCTGTATACATGGACAACTATTGCACATATGCAGACATTTGAGGAGCACATGATGTATTTATTGATCAATTTCATATGGCCTTTGGTAGTTTATATTTTGATTAATTAGTGATATGTTTACTTGCCTTACAATTTTCGTATCTAAAGAAGCCTTAGTGTGTGGTCAGCCAGACTGTAATCTTTTTAACTGAAAGATAGCTATGGACTAAGATTTCCTGTAGGACGTTGTTTCTATAAAAGTGATGGAAGCATGTGGTCACATTTCATAATGTTCCAGTCTTTGGATAGGATGACTGGAGAGAGATTTATGGCTTTGTTCCACCCCTACTACTTTCTGTATTAAGCGCTTATTGATCCATAGTTTATTTGTGCATATGTTTGATGTGCCACATAAAAGTGGGAGTAGTCAAGGGATAATGGTTATGCGAAGCATCAATGAAGCCTATATATTCAAGCCAAGCCTTCACTTCCATCAGTGATGGTATGCTTGTCTTCAAGATATGCAGGGGTGCTGATAGTGATGACTTTGTAAATGGTACTGCTGGTTTTGAAAATTATGTGGGGCATCAAGAGAAGCCAAAGTAATTCCATCAGGATGGAGGGTGGTGTGATTCTTTTCTGTCTGGGTAATAGTGTGTGTTTTTTCTATTTTATAATGTACATGCACCAGTCCATCTAGAAGGAGGGATCCCACTCACACTAGAGGGACACCTCTGTGAGCTCTGTGTATTTTAATCAGTTCTCCATCGAACCTCATAAGTACAGTTTCAAAGAGGTATTTTTGAGACACTTCTTTGGGGATTCCACATATATGCATGTTTTTACACCATGACCAGTGCTTCAGGTCTTGACATTTCCCTTAAAGAATAATGTGCTATTCCTCTAGCATTAGCCTCCAACTCTGCAACTATTCACAATCATCAACTTGCTCATCTTGGTTGGTCCTTGGTTCATTCACTTTGTCCCTCAAGTCAATGACTTTCTGCATATCCTTCAAGTCTTTTAGCAGGTCTGCTTTGACACTCTTTATTTATTTTTTAAAGCAATGAAAAGCTTGAAAGAGAAAGTCTTTCCTAATGGTCTGAACCAGTTGCCACACTGGTCGGACTCCAATCCATCTTAGGCCTGATAGCTCTCACCTAGTTACCCATTTCGTAGGTTGCACTTTTTTTGTAGGAGGTCTTTGATGTTTTCGTCGTTCCTATTCCAACATCCTATATTTGCCTTTGTTTCATGGCACCCTCCTGGCTAATTTACGTTCATCCCTCTTTTTCCATGACTAACCACGTGCTAGATCAAATGCTCCTAAACTGAGCACTGTTCACCTTACTCTTATCTTGGATATGCTCTGAGAAATAATTTGATCAGCTGGCTGAATCTTATCTGCATTCAGATGTGCTCTTGCTACACTGTCATAATTGATCTAATCTTTGGTTTCCAAGGTGATTCAGGTGGAGCAATGCCTAGGTACACCCCAGGATCCGCTGTCAGCCAGCAAACAGGAATTTAGTACCATTTAATTCCTATTAATTATTGAGGTTTCTCGCCATTGCTGTCTGCCTTTAAGAGGCTAACTTTCTCTAAATTAAAGTGGGGAGCCCTTGGGCACCAGCTATCATTACCTGCTGCTCAATTTCCTCCTCATCTGTAGACCTGGGAGCAGTTCACATGGCTGCTGACTCAGATGATCTGGGTGTACCCCTGAGCTGGCGAAGAGATTTGTTTATTGCTTCAGTGTCTTTGCTGGGGCTAGGCTAGACGTGGCCACACTATGACCACAAGTATATTCTCCCAGTAAGGAGATTATGCCTCAGAGTCTTTCAGCAAATTCTTATCACCAGGTTGCCAGTGCTTCATCTCAGAACTCAAGGTAGTGGATGTGTCTATTTTCTTCCCACCACAACTTTTTAGCTTTAAGTTTAAAGTTAATGAAGAGAGTTCTGGGCAAAGGCAGTGGGTGAAATCACTCAGTATTGATGGCCCCTACATTTGTCTTGCATGGAGGTGCTTGCATCTGAGGCTGAGTGCACGCTTATTTTAATGCACTCTCAGCACTCTTCAGGGAGAGCATCTGTGATGCATTCTAGCACTCCTGCTGACCCAGACTACCAAGTGCCACCCTCTGGGTCAATCTTTGTTTCCCCAGGGCCATGCAATGATCCAGCTAATCTCTCACTAACCTCTTTTGGTGGCACCACCAGGACTCCCCAGTACAAACACCTATCTCGTTGTAGAATCCTCTAGCTGCTGTTTCCCACCAAGGAACAAGAGAGAAGCAACCAGGCCCCTTTTTCCGTTCTGTGTTTTCTGACTAACAGCAGCTGAAAAAAAGTTTCCTCCTCTTCCACTACTTTTGGCGTGGGGTAGCCATCTTGGTAGTGGAAGCTGCTCTAGCCCCTTGTTTTGTTGTTCAACTCCATCATGCGACCGTCTTTTCCCCTTCTAGGAGGCCTGGATGATTACCCCGGCTCTTATAGTTGACTGAGCAAGATTTTAGGTCCTGATGGGGTACCGCTGCAGGTGGATGGCGGGCAATTAACATGGCTAGGCGCAGAGCACAATGCTCAAGTATTGCAAAACCAGGCAGTATCTGTGAGGCCTGCATACACAACATGTCTACATTTGTCCTTCACTGGTAACCAAACACCCCATTGTAGGGCTTGTCTCTCAGAGGGTAGCGTTGCAGAGCAGTCTAAGGCTTACTCAAATTTCAAGTTCAAGTTTATTTAGCAGAGTTACTTAAAACCATTGCTACAAAATATCTCATTACGTGCCATCGGTTATTAAAAATATTAAAAACAATTAAAAGACATTATAACCAAATGGTGTTTACAGGACATTAAAGGAATAAGCAGTTATTTAGCAGCGTCCGACTTTTCCTTGTCAGCTGTATTGTTGTTCTGACTAGGCATTTTCTTCTCCACTTGTCTTAAGAATTTGACAAAGCGGCAGTTAAGCTGCGTGTCCTCGGGTGCAAAACATGCCAGCACAGCCTGTCTCCGTGTGCAAATACCTCTCTGGTTAAAAAGTGATTTTAGGTTTAAAGTATTTTATTGCAGCATCGAAAAAACAAGAAACAACACAGGCCAACAATTACAATTGTCTCGGTGGGGATAGAGCAATCAATTCGCCATAGGAGTGCGGCCTGTGGCTACAGTGATAGAAGGCCAGCAGCACTCAAGGTTGTATGACAGGCGCACATTCGTGTGAGACATGACCAGAACTCAACTCCCCCTCACCCAACTCCCCCCCACCCTTCCCCATACCTATCCCCACCCCCCATCCCCCGTACTGTGCTAAGAGTGCCCTACGTCGCCAATGCAGAAGAGCGCCCAATCCCCCCACCCTTCCTGTGGTCACTAGTGGTTCATGTGGACGGGGCCGCCGGGGATGTCAGTCGCAGCAGTTTAAGGTACCGGGGACAAGTGATTTCCCTGAATTCTGACCGTAGCAAGGTATGAAAGGGCAGCCACAACTCCTCGAATGTATCTACCTCCCCAGGGACATCTTCTCCATCCCCAAGACATGCCACAACCTGTGCAACCAGCCAACAGCAGTGGGAAGTGTAGTGGTGCGCCAATGAATAAGTATGTTCTGGATCGCTGAACCCAACGCGGTTGCTATTTGCCTACCTTTTTTGGGTTTTAGAGGATACATCAGGCTGTTGGGCACACCCAGCAGAACATAGGCAGGGAAGCGCGGGAGTTCAATTTCAAAGCACCGGTCTATCTCCTCCAGCACCTCCTCCCAATAGGGGCTCAGTAAAGGGCATTCCCATAGGACATGAGTAAGCGTTCCGACCTGCCCACATTCTCGCCAGCATGTCTGAGGGATATTATGATTCATTTCGTGCAGTCTTGCGGGGGTGTAGTACCAGTAGGTGGAAATTTTTGTGAGTGTTTCGGTGAGCCCCGTGTGATAGGCGGAGTGCCGTGCCCGGTAGGAAATGTGATCCTCAGTCAATGTGTCCCAGCGGCCTACCAAGTTCCCGTTCCCAGCGTTCTCGACCGGGATTGTAGATGTGGGACGAAGGGGGTTGCAGGAGCTTATATAGATCCGAGATGAGCTTGGCGTCCGAAGAGCGTGTCACCAGCCATCGTTCGTAAGGTGTGAGTTTCCGATCAGCCAGTTCCCGCACCTGCGGTTGAAGCGCCCAGTGACGCACCTGCATATACCGCAAGCGTTCCGTTTCAGGCAGATCAAATTCCCGCCGGAGGTCCTGGAAGGGCACGGCCCCTTCGGGGCCATACATGTGGAACAAAGCAGAGCATCGAGCCGCGCGCCAGCGCACAAACGCTCCGAGTTCCATACCGGGGCCGAAGTCCGGGTTGTCCATTATCGGGGTGAACGGCGACGGAAAGGTGGTGAGTTCGTGTTTGCCGTTCACCGCATCCCATATCTGCAGTGGGACCCTTGTGACAAAGGAAGCATAAAGGTTGGGTGGGCGGTGGGGCCTACGCAAGAATGGCACCTCCTGCAGTGGTCGACCCGCCACCGCCTGGTCCTGGAACAACCAATGTTTGTCGGACTCCCACCTACTCCACTCCACCAGGTATCGGAGTTAAGCTGCTTGAAAATATTTGGTCAGGTCCGGTATGCCTAGGCCACCGGACTCAGGCGCCAGCGTGGAGAGAGCTCTCTTAAGCCTGGGTTTGCGGCCCTGCCATACAAAGCGAGCGATATCCGCCTGGACCTGTCGGATCCACCCTTTAGGAGGCTGAAGCGGTAGGGCTTGGAAGAGATACAGGACTTGCGGTAGGAGGGTCATTTTCACCGCTGCTATCCTGCCAAGCAGTGACAGCATTCCCTTATCCCACCGGGCGAGTTCCTCCTTGACTTTCTTGCCCATAGCCGCGTAGTTGGCCGATACCATAGCAGGAAGGAAGGGCGCCAGGAGGATGCCCAGGTAAGGCACCAAGTCCTTAGACCAGCTCAAGGGAAAAAGCCTCTGTAAGTCAGATTTCGTCGTGGGAGATAGTGAGATGTCAAGGGCCGCCGACTTCCCCAAGTTCATCTTGAAACCTGCTACCCTGGTGAAGCTATCCAATTCAGTGATGCACGCGAGGAGGGATCGACCTGGGTCGTCTAGCGTCAGAATGACATCGTCCGCGTAAAGACTAAGAGTGTGCACGAACCCCCCCATTCGGATGCCTGTCACTGCCAGGTTACTACGAACCCTCTGAGCGAACGGCTCCATGTAAAGGGCAAATAGAAGTGGTGACAGTGGGCACCCCTGCCGGGTACCCCGCCCTATCATTTATTTATTTATTTATTTATAAAAACATTTATAAAGCGCGAACGACGGCCCTTGGGCATCTCGGCGCTAGAGTTACTGCAGTGTGTTAAGCCTCATGAGACAGGAGTTCATTGGTTGAAGAGCCATGTTTTTAGTTGCTTGCGGAAGATCCAGAGGGAGGGGCTAGTTCTGATTGATTCTGGTAAAGTATTCCACAGTTTAGGTGCGGCTACCATGAATCTTCTGTCCCCCCAAGAAACAAATTTGGTTCGGGGTACCACTAAATCATGCTGGTGAGATGAGCATAGCATTCTTGAAGGACGGTAAGGAGTAAGGTTTTGAACAAAGAACGCCGGTCCAACATTTTTCAGAGCCTTGTAAACCAGGCAGAGGGACTTAAACATGACTCTCTTTCTCACTGGCAGCCAGTGCAACTGTCTTATAGTGAATGCGGCCGAGTGATGTTTGGGGATGCGCCCTAAGAGCCTAGCAGCAGCATTCTGAATGGCCTGCATTTTCCAGAGCACTCTCTCCTGGGCACCTAGGAACAGTGCGTTGCAGTAATCTAGGGTCGACAAAACAAGGGAACTAACCAGTGTTTTGCCGGCACTTTCCGGCAGGAAAGGCAGGATTTTTTTAATGAGCCGCAGTTTATGGAAGGCTGAGGAAGAGATTTGGTTAGCATGTGGCATAAAATTTAGGTGGTCGTCGAAAAGGACTCCCAAATTCCTCACTTTGTTTGTTGGGTCCGGGGGTTGGCCCATAGATGATGGCCACCAAAGGGGGGACAATTGCGGGGATAGGTTGCCAAAGATTACCACCTCTGACTTATCAGAGTTTAATTTCAGGCAATTTTGAGCCATCCAACTTCCGATAGCCAACATGCCTTGATTAAAGGTGTTCGCTATTTTGAGACCGTCGTTCTTAACTGCGAGGACCAGTTGAGTGTCATCTGCATAGGAGGTTAGGCTCATCCCGTGTGCCCTGATGACTTTGGCAAGGTCCGACACATAGATGTTAAAAAGTGTCGGACTTAGGGATGAGCCTTGAGGAACTCCACATGGCAGAGACAAGGGGGGGGATTCGAAAGGTCCGATGGTAACGACCTGGGATCTATTTGCCAGGAAAGAGGCAAGGAGACTCCTAGCCTTGCCTTGAATCCCAATGCTTTCGACACGGTCGACCAAGGTGGTGTGGTCGACCGTGTCGAAGGCAGCCGATAGGTCCAGCAAGATGAGAACAGCTGTACCTCCGGCATCCCGGATAGATCTGATATCATCCGCCGCTTTAACCAGAGCGGTCTCCGTGCCATGGAATTGGCGGAACCCGAACTGTGATTCGTACAAAAGTTTATATTCCTCGATAAAGGACGAAAGTTGGAAGTTCATTATTTTCTCAACTATTTTGGCCATCAGTGGGAGACTAGCGATAGGGCGGTAGTTTTTCAACTCTTCCTTATCGAGGGTGGGCTTCTTAAGGAGAGGTTTTATTAAGGTCTTTTTCAGTGTCTCTGGGAAGATGCCGGTACAGAACATAGAGTTGCAGATTTCAGTTATGGCAGGGATGACTGTTTCCATAATTGGTCGTAGCACCTTCAGGGGACAAGGGTCTAGAGCTGATCCCGATTTAATAGATGACACTGTATTCTGTACCTGTAAACAGGTGACCTCGTGAAACTGGGAGAGAGTATGACTCTGGTAGTAGGTAGTGGCTACCGGGGGGGTAGAGGAAATATTGGAGAAAACCCTATAGATGTCGTCAACTTTGCTAAAGAAAAAGTTGGACAGTGCGTCGCAAAGCATCTGGGAGGGAGGAGGGGCAAGATCGACGGACAGACCAGCTAATTGTTTAGTTGTCTCGTAGAGGGTTTTATTAGAGTTTTTAGCTGATTCTATCCTGTCACAGTAGTATTTTTTCTTTGCCTCGGAAATCATGGTTTTATATGTGGCGACTGACTCCTTATAACTAAGTTTGGCTTCATCAGTATAGTTTTTCCGCCATAGTCTCTCTTTGTACCTGCATAGTTGCTTTTGGGTGCGTAATGCCTCAGAGTACCATGGGGCCGAGGGGGTTTGCCGGTTACGAGAGCGTTTTTTAGTTTGAACCAGTGCTGTGGCTGCCGAGCTGACCCATCTGTAGAATTGAAGGGTAGCAGTATTTGGGTCGGCGGACCAAGCGGGAGAAGTGTCATCCAACAGGGTTTGTAACCTAGTAGCATCAATATCGTCCCATGCCAGATAAGGTTGAGGAGATATTGTGCTGGTTTTATTGAGCAGTGTGTCCTGTGCTGTCAAGGTGGCTAGGATAAAATGGTGGTCCGACCAGGTGAGAGGGAGGATTTGGGTGACTTGAAGGCCCGGGGCATTAGTAAAGATGCCATCAAGTGTATGACCCCCGTCATGTGTGGGAGCCTGTACCAGAGAGGTGAGGCCAAATGTAGACATATCAGCTAGGAAAGTGGCGGAGTCAGGGTTATCTGGGATATCGAAGTGAAAATTAAAATCACCCAAAATGGTGATAGAGTTGTCAAGGGCGGATGCTTCCAGCGTGGTCCTAAAATCCGTAATAAATTCATTCCTAGAGCCAGGGGGTCGGTATAAAAGAATCCCTTTAAAGGTGTAGGATGGGGATAGTGTAATCGCAAATTCTAGAGCTTCACAGGACCTTCCTACTTCCTAGAACTGCAGCCGTTCACTCTCACCACTGCAGAAGGGGATCTGTAGCAATTGAATATGAAATTGCGAAACTTCTCCCCCACACCCATCTTACACAGCACCTTTTCAAGGTACGGCCAGTGTACCCGGTCGAACGCCTTCTCTGCGTTGATGGAAAGCAGCATACGTTCACCAGGGATTCTGGAGGCCTTCTCCAATAAATGGACCACCCGTTTGGTGTGATCTACCGTCTGCCGACCAGGAATGAATCCCGCCTGGTCCGGATCGATAAGCCCCGGCATGTGCAGTGCCAACCGAGCCGCGAGAATCCCTGTGTATAGCTTGAGGTCCGTGTTCAGAAGTGAGATCGGCCTATAGGATCCGCATTCAGCCCGGTTTTTGCCAGGCTTGGGAATCACCGACACCGTCGCCTGGAGCAGGTCCTGGGTGATAGCCCCAGGCTCCGAAAACGAATTGAAGAGGCGCGTCACGATCGGCGCCAACTCCTGGCAGAACGTCTTGTAGAAGAGGGGGGTATAGCCATCGGGTCCCGGGGCTTTCCCAAGTTTGAGGCGAGAAATCGCCGAGATCACCTCCTCGGGCCTGATGTCTCGTTCCAAGTGCTGAGCCTGGTCCGAGGTTAGGGATGGAAGAGCGACTGTATCCAGATAGTCATCCTCATCCTGCGCCGAGGGGGCCTGCCCCGTGTAAAGGTCGGCATAATATCGGCGGAACCCGTCCGCGATCTGGTCGTCCTCCGTGGCCGTCCCCCCGCCAGGAACAGACAACTCTTTCACCCGGTGTCTCTGGTGTTGCACGCGAAGTTTGTTCGCAAGAAGTCGGCCGCACCTGTCCCCCCCGGTATAGTACTTATGCTTCAGGCGCAGCGCCGCGTATTCCACTCTGTCCATGTCTAGCGCGGACAGGAGTTTCCTGGCGGCTTTAAGTTGTCGTGGGTCAACAAGCTGAACACACAAGGGAGAAACGTCTTCTACAACACAAGTGGTGAGGAACAACAAGCCCTTCGAGAACTGACGGCCAACAGCGAGCTTGTTATAAAACCAGCAGACAAAGGGGGAGCTATAGTGTTACAAACCCTTGAGGCATATGACAAAGAGTGCCAACGTCTATTGTCTGATGAACGGAACTATAAAGTGTTGGAGAGAGACCCAACGGAAAGACTTCGGACCCGGATCGGCGGCATGGTGGAGGAAGGCCTAGCCCATGACTGGCTCAGTAAAAAGGAAGCGGATTTCCTACAACAACCCACTCCGAAGATACCATACTTCTACTGTATCCCGAAGATACATAAGAACATCGAAAATCCACCGGGAAGACCCATTGTTTCAGGGATCGGGTCGATTCTGGAGCCCTTGTCGAAATTCTCAGATGCATTCCTCAGACCAATGGTACAAGCAACAAGCACGTACCTGAAAGACACCAAATCGGTCCTACAACTTTTGGAAGAATAAATATTTGATCCAGCTGCACAGCTCCTAGTAAGCCTCGACGTGGAGAGCTTATATACGAGCCTGCCTCATGAAGAGACGCTACAGATCATAGAGGAAGTACTCTTCAGTAATGCATGGAAGTATCAGACACCAAGGAACCTGGTCCTTGAATGCATCACCATGGCCCTGAAAGACAACTTCTTCAAGTACAAAGAGACACTATACCTACAGACCCACGGAACGAGCATGGGTAGTACTTTTGCCCCAAGCCTAGCAGGACTATACGTCCACCATCTGGAGGAACACAAAATCCTACATGAAAGTAATCCATACCGTTCCCACATTAATACCTGGAAACGGTACATAGATGATATTTTCATCATATGGAACGGGGATGTCAACAGCGCCACGAATTTTGTAGCCTGGCTAAACAACCAGAATGAGTACCTGAAATTCACCAGCACCATTTCAAACACATCAATGGTTTTTCTGGATCTGAACATTTACACTGAGGATGGAAGGCTAAAAAGCACTACCCACTTCAAACCCACCTCCAGGAACTGTCTGTTGCGCTACGACAGTTTTCATCCCAGGCACCTAAGGGAGAATCTGCCGTATGGTCAATTTTTAAGACTACGAAGGAACTGTACAGAACTGAACGAATTCAACAAGCAAGCAAAAGACTTAAAAACTAAACTTATACAAAGACAGTATCCCGTCAAAACCATCGACAAAGCGATGAAACGCGCAAAAAAAAATCACAGGGAGGCACTCATAGAAGAAAACCAACGAGATAAAGGAACAAACAAGAGACCAATCTGTGTGACAACTTACTCTTCCATATCGAACCAGGTATCAAAAGTCATCGACAAGCACTGGGGAATATTGAAATGTGGAGACCTCGATTTTGAGAAACCAATGCATGCACATCGGAGGGGCAAAAACATTAAGGACATTGTGGTACACACTAGACCACGAGAAAACCCCACTGGAAGACAAAATGTGACTGGTGTCCAAGGTCACTTCCCCTGTGGGGATTGCAGCTGCTGTCACCAAACCCAAAAAAGCAAAACCCTAACCTTTAGAAATGGCACATCATGGGAACAACGCCAATTTTCCAATTGCAATACAAAAAACGTGGTCTATATGATAACATGCCCATGTGGACTGGAATATGTAGGTATGACTACCCGACCCGTCAAAATAAGGATAGGGGAGCATAAAAGCAATATACGCTGCAAAAAAACGACAACCAAGATGGCATCACATTTTTTGACACACCAGCATTGCATCAATGATTTACGCTGGACTGTCATCGAACGTCTACCCTCTGAGACAGGCTTGTTCCAGAAGGAACAGCGATGGGTGTTCCGTCTGGGAACCCATATCACAGGTCTCAACGACGATATCCCATGGAGCCAAATCACCTGACCATGCTTGAGATATGAGAGCGTCAACAACAAGAATTCTCTTGTGTAAATGTCAACAAAAAGACACTAAACTGAAAGTATCTGAATGGACTTTTCTCCAAACAACAAGTGTAGTGTATGAAATCCTTGTAGTCAAAAAACTAATACTGTAGAGGATAAGGACACTCTATATTTAAGATTTGTACTTGTGCCCCTGTTGAAAAGAAAAACGGATTGGTAATTCGCACCCAGGCACACCCTGAGTGACGATGAAATACCGAAGCCATTTACGAAGGAAAACCAAGGGACTATACAGCCCCAGTGATCAGCGCTGCCTATAGACAGGATTACGCATGCGCCGAAAATCAACTGAGGGAAGCGCGGTAAATACCCTTGTGCGCACGCGCGCCAGAAAGACACACGAGCAGAACCTGCGCAGAAGGGTTCTCTGTCAACGTGAGTCAGAGCCAGAGCCCGTGAGTGGCTGGGGAGCGGATGGCCCATATTTGGACAACCTAAAACCCGGTAATTAACGAATGACAGAGGGATACATGTTACATGTGGTCGGATCACATGTATACAAGAGGCGGTAACACGGATGTTTCCTTACAAGGTCGCCTTCAATTTCCGCCAATTAACCAATGAAATTACACCCAAATCCTCTATATATACCGCATAGCTTTTTCCCAATGCATTCACGGCGGAGCAGCACAGGGTGGTAGAAGGAGGCTAATTGAGGCGGATTTCGTGAGTATATTTCAACAAATGCAACTCCAGGTTGTCCAGGTGTAGCGTGGAGTTAAAAAGTGAGTAAAAGCAACAACGCTGAATCCACTTCTCTACCCCCATAGATTGTGGATCCACCTACCTACCTTGATGCCCAGGATTTGCTCATGAGGCAATACACTACAAAGACCACGAGTATGTCCAAAGAAAATGAGTATAAACAAAAACCTTAAGTGTGTCTTATATGTTGTGTGTTTTGTATGTCCCCTTTCTTTACAGGTTTATTTAACCGTTTGGGGCTCCAGGTAACTGCACCTGTCTGAGCCAATCCTATATGGTAACCAAACCTTATGTTTTTTTCTTTTTTTGCAGGGCATGCAATTGCATGATCCAAAAGAACCGCTGTAGGCACACTGTAGCCATCTTTAAACTGTTATCACTTTTTAGAGAATTAAGATAACCCTTTTTTTAGAAAAACGTGAGTAGGGTTGGGAAGTTGTGCCCCGTCCTGAAGAAGGTACACCAGTACCGAAACATGTCGACGCACACCAGAGGTTTTGTCCCTAATTAAGACAATTAAACCTCGCTCTTTTGCACACCTTTTAATAGCACCAGCTAGGGGTACGAAATAAAGTTTTTTTCACATCACCCACTAGCCAGGTACTTTTTAAATTTTCATCACACCTTTCACTCACATTAATCCCTTCACTTGCACTCAACACACACCACACATAGTCCAACTTGTCAACGCTCCCGCGTAGTCGCAGGTCGCAGCGTGCCGCATCCCCTTAGCGGGATGCGAAGACCCCGATGATGAAGCATGACACCAAGGGGCCTGTTGGTGTGTGAGGGGTATTTTACACAACACTGAGTGTTCCCCTTCCCTTGATGCACACTGGTAGTAGGATTCTTCTTGTTTATTTATCAGTGCCCATGGAGTAGGAATCCTATTTTTGTACTCTACCTCCCTTCTTTGTTAATTATAGGCTTTAAGTTGTCGCCAGACTCTGGGCGCCCCCGTTCTCTGGTGCACCTGTTCCAATTCCCTTACTTTACTCGTAAGCTCCTCCCGTGTCGCCTGACGCTCCTTGTTCTCCGCTGCGGAGATCGCGATGAACTCGCCCCGAAGCACCGCCTTCAGGGCCGCCCATTGCATCGCCCGGGTGGTGTCTTCGTTATCGTTATTGCGCTGATATTCAGCCAGGGAGTTACGTATACTTGTGATCACCGATTGCCTGTGGAGCAGTGTGTCCCTAAGGCGCCAGACCCCTCGCGAGGGGGAGACAGGAGGCAGTCGAAAAACGCCCACCACCGGTGCATGATCCGACAAGGAAAGCACCCCTACGTCAGAGCCGTGGCCAGCTCGCAGACCGGGCCCGTCGCCAATAGGTGATCCAGCCTCGCGTAGGATCTATGGCCGTGGGAATAGTAGGAGTACGTCCTAGTCGTGGGGTGGAGTCGCCGCCACAGATCGTGCAGATCAAGGTCTTCCATACGGGACCTTAGCGATTGTGAGAATTCGCCCGCCTGTGAGCGTCTCTGAGTCGACCTATCTAAGGATGCATTGAAAACCATATTCAGGTCTCCCCCCAAGATAATATGCCTATCAGGGGTGGTCGTTACCTCCTCTAGGGCCTGAAGCAGAAACCGTTCCTGTCGGTCGTTGGGGCTGTAGATCGTGCCTATAGTGAACACCAGGCCACCCATTCTGACCCTGTAAGCCAAGAGCCTCCCCTTCTGTTAAGCCACTTTGTGAAGGATCTCCCCCTTGAACCTCCCAGACACTAGGATAGCGACCCCTGCTGTTTTAGACGTGTCAGAAGAGAAGAGCTGTGTGGGGAACTTCGGTGTGCGCATCCTGTGGCAATCTTTGGCTAAGAGGTGAGTTTCCTGTAAGAGACAGATGTCTGCCTGGGCGTTATCTAAAAGGGACAGCACAGCCCTGTGTTTAACTGGGTTATTCAGCCCTTTCACATTTAAGGTTAAAATCTTAAGGGCCATCACTGAAGCGTATACAGGTAGAGCAAAGCCAAGCTAGTCAGACTGTGCAGGGAAGGCCCCGCGGCCAACAATACAGGTGAGCGGCACTCAGTGAAATCAAGTAATACCATAGCACAGTACGGTCTCCCAGTCCCACCCCAACCCGCTCTAGCAGCTTCCCCCCCTGAACTCAGCTCCCCCCCACCCCCCTCCTTGTCACCCAACACCCCGAGCCCCAAACCCCCAACAACAACTCCCGCACCACCCCCAGCAAACCAAGTCTCTCAAACTTCAGGCTGACCCTTCCTGTGTCCGAGGAGTCCACTAGCCAGTGGCCCCCCGTCCCCTCCTCCTCACCCCTCCCTCCCCTACCACACAACCCTACATTCAACTCCATTGTCCCAGTCCGGTCCCTATTGGACAAGGCCGTGGAAAGTTTGCAAAGTGGACGTCCAGCCACAACCCACTCCCCTTCGCCCCTCCCCGTCCCCGGAACCCTCGCACCTGCCTTAATGACAAGGCTGTGTCGATCTCTCCCCGGAGTTAGGTTAGGCCGTTAAAGCCACCTCTTCGGCCGACGTCTCCCTGGACACTTCCTGGAGCGCACTGTCCATCCCCGCTCGGATCGTGGGCGAGTCGGGTCGCAAAGGCTGGGAGGGAGAGCGCCGCCTCCGGATCGACTGCCAGCCATCCCTGGTGCTACGTCGGCGGTCGGACGTGGGAGTTTCTCCTTCTGTTGCCGTGAGGCCCAGCACCTCGCAGATATCCTGCAGGGACCGCAACTGGTGCAATTTCCCGTTCCATCGGAAAATAAGTCTAAAAGGGTGGCCCCAGGAGTACTGCGTGCCATGTTCCCGCAGGAAGTCCGTAGCAATTTTGAACGATTTACGTCTCTGTAAAGTGACGACGGATAAGTCTTGAAAGAGGGCCACCTGTTGCCCCCGAAATGTAAGGGGCTGCTGTCTGCGGGCTTCTCGAAGGATCCGTTCCTTCAGGGGAAAATCCGGGAGGAAGGCCAGAATGTCTGGCGGTGGCGCCGAGGCTCTTCGGGGGGGCCCACTCTATGCGCCCTGTCGATCCTCACTGGGAAGTCTCCGGGTTCCCCCAAGATA
Organism: Lissotriton vulgaris; assembly: GCF_964263255.1. Taxonomy (NCBI): domain Eukaryota; kingdom Metazoa; phylum Chordata; class Amphibia; order Caudata; family Salamandridae; genus Lissotriton; species Lissotriton vulgaris. The sequence continues at coordinate 1,345,296,392 of NC_141693.1, read as the reverse complement.
TCTCGGAACAGGTCCATCAGATAGGCGGTCACGTCCTCTCCTTCCTCTTTAGATGGGACACCCCGCACGCGAATGTTATTGCGTCTGGACCTGTTTTCAAGGTCCTCATTGTGTGTCTGGAGGTCGATGTGCTGCTCCCTGAGCCGTAGGACCTCCTGTTGTAGGTGGACAATCTCCTCATCTCTGGAATGGCCCGCTTCTTCCACCGAGGCCACCCTGTCTCCCAACGAGTCGACTTCCCTGCGCACCTCGCGGACTTCCCCAGCCACCTCCTGCTTCAGCGCCTGGAAGTCTTCTCTGAGGGTGCCAAATAACGACTCCAGAAAGGATCTGGTCACTGGGGGCTCCCCTCCCTCCGCGCCCCGGGAGCTTGATGGGGGACCAGTGCCTGTCTGGCCCCTGTCCTGGCGAGGGGTCCCCCGGTTCAACATCTCAGGCAAGGTGCGATCCCCCTTCTTACTCCCCTTGGAGCCTGACATTTGTAGTGAGTGGGCGCGCAGTGGCTCGCAAGGCCCCTCCTGAAGTCAGACCGGTAGGGCAGTGCAAAATCCGAATGTCCCAGGCGTGCTTAGTAGGCGCAGCTCCTGTGGCCAAGGTCCGCCAACGGGTCACTCGGGTAAGCCCAAGGGCCGTGAAGGGATGCGTGCTGTAGGACCCGGGGGGTAGGCGGCTTCCGCTTGTACTGCACCAGCAGCCAGATAAGTCCCCGGGGAGCGGATCTCCGCCACGGGCTCACCCCCAGGTCACTCCACCTCCGCCTTCGCCTACCCTGGTCTGCAGGCCGCGCCACCCAGCGGGGCAGCCAGAGATGTCCAGGGCCGCACTCACGAGGCTGGAGCTGTCCAGGGCCACACTCACGCTCGACCTCACCACTGCGCAACCGTGCGGTAAGATCAGGGAGGCCCAGGGGAGCAGAGTCTCAGGACCAGGCCGGGCACCATGCGTGAGTAGTCGGCCTCCACCACAGGGCCGGCGGTAGGGGCCGAGCAGGGCCAGAACCAATCCCGCGCTGCATGGGGTCCGTCGGTGCATCACCTGATCCGGCACAGGCCCCGCGGCTCCTGTGAGGGGGCGGGTCCGGGAGGCCGTGTAGCGGCTCCGGCCCAACTAGGCCTCTGGATCCCCGGGCTGTCGTAGGCCCTCCTCGCCGGCCCTTCCCGACGTTGGTCCAGTCGGGCCGTCGGACTCTCCCGCCCGCACAGCCTCCCACAGCGCTCAGCAGCGTCGCTCACCCGGGTCCGAGATCCGTCCAGGGCCTCTTGCTGCTGCACCGTCGCTGCGATCGGGGTCCCCGGCAGATGCTGGGCGGTGGGTTCCCGGGCCTCCGGCCGCTCTCCGGTCCTCCGTCACCTCTCGGGATCCGATCGCTGCTCAGCGAGGGCTACTGGCCCAGCGACGGATCCGGAGCGCCCAGCGGGGTTCTTGGCATCGGCAGGCTCCTTTCTCGCACAATCCGGGGGAGATCAGCGACGTGGAAGCAGTGCAGGGCCGCGGGGACACCGGAGCTCACGGAGGGTGCGTCCTCCTAGCCCGCCATCTTGGCCACGCCCCCAAAAAGTGATTTTAAAAGCTGTTTCCTTACCTTTGTTAGTTCCTTGCATGTGCAGAGGAGGTGCAGCATATCTTCTTGTGGTGTACCACATTAACGACAATTTGGATCAGATTGGTTTTTCAGCCAATATGGAAAGTGCTTTGTGCATGGCAACAAGCCTAATCTGTATTTTAAAAATTGAATTTTTGTATGTTTGGCAAAACCGAAATCTAGATACTTTTGTGCAGCCAGGGAGGAATAGAAGCTCAAGATCATCCAGCCATGCGACCTCCTTGTAGAGCTGCCTTATCTTCAATACAGGATTGATTCTTTACTATTTTCTTTGTTGATTTTTTATGGAGGCAAAGACTTGTAGGAGTTTCCCAAAGTTCGGTAAGACCCAGAGTGGACACGCTAGTTGCTAAATATTTTGTCGCTGATGAGGCTTCTTTCTGTTGTAGCTCAGACCACAAGTGCCAATTTAGGGTACCTGATTTAGATTTCCTTACTTTGTCCCAGAAAATAACCATCGCACCTTTTCTTGCAATGGTCTGTTTTTGAACACCAAACTTGAGCCTAATTTGTGCTGGAGAGACTCGTGCTGGTAAACCAAAAATTATTCTGTACACTTTTGCGACCACAACATCCAAGAGTTTTGAGTCCCTTCCCCTCTGTGCCTCGCTCCCGTAAGTTATTGTGGGTAGGTGCTCATATAATTTCAACCAGTGGGGCAAGTGAGGGGCCCGTCAGTTTGGAATTGATGTTTCTCATTGAGGCGGCTAGGGCTATGCCCATTCTTTTAATTGTATGTGTTTGGGTTACAGGGTGCCCGCCTTTATCAAAGATCACCCCCAAATATTTGTACTCTGTAACTGAGTCAATTCGAGTCTTATCCCAAAACCAGACAGGTATTTCCCTAAGGTTCTTTTAAATTGCCATGGTTTTGTTTTTTTCCAGGTTAATATTTAAGTTGTTAGCCTCAGAGTATTCAAACGTGATATCAAGAAGACGCTGTAGACCCACCTTCGTTTGGCTGATCAATACTAGGTCATCAGCGTAGAGTAGGCATGGTAGTACAAGATTCCCAATCTTTGGAGAATGTGAATTGCTGGCATTTAATAGAGGGATCAGAGCTGCAAGAAACAGATTAAACAGCGTTGGGCCAGTACGCAGCCTTGCTTAAGGCCTTTTGTTGTTGGAATTTTCCTCAATAGGGTTGACCCGTCACCCAGCTTTACTTGCACCCAGGTCTTAGTATGCAGATTAATAAACAGGTTCAGTAAAGCCTGGGGAATTCCCCAGCCTGCGATTTTAAAACAAAGTTTGTGATGATTTACATATTAGAAAGCTGTCCGGTAATCGATGAAGCATAATTGTAGTGCCGTTCTCGTGATCTCAGCCTTATCGATTAAAAGAGCCATAGTTGTTATGTTTGTTGTGGTCCCAACAGATTTGGAGAAGCCAGTTTGATTTGGGTGGATGATCGAATTGTCTTCCGTCCAGAGTTGCAGTTCGTCCAGCAACGTGCCGGCCAAGTATTTTGCCTCATTGTCGAAGAGGGCAACTAACCGGTAACTCTTAGGCTGGGTCTTGTTACCTGATTTGAAAATTGGTGAAATTATTGAAGTCCGCCAGGATGGAGGGAGTAGGCCTGTTGTTCTTATTTCCCTTAACAGAGGACTGAGTGCCTTCGCCCAATATTCTGTGTCTTGTTTGTAGAGCACGGGTGGAATTCCATTGGGTCCCGGTGCCCCTTCTTGCCTTCCTTTCTTGATGTAATTGCTAATTGATTTTATGTAATCATTTAAGGGTATGAGTCCTGGCGATTCTCCTTCATACCGTTCCTCTGAAGTTGCATTTCCCTTGTTGGATTGATGCTTCTAGATGATAGGCCACTGTGTGGAATCCATGCTATTTTCCATGTGCAATATGGTTTTTCCTTGATGAAAATTGTTTTCCAAGATAAGTGGCAAAGTCTTCCTTTGAAGATAGACCCTCATGCATCGGATGGGTGAATCTTTTTATTGTTTCCCAGAATCTCGCACTGTTTTTCAACTTACAGTCCCGCATGCAGTTTCGCCCATAGGATATCCTCGTTATCATGCCTGGATTCCCAAATTGCTTGCTTTAGTCGTGTTTTCTGCTGTCGCAATTCAGCTAGTTTTGTGATGTTGGTTGGAGACCGGCGCACCTGCCGCAAAGAGCAGTTGATGCTGTTTTTGATGGATTTTATCTAAGGCTTCCTCAAGGGAGGTGGCGTGGGTTAGTAATCGCTATTTACTAGTATGCAGAAATAACACTCAATAATTCATTATCCAGTCTATACTTTTCTTTATAAAAAGGAAGGGTATATTTATTACACACACACTACTCAATACTATGCAACAATTTACAAATATACATAAGCTGTTGGAATTACTTTGTGACTTGGCATAACACTCCCACCCCTATCTAAAAAGGGGGAGTTCTAGTACCACCAGTCCCATGTATGCACATCGTCTTGCCCCCAAATGCATTGAGTTACCCATAACTGGAGAGAGGGCTCCTCCCACTGGCACCATACCAGGGGAGCCCCCCCCCCCCCCCAGTTCCACAAACAAGCATTTAAAATGGGAACACCTGCCATGGTGACACATAACCCTGACTGAGCTTCTTGTACTGACCATACAGTATACACTTCTACATCTTAGTGGCTAACAGTCTGGGTTGTTCTTGCCCTAATGCAGTAGCAAGAATACATGTTCAGGCATCACTTAGAATGACAGTACTTATCATATCTGGTGACATTTATAATGCAATGCAATTAAAGCCCCTAAAAGATATCACAGTTATAATCACAGAATTAAACATATACAACAGGGCACCCTGAAGGGAATGCCTAGCAACATAACCCACTTTGCATATGATTGCACAATGTGACTTCCAGTCCCAAAAAGAAACAACATCAAGTAAATTCACCACTGTGCAAGTTCACCTTTCCACTTCCAGGGGGTGTTACTTCAGTGACCATCCAGGTTTAACCTTGCAGCCTACATTGCAGTCCCAAGCTTCAGTCCCAGCTGCAGAACAAACGTTCCAGCATTGGATTTGCTTTAATAACCACAGCTAACCCTTGAGGGGTTCTTTCTTTTAAGTCCCCCAGAGACTGAGGTTAGGGACTTCCTATGTACGCGTTGGGGGAGTCTGTGTGCTCCTGCTGCTCCCCCTACACCTCTCCCAGCAATTGGTGGTGACCCTCTCCTTCAGGGGCACCAGATACCAAAACATCTAGCTTTCCCCATGCCTTGCAAGGCGTTATGGGGCGCTTCGTACTCAGCCCGAGCATATCAGAGCAGAGGCTCTCCCGCTGCTCTGGGGAGAACAGCGCTGAAATTTGTGGTGGCCTCATTCCGCATCTGCTCTTCGTTGGGGGCCCGGTCCCACCCAGAACCCTTTCAAGCACAGGTACGTTGGTTGCAGCTCGGGGAGCCGACCCCCAGCTGTTCCTGCCGACTCCCCGTCTGGCCAGCACCCTTGTGTGCAGCCGCGCGAGCCAGCGCTTCCATTCACACGGAGGCTGCAGCTGGTCGGGCGGGGCCTCGGGGGAATGCGACGGCACTCCCCCCTCTTCCCTCTTCACACCGAGGCCCGGAGTTGGGGATCCCGGGCCCCCCCATGGAAACCTTCATGAGCTCCCCGACTTGGCTTCGGGCCCAGAGTTAGGGTCCGGGCCCCAGAGAAATCTTTACGGGGAGCGCGACAGCACCCCCTGGCTTGTCTTCTCCCACCAGGGGGGAAGTGCGACGGCACTCCCCCCTCCTCCTCGCTTGGGCCCAGGGGTGGGGATCCTAGGCCCCAGAGATCTCTTTGCGGGAAGAGACTGCGCTCCCAGACCTTCGGTGTCATCGGGGGCCAAGGTGGGCTCCTGGCACCCCCCTTGGGACAATTTCACGGAGAGCGCGAAGGTGTTTCCGACTTAACTTCCTTCTGTGGCAGCCCCTAGGACCTGACCCACCCGGGGGCACATGCAAGACCGATGGCGGAGCCCCAAAGTGCTTCGACGTTGGCCAGGGTACAGGTCAACCTTCTGGGGGCAGATCTCAGCCCTCAGGACTCTGATTTGCACTATTATGGCCTCTTCTTGCTCCTGGTGGCCAGCCCTAGCCACCTAGAGCACTTTTCACCACCCTCCTGTCCTTCAGGAGGGGGGGGGCTCAGCAAGGATCTTCACTGGCTCCCTGCACCAGCCTTTCATCCTTCTGGGCCTTTCATCCTTCTGGGCCGCTCTTCTCCTTGCGCAGAGTCCCAAGCTTCTCCTCACTGGCCCTGGACTCCCTCAAAGGCGCAGTCAGGGGGTTTCTCCTTCCAACTGCCCATGGCGCCAGGCACCAGCACCAGTCTTCCTCAGCCAGACCACACGCCAGACATATCTTCTCTTCATGTGCAAGACCTTTTAAAAGAATTTTGAGGGCTGGCAGGAAAGCCCTTCTGCTTGGATTAGGCCTGGTGCCTGGCACCGGGTGACAGCTGCTGATGAATAACCTGCAGACCCACCTCATCTCTCCTTTTTGGAAAGAAGACCTTCACCCTTGGAAGGCTTGCAGTGAAGGGCTAGGCCTCTGATGCTACAGCTTGGAGAGGAAGGTAATTAATCCAGTCTGGCAGAGTCACACCCAGCCCAGCTCTGGTTAAGAGCTTAGTCAGAGGAATATGACTTTTCTGGATGACCCATAAGCAGTGCAGATATGGCTTTGGACTCAGCAAAATACTTCTTTTTACACAATTCACAGTGTACTTTGGTGCGTGTCTGGAATTTGTAGGCCTTAGGGAAGTGAAACAACCCCTTGTGGTCCCCATCTTCATAGGAGAGTAATGGAGTGTTCCCTAAGTGAAAACAGTAAAGCACACTGACTTTCCCTTACATGTGTCTCCCCACATTATAAAGCCTATTCCATGTCACCACCCAACTCTGCATAATTCCTGCCACACCATTCTATCTGTACCTGCTCCTAAGCTGCGCATCACTGGAATCTCCCCTGCGCAGCCCTTACACAGGTGCACACGTGTGTGCACACGTGGCTACAGGTACCCAGTCCGGTGCTCCTTACTCTTGCTGTAGCGCGGCAGCCTTCTCTCACAAGGGGGACACCGGTACAATTCACAGGCAGTCTGTTTCATCAAGAGTTCACTGTGGGTGAGTCTCAGCTCTCTCTCAAAGTAAAAATTCGGTGTTCAAAAAGCGAAAAATCAGGGGGGCTCAGATGGGCAGAACCAACTTCTAACATCAAGTGTATGTCACCTTCCGCATTCGACCATGTACCCCCAGGCATATTTTATACTCGTTATGGAATAGTGGAAGAATGTATTTTTTACCGCAAGTATACTTATGGTCGCACAACCAATTCCCGGGATGTTATCTATGATATATTAGCAGACAGAACAGGAATTCAAGTGGATAATTTATAAGAAAATACTTAACAACAAAGCTTTAATTAGAGCTTTACTCCAGGCTATAAACAGGCAAGTCTCTTACACTTCCTCATTCATCTCACCTACAACTACTGAATCCTGAAACATGATAAACACACCCTATGGAAACACTTCCAAGAAACTCCAAGCAAATTCAACACTTTGCTAAATACATACTTCACACGGAGTAGCATGAAATCCATGTGAATAAATGCGTCAGCAGCCAACATGCAAGCACCACACAAATGCTACAATGTCATACAATAAAAAAATACAAAACACAATAACTTAAGTGGGCTGACTACAAACTCGCATACACTGTACTATAACTGAAATTTAAAAATATCATTCATAACATGAGGGTACTAGCTAGTCAGACCTTAAAATCACACACCTTGCAGTGGCCATCAGATCTGTGTCTATATTTACACTCGAAGTCACATGCAATACTAGTACTGAGATTGCTTCATCGATGTTTTACGTCTTAGTGGGTCCTGGAGCGCGCCCCCCACCTCTCACAGAAGACGTAGCAGGAAAAGACGTGACCACGCGCTCTTCCCGCCGACTAGCTCCGCCTACGTAACTCAAAGAAGGAGCCGTTGTAGAAAGTACTCGTAGGTCTTTTTAACGCGGGAATGCAGAGGGTCACAGTGGCAGGTCCCAGGGCAAGTGTACGAGAACTCAGTGGTTTCTTCTAGAAAGAGAAATTCCTCGAAAGTGACTGACCTACGTGACAAAATACAGCCAGGAGTGACATTGAGCGGCTTTCGTTCCCGAAAAGTAAGGTTTCTAAGGTTGGCACAAGTTAAATGTGTAGAACCGGCGCCTGACAGTATCATCACACGCCAAGGGACCCGATCGAAGAGGTGGGCTCCCGCTTTTTTTAAAGCCCAAAAGGGCTTTCTTTTAGCTGTCTTTCGCCTCCAATAGTCTGTTTTAATAGAAGTCAATTGGGGAAATACATTCTCCCGATTATTATTATTTTTTAAATCCTCCTCTTCTAAAATGTTAGCATGTAGGCGAGTATCTTCACTGCAGCTGGAGGAATGCTTTGGGGGAACACCTGCCCTTTTTGAGATTTCTTATCATGAAATGGTGGGTGATAGGGTTTCTACCTATCCAATAGAAAAATACAATCATTAGTTCGAGTTTTAAGATTGTGCAAAGGCCTGGAACTGATTCATAGCTGCCAAGTTTTCAGCCGCGGCCTGTGCAAGTAAGAGTGGGGGTTGGGGTGAATTCGACAGACGTGGGAAAATTATCTATTTATTTAATTTTCCCTTGTCTTTTGTTGAATCCCCCAATTCCAACCCTCTTACCTGCAGGGCCGCTGCTGCAAGTTTTCACTTTGCATTTGTGTGACACTTGGCTTGGAGATTTCAAGCCTTCCTTATGTGTGACACTTGGCTTGGAATGACACTTTGGGCCTGATTACGATGAGTATCGGAAAGCAGTCCGAGGCTTTCTGAGCCTCATTTGGTTTCAGTTTTGACTGTGTTGGGATTACGATGTCAGTTTCCTACACTATGTCAGTTTCCTACAGGCTTTCCATGTTGGGCTTTCTGACATGGAAAGCCTGTCGGAAAGCGTCATTGGGGGTCCCTAGTAGGGCCCCCTTAACCCTGCAGCCTCTGGTGCCCCCTGGTAATCCCTGCACTGTGTGGCAGGCACCGTGCAGGGATTCACACAAACGCCCATTTCTCTAAGGGAGCTTGTGCTACAGTTGGTTTATGGCTGCAGCACAAGCTCCCATAGTGTAATGTGAGTTTTCGACTGCACCGTGTGTGGCCGTAATGGTGCGGTCGTATTGTAATTAGGTAGCAGAACCGCCAACCCATGGTCAGGAGGTTTCCATACCCGAAATTGTAATAAGGCCCTTTGATTGTGAGTGAAATAAGAAGGGTGCATCCACATCACGAGATTTTTAGAAATTTCTCCCTTTTCTAATATGTGACTGTTGTTAATGCTCTAATTGACCCAGAGGCTCTTTACGTGCGAATCAGACATGTCTTTATGTAGCATGGGTAAGTTGGATGGTTTGCTCAGAATCACAGTATGTTGAGTAAGGCTGGGATTCAAATTCTCTTCTACAATTCTAAAGTAGACACTTGTGGTCTCTAGGTCACATCTCGTCCTGCCTCCTCCTCCTTCTCCCTTTTTCAGTCTAATTAGGCTGCTCTTTTACTGCAATTTAGAATGACCCTGTTTTTGACAAATATTTATAAGCTCTGTTGGGTTGGACATCCACATCAGTTTGATACTATGTACTGAGCAGAGGGGGCTTTTGTACATTAATTAGGCAGGTGTGTGGTTTTGTGTTTAGGTCTTCAAATCTTGGGTTGGATATGAGTTTCTGTGATAGTGGGATATTTCCACATCGTACTATATCGAGAACCCTATTCCTCCTGTAGTACATCAACGCCATTTTGTGGCCTTTGATAAACAGTAATCGGAGCTTAGCTTTTATGAGTCCCAGCAAAGCTCCGTGATACGAGAGAGCTATGGTCTGTGAGCCGGATTTGTCAGCGGGGGAAGATACACGAGCCGCCCTCTGGGGGCCCTCGGGAGAAGCCGTGAATTGCCGTGAATTGCCTTACATCGCGGCAACACCCGCTGGGCACTTCTGGGAGCCGGGAGCTGCCCCGCGGTGCGACATGGGCGGCAGGAGCAGGAGCCGCGAATTGCCTTTTATCACAGTAGGAGCCGCGAGTACCTTTCTAGTGCGGTGGTGGGCAGGAGCCGCGGGCGGTCTTCCAACGCGGCGGGTGCGGCGGGAAAACGAGCTGTGGCCACTTCCTTGGGTACCAAGTCGCTGTCTTGCAGGAGCCGCGAGTCCACAGCGTGGTGGGACCTTTGAAACACCTCATACAATCGGAGCGAGCTCTCAGGGAGGAGCTAATCCACTGCTGGCAGCCGTAAGAAGTGGAGAGAGGCTGCCGCCTCACCGCCTCGCTGTCGTGGCTAGGTTGGGACGGTCTCGCCACGAAGGAGCCGTGAAGAACGAGTTACCTGCCGACCTCTGAGGCTGAGGCTGGAAGGCTGAGGCTGGACCCACAGAGAGCCGCAAGAGGCACATACTGGAAGCACGCACCAGTGGTTACGCCTAAGTGTCAGGCGGTAGCAGTAATACAACCACAAAAACTACAATAACTAGTTCTGGATTCAGCCCTACTAGGCCACGGTAACTGACTCCTGCCTCCTCCTCCACCTGACTTGACCACTGACTTCTGGCGCGCAGGGCTCAAAGGAACTAGCGCAACAAGGGCACTGACGCAAGGGCAAAACCACGTGAAGAAAAAGAAAAGGAACAGGAGTAGGGTCAGGAGTAGGAAGACAGGAGATCATTTAGATCCGGGAGATCTAGGGATCCACATGTACCCCTGAACCCTAACAAAAGAGCCAGGAGAGCAAATGAGGGCAATAAGAAACCCAATACCGACTCTATGAACGCCGGCAAAGATGAATTGAAGAAAGGGGCAGTGGAAGACGAAAAGGAAGGAGGAGGAGGAGGAGAGGAAACCTGCGGCTGATCCCACTGGCCACTGACCCCCTTTCTTCCAGGTCATCCTAGCCCAAAACCTTCACGAAACCTTAAAGGGTCAAGCTACCAACCTAAAATTTACACGAAATTTTCATTCATAAAGGACGCTGGCGCGGTCCTTTGCTTGAACACGTGTAAGGCAAATAACCTGCCAATTCCGATGCTACCGGTTTCCTACGCATCGGAACAAGAGATTCAGACAGAGCTAATGAAAGAGCCAATGGGAGGGTTGAAGAGGAAGCCCCCTGCAGAGGCGATGGACGACGAAGACGGAGAAGACGGAGAAGAAGACAGCAACGACAGGGAATGCCCTGACATCACACAGTCTGAAAATCACAGTGAAAACTGCAGTGAGTTTCACAGAGGGGTGACCTTTATGAACATCAGAAAGTGGGGCTCCGACTTTGACCCGGATCCAATCCCGGACCAGGCGCTAGAATCAAAAACAGGGGCATACAAGAGCGAGCAGCAAGACCCTATCCATAGTGCCCTGAGCACTTGATCTATAATAAACTGGACCCTGAAGGACACTACAAAACCAACTGGAGCAAACACTTTCCCAGAAGACTGGCACAACATCGCCAGAGATCTCGAGGAAAATCCAGGGACACAAAAGGCTCCTAAGGTGCCCAGCATACCTGACGTACCAGATGCCCTTGTAACACCAGCATCAGTACCTAGCGCACCAAGTAATCTGAATTCGTGGAACATAGGTCCTGGAACAATGGCAGGGCCAGGCATCCCCGGACTACCACAGGACCTTATGTGCGAGAAAAACACACTCTCATTACAAGATCTTAGGCAAGAGCAACCAGAACTTAGCAATCGTACAGGTACGATCACTGACCAAGATGACAAAACAAAGGGGCAGTCTCTGGACTTTCTTGCCAGAAAGCTCTTCACGGTACTGGACCCGCACGCGCCCCAGGCACACGTCCATCATCCAGCACAGTTTGAGCAACCCCCAATTCCTCCCTAAGGACCCCTTCCGGTTCTGGTCAGCTCAGCCTCCATCCCACCAAAAGCTACAGACCCAGAGGCCTTGTACCCCACGCAAGAAGAGTGGGAAGAATTGGTCGCCTCTTACTCTGCACCCTCTCACATGGTTCCAAAAGAGGCAGCAACAAGCCCAAATCGCAATGCCTCACAACCCAGCACCATGAACACAACACCGCAAGCTAAGGTAGACATATGGGAATCTCTCCTGCATACAATGCAACTGTCCGTTAACGCCATCCAATACCAATCGGTCAAAATGGACCTCCAGTTAACAGTTCTACACTCACTATCAGTCTTTGTCTCCAACATTGATAACAAGTAAGCTGAACTGAACAGTCTGGTTAAAAGGGCACAAGAGGAGACAGCACTCATACAATTGAACTGTACCGGCATAGCAATCGTGGATAAGTTGGCTACACTCCCTGCAGCAATGGATAACCTCCTCTCGGGCATCAGGGAGGCTGTAAAAAACAGCTAATCAACTGGACAACTTGAGAGGAAAAACAGTGCACGGCAAACAAACAACAAGGGAATTCTGACATCAACTGAGGGGCTCCTACCTCAAGTACAAAAAGAACAGCGGGCGAGGGAAAAGGAGCATACAACACTATCAAGAGCAAACTGACATCCCAGGAAAGGAGATCTCCTATCACCAACAAATAGTGACCCAGTAGCTACACAGGAACCCCCCCCCCCCCTCCCCCCCCCAAAACGATGACCCACGGGAACATGGGCGCTCCCTAAAGCAGGGCAGAAAACAAAGAAGGAAGGGCCGCAAGCAAAAGCTAAACACCCCGGCTGAAGGTAAAGTCAAGAACAACAAAGTCAGCATTTTGCTTCCAGACCCAATGCTTGACAAGTCAGCTCTAATGAGCTGCGAAACAGACACCGATCTGGACTCGTGCCCCTTCCCCAACCAGGATCAGTGGTACACGATCCAAAGAAAAAAGAATTGGAAAATAAATATTTCCAACATGGCGACTCCAAAAAAAGTAGACGGCCCCGCCCTGAGGAGTAGCGCAAAAGTCATAAAATCTAACGCCAGCGAGGGTTCGAACGAACGTGGGGGAAAAAGTTATTAAATTGAGCGCCACAAGAAATTAAAAACCTCCCCCCAAGACAGGCAATGGGGCACAATCAGACCACCCCCCAGAGGCCACATTAATAGAAAGTTCTGCAAACCAGGTTTCAATAGGAGCAGATGAATCAAAGGCCCCTGACCAGAGAATGCCAGCAGAGGAACCCACCAGGGTCGAGACCACCCCTACAACCTAACAGGAAAAAGGTGCATTTAGGCAACCCCACAATTTTATTAATCCTGGAATACACATCAAGGGGCGCTTTTGACATCCTAAATAGGGGCAACATACTACGCTTGCTAAACTCTATTGACAGCTTAACAAACATATCCACCAATGATCTGGAGTCAGTGGAATTCACAGTCTCACCGGAACATCCAGGGGTGGAAGTTACCAAAACAGTATGGGCCACAACCGAGTTGGCTGAGAGAGTGCTCAATGAACAAGCGAAGCTCATTAGCTGGGGCATAATTCTTTGCCCATTTGTAAAACCTAGATACCCAGATCCCTTGGCATGTGACTTCCTACAACGGAACACACAAAACCGGGCCTGCCAGGACCCTCAGTCGCTCTCTGTACTGCGAGGGGCTCGCAGCAACACCCCAGACAGTTTAGAACGAAAAGAACAAGGCTTTAGAAAGCAATAACGCTGTGAAAGAGGCAACTAACCTAGACTGGACATGGTTGTCCAGGACCTTAAACAACAAGTCGGAAAAACGCTGACAAAACAAGTCCGTTACTGGGAAATGTTTTAAAAACCTCAAATTCTGCTCCGGGAACATCTACGGCCTTGGGGATAAGCTTATGGACACGGAACTAAAACTTTACATGCAAAGCTTCGACCTCATAGCATTGCAAGAAACTTGGTCAGACTCTCCTCCATCACTCCCAGGCTTTACCCTGAATTTTATCTCTCCAATCCAGTCCGCAAGATTTGGCCACAAAAAAGGAGGCCTTGTTACATACAGTTCATTAAGAAGCATGCGTACAGTAGTACCGCTACCATACAAACTAGACCCTCTGAACGCAATGCAAGTACTACGATTCTCCATTCGAGAACACGGAAAGATAGAGGAGATAATTCTAATAAACCTTTATCTACATTCCGAAGCAAGGAGACCAGCAATTGAAAGAAGAGCTCATAAAGCTATTAACTGCAGAGAATACAAACAGTCTGATTATCAGTGGCAACTTTAATCAGAACATGCTCAACAATTCGGCCACAGAAGTCAGCACCGACGAGGACCCATTTGCATTGGAACAATACTCCCAAGATAATTCTTCAGGAGGAAGAAGCACAAAAGCAGCGCAGCGACTTCAAGCGACACTTTAAGAATTAGGTCTTTGAGCTCTTAATGGGAGATTCCCAGGGGATCGCCCCCAAGCGGCAACATTCCATAGTACACTGACCAGTTCAACAATTGATTTTACCTTCCTCTCTCGTAATCTGTTTCAATCGACAACTGATTTCCACATCGGTTCATTAGACTTTAGTGATCGCTTACCACAAGATGTGACACTACAGGCCTTTACAATACTAAAACCAGTACGCGCCATTGGGCATGAACTAGTTTACACAGCATGGTTAAAGTGTAGAACAGATGATCCTCCGGGTCTCCTGCTCTACGCCAAGCAAGTACTTGGCGAAGCCCAAAATTAAACAACAGACCTAATTGTCAGCTGGAAGAAATTTGCAGAAACATTACGTAATAATATGGGAAAAACACAGAGGAAAAACCAGCTTGAAGGAGGGGGCAATGCTGCCAACCAAACGTGGTATCATAATCACACTTTCATAAACAATGTTCATCTAAAAAATCTAAAAACTCTCATCGGCCAAAAGTTACGAAGGATAAGGACAGACCCTGCTGCCAAGGAAGAACTGAGGTTGCTAAAGCGTGACGGCAGGAGGATGGTCTAGCGACTTAAGCGAGAAGCAGAAGAGTCCCTGTGGGCCAAACTTTTACACGACGCCAAATCTAACAACAGCGCCCAATTTTGGCAAAAGATCAACAATTTGTCTATGGTGCGGAGTCAAGGCATTAATTCTCATGTCCCAGAAGATGACTGGATAAACTTTCTTAGCACACACTTCAATTGTACTGACAGTAACATCCAAGGAATGTCTAAACTCACAAAAGACAGAGGATCGATTAACGCTCTGTCGTGTACGCTACGACCCTCAGCAGCTAGATCAGACAATTGTAATTAAGTGTGCACTGATCTGTAACAGAATCTCAAAGGGAAGACGCGAGGGGGCCCCGGGACCTAACGGGATTCCTCCCATACTGTTCAATCCAGATCCAGATTACTGGGCCGCTGCCCTTAAACAAATGTTCGACAAGATTCTGCAGACATCATTAATTCCATCATCATGGAGGGGAACCATTATTTCACCTATCTTCAAAAAGGGAGACCAAAACGACCCAAAAAATTACCGGCTAGTGCCCTGCTCGACAATGAGGCAAAATATTTTGCGGGTCTGCTTCTAGAGGAACTGTCATCTTGGGCAGCTGATGTTTCAGCAATCCCATACAATCAAACAGGTTTTTGCAAAGGTATGGGAACCTCTACTAATATTCTAGCACTTTCTTTATTAATTGATGCAGCCCTAGAAGCGAACCATCCACTCTACCTGTGCTATATTGACTACAGCTCAGCTTTCGATCATGTCAATAGAAAACTTCTGTGGAAAAAGTTACACAAGCTGAACATTCCCCCATTGCTTTTAAACCAACTAATCCTCCTACACAGCGAGACATGGGTGCAAGTTAGGCTGGGCACGGGCGATTATCTTACAAGGAAGATTCCAACAAACACAGGAGTAAAACAGGGCTGTGTACTTGCCCAATACTTTTTAATCTTTTAATGGGAGAGCTATCTACGTTGTTGAATGAATGCAACTCGCCGGCACCAAAGCTAGGGGGCTCTCAGATCTCAAATTTATTCTACGCAGATGACTTGTTACTTAACAGCCGGACCCCTGCTAACAGGCTTACCATCAACCGTGAAAAATCAAAAGTTATGTGCATTAACTTTTCTAAAAAGAAAGCAACACGAAACTGGCTCTTGTCATCCAGAAAGCTAGAAATGGTCTGTGAATATCGATATCTGGGGTTCATCATAGACTGCAAGGGCAATTTCACGCCGCAATGTGAAGCCATAAAAAGGAGAGGGTTAACCATTGCGACGGCACTTAGAAACTTAAAAAACACGGTTTCTGGCCCAAGCTTACTTCCTCTCATAAAGGTGATACAGGCAAAGTTAATCCCAGCCATCACTTACAGCATCGAATCTATGAGAGAGATGCTCCTTTAGTAGACAGAACGGTAGCAAAGGCGCTTCGTATGATCTTCGGCCTTCCAAGGTATTCATCGCCTGCCCAAATGAGATTAGAATTTGGGTTGCAAAAAGAAGAGCTGGCACGCAAGGGAACCTACATAAAAACTTGGCATAAAGTAAGCAGGGGAGACCCGAAAACCCTAAATGCTCTCCTGTGGAAGGAACTTCAAAATAAAGAAACCTGTCCGGCAAGGCGGTATTTAGAGGCCGCCATCGAGGACCTGGGCTTACAGCAACTTTGGAACTTCCAGGCTCCACGGCAGTCTTCAAAACGGTGGTCAACAAGACAGTCCGGAAGGAATCACTGCTGCAGGACAAAGCCGCCCTATCAGAGCGGGCTCACGGCTGGCTTACAGTTCAATCGTATACCATGCCCTCACCTCAAACCTATCTGCAGATATGCTTTACTAAAATAATAAGAGAACTTCCTGAAATTTCTCCTAGGGCTACTGCCGTCAGCGGCCCTCTTACCTCCATGGTTACGGCCACACCTACCAACAACATGCCGACTTTGTGGGAATGGTAAGGAAAACATAGTCCATTTGACCACTATCTGTACCAAACTCATACAAGAACGACGCGTCTTCTTGCGACCACTTTTTAACATCCATAAGATATGGACCTGCAGGCAAGCAGTGCTCGCCTGCTTCAAAGGAGATGATATCCAACTGAGCTGCTGAATGGTAAAATTCCTTGAAACAGCTGAGGCCCGCTTCAAAACCTTGAAGGAAACGAACAAAATCTAGTAGTACCGTAAAAGGACTAAAGGATGAGCCCTACGGTACCTCTGAAGACCAACCTCTAGCGCGACACCTTGACTCTCCCTTACATCGACTATCACTGACTATACAACAGGGACATCCCGACCTGTTATTATAATTTAACCATTCTCTCTTGCACACTGGCACTTTATTATATTTCCCCTTGGCTGGCATCGAGGAAGAATCTACTGCTTAAATTTTTATGATATACAGGCCGTTCAACATGATGTTAAGCTTATTTTAATTGTGTTGCTGTTACCTCACCACATATTTTTTTTTCTTTGTTTTATGGACGGAACCTTCGTTTTAACATGCTTAAATTTGACTCATGTTTTATTAACTGAATTTCCTTTCCCCTATATTGTAAAGGTTTTAAATAACCATGCACAATAAAGTATCTCTCTCTCTCCGAGTCCCAGCAAAGTGAGAAACTGAAACTACACGGTTGGTTTTATCGCATTCCAGAACAAGGTTCAATGCACAGCTTAATCTGATCAGCTGTACAAACTCTGCCAAATGTAACTCTTTTGCGTGATAATCTCAGGCATTGTGGTAAAGTAGGAACATTTGCAAAAATGCATTACAGGGCTCGACAAATCTAAAAAATTGTACTAGTTCTGCAGGTCTAGTAACTTGGAAAATCCCCCTCGACCCAACTGCAACTTTCTTGACCTCTGTCTCTGATAACGGAGGAAAAGTGACAAGTTAACAAGATTTAAAGGCATCTTTATTGCTCAGTCCCTTTGTGAGCAATAAAAATGCCTTTAAATCTTGTCACTTTTGCTCCGTTTTCAAAGACAGAGGACAAAAGTTAGTTTGTCTTCTGGCGAGTAGGACCTAAAAATAGCTCGTCCTCATCCATTCTCCCTCGCAAATGCGAGCGGGCGAGTGGATTTGTCGAGCCTGGCATTATTCTAACGCGATATGCGTTGCACGTGGCATGGCTGCTGATTGTGAAGTAGATCTTTATATTCAGTGATAATCCAGTTTATGATGGCCTTCACAGCATTCATTCCTGACGTGTTTAGTCATTCCTGTTTTATTCTGAATTACATTATAGTACGTAGAAAATATAAACAGTAAGAAACAATAATTGGCAGGTCCAGTGGAGCTCTCGTTAGCTGACTGCCTTTTAACGATTCTTATTTTTGTTTTTTCAAAGTTTATGCTAAACGTTCTTGTTTGGGAACGTGCCAGGCCTTCATCGATCTGAACAAAAACATCGGAAAAGGCAACATTTTTGTTTGGTATCAAAAATAGCACACATTGATGATAGTAATCCCAGGACTGAAGGGAACTACTTTGTGTGTAGATGTGCACGCTGTGAGAGGGCATCATACGGTAACTCTTTGTGAAGTCAGTCAATGTCTGAAGTGGGCTGACACATTGACCTCTGATGCATGCTGGAGTGTATGGAAGAACAATGTGAATGACAAAACAACCGTCTAATGCATAGGGCTGGCTTTAGCGCCGGTGGCGCCCAGTGCGAGTATGTTTGCTGGTGCTCTCCAGTGACCTCCTTCTGCATAACTGCCCTCACTTACGGCCACTAGCCTCATCCATGCGGTGCAGATCTACCCCCGGTGCTGGGCCCTAATGAAAATGGGTGTGGTCATGACGGAACGGTTCCGTCATGAGCATAGCTCGACCGATGGTCATGACGGAACCGCTCCGTCATTAGCATCGAAAGGGTTAAACACAGTGACCCACAAGTCTCCATAACCACTCTTTCACATGCTTTTATTTTGTTTTATAGAGCTACTCATACCAGTATAGGGTGTTGTAGCACTTTACATCACTCAGATGCAATGATTCACAAATGCAAATTAGTGTATAGGTATGTTAAAAAAGGAGACCCTAAGGTATAGTAGTCACATGTAATTCATACTGGGTATAGTTTAAAAGTTCTTGATCTGGAGAAGCACAAACCCAGAATTTAAAATGTAGCACCATGGTTGACGGTGATCCAGCTGGTTACCAGCAACAGATAATCTAACACCACATACTCATCTGGGCCCATACATACATTCACAACATACTGGCAATAACTGCGGAGGTCATGTTTTGTAATTCTCTATATTAGTTACCTTTAGTCCCTAACTAATCTTTCACAGATCAATCAAAAGTTCTTTCCTCTGGTCAATGGACCATTAGATGGAACTAGTTGATGGTGAAATGACATAAGATTTCAAAATACTTACACATTTGGAAATGATCAAAAAGTCAGGATGTCTTTTAAAATTTTATCTTAGATTAAATTCATGTGAATCACTTACACAGTACAGAACAAACTTCACCTCCCACAAGAAGGAAGATTCAAATAATCAACCAAAATTGCATTCAATTATACTTTAAAATGACACTGCAAGAAAGGGAGAGGATAGAGAGAAAAGCCCATAAGCGCATATACAGATATAGATATAATTACCAAGTATGGTGTGGAAACCAACACCCAGGCCTAGGAATTGGAAAGGGTCCCCCAGGAAAGGTCTGACGAACAAAGACTTCAGGACAGGATTCAGGACAGGACAGATGACCTCTCTATCACCGACGCTTGCGTAGCACCCCTCTCTGACACTCTCTTCCTCCTCGAGATTCTTCCGCGATCTTCTTCTAAATTAATTTACTTAAGATAATTGGTTCAGCAATTCGATTCTTCTTCGGTATCTCCGCCTGGGACTTCTCTGTGCTCTCGGACAGCATCCTGGTCTCTAGCTGACTAACTAAATAATGCAACCTCAATTATACCTTTTTGTATGCTTGCACCACCCATTAATGTTTCAAATTTATAGGGGGTGTGGCTAGCCGGGCTGCGAAATGGCCGCTCTTTTAGGCGAGCTCCGCCGGCTGAGGACAGAATCCTACCATAATCCTACACGAAATCGTGAAATGAGGGAGCAGACAACATCGAGCTGTGGTGCAGTCCCCTTGAAGTAACTACTGCTCGAAATCTGGCGAGAAACGAGGCCGACGGAACCCATATCAGCTAGTGCCAGTGCAGAGCGGGGAGCCGCATTGCCACAAGCCGGATACAGAGAGGAGGTCGCCGGATGGCTGGACACTCTGGTCCGAGGATGTGCAGGCCCAAGCCGGGAACACTGCGGGCTGCGCCCGGAACGGGTACTGCACTCCAGCTTGGACGTGACGCTGCCTTTGTATCTACCGGACGGTGGCGCCGGAGATACGGTGAGGTGTCCCTGAAACCCTACGGGGGCCGCCATCTTAAGAGCCCTGCCTTCGATAATAATCTGTAGGGCTCAGCGCGAGTGATAGCGGACTGTCTGCTACGGCGCCCCTGACATAACGTGATCTGCTCAAACTAAATATTGCACGACTTTGGACACTGTATAGTTTGACCACATCCCGAGTTAGGTGCTGCTGCTCACAGGCCAAGGATTTGCGCGGTTACCCGGGAAAAAATGGGCTGAGCTGGGGACGGAGCGAGCTGCCAGCTACTGCTTGTGCACACGGGGGGATACAACAGACCAATACACTGGGAACTACCGGCAAACAGGGTTGCCGTGTGGCTCAGACCGGGGGGAGAGAAGCACCCAACTGTCCACACTTGAGGAGACATACGGCGTAGTGAATAGCGCCTTTGGGAGGAACTGTGGACGTGGGGTTGAGAATCGGAAAGGCGACGTGGAACGGTGCAGCAATAAGACAGCGCAGAACCCAAGTATTGTTCACATCATCGAAGTTGCGAACTCTTCTAACAGCGCAAAGAACACTGCTGCCAATAAGCATAAATTCATGAATGTGTGAGGGGACGACACTGCCATTCAGACTGACTTACACTTGAGGAGGCTGTCAAACTCCTCCATACATTCGAGACCCTTACGAACAGACGTGGCCTCCCCCATCCCCCACGTGGTCCAAAACGCCCCACCGGTGAGAGGGGTATTAAGCGACGAAAAGCTAAGTTGAACCTCCCTGAGCTGGGATCTCCTGGTGCACAGGCGAAATGGGTAAAAACGACACGAGACAGGCCAAAATTACTTTTGAGGCCAAGCGGACTGGCAAACCTCCGGGACCAGACCCTGAAACACAGGGCGACACGGGCGGCGGCGCAGAACCAGAAAGCCAGGAGGAAGATCTGCGTTCACTGATGAGGGAGATACGCTCCAGCCTGCGCACCATAGACTCTAAGTTGGACAGCATGGCCACTCAACTAGAATCGGTCAAAACCCAAGTATCCAAGCACGAAACCAGGCTAGACTGTCTTGAAAATAGTCATACGGAGCAACATGAATTCCAACAAGAGACGAGGGAACAGCTTCTCCATATGGACAAACTATTGACAGTTATAAGAGATATGAATGATGACTTGGAAGCGCGCTCAAGGAGAAGTAACCTTCGAGTCCTTGGGATTCCAGAAACCACGGCCATATCCAAGATGGAGTTTTATATTATGGATCTTCTACACGAACTGTTGGATCCTCACCTGTCCCCGGTGTTCATAGTCGAGCGGGCTCACAGGACTCTTGGCTGAGACCTCCTGTGGGTGGCACCCCGAGGCCCATCCTGGCAAAACTGTTGAATTACCAGGACAGAGACACCATCCTAATACTGGCAAGGGAAATGGGCCAAATAAATCATAAGGGAAATGCCATATCCTTTTATCCTGATTTTACCCCAAAAGTGCAATCGGCGCAAAGAGAGTTTCTCCCTGCTAAACGTTTATCCTTGCAAGCTAAAATTCCATATTCCCTCCTGTACCATGCAAAGCTTAAAGTGACCCATGATGGGTCGGCACATTTTTTCACTGACGCTAAGTCAGCTCTTAAATTCGCCAAGCATATATGTGGTCCGAAATCGAAGGCAATGCGGAAGGGAAGTGGACTGGTTACGGACAACCTAAGTAATATTGATTGATCCATTCCCATGATTAGATGCCAGTAGAAGTGTGATATCCGCCAGTTCATGTCATCGCTTGTTGAAAATGTAGATGTGCATGTGTAATCTTGAGAAACTGGCCAGTTTGAGTATGTTCCTCTGTGCCCTATCCTGTCAGGATGTTGGGTTGTGTTGGTGCACCATGGTTTAACTTTCCATTGTTATTTGTACGAAATGCCTGCTACACTGCATCTTGCGATCTTACTCCCCTCGGCCACCCTGAGTCCACAGGGGAGTATGCCTGTGCTTCTTCGCCCTCATGGGGTGTTTCCCTAAGTTCGAATTGTTCCACTCTTTATGTGGCTCGGAAGGGATTTTTACTCCACCTCATTGGGAGGCTGGAGTGGGTGGGGGGTGGGTTGGGTCTGTTTGGGGTTTTACAATATACCAGTATCTGCGCACTCTGTTAATTGCTGTGCTGTTTTGTTGGGGAGTGATTGAATGGGCGATACATGGGTCCAACTTCTGGTGGTTGCTCCGATGGGTATAAGTGTTGAAATTCTTAAAATCCTTACGTGGAATGTGCGGGGACTAAACAATGGCAGGAAAGCTCGTTTAATGCATGCTTATTTAACGAGGCACGGAATTGACATATGTTTCCTACAGGAAACGCACCTAAACTCGCAGCCATCACAAAGACTAAAGCACAGTAGAAGGGGAGGGGATACATTCGGCGATATACTCAAATTATGCTAGGGGGGTGGCAATCCTTATTCGTAGGTCTGGACTGGACTGTGTACACAACATATCATGACCCAGAAGGCGGTTACATAATACTCCATGGATGCCTGGGTGGAAAGTCAGTAGTACTACCTGCCATTTATGGGCCTAATGTTGACTCCCCAGATTTTTTTAGAGAAGTCTGGGCACATATCTCCTCTATAGGTTGTTCAACTGTGATATGCGGAGGTGACTTTAATGTTGTTCTCAATGATGCTGTAGTCCGCAAAGGAGCTGCACGGCAGTTACACCCACACGCAAGTAATGCACTACATGATATAATGCTTGAGGGGAACCTACATGACATTTGGAGAGTTAGACACCCACTAACCCGTGAAGGCACTTGTATATCGAACCAACATATGGCCTGGTCCAGACTGGACTTTTGGCTGGTGTCCTCCGATGTGGCATCTTGGACGAGGGACATAGGTCATCTAGCCCGTTCATTATCAGATCATGCCCCATGCTTGCTGGTACTGTCTCTTCCAGATACACCATCACAAGCCTTTAGTTGGAGATTACCACCACACACACTGCTAGATGAGGCCTTCAAGGAAGAGATTAGAACTGACATCACTGACTACTTTAATTTGAACTCACCTTTAGTAGACACCGTAGCGACTCTATGGGACGCATTCAAGGTTGTGATACGGGGTAAGTGCATAGCTAGGCAGGCTGGTGTCCTCAAGGCTATAAGGGGCAGTCTGTCATCACTGGAGACTCAGATTAAAGATCTTGAGAATCGATTCTGCCTGGACCCCCAGCCTGGTGTGGCGGCGGATCTGAAAACAAAATTACTAGAATATGTAGAGAGCTCAAGTTTCTGGGCAAACATGCAGAGGCAAGGAGATATGGGGAGGGTGACAGACCTGGCCGCACACTTGCGGGAATGATCCGTAAATCCAATTCAGCCACCTTTATACACACAATCAATACTCCTGAGGGTCATACAGTTACAGGACAGGTTGAGGTCCTACGTACATTCAGGGACTTCTATTCTGACTTATACACCACAACGCAGCAGACTGTCCCGGAACATCTACAAGACTTTTTAGATTCCATTGCCCTAGTTTGGTTCAATGACAATCATCGCAAATACATGGAACTACTCATTACTATCTCAGATATCACCCAGGTGATAAATGGGTTGCCTTTGAATAAGGCCCTGGGACAGGATGGTCTAACGACTGCGTTTTATAAGGCATACGCAGAGGAACTGGCCCTGCGTTTACACACTGTTTATGCGGAGGCGCTGGAGACGGGTATTTTGCCACCCTTGATGCGCGAGGCATTGATACTAACTCTGCTAAAACCAGATAAAATAGATACAACGCTGGATTCATACAGGCCCCTTTCCCTAATAAATGTGGATTTGAAAATGTATGCCAAACTCATAGCAAGCCACCTCCAACCCCTCCTAACAATGGTGGCCCTCCCTGACCAATCTGGGTTTATTCCAGGTAGGGCCACGTCACATAATCTGAGAATGCTGTTCTCGGTCCTACACTACCTCCACCCCACGGTGCACGCTGCTGCCATTTTTCTGGACGCAAGTAAAGCGTTTGACTCCCTAGAGTGGCCATATCTGTTTCGGATATTGACCTGTATGGGTTTCAGTCCTTTTTTCATAACACAAATAAATCTGCTATACACAGCACCACTGGCTAGGGTCAGAGTGAATGGTATAACTTCAGAACCGTTCGATGTGACTCGTGGCACCAGACAAAGCTGTCCGCTATCGCCTCTCCTTTTTGCTATAGCTATGGAGCCCCTGGCGTCCAGGATACGTAAACGACATACAGGCAGAGGAATTGGGTTCGCCACTAGAAGTCTCCTGATCTCTATGTACGCGGACGACGTGACTCTATATGTCTTAAATCCAAAAGAGAATTTGGAACCCTTACTACGCGAGTTCATTAAATTTGGCAGCCTCTTAGGCGTAACGATAAATTGGCGGAAATCTGTGATTTTCCCGTTCACGGACGGCACGCCCGAAGTTCATTCAGAATTCCCATTACGATGGGAGGCTGGCGAGGTTAAATATCTTGGGATATGGATAAGCCGCAATATGCAAGAGATTTGGAACCTGAATTTTGGGCATGCTGTGGACCGGCTGGAGGGTAAGGTGGCGATCTGGTCAGCGCTTCCGCTGTCCATTGCCGGTAAGGTGGCACTGTCAAAGATGGTGGTACTACCCACATTTTTATATTTGTTTGTGAATGTGCCAATCCCCCTAACGAAGCACTTTTTCCATAGGCTTCGCTCACTGCTACTGTCCCTTGTGTGGGCGGGAGGACAGGCCAGGGTGTCGTGGGACCACCTGACGTTGCCATTGAGACAGGGAGGCCTTGGTACCCCGGATATGCAGCTGTACGCCTTGTGTACACAAGCCCAGTTTTCACACTTTTGGATCTACCCGACCCCGTACCAGCCACATGTTGCGGTGGAGTTGGATTTGGTGAAGCCCACACCACTGGCAGTGGCGGTTTATAAAAAATCCCCTATGCCCACACTAGACGTGAATACTGCTGATACGTTTCGTTGGGCTTGGTGGGAGTTGCAGCGACGTGCGCGGCTTCCGCTGCTCTACGCGCCAGCTGTCATTTTGCAGGGGAATCCTATGCTACCATGTTTGGAAGAGAGTAGCGGAGGGGTGATGATGGGAGAGACGCAGCTACACACATTCGCAGATTTGTACCCAGATGGTGCATTTAGAACACAGCCAATGGGAGAGGAGTAGTCCCCTTCCGAGAGATCTTCACTTATCATAAGCTAAAGACTGCATGCCCCTCTGTGGGAGGGATTACCTGACGCACCCCCCACGTTACAAACATTGCAGAATATACTTGCTAGGGCGTCACAGCGCAAGCTGGTAACTCGCCTCTATACAGCTATGCAAGACCAGGCTCCAATTGTAACCCCAAAATCGATGTTGATCTGGAATATAGAACTTGATCCCCAGCTCACAAACGAGCAATGGTCCTTCTGCTGCAAACAACTGTTGGAATTATCCCCAACTACAGACTAAGACTTATACACTTTAAATTCCTCCACAGGTTTTACCGGACTCCGATCAGCCTACACCGGATGCATCTGAGCGATGATGCGAGGTGCTGGAGATGTGGTTTTGAGCCGGCTTCGTTCCTACATATGGCATGGGGCTGTCCGAGGTTGTCGGAATTCTGGGGGAAGATCTTCGAAGCTGTAAACCAAATAACTGGGCGACAGGACCCCCCCCATCCCCGCATTTAGGCTTATTAGGACTAGTGTGCCAAACTGTTCCAAAAAGCAGGAAACTACATGCCCTTTTGCTGCTATATGCACGTAGACAAATTGCGATCCGTTGGGGTAGATCCCAGGTACCTACCTTTGATGCGTGGCTAGTAGAGGTCTCATATGGACATACCCAACTAGGGATATACTGGGAACTGATGCCGTCGGCATCCAGACCACGAGATATCTGGGAACTATTTCTGCAATGGGAAAGGGTAAGGCGAGCTCCCCTACACCTACTGTCACAGCGAACACTCAATTAAATGTTTAGAGGTCATGCTGGATGTATGTGGTTAATGGTCGATTGTGGCTGATTGTAGCAGCTCTGTGTTTGCTTGACAGCTGATATCTATGGCATGACACGAACAACACTAACAATCCCGCACCTCTAAACAACCAAGCCCTCGTGAGTTATCCACACAACTCACATGCTTATGTATAAATTATTGACCCTCACTCATTCCCCAACGATGTAGAGCATGTTTGGATGAAACTATGTGAAAAGAGAGAGAAGCGCTTAAGCAAAACTGTACAAATTGACAGATGTCATGTAGACAGATAACTGGTAAATGTTATGTTTAGTTAATAATTGATTTCGCTTTTGTTCTTTTCTTTATTTCTCCCCTGATTTCTGCGCACTTTGATGATTTCGACAAAGAAGATGTAAAACTTTATTGTCACTGGTTGTTTTTGTTATGCTGAAAATCTTAATAAAAGAAAAAAAAATGTTTAAAATTTATGGAACTCCTAACTCTGATTAGACAGGCAAGGGGAGGTGATCATCACACCATGCTTATTTCCCATTATTTCTTTTAGCTCTTTGATTGAAATCCCTCCCCTTATGTTTTATACATAAGTCTTTATTCCCACCTGTATTCACAATGTAACTGTCACATAATAGAAGAAAAAAACAGTAGTTCTGTTGCAATTTCAGTGGACTGTCGTTCCTGTTCCCATGAAAGTAGCAACCTGCAGCCTTGGATGATGTTCAAGTTGACATTGCATCTTTCAGTTTGAGTTCACTGCGCATGTTCGGAAAACGAGAGGGAACAGACTGTAGTTCAAGACTCAAGGCCCATAACAAGCACTATTGAAAGAGTCAAAAAAACAAATGTTAAAATCCAAAATAAATAGTTTCACTGTATACCACCGATTTCTACTCTAATCCCGTTTACTTATTATTCTTCTACCTGCATTAGCATTAGTATAATAGCTGGGTTTAGTTTAGTAGTGGCCATTTTGTTAGCTACTTTGCAAGTGCAGAAAGTTTCCCTCCAAGCATAGACACGTCATACCACGTAGATGCAGTAGACACATCTGCACTAAAGAATTTCGATTAGCGGCCTGTGATGTAATTATCTGGAGGTTTTATTCTGAATAGTTTGGGCGGGGGAATGTGGTTGTATTTTATGAGAAATGGAAATGTTTAATGTGTTATGCTAAATGGGAATGAAATGTTTTTAATATGTTATTCTTTATGCAAAATAGGAATGTTGTTTTTAATGTGTTTATTTTTATTTGTTTTTTTTTTGTATATAGTTTTTTTTTTTGTTTTCTTTAAGGGGGAAGATGTGTGATGTCGGAGTATTCTGTGTTAGAATACTGGGGACATCACTGGGGATCTGGAGTGTTGAGGGTGGAATGTACGGGGAGGCTAGAGAGACGGTTGAGGAGTCAGGGATTGAAGAGGTTGATGTTGATGTCCCCTGACTGCAGAGTTGCCAATAAATAACTTAAGCTTTAAGAAGTCCACGCCTATACTTTACACGGCCATTTTTAGAATACACTCTGGTTACTGGTTAGTAAAACACATAGGCAAGCTTCAATCTTATACTTAAATGTCGTGTAAATGCATGTTACTTTCACAATACAAGTTTTAATACGGAGTTAGCGGTTACTGTAGAGGATTGCATTCAAGCAAGTCTCTTTTTCACGAGTCCTTGCTCCATCAATGGTTGTCTTTACTAACTAACATTAGGATAATTAAAGACGAGGAGAAATCAACGGTTTAACCTATACCTTGCAGTTTCCACACAGCTCTTTGATGACAGTTATTAGCTTACTGTTCTATATTAGGATTTTAATTTATAAATTGCAAAAATTTAAAGGATCTCTACTACAAAAGCAGTAACCCACTGAACTATTTACATTATATGCACTACTTTGATCTACATGGTGCACAAGCTTTGTAGCAGGCATATTAACCCTCTGCGCTACTTTGAGTCAAATCTTCCATTAGACAAAACTTGATTGATCCCCAGCAGGTCCATTAATAGCTAGATTTTTCTTGACATTATTGTTGCCTGAAACTTGCTGGAATAGGCAAAGAACACTGCAGCAGGTGCTTTTAAATCCACTATCTATGTGACAACACAGCGCCCCCCTAAACTCAGGACCCAGTGCGGCGACACAGATCGCACCGCCCTAGAGCTGGCACTGCTAAGGGACAAAGTCTGTTTGAAAACCCCTATAGGTAACTCTATTATACACACAATTGTGAAAATAAAAAAAGGTCTGTGCTAACACAGATTTGAAAAGCCCAGTTGGTCTGGATTTGACTGCCAACCTCTGTCTTTGGGAAAGAACAGAAGAAAGAATGAAAGAGGAAGGCATGAACAAAGAATGACAGAGTTTCATAGAGCATCCTCACGAGCTTAGATTTAGAGTCCATATGAAGCCAGACATCAACTTAAAATGACATGTATTACCCACAAAACGCTCCACTACAAAACACCAATGTACTTTAACCAGAAAATTGAGCTATCGAGTGGAAGCAGACCCTCCCAGAATGCCAGAGACCTGTTGCTGAAACGCCAATCAACCTTTCTCCCTCAGCTATTCAATTCCCTATTGCAGAGTACCCCAGCTTGGTGTGTGCGCTGCCCTGATCTATCAAGCCCCGAGTCCATAACAAGATTAAACACCCCCCACTAAGAGCGCTGCGTCTGGAGAGGTGAGGACTTCCGCAAGAGCGGATAGAAGAAAGGACTCTTGCTGTGTGTTTGGAGCATAAAGTGACGCTACAGTAAGGTGAGTGTCCCCCCATAGTACTCTAATAGCCAATAAGCGACCCTTTATTTCTGCAACAGATGTAAGTACTTTGCAAGAAAAGCTGGCCCCAAGTAAGATAGCCATTCCTCTTGGATGGCCCGGAAGACCAAAACCATTGAGGAAAGCGTCTGTCACGCATCCGTGCTATATCTTTGAAAAGTAGATGGGTCTCCAGTAAGAGGCATATGTCACCCTCTGCACTATCCAAGAGGGACAAGACTGCTCCCCTCTTCACCGGATTATTCAAACTCCGTTCTTTGAGGCTAACAATTTTAAGATCCCTGCCCATCCCAATTGTGGAACTCAGACTGTAGGCCCAGCAGAGTCATAATAAGGCCAATTCAGACAACAAAGCATTAGATACCTAGCACATTCCAATTACAATCCCAATACAGTGGCTGGTGCGGAGTCCCCAAAACAATAACCCAAACATACCCCCAGGTGAAAACCTGCTAGCAGAGAGGCCATCAACATCAGATCAGAGCGACCCCCCGGTCCTTCCGTCTCCCCGCAAAGTGTCTCTCCCTGAGTCTGCGTTAAAGTACCTCATGTTATGTGTCCGGGCGCTCCGTTACTTGCAACAGTTAGGTGAGAACTGCTCCCTGTTCCTTTTCTTGCGCCGCTTGATCAGGTTTCTGTGATGCTGTGCTTTTTCCAACCTTCTGCCATCCCGTCGAGTGTCTGCAGCCTGGAGTTCTTGGCTGTTCATCTTGTGTCGACCTATTATCCTCCATCCCAAGGATCCCAGTGGCCTCCGGACAGGGAGCGGAGCTCAAAAAGCTTTCCTTTGTACTTGAAGATGATGCGGTAGGGGTGACACCACTCATAGGGGATCCCCTGTTTTCTGAGATCGTCGTCACCACCTTGAATTTAAGTCGCTTGACCAACGTAGAGGCCCCAAGTCCTGATAAATAGCCGGAGAGGGACCTCTAAACTGTAAGGGTTGTGTCTCCCTCGCCTTGCGCACGAAATGCTCCTTCAGCTGGAAGTCGCGTATACATGCAAGGATGTCTGGCGGTGGGGATTTGGTGCCTCTTGGTAGACCCATTCCATGCACGTGGTCTATTTAAATATCCATGGTTTCCGACTCCTCCAGAACCTGACGGAACAGTGCCCTCACATAGCTGCACAGACCGTCTCCTTCTTCCTTCCATGGCACACCCAGGATCCTCACGTTGTTGCGCCAAGACCGGTTTTCAAGATTCTTGGCGGGAGCCTGCAGGTCAAGATGTTGGTCACGCAGTCTCAGCATATCCTGTTGAAGCTGATGGAGATCCTCTTCCTGACTCACATCGTGCTCCTCCAAAGTGGCCACGCGCTCCCCGATGCTATCCACATCTCGTCGCAATTCTTGTAGATCCGCAGCAAGCTGATCTTCGATATCTTGTATGTCCTTCTTAATTGCTGCAAACAGTTCCATCATAAACGCTTTTGTGGCAGGAGCGTCATTCCCCTCACTTGAATCTGCACTTTCTCCCCCGTCGTGGAGGCTGACGCTGTTTGTTTTAGGAGCATTTCTTTTAGTGATTTCTCTTTTCTGTGGCGGGCCGCTGCCTTGCTCCACCAGCCACACCAAGCACGCTGGGCGCTGAGTCCCAGCAGAAATTCCACCTAGCAGTTTGAAGAGGTACACACCGCTGTAATCAGCGATGGGGGATCGCACTCCAATACCGCCAAGCTACCAGCGCCTCCTCCGTATGCCAACCTCCGCCACCATTGCCGCCTCACCGGAGCTCACTTCCGCAGGAGACTCACAGACTCCGCTCGCAGAAAGACCTCTGTCACTGCTTCTCTGTTTCACAGCGATCTGCAGAGCCGTGAGTGCCTCCACCGATGCCTGAGAATGCACGGAGACAGACCGGGCACAACTCGCTGTGGAAGACTGCAGTAGAGAGGGGCAAAAACAAAGCTAATGCAGAGCGGGAGGGGAGGTACTGGGAATCCCTCCCTACTATGCAGCCATCTTGGCCACGCCGCCCCAAATATCCCTTTTAAATGAGAAAGTAGGAAAAACGGACAAAAATGATGTGTTGCACCAGCCATGATCTGCTGAAAGCATATCAACGCTATCAGCCATAAAGCGCCAACATTTTCCAGGACCTGCCACATGTGAGATTATGACCTAATCCATGCATTTAGTTTTCTTTGTAATCTGTATTTCTGCTTTTTTTCAAATTAATTCTAAACAGTACCACAAATCTTACATCCAAAGAAAAAATGGTTGAAACTGGGAAATTTTAGAGTTCCGACATCCGCAGCTAATTATCATCTAGACGTTAAGGGGCTCATTATCCGCCCGTCATCCTGTCGTGTGTGGGGACCGCCCGCCATAAGGGCGGGGGTCCTGTTGGGGGTATTAGGATACGCCCGCCACAGTGGCGGGCACATCCTGAATCTTTACCATTGCGGCGGGCGGTGCCTGCCACGTTGTACTTTGCAATGCTGGAGGGTACCAAAAGTACCATCCATGTGCACCCCCCACCCCCTCGGAGTCCCTGGGGGCCCGACACGGGCCCCGCAGGGTGTCTTCGCATGACTTTGCACAAAGCCGCCACGGAAATGCATTTATAAATGCCCATGCTAATATGGCTGGCGGTGTTTGATAGACACCGCCAGTATATTAAACCTTTTCCGCCCCGGCCGCAAGGCGACCGGGGCGGAAAAGCGGCGGACGGTCTTTCCATCAGCCGCGTTCTCCCCCGCCATACTAATATGGCGGGGGTCATTCCGGGGAGGATGGTGGGCGGATCGCCCCCGCCAGGCTGGCAGTGGCTACCGCCAGCCTGGCGGGGACGATCCGCCCGCACTCCTAATCGGCCCCTAAGGTGGGCGGGATGACACACACATATCCCCATTACCTGTGCACTAACCGCCACCTGATTTAACGTACCTATATACCCTTCGATTTGTTGTTTTGAGCAGTCAGACTTCCTCGTCCTACGACCATATTGAATGTGACTGGCCTTCATGATCTCCTGAATACCGGATGCACGTGTGGGCTAGGTGCTGGGAACTAAAATGTGCCACTCTGGCATGCGGCGGCTAGCTCGGCAATAAAAATCAAAGCTGCCTTCTCGCTTTCCGTCAGCCTGTCTCCGGCCAATCAGGGCGCCACATGCATGGTCGCTGTTTTCACGAGAGGCTGCGGACACACTGTCTGCTGGATCGGGGTAATTTATTTGACAACAGAACACTGACACATCACGTGGTAGGCTCCTTATCTTTGAGGGATGATATTCACCAATCTGGCACCAGAGCAGAGAGTTTGTTTGATCAGAGTCAGTAGACTATGTAAGTGTATTATAACCAAGATAGCATCACTCTACAAACAATGGCGCACATCAGCGGAGCACTTAACACTGTGCCGCTAAGCTCCTAGAGCACATCTCAGGTGGTCGGGTACACATAATTGCGTGACTAATGCAGTTTAGTGCGGTGAAGCAGACACCAGCACTAAATGCGTTAGTCTAACGCCTGATGCGTGGTACTTGGCAGGTCTGCTGGCAGTATCACCTGGTCCACCTGGAGAAGGTTTTACAAGCCCTGCAAGCTACAGGCCTAACTATCAATGCCTCCAAGTGCCAGATAGGGCAGGGAATTATTGTGTACCTGGGGCACCTTGTAGGTGCAGACCAAGTCCAACCCCTTCAACCCAAAATCCAGACCATTCAGGATTGGGAAGCTCCAACAACCCAGACCCAAGTTAGGGGATTCCTTGGCTTGACTGGGTATTATATTAGGTTTGTGAAGCGATATAGGCCCATTGAGACTCCCCTCACAGAAAGTGAACTGGACAGTTGGCTGCCAAAAGGCTTTTGACACTGATGATGGACAAGACCAACCTGTTGCTTTCATAAGCATAAGACTACTCCCCAGAGAGCAGCATTGGAGTGTCATTCAGAGGGAGGCCTTTGCCGTGATTTGGTCCCTGAAGAAGCTGAGACCATACCTGTTTGGTACTCACTCCCTAGTTCACACACCCCACAGACCTCTCAGATGGCTAATGCAAACCCAAAATATTGAGGTGGTCCATCTCTCTACAGGGAATTAACTTTACAGTGGAACATAGACCTGGGACTGCCCATGTCAGCGCAGATGGCCTTTCTAGATTTCTCCACTTAGACAATGAAGACTCTCTTGGGAAATGGTAGACTCATTCTCTTTCGTTTTGGAGGGGGGTGTAGGAATGTGCCCATATTTGCATGGTTACACCCCACTTTTTGCCTGATATCTTATGCAGCCTGGCTGGATGTGCCCAGGGTCCCTGCCAATCACGTTTGCTGGGCCTGTGTTCTTTACCGAGACTGTACCTTTGTACCCACAATTCGCATATTCCTGACCACAGGTAAGCCCCTTGTAAAAGGCACCATGGGTATCAGGGACACTGTGACCAGGTAGGCCTCTAAGGGCTGCAGCTCCTATTGTGTCACCCTTAAAGGCTCTGTACCTTAACACCCACACACTGCCATTGCAGACTGCGTGTTTTGGTGCAGAGGAAAGTGAAGAGTTGTCATGGCTCACATCCCTGTGTGCCCTGCCTGCAACACACTGCCTGAGGCCTAGGTAAGTCACCCGTCTAGCAGGTAGCCCTAAGGTGAGGGTACAGTGGCATGAGTCCTGTACCCCTACAGTGTCTAAGCCCCTTCTTACACTTGCTATTGTTGTAAAGCCATAAAGAGTAGTTGGTCCTTAACACCTTGGGTGCTAAGGCTTTTCCCCCTCCTGCGCTGACATTTATTGAATACTATAGGATCATGACAAGGTCAACTCGTCATAAGCACAGGGCAGGTAAAGCCCATGACGAGTTGACCTTGTCATGAGCATGGAAGAGCTTAAGAACTCCACAGCTCATTAAACCCACACTGATGCCAGTGTTCGATTTAATGTAAAATACACTCAGACGGCATCTTGAAGATGCCCTCTGAAAATTGATCAGCCCTGGTGTGGTTCCTGATTGGCTGCCCGCCATTTCCCACCAACCGGACAGGTTTCTGGACCCCTTGGTGGAGAGCCTCCGCTCTTTGGGTCCAGAAACAAAGTTCTTCCTCACGATATGCTGGGTCCATGAAAGGGGAAGCTTCAAAGGCCTGTCACCTTTGGAAGCTGTCCCTGCCTTTTACTGTCCCCATCAACTGGCTTTCACAGGTTTCGGCCTCGACCTTGGGAGGGGTAATTGGCTGGAAACCCAAGCTAGGAAGAGAGGTGTGCCCACCTTTGCCAACCCCTTCCCTCAGGTAGGGGAGGCGAGGTGAAGCACACATCTCAGTCCCCTGCATCTTGAAGATGGAGGGACTTAGGCCAATTAGGGAGAGGCTCATGCCCCATCATCATAGGGGATATACCCACCCCATAGAAGGGACCCTCTGGTCCCAACATGCACACCCCTTTAACGCCTCTAAATTTAGTATTTAGGGGCATCCCTAAACCTTGCCTCCTGAGATTTAAGGAAGAAGTACAGAAGAGTCATGCTTACCCAGGAAGAAGAGGACACCAACTGCTTTGGCCCCGACCCTATCAGTCCGTCCCATCTGTGACCTACCTACAGCAAGAACCCAGACTGCTTTGTAAAGGTAGTGCGTTGTAATAACTGCATTGTAAGGGTTGTTTCCCTTCAATCTCCGAGTGTGTACATCAGTCTGTATTGAGTGAATAAAATAAATGCTTAACAAACCCTCTGGATAAGCCGAACTGCTTGCAAACCCTACCACAAAGAGAGCTGTTAGTACTTACCTACTTTGGTCTCTGCTATACCTCTGGGGACTCCCTGGGCTCTGTGCACACTACACCTTACTTTGGTATAGTATATACAGAGCTAGCTTCCTACAGTAAGGTATTATTTATTATGTTTCACATTTGGATGTCTATCTAGGTTGAAACAAGAGTCGTTTAAAAAGTGTGAAGTGCAAAGATTAGATGGACATCCAGTTGGCTTTGTGCCTTTTAAGAAATCATGAAATTCTATCATTGTAATTATATGAAAGAGATGGAGTTATTTCTACTGCCTAGCTTGGTTTTAGTTGCATTGTTAGCAAACAGCTGGATTTCTTGATTGCTGGGCAGGAGTTTAACATGTTTGCTTTAATTTGATTTTTTTTAAAAATGGTATTTGATTTTATAAAGCGTTCAGTGTAGCATTTGTTAGGACAGGATAATACAAACTTATTAAGGTATAGATTACATAATTAGGGCTCCCGGTTTTCCGTTTTTACGGATATATACACATAAATACAGACGGAAAACTATTTTTCCATTGTCTGTATTTATATTTAGAAACGGAAAAATACGAGTAAAACTGTGCATGGATGAGGTCACCTTCTGGCATGTGCTAATCAGCAGTGAGAAAGCACACCTCGGGCGGCGCTCGTTAAGCTCCTCTGCTACAATCTACGGGCGCCAAGTGAGTCAATAGCCTCAAAGACACACACTTGCACACTTGCAGTGCACATTATGTTAAATGCAGACGGCCCATTGTCATTCTAAATGTGATAATCATCTGCAGTCAGAATGACAGTGGGCTGTCCACAGCCTGTGCGAGGGTAACTAAGCACTTCAACACTTTCAGGTCGAGTTCGCGCTATATAAAACTGTTTCTCAACTAACAATTTCTCCTCTCATTAACGTTCTAATAGCGCCACCGAGCTCCATACCAAGGTGGTCTGCTGAGAGGGGCTGTGTGGGATTGGGTTTGCAGATGTACATGACATATGCTTTTTGTATCCACACTTCAGATTTCAGTGGGACAGGAGGAGGGGAAGCCGTCGTGAGGAGCAGCCTTTCCCATTCATTCCCCTCTAATCCCTCATTACACAGTACTTTGCCGCCTGCAGCGCCTTGTGTGACGCCTCGGGCAGCCTTCGCCAGAACACAAGAGATTACATTGAGCTAACTTCACATTTTTTGTGTGGGGGATGGGGGGTGGGGGCGGGTGTCGGAGTTGAAGGGAGCTGGTGAAGTGAAAAGGTGAATTGGTTGAAAACGTGAACGAAATACATTCGGCTCAACACAGACAAATGTCCTTCCAAGGCAAAGCGCACAAGTTTCCAACCTTTTTAGGAGTGAGAATTAATTAGTATGTGAGATGACGTCACACGTGTCTCACAAACATCGGAATCAATGACAGCACCAGAAGTGATATCAGGGGAATTAAAAAGGCACATTACATATAAAACGCACACCTGCACACTCACTAAATGTGTATGGAGCAGTACTCAGAGGTGAAGAGAGAGTCTCCTCCCACCATCTTAAGCAGTCTGTAGTCCTTCTTCTACAGGGGGGTGCTTCCCAGGAGCTGTTCATGGCAGAGAAGAGCTCTGAATCGAGTGACATTTAGTTAAGCTTCTAGTCCTCCTTCTCAGCAGGCGTGATGACGTGACCAGTGTCGCTGGAGCTATTGGTGCGAGAGATGCAGCAGCACCCAAAACCTGAAAGAATGTAGATGGAGAGTATGTTCAACAAATACCTACGTAAAGTATTGGACTTCTGTGATCATGTATATGTATATTCAGTGGGTGGCATGGACTCTGTGATGGCCTCCTCCCTCATTTTGGGTCCCACCCATCCTGTTTCTCTCTAGATTTTGTTACCAGTTTTATTGTTTCTTTTTTCTTGACCTCTTGTAAAGCGCTCTGATACCCTCTTGGGTCATGTTCGCGCTATATAAAATTTTATAAATAAATAAATAAATAAAATAAAGTAACAGATTGCGTTGGGATAACCTGGATGTCGTGTAGGGTTATTGTGAAAGACTGGGCGCTTTGTCGGTGTTGGTCCTAAGGGTTTAAGTATGCAGTGTTTTTTTGAAGAGTTGAAATGATAGGTTACGGTGTAGGGAAGGAGGTGTCTGGGGTTTCTTTGAAGAACAGCCTAACTACTGAGAACAGTGGGCAGTACTGTGTGGGTGGTTTTCGAGGCGTTTGGTAGGTGTACGTGCAGTGTGTTTGATGCTCTTGGTGACATTAATAGTGTAGGTGTTATGTGCAGAGGTTGTGAGATGGGAAGCAATATATGCTTTCTATAGGCTGTGGCAATATTTTATGTGGTTTTCTGTGCGATGTTTTGGGTCTGATATGCAGGCCAGTGTTAATTAGTGAATACATTTCGGTGTATGTATGGGGAAGCATTTCACACACTGGCATCCAAGCAAGGAAGAACACACGCAAGGAGGGAGTGAGAGCACATAGACATATTTTAATTGAAAAGGAGACGCATGCAAACTGTAAGCCGTATTGTAAAGTAGAATCAGAGAATTGTTCACATGAATCAAAACGGCAAGGACAAGCAGGGCAGCTTCAAACTGATCCAGCGTGGATATGCTAGTAACAGTGTGAATTTGGGTAGAGTAGACACAATGTATTCAGAATCGTAAGGAGACATTCAAGCGAATAGAGTACGATGTTCAGGAATCTCTTCAGGTGTCTTTAAAAGGGAATGTGGGCATGTAGAATTGAGCAGAAACTCAGTGGGTCCAGGGAAACCATAACCTGAATCAAAGGGACACAGACATTTTTACCTTCCTCCTGAGGTTAATGCTGGCAACACAGTAAAAACAGTCACAGGCGTAACAAGCGCTATATAAATACAAACTTTTTTCCTCATCTATCCTTCTGCTATCCTTCTAAATAACTGACTAACCTATCCACCACTTAAAATGTACTTGCATGTTTCACTATACAAATTCAACACCAATCCTCTATGGGTGCCGTAGTAACGTGCTACACGCCAAAAAAGCGCTTTGACGCCTAGTCAGGGGTAGTAAGCGCTATATAAATGCAATTACAATACAATACAATAAACACTGAACAAAGCACGGGCCTTGAGAAAGCTGACACCGGCCCATTTTGCCTGCTGCCACCAGGCCCTGATGCGGGGCCGGGATGTGCCAGGAGCTGTTTACACAGGAGGGGGGCCTGGACTTACTCAAATCCAGAGCAAGAGAGGGGCATGCAATGAATTTCTTGTATATTGTAGAAGTAGTGCAACACTAAGTACCAATGCCTTCAACTTCAAGCCTAGAAAGGCATTTTATGTTCGCTGTGTTTTCAATAAATAAATGTGGAAAAATACTAGCTGTAGCGTCGTCTTTTGCGTCTGGCAAAAATAAATGTGGATAAATACAGAATAAATACCCAAAAAATAAAT
This sequence comes from Lissotriton vulgaris, assembly GCF_964263255.1. Taxonomy (NCBI): domain Eukaryota; kingdom Metazoa; phylum Chordata; class Amphibia; order Caudata; family Salamandridae; genus Lissotriton; species Lissotriton vulgaris. The sequence continues at coordinate 1,345,258,613 of NC_141693.1, read as the reverse complement.
ACAGGTAAATGCAGACGGAAATGGCAAAAAAATAAATACCACAAAACCGGGAGCCCTATACATAATCAATGAATGAGTTACTTCCTTTTCACATATTATATTTTCATAAATAAATAGAAACTTTATAAATACTCATAAAAAAGTAAATTACTAGTGCAGTACAGATTCCATATATACAGAGGGGGCAGTGTTTTTTTTTTTTTAGTCCATCCCTTGATTAAAACATGCCCGATCACCCCTCCATCCATTCCATTACCAGGAACCAAATCCTTCCCCCTGTTGATGCCTTCTATGCCCTTTATGTTTATACAGAGACATTTCCACATTATAAACTACAAGAGACCTAAATCTCCACTTATAAAAGCTAGGTCCATCTGGCTTCAACCCATTTGACGCAATGCAAAGTCTTGTCATAAAGGTTAAATATTGTTGATTTTTAAGATCAATTTCATCTTTCACCACCCCCAGCATCATCATCAGTGGGGTAATGACCACTGGTGCCTTAATAATCTTACTCAGAAACCTGGCCTGTGTTAAAGGCATCAGAATGAAATGTGCATAACATCCACTTGCTTCATACCACATATTTTACACCTTCCATCACAACAGCCTCTCCACTTAAAGATTCTTGCGGGGATATAATGTAAATGAAAAACTTTTTTAAAAGTTTGGGTTTTCAATTTTGGCGTGACAATTATCTTCTCTGATGAAGCTAATGACTCTTGGAGATACATACTCCCACAACCCAGTCTTTGATTCCATTTCTCATTCTGTATCTCTAAATCATTACTCTGCATTTGATTTAACAGTGCATAGATGGATCCTATACTGTATTTATGCCTCACAGCCCCAATTAGCAGAATCTTCATTATACACTTCACATCTCTTATCTTTTTAAATAAAAAATCTTGAATTGTTTAATATTTATAAAAATCTGATCTTCGTAGATGAAATAATCCCTGTAAATCTTCAAAGGAATGAAGTTGAGCATTATCATGATAAAAATCTCTTATTTTTGTAATCCCTTTTTGTCTCCGTTTTGCCATTACTGTCCCCTGAAAAAGGTAAGTAGTCATTATATCAAACTTTTATTATCGAATGTAAGTAATATCGAAGTAAAAATATTGATATTACCATAATTTTGAATAATAGAATATCGATGTTATAAATATCGTTTTCATTTTAAAGTAATAAATATCGAAGTATAATATATCGAATTGATAATATCGTTTTTCTATAATATCGAATGTTTAGTGTTGTTAAAAATATTGAAATTTAATGTATAGAATGTTTAAAATATCGATTTAGTAAATATCGAATTCGTTATTTTTAATTATTCATGTTATAATTATTTTAACTGTATCAATATATGTAATAATTTTGTTAAAAATTTATTTTAAGATTTGTTTTAGCAGAAGGATGTTGGGTTAAAGGGTGAGTGTTTTAAAAAATATTTGGTTTTAATTTTGTATAAAATTTTAAATTTTAATTTCTAATTGTTTCGAAATGGGAAAATATTTTGATAGTTTTGAATTTTTTTTAGGGAAAATTTTATTGTAATTTAGGAAGTTATAGTTATTTTTTAGGAACAGGATGTTGGGTTATTAGGGGATAAGGGTGGGGAGTGTTTGAAAAATATTTGTTTTTAATTTTGAATACAATTTTAAATTTTAATTTCTAATTGTTTTGAAATTCGAATTTTTTTTATAATTTCTAATTTCTATTTTTAGAAAATGTATTTTATGTTGGGTTATTAGGGGATAAGGGTTGGGAGTGTTTTAAAATGATTTGTTTTTAATTTTTTATAAAATGTTACATTTTAAATTCTAATTCTTTTGAAATGAGAAATTATTTTAGTAATTTAGAATCTTTATTTTTAGAATTAAAAAAAATATATATTATTTTAAAAACAAGAAAAAGAATAGACATATTGTGTGCCATACATTCAAGCATAATAATCAGATGCACAGGCATAAAAACAGGATAGATGTGGAGCAATAAAAGAATAACTGAGACGCCTACGCTAGTGATTACAAAGCAGGATTTGCGACATAACAATCTACGACCCAGCTTAAGCGCAAGCCCTCAGAGTTTGTCTACCCATAGAATCAGGATAGCGAGAGAAGCTCGGAACCCAGATACTGAAATATAGTCAAAATCAGGATATATTTCCAAAATCACCTGTAAAAGAGAAACTGAAAAAGAGTGTGAAATAAGAGAAACCATGAAAACAAAACAAAGACAAAACAATAAACCCATCCCCCCACCCTGCACCCCTGCATATGGCTATTGTCTAACCCCAACTAGCAGTGGGCCTGTCTGCCCAACTAACTAAACACTAAAAGTAGAAAAAAGTGGAGGAGGAGAGTATCATACAGGCTCCCGGTCTCCCTTCCCCCACCTGAAACAAACAACCCCTGTAGTAACCAAAAAGCTATCCGGAGTTATGAACAGAACAAAACAGGGGAGGTGTTAAACACCGCCCAACCTCCCGCCAGCATAATGGTAGCAAATCCCGTGTCCTTCAAAGCCCCGAAATCAGACCCAGTCAGTTAATCTCATCCTTGGCCCTTCCGATCTTGCATGCGAACTCCATCTGGTAGAACCACCGCAGTCACAGGAGAATCAAAGTGCGAAAGGAGTTCAATAAAGTTCAGACTGGGACAAGTCAAAAACGTTAAGTCATTGCAAACCTCAGCCGCACATAAGCTCTCCCTCACCGACATTAAGTCCAGGTGTTGTTTTCTCAGTGAACGTAGCAAAACTGCCAGGGAGGCAAAAGATGTTGTTGCCATCCGATCGACACCAATTGAAGTCTCCAGGAGTGAAAAACCGAGTAGAACTACCCCAGTCGGTAACAATGGTGGTTGCAACAATCCTTTCAAAGCACCAAGTTCGCAATTATTTATTTGCACACTGACCAAGGGCATCAATACTTTTTCCTGCACGGGTCCCTCATCCTCTGTTACTATGTGCATCGAAGAAAACTCTGTTTGTGTTAGATCTTGCAATGGATCAGAGTCCGGGCTCAGACGCTCTGTTTCAACAACACCAGCGATCATTTTGTGGACAATGGCTTCCAGATGTAAATGAAATGCCCCGATGGCGGCCAGTACGGTCCTCAACGACCGCTCACGCTTCGTCCGACCCATCTCTGCTCGGTCGATTCCAAACATGGTCGTGCTCCCCGGAGAACCGGCTCTCTCCGGGGGAATAGGCAAGAGCGGACGGCAACTGAGGGCGCCTTATTGGTCAAATGGCTGCGGTCTGTATTTCGCTACCGCGAGCGAGGACCCCAACCCAGCAGACCCCGGCAGCGGCCAACCGGGTCTCCGGGACGGGACCCCCCCCCCCACAGCCACAGACGTATCTTGTCACCCCTTCTACAATATCAACAAGACCAAATGACCGCCATCAGAATCGCGAGAGGATAACCTCCACTGTAAGAGACCGGACCCTGCCTGAGTCCCACGGCAGATGTTGTTCAACTGTAACCCGGCTGGGCCAGTACTCAAGGCCCCGGCTCACAAGCTGAGTTAGGCCGAGATTCAAACACGATACAACTCCGTCAATCAAGGCGATAAAAGTCTCGGGATTCCACCATGCGACTCAGCAACGGTTCATTGTAAAATCAGGATATATGACAGGATCATCCGGTTGAAGACGGAGGTCGGCGGAGCCGGGAGCCTAAGCGGCCATCTTGGTTGCTGGCGTAGCTCCCCCCACCTATTTTTAGAATTTTTATTTACATTTTTTAATTTATAGTTATTTTTGAGTGGGATGTTGTGTTATTAGTGCTTAATGTAGGGAATAGTAATTCGTATATGGTCAGTGTCCAGCACGTTCCCTGACTTTCACGTAACTGGAGTGGGAATAGTAAATTATATTTGGTCACTGTCCAGCACCTTCTCTGACTTTTACCCCACTGGAGTGGGAATAGTAAATTATATTTGGTCACTGTCCAGCACCTTATCTGACTTTCACCCCACTGGAGTGGGAATAGTAAATTATATATGGTCAGTGTCCAGCACTTTCCCTGACTTTCACCTAACTGGAGTTGGAATAGTAATTTATATATGGTCACTGTCCAGCTCTTTCCCTGACTTTCACCTAACTGGAGTTGGAATAGTCATTTATATATGGTCACTGTCCAGCACCTTCCCTGACGTTCACCCCACTGGAGTGGGAATAGTAAATTATATTTGGTCACTGTCCAGCACCTTCCCTGACTTTCACCCAACTGGAGTTGGAATAGTAATTTTTATATGGTCAGTGTCCAGCACCTTCCCTGACTTTCACCTAACTGGAGTGGGAATAGTAAATTATATTTGGTCACTGTCCAGCACCTTCTCTGACTTTTACCCCAGTGGAGTGGGAATAGTAAATTATATTTGGTCAGTGTCCAGCACCTTCTCTGACTTTCACCCAACTGGAGTGGGAATAGTAAATTATATATGGTCAGTGTCCAGCGCCTTCCCTGAATTTCACCTAACTGGAGTGGGAATAGTAAATTATATTTGGTCAGTGTCCAGCACCTTCCCTGACTTTCATCTAACTGGAGTGTGAATAGTAATTTATATATGGTCACTGTCCAGCACTTTGCCTGACTTTCACCTAACTGGAGTATGAATAGTAAGTTATATATGGTTAGTGTCAACTATATTTTGTTCTTTTTAGTTAAGTGTTTTGGGAATAAAAAATTATATGTATTTATGTAGGAAATATTTTTAAAGTTTTTTATTATATTTAATTATATTTTTATAATATGTTTATTGTTTCTTTTTCTTTTTAAAAAAATGTATATTGTTATTTGTCGAAATAATGTAATATGTGTACTTACAATGTATACGATAATATAAATTTATATTATGTGTAATTATTTTATACTTTTATTATATTACTTAAGTGTCTATTATAGTTTAGTGAGAAATAATAATTTAAAATTTAAGTAATTAAATTATACTTGTAGATTAAAAACATGTACGTAAAATTTTATATATTAATACACAAATATTTAAATGAGAACTAATTTTTTTGGAAAACAATTTTTATTTTTGTAGAAGTAAGTAGAGAGTAATAGTTAACATTTTTTTATTTACAGTATGGATTATACATTAGTCAAAATATAGAAAATATGAACATATTTTTGTATTAATGTTGAAGTTTTAGGTAAACAATATTTGATAACAGGGGGTCATTAGGATGGCGGTCGCAATTTGCCCGTCCGCTATCCTGTCGGGGATTGGGACCGCCCGCCATAAGAGCGGGGGTCCCGTGGGTGGTATTAGGATGCAGCCGCTAGAGTGGTGGCAGCATCCTGCATTTATAACATTGTGGCGGGCGGTGCACTCTGCACTGCCCGCCACAATGCCATAAATGAATGTATGCATTTGCATACCCAATGCGGCAGGCACCGCGCGGTGCCTACCGCATTGTATATGCAAATGCAGGGGGGTACCACAGGTACCCCCCGTGTGCACCCCCCACCCCTCCATCCCTTTGGGGACCCGCAGTGGGCCCCCAAAGTGAAGACCGCATGCCTTTCCGTGGCGGCATTGCCGCCACGGAAAGGCATGGTAAAATACCCATCATAATATGGCTGACGGTGTCTGATAGACACCGCCACCATATTATTCCTTTCCTGCTCGGCCGCAAGGCGACCGGGGCGGAAAAGTGGCGGACGGTCTTTCCGTCCACCGAGGTCCACCCCGCCATATTAGTATAAACGAGTGAGGATGTCAGGCGGATTTCCCCCGCCAGGCTGGCGGTGGCTACCGCAAGCCTGGCGGGGGCAATCCGCCCGACATCCTAATGGGCCCCATAATTTTTAATAACATAAGTATTTATAAACAATAAAAAAACATATATATATTTAACTTTTATAACAGTTTTTGAATTCAAGTATTACATTTTTTGATTACATTTTTATTTTTTATTATAATTATATACAGTGTATTTCACATTAGAAAAATGTTGCAACAGAATGATTTTGTTATTCACAGTAAACAGTTCGAGAAAAAAAACTTGTAATTGTGATTCATTAAATATTTAATTACTAATATTAATATAAAAAATATATTCATATTAATTCTTTGTTTTATTGCATCACCATTTTTTTTTAAACAGGTAAGTATTTGTTTACAATTTGTAAACGCTTGATATGTATTTTTGATAATTTTTGTAAAAAGAAAAAACAAAATAATAATAATTAATATTAATTCCTAATTAATTATTATTATTAATTTACAAAGGGTAATTAATTACATAGTCGGTTTTAAACATAGAGGAAAAAATTGTAACATTTACATTTAAGGGCCCGATTCTGATGCGGGTTGGAAGCATTCCCACCCAGGGCCTGATTCTGATGCGGTTAGGAAGGCCTCCTAATAGCATTTGCTCCTTCTAAATAGGATCGGGAGCGACCCAGTGCCCAATTATGATGCGGATAGGAACATATGCTCTCATTGAAGTCAATGGGAGTCCAACCAAATCGTAACTGGAAGCATCCGAATGCATCGTACTTGGTCGGTTGGACTCTCCCGATCCGAATGGGTCAGAAATCTTTTCCAACACGATTCGGTCAGGAAACATTTCCAACCCGCATCAGAATAAGCCCCTAAGTATAATCCATGTTTTTCATTTTTCATTTTTAACGTTTTATTTAATATATTTAGGTAGCCATTTTGATTTCAACAGGGACTATTTTCTAGACACGTAATGTTATTTTGCTTCGTTCAGGACTGGAGAAGCTCTCGGTTGGAAGCTACGTCTTGTTGAGCAAGGTAAGGTGAATTTTAACTATTATGGGGGCCATTAGGATGGCGGGCGGACTTTGCCCGCCCGCCATCCTCACTGTACTTGGGACCGCCCCCCATGGGTGCGGGGGTTCTGTGGGGGGGTATTAGGATGCGCCCGCCACAGTGGCGGACGCATCCTGCATTTTTAACATTGTGGTGGGAGGTATTCTCAGCACAGCCCGCCACAATGCTAAAAATGCATGTACACATTTGTATATACAAAGAGGCAGGCACCGCTGTAGTTCGGACTGGACTGTTCCCATGGGGCACAGGGTCAGAGCTGATTTGCATATCGCCATTGTCTAACCCAGGGTGGTGTGGAGTGCAAAAAAACGATGGATTAGGACCCAGATCTTTTGACTGGGTTGAATGTGTGACATTGATCCTCATTCGGTCCATCACCTGTTGTTTTTGCAATTCCGCTATAAGTGTACTGGGGATGCCCAGACGTGGGTCCCAGACACTCCACACCACTGGAGTCAAGCTAGCCGGGCTGATGAGAGGTGTTACCTCGAAACCGGTCCGGTCCTCGGATGCTTGATTCCGTTCTGGGAAGGACATGGCTTTTGTAGTTCGGACTGGACTGTTCCCATGGGGCACAGGGTCAGAGCTGATTTGCATATCGCCATTGTCTAACCCAGGGTGGTGTGGAGTGCAAAAAAACGATGGATTAGGACCCAGATCTTTTGACTGGGTTGAATGTGTGACATTGATCCTCATTTGGTCCATCACCTGTTGTTTTTGCAATTCCGCTATAAGTGTACTGGGGATGCCCAGACGTGGGTCCCAGACGCTCCACACCACAGGAGTCAAGCTAGCCGGGCTGATGAGAGGTGTTACCTCGAAACCGGTCCGGTCCTCGGATGCTTGATTCCGTTCTGGGAAGGACATGGCTTTTGTAGTTCGGACTGGACTGTTCCCATGGGGCACAGGGTCAGAGCTGATTTGCATATCGCCATTGTCTAACCCAGGGTGGTGTGGAGTGCAAAAAAACGATGGATTAGGACCCAGATCTTTTGACTGGGTTGAATGTGTGACATTGATCCTCATTCGGTCCATCACCTGTTGTTTTTGCAATTCCGCTATAAGTGTACTGGGGATGCCCAGACGTGGGTCCCAGACACTCCACACCACAGGAGTCAAGCTAGCCGGGCTGATGAGAGGTGTTACCTCGAAACCGGTCCGGTCCTCGGATGCTTGATTCCGTTCTGGGAAGGACATGGCTTTTGTAGTTCGGACTGGACTGTTCCCATGGGGCACAGGGTCAGAGCTGATTTGCATATCGCCATTGTCTAACCCAGGGTGGTGTGGAGTGCAAAAAAACGATGGATTAGGACCCAGATCTTTTGACTGGGTTGAATGTGTGACATTGATCCTCATTCGGTCCATCACCTGTTGTTTTTGCAATGCCGCTTTGTGTAGGCAAATGCTGGGGGTAATCACAGGTACCCCCCATGTGCACCCCCCACCTCGCCTTCACTCCGGGGGCCCGCAGGGGGCCCCCGAAGTGAACACCGCCTGCCTTTTCGTGGCGGCGGGAAGACATCTGTTGCAGCCCATACGAATATGGCTGGCGGTGTCTAATAGACGCCCCACCAGGCGACCGGGGCGGGAAAGCGGCGGACAGTCTTTCCGTCCGCCGCTGACCCCCCAGCCATGCTAATATGGCGGGGGTCATTCTGGTTAGGCTAGCGGGCGGATTGCCCCCGCCAGGCCGGCGGTGGCAACCGCCAGCCTGGCGAGGGCAATCCGCCCGCCATCCAAATGGGCCCCTATATGTTAGAAAATACTTATGTTTAAGTGTAGTTAGGAGGTTTGTAGTGTTCTTTTTGTTATCTGGTCGTGTTTTTGATGTATTTTAGGTGTTCGTAATTTTTTACGGAGGTGTTGTGAGTTACTTTTTTAGGCCTAGTGTGTTTAGTTTATTATGTTAGTAAATATGTGTTGTTTTTATGTTTTACATTGATGTTGTTCTATTTATTGCATGTTATTGGGGTTTTTGTGTGGGTGGGTATGTTTTCGATATTTCTTGCAGGTTCCTGTTTATCGCGGTTACGTTCGGGAGAAGGATGCGTTTTTTGTTTTTTAAAAGAAAAGTGTGTATTAGTTGATCAAACTAATATTGTTACACTTTCTTTAATTTTTCATGGTTTCTGTAGGAGAGTAGGGTCTTCAATCCTATGGTCACCCCAGATTTTTGCTTTTTGCTTCACTGGTTTACGACTTTCTCTGGCTGTGGGCCTGCTAATCAGGCCCACAGCCTAGCTGTTCTCTCTCTAAATTGACATCCATGTACTTCAGGTGCATTTAACAATTGGTATTGGGTCACTCTTGTAAGTCCTTGTACAGTGTACCATAGGTACCCAGGGCATAAGTGCACCCAAGGCCTACCAGGGGCTGCATCATGTATTGTGCCACCCCTGGCTGGCCATCTAAACAGACACAACTGGCTGGTAACACAGCTGGGGCAAGGTGGTGTAATCACACTTTGCTTTAGATATAGTATACCTATATCTAACCCTAAAATGGACACATATCCTCCTATAAGTCACTCCTATGGCAGGCCTTAACAATCCTGGAGGCAGAGTGCTTGGAATTATGTGAGATGGTGCTCTAGCATGAGCTGAGCCTGTCTGCAGCTTTCGGAACCAAGTCCTTTAGCTGTTTCCATGATAACGCTATACCATATACTCTTAAGTGCATTATAATCCTCGCGGTTATAGCTAACTTTGGCATAGCATTATCAAAACATGTCGAGTAAGGTGTCATACGAATTGGAATAATACCCCCTCACCAGTTCTGGCGACGGGGGTAGCATTCCATCCTTTTAGAGGGACAAGACATGTATGTAACTGTTAACCCCGGTTGAAGTTAACTCGAGCCTCAGCATCACAAAATGGATGCTGCCACCACAGACACAAGTCTGACCCCCTGCTGCTGGGAGTCCTTCCAGCGAGGGAGGCCTGGACAAAGGGTTTCTTGCCTTGGGAGGTGCTAGCACTACCCCAGACAGGATTTTGTGTATTGAGGTAGGACAGGCTGAAAGGAATGAGACATGCCTGGGGCACACAAGGTGTCCCTGTGCATACCCCTGTTCAAACCAGTTGCTGGGGCACTCCAGCCCCAGCTCTGGCGCGAAACCGGACAAAGGATAGGGGGTGTAACCACCCCCCTTCCTGGTCCCACCCATAGGAGGGACCTAGTCACAGTACAGCCCCCTTTAGGAGAATAAAGGTAGGAGCTGGTCCCATTCCAAATTAGATTATCCTAATTTGAAACTCTACAAAGAAGAAACACTGGACTTCGACGTTTTGCTCCACAGAAGACTGAAGAAAATCTCCCTTGTGGCCAAGGAGTGACCACCCTGCACAAGCAGGCACCATCAAGCGTCCTAGCGGTTCACTTTGTCGTCCTTCCTGCCTGGAACCAGACCTCAAAGCCCGACGAGATCCGGACTTCCAGACCTCTCCGACCTCTACCTACATCTGCAGCACAGCTGAGATCCGTGGGTGCGACGAGACACATGGGACCAGCCATCTTGAAGAAACTGCACTTCGCTTCCAGCACGACTTCAGAGGCATCTTCGAGAAAGTGCTTTGGGGATTGAGAAGCCCCAGCCCCGAGCTGCTCCTGCACAGAAGATCAGCCCTTCAGCATCCACGAGATCTGTGTGGGGCCCTTTTGCTTGATTGTTGCTCGACGTGTCTTCTGGGCACTTGCCGGCTGGCTAGTGACCTCCTAGACGACGATCCACGAAATCTACATCGCTGGTCTGGTTGCTCCAGACTGGCCCTTGCTTCCCTGCAAAGGAGAAGCACACCGGAACCTCCTGGTCCGCACCAGACGCCTTTTCCACTCACCGCGTGGGTTGCCTTTGCCAAGGCCTGTTGACGCCGAATCCGGAACCAACACCGCCGACAGTGAGAGCCTGCGTGGGACAGCTCATGCCTCCATCCTGGTCGTCGAAGACACCTCCTGGTCCACGTGGCTGCAGAGTCAAGCGTCCACTCTTCTCCTGATCGCGACGACAGCACCTGGTTCCTTCCTGGTTCCACTCCAGTCACTGGCTAGTGACTTTGAACATTGTCCCCTCTGCTTTCAGGTGTTCATCTTCCTCGATCCACCCTTGGGTCGCTCCGGACATCTTCCTCCTGGTCGCCTGCAGCATCTTTCTTCAAGGCTCCTTAGACTTCGACGCGGGAAACCCGACACACTTTCACACCTATGCACCCTCAGCCCGTGGGTGAGGTAACGAGAGCATTTCGGTGCTCAAGGGTAGATTGACTCTCCTAGTGTCCAGGTATCCAGTCGTTTTAGTCCTAACTAGTCGGAACTGTCTATTACTTACCTTTTAGTAATTTGTAGTGTCCATTGACTTTGTCCCGCATCTCGCGTGTGAGTTCTCTTTCTGCACACGCGTCCTGTGGGCCTCCTGCTCCTTACCTAAGGTTAGGGTAGTGTAGTCCCAGGGATCCTACAGCCTCTGGACATCTTCATTTCCTCTATCAATTTCCTTATACCATTTACTTAGTATAGGGTTTGTCGTGCCCCTAGGGCACCATTGTAATTTGTGCAACTTAAGTATTTTTCTTACGAGTCTTGTCATGTGCTCAGCCCTCTGATCTCATAAAGAGTTCAGAGGTGTTTTGTTAGTAATAAATATCTTGTTTATTTTCATAACAACCTGTCTGGTGTCCTTTCATTTGGTATTCAAGGGGTTATATGTGGTAAAACAGCTGGCTTCACATTCCAATTTTTTTTGGCTAAGACTGCTTTGTCCATGCTACCATTGGCTGGTCTTAACGTTGACTTAAAACCAATCACCATAAGGGTTGTTTGGACTGATACAAGGAGATCACTAGAACTAGTGAGCATCATATATCAGGCCAACTTCTCACAGTTTCTTGGAGTGTTTATTTACTTTTTAAATTCTTTTTCGGGTTTTTAACGTTTTCGAAAGTTTTTTTTAAATAAAAGTGTGTGTATGTTACTTTCATTAATAAAGTTATCACACTTTTTTTTCTCAGGATTTCCTGGAGCGTTTTTTTACTCTTTTTACATTTGTTCTTGTTTTTGAGGGTTTCGATATATTGGATTTATCGAGGAACGATTTTTATTGGTGATATTGCATTTTATTTTTGGGCATTTTTTGAAATTACCGTGGATTACCAGTCCAGGGTAAGGATCATTGCTTGTTGGACTACATCTTCTACTGCTACATGAATTGTAAGTTTATTTATTTTAAATTATTTGGGTGGGAAATATTGTTATAATTGGATGTGATGTAAATTATATTTTAAGAAATAATTTATAATTTTACATATATATTTAGTTTATTGAATAAAATATGTATGACAATTATAGATAATGTCTGAAAATATAATATTTATTTGTTTGTTAACTGATTATTTTGTACATTATTGTGTATTTGTATTTGTGGATAGGTAAATTATAGGATGCTTTTGGCTATTAGAGATAGATAGTCTAGGCCTCTTGTTGATGGGTATAGGGTTACCTGACTTTGTAGTAGTTGAAACATTTGTTTAGTTTGTTTGGTTAATTTAGGAGCAATTTGAGTTACAGATTGTTCTATGCGTAACTCTTGATGGCTTTGTTTTTTCTGTATAGATTGCAGTAGTTTTTGTAGGGTAGATTTCCCTCTACTTGTAGTTGCTTAGAAGGCATTGTGCCATCCTTCAACACTATTATTTGTTTTGGCTTCTTTGTTTAGTGTACTTAGGTACACATTTCACCAAGGAATGCGGAACTTTGGTTGTCTTCTATGTCCAGATCTGTGCAGTCTTCCCACCCATGTGTCCTCAAAGTAGTCTAGGAGTGGTGCTAATTTGTCTTAATTTATTTTGTAATAGGGGCTGTCTATTAGTAAACTGTAGTGTTCTTCTACGTCGGTCACAGGTACATATGCTAGGGCTATTAGCTTTTTAACCTGGTAGGTAAAAGTGCTATCTGTAGCATATTGTACACTTAGGGCCCGATTAGGATGGCGGGCCCGCGGAGAAACCGGCGGTCAGATTAGGAACAACCGCCAAAAAAGACCGACTGCGGCGGTAGCGGGCAACAAAAAACAACCGACGGGGGCGGTGACATACAAAAACCGACCTCGGCGGTCGGAAACGCAGCAGAAAAGCTACAACCCGCCGCAAGCAAAGCGGAGACATCGCACAGGAAATTAGTATATCATCGATGGTCCCGCGGTACGAACCGCTGTTTCCGACCGCCGCGGTCACACACTGCAGTGAATGGGAGAGCCAGCGGGAGAGCTGCAGCATGGCCACCGTTGCAGACAATCCTCATAAAACATAGCGGACGATGCAAAAACACCACAACAAAGGCAAACAGTGCACACAAAAAATGTAGCCATGCCCCCCAAATACACAAAATACTTCCAAATGATAAAAATCTCTAAATGCCAAACAAAAACATATAAATTCCAGGACTACTCCCACAACACACCTGACCGCAATACCCCATTATGACACACCCACACAGCTGAGTATAAAACCGGCCCCTTCACTGATCACAATCCTTAGCAACACTCCAGAAGCGAATGGCACACACCAGACCTGACAGGAGAGGCAAGACAACACAGAACACTCACCACCACCATTACACCAGCACCAACAATCCCGCAGCACATACCACACCTCACACAAAAATACCACACCCAACACCTACACCCTTACACTCATAAACACTTAAAACACCACACACCATCGCATCACAGAAAATGCCCAAATTCACAGAGAGTGAGTTGGCAGTCATGGTAAATGAGATAGAGTGGAACCACAGCTGTTTAGTAGCCTGGTCCAACAGACCCCATTAGCCACAAGGACACAAATGTGGGAAAGGATAGTACAAAGGGTCAATGCAGTAGGGACCACCCCGCGATCCAAGAAGGAGATCATGAAGCGGTGGCATTATCTGAGGAGGGTTGTGAAAGAGAGGAGGAGCCAGAACTGGGAGCTGGCTAACCGGACTGGCAGTGGCCCTCCCACCCCACAGAAAATATTCACACCATGGGAGGAGAAGGTGCTTTCCATACTGCATCCTGAGAGTCTCACAGGAGTATCCGGGGGAGTGGAGGCTGGTAAGTACAAACTAATGTTAACCAACACAACGATATGTACTGTCTTGCACAAGCAAAAACCCACACCACCCAAGACAAATCCCACCACAAACCCACCAAAAACCTGTCTTACAGATCCAACTTTCACTCACTCCCATTTACCCTAAACATAGCCACCAACATTACTGTGGGAGCATGAGCACAGGCAGCCTGTACCACTACCCCCACCATACTCCCTGGCCCACACCGCAGCAGGAAAGAAAACTCCCCCACCCACAAGCAGTTGGAAGCCATTGCATTGTCCACCCTCACCTTACAGGTAGATAGCCATCTTGCTCGGGAGGCTTGTGTGTGGGAGGGAGGCCGGTACCACTACTCCCACCATGCCCTCTGTCCCACACCTGAGTAGGATGGAGCCCTCCTCCCACACCACCCAGGAGCACATGGAAGCCATTGCATTGTTCACCAAACAAACTTGCAGTTAGGTAGCCATCTTCCCTGAGAGGCGTGTTTGGGGGAGGGAGTCCTGTACCACTACACACAGCACCAATTGCATGCAATGCATCGATAACTGACATGTACAAGTAATTGATGTTCCTCTGCAACACAGTATTGCACTTAATAATAATAGTGAAGATCTCTCAATTGTGTAGTGTACAGACAGCGGATGACACACAGCTAACAGAATACTTGCACAGTGCCCAACACTGACCATTCCCCATGTAATCCACTAGTGATGAAGAACTCACTGCTGAGGACAACAACGACCAGTAGAGCCAGTCTCCACCCCTGGTACATGGACTCTTGGATGTTGACTCCAAGGATAGTTTGGACGATGAGCTCCAGGCTGGCCCATCTGGTGTGCCAGGGACCAACCGGTCCCAGGCCCCCATCCTCCCAACCACCACGTCTGCTGCAACAACAACAGCACAGCAGACCCCTGCAATCACCGCCTGTGCCTCCACCGCTGCCACCTCCACCACCACCAGTACCACCTTCAGCACCCTCCCTGTCTCAGGGGATGACCAGGCCACACCAACAACTGTGGACGGCAGGGAGAGTGTGCAGGGACCCACAGGGACGAGGCAACAGGTCCGTGGCAGCAGGGCAGGTGGGAGGGCCAGGGTCACCCCAGACCTCAGGAGGTTGGCACACCATCCCTGGACCACTTCACCAGAGTCATCGGGGCATATGAACAGGTCCAGGGACAAAGTGGGCGGTCTGACGAACTATTACATGAGCTCATCCTGCTGATGAGGTCAATCAACACACGCATTGGACAAATGGATAGACCTCAGGCACCAGCAAGTGGCGTTACTGAGGGACAGGCCTGCGTCCCAAACAACACCTCCGCCTCCTTCTGTTGTGCTGCAGGATGACAGTGCTCCATCCTCCCCTGCGGCCACAGAGAGATGTGAGTCCTCAGACGCCGCTGGCATTGCAGCAGGGCCCCTCCGCCCAAACGATCAAGGGGGCTTCCAAAGAAGAGCCTGGGAGTCTCTGGAGGCAAAGCACCAGCCACATGCCAGTCACGAAGCAAGCCCTGATGGCAACCCTCTTCCCCACTGCATTGACTGTTTGGACTGTCCTTCCCCACACTGCCTTGTGAATGGCACCTGTCTGTTGGACTGGGTCACCACATCGATGTGGTGTCTACTCTTGCATCTCATTTACCATGACTGTCAATTCACTGCTCCATCACCACCTTCATGTAAATATGCCCGCACCCCTCACGTGTCAACTTTGTAAATAAAATACCTTACACACTTCAATTGTTGCAGCTTTGTCTTTAGTGCCATATTTACAGTGTTCAAAATGTCCATGATGTATCCAAAAGATGTACAGTATTTAGGCCTGGATAATTTTAAGGCACCTAGGGAGACACAACAGAACAATAGTCACTGGCGTTAGTGTGGCATCACAGACATAACACAACACCAAACATCCACATAAGTCTACAGGCAGACAACACAATGTGCAACAAGTGTCAACAACAGAGTTTTGTATATGTTCACATGTGAAATGTCACTGCCACATTTCCACACACAGGGGACTCAACTTGTGCCTGTCTGTACCATCCGCACATAGCCCTTCACAACAACAGCAATCACACCAGACAATGTACAAGTTGTACCTCGTCACCCACCTTCAAGTGAAGTAGCGGATAATGAGCTGTTGACGCATGTCAACTCCTTCCTCTTCTCCACTGTCCTCATCACTGGACTCAGGGCCCTGAACAGGCGGGAGCCTTGGGTCCTCACCATCATCCAGGAGCAGGGGAATCCCCTTGTGAATAGCCATGTTGTGGAGCATACAGCATGCCACAATGATCTTGCAGACCTTCCCAGGTGAGGTATGACAGTGCACCTCCAGTCCTGTCAAGGCAGCGGAATCTTGACTTGAGCAGGGCAAAAGTCTTCTCAATGACACAACGTGTCCTGCCTTGGGCCTCATTGTACCTGACGTCAGCCGGGGTCCTGGGATTCGGTAGTGGGCTCAGCAGCCATGGACAGCTGGGATATGCAGAGTCACCTGTGAATGACAAACACACATTGCAATGTTGCACAGGCAGAGGGCAGCAGGTCACACACACAGCAGGCCACTTCACTAGGCATACTCCCCCCACAATCCAAGCACGTTCGGGAAGCAGATTAGCCATCAGCCTGGGCACAATGCTGTTCCTCAGGATGTAGGAGTCATGGGCTGAGCCAGGGAATCTGGCACACACATGCAATATGGTCTTATCCACAAGGCACACCACCTGCACATTGATAGAGTGATAATGTTTTCGATTCCTAAAAATGTGCTCAGTCGCCTGTGGTGGCAACAGACCAACATGGGTGCAATCGATGGCACCAACACAACATTGGGGATGTTCCCAAGCAGATAGAAGTCTCCCTTCACAACGGCCAATTCTGCTCCCCTGGGGAATTGTATGTATCTATCCTTATAGATCATCATGGCTGCAAGTACATCCCTCAGCACCAGGCTGAACATGGGTTGCGGCATTCCTGCAGCATTGGCCACAGTCTCCTGGAAGGAACCAGTTGCAAAAATATGGAGGGCTGCCATCACTTTGTACGTTGGTGTGAAAGTAGTTGTGTAGTGGCGATGAGGCTCCAACAGATCACAAATGGTCTTCAGGGTGGGTCTGTCAAGGCGGAATTTTCGAATGATCGCAACATCTCCATGTCCTCCAGCAGTGTCGTAGGAGATTAGGCCTCCTCCTAGTTGAGAAGAACATGGACAAATGTCAATGACAACTTTCATGAGATGCCCAAAGCACATCCCGTCAAGGATGTCACGGAAAAAGAAAGACTGCCATGTGAAATGCGTGACACTCCAGGTTACATGGGTGTACATTTGTGACAAACAGAGGGAACACCTCTCCATTTACCATGCACAAGTTCCGCAAACAACACATAGGTCAATGTGAATGCACACATACTGAACCCCACATTTCACATGTACACGCCTTGTAGCGTACCATCCAGCCAATGTGTGTAAAATTAACATGACTGTCTCCTATTCATCTGCTGTACCTGTCACACCTCAATGCATCATGTAAACTTGGCACACATCCGCAACACAATGATCACAGTAGGCGGCAAACTGTCATTTGTGTGCATGATCAGATATGAAAGCGCCAGTAAATAACAACACCATACAGTGAGACAAGCCTTGCCAAGGTCAGCAATGACAAACAACACATTGATTTGTTACACATTGAGTCCTCTACAACACTGTCATGCATCATCAAATACATATTTGACATGGCAGGGACCACAGACCAATGTACGTCACACATAGCCAACCATGGCACGTGCGTCAACCTGTGGATTTGATGGAATAATGGCATTGTGTGCACGATGATGTGCCCTTAACCATGTCTCCGCTGTGTACTGTAAAAGTGTTCACGATGGACTTTGCCATTTCATGTGACCAAAATCGCGGTAGCTACCGCCTGGCTCCTGTGGTGTGACACCAGCACCACCCCCTTCACAAGTGCGTTAGTCATTGGCATGGAGACATGGGTAGATGGCGGTGGGCATGCTCCGCCACCCAAATCGCGGTAGATACAGCCTGGTCCTGGCGGTGTGACACCAGCACCACCCCCTTCACATGTGCGGTAGTCATTGGCATGGAGACATGGGTAGATGGTGGTGGGCATGCTCTGCCACCCAAATCGCGGTAGCTACCGCCTGGCCACAGCGGTGTGACACCGCCATGGAGCATTACCTACAGCCAATGGGAGCAACGATTGTGGTGGCAGGATGCAGTTTTGAAAATCGCGGAACGTGTGCTCCGCCAACGCAGAAGCGGACATTAGATGGGTTTGAAAGATGCACCATCGCAGTAGCACACCACGGGCTCCTGCGGTGCATCACTGCCATGGAGCATTGCCTACAGCTAATGGGAGCGATGATTGTGGTGGCAGGATGCAGTTTTGAAAATCGCAGAAGGCGTGCCCCACCACCGCGGAGGCTGTCATTGGATGGGTTTGAAAGATGCACCATCGCGGTAGCACATCTCGGGCCCCTGCGGTGCATCACCGCCATGGAGCATTGCCTACAGCCAATGGGAGCGATGATTGTGGTGGCAGGATGCAGTTTTAAAACGTGGAAGGCGTGCTCCGCCACCGCGGAGGCGGTCATTGGATAGGTTTGAAAAAGGCAGACCTGGACAACCTATTGTTGCACTTGGCACCTAAGAAACCATCCCAGGAGGCTATAAATCTGTGGGAGTGAGCCTCCCATTTCTACTGCTCACAGAGCTTGCTGCTTGGGACCCTCTCCATGCTGCTGCCTCCAGACTGTGCTGCCTTGGACCCTCTCCTGCTGCTGCCTCCAGAGCGTGCTGCCTAGTACCCTCTCCTGCTGCTGCCTCCAGAGCGTGCTGCCTGGGTCCCCTCACCACCCACTTCCACCACAGATGTTCCATGTCCACAGGTATGGCAAGGACAGAGAAGATCTGTGCCAGTTCATTCACAAGCGAGGAGCTGGAGGTCCTTGTGGATGAGGTGCTGGCACAGTACCCAAGGCTGTATTGTGGAACATGAGCCCGCATTACTATCGATGCCCAGGCTGCTGGCGCAAGTCGCCTATTAGTTTCCATTCTGAATAGTTACCAAAAAAAAAGACGGGCGCTGGAAGCCGGAATCAAAGAACAGAGTTTATTTCTCATGAGGAGAGCCAGTCATTTCAGACACGAAACAAGGTGTCATCGGGAGGTGCTCTAACAAGTGAGCTGAGACTCCATCTTTTATACCTTACAAAACACTTGGCATTACAATCAGGACATTGTGACACAAAGAAAAGACATCCCTATAATCCTCGTGTCAATCCTACCCCACATATGTTATCAATAGAGACCCTTGAACTGTAGATAAGAGAGGGGGCAATGACGCAGCTGAATGTTCCGCTGATTATTAGGATGTGTGCGCCTGATCGTAGCCCAGGGGGTGGGGAAGCCAGGATCAATAGTGGGTCCTTTGAAGAGGAATGACTCCATACAATAAAGGGCAGTAAACAGTATCTCCCGGCTTAGGCGATGGCCTCGGACATGTGCGGACAGTCCATCGCGGAGGGAGGGTTTACTAATAGAGGGGTTATTCATGAAAGGAAAGGAGATGTTGGTCAGGCGCGGCCGTGACTCCCAAGGACAGGGTCTTGCAGAGGAGGAAGGTTTACGACTTGTCCATGTGAGGGAGAAGGAGGGGGTCAGGGTGCGCGCAGGGACAGAGTCGCACAGAGAGAGAGAGAGAGAGGTCTTATGACTTGTGTGAGAGAGCGGGGGCAGTCAGGTGCAGCTGGGGAGGGCTATGTCAGCTAAGGCAAAGGATGCCTCTTCAAGAGGGAATGGGGGGGTTGGCGTGGGTCAAGCAGGAGGGTTGTCTTTCAGGGCAGGGTCGCGCAGAGTGCTGGGTTTCATGGTCCATGCATGTGAGGGTGGGAGGGGGGTGCTCAAATGCGCGCAGGAGGGAAGCCGGGGATTTTATAAAAACGGACAGAGAGGCCATGGCCTAAAATGGCTGTCATGTATATATGGGCACGGGCTTTCATTGGCAGAATGATGCGGTCAATATTTCAGGGTGTACGTGGTGCCTACAGGGAGGGGGACGGGAGAGGGCAAATGAACGCCGCTTAGGTACATTAATTTTGCTAATTTCCACAGTCGCCGCTTTTAACATAAGCGAGTTCATTTTCCTATTCTTCCTGGTTGATGGGCGTACATATAAACAGGTGGTTGATGAAATAGCATTTGTCAATACTAACACATTGCACAAAAATCATGAACAGTTGATGTGATGGGCAGAATGCAGCACATAGGAAATTGCATTTGTCGAGTTCCTATCATTTCAGAAGCACTACATAGCATAAATGTTTCTGACTTAAAAATGTGACCAATGGACATTTTGACCAAGCAGTTGAGGGCGGAATCAGTTCAATATACAAGATCTCTTCGTCACAGTGTCTTTTAGCAATGAGCCATCACTGGTAGGCTCTAGTCCGTGTCCTTTCGTTGGCGCTGTTGAGCACCGGCGGTGGAGCTATAGGTCCAGCTCGGGTCTATCCTTACGCGTTGCAGGGTGCGGTCAGTCCTCTGCTGTTAGACCACAGTCCTGTTCCCTAACCAGTCCTTTTAGCGGTGCCTTATGCTCGGCACCTAGATTTCCGTGGCAACACCCTTTTCCCATCTGAACGCTGTTCTTCCTTTTGGCAACAAGTCACGGGGAAAAGAGGGTGTGTGGTTCAAATAGTCGATAGGAGAGTGAGTGGAGTTGGGTCGGAGTTCCTGGGACACACAAAAGGGACCAGGGGAGCAAAGGATAACAAGCAGGCAGGCCCATCAATCGGGCCCAAAGAAGGGGGACGGAGACTCCAGGCACACGTGGGTTAGCAGGCGGAGGGCTTCAGGGTAGCCCGTCGCTTCCACGTTTGGGATTGCTGTCTCGTCCCGTATCTAGTTGCTCTGCGGCTCCACCTTTGGTCGAGGTCGCGCGTGTCTCAAGGTCTGCAGTCAGGCACGTCCGACCCTTCTCCTCCGGTGATCGCAAATCTTTGAATAAGTACAAAACAAGTTTTAGAGAACTGACAGAAGAAGTCATTTATGCAGGTGAATTCCTCCCTCATTCCTGCGCACTTGGGAGATACGCTCATTGGTCACAGTCAGAGGTCTATTACCGGGCAGTGCATATGTCAACATTCCTACTGTGTTCATGCTAAGTGCATTCATCGTCTATTCATGACATAAATGTATAGAAATAATATTCCCATCAACTGCGCATTTCATCGATTACAACATTCTGGAACTTCCAGTGGAGACTTGCCTTTCAAACCCAAGCCCTTAACAATCTAACATTTTCCTTCGAAGCTGGCTAACCTTTCCAAACAAGGCGGGGGCGCTATCATCGAGAGTCACGAAAAACAGGTTTTTCTCGAGGGACGACAGTTACTCATGGTCATCATGTTTATATCCGGGACAGCAGCTGGGGTCTATCAAATGGGGCGGGGATGCTTCAGGCGCTCGCGCTTGGGTGCAAAAAGAAAGGGGGGGGTTGGGCAATCTGGGCATTGGGGGTCAATCTGGACATTGGCGTTCGTCTCTGATGAACAGAAAAATAAGGTGCCATTGACATACAGTTCCCCTATAAGGGCCAGATTGGGGGACCTTAGTCGTCTTACCTGTCCTTTCTTTCTCAGCCAATTCGAGTTCATTCATTTTGCAGAAAGGAGAGGTAGTAATATGGCGAGGTACAATCATTTTAGTTTCGGTCAATTTCGCTGAACACCTTCGTGTTCAATAATTATCCAATCAGACTGGTGCCTGCGAGGCACGATTTTACCATAAAAAGGAAGATGAAATAAGGAGACTCTCATAGAGTGAGAGTCGTCCGCGATCTAAACGAGCCATTTGGTACACGTATGACATGTAGTGAGAGAGAGAGAGAGAGAGAGAGAGAGAGGGAGAGAGGGAGAGAGAGAGAGAGAGAGAGAGAGTGAGGGAGAGGGATAGAGAAAGGGAGAGACGTGTACAAAAATAGGTCATTTGGTGCGTTCACAACACAGAACAGTAGGGGGGTCAGGTAACGGAGAGACGTAAACAAAGAAAGAACAGAAACCCCTACAGTACACACACACACACACTCAGACGAAGGAAGACAGTACATGTATTACATACATAAGACATTCACAACAAAAACATAAAACAATAGTTGGCCAACGAGATCTATATATTTTTTTTATATCCTACTTATCTTTTACTATCCTATTTACCTATGTGCTTAGCTCTGTCTACCTTTCCCTCCCTTTTCCCTTTCGCCTGTTATCTTTTCGAGCGTTCTCAATTGCCAATACTTACACCTTGGTTAGTCGATCAGAAATGAACCTGGTCGCGCTATTTACCCATGGTTGGATTTTAAACCATTCTCCAGTTTCTTCCTTTGGTGGGAAGTTGTTCAGGCTGATGCAACGGCAAGTATTGGTCGGGAGAACAGTCGGACAGCTTGGCTAGATCTATGAGAGTGTGAGAAGGGGGCAGTACATTTTGAACATCAGCAACATTTCTAACTTCCCAGGCGGGAGCAGCCTTGGTAACCCTTACCCGTGCATTTTTCTTTTGTCTTTTCCCTACCTAGTCAAACGTCTAGTTACATTCTTTAACGTGTTATCTCAAGTCAATTTTCGTCATACAGTACCCGTCAAGTCTCTAGGTCAGTCCATTCTCCCAGCCGTTCTAACGTGCTAATTTCCAGTCAATTTCCGTCATACAGTACCCATCGAGTTTCCATGTCAGTCCATTTTCCCAGTCGCTATGCTCTAATGGAGGAACAGTCATATTTAAGTCTACGTTTCTAAAAACTTATCGTCATAAGGACTATGCTCATATTCCCTCCTTCCCTTTTTCGTCGGTGGTTCGATCATCGTTCTCCCATACTTCAGCCGATGTTCCAACGCGACCTGCAGAAGGGAGGAGAAAGAAGGGGTGGGGGGGCAGCATTCAAACCTCATCAGCATGCAGTAATCCAGAAATGTTTTTACCTACCACATACTCGACCTATCTCCACGTAGTGCATTTCTTTGCCATCTCGGCGTTTAAGCCCAGAGGGACCAGTAGTGTCAGATAGATAATCATTGACGATCTGCGTATCTACATGAGTTACTTGGTCGCGACCCCTTTAGGTTGCGTGCAAGGGTGGCGGTCAGGTGGTATTTCTGTGGTGTCGTTTAAAAGCGTCTAAAACTCTTTTCCGGCTGCCTGTCACACATAATGTAGCTGCTAAATATCGGGTCCTTTTTAACCTTCAGCCTTCATCATACTTTTCTCGTTGCTCACAGTAGTAATACATTCAAAACTCATTAATGCAACCGCTACAACTATGCCTTCTTTTTCAAAAATATTTTTAATAAAAAGTGCTGGTGTATAAATACAGGCCTACAACCCAGTGGACCGGCCACGGAGCAGATTGGAAATGTACATAAGAAGAACGAAGTTGGTGGCAATTCATTGCATAAAGTGCGGTAGTGCAATAAAATCGTAAAAAACTTTACTACAGAGCAAGCATGATGCATGTCAAGAATTCAGTTTTTCAATTAATTCATTAATTCATTATCCAGATGCTCGTTCACTGTCTAAATTACACCAATCCATAGTTCCCATTCATAATTAGTACCCACCCTAAATCAGTTCATTGTCCAAACACATGATCAATATCTGCATTGCTTTCTTCTCTAAGCACATTATCACTATCCATCTTATCGACTTTCATTGTCCAAAAATGCATACATATCTCAGAGCATCAATATTCGAGCAATCCGGGTGAACAGGGAGTTCGAAAGTTTCGTTTCATGTATCGGCGCCATTTTGGGCGAGGTCAGGCAGGTTCCGGTATAGTCAGAATGTCTCCAATGACTCATGGTTGGACCAGAACCTTCCGTTGGCAGTTCAAAAAGTTTTTCGCAATGTGGTAACAGTCTAACAATATGGACCATCAGTGAAAGAGTGGGGAGGGTAACAACAATTTTCCTACCGGGTCATTCTGGTGTTCCACCGGAACTGAACAAGTCTGTACTTTGGCTGTGTTTTAGCCATTTCCAAACTGAGGCTGGCGCCGGCAGGAGTGTGTTGATGTCGCGGGTCCCAGTGAGGGGGACGGGGGCACCCATGCAGAGGGGTCGGAGGCCCCCCGGCTCTCATAGAATCTTCAAGGTTGAGGAGAGACGGTATGGGGCATGTGCCCGCCCTGGGCAAAAGACCGCCTTTCGATGTGGACCCTCTTTAAGTAAGAGCGTTGGGGTGTCGCTGGAAGCCTCCACCTGGAGGGAGGTGGGGGAGGCTCGTTCGCGCCACCTCCCCCTTCCAGCGACCCCTCGCCGATCCTCGGCTCCACCGTTTCGATATTGGCCGTGCCGGCTATTGAAGATGGGGGGGGGGGTCGGTGGCTGAGGCAAGACAGCCCCCCCCTTTTTTTTTTTTTTGACATGTGGCGGGACTACCTCCAACTCTCCAGGAATTTGAAATGTGGCGGGACTACCTGTAACTATCCCGGCGTCGGCATGTGGCGGGACTACCTGCAATTGTCCAGGCGTTGACATGTGGCGGGACTACATGTAAGCGCCGCCGTTCTTGTTTTTGGCTTCGGCCTTCTTCGCGGGCCGGACCAGGCGAGAGACAGAGGGGGAGGTGTGGTCGGTGGCTGAGGCAAGACAGCCTCCCCCCCCCGTGGCCTGCAGGGCAGCAGAAGAGGAGAGAAGGAGAGGCCATCACGGTTTTCTGGGCCGTCCGCCCCACAGCCTCCCCTTCCGACTGCGTCCAGGCGAGCCCCGCATGCCTCGAGGCCTCGCCTACCGGATGGGCGTAACCGCGGACCTGTGGCACTTCGGGAGTTTCCGGAATGGGGGTAGGTACCTATTGATTTGTGTCTATTTCATGTGGCCGTTATTGGGGCGTGGTGGGCAATGAGGCAGACCTGTTTGGGGCAGGAATAGGCAACGGAACCTAGCTACCTCGTGGCTTGCCTTGATGTCAAGCTTGTCTTCCCTCGCCATTTTTATGTTTCTTATTACGGGTTATTTCTAACGTTTCTTATTTTATTTTTAGCGAAGTTGATAACTCCTCAGTGGCCTACTGATTTCGCTCAACTCCTTTTCTTATATTTTTATGCCATAACCTATTATAAGCTATAGCGACTAGTCCACACTTAATGAACAGGTCCTTATTAGGCGTGCCCTCCAGTGGAGCTGGGTGGTTCAACTCTAATAAGCGGTCCGGGTTAAACAGGCTACCAACCAGTGGGGAGAAGATAGGCATGACGGATTACAACGGGGACAAAAGTCTGCACTACCTATCTTATCACGGCGGGCAAAGATTAGACAGAATATTTCTATTCTCCGTTGTTTGCGGGCGGTGAATACCTCAAACGAACCAATACCGAACAATCGGTCAATCAAACAATCAGTGGGGAGAATAAGTGGGCACGAAAAGTTATCGTTGCCCACTCTTTCTCTACCTGCAAAGCGAGACCTTGTTCTTCCCTGTTTGCAGACAAAGAATCTCCAGACAATAATCCACGAACGGCAGTTCGGGAAACAGTGGGGGAGGAAGATAGGCACGACGGATTACAATGGGGACAAAAGTCTGCGTTACCTATCCTTCACTGCTTGCAAAGAGAGAGCCTGTTGTTTTCTCCGTTTGTAGACAGTGAATCTCCAGAGGTTTCAACAAAGCGTAATACTAGTATTATCCCAACCAAACAATCAATTCACAATTTGTCGCATTTACGCGACCTTACCCGGACCGGACCGTGTGGGCAGTTCTTCGCCTTCCTCCTTCCAGCGCCCGATCGTTCTCTTACTCCATGATTTTACCGCAGCAGTCCTGTGGGATTCCAGTCAGGACAGTAGGTCACTCGAGAGAGGTCCGTTCAGAATCGGTGAAGTTCATTCAATCGGCAGCCGGACGAGGGCCCTCTCAAGGCAGGTATACTCCGATCATTTTAGATGTTCACCTCATCGTCTGGATCTCTCTCACTGGACCTTATGTCACTGATGGACCCCGCGTTGGGACGCCAATTGTGGAACATGAGCCCGCATTACTATCGATGCCCAGGCTGCTGGCGCAAGTCGCCTATTAGTTTCCATTCTGAATAGTTACCAAAAAAAGAGACGGGCGCTGGGAGCCGGAATCAAAGAACAGAGTTTATTTCTCATGAGGAGAGCCAGTCATTTCAGACACGAAACAAGGTGTCATCGGGAGGTGCTCTAACAAGTGAGCTGAGACTCCGTCTTTTATACCTTACAAAACACTTGGCCTTACAATCAGGACATTGTGACACAAAGAAAAGACATCCCTATAATCCTCGTGTCAATCCTACCCCACATATGTTATCAATAGAGACCCTTGAACTAAAGATAAGAGAGGGGGCAATGACGCAGCTGAATGTTCCGCTGATTATTAGGATGTGTGCGCCTGATCGTAGCCCAGGGGGTGGGGAAGCCAGGATCAATAGTGGGTCCTTTGAAGAGGAATGACTCCATACAATAAAGGGCAGTAAACAGTATCTCCCGGCTTAGGCGATGGCCTCGGACATGTGCGGACAGTCCATCGCGGAGGGAGGGTTTACTAATAGAGGGGTTATTCATGAAAGGAAAGGAGATGTTGGTCAGGCGCGGCCGTGACTCCCAAGGACAGGGTCTTGCAGAGGAGGAAGGTTTACGACTTGTCCATGTGAGGGAGAAGGAGGGGGTCAGGGTGCGCGCAGGGACAGAGTCGCACAGAGAGAGAGAGAGAGAGGTCTTATGACTTATGTGTGAGAGAGCGGGGGCAGTCAGGTGCAGCTGGGGAGGGCTATGTCAGCTAAGGCAAAGGATGCCTCTTCAAGAGGGAATGGGGGGGTTGGCGTGGGTCAAGCAGGAGGGTTGTCTTTCAGGGCAGGGTCGCGCAGAGTGCTGGGTTTCATGGTCCATGCATGTGAGGGTGGGAGGGGGGTGCTCAAATGCGCGCAGGAGGGAAGCCGGGGATTTTATAAAAACGGACAGAGAGGCCATGGCCTAAAATGGCTGTCATGTATATATGGGCACGGGCTTTCATTGGCAGAATGATGCGGTCAATATTTCAGGGTGTACGTGGTGCCTACAGGGAGGGGGACGGGAGAGGGCAAATGAACGCCGCTTAGGTACATTAATTTTGCTAATTTCCACAGTATGGGGCACCCAATGTTGTGGTAAGTCATCGTAAAGGGAGGAGTATGGCAGAGGGGGGTTCAGAGATGTAGTTGTACTGCTGCAGTTTATGTGGATTTGATGGAATATTGGCATTGTGTGCACGATGATGTGCCCTTAACCATATCTCCGCTTTGTACTGTAGAAGTGTTCACGATGGACATTGCCACTTCATGTGACCAAAATCGAGGTAGCTACCGCCTGGTCCCTGTGGTGTGACACCAGCGCCACCCCCTTCACAAGTGCGGTAGTCATTGGCATGCAGACATGGGTAGATGGCGGTGGGGATGCTCCACCACCCAAATCGCTGAAGCTACCGCCTGGCCCCGGCGGTGTGACACCCGCACCACCCCCTTCACAAGTGCGGTAGTCATTGGCATGGAGACATGGGTAGATGGCGGTGGGCATGCTCCGCCACCCATATCGCGGTGGCTACTGCCTGGCCCCGGCGGTGTGACACCAGCACCACCCCTTCACAAGTGCGGTAGACATTGGCATGGAGACATGGGTAGATGGAGGTGGGCATGCCCTGCCACCCAAATCGCTGTAGCTACGGCCTGGCCCCGGCGGTGTGACACCAGCACCACCCCCTTCACAAGTGCATTAGTCATTGGCATGGAGACATGGGTAGATGGCGGTGGGCATGCTCGGTAGGGAGTTTAAATATTGATTACAAAAATATAGTTGACAAAAATATAGTTGTATAAATATCGTTTACAAAAATATCGACTCCCTATACCTAAACAGGTAAGTACATAAATATCTACTCAAAAATATCGATGTAATAAATATAGATGTTAAAAATATCGACTTTTTAAATTAATTAAAATTACATTAAATAATTAAAAAATATAAGTACTATTAACAAAATACATTACATTACTTTTATATTTGAACTATTTATAACAAATTAACTAAACTTTTTCATTATAAACTTAATAAATGTGTACATATACATATATTTAACACATAAAATTATATAACAACAATAATACATACATTTAATAAAAATATAAAAAATATTATTAGTTAAAACATTTGATAGTGAAGGGGTAGAAATTACTATTCCCACTCCACTGAGTGCAACAGTAGGGAAAGCGCTGGATAGCGTAGGGGTAAAAATTACTATTCCCACTCCAGAGGGTGCAACAGTAGGGAAAGCGTTGGATAGCGTAGGGGTAAAAATAACTATTCACACTCCAGAGGGTGCAACAGTAGGGAAAGCGCTGGATAGCGTAGGGGTAAAAATTACTATTTCCACTCCAGAGGGTGCAACAGTAGGGAAAGCGTTGGATAGCGTAGGGGTAAAAATTACTATTCCCACTCCAAAGGGTGCAACAGTAGGGAAAGCGTTGGATAGCGTAGGGGTAAAAATTACTATTCCCACTCCAAAGGTTGTAACAGTGGGGAAAATGTTGGATAGCGTAGGGGTAAAAATTACTATTCCCACTCCAGAGGGTGCAACAGTAGGGAAAGCGTTGGATAGCGTAGGGGTAAAAATGACTATTACCACTCCAAAGGGTGCAACAGTGGGGAAAGCTCTGGATAGCGTAGGGTTAAAAATTACTATTCCCACTTCACAGGGTGCAACAGTGGGGAAAGCGCAGGAACTAAAAAAAAATTATAAACCATCTGTCAAATGTAGTATAAAATGTAATGAAGATTATAAACATATTTAATATCTACATTTAAATATATTATTATTAACAAACACCTACACACCTAAAATTAATTACTCAATTACATTTAATATTTACTAATTAATTATTGATCAGTATTGTATTTTCAAAAAATTTACATAATTAATTGACAGCTTTCACACCATACACACTTATAAACACCACAACACAAACTAAAATGTATTTACTCGTTTAAAAATAAAAATTATTTAATTATAATTAATTAATCATTCATTTATTAATTATTCAATACAAATGTAATTACTTCACTACATTTTAACTTAAAAATTCCAGTACACACACCTAAAATTAATTAAAATTAATTAACATAATTAATTATTAATTAACTTATTGAAATTAATTAACTAATAATTATTAAACTATTTATATTAAATTAACACATTGATTAATCAATTATTTTAATATATTTAAATTACTTCCCACCCTATTCCCCTATAAACCTACAACCCGCTACGGAACTATTAACACTAAATTCAACATAAAATACATTAACTAATAAAATGCTACAAAATATACTAAATTGACAAACAATACTCATTAAAAACACTAAATTACTTATAATTATTAAAAAATCGATATTTTTGTAAACTATGTTTTTGTAAAGATATTTATTACAACTTTATTATTGTTATCGATATTACTTACCTGTCTGTCGATATTCTGGTCAAACTATATTTTTGATATCGATATTTCTTCTTGTAGATATTTCTGCGGCGATATTAATGTAACTCGATGTTTTCCCGTAGATATTCCCGCTCTACACCGGCATGCTCCGCCACCCAAATCGCAGTATCTACCGCCTGGTCCTGGCGGTGTGACACCAGCACCACCCCTTCACAAGTGCGGTAGTCATTGGCATGGAGACATGGGTAGATGGCGGTGGGCATGCTCCGCCACCCAAATCGCGGTAGCTACCGCCTGGCCCTGGCGGTGTGACACCAGCACCACCCCCTTCACAAGTGCGGTAGTCATTGGCATGGAGACCTGGGTAGATGGCGGTGGGCATGCTCTGCCACCCCAATCGCGGTAGCTACCGCCTGTCCCCGGTGGTGTGACACCAGCACCACCCCCTTCAAAAGTGCGGTAGTCATTGGCATGGAGACATGGGTAGATAACGGTGGGCAAGCTCTGCCACCCAAATCGCGGTATCTACAGCCTGGCCACAGCGGTGTGACACCGCCATGGAGCATTACCTACAGCCAATGGGAGCGACGATTGTGGTGGCAGGATGCAGTTTTGAAAATCGCGGAAGGCGTGCTCCGCCAACGCGGAAGCGGACATTGGATGGATGGATTTGAAAGATGCACCATCGCGGTAGCGCACCACTGGCTCCTGCGGTGCATCACCGCCATGGAGCATTGCCTACAGCTAATGGGAGTGATGATTGTGTTGGCAGGATGCAGTTTTGAAAATCGCAGAAGGTGTGCCCCACCACCGCGGAGGCTGTCATTGGATGGGTTTGAAAGATGCACCATTGCGGTAGCGCATCTCGGGCCCCTTAGGTGCATCACCGCCATGGAGCATTGCCTACAGCCAATGGGAGCGATGATTGTGGTGGCAGGATACAGTTTTATAAAACGTGGAAGGCGTGCTCCGCCACCGCGGAGGCGGTCATTGGATGGGTTTGAAAAAGGCCGACCTGGACAACCTATTGTTGCACTTGGCACCTAAGAAACCATCCCAGGGGGCTATAAATCTGTGGGAGTGAGCCTCCCATTTCTACGGCTCCCAGAGCTTGCTGCGTGGGACCCTCTCCTGCTGCTGCCTCCGGACTGTGCTGCCTTGGACCCTCTACTGCTGCTGCCTCCAGAGCGTGCTGCCTGGGTCCCCTCACCACCCACTTCCACCACAGGTGTTCCATGTCCACAGGGATGGCAAGGACAGAGAAGATCTGTGCCAGTTCATTCACAAGCGAGGAGCTGGAGGTCCTTGTGGACGAGGTGCTGGCACAGTACCCAAGGCTGTATGGGGCACCCAATGTTGTGGTAAGTCATCGTAGAGGGGGGTTCAGAGATGTAGTTGTACTGCTGCAGTATATGTGGATTTGATGGAATAATGGCATTGTGTGCACGATGATGTGCCCTTAACCATGTCTCCGCTGTGTACTGTAGAAGTGTTCACGATGGACATTGCCACTTCATGTGACCAAAATCGAGGTAGCTACCGCCTGGCCCCTGTGGTGTGACACCAGCACCACCCCCTTTACAAGTGCGATAGTCATTGGCATGAAGACATGGGTAGATGGCGGTGGGGATGCTCCACCACCCAAATCGCTGAAGCTACTGCCTGGCCCCGGTGGTGTGACCCCAGCACCACCCCCATCACAAGTGCGGTAGTCATTGGCATGGAGACATGGGTAGATGGCGGTGGGCATGCTCCGCCACCCATATCGCGGTAGCTACCACCTGGCCCCGGTGGTGTGACACCAGCACCACCCCCTTCACAAGTGCGGTAGTCATTGGCATGGAGACATGGGTAGATGGAGGTGGGCATGCCCTGCCACCCAAATCTCTGTAGCTACGGCCTGGCCCTGGCGGTGTGACACCCGCACCACCCCCTTCACAAGTGCGGTAGTCATTGGCATGGAGACATGGGTAGATGGCGTTATGCATGCTCCGCCACCCAAATCGCTGTAGCTACCGCCTGGTCCTGGCGGTGTGACACCAGCACCACCCCCTTCACAAGTGCGGTAGTCATTGGCATGGAGACATGGGTAGATGGCGGTATGCATGCTCCGCCACCCAAATCGCTGTAGCTACCGCCTGGTCCTGGCGGTGTGACACCAGCACCACCCCCTTCACAAGTGCGGTAGTCATTGGCATGGAGACATGGGTAGATGGTGGTGGGCATGCTCCGCCACCCAAATCACAGTAGCTACCGCCTGGCCCTGGCAGTGTGACACCAGCACCACCCCCTTCACAAGTGCGGTAGTCATTGGCATGGAGACATGGGTAGATGGCGGTGGGCATGCTCTCCCACCCAAATCGTGGTAGCTATCGCCTGGCCACAGCGGTGTGACACCGCCATGGAGCATTACCTACAGCCAATGGGACCGACGATTGTGGTGGCAGGATGCAGTTTTGAAAATCGCGGATGACGTGCTTCGCCAACACGGAAGCGGACATTGGATGGGTTTGAAAGATGCACCATCGCGGTAGCGCACCACGGGCTCCTGCGGTGCGTCACCGCCATGGAGCATTGCCTACAGCCAATGGGAGCGATGATTGTGGTGGCAGTATGCAGTTTTTAAAAACGTGGAAGGCGTGCTCCGCCACCGCGGAGGCGGTCATTGGATGGGTTTGAAAAAGGCCGACCTGGACAACCTATTGTTGCACTTGGCACCTAATAATCCATCCCAGGGGGCTATAAATCTGTGGGAGTGAGCCTTCCATTTCTACTGCTCACAGAGCTTGCTGCGTGGGACCCTCTCCTGCTGCTGCCTCCAGACTGTGCTGCCTTGGACCCTCTCCTGCTGCTGCCTCCAGAGCGTGCTGCCTAGTACCCTCTACTGCTGCTGCCTCCAGAGCGTGCTGCCTGGGTCCCCTCACCACCCACTTCCACCACAGGTGTTCCATGTCCACAGGGATGGCAAGGACAGAGAAGATCTGTGCCAGTTCATTCACAAGCGAGGAGCTGGAGGTCCTTGTGAACGAGGTGCTGGCACAGTACCCAAGGCTGTATGGGGCAACCAATGTTGTGGTAAGTCATCGTAAAGGGAGGAGTATGGCAGAGGGGTGTTCAGAGATGTAGTTGTACTGCTGCAGTATATGCCTGAGGGTGTGTGGTTGTGTCATACACTGATAAACATGTTGTCCCCAGGGCGAGGGAGTATGTGTGTTCCAAAGTCACGGTTTACCCTGCCTGCACTTGTATGTCTGAGTGGAGTATGTTACATTTTCAGCCATTCAGAGCCACAGGATGTTGGACGTGTAGGTGCCAGGGCAGTAATTGCTTGGGTGATTGTCTCTGTGTGCCCTTGTTGTCCGACTCAGCGTGAACCCAGAGACTATGCCCAGTGCCTACCAACAAAGACGAAATGACATCACTGTACTTACTGTGTCCTTACTCTTGTTCATTCACACTGAAATAAAGATATGCACCATCACAGCCCTGTATAATTTCACACGACCACACTTGTGTAGATGGCTATTTTGTTGGTGAGTCCATGTACCACGATGCCACACACATTACATACACATATGTTCACAGGCCATTCTCATTGAATGCTGCCCAGTCATGCACACAGTGATTCTACACACAGACACAGGTAGATATGTGACGTATGTAGTGGCCAGACGTGCATAGGACTGGAGATGTGTGCAAGCCACTGAGGGGGTTCAGTGCAGTCATCCTGCATGAGCGTGAGATTATCAGGGACCCTGTACGCCATCATAAATTCATGCAATCACATCTGTTTGGACAATGCAGAGTGCCCTTGTGAGGTGTACCCCAGTTTGGGATGGTAGGAGATTACAATTGGTAAGGAGTCTGTGTCTTGCTACTGTACTGATAGATGTTGGTCCATGACACTGTCTCACTGATCATTTCCCCTTCTCTTCTCCCATGCCTGCAGCTCAAGGTACACCAGTGTAAGGCCGTGTGGAGGGCCATTTCAGCAAAGGTACGAGCCCTGTGGTTATCCAACCGTCAACGCAACCACTGCCACAAGAGGAGGAACGACATAAGCCGGCTGGCTAAGAACGTGGCAGCGATGACATTGGGGCTGCAACCACACACTGGGCGTTTGGCATG
Source organism: Lissotriton vulgaris (assembly GCF_964263255.1). Classification (NCBI taxonomy): domain Eukaryota; kingdom Metazoa; phylum Chordata; class Amphibia; order Caudata; family Salamandridae; genus Lissotriton; species Lissotriton vulgaris. Next base: position 1,345,225,057 of record NC_141693.1, on the reverse strand, counting down.
GCGCAATATGACACCACTGATGGGCCGCATATTAGCCGTGACTCATCCTGAGCTGGATGCACGTCTGAAGGAGCACCAGCAGCAAGGCAGGGGTGAGTATTTGGGGAGGGTGACTGCCTGGGAGCGGATGCATATGTACAGGGTCTGTGGCAGCGGTGGCACATGTGATGTTCGTGGGGTGGTGCTGTACTGTGTCATGTGAGTGGCTGCTGGGATGTGTGCCAGTGTCATGCATTGTCCCAAACTGCCCTTACAAGGGTGAGCCTCCCTGCTGTGCTGTCCCATTGCCAGATGTGTTAGCATATACATGGTCATTAAGCATTGGGATGGTGTGGGGAAACTATTAGGGGGTGAACAGCAGTGTCCACCATCTGACTGTGACTGCATGTATGCCTACTTTGCATGCACCATGATCGGTGAGGCACACCCATCCGACAAGAATGTGCCCCAGAGTACCACATGGTCTTGGTTTTGGCCTACTTGGTTAATGTGGACTGTCATGTCCTAATAGGTGTGTGCTTTGTCTCCTCCTGTTCCCTCAAGGTCTGTCAGTGCTAATAAGTGGTGTCCCCACATCATGTCCCTAGGTGTGTGCAGAGCAAGTTGTGTGACTTGTACACTTCATACACGGGCAGGGTGTTGGGCTTAGGCGTGGGCGGAAAATCCGTTCCGCTCGCGGATTTTGCGGATTTTCGGGAAATCCGCAATCCGCGAGATTTGCGAATTTCCCGCAAAATCCGCAAATCCGCGAGCAGCGGATTTTGCTCGCACTGCTCGCACTGTTCGCGTGAGTTCGCGCCCCGCGAATAAGTGCAAAATTGCAGAAATACGATCTTGGCAAAACTGAAAGTAACTACTTACCAGGTTCAAAAGTTCAGGCACATCATTAGTAGCCATTTCCTGTAGTGCTTCCTGAGGGGCCCCTCCAGAGTTCAGTTGCCAGTTGAAACTATTATGTGACCCTGCTCTGAACCTCAGAATAGTTACACATATGCCACAAAGGTCCTGAATTACAGCTAAGGGAGACAAGCAGGAGCCAGGCTGGAAGTTAAAATCCATTAATCAGCCCCTAATTCATTATTGTCAGTTGGGGCAGGGCAGGTGTTGTAACTAATTTTGCAACAATGAAAGCACTTAGCAAGTGCAAAAGATCACTAATCAGGGCGCACTAAGGAAGCAGGTGCCAGCTAAAAAAATATTCTGTGACACATTAATCAGCCCCAAATTAATTCAGGTCACTTGAGGCAGGGAAGGTGTGCTTTGCTTTGCCGAAAATAATGTACACTGGACAACCAGAGGGTGTGGTGATGAAACAGAGGGTGGCATGGGTGGGCCAGAGGGTGGCATGAGTAGTCAGAGAGTGGCAGTGGTGACAGAGAGTGGCAGTGATGAAGAAGAGTGTCCCAAACAGGCTGGACACGTAGAAACAACAAGTTCGCAAAACTTGCGACCCGACAGGTAAGTTCGCAAATTGCGAAATTGTAAAAACCCTCGCGAACTGGCAGAAACACGGGCGAACACAAAAAAAAAAAAAATCCGCAAATTCGCGGGAATTCGCGGATTTTGCGGATTGCGAATCCGCAAATCCGCAAAATTCGCGGATTGCCAATCCGCAAAATCCGCTCATGCTTAGTTGGGCTGTGTGGCCTCAACATGGCAGATATTCAGGGTTACAGGCACTGTTGTGGTCTATGTGGTGTGTAGTTGTAATGTGATTGCAGGGTGTGGTGGTCACTATGTAGATTTGGGCATCTCCTGGACTGCATTGATTGTTTTGCTTTGTCCTGCTGATGACACTAACAGAACCATGCATCTCTCACTCATGCAGAATCAACAGTGGACACGGAGGAACAGGAGCCGGAAACCGATGGTGGCAGGGGTAGCACTACAGCTGTACCAGAGACAAGTGACACAGAGCACACCAGCGCATCTGAGAGGGACCGTAGTATGCAGGAGGAATCCCTGCCTGAGACACCGAGTACAACATCATCTGATGCCAGCGGGGATGCATCCCTGTTGGAAGGCACAGGGAATGGGGATTCTGCATCATCTACTACCACACATCGGCCAGTGCCCACCCTCCCATCCACTTCCTCTGGTGCTGCCCGTGTCCGTGTCAGTAAGAGAGGACGAGTAACATTCACACCTGGCACTGCTGAGCCTGTACCTGTCCCCACTGCTGCCTTCAGTCCTGAGTCTGTAGAGCTCCTGCACCAGCTTTGTGTGGGCCAGACAGCCCTGCTCAATGCCTTCAGTGACCATGACAAAAAATTAGGCCAGGTGGTTGCCTACATGGAGGGCATACACTCTGACGTGGGTGGGCTACACCGTACAGTCCAGGCTTTGTCGTCCACAGTGATGTCTGCCCTTCAACAGGCACATGCTCCCATTCCTGCTCCAGTGCCTTTGTCCACCCCTCAGTCAGTGGCCACATCAGATGATAGTGACCACGGTTCTCAGTAACGATACAGCACAAGAAGCACCCAGCGGAGGCAACCCAAGCGGTCCCACCCACAGACACCATCCCCACTGAAGAGCAGGGCCAGTCCAGAATGCAAAGACAAGAGGGAGTGGCAGTGTCTGCACCTGAAGCGGCTCTGTTGGTGTGTGTGCCTGTTGTGTCCCAACCAGTTCCCATTGACCCCAGTACAGGAAATCCAATTCGCATTCCCAAGAAATGGAAAAGCACCCCTCCAACCTCTCCCACCCACACTGTGTCACAGATCTGCTTGACTCAGCCTCCACGTGCCTCTACACCACCTGGTCCAAATAGCCCTCCATCTTGCAAAGCCACTGATAGGTCTATATCACCTGGGCCTCTGTCTCCCCAGTCAAGTGGTCCTTCTGTCCCGCAGACACAGCCAGCTCCAAGTTCACCTGCCAGCCAAGAGTGAGTGTTAGTCCCCCTCATACAGCTTTCTCTCATACAGGTTTGCTAGTCCTGCCCATTGATTACATCCTGGGTGTGTTGCTGGCCATGGAGGGGTACAGTCAAACACGCTCACTGTGCAGCTTCTCATATCCTGACTCTGCACTTCTCCCTGGCCGCTGGCCTTGTCATTCACTGTTGTTCTGGCCTTGCCTGTGCAGCTTCGCATGTCCTGACTCTGCACTTCTCTCTGCACACTGGCCCTGTTGCCCTGCTGTGTTGTACTCTCACCTGTGCCATGGACACTGGACCCGTTGCTCTGCTGTGTTGTACTCTCACCTGTGCCTTGGACACTGGCCCTGTTGCTCTGCTGTGTCGTACTCTCACTTATGCCATGGACATTGGCCCTGTTGCTCTGCCGTACTCTCACCTGTGCCATGGACACTGGCCCTGGTGCTCTGCTGTGTCATACTCTCACCTGTGCCATGGACACTGGCCCTGTTGCTCTGCTGTGTTGTACTCTCACCTGTGCCATGGACACTGGCCCTATTGCGCTGCTGTGTCGTACTCTCACCTGTGCCATGGACTCTGGCCCTGTTGCTCAGCTGTGTCGTACTCTCACCTTTGCCATGGGCACTGGCCCTGTTGCTCTGCTGTGTTGTACTCTCACCTGTGCCATGGACACTGGCCCTGTTGCTCTGCTGTGTTGTACTCTCACCTGTGCCATGGACACTGATACTGTTGCTCTGCTGTGTTGTACTCTTCCCTGTGCAGCCTCTCATGTACCTGCTGTGCCACCTACCCTGGACACTGGCCTTCCTGTTTGGAGTTTGCCTGTGCAGATTATCTTGCATATGATCAGCATTTTGTGCCTTGCTCTTGTCTACGGTTTATCTACTGTCACATCTGTGCAATATGTGAATAAAGACAGTTACTCCTGTTATCTGTTTTGTCAGTGTCCTTGCTGATTAAAGTTATTTTGGTCTGTGCATTTGTTTGCCTGTGCACAATGCTCTGTGTGCCACTTCAACATTGCCAAGATCTTTGGCCGCATCAAATTTTTATACAGGGGTGACAGGGTCTTCAGGCCATTCAGCCACTGATACAAGTGTTATCTGTGATGGCTCTTTTACCTGCCATGCAGTTCTCTTTTTTTTTTTTTTTTAAATTTTAATTTTTGTTGCAAAATACAAATAGTATCATCATCATCAGTCACATAAAAGTTTACATTCGTAGGGCCTATCCATAACACAAGGTGAATGTGAAACGATATGTATTGTGATAGTTCCCACTGATCGTGTAGCGATGTCATTATTCAAGGTGATCCGACGAACAGAAAGCATATGTATACCGTAAAAATTACAATTTGCGTTTTGTGTTTTTTGTTTGAAAATAACAGTGAACATAAACTAGAAAAACTGCACACGTAAATCGGCATGTCGTTGAGGTAGTATCGATAGCAGCTAGCATCACAGTCGCCAAAAGGGACCAATCAGACATTCCCATATCCCATACCCCACCCCATCCCCCTCTAGCAAACCCCCAGCAGTCGCCAAAAGGGACCAATCAGACATTCCCATATCCCATACCCCACCCCATCCCCCTCTAGCAAACCCCCAGCACAAAACCATCCCATTCCCTTATGCGTTACTCATCAACCAACCCCAGTCCCAATCAGTGTTCCTCTTCACTCTCAGAACCCTCAAGATCTTCCTCGTCCAGTGGCTCACATATGTCCCCCCTATAAGAATTCCAAGGCTGCCAGACCCCGTTCCATTTACGCGGATTATCCCGCAATTTTTATACTGCTCTTTCAGTCAGCATGAGCATGTCCATGTTTCGGATCCATTGAGCCAGTGTGGGGAGATCAGCCGATCCCCATTTCTGTGCTATGTCTCGTTTGGCCGTGACCAGCCCTATTGTGGTCCACGCCCTTGCATAGAAGGTAAGGTCAGTAGGCCCCCAGACATTTAGTAAGCACATTCGTGGATCCAAGGTGAGTGAGGTGTTTAGTGCCTGGGCTATGGTACGTAGAACCCTTTGCCAATAGCCAACAATCAACGGGCATTCCCATACTGTATGAAAAAAACGTGCCCTCTGCCCCGCAACCCCTGAGACAATATGGATGATCCGCCCTGTGCAGTCTATGTAGTGTTGTGCGAGTGTAGTAAATCCTATGCAGAATCTTTAACTGTACCAAGCGGAATTTGGAGGATATGCCTGCCTCACGAGGGGACGCCATGGCTGCGTTCCAGTCGGTTTCATCTAAGTCTCCGACATCCGTCGTCCATCTGTCTTTCAGCTTCTTTAGTGGGTCAGGCATGTTATTAATCAATTTGCGATAAGTCATCGAGGTCGCCCCTTCCTGTAGGAAGTCCGTAAGCAGGCGGTCCTCTAGTGGTGAGGATTCTGGTGGGGATGTGTCTGGTGGAATTGCCGCTTGTAGGGCGTGTCTAACCTATATATATCTGTATAGCTCATTATCCCCCAGGTCATACTGCTCCTGGAGAGTTGCAAAAGGAATCACCCCTTCCCTCGTCCTCAGGTCCCCCACCGTGGAGATCCCGATGTTGTCCCACTGGGTGAAGCCCTTAGTGCGTCGTAAATGTCCCAATGCTTTCGTGTCCCATAGAGGTGTAAGTTTTGTAATGGTCCCATCCCATTTCAGTTTTGCTTGCGCCTTATACCATAGACGAACAGTGTGGTTCGTGGGCCCAATGAGTTTTGCCGCAATACCGCGGTGGTACCGTGGGGCCAACAGACTGTTCGTACCCAGTTGTGCCCTATCTGCTTTGAACGCTGGATCCTCTTGCGGGGCGTGTATCCACTGATTGAGGATCTTAAGCTGGGCCTCCCAGTAGTACAGTCGTACGTTAGGCAATGCGATGCCCCCATCGTACCAGCTCCTATTCAACTTTATGTGCGAGATCCGGGCTGGCCGGTTCCCCCAGAGCAGGCCCGTGATCTGCGCCGTTATCTTTTGGAGGAAGCTATCCGGTATCAAACGTGGAGAATTTTCAAGAATATACAAGAAGCGCGGCAGGGCCATCATTTTAAAGAGCGCTGCCCTTCCCAGTAGTGTCAAAGGGAGTTCCTTCCAATGTTGCACATCATTACGGAGTCGGTGCAAGGGAGGCTGCAAATTAAGCCGCGCAAACTCTGCCTCATCTCGGGTAATATGGATCCCCAAATATTTAAAAGAAGTTGGCGCTATCTCTAGCGGACAGGAGTCCGGGAGTGGCGGAAGTGGCCCTTGGAGCTCGAAGATTGTCGACTTCGCCCAGTTGATGGTGTAGCCCGAGACTCGTCCATGTGCATTACAGAGAGCCAGGAGGTTAGGAAGGCTGTCCTCCAGGTCAGTGAGGTATATCAACATGTCGTCCGCATATAGGGATACTCTATCTTCCCATTGCGGAGTCCATTGGATCCCCTTCAGGAGCTGTGTAGTACGAATAGTAACCGCCAACGGTTCCAAAACCAGAGCAAAAAGGAGGGGCGAAAGCGGGCATCGCTGTCGCGTGCCACGTCCTAGATGTATGGTTCTAGAAATATGGCCATTAGCTACCACTCTGGCTACGGGGTCTTTATAGAGCGTACGTATCCAGGAGATAGACACCGGACCAAAGCCCATACGCGCGAGCACTGCGAAGAGATAGTTCCACTCCACCATGTCGAACGCCATCTTGGCGTCTAACGAGAGGATCGCAGCTGGCTCTCGCAGCAGCGAGAGTCTCGCCATAACCCTGCGAAGGTTTAGGGCCGTACTTCGATGCGGCATGAAGCCGGATTGATCTGGGTGAATCAATTGAGTTAAGCACGGCAAAATCCTATTCGCTAACACTTTAGCTATGATTTTGGCCTCTGGGTTCAGAAGGGAGATGGGTCTATATGATGAGCATTCACTGGGGGGTTTACCCGGTTTCGGGATGGCTACAATAGTCGCCATCCGTTGGTCCGGAGGCAACATCCCCTGCAACCTACATTCCTCGTACATCTGAATAAGGGGTGTGCCCAAGGATTCCGACATGGTTTTAAACCACTCGATGGGTATTCCATTGGGGCCCAGGGCCTTACCCGAATGAAGGGAACCAATGGCTAGTTGAATCTCATCCATCGTCAAGGGCGCGTCGATGTCCTTCGACGCCTCGTCCGTCAATTTCGGCAGGGGCACATGTTCGAGGGCAGTTCGAGCCTCATCCTCTGCCACCATTGTCGTAGGGGTGTATACCTCACTAAAATAATCAGCTAGGACCTCCACTATCTCATCAGGGCGGGTGTGGACAACGCCACATGAGGCAGTGAGCTGTAGGATATTTCTCCCTCCCCCTGTTTCCTGTCTAGCCACGCCAAGAGTTTGCTAGCTTTGTCCCCGATGTCGTAGACCCTGTGTTGTGTTGCAGCAATATCCGCCACAGTGACCCTCCTTAAGTGGTCGGTGAGGCGACGTTGGTGAACCTGTAGGTCGTGGAGTGTATCGTCCGAAGGATTTGCCATATGGGTGGTGTTGGCCCTCTCGAGGCCCAATTCTAAGTCTAATGCCTCCCTCCTGTGTGCTTTTTTGTGGTTCGCGACAACGGCAATGGCTTGTCCCCTAAACACGGTCTTATACGCTTCCCATAACGTGGAGGGGGAATTCACCGAGGACCGATTCTCCTCAAAGTAAAGCCGGGTAGCTTTCTTCAGGTCTGTACTTATCTGTGGGACTTTAAGATATCCAGGGAAGATCGGGAACAACCGCTGTCGTTTAGTGTTTGTGGTAGTGATTGTTAGAGTGAGCGGAGAGTGGTCCGATATGCCCCTAGGCTGTATACTTGTCTCGGCCACAGTAAGATGCCCGTTGCCCAGTATGAGAAAGTAGTCGATCCTGGAAAGACTATTGTGGGTGGCTGAATAGTATGAATATTGTTGCTGGCCAGGGTGTAGTTTGCGCCATATGTCCACCAACCCCTGTGCGTCTAGAAAGGTCTGGAGCCTGCTGGGACCGTCTGTGTGTGCTCGGGAGGGAAACCGGTCGAGGGTGTCTGTGTGTGTCATGTTGAAGTCCCCACCTATGAGTAGGTCCCCCTCAGGGAGGTCCAACAAGAATCTGCCAAGGTCCGGCAGGGCTACAAAGTGCAGCGCTGGCGGTATATATACGGAAACTATATTTAACAATTTCCCCTCCCACTGACCATGGACTGCCGCAAAGCGGCCATGGGCATCGACTGCTGTTGACTTCACAATAAATTGGGAGGATTTCTTCTGCAAAATACCTGTACCGCGGGACCCTGAAGTGAATTCCGCATGCACTATCATTTGATAACCTCTACTGTCTAGGGCCTCCGTGGCCGCCCCCGTCAAGTGTGTTTCTTGTAGGAGAATAAGAGCAGGCCCCTGTCTTCTAATTCCCTGTAGCACCAATCCCCTCTTAATCTTATCCCCCAGACCTCTAACATTCCATGACATGACGAGTAATGGGTTCGGCGTAGTGTGGTTATCTGTTCCAGCCATGAGAAAGCTGGTGAGCCATCATGAGGCCCCCTCGCCGTGTGCGAGGTGGCGTGTGGAGACAGGTGTGGGGTAGATGAGACTCACTTCGACATTCCAATTCCTCATCGTCCCAAATAGACCAGATGCTCTCAGTAGAATGAAACATACCAGTAAACATATGTGTGCATAGAACAAAAACTCGCAGGACCAAAGGGTCCCGTAGTGCAAACTTACCCAAATCCCTCTCCCCCCCCCCCCCTCCCTGCCCCCCTGCTGCACGGACTCAAAACTGCCCGCCCCCCCAACTGAGCAGAGTGCACACCCCATCCCCAAAACAGAGTACTTGCGCGTTGGGGTGAGGGACTCTCCGCTGCCGGCAGTCTCTCATTCACACCCTCGGAGGCCCTTCACCCAGTGTCCAATGGCGGGAAGCGCTTACGCGGCCTTAAATGTCTGCAACAAAAATAGAGTCTGACGCTCATTGTTCCTCGAACTCCTCATGGCCGCCTTCTGCCCCCAATGAGTCGTTATTTTCCGGTCCACCTCCTGAAGCCTGGGAGTCCTGGCGGTGACCTCCATTTCGATCCTTTTTGGGTCGATTTGTTCGTCTCAGATTCTGACCCGGCCTCCATCCTTCCAGCCATTCCTGCACGTTTTCCGGGTTGTCGAAGAACCTCGTTTTGTTTTCTGCTACCACCTTCAGTCTTGCAGGAAAGAGCATGGAGTACGGTAGTTCCCTTGACCTCAGTTCCTTCTTCACATCAAAGAACGTTCGACGCCGACGGGCAACCTCCGCTGTGTAGTCGGGGAAAATGGCGATGGTAGCATTCTGGATCTTAAGAGGAGGAGAAGTTCTGGCCGCCTGCAAAATGGCGTCCCGGTCACGGAAATTAAACAATCGGGCTACTATGGGCCGCGGAGCTGCCCCCGGCTTTGGCTGGCCTCCTGGTACCCGATGGGCCCTTTCAACGGAGAAAAAGTTCGACAGCCCTTTCGGCTTAAGTTCAGCCGTGATCAGGTTCTCCACAAAGAGGTCCATGGCTTTAATTCCTTCCGACTCCGGTACCCCAATAATACGGATGTTGTTCCGCCTCGAACGTCCTTCCTGTTCATCCAGTTTCTCCCGGAGCATTTTATTGTCCTGCGCCATCTTCCCCATCTCCCGTTGGAGTTCGGAGACGTCCTCCACTAGAGATTTCGTGACCACCTCCATGTTTTTAACTTTCTCCGACATTTTGTGGAGGTCCGCTCTGAGCAAGGTGACATCCGTGGAAATCGTACCCACGGTCGTTTGTAGTTGAGCCAGAGCATGCATGACATCGTCCAGCGTCGCCTTCTTACCCCCTGGGGTGTCGGCCGTCTTGCCTCCCAGATCTTTCCCCGCCGGGGAGGCGGTTGGCTTGTCGGAGGTATACCGTTCGATGCGGGTCTGTGTGGCGCCGCCCTTGGGACCTTTCCCCGCCATACCACTGAATGTTGTGCTTCTCGTGCCCCTACGCTCCAGGATGTACGGAGCGGTGTGGGCACACCACCGAAACCAATTATATAGTGTTCGAGCCTCAGTAGGGTGTGTCGTAGGGCGAAGAGCGCCGGTAATCGCCAAGTGCGCAGCACCTTCCTCGATCTATAAAATGGCGGACGTCCCTGCAGTTCTCTTTTTGATGGTTTGCTATTGTTGGGTACATTGTTCAGATGTCCGGTTGAGGTACACTGCCAGCACAGGGTGTGATGCTGTGCACAGGTTTGCATGCAGGCTGGGCACTGTCATTATGTATGTGTGTTACTCCTTTATGTGTGCCCAGCTGTGTATGTGTACGGTCATCCTGTGTTGGCCCTTAGTCCTGGTCCGACGGCCTACATGAGATGTGTGCTCTTGGGTAGTCAAGAGGTGTGCAGTGTGAAGGTTCTGACTTTGTAGTCAGTGTGGATGTGTGTGTGCCCCTGGATTGTGAAAGACCCACATGTGTCACCCAGGATTTATGTGCCTGTTGTTTGTATTGTTGTGCCCTGTGGATATGCTTGTATGGAGATGTGAGTTGTCTGTTGTGCACTGTGCAGTGTGTTAGTATGTCCGTGCTGTTCGGTGTGACTCCTCCTTGTTGTTTTGGTCACTTATGAGTGCGCAAAGTGTGTGACTTGCACATCAGTGTTGTGTTTGTTTGATCATCAATGTGTCTTGCGTGTGTTTGTCTGGACTGTGTGGGCCTGCTGATCCACACTGCCATTGTGGTTGTGTTTCTCAGGCATTGCATGCACATGGTGCCTTTTCTCCTCCTGTGTGGCATGGTGTGATGCCATCCCCTATGTGTGCCGTTTATGGCTACCCATTGTGAATCTGCACTCCCTCTTTTTGGGTATGGTACACCCTTTCCATGTCTACTACTGACAAGCAAGTGGGTTCACTTTGATGTCAGCTGTCCCCTTAGTTTACATGTGTGTGTGCCTCCCCATCACTTCATTTGTGTCACTGTGCTTTATGGTGCAGTTATTGGGCCAGGACAAATGTTCAACCCTGGACATTGCACCAATGGTTTATGTGTGGTGTTCTTGTGCTATTGATCACTGAGGATTGCTCATGTGTACTTCAGCTGTGTGTGTTGGCCAGTGCTCTGATCAAGATGGTTCTGCTCTTGTGGCACAGAGTGGTGAATCTGTTGTTGTTGTGTTGGATGTATGTGTGTTGGCTGTGGTATTGCTTCACTTCCAGGGTGTGCTGTTGTGTTTGTGCTGTGCTGATTAGTGTTGTGTGTGTTGAGTTGTTTCAGTCATGTCTGTGTGTGACTGTTCTACTTGTTGTGCGCACACACTGCTTGTTGTGCATACAGTGCTGTGTGTATGTGGCCTTGGCATTGCCTGATGTGCATCCCCTGTTGTCCTGTGGTGTTTGTTCAATTTTGATTTGATGTGCATCTGTGGTTGGTTTCATGTGGCAGTGTAGTTATGTACTGGTGCTCCTCTTGTGTGATTTGCGGCATGTTGTGTGTGTTTTGTTCCTGTGTGATGATGTTGTACACTCCTGTTGTGTCTGTGCTCCCATTGCCTTTCCACAGTTTGGCTGACAGGGTGTGTCTGTTTCTGATGTGGTTCTGTGTGTGTTCCTGTAGTTTTTGTGTGTGGATTTTTGGGAGGTATCCGTTCAGGCATCCCTGTGTGTGTTCTGTTTATGGCTACACCCAGGATGTGTGTTAGTTTGTGTGTTTATGTGCTGGCATGTATTGGCAGACTTCAGTGGTGTGTGAGGCACTGGTGTTGTGTGTTCCTTGTCAGCCACTCCTGCAGTAGCTGTCTCCCTGGTTGTTTGTTGTGTGGTGCAGGGTGTGTATTGTGCTTACTTGTTGCTCTGCTTGTTGCTGTGCATGGGGGTGCACAGGACGGGCACCTGGCCTGTGACTTGATGGGGTGTGTTGATGTGTGGTTGGGGGACGTGTGTTCCTGTGTTGTTTGTGCCCTGCCCATACCTTGGTCTGGCCCTGCCTTGTGCATTGTGTGCATGTGTTGACCGCTGCGGTGACGTGACCGTGACCGGGACGTTGCTGCATGTTCGCGGTCGATTTGTGTCCAGGATGCAGTGGGATGACTTGGTGGCAGGTGGGTCATGTGTGGGTGCCCTTGTGGATGTGTCGTTGCCCCCAGCAGGGTGTCTGTTAGGGTTTTGGACCCTGTGTCAGCCTGTGTGTTGTGTGTTTTATATTTGTGTATTTGCCTACCTACGGCGGCGTCCGCGGCGGCCCATTAGATTATAGTGGTGTAGCAGGTACAGCACGCAAACACATGTAGAGCTGGGTCCATGGCGGTCGTGACCGAGTGGTGTGGACCCGGTCTCTGCTCTCGCTCTCCGCTGGTGAGTTTCCGCCGTCTCTGGTTGGGCGGTGTCTCGGCTGCGGTGCGTCTGCCTGTTTTGGCCATCCTAATTTGTGGAGAGTCTCCATTGGCTCACACCGCCGCGGGGGCACTTTGATGGCGGTGCGTGGTGCTCCGTGGGGGACGGGAAATGACCTATGTTTTGCTATACTAATATGGCTGACGTGAGTACCGCTGCTCGCGGGCGAAAAAGGCGTTTTTCGGCCCCGCCAGCACTGCGGTGGTGCCACCGACCGACATCCTAATGGACACCTTAGTGTTGATTTTTGGAGATGTCTCCATAGGCTTTGGTTAAAATGATGATAGCAACCCTGGATTGCTGTGTTTGGAAACGTTTAGATAGAATTTATCATTGCCCATTCGAAATCAATAATTATTTTTTGTGGGAAATAATTATTGGTTTCTTGTTTTATTGTATTTAGTAGATCAATATAGGTATTTTGTTGTTTATTTGGTAATAGGCAGTAGATAATTGGTATGTAAGAATGATGGTACAATCCATGCACTGTATACAGCTTGTAAAATGATTTTGGTCTAGGTTTGAAAGTTCCATCCATCATCCAGCTGTGACATTGCTGTAATTTAATTAAATTGTTTGCAGTAGCAAACATTATTATTCTGTTGTTAGGGTATTTTTTGTCAAAAAGAAGAAATTGTTCCTTATTGTGGGTTATGCTTAATTTTGGGGGAATCACTACTTTTTCAAAGGTTTTAGGGTTAGGTAGAGTAGTTGCTGTTGCTCTTTTCTGTCTGGCAATAGTTCTTTTCAAGCAATCAATCAAAGAAATTTATAGAGCGCACTACCTACCCGTAGGGTCTCGAGGCGCTTGGGGGGGTGCCGCTACTGCTCGAACAGCCAGGTCTTGAGCTTTTTCCTGAAGGAGAGGTGGTTTAGGGTCAGGCGCAGGTCGGCCGGGAGGGTGCTCCAGGTCTTGGCGGCCAGGTAGGAGAAGGACCTTCCTCCAGCAGTGGTTCTGCGGATGCGTGGGATGGTGGCGAGGGCGTGGCTGGCGGATCGGAGGTGGCGTTTGGGAGCGTAGAAGTTGATTCGGTTGTTGAGGTAGCTCGGGCCTTGGTCGTGGAGAGCTTTGTGTGCGTGGGTAAGGAGGCGGAAGGTGATTCTCTTGTTGACCGGGAGCCAGTGCAGGTCTCTTAGATGTCCGGAGATGTGGCTGTGACGTGGGATGTCGAGGATGAGTCTGGCTGAGGCGTTGTGGATGCGCTGGAGTCTCTTCTGGATCTTGGCGGTGGTTCCGGCGTAGAGTGCGTTGCCGTAGTCCAGTCGGCTGGTGACGAGGGCCTGGGTGACGGTCTTCCTGGTCTCTGTGGGGATCCACCAGAAGATCTTCCGAAGCATGCGCAGGATGTTGAAGCACGACGAGGAGACGGCGTTGACTTGCCTGGTCATGGAGAGGGAGGAGTCCAGGATGAAACCCAGGTTGCGTGCGTGGTCTGTCGGTTTGGGTGCGGTGCCCAGGGCGGGGGGCCACCAGGAGTCGTTCCAGGCGGAGGGCGAGGAGCCCAGGATGAGGACCTCCGTCTTATCTGAGTTCAGCTTCAGGCGGCTCGTCGTCAATCTATTGAGGGTAATTGTCCAGAAGCATGTTGAGGTACCTTTAATAGTTCCTCTTTTAGTATTTGAGTGGTAGGTTTTTCAGTATTAGTGCTTACTTCTTTAATGCTTTCTAGAGCATCTCTGACCTCAATCTCTGTTATATTGGGAGCGGGGGATTATGTTCTTTTGTAGACAGTACTGTAGTTTCTTCAGTAATAGCTCTACCATAGCATTTGTAGTTGCTACACTTCCCAAAAACTTTGAGTTCAGTTTGCTTTTCTTGTGTATACACATACCCCATATAACATAATAACATCTTCTTTTTTTTGAGACATTACAAATTCAGCACCTTCAGTCATGTTTGTCTGTTATTCATGGAGAGATTAGAACAAATATATTTTAAATATAAGAAACTTTATATATATTTTAAATGCATTTATATTTCAGTTATTATACTTACAATGTTTATTTTGATGTAATTTGAAATGTCCTGGAGATTATTTCAAGCTTCTACTTGTATTTTGATGTTGTATTTTCTGTTGGTGAGAGAAAAAAACATTTAGTTATTGTATTCTTTTGTTGAATTTTGATAGGTTTTTAGAGGGGAAGCTATTTGATTTGATTGAGTTATGATATTATGATTTTTTAATAATTGAAAAATATATACTTACTTTTTTAATTCGTGGAGTTGTTTAGTCTGAAGAAGTAAGGGATCAATTAGATTGGCGGACGGACAAAGTCCATCCGCCATCCTGTCTGGGGCAGGGACCGTCCGCCACAAGGGCGTAGGTACCGTGCCCCGAATTAGGATGCACCCGCCACAGTGGCGGGTGCATCCCGCATTTTTAACATTGCGGCCGACTGTGCTGAAAGGACCGTCCGCCGCAATGTTGAAAATGCATGTTGTGTGTTTCACAGCACAGCATGACAGGCACCGCGCGGTGCCTGCCGTGTTGTACTGTGAAACGCAGGGGGGGTACCATAATTACCCCCCATGTGCACCCTCCACCCCCTTTCACCCTGGGGGCCTGCAATGGGCCCCCAAAGCAAGGACCATGTGCCTCAGCCCATCCTAATATGCCTGGCGGTGTCTGATAGACACCGCCACCATATTAGACCTTTTCCGCTGCATGGCGGTGACGATCTGTCCACCATACTAATCGGCCCTTTAGTTTGGGATGTTTTTCAAGTTTTCTATAAAGGAAATAGCTTCGGACAAGAGAGGGAAAATTGTTATTAGCATATTTGCCAAGTATAAATGGGACAATCCTGAATGGCAACGCGGAAGGAGATATACCGGCGTCTTACACAAGGCGAGGAAATGGATCTCTCTCTATTATTGACTATATAATCTGCGGTATGGAATTATTGGAGACAGTTTCGCATTTGTGTATTAACTTCTCAGATGACAGTGATCACGCTCTCTTACACTTAAATACCGTTTGGATGGTTAATCCTTCCTCGACAAACCAAATCACGTTCCATAAAAGCACTATTGAAATCAACACCAATCAGAGGCGGATCTTTTGGAACTCAGCAATCTTGGACAATATAACCGCACTGATTACATATACTCAACTCTTAACTGACATACACTCTGATGACCTAATAACAAACTTTGAATGTATCATGAATAAACTCAAGTGTGCTCTCTCTGATATGATAAGACAGGTCACAAATAGAAATAACAAGAAGAACAATAAAAATATACCCAGGAAAACACCGACTGCGAAAATGCTCAATTAACTCATTCGAGCACAATACCTGAAATTTTCACCTTCAATCCAGCGAGAAATCAATAAATTAAAAAATCAATTGAGAAGAGAGAAGCACAGCCACAAAAAAATGCTACAGGACAATAACTGGGTTGATATTCAAATTGCGGCAAAAAAATACAATCAACGAAAATATTGGTCCTTAATTGCCAAAATAACCGGTACAAAAAAGAAACTACAAGCTATTCCAGTCCCACCACAGGACTGGGAAATCTATCTGAGTGACCTATATAAGGTAAACTTGTCTAAATCCGATAGAAAAGACACTGCCATCACTATCGAAAAGAAAACTACTTCGATAGCAAATACCACAGCATTTTCTATAGAAACGCACATTCGAAAAGCTAGAAGTACTGGTGCGTCAGGTCCTGACCAAATACCCATTAAGGTCTTGCAAGCAGACCCCAAGGAGTGGAGTCAGATGCTATTACCCCTCTTCAATCATATATTTAAAATTGGGAAAATATCAAAGTCATGGCAGGGGAGTATTATAATTCCCATCTACAAAAAGGGGAATAAAAATATTGCTGGCAACTATCGCCAAATAGCGTTGATGGATGCTACAGGGAAAATCTTCGCCGCAGAAGTGTTGGATCGACTAAAAGACTGGGCCTTCTCGCAGGGTTTAATACCAATGTTCCAAGCAGGCTTTAGACCAAACCACTCTGTCACTGACAATATCTCAATTCTCCAGACCATTTTCGACAAATATATTGTACGAAAATCACAGCCAGTATATGCAGCATTTATTGACTATTCCACTGCATTCGACCGCGTCGACAGGCCTACATTGTGGAAAAAGTTAAGGAGACTGGGAATCCCTGAATATCTACTGCAGGTCATAATTAATCTCCATACTAACACGTGGTGTCAGGTGCAAATGGGGAGTGAAAAAGGTTTAACTAAATCAATCAGAACGGCTAACGGGCTCAAACAAGGGTGCCTCTTAGCACCGATATTATTCTCATTATATTTAAGTGATTTGCCACACCATCTGCAACAAGGTTCAAGTTTGCCTCCCAAGATTGCTGCACAAAGTATACACGCCCTGCTATACGCAGATGATATTGTAATGTTGGACCTTACGCCATTTGGTCTGCAAAAGCTCCTAGATATTTTCCATGAATACTCAAAGGATCACTTTCTAATTCCAAACTTAACGAAAACTAAAGTGGTCGCCTTTTCTGGTAGGAAACAAAGTGCTAAATACTGCTGGAAGCTCGGTGGAGAAAAAGTAGAAGTCGACGAATACACCTACCTCGGCAGAATTTTCTCAAAGAACTTACAAAATATAAAACAGATAAATAACTTAAAGAGGAAATCAGAATTACACGCCGGGGCTCTTTCCAGATTGTACTCTGCTACAGGAAATAGGCACTTCTCTTCATTGCTAAAAGTATATAGAGTAAAGATTCCTCCGGTTTTATCATATGCTACTGAACATATACCAATAAAGCAATGGTCTTATATGGACCTACAAGAAGGGAAAATTCTGAAAAAAATCTTGAAGATTTCAAAATCTACCCCTGTCCAAGCCTTAAGACTAGAATTTTCTATAACAAGTTCTTATGCTACAGCTGTTGCCAACGTTATCAGATGGGCCTATAATATCCTGCACGCTAATGAAGGATCACTGCGTTCCTTGCTAAAGATTGAGACTTTTGAATTAGATGCGACAAAGCTTACATTCCTTAGGAATATGACAGCGGCATTCCAAATTGCTAAACTTAGCAAGGATATTCTGCTCACTTGGTCGACCACACAATTGAAACTCTTTCTAAAATGTTTCACGCCTAAATTGAGCTTCGATCTTGATTTTGCACACTGTAGCAAGTTATCCTTATATAATTTCTACATTGAGACATTGGAATACAAGCAAGCACAGCCATATATAGGGTTCTCCCTTACACATGGTGCAAGAAGGGCAATAACAATGCTGCGCTTAGGGATTTTACCAGTGTTGACTTTCACCTCAAGATGGACATCAGGCGGATCCCCGATATGTACATTCTGTCAAGGGGGTGATCAGAACATTGAGCATATCTTATTTGTATGTCCCTACCCAAACATAGTAACAGCACGGTCAAGATACCTAGACCCGATATATCGTAAATGTAGAATTACTACAGTAAAAGATCTGTTACTTGTGTGTAAACAACCACCCAATGAATTGGTATGTTATAACTTCTATACATTTCTAAAATCTTTTTTAACATTATATTAACTCCTAATGACTTTTTCCATGTAAACTGTTTTTATATTTGTGGTCCTCAGTAGTGTACCAAAACAAATTTAAAAAAATTGACTTTGACTATAAAGGAAATAGAAAACATAAAATAAATGTATTTAAATAAAATTATAAAAATGTCATTGTTGTAGGTGTGTCATAGCAATGTTAAATATACTTACATTCATTAATTTTTTTACTGGGAAGGATGTAGAAAGCTTTGTGCTGTGTTTAGGAGATGTCTGTAGAGGAGAAATAAATGGTATAAAATTAAGGTTACTAAATTGATCTTCTAAATAGTTTTAGTTCTAGGCTAATACTTTTGTTTTATTTTAAGAATAGTTTAACTTACCTTGGGTAGTTCTGCAATATTAATTTCTTGAAGAATTGTTCTGTCAGGAAACAGTTGGGCAGAGTTTCACCTTCTTCTTTCGTTTGAGTTATAAGTTTAAAATAGGTGCAAACATTTCGTTCTTTTATACTGTGTATTTGATTAGCTGTTTCATTTTATTGGTTTATTTTGAAATGGGAGCATTTCATTGGTTGTTTTGTACTTTTTGTATTTTGGCTGTTTGTTTTCATATAAGGGAAACGCTAGTTAGTTATTAGTGTAAAATTATTTTATTTTCGTTTTTCTCTTTTAAATATATTTTATATTGTTGTATTTATTATATTCTGCAAGTATGATAATTGTGAACTTTTTTTAAAGAATATATTTATTTTTCTGTGTGACAGTTTAATTTTTATATGTATATGTATTAGTAATTAATTTATGTTTAAATGTTTTGAGGTGTATTATATAATGCAAATACATATTCGAGTTATATTTTATTTGCTTATTTTTACATAAAATTCGATGTTGGTGTTATCTATATTTTTGCATTCGATATTTTTGTTACTTTGTGTTTATTTTCCTGTTTAACAATATTTATTTTCTCAATATTTATTGCTTTGATATTGTGTTTTGATATTTGTTATGTACGATATTTTGTACTCGATATTTTTGTATTTTTTTAAATATGTATTAGTAGTTATTATTGTAGTCGATATTTTGACGCCGATATTTTGTGTATTATATATTTTGGTTCTCAATATTATGTCAGTGATCCCCTGAAAAATAAAGGGAAAGACTGTAGTAGGGGCTGAGATAGTAGTATAAAAGTCAAGGCTGCTAAGCCCCAGTCGTCTTTTACCCTGGGCCCAGACTCCTAATGCGACCTTCACATTTTTACTTTTTGTTTTTTTATGAAAAATTGGTTCAATGATTTTTACTGCATAGTTTTCTGTTTCTTTCCCTGAAAGCATTTCATAAATTGTTGGGGTCTCGGCTATGTCTAGATCCTACGCCCCCCCGTTACTAAAATTTACATATTTTGTATGTCAATTTACATGCAGCCACAAGTGTGGCCATAAGATTCGGGCCAGGGGGGGGGAAAAACAAAATCCATCCCCTCAACCGAGGGTGTGCGGCAAGGCTGCATTTTAGCACCTTTTTTGTTTTTAGTATATACTAATGGCCTGGAAAAGTTTTTGTTGGAACATTGCACGGATTTCCCAAAAGTAAACAGCAAGAAGATACCTATGTTATCTTATGCCAACGATACGGTATTAATGACCCTTACAGCTAATAGTATGCAGACCTGTTTGGATGCATTTAACAACTTTATGCTGGACCTGGACCTAAAGGTAAACTTTGCAAAATCTTTTGCAATGGTCTGTGGTCCCAAAGGGACAAAAACTCGTAAGTTCATGGTAATGAATTCCACCATCGATAAAATCGAAAATTTCAATTACCTGGGAAATTTATTTAATAACAAACTGAGCTGGGTTCCTTTGATGAAGGCGTGTGTACAAAGCACTAGCCGATCAATTGAGGGTCTATTCCGTTTTTGTAGCAAACTAGGGCAAAAACCAGTACCACAGTTAAAAACTTTGTATAGAGCAAAGTGTTTATCAGTGGCAACCTATGGGGCAGGGGTATGGGGGACAGAAAACCCAGCTATGATCCAGGTCATGGAAAATACATTTTTAAAACGCTTGTTAGCAGTCCCACTAGGTTCATCTAATACTTTTTGCCATACTGAGATGGGATTGGAATATGTGTCTGACATCATTCCCGTTTCCCCTCTAATATTATGGGGTAAAGTATGGCTATCAGAAGATCTACAGCTCTCAAAAGATATACTTCGGGATTGTAAAAATCTTAAACATGCAATGCAGATCCCATGGCTTTCATATGTTAGTGATACTTTGCATAAAATTGGTCTGGGCCATTTGTATGATAATCCCGAAAACATGCAGGGGGATATAAAAAACTTAATTAAATCAAGTTATCGTAATAGCTTAAATGTGTCACATTTAGACCAGCCTACAGAAAGCTTGGGTAAATCGAAAGTCCAATTTTATTTAACGTTTACTACCCATGTGCAATGGCGTTTTTATTTGACAAGATTTAGATTAAATACTCTTCATTTTCTTTTTGTCCTTGCCAAAACAAGGGGGTTGGTGTGAGAGGCTGCCCCCTTGTCCTTGTGATGACAAAACTAGACAAAATACCATCCATCTTGTTCTTTTTTGTCCTCTTTATAAGGAACTAAGAATTAGGTTTATTAAGCCTATTCTAAAAAAACGGCGACCATGTAATTATAAAGAGGGTTATGATTATTTGTTGTCATTATCCTCACCTGGAGCATGTTCTGCCATGCTAAGTTTTATACGATTGTCATTGCAACTTAGGAAACGGTATTGTTAGTCTGTCTGGTTAATATTTTCCTTTTTTTGCTATCTGTATAACATGAACTACAACTTCATCCTTTGGTATAGGGTGTGATCATTTGTCAAATGTGTTGGAAATTTTTATCCTTAGCTTTTAAAATGTGTAAACTGTAATATGATTTATTGATGTTAATATGTTCTTTCTTAAACTAAGGTCTGTATACTTTTATGATTCTATTATTTTGAATCGAATAAAGTTTATGAATCGAATCGACATATTTTGTAAAGCACAAACTCAGTAGTAGATGGTCAAATCGGGCACTGCAAATCTTCCCTGGGCCCTTGACAAAGTCATAAATCTTCCTGCCCTCCTAGATATTTTATACCCCTATAAAAATCAAAAGCATATAAATCCTATCTTTGTCAACCCTTCGTAATCAATTAACAATGGTATGTATCGAAATATATATATATATAATACTTTGGGGAGAGCATTCACCATCAGTAAATTTGCATCTCCCTAATAATGAGAGATGGAAATGACTGATCTTATCCAGTTCAGACCGTATTTTAGTAATCACCAGCCCTAAATTAATTCCAGCCATACGATCTAAACCATCTGTGATTTTTATCCCAAGGTAAGTTGCTTCTGCCGCAACCAGTTACTCTTTAATACAGGCCTGCTCTGTACAGATTATCTGCATTTTAGCGCTATTCAATTTATATCCTGAATATCTTCCAAACTGCTGCGCTAACTTTTATATTTCTGGCAGTACAGTCATTAAGTCTTTGGTTGTTACTGCCACATCATCAGCATAAGCAAACAGTTTCTATTCCGTTCCATTTTGGATAACCGGTTTAATAATCGTGTTCCTCTCCAGTCGAATCATAATTAAATTCTATAGGGGCCAGATGTAGGTAGCCCTTTACCGATCGGAATCGGCCGAAAATACCGATTTTCGGCCGTTTCCGATCGGTAATCGGTATTTGAATTGAATCCTATGGGCTTCAAGGCCCATAGGATTCAATAGCAAATATCGATTCAGTATTTACGGAATCGGTAAATACCGAATTTCAAGGTATCTGTAAAAAATCCAGATGTTGGTATCTACATCCCATTTACCGATTTTGAAATACCGAATCGGTAAAATTCGGTATTTCAAAATCGGTAAATGGGATTTACCTACATCTGGCCCATAAAGTGCAAATAATAAAGGGGATCATGGACAACCTTGTCTTGTTCCCTTAGATTTAGCAAACCTCTCCAATTCTATGCCATTTATTCTTTTCCTAGCCATGGGTATTTTATATAGGCCCTAAAGAGCTTGAATAATCCCATTACCAACTTCTCACAAATAAACCCACACCACTAGGTCAAATGCTTTTTCGGTGTCTACCAGTATAAGTCTGAGTGGCATTCTAGGAGTTGTTGCTAAACCAAAAAGTGTGACAACCCACCATATAAGATCCACAGTTTCACCTTCCTGGGATAAACCCATGTTGTTTAGGAGTAGCCAAAGGGGTGATGACTCTACTCATTTTATTTGCCAAGACTTTAGTGTATATCTTACCATCGCAATTTAGCAAAGATATGGTCTATATGACCAAGGTAACTAAGGAAACTTGTGTTTCTTTAAAAAACTACTATACTCGCCTCCTCCCACGAGGGAGGGGTGGAGCCCTGTTGTCCCTCCCTGGCAACAGAATATCATCCCATAGTTTAGAGTGAAAAACCTCAAAGAATTCTAGCAGGAGAGTATCGACTGCTCCAGCTTTCCCGGATGCCGGCTTCCGTTATCTCCTGCATAGATATCGGAAGATCCAAAGATAACCGATCCTCCTTACTCAACTTAAATTCCTCTCAATTGTATTAGGGGCATTGATGTAACAAAGTGACTACCTCTTCTGCATATATCCTGTTTGCTTTCATTATGTAATGAGTTGCTAACTTAGTTCAGAAATCGTGAGAGATAGTTGTGGAAACTTGATTGCTTTGTGGATTGAGAAATTCATATAGAATTTTGTGAAGTTTCTTGATTGAGCATTTGGCGTTGGTTATTGGATTTTTTGCCCCTTTTCAATGTATGATTTGCACATTTTATCTTGTCTGTTTAAACACTTTTTGTCTTGATGGTTCTTGGGTTTATATCCGTCGGTGGAAGTGCTGAGATTTTTCCTTTTATCTTTTCATCCAAGGAGTTTTTGCTTTGAGTGTCTTTTAAATTAAAATGTTGAATATTGATATCATCCACTCATCATTTCTCTTCAGAGTTTGTCTCCAATTGGGTGTTTGTATTTAGTTGAGATTCCAAATCTTCCATGCTCAATTTGTTTTGAAACCTTTATGTTGCAGCATACGGAAAGGCATTTGATATCTTATTTTTGTTGGAACATGCGTGAAAAAGTGATGATATGCTGATCGGAAGATGTCACTACTCTATTTCTTTGAATAGAGATTAGCTTGGATTGCAGAAGATGACTGTAGGAAAGTTGGATCTTTCTGACATGGTTGCCACCACTTTTTGCCTGGTATCAGTGTTTTTAGACTGTAGTACGCTGGAATCCTGCTAACGGGGACCCCAGTGTTGGTGGTCTCTGAGACCCCAGTGTTGGTGGTCTCTCCTCTAAATCGACTGGTAAGTACTTTGTACACCCAAAAATTATCATACTAGTATATCCCTGTATGTAAGGTACCCCATTACACATGGGGCCTCTCTTAGGCTGGAGCATATATTATGCCACCTATGGGAGCCCATGCAAACTGTGCCTGCAGATCTGCCATTGCAGCCTGCATCAAAGGGGGCACTTAAAACCTATAAGTCACCCGTAATGTAGGCACTTCAGCCCACAAACAGGGTGCATGGTTCTAAGTGTGAGAGTGCCCCTGCATGAGCAGAGACACCACTAAAAAAAACAGACTCTATTTATGGTGCTTTGTAAGTGCGGAGAAGCCATTTTAAGGTATATTGTGGACACTGGCAAACTTGAGATGTCCAGCTACATAATGGCTTCACCAAACCCGGTCATGTTTGGCATCAAACACGTAGAAATCATGCAACAACACTGATTTCTGGGTTAGTTGCCTGATACCAGGTACTGGGGCGGCTCCTTATACGACCCACGTGTCTGTGACCTGTGTAGACCTGCAGGGTCTGTGTGCAAGCCAGTACTGTCGCCTACCCCAGACACTGCTCCTCCCCTATGGAAGAGCCCAGACTCCCCCTGATAGGAGGGTCCCCTCAGAATCTGTCCAACCCCCTTCCAGGGTTACCAAGAGCTCTCCCAAGGGTGGGATCCTAGATTAATCTGGAACAAGGATTTCTCTGCAAGACTCGTCTTCAGGATCCTCCACAAGACTCTTCTGCTGCTTGAATCTGGACTCTGCTGTTGGGCTGTGCCAGATTCAAGCCAAGACTGCTCCTGGTTGGAAGGCTCCTACTGCAACTTTGTCTCCATGTTTTGCACCCATCTTGCAACATCTGTGGCCGTGCATCCTCCAGAGTCACAGGGACTCTGTGTGCATCAAGGTCAGCTGGAAGGAATCTCCCTTGGAGTGAAGGATTCACTCACCTGCAGCCGCATGCACGTCGACGACCGGTGGGCTCTACAACACAGTTGGTGGTTTTGTAGCTCTCCCAAGGCCTGACCTGTCTTCTAATCAATTTGGAAGATTGTAATCCCTCGTTGAGCTGCAGGAACCGTGCCCCTGTGCATCGTGACTGTCTGCCATTACCAAGACTTGTCGACTCCTCAGGCCGAAGATCTTAAAGCTCTGAGAAACCCCTGGCTCAAGCATCACCCTGCTGCAAAAGCAATGTCCTCCTTGCATCGCCTTAGACATGAGCCTCCATCTTGGTTGTGCTGCTGAGGCCTCCCTGAGACTCAATGTGCCTGCTGCCAGAGGGTCCCTCAGGGGTCTTCCATTGATTGCTCCTGGCTCTCCTGCTTGCTATTCTGTGCTGGATGAGTTTCCTGGACCTTGCTGGTCCTTCTTTCTGCAACTCTTCCTTCAACGCTTCTGCATTTGCTAAGGCTTGTTGGTTGACCTGCTGGCCACTGATCCTGACCGTTGTGGGACAGCTTGTGGACGGCTCCTGTGTTCCTACGTAGTCACCTGGTATCCAAAACTGCAACTCCAAGACTTCCATCTTACCGTAAAGTACCCCCAAGAAGGGTGGGCATTGTGCTCTGCTCCTCCTGGTCGACTCCGGGTGGTTTGGCCTCGGTCTCTTCTGTCCTTAGGTGCTCCTCGTCCGAAATCTATGCTTGGGTTCCACTGACCTGATCCACAGGGTCACGGTAGCAGATGGACATCCGAAGAACCCCATTGACTTCAACGGGCAGTTCCAACATCGCTACACACCTATGCACCCGGGCCCCCTGCTGTAGGTATCCGGTTCTTCTGGGTATCCACTAGTGGGGTGGTCCCCAACCTCCCTGGTTCCAAAGGGTTTCCAAGGAGTTCTCTGGGAAGTGTCTAACACTGTTGTGGTTCTTTTCTTTGTGATTCTCACTGACTGAATTGTGTGGTAAATGCACACGCTTTACACCCTCCTGGATAAGTCTTTGCTGCTCTCCACAGCTACCCCTTGAGAGATTTGGTTATCAGGGACCTCTTAAAATATCACTAAGGGTCCCTTCCCTTGGGAGAACAGCCTTCTCTTGGGAGAAGAAGGCGGCCAGCGAGTAGTTGGTCGCTGGAGCTCCCTCGAGTCAGTAGCAAGACGGAAATTCAAACGGAATCGAGCGCCTCTAGGTGTTTGCAACGTGACTTGGAAAATAAGATTCATAGAATGCCTCGATCCAGATACGGCACCAAATAGCTGGTGGCGGTCTGCAGACTTGACACTCTGAGTTTTTTTAATGTGTGGTCGGGCGTATGCTCTCGGTAGAGAGCTGGATGTAGCGGAGGTGACTGGAGCACCAGAAGTACCAAAGGGAGACACTGCTCGGGTCCAGTCCCTAGATGCCTCTGGGAGCCCAGGACTCACTGTGGTCTTGTGCTGCTCGGGAGCTGGGACGCAGCCGGAAAGCTTTAGCAAGGCTCCCCATCCAGGGCGGTAGGGGCAGCACAGTTGCTGCTCCTGAGTTGCAGGCTCCACAAGAGAATCCACTGAAGACAGAGGAACTTGCGGTGAAAAAAGCTACGCGTGGACTCTGCCTTGAACTTGGAGCAGAGCCTGGCAGCGAAGTAAGTGCAAACGTTGAGGACAAGTAGAGGGGTGTAGGCTACAGGGAGAGCTGGACAATGAAACAGGATGCAGACCTTCAAATCTAAAATAAAAAGCTCCAAATAGGTACACATTAAGGAGCACAAGTCTGGGCTCTGTCAAAGTGAATTATAACATTAATTATAGTGTTAGGAAACAGTGACCTATCCTCGTTAAAAAAGTCTTACTTGTACAGGAAATAGTATAAACTGGGGACTGGGTCACAGAAAAAAACTGAAAAAATGAAAAGGAAAATGCCCTCTTGAGAAGCAGCATAACCCAAAGCTCACCCCGTCACTGAGGAGTTTTTTTAAGGTTGCTCCAAACACATTAACATTAAAACCACCAGTCGTTACGCCCATGAGCGATTCCACAAAGTTATCTGAATTTCCAGAATGTTCACTAAGCCCCTACAGGTTTCAGTTACTTGAGAGAGACCCAGACTCACTAGAACTATCACAGGAATTAATCACACTGAAATCAGTGATGGTGGATGAGGTTAACAAAGTGCAAGGGGATGTGCCCGCTTTAAATGAGAATCCGGGCTCCCTAAGGGAGAGTCAGGAAAATCAGGATAGATTGTGGAGGTTGGTCCGGAGCCAGAGGGGTCCCAAAGCGGGCATCTTGAAGATCACCCCAACCCCCCCACCCACGTTTGGTCTCTGACTTTTTGCATATACTGACTAAAGAAGTCAGAGATAGGTTCACAGTTTCTGATAAAAATCAAGCATTGGCAGCCAGGACCGCAGCTTTAGAAACTATGGTGGCCGAGTTAGTCTCCCAGACGGAGGAAAACGTAAAAGATATACGTTTAATGTAAGAGAAGGATATGGGCTTCCAGGACTAATTGGAATCTCTTGAAAACTCCCAAAGTTAAAAGTTCCAGAAGGATCAGAGGGAGGCAACCTTAAGGAGTTTGTAGTGAGGTTAATTAAACAAGCTTCCCAAATCGAAATTTCGGCACAAGATCTGATGGCTTATATACAGCGGGTACACAGAGATCCGTTCAGATTAAACCCTAATAAAATCAGACCTCAACAAATTCTAGTCTATTTTCTAACATACTGTTTAAAAGATGAAATTTCAAACTAGGCACTCAAGATGAATTTGTTAAATACAGACCGAATAATGTTTCAAATAAGATCTGATGTCTCTTTGATAACAGCAACCAGACAGAGGGAGCTGGGAAAATTGTTAGAACCCTTCAGAAAACTGGGAGCTACAGCTCAGCTTAAATTCCCGGCTATGTTAAAAGTAATGTACAATAATAAAATGCCGTCATTTAGGCAGGTAGAGGATGCGTAGAATTTTTTGCAGTCTATTTCAGGGGGCACTGAGGCTGCGAGAGGTTAACAAGAAAACCTGTATTACGTCAAACTCTTATCGCCACATTTCAGTAAAGGCTTAAAGGAGAAGGTTAAAATGCATAAAGATTGTTATACATAGCACTTATTCTTTTGAGAGCATACATAGTAAGTTATGTTAAAATTCCTGACTTAGGTAGGCGGAGCTTCCGAAGGCCAGGATAGGGCCATAGAAAAGTGAAGAACGGGTTATCCAGGGAAGGGGGTCACAGGGGGGAGGGAGAGGGTGGGGGGCACAGGGTGGGGTGCAGTGGGAAAAAATGTCCAGTTCGTCAAAGTAAGGCTCGGGAAAGGAATTGTGTGTTAGAATTTGAGTTATGGCCCTGATAATAGAGTAGCATAATATTTTGTTAAAAGTTCTCTTGTGGAATCTGAATGGGTTAAGATATAAATACAGGATGGAGAAGATGCTCCAATATTTAAGAGATTCCCCAGAACATATCTTTATACTTCAGGAGACTCATTTAATGGAGAGTAAGATGAGAGCCCTGTGTAAATCCTGGATCTGGATTCAAGAGGTGATTTGCACCACACAACAAATGCCAACTAAGGGAGTGGCTATAGTCATTAAAAAAAATCCGGCCATCCACCTTGAAGGGAATAAAGTGGACAAGATAGGGAGATGGGCTATAGCAAAAATTAAATTACATGCATATAAATTCACAGTTGCAGGTTATTACGGCCCTAACATTGACGACCCAGCTCCCTTTAAAGAGCTCCTTTCTGAGTATTAAACTTTGCAGATCCGTTAATCCTGGCTGGGGACTTTAATGTGGTTTTAGATCCAGCCTTAGATAGGTCAGTGAAAAGTAGAGCAGTACAGAACAATAAAATAAGACTAACGATTAAAAACGCTATAAAGCAGATAGCCTGGTCTGATGTATGGAGAGAGAAGATGGGGAAAAGGAGAGGATTTACCTTTCATAATAAGAAATGTGGCCACAAATCCAGATTAGGTTTCTTTTTAGTGAGTTCAGATCGGAAAAGGTGGCTACATGGTATAAATCATCTTGGGGGATATCTTTCTGACCACTCTGCAGTATCCTTAGCTCTCAAAGTCCCATTAAAACCGTCTAATAGAAGATGGACCGTAAACTGTGCCATCTTGTTAGAGGAAGAAATAATTGAGGCCTTAAATATAGAGACAAAAGCTTTTTTCTCCAATAATATGGAAACTGCCCCATTAGAAGTAGTGTGGGAGGCATACAAAGCTTTTTTGAGAGGTCATTTAACATCGCTACAGATTGCTAGACAGAAAAAGTATAGAACTGAGGTGGGAAAGATAGATAGGGAGATTCAAAAGTTAGAACAATACCATATCATTCAAGGGAGTAATATGACAGACAAGGATATCTCAGCAAAATTGCAATCTTTTAACTCTGATCTGGCTGAGGTGATGGATTCAAGGTTAAAAAAAAGATGGCAAGCTATCAAACTTGCCCATTTTGAGTGTGGGGAGAGTTGTGGCAAGCTTCTGGCTTTCAAGACCAAGCAAGAAATTGTCAGAGGGAACATCAAAGAAGTCAGTTTTGATGGGAGGCTTCTGAAAAGTCCCACAGATATTGAAGATGCTTTTCAACAATATTTTGAAGGTGTCTACCGGGAAGACTTAACCATCCAGGAGGAAACAATCAGGGCCTGGCTGGAAACTGCTTTGCCAGATGGCCTGCCTGCAGAGCTTTACAAGGTGCTTATGGAGGAACTATTCTCCTATATTTTTGAGAAAGGCGGGAATATGCCACAATCCTGGAAGAAAGCCACTGTACCATTGATCCTTAAACCTGCAAAGTCCCCTAGTTTTTGCAATTCATATTGCCCCAATTCTAGCAGAGAGGTTAAATGGGGTGATTGGAGGATTATTGTATAGGGACCAAAAAGGCTTCATACGGCGTAGGGGAATTCAAGATCTTACTTATAACCTGATAGGGTCAATTGACTTAGCAACGTTTTATAATTTCTTCAGATGCCACTAAGGCATTTGATAGAGTTAATTAGGTTTATTTAAAGTATATGTTGAAAGTGTACAATCTGGGGGATATATAATTTATATATTGAGCCTCTAGCGGGAAATATCAGAAATAACCCTGAAATTTCCCCTTTTAAAAATAAAACTTGGGAAAGGAAGGTGGCTCTGTATGCTGACGACCTAATGGTATACACATTAGATCTAAATAACGCAATACCAATAATCTATAAGGAAGCACAGCAGTTTGGTCAGATTTCAGGGTATGAAATTAATGCACCCAAGACTGAATGTATGGCCTGGAATTCGGATACTAGCGCTTATTTAATGAAAAAAGAAATAAGATATCTGGGCATCATGATTACAAAAAACGTTGACGATATCTTAGACACAAATTTGCACAAAGTTATTAAAGAAATAAATAACTCCTTGACTTGTTGGGCATACCTACCTCTAACGCTTATAGGTAGATTTAATTTAATTAAAATTATTGTGTTACCTAAACTCATTTTTTTGTCTCAAAATATCCCCTTGACTTTTAAAGAAGAGGGATAGAAAAAACTCCAGGCTAGAATAAGCCGCTTTATTTGGGCTTCTAAAGGCATTAGAATATCATGGAAAAAGTTACGCAGGAAGAAGAAAAAGGGAGGGTTATCCCTTCCAGACTAAGGGGGTCATTTGGATGGCGGTCGCACTTAGTCCGCCCGCCATCCTATCGGTCTTTGGGTCCGCCCGCCAAAAGGGCGGGGTCGCGTGGGGGGCATTAGGATGCGCCTGCCACTGTGGCGGGCGCACCCTGCATGTTTAGCATTGTGGCGGGCGGGGCTTTCAGCACCGCCCGCCACAATGCTAAACATGCACAAATGCATTTGCATAGACAAAGCGGCAGGCAGCGCGCAGTGCCTGCTGCTTTGTTTATGCAAATGCAGGAGGGTACCCTGTGCACCCCCTACCTCTCCTTCACTCCAGGGGCCCGCCATGTTAGGTCTTTCCGTCGGCCGCGGTCACCCCGCCATACTAATATGGCGGGGGGCATTTTGCTGAGGATGGCGGGCGGATTACCCCCGCCAGGCCGGCGGTGGCTACCGCTAGCCTGGCGGCGGCAATCCGCCCGCCATCCTAATGACCCCCTTAGATTTGGTTTTTTATGCGTGGATATTCTCTATCAGGACCAGTAAAAATGCTTATGAACATACCAGACAGCTCTGACATTGGTATAATGTTTAAAGAGATGTTCCCAGAGGTAGAGGGAGAAAACCTGGGATATATATACAAGTTTGGAGACCCAAGATTTTTTTTAAAGATTTGCTTTAAAATCTTAAAGAGTCTAGCATCTACATGGTTCAAACTAAGGAAGCTTCTGAAGATCAGCTATTATAGTGCGCTGGCGCCCATTTGGGATGCTCCGGGTTCACCTGAGTGGACCAAAGATGCTTTAGCAAGCCCTTTAAAAACAGCTGGACTATTAAGATGGGAACAACTTGTATCTGAGGGCTTCCTACTTTATTGGGAATCGCTGAAGATACTTAATTATCTAGATTTAAGTTAATGCAAATTAAGAGCTGGCATTAATCGGTAAGCTTGACTGTGGGTATGTCTAACGAACTAGAGAAGTTTCTGAGCGAGAAAATCACGAAAAAGAAAGAGGTGGCAACCCTATATTGGGGTATTGGTGGACCTAGCAGACAGAGAATTTCAACTCCCATCAGAATTGTGGGGAGAGTACTTTCCTGGGGTCCAAGCAGAAGATTTATGGCAAGTATCTTATAACATTCTGCACTCCACAGTATGTCCTGCAAACTTAAAAAGAAATTATATTTTTTGTCTTTACAGGGTGTACTGGTCCCCCTAAAAGCTATCTAAATTCACGAAGGGTCCGACTCAAATGCCCAAAATGCCTCCAGCGTAAGTTAGATCATGTTCACATGTTTTTAAGCTGTCGATCGTTACATCTTTTTTGGACATCCATAATTCGAGGTATGGAAGCTATGTTTGGGCTTGGTATCCAGTTGAGCACAACTGTGGTATTTTTTGGTTTGTCACCATCTTATGAGTCAATGTCTCTAGATGAGAACAACTTATTTTTTACTTAATTTTACTTGCACAGAGAGGAATTTGAAATTTTGGGTCAAAAATACATCTCTGTCGTTAACAGATTGGTTATTTTCTATTAAATACACAATGAAACTTAACAGAGTCTTACTAAAAAAGAAGACCAAGCAAAAAGATGTTTGGTTACCGTGTTCATGATTATGCCTTTACATTGCAATACTTTACCCCTCCGGTTGTTCTGTCGGACGCTTTGAGAGTGGATCGAAACAAACTAAATGTGGGAAAGAGAGGTTCAGTGTAAAGTGCATCCACTCGTAGACAGAGCGCTCCAGCTGGTGCCAATCAAGAGGGGGGCCGCGAGAAATCTAAATCGCTCTAGAGGTATCTGATGGCGAATGAGGAATAAAATATATAAATCGCTAAGGGTTGCCTGGCCTCAGTGCATGGTGTGCCACCAACAGGTGTTCGCCATATACTGATCCAGCCTCCTACAATGATGTCTAAAGTATGACCTGCTATTTGGGCAGCTTTTGAGTCCTGCTGTATGTTGTGTATGTTCAGTCTGTATAGAATGGAATTTGGTTGAGGCATATTGGGTTTGTTATCCTAAATATTTAGGTCACCGGAAAAGCACAGATTAGAATATTTTATCTCCATATGTGATAGTACGTCCAAAGTATTCTATAAAGGCTCCATTATTGGGTGGGATTGTGCTTTGTGGCAGTGTTGAATGCTAGACGTATTTGATGTAGGAAGAGAAAGCGAAAGACTAATAATGTGCAGAGAGGTTTGTGCTGAAATACCAGGTGTCTGGCTGGCCTGGTGTGAGTATTTTCTTTAGCGAGGTTAAGAGTCAGATGTAGGGTGCTTGCATGATGGAGTTAAGGAAGGGGAAAGACTCTGCTTTTGTGAGTTAGCTGTTACATTTATTAAGTGTTTCACAGTAAGAAAAGGTTGTGAAGATGGAAGTGTATTTCTGTATGTTGTCATTATGGTGGATGTGTTTGTGATTTAGATGTGATTGGGGGTGTGAGGAGAAATAATGTTGACATTCTTATAGGAAATGTATGTTGGTTGTTGTGAGAGGGAGAGGGTGGGAGTATAAGGTGTGGTAGTCAGGTGTGGGAATTGGTGAAGGTGGGTAAGAATATTTCAGTGCTTTATATATACCATGTCGTCTTGGATATTTAAATAACAACTCCGTTGTTTTGGCGGTTCTGTGAGCTGGAAAAGATATCAAGAAAAAATTACATTGTGGTACGGGGAGTTGACAACATGTACCTAACATGGAATATTATTTCTTAGCTACCAAGTTGAAGTTTTTAGAAGGGCAATTCCCAGGAGGAGGGGAACTAAACACAGAAAATCTTAATTTCTCATGTAGAGGAATAGAGAAGAACGCTTGCCACAAGTTAATTACTGTGTACCATTCTGCACCAGCAGGAATCTGAAACAACATCACATCACGATTTGGAACTACAGGGCAGCATGGAACTACAATGTTATTGATTTTGCGCAGGTTTTGGGCCACCCTCCATTTTATGCTCAGTATTTTATTTCCATCATTGGGATTTGCGGGGACCCCATTGCATGTCTTTAAAAATAACCTGCTCAGTCTTCTTTTCGATTACGGGTTCCATTCTTTGCTTCTTTTGTAAGCTTGTACTGAGGAGTTTGAGGGTATAATGCATCTAGTTTCATTGTAATTTTTACTGACTGTGTACTTTTATTCAATGCTATTCTTTGCCTGTAAAATCCCATCCCCCCGTTTCACTGTCTGTCTGAAATCAGGAGGTGGATTAGAAATGGATGGACTTTTGTGATTTTATTTGAAATTCCGAGTCCTCGTCTTGCATTTGAATCTCCACATCATCCGGTGTGCAGTAAATCACATAGTTCATTTTGCTGAGCAATTCTCTACCCAATAGGTTAACGGGACTCCTTTCACATATTATGAATTGATGTTTGTTTGATCAACCTAGACTTGATTAGTAATCTGCTTCTCCAGTATTAGGGTGTCTTTCATAGATTCACATGCTTGAATATTCCCCGTCATCGAAGTAGGAGCCCCACAGTAAATAAAATAGCAATAAAATACCAATAAAGTATGTATATAAAAACATATCACATAAATTCCAAAACCAGAAATATTTATAAGTACCAGGTTAGCATTAACACATAGAAATACAAAGGAAAAAAAGAAATACCTTTATAACATATCCATGTCATTATGTTAGTCCAAACTACAGCCAGTCAGGCACAAGCACCCCTCTAGAACCTTCTCCTCAGAGGCTCAGGCCTCGATTTTCTACCGCACGTTGTGTGAAGGGAGTCTCGCTGAGCTCTGCTTAGTTTTCAACTCCTTTCTGGATTTTCTTCAGTTTTCTGAGATGTCTTCAAGTAAGAAGTCTTTGTTTCATCCATGTTCTTCTTGTGGGAAGTTGCGGCTCTACGCAGAGGACCCTCACAAGAAGTGTATTTACTGCCTTTATCCAGAGCATGAGGTAGGAAAATGTAAAATCTGCAGAACATTTTCAACCAAGACCCTTAAGGACATGGAGGGGTGTCTTCTCCTTTGGTTGCAGAGGTTGAAGGATAAGGATTCACCTCTCTCTGATGCAGTAAGCCTTGCATCAGGTGTCTCCAGAGCTACTTTAAAGCGTAGCAGTGTTCAGGAGTTGCAATCTCCTTTTCTGAAGAAGAGGAAGCTTCCTCTCCAGAAGGCTCCTGTTGTGTCTCCACCTCCTCCTGCTACGCCTGCGCCCTCGAGATCTGACTCTCCGGCGCCCTTGGCTCCTACTGCGCATGGTTCCTCTAAAACACATGCTAAGACGATCGTTCCGTCGACAAAATCTGCCGTCTCCAGTTCACTGACGAGAACTTGTGCCAGCGGATCGTCGACGGCGGCTGCGTCAACGTCCTCTGTGTCGACGATGGTCTGCGTCAGTTTTAAATCAGTCTCGTCGACAATTCCAATCTCTTCGTCGACGTCAAAGAAGATCTCGTCGTCGACGAAATCCTCGTCTACGCTTGCAGTGAAAAGAGCTTCTTCGTCGGCGAGTGCTCCGTCAACGACAGCTCCATCGACGTCGGTTCCGTCGACGGTCGTCCCGTCGACAGCAGCTCCGTCGACGACCGCTCCATCTACCACAGCTCCGTCGACGGTGGCTTTGTCGGCGGCTTTGGTCTTGCAGTCGACGGCTTCCTCAACAGTTCCGTCGACTAAACTTCCTGGCGAAACGAGGTGGAACAAAGCCAGCCCTGACGACGTAAGACAGCTGCTCCCGCAAGCTGACGAAAACCAGTGCACGCAATGTCCACAGAGCAGTCGATAATTTCTGAGGACGCTCTCTCTCCCTCCTGAAGAATTTTGAGAGCCTCTGCTCTGGAGGGCTCAGGAATGAGGTTGATAAAAGAAGACATATCAGACCACATCTGGCGGTTGTAGCACCCCAGAATGGCCAGAGAATTTGCAGCCCTCACGGTGGTAGAAGCCATAGTAGAAAACTTACGGCCAATGGCGTCAAGCCGATGTCCTTCTCGGTCCGGAGGAGCATAATAGGGGAAGACGGTTCTGTCTGACTCTGTTCCACTCCCTCGGTCTCTCCATCAACACTGTGAAGTCTCAGGTCGATCCGGCTCCTTGCAGGACTTTTCTGGGACTTTTCTGCTAACAGGGGTGTGCTTATAGTCTCCGTCATAAGCTTGTACCATTCTATGGGGATTCCGTTGGGTCCCAGCGCTTTTCCAGATTGAACCGAACGGATTGCCATTTGAATTTCGTCAGTTGTCAGGTCCCCCTCCAGTTCTGAAGCAGCTTCAGGCGTAAGTGTCCACGTCTCTATGTGTCTGAGTGAGTCTATTGCTTCAGCCTCTGTCAATTCTTGGCTTGAAGTGTAGACCTTTCTAAAATATTCCGCTAGTGTGTATACCATCTCCTCAGGATGCGTCTGAAGTGTCCCTTCCCGCGTTCGCAACTGCTGTATTCCCCTGGATCCTTCCCCTCTTTTATCTAACCAAGCCAGCATTTTACCTGCTTTGTCTCCTACATCGTATATTTTGTGTGCTGTTTCTGTGATGTTATCGACAGTTCGGTTTTTTAGATGGTCCTTATATTGTTGCTGATGTATACTCGGGGAGTGTGCCGTTTCTGGTGAGGGGTCTGCCATGTGTGCCGTGTCCGCTGCCTGCAAAGCTAATTCCAACTCAGCCATCTCCCTCTGCTGTGTCCGTCTATACCCGGTAATAGAGGCTATTGCTTGACCCCTAAGGACTGTCTTATATGCTTCCCAAACTATTGACGGCGATTCTACTGACGTTGTGTTTTCCTCAAAATAATGTTTAGTGTTTTTTTTAAGTTCCTTCCTAATGCTCGGAATCCCAAGGTAGTTAGGGTAGATAGGATATACCCTCTTACGAGATTTCTCCCAGCAAGAGAGTTTGTAGCACCGGGGAGTGATCCGAGATGCCCCTGGGCCTTCTTTCTATTTCCTCGACGTCTTGCAGTCTAGCGCCCAACATCAGGAAGTAATCTATTCGCGATAGACTACTGTAGAGTGGTACGTGTACTGGCAAGCTGCGGGGTGCATGATTCTCCAAACATCTACCAATCCCATTGCCTCTAAGAAGCCCTGGATCCAGGAAGGTCCGGATGTCTGAGGTCGAGCAGGGAACCTATCCACATTAGTGTTTATTGTTGTATTGAAATCTCCTCCTATAATAAGGTCACCTTCTGGTAGGGCTAGAATGAATTCTCCCAGTGCAGGCACTGCCACTGATAGGAGCGCCGGAGGTATATAAACTGATACTATATTCAGAAGTCTGCCCTCCCACTGCCCCTGTATCGCTGCGAAACGTCCCTGGTCATCTATCTTATTCTGTAGTATTATGAGTGGAGAGGTTTTCTTTACCAGGATACCCGTCCCCCTTGATCCAGAGAAGAATTCGGAGTGTGCCACCATTTTGTACCCCCATCTATCCAGAGCCTTGCATGCCTTCCCCGTGAGGTGCGTCTCTTGTAAAAACACTAGTGCTGGGCCATGTTGTTTTAGGGCCTGTAGTACTAGTCCCCTCTTCATTTTATCGCCTAATCCTCTTACATTCCATGTTACTATCCGTAGGGCTGCTACTGGGGTCTTCTGTGTCCTTTCACAAGTGTTGTTAAGTTGCGAATCTAGCACCATGAGTGACTTGCTTAGGTATGAGGAATCGCTTCTGTGTTAAGACATTAATGTACCTGCCAACTAGTCGAGCTTGTGATGTGTCCACACTGTCGAGACCTGCCATAATCCAAAATAACAATAACTTCACCCACCATCCCTCCCACCCTCCCTGCCTCCCTGCTTAACAGACTTGCAACTACCCGCCACCCCATCTTAGCAGAGCGCTTCTCCCCTCCCCAAACCATAGTACTTGTCGGGGTAAAAGGTCCCGTGGGAGCAGCGGCCCTTCCTGCTCTCCAAGGCCCGCCTCAGTCCAGTATCCATAGTCAGCCCGACCTTCATTGTTCATGTCAACAGATATTATCTCTGGAGCCGGTTATTCAAGAGTTCGGCCCATGTTCCTTTCCTTCAGCTCGTGTTCCTGGTGAGCGGTACGTATCTTCTCGTCTTGATGCTTGAGATCCGGGGTGTTCGTCTTCCATCTGGTGTCGGTGATTTCTGTTTCCACGACGGGTCCACTTGTCTCCATCCCTCTAGCCAATCATAAGCAGCTTCTGGTGTTTCAAAGAACCATGTTTTCCCTTCAGCTTCTACTCTAAGCTGCGCTGGAAACAACAGGGACTATGGTAGTTCGTGTGATCTTAGTGCCTTTTTGACTTCCATGAAACTTCTCCTGCGACGGGAGACCTCGGCTGTATAGTCGGGGAAGAAAGCGATCGTAGAGTTATGTACTCCAATTGGTCAGGAAATTCTTGCCGTTTATAGGATCACGTACCTGTCTCGAAAGTTAAATAGTCTAGCCAGCACTGGTCTCGGTGCAGCTCCTGGCTTTGGTTTGCCTCCGGGAACCCTATGTGCTCTCTCTACTGAAAAGAAACTTGACAGACCCTTGGGTTGCAGTCTTGTCTTGATCAGTTCCTCCACGTAGAGGTCCATTGCTTGGGTGCCTTCGGTCTCAGGAACCCCAAGAATGCGTACATGGTTTCTTCTTGAGCGCCCTTCCTGGTCATCCAACTTCTCCTTTAGTTGCTTGTTTTCTGCCTCAATTCGAGTCATCGCCGTTTGTAGTTCCGACGTATGTTCCACCAGAGACTTGGTGACCACCTCCATTTCCTTAACCCGTTCAGCCATTTTGTGGAAGTCCGCCCACAGCAGCGAGACATCTGTTGACATTGCCCCTACCGTTGTTTGTACGCTTGATAGCGCTTTCATTATGTTCTCCAGCGGCACTTTCTTTGCCCCTTCGCCTTCTGGTGTTTTCCCCGTGGATGGGCGTCCTTCCGTCAGGGGCGGGAAACTTTTGTCGTATGCATATTTGTCCAGTTTTGCCGGCGTTGTTTGATTTCTAGGCCCCCTGTCTGACATGTTAGCCCTGCTGGTAGGTCAATCAGGCAGCTGTGTCACTACGTTTTCACGTTTGGGCACCGGGCCCGCAAGCTGTTAGTTGTTAATCTTAGCACTATATATGACTCGGCGGTTGGCCTGGGCAGCGGTTCTAGTTTGTCTGTAGCTCCTGTTAGATGGTCGCCGCCGACTCGAGTTCTGGCGTGTCCCGGGTCACCTTGTTGTAGTGCTGACCTGGTCTACCAATGTTGCGTTTCTGGTTGCACCGCAGTCAATGAGTGATGTGGTTCCGACCTCTAGTCAGTGCCCATCGGGCCACCTCATACTCTGGTACCCGCTCTTTAGGGGGGAGGTGGGCGAGTTCGGCTTTCCAGTCGTGCCCACCTTCGTTAGGTCAGCCACGGTCGAATGTGCAGAGTGTGTGTTTCGGGTCAGTCGTCCTCTGGCCCTGTTGAAAACCTCGTGCACAGGCTCCTGATTGTACCTTCGGTGTCGGGCCTCCCCCCTGCTCCGTCACTATTCGCGCCTGTCGCCACGTCTCACTCTGCCGCTTGTTGGTCCCCGGGCACTCCTCACTCTCGCTTTGTCTCTGCGCTCCATTTATGACTGGTTCTGCCGTTGCTGTGTTCCCACACCCCCCTTCTCCGGCCTCAGCTTACTTTTTGTCCCGGTCTCGGCATATGAGGTAGGCCACTGTTGGTTCCCCCTCTGCTTACGCCTCTCTCTTCTCACCTTCGGGGGGGGGTCCTTCGCTCATTCCTAGCGTGCTGTTAGTAATGCTGTGCGCGTCAACACCTGCGTAGGATATGTTGTTGTTCTCCAGTATTAGGGGTGTCTTACATAGATTCACATGCTTGAATATGCCCCGCCGTCGAAGTGAAAATCCCACGGTACATAAAATAGCAATAAATGCTAAACATATACATATATGTGAGAACATAACTGTAGGAGAGTAGGGTCTGCTATCCTATGGTCACCCCAAATTTTGCTTCACTGTTTTTTGACTTAATGTGGCTGTGGGCCTGCCAATCAGACCCACAGCCTGCTGTTCTCTCTCTAAATGTATGCCAAGGCACTTTAGGTGCCTTACCAATTGGAACATGGATCACCTTGTGAGCCCCTGTACAGTGTACCCTAGGTACCCATGGCATAGGTGCATCCAAGGCCTACCTGGGGCTGCAGCACGTATTGTGCCACTCCTGGCCTGGCCTTACTAATTGACACAACTGGCTGATCACTCAGCTGGGGCAAGGTGGTGTAATCACCCTTTGCTTTAGGTATAGTATCTCTATATCTAACTCATACAAGGACACACAGTAACCTATAAGTCACTCCTATGGCAGGCCTCATCAATCCTGGAGGCAGAGTGCTTAGTTATGTGTGAGATGGTGCTCTAGCATGAGCTGAGCCTGTCTGCAGCTTTCGGAACCATGTGCTTTAGCTGTTTCCTGATAGCGTCATACCATATACTCTTAGGTGCATTATGAACCTCGTGGTTAAATGCTAACTCTGGTTTGACATTATCAAAACATGTCGAGTAAGGTGTAATACGAATTGGAATACTACCTCCTCGCCAATTCTGGCGACGGGGATAGCATTCCACCCTTCTAGAGGGGCACGACATGTACAGAACCTGAACCCCGGTTAAAGTTAAACAGAGCCTCAGCATCACAGAATTGATGCTGCCACCACAGACACAAGTCTGACCTCCTGCTGCTGGGAGTCCTTCCAGCGAGGGAGGCTTGGACAAAGGGTTTCCTGCTTTGGAAGGTGCTAGCACCACCCCAGACAGGATTTTGTGTATTAGGTAGGACAGGGCTGAAAGGAATGAGACATGCCTGGGGTACACAAGGTGTCCCCGTGCATAGGCCAGTTCAAACCGGTGCTGGGGCACTCCAGCCCCAGCTCTGGCGCGAAACTGGACAAAGGAAAGGGGGTGTAACCACCCCCCTTCCTGGTCCCAGCCATAGGAGGGACCTAGTAGGTAGTCCAGCCCCTAGAATTGGTTTAAAAGTAGGACCTGAGTCCCAAGACTGGAGATTACCCTGAAATTCGACTCAAAAAGAAGAAACTCTGGACCTTCGACGTTCTGCTGTTCAGAAAACTGAAGAATCTCCCTTGTGGCCAAGGAGTGGCCACCCTGTGAATACAGGCACCATCCAGCGATCAACAACTGCTTTGTGACCGCCTCCCACCGGAGCCGGAGCCCAGAGCCTGACCAGAACCAGACTCCCAGACATCTAACAGCCCGATCCACAGTCCCTGCAAAGCTGAGACAAGTGGAGGCGACCTGAGATGTGGGACCAGACCTCTTGGAA
This sequence comes from Lissotriton vulgaris, assembly GCF_964263255.1. Lineage (NCBI taxonomy): Eukaryota > Metazoa > Chordata > Amphibia > Caudata > Salamandridae > Lissotriton > Lissotriton vulgaris. The sequence goes on along the minus strand of NC_141693.1, from coordinate 1,345,185,173 downwards.
AGTCCACGAGAAGCTGACTGCGCAGCACCTGAGGCCCCCTCACCGCTGTGCTTGGGGTCTTGAGAAGCCCCACCAGCGAGCTACATTTGCACCAAGGACCAGCCCTCCCACTCTCACGAGATCTGCGTGGGGCCCTTTTGCTTTGTTCCACTCGACGTGCCTTCCCGGTTATTAGTCCGTTGGCTAGTGGCCATTTTGGTGACCAAACAACATCTTTCCACCGCTGGTCTGGTTGCTCCAGACTGGCCCTTGCTGCTCCTAAAAGCAGCAACCCCTCTGACCTTGCTGGTTAGAGTGAGAAGCCTTCGTTGTTTCCTGTGTGGCTTTCATTAGCCAAGGCCTGTTTGCTCCGATCAAGAAGCCGACACCGCCATCAACTAGAGCCTACCTGGGACAGCTCGTCAGTGACTCCTGGTCTTCATCATCGTCGCCGGGACCACGTGGCTGAAGAGACAAGCTTCACGACATCACCTGTTGGCACCCGACAACGCCTGGTTCCTTCCTGGTTCCAAGCCGGTCACTGGCTAGTGACTTTGAACATTGTCCCCTCAGCTTTCAGGTCTTCAACACTTCAGATCCACCCTTGGATCCACCGGAACTCTTCACATCAGGTCGCCTGCAGCATCAACACTCCAAGGCTCCATCTGAACTCCTGCAGAATCCCGACACACTTTGACTCCACTGCACCCGCTTCCTGTGGGTGAGGTAACGCTGGTACTCCGGTGCCCCCGAGTAGTTTAACTCTCCTAGTGTCCAGATTCCAAAGGGTTAAGTTCTAGACTAACCGGAAGACTTCCTACCTTTACCTTTTAAACTTTCACACATCCATTGATTCCAATGTGAACTGCTCCTAACTTTGCGCACTGCAAACCAGATCCCGTGGGCCTCCTAGTTCCTAACCTTCGTTAGTACAGCATAGCCCCAGCGATTCCCAAGGCCCTAGGCCTTACTTCCTTTCGACTCGTGGTCCTTATACCACTTCTTTAGTAAATGGTTTTAGGGGCAACCCGGGCCTATCCATATTTGTGCAACTTTTGTATACTTATCAATACTGTTGTTTTAACGTGTTTGCTTCTGTGCTCATAAAGAGTTCAGGGGACTATTTGTGGTAATAAATACATATATATTTTGAAAATGTATCCTGTGTGGTGTCCTTTCACTTGGTGTTCAAGGGGTTACACATGGTAATACAGCCGGCTTCACATGCCACAAGAGTTTAGCCTAAGACTGCTTTGTCCACGCTACCACTAGGATAGCTGATCTATAAGGTTGACTTACAACCAATCACCATATGGGTTGTTTGGACTGATACAAGGTGGTCACTAGAACTAGTGAACATCATATATCAGGCCAACTTTTCACATTGGTGGCAGCGGTGGGATTTGAGCTTGCTGTTGTTTTACCTTTGTAATCTTTGCCAATACCTTGTGAAAGATCATACAGGTACCTATAGGTACATATAAAAAACAAGATAGTATATTTAAGTTGTACTGAACTTAGTGTTGTAGAGGATAGGGCTTAGCACACCCTGACTACAACTACTAGAGAGGGTTTAGTAGGAGAACACATAGAGTAGGTAGATTGCAACATATCCACCTCACTAGAGCAAATGGCTGGCACAGAATGAACCAGTGGGATTCCAACTGTAGAGAGTGACCAACCCCAGGCACCATCCAGATTTGCTTTTCTCACCTGTTCAGTTCAGTTCAGATTAGCTTTATTCGATTTTTGATTTAAAATCATAAAAGCAACAGTATAGCATAAGTAAATACATCAGATTTCATTACATATCAATTGTTAAAAACATGATTGAATTAATAAGACAAGTCAGCTAATCCATATAAAACAATTCCCTGTCAAAAGAAGCACTAAAAAAAAATAAAAAGGAATCGTACATTAAGTGCAATATAGTGGGGTAGGGATCTAGGGAAAATCATCTAGTAAGCTATGGGCAATTAGAAGCGCGGAGTCCCCCGCCCCAAGCATTGTAGTTCTTTACTGCTGTTCTTGGTAGCTGGGTAGGTGGAATGTTCGGATAAAAGTCATTTAAATCCCAGATACGAATTGGGCCATCCCCCTCTTTATACTTGCAGGATCGTGAATAAGAGACTATTTTCCTGTGCTTGAATCTAATTAGCACCAAGTCCCCTGGAATGTTTTTTTGCAAAGTGCCCAACCACCCCACCCTCCTAACGCTTAGGATCTCCCCATCTAGGTCAGGAGGCAGGGGTCTATTGGTCTGTAACCAAAACATAGCCTTATGTAATAGATCTTGACGTGTTTCAAGTTTTCCGCAAGTTAGTGGAGGGATCCCAGAGACAACGGTCACATAAGGGGCGGCTTCAGGGGGTAAATTAATTCGTGGCATTCTAACAGGTTCAGGTTTAGCCTCAATGTGGTTTGTTTGTACAAACGGTATAGTTTGAGAATGCACATTCTTGCGGGTATTCAGTTTGGGTTTTTCCAGGACAGTGAGGGGAATAGGAGGGTCTGATAATACAGGTTTGGTTCCTGATGGAATGTGTGTTTTTATTATCAGTTCAATGCTAGATATCCTGTCCCCCAGGTCGTTAATTTTTGCCACCAGTGGTGAAATTAGGGAGGTTAATAAATGCTCAAGCTGAGCCAATAAAGTTGGTTGAGGGGGTGGTGGGCATTTTTCCATGCTCAATATCCCCCGACACAGAGCTAAGGTTGGAGTGGGGCTGAGAGGGACTGGAGCATACTTTTTGAGTTTTGGCTGGCTTCCCGTTGACAATAGCATCATCATTCTTTCTCTTAGGGTTGAGCCCACCCGGTAATGCTTTGGCTGGAGATTGAGGTTTATTAGAGCAAAGGGGTGGCATCTGTAGGGTGGCGGTTTCATCATCTGGATTGGTGGCTATGCCTTTAGTAGGTAACAAGTCAGGAATATATTTAGTTCCACACAGGGCATTGAGCTCCTCCCAGATAGACATGGTATGATGCAAATCACCAAGGGGGATCGATGGAAATGATAAGGGAAATCACAGTACCTCTTTGATGGAAATGACCAGGGGGGGTGGCCCGTCCCGTCCTCCTAGTGCCTCTGAGGGCCGTAGAGGGCCCGCCCTTTGCCCGGGCTTAGCCCGGTGCAGTCCCGCGCGCGTCCCGCGACGCGGAGGGAGCCTCGTCCTTCATCAGCGCCTCCGGGCGCGCAGCGACCGGAAATGACCCTCACAGGCTGCTGGGAGCTGTAGTCTGCCGGCGGCCGTGCAGGTGGAGAGCAACGGCGGCTTGCAGCACTCACAGCATGTGGGCCCCAGCAGAAGCGACGGAGTGTGCCCGGTGAGTCCCTCCTGCTCCGTGACTCTGGTCCTGGACTGTGTCCCACCTTTCAGGAGTTGAGAAATTTGTGTTCAACAAGGAAGCTGAAACAAGGGTCCAACCCTACCACTCAGCAACTCCTAGAGCTCTTGGAACAGTCTGAGGCTTCGAAAACCTCTGAGCCAGCCCCTACAGGGGATGAGGAAGAGGTCCTGACTCCAACAGAAGATGCTAGGGATCCCCATGTCTTCATTGAGGATGATGACAGTAGTAACCATGATGATGATAATGATTCAGATCAGGTAGGGGACGAGTCTGATGGGGGAAGGTATAGCCAGTTCACAGTCAGGAGGCTTAGCCAGGCTAACCTAAGTCACCTTGGAGCTGAGAATGGGTGAGTCCCATTCAGGCCTCCAAGTAGACTTAACCAGGGGTATAGGAGGAACAGGAATCACTCAAGTGACTCCCAGAACTCCAATGCCTCTAATGGCCCTAGAGTCCCTACTCAGAGGGGGATGACTCCCCCTCAGAGGAGAGAACATGAGGCCAAAATGAAAGAAGCTGCTCCTAGGATTCAAAGACAGGAACTTGAGGTTGCCCTGGCCAAAGAGAAGCTTGCTCTTGCTAGAGAGCATAGAGAGAGGGGGTTAGAACCCACTGGTGGCAGCAATATCCCTAAGGATAAAGATAGGTACTATGATACTAGAAACCTAAGCAAGATTGTGCCCCCTACAAAGAATGGGATGACATCCACAAGTGGATAACTGCTTTGGAGAGGGCCTGCAAAGTACAGCAGGAACCCCAAAGTCAGTGGGCAGAAATATTATGGCTCTCCTTTTCAGAAAAATGTAGAGATACGCTCCTCACAGTTATTGATGGGGATGCTAACAACTACGGTACTCTGTCCTGAAGAGTGCTTTGATTGATGGGTTTGGCTTAACCACTGAACAATATAGGTTGTTGTTCAGAGATACCCAGAAGACACAGACTCAGGACTGGACTGATTTTGTTGATTGTGCCACTAAGGCTCTGGAGGGCTGGTTACTGGGAAGTAAAGTCACTGACTATACAGGATTGTACCATATTTTAATGAGAGAACAGGTTCTAAATAATTGTCAGAACCAGCAGTTGCATCAACACCTGATTGACGCGGATCTGACCTCTCCCCAAGAATTGGGAAAGAAGGCAGACAATTGGGTTAGAACCATGGTTAAGCAAAAAAACCAGGGCTAAGGTGGTGATCAGAAGAAAGCAGACCAGAAGGGTGGGGAGCAGAAACCAAAAGACCAGAAGTCTTCTACAGGGCCCCAACAAACCACGGAGGGGGGGTTCCAAACTTCCAAAAAGAAGAATGATGGCCAAAGGAAACCATGGTGTTCTACATGTAAGAACACTAGTCACTGGACCAGTGACTGTAGAAAAACTGGAGCCCCTAAGGCACCTGCACCCCCTAGTACAGTAAGCAGTGGTAGTTCCAAAGCCAAGGGTGTAGTAGGGTTAACCCTGGGTACTGAGGTGGGTTCTGACCTAGTCCGGATCCCCACACAGGCTGTCTTGATCTGTGATGTGGACATAGCCATGACCACTACTGTGAGTCCCAGTAACCTGGGCAAGTACAGGCAGACACCTTTAATAAATGATAAAGTGGCTCAAGCCTATAGGGACACCTGTGACACCAGCATTTGTGGACCCTGGGCAGATTGTACTAGGTCATAATTACCTAGTGACCAACGCTAGCAATGTCACTACTAAACATAATGTGGCTGTTGTTAATTTCTCCTGGGGAAGGGGTAACTGGCCTAAAAAGGGTTGTGGTAAGTGCAGACCTCCCAGTTGAATGTTTGTTGGGCAAAGACCTAGAATCCTCACTATGGTCAGAAGTGGAGTACAGGACTCATGCTGAGATGTTGGGGATTTCATCACATGTCCTTGCTGTGACCAGGTCACAGGCCAAGAGGTGCCTCACTGAACCTCAGGTCTTGGATCCTGGAACAATGGACCAAGCACCTACCAAGAGAAAGAGCAGTAGGGTTAAGGCAGTGCCTTCCCTCCTACCTACAAGTGGTGATCAGCCTTCACAGGAAGCTGATTGTGAGAACCCTGAAGGAACTGTCTCAAAAGACCGTGAACCTGACCAGGTTGAGTGTCTTGGGACAGGGGACCTTCAAGGGCAGACTTGAGGCAGGCACAGTTAGACTGCCCCTCTCTTGAACCCCTCAAACAGCAAGCTGCTGCTAAGGCTGCTGGGAATGCTCAAGGTACCCATAAAGTATATTGGGATGATGGGCTCCTTTATTCAGGGGGTAGAGACCCCAAGCCTGGTGCAGCCAGGAGGTTGGTCATACCTCTGCAATTTAGGGGCTTCCTTCTAACCTTGGCCCATGATATTCCTTTAGCAGGACACCTAGGCCAGAACAAGACTTGGGACAGGCTTGTCCCTCACTTTCACTGGCCCCACATGTCTGAGGATACAAAGGAGTTTTGTCGCTCCTGTGTGACCTGCCAAGCCAGTGGCAAAGCAGGTGGCACATCAAAGGCCCCCCTGATACCACTACCTGTGGTGGGGGTATCCTTTGAAAGAGTGGGAATTGATATTGTTGGACCAATGGATCCTCCCACAGCATCTGGGCACAGATTTATACTGGTGGTAGTGGATCATGCCACCAGGTATCCAGAGGCTATTCCCCTTGCTGTTGTGGCAAGAGCCCTCCTGGGAGTGTTCTCAAGAGTGGGCTTTCCAAAGGAGGTAGTATCTGACAGGGGTGCAAACTTCATGTCAGGATACTTAACAGCAATGTGGAAGGAGTGTGGTGTCAACCACAAGTTCACCACTCCCTATCATCCTCAATGTAATGGCCTTGTTGAAAGGTTTAACAAGACCATGAAGGGTATGATTAAAGGGTTACCTGAGAAGCTTAGGCGAAGATGGGACATCCTTCTACCCTGCCTTCTGTTTGCTTACAGAGAGGTTCCACAGAAGGGGGTTGGCTACAGCCCTTTTGAGCTTCTTTTTGGGCATCCTGTAAGGGGACCCCTATGTCTGGTGAAGGAAGGATGGGAGTTACCTCTCAAACAACCTAAACAAGATATAGTGGACCATGTACTTGGTCTCCGCTCCAGGATGGCTGAGTACATGAAGAAGGCCACTAAAAACCTTCAGGCTAGCCAGGAACTCCAAAAAGCCTGGCATGACCAACATGATGTCTAGATTGAGTATCAGCCAGGACAGAAGGTGTGGGTGCTGGAGCCAGTGGCCCCAGCAGCACTCCAAGACAAATGGTCTGGACCCCACACAATTGTTGAAAAGAAGGGAGAGGTTACCTACTTGGTGGACCTAGGCACTCCCAGGAGCTCCCACAGGGTGCTCCATGTCAACAGACTAAAGGCATATGTTGACAGGGCAGACATGGGCTTGCTCATGGCTACAAATGAGGGGCAGGAGGAAGAGAGTGACCCTCTCCCAGACCTGTTGTCTCAGAACCCTGAAGATGGGTCAGTTGATGGTGTGGCCTTAGGTGGCAGCCTCACTGACCATCAGCAAAAGGACTGCTAGCCCAGTGGTTCTGGTCCCCAAACCTCACACACAAGATGGCAAGAGAGAGATGAGGTTCTGTGTGGATTACAGAGGACTCGATGCTGTCACCAGGACAGATGCACACCCAATTCCAAGGGCAGATGAGCTCATTGATAGACTGGCTTCTGCCACGTTTTTGAGCACATTTGATTTGACAGCTGGCTATTGGCAAATCAGGTTGTCTAAGACCAAAACAGCATTCTCCACCCCAGGAGGTTATTACCAATTGGTGGTGATGCCCTTTGGTCTGAAGAATGCACCTGCCAATTTTCAAAGGTTGGTGAACCAAGTCCTTACTGGGTTGGATGACTTTTGTGCAGCATATCTAGATGATATAGCTGTCTTTAGTTCCATCTGGGAGGATCACCTGATCCACCTGAGGAAAGTACTTGAGGCTCTGCAAAAGGCAGGCCTCACTATCAAGGCTACTAAGTGCCAGGTAGGGCAGAGGAAAGTTGTATACCTGGGCCACCTTGTAGGTGGAGGGCAGGTTCAACCACTGGAGAGTAAGATCCAGACCATCAAGGACTGGGCTCCTCCAACTACCCAGACTCAGGGCCGAGCTTTCTTAGGCCTGACTGGGTATTGCAGAAAGTTTGTTAAGAACTATGGGTTCGTTGTGACTCCTCTTAATGACCTGACATCCAAGAAGATGCCCAAAAAGGTTCAGTGGACAGGAAACTGTCAAAAGGCATTTGATGACCTGAAGAAGGCCATGTGCTCTGCACCTATCTTGAAGAGTCCTGACTACTCCAAAGAGTTCATTGTCCAAACAGATGCTTCTGAGTTGTGGGTGGGAGCTGTGCTTTCACAACTTAATGTAGATGGTCAAGACCAGCCCATTGCTTTCATTAGCAGAAGGCTAACCCCTAGAGAGAAACGTTGGTCAGCCATTGAGAGGGAGGCCTTTCCTGTGGTGTGGGCCCTGAAGAAGTTGAGACCATACTTATTTGGAACTCAATTCAAAATTCAGACCGACCATAAGCCCCTCTTGTGGCTAAATCAGATGAAGGATGAAAACCCCAAACTGCTCAGGTGGTCCATTTCCCTACAGGGGATGGACTTTACAGTGGAGCACCGCCCAGGGACTGACCATGGAAATGCAGATGGTCTCTCCAGGTACTTCCACTTAGAACAAGAAGACACAACTGGTCAAGGTTAGTCTATTGTCCCTGCGTTTGGGGGGGGGGGGGTTGTGTAGGAGAGTAGGGTCTGCTATCCTATGGTCACCCCAAATTTTGCTTTTTGCCTCACTGGTTTTTGACTTAATGTGGCTGTGGACCTGCCAATCAGACCCACAGCCTGCTGTTCTATCTCTAAATTTATGCCAAGGCACTTTACCAATTGGAACATGGATCACCTTGTAAGCCTCTGTACAGTGTACCCTAGGTACCCAGTGTAGGAGAGTCGGGTCTGCAATCCTATGGTCACCCCAGATTTTTGCTTTTTGCTTCACTGGTTTACGACTTTCCCTGGCTGTGGGCCTGCTAATCAGACCCACAGCCTAGCTGTTCTCTCTCTAAATTGACATCCATGTAATTGTTATTGGGTCACTCTTGTAAGTCCTTGTACAGTGTACCATAGGTACCCAGGGCATAAGTGAACCCAAGGCCTACCAGGGGCTGCAGCATGTATTATGCCACCCCTGGCTGGCCATCCAAATCTGACACAACTGGCTGATCAATCAGCTGGGGCAAGGTGGTGTAATCACCCTTTGCTTTAGATATAGTATACCTATATCTAAACCTAAAATGGACACATATACTCCTATAAGTCACTGCTATGGCAGGCCTTAACAATCCTGGAGGCAGAGTGCTTGGAATTATGTGAGATGGTGCTCTAACATGAGCTGAGCCTGTCGGCAGCTTTCGGAACCAATTTCTTTAGCTGTTTCCATGATAACACTATACCATATACTCTTAAGTGCATTATAATCCTCGCGGTTATTGCTAACTTTGGCATAGCATTATCAAAACATGTCGAGTAAGGTGTCAGACGAATTGGAATACTACCCCCTTGCCAGTTCTGGCGACGGGGGTAGCATTCCACCCTTCTAGAGGGACACAACATGTATGTAACTGAGAACCCCGGTTAAAGTTAACTCGAGCCTCAGCATCACAAAATGGATGCTGCCACCACAGACAAAAGTCTGACCTCCTGCTGCTGGGAGTCCTTCCAGCGAGGGAGGCCTGGACAAAGGGTTTCCTGCCTTGAGAGGTGCTAGCACCACCCCAGACAGGATTTTGTGTATTAGGTAGGACAGGCCTGAAAGGAATGAGACATGCCTTGGGCACACAAGGTGCCCTGTACAAACACCGGTTCAAACCAGTTGCTGGGGCACTCCAGCCCCAGCTCTGGCCCGAAACCGGACAAAGGATAGGGGGTGTAACCACCCCCCTTCCTGGTCCCACCCATAGGAGAGACCTAGTCATAGTACAGCCCCCTTTAGGAGAATAAAGGTAGGAGCTGGTCCCATTCCAAATTAGATTATCCTGAATTAAATCTACAAGAAGAAACTCTGGACTTCGACGTTCTGCTCCACAGAAGACTGAAGTAATCTCCCAAGGAGTGACCACCCGGCACAAGCAGGCACCATCAAGTGTCCAGCGGTTCACTTTGTCGTCTTCACGAGTGGATCCAGACTTCAGAGCCCGACGAGACCCGGACTTCCAGACCTCTCCGACCTCTACCTACATCTGCAGCACAGCTGAGATCCGTGGGTGCGATGAGACACGTGGGACCGGCCATCTTGAAGAAACTGCACTTCGCTTCCAGCGCGACTTCTGAGGTATCCTTGACAAAGTGCTTTGGGGATTGAGAAGCCCCAGCCCCGAGCAGCTCCTGCACAGAAGACCAGCCCTCCAGCATCCACGAGATCTGCGTGGGGCCCTTTTGCATGATTGCTGCTCAACGCGTTGTCTGGTTACTTGCGGACTGGCTAGTGGCCTCCTAGACGACGATCCTTGAAACCCACACCGCTGGTCTGGGTGCTCCAGACTGGCCCTTGTTCCCTGCATAGGAGAAGCACCCCGGACCCTCCTGGTCCGCACCAGACGCCGATTCCACTCACCGCGTGGGTTGCCTTTGCCAAAGCCTGTTGACGCCGAATCGGGAACCAACACCGCCGACAGCAAGAGCCTGCGTGGGACAGCTCCTGCCTCCATCCTGGTCGTTGAAGACACCTCCTGGTCCACGTGGCTGCAGAGTCAAGCGTCCACTCTTCACCTAATCGCGACGACAGCATCTGGTTCCTTCCTGGTTCCACTCCAGTCACTTGTTAGTGACTTTGAACATTGTCCCCTCTGCTTTCAGGTCTTCAGCTTCCTTGATCCACCCTTGGATCACATCGGACATCTTCCTTCTGGTCCCCTGCAGCATCTTTTCTTTCCGGCTCCATAGACTTCAATGCAGAAACCCGACACGACTTCGCACCTATGCACTCGCAGCCCGTGGGTGAGGTAACAAGAGCATTTCGGTGCTCAAGGGTAGATTGACTCTCCTAGTGTCCAGGTTCACAGTCGTTTTAGTCCTATCTAGTCAGGATTGTCCGTACTTACCTTTTTCGTAAACTGTACTGTCCATTGACTTTGTTACACATCTCACGTGTGAGTTCACACTCTGCACACGCGTTCCGTGGACCTCCTATTACTTACCTAAAGTTATGATAGTGTAGTCCCAGCGATCCTACAGCTTCTGGACAGCTCCATTCCTTCGATCGACTTTCTCAACCCCCTTACTTATTATATGGTTTGACATGCCCCTAGGGCACCATTGTAAATCGTGCAACTTAAACGTATTTTTCCTAAGAGTTTTGTCATGTGCTTAGCCCTCTGACCTCATAAAGAGTTCAGAGGTGTTTGTTATTAATAAATATATTGTTTATTTTCATAACAACCTGTGTGGTGTCCTTTCACTTGGTATTCAAGGGGTTATATGTGGTAAAACAGCTGGCTTCACATGCCAAAAGAGTTTAGCCTAAGACTGCTTTGTCCATGCTACCATTTGGATAGCTGGTCTATAAGGTTGACCTACAACCAATCACCATAAGGGTTGTTTGGACTTATACAAGGTGATCACTAGAACTAGTGAGCATCATATATCAGGCCAACTTCTCACATTGGTGTGCAGCGGTTGGGATTTGAGCTTGCTGTTGTTTTTAGCAAATATAATCTTGAGATATCATTTGAAAGATCACATAAGGTACCAACGGTACATATAACAAGCTTAGAAATACTCTTAGTTCTACTGAACCAGCTGTTGTAGTAGAAAGGGAGTAGCACACTCTGACTACAACTCTTAGCAAGGGATCAGTAGGAAAACACATAGTGTAGGTAAGTGCACCACTTACACCTCACTAGAAAGCATGTCTGCCACAGGAGAGAACACAGTGGCTCCCCTTGTGGCTATTGACCCTCCATAGGTCATTTCAAGATATGCAGCCCTCAGCTTCCAGGAGATGAGACAATTGTGTACCTCCAGGAAACGGAAACAGGTTTCTAACCCTACCCTTCCTTTTCTGATAGGTCTCTTAGAGACATATGATGCCAGAAGGGCTTCTAATCCAGGCCCCTTTAATCCTACAGAGGGAAGCATGCCCCCCTTAGAAGGTGACCCTGAGTCTAACCTCTCTGAAACAGAAGATGTAGATGGTGAGGAAGATGGGGAATCATCTGATGGAGAGGTAGACAATGGTCAGGTTATAGTCAGCAGACTTACCAGGGCCAACTTAAGCCTACATGAGAACGGAACTGGGGGAGCCCCAGGCCCATCCTAAAGCAGGCCTAACCTTGGGAATAGACGAGTTAGGTCTCCATCCAGAGGCTCTAATAGATCTATTCACACCCATGTCTCTCAGGCATCTTCTCAGAGAGGGATGACATCCCCTCAGAGAAGAGAACATGAAGCAAAAATGAAGGAAGTCAATCTGAGGATCCAAAGGGAAGAACTTGCCCTTGCCAAAGAGAAACTTGCCTTTGCCAGAGAGCAGAAATTGAGTGGGGTAGAACCCACTGGTGGCAGCATTATCCCTAGAGATAAAGACAGGAGTTTTGACAATAGACACCCGAGTAAAATAGTGCCCTCCTTTAAAGTAGGAGATGACATCCACAAATGGATGACTGCTCTGGAGAGGGCCTGCAAAGTACAGCAGGTACCCCAGAGTCAGTGGGCAGCTATATTGTGGCTCTCCTTTGAAGGTAAAGGAAGAGACAAGCTCCTCACTGTAAGAGATGAGGATGCTAATGATTACCAAGTCCTGAAAAGTGCCTTGATTGATGGGTTTGGCCTAATAACTGAACAGTACAGGTTGATGTTCAGAGACACCCAGAAAACTCAAGCTCAGGATTGGACTGACTTTGTTGCCACTAAGGCTTTGGAAGGCTGGTTACTGGGAAGTAAAGTTACTGATTACACAGGTTTGTATAATCTAATTATGAGAGAGCAAATCTTAAATAATTGTCAGAACCAGTTGTTGCATCAGCACTTGATTGACTCAGATCTGACCTCTCCCCAAGAATTGGGAAAGAAGGCAGACAGATGGGTCAGGACAAGGGTCAAGCAGCAGAACCAGAACCAGGGTGGTGTCCAGAAGAAAGCAGACCAGAAGGGTAATGAGAATAAGCAAAATGACCAGAAGTCTTCAACAGGGCCCCAACAATCTAAGGAGGGTGGGTCCCAGAATTCCCAAAAGAAGAAAAATGATGGTCAGAGAAAACCATGGTGCCAATATTGTAAAAGTAGGACTCACTGGTTTAGTGAGTGCACCAAGAAAGGCACAGCTCCTACCACTACTGCCCCTAAGGCACCTGCACCCCCTTAGTACAGTTAGTAGTGGTAGTGCACCCCCCAAGGCTATAGTGGGGTTGACCCTGGGAACTGAGGTGGGTTCTGACTTAGTCAGGAAACCTACTCAGGCTGTTCTTGTCTGTACTGGGACATGGATTTGAACCCTACTGTAAGTCCCAGTACTCTGGGCAAATACAGACAAACGCCTTTAATCAATGGAAAAATGGCTCAGGCCTACATGGACACTTGTGCCAGTGTCACTATGGTGACACCAAACTTTGTGGACCCTGATCAGGTAATACTAGGTTCAGACTACCTAGTGACCAATGCTAGCAATGTCACTACCAATCACAGTATGGCAGTTGTTAACTTCTCCTGGGGAGGGGTAACTGGCCTCAAAAGGGTTGTAGTTAGTTCAGACCTCCCAGTGGACTGTCTGTTGGGCAATGATTTGAAATCCTCCTTATGCTCAGAAGTGGATTATAGGACTCATGTGGAAATGTTAGGTTTGTCAGCACATGTCCTTTCTGTGACTAGGTCACAGGCCAAAAATGCCCAGCTGAACAAGTGCTGGATCCTGGAACAATGGACCAGACACTTCCCAAGAGAAAGAGCAGTAGGGTTAAGGCAGTGCCTTCCCCCCTACCTCAAGGTGAGTATCAGCCCTCTCAGGAGGCTGACCCAAAGACCCCAGAAGGAACTGTCCCAGTGTAGCAGGGATTCCATTCTCCTACAGAACTGTGCATAGAGATTTGGAACCTCAGTGAATTAGGATGGTCCAAAACTCACCTTAGTACCCAAAATCCCCTTACCGAGTTAGCTACAGTGTCTCATTGGTCATAACAAACTCCCAATGTTTAGACAAACCAGAACATGATCTTAGAATACCTCATTTCACGTGGAACACATAGACACTCTTTCGTTATATAATCATTTCAAACCAGAACGTGGAGTAAATGAGGACTCGTGCATATTTGAAATATTTATTTACTAAACCCGGGTTCTCGAACACAGTATCTTAGATATTACAAGCAAACATATTATAAGAAGCAAAGTTATCAGCATAGTTACTAGTCCATAAAATGCAAAAGGTGACAGCATGCTAAAAAATGTTGAAAGGAATAGGAGTTAACAACACCTAATTCTCACCCTCCCTAACTAGCATATTATATTATATCTAAGAAAGTCTCTTTGGGCTTTAGCGGGCGACCCCATACCTCAATCTCTCAGTGGCAGAGGATCACATCATCTTCCACCCGCTCTCTGCATGCGAAGCACCATCAAGTGTGTTTATGTGTTTTTAGCAAAGCAATATAGAACGCACCTAAAGCCAGATTTGGCAGTAGCTGCATTTATGTTATGTCTAGGGAAGTGCGAAGATCAGACTTTACAATAACACAGTGTTTACTTATCCTTCAAGGCTTCAGCACTCGCTGTACAGACACCGTCATGCTAATCAATGTTATCAGAGCAATAACATATTATTCTCGTGTAAATCACAACGCTCTTCTAGGCTGAAAGCTAAAGCAACAGTTATGTGTTGTGTGCAGAAGCAGCAAAAGGTAAAATGGCGTTTACACATTTAATAAACTCATGCTAACTTAACACGGTATATAGGTAAGCAGTAACTATATGACACCAGAGGAGCTTGAACCTGAACAGGTTGAGTTTCTTGGGTCAGGGGGATCTTCCAGGGCAGACTTGAGGCAGGCACAGCTAGACTGTTCCTCTCTTGAACCCCTCAGACAGCAGGCTGCTGCTGAGGTTGCAGGGAATGCTACAGGTACCCACAAGGTGTACTGGGATGATGGGCTCCTATACTCCGAGGCAAGAGACCCCAAGCCTGGTGCTACCAGGAGGCTAGTTATCCCCTTGTCTCTGAGAGGTTTCCTTCTTACCTTATCACATGAGATTCCCTTTGCAGGTCACTTAGGCCAGAACAAGACTTGGGAAAGACTTGCCCCACACTTTCACTGGCCTCATATGTCTGAAGACACTAAAGAGTTTTGTCGCTCATGTGTCACTTGCCAAGCCAGTGGCAAGTCAGGTGGCACAACAAAGGCCCCCCTAATACCACTACCTGTGGTGGGGGTACCCTTTGAAAGAGTGGGGATTGACATTGTTGGACCACTGGACCCCCCAACAGCATCTGGGCACAGATTTATACTAGTGGTAGTGGATCATGCCACTAGGTATCCAGAAGCTATTCCCCTTAGGACCACTACAGCTCCTGTTGTGGCCGGGGCCCTACTTGGAGTTTTCTCCAGAGTGGGGTTTCCTAAGGAGGTTGTCTCTGACAGAGGTGCAAACTTTATGTCAGGATACTTGACTGCAATGTGGAAGGAGTGTGGTGTAAATTACAAATTCACCACCCCCTATCGCCCAAAGTCCAATGGGCTTGTGGAAAGATTCAACAAGACCCTAAAAGGGATGATAAAAGGGTTACCTGAAAAGCTTAGGCGAAGATGGGACATCCTTTTACCCTGCCTTCTGTTTGCTTACAGAGAGGTCCCACAGAAGGGGGTTGGCTACAGCCCTTTTGAGCTTCTATGTGGGCATCCTGTAAGAGGACCCCTATGTCTTGTAAAGGAAGGATGGGAGTTACCTCTCAAAAAGCCTAAGCTTGACATAGTGGACAATGTACTTGGTCTCCGCTCCAGGATAGCAGAGTACATGGAGAAGGCATCTAAAAACCTTGAGGCCAGCCAGGAACTTAGCTTGGCATGACCAAAAGGCTGTCCTTACTGTGTACCAGCCTGGACAGAAGGTGTGGGTGTTGGAGCCAGTGGCCCCAGCATCTCTCCAAGACAAATGGTCTGGACCCATACTATCATTGAACAAAGGGGAGAGGTCACCTACCTGGTAGACCTTGGACCTCCCAGGAGCCCTCACAGAGTACTTCATGTGAAAAAGCTCAAGGCATTTGTTGACAGGTTGGACATGGGCTTGCTCATGGCCACAGATGAGGGACAGGAGGAAGAGAGTGACCCTCTCCCAGACCTGCTCACTCAGAACCCTGATGATGGGCCAGTAGATGGTGTAGTCTTTTCTGACAGCCTCTCTAAACATCAGCAAAAGTATTGCAAACAGGTTCTTCAATCCTTTAGACAAATGTTCTCTCTGACCCCCAGTCAGACAAACTGGTGCACCCATGAGGTGGACACTGGTGACAGTCTGCCTATAAAGAGTAAAATCTACAGGCAACCTGACCACGTCAGGGACTGCATAAAACAAGAAGTACAAAAGATGTTGGAATTGGGAGTCATTGAACCCTCAGAGAGCCCTTGGGATAGTCCTGTAGTTCTAGTACCTAAACCTCACACCCAGGATGGTAAGAGAGAGATGAGGTTTTGTGTAGACTACAGGGTCTCAATGCTGTCACTAAGACAGATGCCCATCCAATACCCATAGCAGATGAACTCATAGATAAATTGGCTTCTGCCAAATTCTTGAGTACATTTGACCTTACAGCTGGCTATTGGCAGATCAGGTTAGCTGAGGATGCCAAGGCCAAAACAGCATTTTCTAGCCCAGGAGGTCATTACCAATTTGTGGTGATGCCCTTTGGTTTGAAAAATGCACCTGCCACTTTTCAAAGATTGGTGAACCAAGTTCTCGCTGGGTTGGATGACTTTTGTGCAGCATATTTAGATGATATTGCTGTCTTTAGCTCCACCTGGGAGGATCACCTGATCCACCTGAGGAAAGTTTTGGAGGCCCTGCAAAAGGCAGGCCTCACTATCAAGGCTACTAAGTGCCAGATAGGACAGAGTCAGGTTGTGTACCTGGGCCACCTTGTAGGTGGAGGCCAGGTTCAACCATTGGAGAGCAAGATACTGGCCATAAAGGACTGGGCTCCTCCAACCACCCAGACACAGGTCAAAGCTTTCTTGGGCCTGTCTGGTTATTACAGGAAATTTGTCAGAAATTATGGGACAATTGTGACCCTCTTTAATGACCTGACAAGTAAGAAAATGCCAAAGAAAGTTCAGTGGACAGTTAGCTGTCAAAAGGCATTTTCAACCTAAAGCAGGCCATGTGCACTGCACCTATTCTCAAGAGTCCAGACTACTCAAATCCTTTCATTGTCCAAACAGATGCTTCTGAGTTGGGTGGGGGAGCTGTTCTATCTCAACTAAATATTGATGGTCATGACCAGCAAATTGCTTTTATAAACGGAAGGCTGACCCCTAGAGAGAAACGTTGGTCAGCTATTGAGAGGGAGGCCTTTGCTGTGGTTTGGGCCCTGAAGAAGTTGAGGCCATACTTATTTGGAACTCACTTCAAGATTCAGACAAACCATAAGCCCCTCTTGTGGCTAAATCAAATGAAGGGTGAAAACCCCAAACTTCTTAGGTGGTCCATTTCCGTACAGGGGACGGACTTTACAGTGGAGCACAGACCAGGGACTGACCATGGCAATGCAGATGGTCTATCCAGGTATTTCCACTTAGAACAGGAAGACTCTCCTGGTCAAGGTTAGTTTAATGTCCCTAAGTTTGGGGGGGGGGGGGTTATGTAGGAGAGTAGGGTCTGCAATCCTATGGTCACCCCCGATTTTTGCTTTTTGCTTCACTGGTTTACTACTTTCCCTGGCTGTGGGCCTGCTAATCAGACCCACAGCCTAGCTGTTCTCTCTCTAAATTGACATCCATGTACTTTAGGTGCATTTACCAATTGGTATTGGGTCACTCTTGTAAGTCCTTGTACAGTGTACCATAGGTACCCAGGGCATAAGTGAACCCAAGGCCTACCAGGGGCTGTAGCATGTATTATGCCACCCCTGGCTGGCCATCCAAATCTGACACAACTGGCTGATCAATCAGCTGGGGCAAGGTGGTGTAATCACCCTTTGCTTTAGATATAGTATACCTATATCTAAACCTAAAATGGACACATATACTCCTATAAGTCACTCCTATGGCAGGCCTCAACAATCCTGAGTGCTTGGAATTATGTGAGATGGTGCTCTAGCATGAGCTGAGCCTGTCTGCAGCTTTCGGAACCAAGTCCTTTAGCTGTTTCCATGATAACGCTATACCATATACTCTTAAGTGCATTATAATCCTCGCGGTTATTGCTAACTTTGGCATAGCATTATCAAAACATGTCAAGTAAGGTGTCATACGAATTGAAATACTACCCCCTCGCCAGTTCTGGTGACGGGGGTAGCATTCCACCCTTCTAGAGGGACACAACATGTATGTAACTGTGAACCCCGGTTAAAGTTAACTTGAGCCTCAGCATCACAAAATGGATGCTGCCACCACAGACACAAGTCTGACTTCCTGCTGCTGGGAGTCCTTGCAGCGAGGGAGGCTTGGACAAAGGGTTTCCTGCCTTGGGAGGTGCTAGCACCACCCCAAACAGGATTTTGTGTATCTGGTTAGGTAGGGCCGAATAGAATCAGACATGCCCGGTGCACACAAGGTGTCCCCGTGCATAGGCCAGTTCAAACCGGTGCTGGGGCACTCCAGCCCCAGCTCTGGCGCGAAACTGGACAAAGGAAAGGGGGTATAACCACCCCCCTTCCTGGTCCCACCCGTAGGAAGGACCTAGTAGGTAGTCCAGCCCCTAGAATTGGTTTAAAAGTCAGAGCTGAGTCCCAAGACTGGAGATGACCCTGAAAATCGACTCAAGAAGAAGAAACTCTGAACCTTCGACGTTCTGCTGCTCAGAAGACTGAAGAATCTCCCTTGTGGCCAAGGAGTGGCCACCCTGTGAATACAGGCACCATCCAGCGATCAACGACCGCTTTGCCGCCGCCTCCCGCCGGAGCCGGAGCCCGAGCCCAGAGCCTAACAAGAACCAGACTCCCAGACATCTAACAGCCCGATCCACAGTCCCTGCAAAGCTTAGACGAGTAGAGGCGACCTGAGACGTGGTACCGGACCTCTTGGAAAGTCCACGGGAAGCTGACTGCGCAGCACCTGAGGCACCCTCACCGCTGTGCTTGGGGTCTTGAGAAGCCCCACCACCGAGCTACATTTGCACCAGGGACCAGCCCTCCAACTCTCACGAGATCTGCGTGGGGTCCTTTTGCTTTGTTCCACTCAATGCGCCTTCCCGGTTACTAGTCCGTTGGCTAGTGGCCATTTTGGCGACCAACGACATCTTTCCACCGCTGATCTGGTTGCTCTAGACTGGCCCTTGCTGCTCCTAAAAGCAGCAATCCCTCTGACCTTGCTGGTTAGAGTGAGAAGCCTTCTTTGTTTCCTGCGTGGCTTGCATTAGCCAAGGCCTGTTTGCTCCGATCAAGAAGCCGACACCGCCATCAACTAGAGCCTACGTGGGACAGCTCGTGAGTGACTCCTGGTCTTCGTCATCGTCGCCGGGACCACGTGGCTGAAGAGACAAGCTTCACGACATCACCTGTTGGCACGTGACAACGCCTGGATCCTTCCTGGTTCCCCGCCGGTCACTGGCTAGTGACTTTGAACATTGTCCCCTCTGCTTTCAGGTCTTTAACACTTCAGATCCACCCTTGGATCGACCGGAACTCTTCACATCAGGTAACGCTGGCACTCCGGTGCCCCCGAGTAGTTTAACTCTCCTAGTATCCAGATTCCAAAGGGTTAAGTTCTAGACTGACCGGAAGACTTCCTACCTTTTAATCTTTTACTCATCCATTGATTCCAACGTGAACTGCTCCTAACTTTGCGCACTGCAAGCCAGATCCCGTGGGCCTCCTAGTTCCTAACCTTCGTTAGTACAGCATAGCCTCAGCGATTCCCAAGGCCCTAGGCCTTACTTCCTTTCGACTCGTGGTACCTATACCACTTCTTTAGTATATGGTTTTAGGGGCCACCCGGGCCTATCCATATTCGTGCAACTTTTGTATACTTATCAATTGTGTTGTTTTAACGTGTTTGCTTCTGTGCTCATAAAGAGTTCAGGGGAATATTTGTAGTAATAAATACATATATATTTTCAATATATATCCTGTGTGGTGTCCTTTCACTTGGTGTTCAAGGGGTTACACATGGTAATACAGCCGGCTTCACATGCCAAAAGAGTTTAGCCTAAGACTGCTTTGTCCACGATGTAGGAGAGTAGGGTCTGCAATCCTATGATCACCCAGATTTTTCGCTTTTGTTTCACTGGTTTACGACTTTCTCTGGCTGTGGGCCTGCTAATCAAACCCACAGCCTGGCTGTTCTCTTTCTAAATTACGATATGTACCCTAGGTGCATTTATCCATTGGTACTGGGCCACCTTATCAGACCCTGTAACTCAGGGCATAGGTGTACCCACGGCCGCCAGGGGCTGCAGCATGTATTATGCCACCCCTGGCTGGCCTCCTAAATTTGACACAACTGGCTGCATGACAGCTGGGGCGAAGTCGTGTAATCACACTTTGCTTTAGATATGGTAGCCCTATATCTAACCATACAATGGACACTCGAGTTCCTATCAGTCATTCCTATGGCAGGCCTTGACAATCCTGAAGGCAGAGTGCATGGGCTCGTGTGAACTAGGCTCTGGCCCGAGCCGCGCCCGGTTGCAGCTTGCGGAATCAAGACCCAATGGCTGTTCCATGATAACGCGTACCACATCGGTAACTTCGGTGTCGCGTTATCAAGACATGTCGAGTAAGGTGTCATACGAATCGGGATGTTGCCCTCTCGCCAACTCTGGCGACGAGGTTAGCATTCCGCCCTTCTAGAGGGACACGACATGTACGTAACTGTGAACCCCGGTTAAAGTTAACTCAAGCCTCAGCTCCACAAAATGGATGCTGCCACCACAGACACGAGTCTGACCTCCTGCTGCTGGGAGTCCTTCCAGCGAGGAGAGCTTGGACAAAGGGTTTCCTGTCGAGGGCGGTGTTCGCGCCGTCCCAGACAGGGTTTGTGTATTCTGGGTAGGTAGGGCTTTTGCGAGAAGGTGACTGCGGAGTGGCACCCCGGTGCTCACTACGCATCTGCCGGTCAGAACCAGTTCCAGGGGCTCCAACCCTGGCCTGGGGAAAGTCCGGCAGGGGAGAGGGGTGTAACTACCTCCCTTCCTGGTCCCACCCTTAGGGCAGGACCTAGTCATGTACCCACCCCTTTCTTTAGAATAAAGGCCGGAGCGGGGACCCTTCCAAATTAGATCATCTTTGAATCAAGAACTACTTTCTACGAAAGGACACTCACGACTCTTCTCAAGATTTCTCCCTTGTGACTAAGGAGTAGTCACCCTGCATCAGCGGGCACCACCTAAGAACTCTGCGGTTTGCTGCAAGTCCGTCCTCAAGGATCCGACGGCCCAGCTCGTCGAGAACCGGCTTCCCTGGCACCTCTGACCTCTACCCACGTCATCAGCTCAGCTGTGATCTGTGGGTGCGACAAGACCTCGAGGGACCGGCCATCATCAGAACCTGCACGCTCTTAACCAGCACGACCATTGAAGCGATTCCCTGGTGAGTGCTCTGGGGTCCGAGAAGCCCCGACCCTGAGCCGCTCCAGCACCGAAGTGCAGTCTCCCAGCATCTCCACGATCTGCGTGGGGCCCTTCTGCTCGCTGCTCAGCACGTTGTCTGGTCACTAGCCGCTGGCTTGTGCCCTTCTGTGACGACATCCGACAATCAACACTGCTGGTCTGGTTGCCCCAGACCGGCCCTTGCTTCCATCTTTGCGAGAAGCACCCCGGACCCTCCTGGTCCACTCAAGACGCCATCTTAGGCCCACCACGTGGCCCCGAGATCTGCCAAGGCTTGTTGCCCCATCCTGGGCCCAGCGACGCCGACAGCATCATCCTTCGTGGGACAGCTCGCACCTCCACCGTGGTCGCCGACAACGCCTCCTGGTCCGTGAGACTGCAGAGCCTAGCGTCGCCCACTCACCTGGTCGAGGTGACGGCCAACCGGTGCCATCCTGGTACCCTCTGACTACTGGCTAGTAGTACGAACTTGGTCCCCTCTGCTTTCAGGTATCAACAATCTCTGATCCAGGCTTGGATCTCTACGAACTATTCATCACTGGTCGCCGGCCAGCAACTCCTTTTCTTCCGGCTCCTGGCTCGTCAGCGAAGACCCCGACGCCTGTAAGACTTGCGCAGCCGCAGCCCTCGTGGCTAGGTAACTCGGCATTTCGGTGCCTGCATAGTCTCTTTACTCTAGGGTCCCGAGTCCCTCGCTTCCGACTTGCCTTATCGGGTCCGCCCGAGACCTTAAACTTTCCGTGTCCTCGGACACTTGTTTTAATTGTGCACTTGAAGTATTTTCCTAAAGAGATTTGGTTTGTGCTTAGTACCCTGTCCTCATAAAGAGTCCAGGGCTGTTGTGAATCTTAATAAATATCCTGTTTATTTTCATAACACTTGTGTGGTGTCCTTTCACTGGGTGTTCAAGGGGTACATGTGTGGTAAACAGCTGGCTTAACGCGCCCTCTCGAGTCTTTAGCCTTAGACTGCTCGTATCCACGCTACTAGGATAGCTGGTCTACAGGTTGACTTACAACCAAACACCATAAGGGTCGTTGGAACGATACATAGCGGTCGCTAGAATAGCGAACGTTGCATATCGGGCCAACTTCTCACATTGGTGAGCAGCGGTTGGGATTTGAGCTTGCTGTTGTTTTACCACACGTATCCTAAGAATATCTTGTTGAAAGATCACATAAGTACTGTTAGTACATATAACTAAAGCTTAGAATACTCTGAGTTCTACTGAACCAGCTGTTGCAGCTCCTCAAGGCTTAGCACACCTTGGCTGCAACTCTTAGCAAGGGAACAGTAGGTAAACACGTAGTGTAGGTAGGTGCATCACTTACACCACACTAGAAACAGTATGTCGGACAAAGGAGGAAACTCTGAGTCTCCCCTTGTGTCAGTTGACCCTCCACAGGTCATCCCTTCAAGATATACTGTGCTGAGCTTCAAGGAGTTAAGACAGGTGTGTCACTCCTGGAAGATCAAGCAGGGGTCTAACCCCACCACGTCCTTTCTGATTGGTCTCTTGGAGACTTATGATGCCAGAAAAGCTGAGACCCGTCTTAGCTCTTCTAATCCAGAAGGAGACATGCCTCCCCTCGAGGGAACCAGAGACGATCCTGACCTCATCCACCTCGCAACTGAGAACGAAGATGTAGAGGATGATGAGGATGAGGATCCCTCTGGGGATGAGGCAGATAAGGGACAGGTAGAACTCGTTAGACTAAGCAGGTCCAACTTAAGCAAACATGATAGTGGTACTGGGGGACCCCCAGCGCTACTGTCAGGTCCGCTTAACATTGGGAATGGACGAGCCCGATCTCTGTCGAGAGACTCTGGCAGATCCCTTCAAACCAATGGCTCTCACAACTCTTCTCAAAGAGGGATAACGTCCCCTCAGAGGAGAGTGTACGAAGCTAAGGAAAGGGCAGCTAATCTGAGGATCGAAAGGGAAGAACTTGCCCTGGCCAAAGAAAGGCTTGCCTTTGCGAGAGAGCAACAGTTAAGTGGGGTAGTCCCCACTGGTGGCAGCAATGTACCTAGCAATAGGGAAAAGAGTTTCGATACGAAACACCTTGGTAAGATAGTGCCCCCCTTTAAACAAGGGGACGACATCCACAAATGGATTACTGCTTTGGAGAGGGCCTGCACGGTGCAAGGTGTTCCCCAGAGCCAGTGGGCAGCTATCTTGTGGCTCTCCTTTGAAGGTAAAGGTAGAGACAAGCTCCTCACCACAAGGGTGGAGGATGCGAACGATTACCAAGTCTTGAAAAATACACTCGTTGAAGGGTTCGGCCTAACCACTGAGCAGTACAGGGTGCTGTTCAGGGATACCCAGAAAACGCAGTCTCAAGATTGGTCTGACTTTGTCGATTGTGCCACTAAGGCTTTTGAGGGCTGGTTGCTGGGCAGTAAGGTTACTGATTACAAAGGATTGTATAATTTGATGATGAGAGAACAAATTTTAAACAATTGTCAGAACCAGTTGTTGCATCAGCATCTTGTCGACTCGGATCTGACCTCTCCCCAAGAATTGGGAAAGAAGGCAGACAGATGGGTTCGTACGAGAGTTAAACAGAACCAGGGCCAGAATCAAGGTGGTCAGAAGAAAGCAGACCAGAAGGGTAAAGATTCTAAGGGGGAACAAAATGACCAGAAGTCTTCGACAGGTCCCCAACAACCCAAAGAGGGTGGGGGTCAGGCTCCCCAAAAGAAGAAAGAAGGCCAATCCAAAAGATGGTGCCAGTACTGTAAAAGTAAATCTCACTGGTTTAGTGAGTGCACCAAGAAAGGAGGAGGGCAGACTCCTGCCACTGCAGCCCCTAAGGCACCTGTGCCCCCTAGTACAGTCAGCAGTGGTAGTGCGCCTCCCAAGGGTTTAGTAGGGTTAACCCTGGGTTCTGAGGGGCGTGACAACTTAGTTGGCACACTCACTCAGGCTGTCCTTGTCAGTACAGGGGACGCGGACGTGTCCCCTGACATAAGTCCCAATACCTTGGGCAAATACAGACAGACGCCTTTCATAAATGGAAAGATGGCTCAGGCCTATAGGGACACTTGCGCCAGCGTCACCATGGTGACGCCTAACTTTGTGGACCCTGGACAGATCATGCCAGGTACAGAATTCCTGGTGACCAATGCAAGCAATGTCACTACCAATCATAGTATGGCAATTGTAGCTTTCTCCTGGGGAGGGGCCAAAAGAAGGTTGTAGTTAGTCCAGACCTCCCAGTGGATTGTTTGTTGGGCAATGATTTGGAGTCATCACAATGGTCAGAAGTGGAGCACCGGACTCACATGGAAATGTTAGGTTTGCCAGCACATGTGTTCGCTGTGACCAGGTCACAGGTCAGGAAATGCCCCACTGAACAGGTGCTGGATCCTGGAACAACGGACCAGACACCTCCCAAGAAAAAGAGCAGTAGGGTTAAGGCTGCGCCTTCCCCCTTGCCCCAGGTCGTGGATCAAGTCTCAGAGGAGGCTGACCTACAGGAATTGAGGGAAACTGAGCCTAGGGAGTTCGAACTTGATCAAGTTGAATTCTTGGGTTCAGGGGGACCCTCAAGGGAAGACCTGGGGAAGGACCAGTTAGACTGCCCTTCTCTTGAACCCCTCAGACAGCAGGCTGCTGCTGAGGCTGCTGGGAACGCCACAGGTACCCACAAGGTATACTGGGAAGATGGACTCCTGTACACTGAGTCAAGAGACCCCAAGCCTGGCATGACCAGGAGGCTGGTTGTACCCTTGTCTCAGCGTGGTTTCCTACTTACCTTGGCCCACGAGATTCCCTTAGCAGGTCACTTAGGCCAGACGAAAACGTGGGACAGGCTTGTCTCACACTTTCACTGGCCTCATATGAACGAAGATACCAAGGAGTTTTGCCGCTCCTGTGTCACTTGCCAAGCCAGTGGTAAGTCAGGTGGCACGACAAAGGCCCCCCTTATACCAATGCCTGTGGTGGGGGTGCCCTTTGAACGGGTGGGGATCGACATCGTCGGTCCCATGGAACCACCAACAGCATCAGGGCACAAGTTTATACTGGTGGTAGTGGATCATGCCACCAGGTATCCTGAAGCTATTCCCCTTAGGACCACTACAGCACCTGTTGTGGCAAGAGCCCTAGTTGGAGTATTCTCCAGAGTGGGCTTCCCTAAGGAGGTCGTCTCCGACAGAGGTGCAAACTTTATGTCGAGCTACTTAACTGCTATGTGGAAGGAATGTGGTGTCAACTACAAGTTCACTACACCCTATCATCCACAATGCAATGGGCTTGTTGAGAGATTCAACAGGACCCTTAAAGGGATGATTCATGGACTACCTGAAAAGCTTCAGCGTAGATGGGACGTCCTGATCCCCTGCCTCTTGTTCGCCTACAGAGAAGTCCAACAGAAGGGGGTTGGCTACAGCCCATTTGAACTTTTGTACGGACATCCTGTAAGAGGACCCCTGTGTTTGGTGAAGGAAGGATGGGAGAGACCTCTCAAAAAGCCTGCAGCCAACATAGTGGACTATGTGCTTGGCCTCCGCTCGCGGATGGCTGAATACATGGGGAAGGCATCTGAAAACCTTAAGGCCAGCCAAGAACTCCAGAAAGCTTGGCATGACCAAAAGGCTGTCTTGACTGTTTACCAGCCCAGACAGAAGGTGTGGGTGTTGGAGCCAGTGGCCCCAGCAGCACTCAAGGACAAATGGTCCGGGCCCTACACCATCCTGGAGAAAAAGGGAGAGGTCACCTACCTGGTCGACCTGGGAACTCCCCGGAGCCCCCACAGGGTGCTTCATGTCAACAGGCTCAAGGCATATGTCGACAGGAAGGACATGAGTTTGCTCATGGCCCTAGATGAGGGACAGGAAGAAGAGAGTGACCCTCTCCCCGACCTGCTCACTCAGAATCCTGACGATGGATCGGTAGATGGTGTTGTCTTTTGTGGCAGCCTCTCCGAACATCAACAGAGCGACTGTAAACAGGTTCTTCAGTCGTTCAGACATATGTTTTCTCTAACACCCAGCCAGACCGATTGGTGCACCCATGAGGTTGACACTGGTGACAGCTTGCCCGTTAAGAGTAAAATCTACCGGCAACCTGATCACGTTAGAGACTGCATCAAGAGTGAAGTGCAGAAAATGTTGGAGCTGGGAGTCATTGAACCCTCGGATAGCCCTTGGGCTAGTCCCGTAGTTCTAGTGCCGAAACCTCACACCCAGGGTGGTAAGAGAGAGATGAGGGTTTGCGTAGACTACAGGGGTCTCAATGCAGTCACTAAGACTGACGCCCACCCAATACCGAGGGCAGACGAGCTTATCGATAGATTGGCCTCGGCCAACTACTTAAGTACGTTTGACCTGACAGCTGGGTATTGGCAAATCAGGTTAGCTGAGGACGCCAAGCCTAAAACCGCATTTTCAACCCCTGGTGGACATTATCAGTTCGTGGTGATGCCCTTTGGTCTGAAAAATGCACCTGCCACCTTCCAAAGGTTGGTGAATCAAGTCCTTACTGGGCTGGATGACTTCTGTGCGGCGTATCTTGACGATATTGCTGTCTTTAGCTCCACCTGGGAGGATCACCTGGTCCACCTGCGGAAAGCGTTAGAGGCTCTGCAAGCAGCAGGCCTCACTATCAAGGCCACCAAGTGCCAGATAGGGCAGACACAGGTTGTATACCTGGGCCACCTTGTAGGTGGAGGCCAGGTTCAGCCACTGGAGAGCAAGATACAGTCAATCAGGGACTGGGCTCCTCCAACCACCCAGACTCAGGTTCGAGCTTTCTTGGGCCTGACTGGTTACTATAGGAAGTTTGTCAGGAACTATGGTTCCATCGTGACACCATTAAACGAACTGACAAGTAAGAAAATGCCAAAAAAGGTTCAGTGGACAGCGAGCTGTCAAAAAGCATTCGATGACCTAAAGCAGGCCATGTGCACGGCGCCTATCCTCAAGAGTCCGGACTACTCCAAACCATTCATTGTCCAAACAGATGCTTCTGAGTTGGGTGTGGGAGCTGTTCTCTCTCAACTGAATTTTGATGGTCACGACCAGCCCATTGCTTTTATAAGCAGAAGGCTGACCCCTAGAGAGAAGAATTGGTCAGCTATTGAGAGGGAGGCCTTTGCTGTGGTTTGGGCCCTGAAGAAGCTGAGGCCATACTTGTTTGGCACTCACTTCAAGATTCAGACCGACCATAAGCCCCTCTTGTGGCTAAATCAGATGAAGGGTGAAAACCCCAAACTGCTAAGGTGGTCCATTTCCCTACAGGGGATGGACTTTACAGTGGAACATAGACCTGGTACTGATCATGGCAATGCCGATGGGCACTCCAGATATTTCCACTTAGAGCAAGAAGACTCACCTGGTCAAGGTTAGCTTATTGTTCCGACGTTTGGGGGGGGGGTCATGTAGGAGAGTAGGGTCTGCAATCCTATGATCACCCAGATTTTTCGCTTTTGTTTCACTGGTTTACGACTTTCTCTGGCTGTGGGCCTGCTAATCAAACCCACAGCCTGGCTGTTCTCTTTCTAAATTACGATATGTACCCTAGGTGCATTTATCCATTGGTACTGGGCCACCTTATCAGACCCTGTAACTCAGGGCATAGGTGTACCCAGGGCCGCCAGGGGCTGCAGCATGTATTATGCCACCCCTGGCTGGCCTCCTAAATTTGACACAACTGGCTGCATGACAGCTGGGGCGAAGTCGTGTAATCACACTTTGCTTTAGATATGGTAGCCCTATATCTAACCATACAATGGACACTCGAGTTCCTATCAGTCACTCCTATGGCAGGCCTTGACAATCCTGAAGGCAGAGTGCATGGGCTCGTGTGAACTAGGCTCTGGCCCGAGCCGCGCCCGGTTGCAGCTTGCGGAATCAAGACCCAATGGCTATTCCATGATAACGCGTACCACATCGGTAACTTCGGTGTCGCGTTATCAAGACATGTCGAGTAAGGTGTCATACGAATCGGGATGCTGCCCTCTCGCCAACTCTGGCGACGAGGTTAGCATTCCGCCCTTCTAGAGGGACACGACATGTACGTAACTGTGAACCCCGGTTAAAGTTAACTCAAGCCTCAGCTCCACAAAATGGATGCTGCCACCACAGACACGAGTCTGACCTCCTGCTGCTGGGAGTCCTTCCAGCGAGGAGAGCTTGGACAAAGGGTTTCCTGTCGAGGGCGGTGTTTGCGCCGTCCCAGACAGGGTTTGTGTATTCTGGGTAGGTAGGGCTTTTGCGAGAAGGTGACTGCGGAGTGGCACCCCGGTGCTCACTACGCATCTGCCGGTCAGAACCAGTTCCAGGGGCACCAACCCTGGCCTGGGGAAAGTCCGGCAGGGGAGAGGGGTGTAACTACCTCCCTTCCTGGTCCCACCCTTAGGGCAGGACCTAGTCATGTACCCACCCCTTTCTTTAGAATAAAGGCCGGAGCGGGGACCCTTCCAAATTAGATCATCTTTGAATCAAGAACTACTTTCTACGAAAGGACACTCACGACTCTTCTCAAGATTTCTCCCTTGTGACTAAGGAGTAGTCACCCTGCATCAGCGGGCACCACCTAAGAACTCTGCGGTTTGCTGCAAGTCCGTCCTCAAGGATCCGACGGCCCAGCTCGACGAGAACCGGCTTCCCTGGCACCTCTGACCTCTACCCACGTCATCAGCTCAGCTGTGATCTGTGGGTGCGACGAGACCTCGAGGGACCGGCCATCATCAGAACCTGCACGCTCTTAACCAGCACGACCATTGAAGCGATTCCCTGGTGAGTGCTCTGGGGTCCGAGAAGCCCCGACCCTGAGCCGCTCCAGCACCGAAGTGCAGTCTCCCAGCATCTCCACGATCTGCGTGGGGCCCTTCTGCTCGCTGCTCAGCACGTTGTCTGGTCACTAGCCGCTGGCTTGTGCCCTTCTGTGACGACATCCGACAATCAACACTGCTGGTCTGGTTGCCCCAGACCGGCCCTTGCTTCCATCTTTGCGAGAAGCACCCCGGACCCTCCTGGTCCACTCAAGACGCCATCTTAGGCCCACCACGTGGCCCCGAGATCTGCCAAGGCTTGTTGCCCCATCCTGGGCC
Organism: Lissotriton vulgaris; assembly: GCF_964263255.1. Taxonomy (NCBI): domain Eukaryota; kingdom Metazoa; phylum Chordata; class Amphibia; order Caudata; family Salamandridae; genus Lissotriton; species Lissotriton vulgaris. Next base: position 1,345,156,046 of record NC_141693.1, on the reverse strand, counting down.
CAGCGACGCCGACAGCATCATCCTTCGTGGGACAGCTCGCACCTCCACCGTGGTCGCCGACAACGCCTCCTGGTCCGTGAGACTGCAGAGCCTAGCGTCGCCCACTCACCTGGTCGAGGTGACGGCCAACCGGTGCCATCCTGGTACCCTCTGACTACTGGCTAGTAGTACGAACTTGGTCCCCTCTGCTTTCAGGTATCAACAATCTCTGATCCAGGCTTGGATCTCTACGAACTATTCATCACTGGTCGCCGGCCAGCAACTCCTTTTCTTCCGGCTCCTGGCTCGTCAGCGAAGACCCCGACGCCTGTAAGACTTGCGCAGCCGCAGCCCTCGTGGCTAGGTAACTCGGCATTTCGGTGCCTGCATAGTCTCTTTACTCTAGGGTCCCGAGTCCCTCGCTTCCGACTTGCCTTATCGGGTCCGCCCGAGACCTTAAACTTTCCGTGTCCTCGGACACTTGTTTTAATTGTGCACTTGAAGTATTTTCCTAAAGAGATTTGGTTTGTGCTTAGTACCCTGTCCTCATAAAGAGTCCAGGGCTGTTGTGAATCTTAATAAATATCCTGTTTATTTTCATAACACTTGTGTGGTGTCCTTTCACTGGGTGTTCAAGGGGTACATGTGTGGTAAACAGCTGGCTTAACGCGCCCTCTCGAGTCTTTAGCCTTAGACTGCTCGTATCCACGCTACTAGGATAGCTGGTCTACAGGTTGACTTACAACCAAACACCATAAGGGTCGTTGGAACGATACATAGCGGTCGCTAGAATAGCGAACGTTGCATATCGGGCCAACTTCTCACACACGATACCACTAGGATAGCTGGTCTATAAGGTTGACTTACAACCAATCACCATAGGGTTGTTTGGACTGATACAAGGTGGTCACTAGAACTAGTGAAAATCATATATCAGGCCAACTTCTCACAATAACATAAGAAAAACTAGAAGTAAATACATAACTGAACCTCTAAAACAATTCCTCCATAGGAATGCATGATCGAGAAAGAAAACACTTGTAACATATCATTGTCATTATGCCAGTCAGGCGCCAGCACCCTCTAGAACCTTCTCCTAAGAAGCTCAAGCCCTCAGATTTTCTACCGCATGTCGTGTGAAGGGAGTCTCCCTGAGCTCTGTTCAGTTTTTTTTCCTCAACTGCTTCTTGTTCCTGAACTTTCATCATGTCAAGTAAGAAGTCTTTATTCCAACCTTGCTCTTCTTGTGGGAAGTTGCGTCTTTTTAAAGAGGACCTCCACAAGAAATGTATTTATTGTCTCTACCCTGAGCATGAGGTTGGCAACTGCAAGTTTTGTAGAACCTTGTCTAACAAGACTCTAAAGGACAGAGAGGGTTGTCTCCTCCTTTGGCTCCAACGTCTTAAAGACAAGGATTCTGCTCTGTCTGATGCTGAGAGTTTTCAATGTGGACCCTCCTCTTTAGCCTCTAAGCGTGGTTGTATGCAGGATATGCCGTCTCCTTTTCTAAAAAAGAAGAAACTGGCCCTGCCTTTGGCCTCTGTGGTGTCCCCACCAGCTCCTACTACTGCTGCGCCCACGAGACCTGGCTCTCAGGCGCCTTCTGCTGCCTCACAGCGTGTTTCCACACCTAAACATGCTTTGTCGTCGACGGGAGCGTCTACGAGCGTTCCGACGACGAGATCTGCAGTGCATACATTGTCGACGACAATGACGACGAAGTCAGCTTTTAGCTCGTTGACGACGGACTCGTCGACGGCCTCTACATCGACGAGAGTTTCTTTGGCTTTTCAGACTGTCTCGTCGACGATTCCTATCACCTCGTCGATGAAGAAACCAACATCGTCGGCGAAATCCATCAAAAAGTCTTCGTCGTGGACGAAGACTCCGTCGACTTAGACTCCGTCGACTAAAGCTTCATCGACGAGGGCTCCGTCTACAGGGGTGTCTACTGCGTCGACGACTTCGTCGGCGGCTTTGCCATCTAAGAAACTTACTTCGACGACGGCTCCGTCGACGAGCCTACCGTTGATGCTGCATTCATCGAAGTCATTTTCGTCTACGGCCATTTCAGCACCGTCAGTGATAGCGCTGACGACACCGTTGACGGTGGCACCATCTTCTTTTGCCTCGTTGCCTCTTGTGCCTTTATCTACTTCAGTTTCTGCATCCGTTGGCACTGATTCATCACATCATCGCCGTCCACTGCCATGCCACCAGTTGTCTGCTCCTGATCTGCAGCCTCCTTCACCTATGTTTGCCACTACCTTTGAGCCTGACTCGAACTCTGGTAATGATGTGGATGACACTTTTGGGGAGGCCCACAGTCCGTCTGATCTCATCATCAAATGTCAAGATTCCGGCAGTGATGACGAAGGCAGCGTCCAGGAGTCTCATGCTGAGGAACAGTCGTCCAAGTTCCAATGGCTACCTTGCCGTTGTCTTTGATTTCAAATCTCCAGCATATGCTGGACGACTACAACCAGCATTTTCCACCAACGCCACAAGGTACTCCTAGATCGTTACCTGCTGCGACTGACAGCTCTGCCAACTGTTCCGCCGCCTTTGCCGTCGACGCCTTCACCTCAGGTTCAAACGTCGGTCAAGATTCACACTACTGTGTATCCACAGGATGCGGATGATGAAGCAATTCCAGAACGGGAGGACGGGGAGGTCCACGATGACACGGATAATGATGATGCCTCAACCGGCATGGCAGAGTGGGACAACTACCAAATGCAGACGCCCTCCCCTCAACCAGGAGAATCTGGAGATTCCCCTCCAGTCGATATTGCCAGTTTTCATATTTTGATGGATCGAGCGGCTCAGCGCTTTAAATTGCAAAAGACACAGAGATAGGAGGACTGTTTCCTCTCAGTCTTCAAAAATCAGCCTTTCAAACAAGTTCACACAATTCCAATAATCGATTTCATATGGAAGGAGGGAGTTAAGCTCATGCAGGCTCCGAATTCGTTACCAGCCCAAGTACCGCGCCTTGAGAAGAACTATAAGGCCCCAACTGGTTCACCAGCATGCCTGGTGTCTCATCCTAAGCCGGATTCGGTAGTAACTCAAGTGGCACAGCGTCTGGCCCTTAATCCAGCATCTCCAATCACCGCACCTCCAGATAGAGGGTCGGCGCCTAGACGCCATTGGACGAAAATTCTCCACCATGGCTTCCACTACAGTACGGGCGGCGAATGCCTTAGCCATCTTGGGCCGCTACGACCAGCAGATGTGGTCGGACATATCTGCCCTAGTCAACCTCATCCCGGACGCTTCCAAGGCGGACGCTCTGCAACTCATCCAGGACGGACAACGAGCATCTGAAGAGATGATTGACTGCGCAGTCGATATTGCGGGCACTGGTTTCCGCCAGCTTGCTAGTGCGGCTGCCTTAAGATGCCAGGTTTGGTTGAAGTCCACCTCCTTCTGGCAGGATGTTAAATCCAAGATCCTTGATATGCCTTATGATGGTGAATCGCTGTTTGGTTCCCACATTGACGAAGCTTTGGAGTCCATTAAAAAGGACACTGATACGGCTAAATCACTGGGCACTTTGCAATTTCGGAAACAGCCTTTTCGGGGTGCACACGGACGCGGCACTTCTTCAACTTTTTGAGGAGGACAATCTCAATATCGCTCCTACAATCAGGGCAACCAACGTTACTCTTCCAATCAAATCGACAGCAGTCCTCAAAGCCTTATAGGGGAAAGTCATCCTATCGGGGATCCACCCCCAAACGCCAATGACTTTTGTCATCCCCAAAGTGTTGGAGGTCGAATCTCTCTGTTTTATTCTCAGTGGTCCTCCATCACCTCGGACTGCTGGGTTTTGGACATTGTGATGAAAGGTCATACCTTAGAGTTCATCAAGATTCCTCCTCATTCCCCACCGTCTGGCCCCCCTCTTCCCCATCTCGAGGAGCTTTACCATAAAGTCTGTCTTCTTGTTCAGAAAGGTGCAGTCAAAGTGGTTCCAGTGTCTCAGAGAGGAGAGGGTTTTTACTCTCGATTCTTTCTCATACTCAAGACGGGAGACTGGCGTCCAATTCTGGATTTGAGGGCTCTCAACAGATACCTAAAGAGTCAATATTTCCGCATGCTGACACTACTGGAGATCCTGCGCCTTCTGGCCAGCGGGGATTTTATGACCACCGTAGACCTTCAAGATGCATATTTTCATGACCCCATTCTCCAACAGCATCGCAGGTACCTGCGCTTCAAGGTGGGGCAGACACATTATCAGTTCAAGGTGTTGCCTTTCGGACTCCGCTCCGCCCCTCGTGTGTTCACAAAGGTGTTGGCTCCTGTGGTGTCTCACCTACGCCTCCGAGGCGTCCAAATTTTGCTATAATTGGACGATTGCCTCCTCAAGTCTCAATCACGTCATCGACTGAGCCATGACAATCGTCTTGTTCAGGATGAGTTTCAGTCCCTCGGCTTGGCCATCAATGTCGACAAGTCACAGTTTGCACCAGCGCAAACCAGGACTTTCTTGGGAGCGATCTTGGGCACTATGCTTTCAAAGGCGTTTGTTTCCCACGAACGACAACAGAAAATCCTCCGCCTAGTGTCTCTCATTCGATCAAGGCAGTCCGTTTCTGTCCGGACGTTAAAGTCATTTCTGGGGATGGCATCATCTTGTATTGCACTGATCCCACATTGCAGACTGCAGACCTGTCCCATTCAAGAGGAACTGGACGTACAGTGGTGTCAGGTCTCCGGATCTTTCAACGACCAAGCGGCTGTTACAGCTCGCATGAGAAAGGGCCTGTGCTGGTTTGCACAGTCCACCAACCTGGCGACTGGAACATCCTTCCTCGTCAACGCGCCAGATCTCACGCTCACAACGGACGCCTCTCTGGACGGCTGGGGCACTCATCTTCAAGGTCTTTCCATCAAGGGCAAATGGTCTCCAGCCCAACGCTCCTGGCATATCAACAGGCTTGAGTTGATGGCGATCTTTCTGGGACTCAAGTCGTTCCTTCCTGTAATTCAAGGGGAGTCAGTACTTATTCAAACGGACAATACCACCAGCATGCACTATGTGAACAAGCAGGGAGGGACCAAGTCTCAACGCTTGTCTCGGCTGGCTCAGTCGATTGGGGATTGGGCTCTACGTCTTCAGATAACCTTGACGGCAGTGCACCTGCCAAGCGTTTCAAACATCCTGGCAGACTCCCTCAGCAGCTCCACATCGTCGACACACGAATGGGAGCTGCATCAGCCGACTCTGGATCTTGTGTTTCATCGATAGGGTCGCCCATCTCTAGACCTTTTTGCGACACCAGAGAATCGGAAATGCCAGTCTTACGCAAGTTGGCATCCCCACCCCGGATCGTGCGGGAATGCCCTTTTGATCGACTGGTGCGATCTATTCGCTTACGCCTTTCCGCCGATCCCGTTAGTACCACGGGTGCTGTGGAAGATGCGGAGGCAGCCTTGCCACATTCTATTGATCGCCCCTCGATGGCCCAGACAGGCGTGGTTCTCGGAGTTGCTCCTTCTGTCCCAGTGCGAGCCCATTCCTCTTTGTCCACGTCCAGACCTCCTGACGATGGACAAGGGCCAGGTTTGCCATCCGGATCCATCCAATCTACAATTGTCGGCATGGAACCTGAGCAACTTGAGTTCGCAAACTTAAATATCTCGCAAGACTGCAGAGAGATCCTCGCTCATGCTAGGGCTCCGTCTACCATCAAAACTTACAAACATGTGTACTTCGAGGTCATGTAGCCAGACCAGATTTGCACATCTGCTTAAAAAGTAGTGTCAGTGCTAGTTGGCCACTCTCTGCTCTCAATTCTGCTGTCATGTCCTGATTTTTGTGAATTTTTTTTGTGATGATTCAATTTTTATTTAATTTGCGCATGTACGTATGCTACCCATTTATTCAGCTGCATATTTACTTTTTGTTATTTTTTACAAGTTAGTGGTTATTAAATATGTTTACAAAAAAAATCAGGCTTCAGAAGGCTATACCTTTTGGCTTTGCCAATGCTTATTTTCGTTGACTGTCAGCACACTGAGTGCATGTGTTCATTTGGTTTCTGGTCTCTCTCCCAATTGTTCCTCTGCCTATCACTCCAACTCTTTATTTACCCTCTCTCCCCTGCTCCCTGTCCCTGTCCCCTTTTTCAATTATTTATTTACTTATTTAATTAGAGAGGCTGGCGGATGCAAAATGCTACTGGGCTACCTGCTTCCTTTCTTTTGCTTTTCCATTTTTTTCCTTTAAATTTACTGTTTTAAATGGCCACCCTCCATTTTAGAAAGCTAAATATAAAAGATGCCACAAGTGCCCTACACACACATGTATCTAGACCCATATGTATGTATCATCTCCCATCTTAGAATGGCTTTTCTTTAATTAAGAACCCACTCTGTCTGCATGGTTATGCATGCATCATCATACAAGATACCTTTTTCTTTGCAAGATTAAAAACATTCTCTCTGTACACAATAAATAGTGTGAGCCACTAATTTAGTTCTTCTGATTTTAGAAGTTGTTTCATTGTCCACAGTGCAACAGTGAATTGTCCAAAATCAATAGCTATCATAAGGTTACAATTATTGTAGTGAGCATTTTGTTTGACAGAATATCAGCAAAACTGCGTCACAGAATATCCTCCAAACAGCCACAGAAGTTACTCAGAACAGATAACACTTGTTACACGAGTTATCTTTCTTTCAACCGGGTCAATTAATAATACTTATTTCCACTATAGGTTGGATTTTATAGTAGTATGCCAATACCTCTCAAATTTTACTTCCGTCATTGTATATTCTAATTCATGACATCAGTGTGATTGGTAGTAGGAGGTGTAATTCCTAGTGTGTCGTCTAGTAGATCTAATTGTAGTAGCTTCTCCATGGGCCCCATATTTTGTGAAATGTATGTGTACATTCCCTGGTGGTATAAGTCATTTGTTCAGCGGCCAAATAGAGGTCTATGCCCCATCTCCACTCTTTCATCGTGGGAGTCTCTGCCACGCCCTACCATCTCGCCAAGTCTCTCTTGGCGATGACCAGGCCTAGTGCCATAAATGTCATCGAAACCCTATTTGTCGACTTTGCTTGGTATGCCCAGTAGGATGAGGCTGGGCCCTCAGGGTTTGGGTGTCCCCATTATTATGCCCAACTCCTCCACCAGTTTCTTCCAATACTGTTGGACTTTGGTGCAGGCCGATATTGTCTGTTAGAAATCTCCCTTTACTGTCTTGCATTTAAGACAGAGTGGCGAGTCGGCCCTCCCCATCCTATGCAGTTTGTCTCTATCGTAATAGATCCTATGCAACATTTTGTACTAGACCTGGCGCCTTCTTGTTTTGATGGCCACTTCTCTAGGGTGCATCAGGCTGATATCCCTGTCTATATCTTCCAGGCCTCCCACATCCCCCTCCCAATTATCACACAATTTACCAAGGCCTTCTGGCATGTTATTGGTTATTGTTTTGTGTATGAAGGAGCTCGCCTTTTCCACCAGTTCCTCTTGCAATTGTCTCCCTTCGAGAATGGCAAAATCGGAGAGCCCAGTAATCCCTATGAGCGCCACGCATGGCGCAGGTGCATGTATTTTTTAATTGGGATTCATGTAGCCCATAATCCCTAATTAGTACTACCCAGGTTTTAAGGTCCCCATGCTCAATCACACCTCCAATTATGGAGATACCCAGTCGGTCCCACCTTCGACAGCCTTTTAGTTTTTCCAGTTCCGGGAACCATCCTCCAACCCATATAGGCAGGCTTTTTGTGGGCCGTTTTGTCCAACCCATAGCTTTTGTGGCTCTATCCCGTGTCTCTAGGGTGACCAGTGTTGCAGGCAGTAGTGTGCTCCTCCCCTTGCCACCATATAGATAGTGTAGTTGTTTTTTGAGCTCAATCGTCTCCCTCTTCAGTCTGTATGTGGAGTGGTCCCAAGATCAGTGGATCCACTCGTTGATGGGGAGGATGTGCGCAGACTAATAGTATGCCTCAGTGTCTGGCAATGCTATTCCGCTATTATATGGGTTACGCTGCAATTTTTTTAAAGTTATTCGCGGGTGACCTCCCGGCCGTAGAAGGGAACAGATTGCTCCCTCTATTTCAGCAAACACCGCCCGCGGGAGTGGATGATACGTGTTTTGAAGGGCGTATAATAATTGTGACAACTTTATCATTTTAATGAGACACCTATCCCAATAGGGTGAGTGGGAGATCGCTCCATCTCTCCCCACTCTTTTGAAGTTCGCTATCACCTTACCCAGGTTCCTCTGCCTGTATATTTCTTGATGTGGGGTGATGAACAGTCCCAGGGATTGGAATCAGTCGGGGACCATGCTCAGTTCACCGGGCTGAGCCAGTTCCGGTGATATCCCGTCAGGGCCATATTTCGTTGATTTATGGCAGTTGATCTTATATCCCAAATATCTCCCATATTTCTCTATGGTGTCAAACAGGGTATGGACAGTGATTTCCGGTTCCGTAACATAAAGGAATACGTCGTCTGCATAAAGGGAGATCTTCTCTTCCCATTCATCGATGGTAGTTATTCGGAAACCTAGTATTTGTGGATGGCAACGGATGACACACGCCAGTGACTCCAGGGTAAGCGCAAAGATGAGCGGGGAAAGCTGGCATCCCTGCCTTGTTCCCCAATCAATAGGAAAGGTCTGTGAGGTCACCTCGTTCACTCGGGCCCTGGCCATTGGTGCTCTGTAGAGCAGTGCAACCCAGTTGCAGAATTTAGGACCAACGACTAATTTAATGAGCGATTGGTCAAGGAACGGGCAGTGTACAGTGTTGAATGCTTTTTCTGCATCTAAATAAATGTGATGTGGGGTGGTCCCTGACCCTCATCAGCCAGTTGTGTGTCCTGCGCCGGTTGAACCTAGATTTCCTGCGCCGGTTGAACCTAGTGACGTGGCTAGGCATGAACCCCGACTGATCGTCATGAATTAGGGTGTTTATGTGTTTTAGGAGTTGTGTTGCTAGAATTGTGGCTAGGATTTTCACTTTGCTGTTAAGTAGGGGGATGAGGCGATAGGAGTCACAATGGTTTTGTGGTTTACCCTCCTTGTGTATTACCACAAATGTGTCTGCCCACGGTGCTATAGGTGGAATTTTTTCTCTCTCGGCGTCCAGAAACAGGCGCAGCAGGTGTGGCCATAGTCGATCTATGCATGTGTTATATAGTTCAGCCGGTAGGCCATTGGGGCCGGGGTTTTTGCCAGTTTGCAACTTAGCTGGCGCTTCCTGGATTTCTTTAAAGTGTCAGGTCGGCCTCTAGTTCTGCCATTCCCTCACCACTTAGCACAGGGGTTGGTATGTTCTCCAAGCTTCGGACTATCTCTGTGTTATTTTTTAAGGGGCATGCTTCATAGAAGCATTTGTGTTAGTCAGCAAACACTGAGGGGATCTGAGTGTCTGTGGTATGGGTTTCCCCCTTATTATCCCTGACCTCCTGGACCCATCTGGCCTGCTCCTCCTTCTTCTCCAACCATGCCAGAAGTTTCTTTGCCTCATCTCATAGAGTTGTTGTAGCATCGCCAGTCTCTGTTTTTTTTCGTTGTCTATGGCTATATTTTTATATTCTTGCTGTATGATGTTTAAGTCAGGTGAGCCTGGGATCCGCTACTTCTATGATCCGTTCCTCAAGAGCTAGTATATTCTGCTCTAACTCATCTAACAGTTCAATCTAGTCTTTTTCTCCCAGGCAATCTGATTTTGGGCTTTATCCTACAAGACGGTCTTATCAGCCTCCCGAACTGTAATCCCAGATGTAACTGAGGATTTGCTTTCACAAAAGTAGATCTCTGTATCTGCCCTGATACCCTTGAGTACTCTGCCCTACCGAAGATCCCATGCGCTAAGGCGCCACTCAGGGTGTTGATCTTGTCTCCGCATTCCCAATCGTATTAACAGAGGGGAGTAGTCAGATAGCCCCCTGGCGAGGTACTCTGCCTGTCCCACCTCTTTCATTGTGTCTCCACGGACAAAAACATTGTCCAGCCTGGAGTATACTTTGTGGCCCTGAGTGCTATGAGTGCTGTGCTGGCATGTGTGGGGGTTGACAGTGTCTCTATAGGTCTGTGAGCCCTAAGGTAGTGGCAAATTGTGCGAGAGGTGTGGTTCCCTTTGGTTCTCCGCCCACCCTTGATCGGTCCACTGATATGTTCATTACGTCATTTAAGTCCCCCTCCCCCAATCACGTGAAGAGAGGAGGGTGTCTCTAGCAGGATATCTATACCCTTTTCAAGTTTGGAAGCCTGGAGTCTTGGCAGTGCATATACGCTGATCAAATTTATCAATTGTCTGCCCCATTGGCCCGTAACCCCCACGTATCTACCCATGGGTTCTATCCATTGGTGCATCATCGTGAAGGGGTGGGTACCTTTTGATCAGTTGAGCCACTCTGTGTGAGACCCTGGAGTACCCAAATCTTATAGGCTCCTCAGTTCAGAAATCCACAGTGGGTCTATTGCATAGGTGTCTCTTGGAGCATCATCACGTCGGGTTGGTGTCTTTTAATGTATTGTGTCACTAGCTCTCTTTTAATTGTAGCTCCTAGACCATTGACGTTCTATGTCAATACTGTAAGAGTTTCCCCATTGCTAGATGTATTGTGAGCCATGGGTGATAGTCTGTCAGCTGTTTGTTCTCACACGCGTGGACACGGAATGTGTTTGGCATAGCCCGTTTCCCAATGTATCTTCTGTGACAAACAAAGAACTGTAACAAAACCTCAGCTTATTTCCCCCTTCCTACCTCGCACAACCTCCCCTCAGCATAATACCATCTTTCCCAGGAGAAACAGCAGTATGCTGGAGAAGATGGAGAGGTCTGTCGTCCATCCCCCAAGGAACTAAACATCTTCCAACAGTGTGTTTCCTAGTAGCAACTAAAGCATGAATCAGTGTTCACTGATGTGCCCTCTCAGTTCTACGTGAGGGGCGGCCCAGCAGAAAGTCTCAGGTATTGGGCGGTGGTCCCGCTGGTCCCATGATGCTTGTCTCATTTTCTTTTGCCTCGAAGTCTTAACAATGCATCCGTTGGCAATTGTAAGTCAGACTCTGTCTTGTTCCATGGCGGTAATCTTGGCTGCCAGTGGTTGTATACTCTAGGGCCCCGCGGACATTCCATACTCTTTCGAGTGGGTCTCCAGGGAGATGGCTCCAATTGTGTGACCATTTGCCTCTGAGCCTTTATCTGTGTCTTTCTCCTCTAGTCATCTCTTGCCTCTGGAGTTACCCCGCAGGGCCTAGGGCATTCCTTCCTTTGCACTACCCAGGCTTTGCTTTCTGCCGTGTTTCTTTCGCATCAATGCTTGACATCCGTCTGCCCAAGGTCGTGCTGAGCGACTTGCTGGTTCAGCTGGCTTTTGGGAGCGGAGGATCTTTCTTTCTACCCAGGCCCATGCTTCCTCAGGCGTCTGGAAGAAATGGGTCTTGCCCGCGTAAATAACATTTAGCTTCGCGGGGAAGAGAAGCATATATTGTAGCTTGAGGGCTCGAAGTTTCGCCTTGACCGAGTCAGAGCGTTTCTGACGCTGGACTTCTCTCATAAAGTCTGGAAATATAATTATTTTGGCATTCTTGTGTCTTATTTCGCCTTTTTTGTGCCCTTCTCGTAGTATTGTATCGCTATCCAAACAATTGAGGAATTTCACTATTATTGGTGATGGGGGTGCGCCATGCGAGGCCTCGCATTCAGCGGTGGGTTCGCCCGTTCTATAACAAAGCAAGCAGAGAAGTGTTTCCGGGTAATATCTTTAAGCCAAGGCAGTAGGAATAGTGGCACATTAGTACCTTCCACCCCTTCAGGAAAGCTAATGAGGCCTGTGTTTTAACTTCGGTTACCTTTTCCGATGCCTTGTGAATGAACGGGCGTAAAATTCCCACCTCTGCGCACACCTCCACTGTCTTGTTTTCTAATGCTTCTCTTGAGATCTGGATCGTTTGAAGTAGAACTGCGTGTCTGGTCAGGAGGGTGTAGCTTCCGCAGACTCTGACTGCATTCAGGACCTTTGTGAAACGATTTAGTTTCCCCTGAAGGGCAGGCTTTTTTTGTTCTTTATCCTTGGTCATCCTGTCACTTGGGAAAGTTTTATGGCGGGTGCAGAGTGTTTGTGGCTCCATCTATTTTGCTTGTGCACCAGTTTCCTGACTGGTCCACTTGAACCATGGGGAATGTTGAGTATCCTTGTTGGATTGTAGAGGCCTCCTACTGCGACTGGGGTGCCTGAATCATCCCTGCTTAGATTAAGCCCTTGTGGCTGTCTGGTTTTTCCTCCGGAGACGGGCATCTATATCTTGCCACTGCATGGCATTCAGGAGGCTTATTCCCTTTAGCACTGTTTGCTGTCTCTTTCCACTCCTTTATTACCAGCATAGGTCTGCTTTAGCTCTCACCGCCATGTGGTGTCCCAGGTCTCTCCACCAATTCTCCCTTATTTAGGCAGTGCGTCTAAGTGACCAGTTCACTAATGGGTTAATAGTGTCGGTTCAGGCGTTCCTTTTATTTTATTCTGCCTGCTCCTCACTTTTGCCAGCCATAATAGGGGGTACCTCAATTCCGGGGGCTAGAAGGCCACTCAGCCCTCCATCTGCATGGGCCATGAGCCTCAGCCGCCTTTATCCTCAGTGGTGTCTCTGATCAGCGGGCATGCAATCTGGGATTTTCCTTTCGCTCTTTTTGTTTTTCCTCTGCCCTTGCCTAGTCCTTATAGCCTGTCTTTCTCCCCTTCTTCAAATTGTCCTTCTATTAGCTGGGGTGAGGGAGCGATCGTTCCTGGATGCCTTCAAGTTTATCATGGCTGGGGTGGGTCCTTGTATTCAGGCTCTTCTCTCTGTTCGTCCGCGGGCACTTCTTACCTGTGCTGCTGAGGCGTTGCTTCTTCAGCGAACCGGTGCCTCTCCAGGGGCACAGTAGTGTCTTTTCTGTCCCCTTCTGTGCCTAAGGGGAGAGCCCACGGCTCTGTTGGTGGACCGAAGGACCCTCTTCTGCCATCTTACACCTCCTGTGCACCACTCCGCCTTATGTCCCAGTCTTTGCATGCACTCGACCACGCGGTCCCTTTCACCCACACTGCTTATTAGTACCGCAGCTGAGGAGCACAGGGGGCAAATTCAAGGGGGGCGTTCTCCAGACACCACAGTGTGGTCTATAAGGCTTCCCTTCTTACCCCACCAGGGTCACGCCTTCTCTTTGCTTTCAGGGTCACGATGGGTGTCGCCTTTACTGTGTTGCCAGGGGCAGTCGCCATCTTGTCCGCGAGCCGTCAGACAAACTGCCTCTCTGAATCTCGTCGCAGCACGCTGGTCAGTGCTAGAGCAGCCAACCGGTGTTCGCTTGCTGGTCACAAAATTCCACGTCTTGTGTAATTTCATTAGGTAGAGGCAGGATTGCTGTCGGATGTTTGGCTCCAGCGGAAGCTCCTCAACGATTTCTCTTACCCGGCAATTGTTCAGGCCACCCCCCTTGCATCAGGTTGAGATTTGTTCCAGATAAGCTGCTCAGGAAGTATGGCTGTGTTGAATTAGGGGCATAGGAACAGAAAAACATAAACTTGCAAGTCGGCCTTCCACCACTACAGAGCATACTTCTGTCAACCGTCTCTAAATTTTAAATGAGTGTACCCTTTGTCGGTTTTTGGAATTGCCCATCTCCCTGACGTTCAAGGTGCCTAATTTGTACCTACTCAGCATATTCACATTAACTTTTATAGCAAACAAATGCAGATGACTGAGACCTCACCTTTGTCATAACATGCTCTACCCATTGTTGTATATTCCGGTTGATGTAACCCAGCTCAGGTACATGACTGTTACAGACTATGTTTCATATAGAAACTGTGGAACATATCTTGACCCTTTCTCAGCCCCTTACCAGACTCTCCTGAGTTACCTCAATTGCCTTGAGAAACAACATCCTACCAAGCAGGGCCAGCTTTAGCGCCGGTGGTGCCCAGTGCGACAGTGTTTGTTGACGCCACCCAATGACCACCTCTGCCACAGATTCTCTCACTACCACTTTTTAACAGTGCACCTCAAGTCTCCATGACGACTCTCTCTCAGAAGCATTTAATTAGTTTTATAGCGCACTCATACCAGTGTAGGGTGTCAGAGCACTCGAAAAGACATGAACATTACACAGAGACAATCAGTCCTACGTGTACAAATAAGTGTATAGGAAATGTTCCATAAGACAGAGGACTACAAGGTGTAGGAGTCACACGCCATCCGTACAGGTAGGCAGTATAGTTTAAGCATGCTTGGTCTCGAGAAGCTCAAACTCAAGAGTTTAAATTTAATAATACAAATTAATTTCTACCCAAATGAACGCTTTTTGCAACATTAGGATAATGAAAAACTGGAAAAAATAATAATGCTCTAATCTATTTGATGGAGCAAGGTTTCATTTGCGGTTTCTTGCGAAGATGGGGAGCGATGTTGTCTGTCTGAGGTGGAGCGGAAGGGCGTTCCATGCTTTGGCCGCGAGGAAGGAGAAGGAGCGGCCTCCCGATCTGGTCTTTCTGGTGCGGGGGACCACGGCGTAGGAAAGCTGGGCTGATCGTAGGGTCCTTTGGGGTGCGTGGAATTTGAGTCAGCTGTTCAGGTATGCTGGTCCGGTGCCGTGGAGGGCCTTGTGTGTGTGGGTGAGCATCTTAAAGGTGATTCTCGCCTCGACGGGGAGCCAGTGGAGTGTGTGCAGGTGCTGGGAGATGTGGCAGTGTTTTGGCAGGTTGAGGACCAGTCTTGCGGCGGCGTTCTGGATGTTCTGTAGCTTGCGGATGAGGTTTTTGTTTATTCCGGCGTAGAGTGCGTTGCCGTAGTCGAGTCTGCTGGTGACCAGGGCGTGAGTGACTGTCTTTCGGTGTTCGAGGGAGATCCATTTGAAGGTCTTACGAAGGAGGCGGAGGGTGTGGAAGCAGGAAGATGAGACCGAGTTTATCTGGCGATCCATTTTGAGCTCGGAGTCCAGGATGATTCCCAGGTTGCGTGCGTGGTCTGTGGGGGTTGGCGGGTTTCCGAGGGCGGTGGGCCACCAGGTGTCGCTCCAGGCGTCGGGGTTTGGGCCCATGATGAGTACTTCTGTTTTGTTGGTGTTTAGTTGAAGGCAGCTGTTTTTCATCCATTTGGCGACGGCTTCCATGCCTTCTCGAAAGTTGCGTCTGGCGGTGTTGGGCTCGTTGGATAGGGAGAGGATGAGCTGGGTGTCGTCTGCATATGACACAATGTTGAGTCCGTAGGTTCTGACGATGGGGGTAAGTGGAGCCATGTAGACGTTGAAGAGCGTCAGGCTGAGGGAGGAGCCCTGGGGGACTCCGCAGGTGATCGGTGTGGGGTCCGAGAGGAAAGGGGGGAGTCTGACCCGCTGCGTCCTGCCGAGAGGAAGGAGCAGATCCAGTCGAGGGCCTTGTCCTG
Source organism: Lissotriton vulgaris (assembly GCF_964263255.1). Classification (NCBI taxonomy): domain Eukaryota; kingdom Metazoa; phylum Chordata; class Amphibia; order Caudata; family Salamandridae; genus Lissotriton; species Lissotriton vulgaris. Next base: position 1,345,140,660 of record NC_141693.1, on the reverse strand, counting down.
GATTCCTGCATCGTAGAGTCTGCGTATTAGGGTGCGGTGGGAGACTGTGTCGAACGCCGCTGATAGGTCGAGGAGGATGAGGGCTACTGTTTCTCCTTTGTCCAGTAAGGTGCGGATGTCGTCTGTTGCGGCGAGGAGGGCGGTTTCCGTACTGTGGTTTTTTCTGAAGCCGGATTGGGAGGAGTCGAGGATGTTGTGTTCTTCAATGAATGTGGCGAGTTGGCTGTTGATGGCTTTCTCGATGACTTTCGCTGGGAACGGGAGCAGGGAGATGGGTCTGTAGTTTTTGAGGTCGGTGGGGTCCGCTGAGGGTTTCTTTAGGAGGGGGTTGACCTTGGTGTGTTTCCAGTCGTCGGGGAACGAGGCGGTCGCCAGGGAGCGGTTGATGGTTTTACGGAGCATGGGTGCGATGGTGTTGAAGATGTGGTGGGGGCAGGGGTCCGTGGGGGCCCCTGAGTGGATTGACTTCATTGTCTTCAGTGTGTCTTCGGTGGTGAGGGCTGTCCAGTCATCAATCGCTGGTTTCCGGGTGTCGGGGGTGGTTGGTGAGGGTTCAGTGTGTTGGTTGTCTTCGTCGAAGTTGTCGTAGATGCTCTTGATTTTGTGGTGGAAAAAGATGCTGAGTTTGTCGCAGAGGTCTTGTGAGGGAGGGATGTCGGTAGACTCGCTGGTGGGTTGGGCGAACTCCTTGATGATGCTGAAGAGTTCCTTGCTGTTGTGTGCGTGGGTGGAGATTCTGTCTTCAATCACTTTTTTCCTCGTTTCTCTGATGAGTTGATGGTGGGCGTTGGTGGCGGCTCTGAAGTTGTTGTGGGCTTCTATGGATTTGGTGTTTCTCCAGGCCTTTTCAAGGCGGCGGCATGTGCGCCTGGACTCTCGAAGTTCGGTGGTAAACCATCTGGCTTTCTTGGCACGGGTATTGTTTTTCTTGAGGGGGGCTATGGTGTTGGTGCTGTCCGAGATCCATCTATGCTTGTACTCAACACTCTCTAAATAACCTATAACATATTAACCAACATGTTTTGTTTATTAATATTTGCATCTCACGACATTTCTAGTATCTAGGGGAAGCTTGACAATATGCTTTTACTAACAGTAACTCAAATATCTTAAAATGAGAATCAAAAAACGTGGGAACTGTACTGCGCATGCGTCGGCCACATCTACGTGGTGACAGGTGAATATTGACAGCCAGCAAGGCTGTAGAAGTTGGTCCGACTTCTTTAGCAGTCAAGGTACTTGTGGCCGATATGCAAGTTACTAGGCCGCCTTGAGAGTGCCCATATTTAGTTATCCTTTTTGCAGCGGAGTAGAAGCGTAAGTAGCCATGAAGGTGCGGGGGATCTGCGAGCCATGTTTCTTGGAATGCCACGATGTCGAAGTTTCTAATGTAGGTCATAAACTCTGTGTCAGTTATTTTAGGTGCCAAACCATTAATATTCCAAGAGCATATTCTCAGTAAGTCATGGGCGCTTACCATTGGCTTGGGGCTAATTTGTCATTCATTATTATTTAAAGTTCTGGCTGTCCATCTTGGGTCGGGCAGTCCAGATAATTGTGTATATTCATCTATAGTACATCGGGTGATCTCGTTATGTTGCTCGGCGTTATTGCCCCCTGGCCCTACCGCTCCTCTCAGGACCGAGTTTCTGAGACTTTTTGTGATGACTTGTTCTGCCTCATTTTCCGCCGGGACAAGAATATCAGGATATCTTGGCTTTGTATACGGTTGTATTGTAATCCCCCAGTTTTTAAAGGTTTCAGCTTCGGCATATATTTTTTGTGAGGTTGCCAACGATGTCCAAGTTGCTTTTGTTTTTTCTCTGCCTGTGACTTCATCGGCTATAAATTCAATAGAAACTAGTTCCGTGCTTTTTACTTCTGCCAAAGAGGGAATGTGGGATAGCAGCCGTACAATGTTGCCTCTGTTCAGTGTGTCATGTCTTCCTTGCGAGGTGTAGTCCGGATTGAACCAAATGACACCTATTGCGTTTCTTTGTTCGCTTGTCTGCCCACTCTCTATTTTCGGTTGGCTAGATTGCATTTCCTTTACTAGTCGTATTGCGGTTATTTTCGTTTGAATAGAGTTAGGTGCGGTAACTCTTAGCTCTCTGCTAGGTATTTGTTGATTTCGTGCAGACTCTTCAACGTTTATATGTTCATTTGACAGCCCTCCCTCTGTTTTGGGAATTCTGGGTCGCAAGTCCTCTACTAGTCTTGTTGCAGTTGTTTTAAGCTGGTTTGTATTAAGTGCAGTTATTCTTAAATCTCGGCCGGTGGTGTGCGGATTCCATGCTGGCTGCCCGGCCGGGTGATAATTGTCTCCAGGCCTGGAGATAAAGCATGTGAGATCTGCTGTCCCTGTAATGGATGGTGGTTCTTCTCTCTTTGTGGATGATGTTCCTTGGGTATTTGTAGGTAGATTGCTTTCTGGCTGTCCTTTGCCCATTACTACGTTATCTAATTCCGTATTATTCTCAGGCTTCACAACCCGAGTGTGTCCTTGGTTTTTTATATGCCGTGAATTGGGGCCGGGCTGCCTGCTGCTTTTTTGTGCCTGTTCTGCGCTTGGGTTAAGGGTTATTTTGCTCAGTTCACCGATTGGGAGGGATGAGTTTTGTGTTCCTATTTCGGGCGCTTTTTGTGTACAAATCCCATGTTTTTCCGAGGTTTTTGTTTCGATTTTGATGTTGCACCCTATCCCATCAATGGTTATTGCCTCCGTAGGAGTCTCAGATATATTAATGGCTTCCTCGCATTCCGATAAACACGTGACCCCTCGAGTTGTGCTGCGCTTTGTTCCGTAGTTGGAATGTTCCCAAAGAGGTGCAGAAAGTCTTTCCGTTGAGTCAATTTTGTATTTCCTGCCTTTGCGTTTTTTTGCTCGTCTTTGCTTGGCATTCATTTTTAAGTTTACATTATCTTCCTCCGTATTTTCAAAGAGTGGAGGATCTATTGGTCCGTTTTCACTCACCCCTGTGCTTGTTGGTATTATAGGTGGTGGGGCCCTTGATTTAGAATTACCTTGTCTATTACTCACCTGCGCTTCTTTGGACATTGGATTATCCATGTCCGCCTTGAAGGAGCTATCGCAGGGATTGCTTTGTTTGCACTTAGATGGCCTTCTGAGTTGTGTACAAAGGTCACTCAATATTGTTGGTAGTGTTGCCAGTTTATCGATGATTGGGCCAAATCCGCATCTCTCTCTATGATTCCCCGAGCCTTGATTCAGCTGAGCCAGCTTATTTTGAAGAAGCGTATTTAACGTGCCCAACTTCCCATCAATGGCAACCACAAATACAGCCAGTGTGTCGAGTAGCGTCAATTGAGTGTCCATTTTATCCGACTGATAGTTGAGGGCTTCTACCAGAAGTTGTGTTGTTTTAAGTAAACTACACCAAGCGCTTTCATGCTTTGTGAGCTTTGGGGTTTCGTCATGATTATCTGCCGTCTCTGAAGCCCCCATATCCTTCATTGAGTGTTCACGAGAAGTGTTGCTTATTGTAATAGGCGTATTCGGCACCTTGGTATTTATCTCACTTTTACTGTTGTCTTGAGTGTATGCAGCTGAAAGATATTCCCATTCTTCCTTACCCTGATATGAAGATATCTCTATTACCTCTAGCGGCAAGGTTGGTGACCTATCAGTGTGGGCTGTATCCTTCCCTGGTTTCAACGTGCTATTGTGATCAATTACTTGTTCGATATGGGTTAAAGTTTGATTTCCCATATTTAAGTCGTTCTGTTCCCAGCGCTCCTTTCTAATGTTTACATTCGCTTCGTTGTTGACGCTGAGATACTTTGTTTGTTCTTGGCTTATTACAATGCAGTTTGTAGACCCGTCGACATCACCTCCCTTTCCAGGTATGTTGCCCTCACAAAAATTCCCATTAGCAGTAGTGCCAGGGCTTATGAAGCTTTTGTGAGGTGTGTTTATAGGTAGGCTTTTTGTAACATTATTTGCCCTGTGCACTTGAACAAGGTTTGCTTCTAGGACAAGTTTCATTCCTGGCTTTATCTCATTGGTTGTAACAGACCTTAAGATGGAGCTTTTGTCACGCTGAGGGGTTGATGTCACTTGTAGTGATCCCCTAGCCGTAGGGCTGGGGCTTCCCTTGCTGTTGATTACTGGCAGTAAGTCAGTATGCTGAACAGGCTGGGAAAGCTGAAATGGTTCAATGGGTTGCTGTAAGCCTGAAGATTCATTGAGGTTTGAGAGTAGTGTGTCCCCCGCATTTCTTAAAAAGTGAAACCTGGTGTAAATTTTTGGTTGAAGCATTGCGAGGCTAGTTTTTGTTTTACTGCCCTTTTCTGCTTTTGTCGGTTGTTCTCTGCTCAGGCTGTTAAGGTCGGACTTATTGCTTGTTATATCAATTAGCGAGCCTTCGCTCTGAGTTGTTTGCCTGGTTTTGGTCGGTGGCTCTTCTCTTGTGAGAGCTTTCGGCGATCTTTTGCGTTTGTTTGTACGTTTGTTTGCCCCCCCTTTATTCGTGGGGCACTCCCGAACACGTCCTGATCTCATATCACCAAGGCAGGTCGCATCCGTTGTCACCCAGTAGCCAAGTGATCAGCGGCCTGGAAAATGTGGTTTTGGAATATTGCCTTCCTGCATAGCCTCAGGGGTCAGGTGCTCTGACTGGTACTTGGCAACCAACAGGTCTGATGAGGCTTCCAACGGTCGAAGTTCCTGCCACAAGCCTCTTGCTATTGCTGCCTAGTGCCTGTCATAGGTTCTCTGTCTGTCGCGGCTCTTCCACCACCGAGCCTTCCACAGCTGAACTTTCTCTGCAAGCCCTGCCTCAATGCCTCAGCGCCTCCGCTCCTTTGGCTTGCGGTGGCTTTCCTTAAAACCCCGCTTCACCAAGCTTTCTCCAAGCCCTCCACAATAATGACGTCTTGCTGCAATCAGAGCGGCTCCTTTGTTCTCTACCCCAAACGCGACTCCAAAGCAGTGATACAGTGCTGTTTGAGACACACACAACAACACGCTACAGAGACCGGGGTCTCACAGCTCTCACAGTGCTTGCAGTGCTTGCAGTGTTCCCGGTTCAAATAGTTCCTGCAGAGCACTCGTGCCAGCTACACAGCTGCACTGCCACACAGATTTTACAGTTCTTTTTTTTACAGTTTTACAGTTTTTTTCTATGCCACGGTGCACTGTGCCGCCAGGATCGATGCTGCCACTGCTTCTCCCTGCCGTGCTCAGAGCTCAGAGCCGGCGGTTACACAGCTTGTCAGCTTCCCCCCGTGCTGCCTCAAAGCAGCCTCTCACCTCCTCTCCTTCTCCGGGCTGGCTCTGCGGCTTCGCTGCTCCGCGGCTCTCGGCTCTGCGGCTTCAAAGCTCCAAGGCGGCACCGAAGCTCTCCAGAGCCCCAATCCTCTTGCATCAGCCGTAGGTTTTTTACAGCTGACCGCCTCCATAGCTGTTCCTCTTCTTGCGGCTGCGCAGCTGCTCGTGGTCCGTGGCGTGGTGCGGCGGTTTGCTGTGGCTGTAGCGTCCGCTGCACTCCGCTCTCTACTGCTACTGCTCTCTAATTGACAACGAGGCAAAATATTTTGCAGGCATCCTTCTTGAAGAGCTGAGGGCCTGGGCAACAGAGAAATCCTTAATACCGGCAAACCAGACAGGCTTTGCCAAATCAGTAGGCACAATGACTAATATTTTGTGCATGGGCATGCTCATAGACAAGGCAGAATCTAACAAAATGCCCATTCATTTCTGCTTCATTGACTATAAGGCCGCCTTCGACCATATAAACCGGAACCTTTTATGGTCTGAACTGAACAATTGGGGGATATCGAGACCACTTTTGAACCTGCTAATCAACCTCCACACAGAGACCTGGGTACAGATAAAGGTGGGGGACGGATCTGTTTTGTCCAGGCGCATACAGACCAACAAGGGCCTGAAACTGGGTTGCGTTCTGGCCCCCACCCTATTTAACTTGTTCCTAAGCGATCTGGTCCCCATTTTAAATGGTTGTTACTCCCACGCTCCGAAGTTAGGGGGACTGCATCTACCTTGTCTACTATATGCTGATGATATTGTGCTCATAAGTTATACCAAGGTAGGACTTCAACATCTCCTGAATGCAACACAATGCTACTCAGACAAAAATGAGCTTACAATAAACCTTGAAAAAACACAGACAATGACCATCAGCAGAAAAAAAAGGAAACCAACATCATGGTACTGGAACAAGACAAGAATTGGAGATACCCCAACATATAAATACTTAGGAGTGAAAATTGACAACAGCGGGCAGTTCTCCGCCCAGAGAACGAGTATACGAGGGAAAGGGTTATCTCTGGCAATTTCGCTGAAGTCTCTAAACCTCAAACTTTCTGGCCCCTCACTTCTGCCCCTGACGCAAGTAATCCGTGCTAAACTTCTCCCAACAATTACCTACGGGAGCGAAGCACTTAGAGGAAGGGATGCCAAGATCCTTGATAACACAATAACAGCCGCCTACAGAATCATCTTCAGCCTGCCCAAACAAACCTCACCAGCTCAAATCAGGCTAGAATTTGGCACCGAGCAACAGCTCCTAGCAAGGCAGGGAGCCTACATGATAGCATGGGACAAAGTGAGGAAGTCAAAACAGGGAACATTAAATGAATATTTGTGGAGTGAGTTAGTACAACATCCGTCCTCAGCAGTAGCCAAGTTCCTACTGGACAGCCGGACGAACACAGGACTAGAGCAGCTCTGGGACACCCCAGTAAATCATATAACTTTTAAAAAATTTGGTCAAGAAATCGATCAAACAGCTATCATGGGTCCAAGATAAGGCAGCCCTCTCCAAAAGAACACATGGTTGGATGACGCTAAATACGTACATTACTATGGCACCACAGAGCTACCTTGGCGAGGGATACTCCAAATCTGTCAAAATGCGTTTTTTAAAGCATAGGCTGGGCCTGCTACCCTGTATTCAAAATTTCCCGTGTTGGATTAAAATAAAAGTTGATCCCCTTTGTCGGCTATGTGGCTTGGGGCAAGAAGACATGCTGCACTTGATATGCTCTTGCGAGAAATTACATGATGAACGGAAACACTTGTTGAAACAACATTTCAATCGGCAAGGAATCCGCACACGAAGGAAGGCAGTCCTTGCTTGTTTTTCTCCCCATGACTCTCGCCTGAGCTGTAGCTTCGTAAAATTTATGAAGGCAGTGGAAAAAAAGATGCCTGAAATAAATCTATAACGGCCTCTGCACTATTGACCTAATCCCGCTTGCCGAATGACGTTACTGATTCAAAGAGCTTATGGGGACATTAGGAAAGCAGAAATATTTTATAATTACAAAGCTGAACTTATAATTTATTTATCAACTGATTGGTTACAAAGTTGCTGCATGCACATCCGAACCAAGGAAATGTGAATGTTTTATTCTCTTTTATTACAATTGTACCTTTATAATTCTCTGTTTTTAACCTATTCTTGTATTGCAATGGTTTTAAGTAACTATGCGAAATAAATTATTACATCTACGTGGTGTGATATATCTTTGCATTGAAGGGATTTTCTCCCTTCTGCGCACGAGTGCCAGAAATGGCCGCTTCAAACCTCACATGCTCACGCTTATGCTGCAGCTTGTACTAAGCTTGTTTGTCTTGCTTAACCACTAATTTATTTATTTATTTATTTATTTATGCGACTTTTAAAGCGCGCAACTACCCGTGGGTGTCTCGGCGCTATAGAAAAAATGCAAAAGTTAAAATAAAGTAATGGGCTTAGAATAGAGACAAGTGGATTACAGTGCATTCATTTATTTTTGTATTCTAATATGTTTCTCTTTAACTTTGCTGATAGCTCGTACTTTGGGCCTGAATACTGTCACATCCTCCATCTTGGGCGATGTTGCGCAAGCGGACTCAAACTCCGAATTTGCAGAAGCATTGGCATTGAACCTCAGCCAGCACTCTTCTTACCCACGATGATCCTGGGAACCTGCTCATCTGACCTCTAGAGAGGAAGCTACCAAATACAATGTATTCAAAATGTGTACCAATATTGCTGGGTGGAATCAAAGTGCATGGGAAAAAAAATGATGGGCGGTAACCAAAATCAATTGAAACCAATATTGAAATGATCTCATCTTCGTATGGTGTGATGACCTCTCCTCGTCTTTCCAACAATCAATGAAGGGGAACACATAGATTTGCAACATTTAGGGGTGATACATTGCCCTCAAAATGGTATAACTAAGGTAGGTTTCGATAGAGAAATTGTCCGACTTGTCTGAATAGCTGACCTGTCACTGACCCAACGCGCTTAATAGGCGATCGAGAGCAGAGGTGCTGGCGGAGCACTCTGTCAGAAGAATCGATTACCCAAACGGGGTACTAATTGGCTTATCCTAGTGAAAGGGGTGTAATGCTGGCGTTGCACTTAGAGGAGGTCACCTGTCCTGATCTGAACCTGTCTTGTCCATTGGGCACCTGATTAGTCGGGAGCCTGGCCCTGGTCTTTTTGCCCCAGCCTGTGACCAAGATTGGTCATTGCACCATCCTAGGTAAAAATAATCCATGTGGTATGTCCTTGTGCTATCTCCCTTTCTCACCCTTCCCAGGTACCAATGTTTAAAGGTGTTACTGTGATTTCGTACAAACTTTATGTCCTACTGGTTATATTCTTGCTTGTAACATTTTTTGTCACAAGATTGTGGTTTTTCTCACTTTGACTCAGAAAACCTTTCATAGATAAATCTTTTAAAACTTCTTCCCGAGTCTGTGGTTTATTACAGGAACGGTAAATGTATTTATAGATACTGCCTATTTAAACTCAACTCCCTTTTCGATCCCTAGGACTTATAGTAAAGGTGACAAAGATTGGTAAGTCATGGCTTACAGGTATAAGTCCTAAAAAGACTCAAAGTACTGATAGGGTGATTACTTTAGTAATGAGTTAGGCAGGACTGCTACTTCAAAGTGTGAATGTTGTATGGGCCCAGGTGAGTATGGTAATATTGAGCTAGTTGGTCCCTGCGCACTCTATCATATTCCTTGCAGTTTGCATGCAGCTTTTCATGATAGTTAATAGCTCACTCACTGTTTTATGTTAGGATTTTAACTTATAAACTGCAAGTAAAAAAAGGATCTCTCAGACACAAACAGTAAACCACTGATCTATTTACATTATATGCACTTTGTGATCTGCATGGTACACGTTCTTTGCAGCAAGCATATTAACCCTCTTTGCTACCTTCCGATGAGTCAAAACTTCCACTAGACAAAATCCCGATCTCTCTCCAGGAAGAACATTAATCACGGGAACTATCTTGGCATTTTAATTGTTGCCTGAAAATTGCTGGATGCAAGGAACAGAGCAGCAGTTCTTTTAAAACCATAATCTTCTTACAAACAGGGCGCTCCCACCAAAGGTTAGCGCCCTGTGCGGTGGCACCTGTTGCCCCACTGTAGAGCCGGCCCGCTGCCAAGTAGAACAAGCATTTACAATGCAATGGTCTCGGCATCATTAAAGGTAGAGCTATTAGCATTGCTCATGACATTTCTTTTTTTTTCTTTAAATCATAAATAAATGGCATTGTCATTTACATTGTCAATACACAGCACTCTGCACTCAACAGCACACACCACTCTGCACTCAACAGCACACACCACTCTGCACCTGCACTCACTACTCTGCCCTCACTACTCTGCCCTCACTACTCTGCACTCTGCCCTCACTACTCTGCACTCTGCCCTCACTACTCTGCACTCTGCACTCTGCCCTCACTACTCTGCCCTCACTACTCTGCCCTCACTACTCTGCACTCTGCCCTCACTACTCTGCCCTCACTACTGTGCCCTCACTACTGTGCCCTCACTACTGTGCCCTCACTACTCTGCCCTCACTACTCTGCACTCACTACTCTGCACTCACTACTCTGCACTCTGCCCTCACTACTCTGCCCTCACTACTCACTACTCTGCCCTCACTACTCTGCCCTCACTACTCTGCCCTAACTACTCTGCCCTAACTACTCTGCCCTCACTACTCTGCCCTCACTACTCTGCACTCTGCCCTCACTACTATGCCCTCACTACTCTGCCCTCACTACTCTGCCCTCACTACTCTGCCCTCACTACTCTGCACTCACTACTCTGCACTCACTACTCTGCACTCACTACTCTGCACTCACTACTCTGCCCTCACTACTCTGCCCTCACTACTCACTACTCTGCTCTCACTACTCTGCCCTCACTACTCTGCACTCACTACTCTGCACTCACTACTCTGCCCTCACTACTCTGCCCTCACTACTCTGCCCTCACTACTCTGCCCTCACTACTCTGCCCTCACTACTCTGCCCTCACTACTCTGCACTCTGCCCTCACTACTCTGCCCTCACTACTCTGCCCTCACTAATCTGCACTCACTACTCTGCACTCACTACTCTGCACTCACTACTCTGCACTCTGCCCTCACTACTCTGCCCTCACTACTCTGCACTCTGCCCTCACTACTCTGCACTCTGCCCTCACTACTCTGCCCTCACTACTCTGCACTCTGCCCTCACTACTCTGCCCTCACTACTCTGCACTCTGCCCTCACTACTCTGCACTCACTACTCTGCACTCTGCCCTCACTACTCTGCACTCACTACTCTGCACTCACTACTCTGCACTCACTACTCTGCACTCACTACTCTGCACTCTGCCCTCACTACTCTGCCCTCACTACTGTGCCCTCACTACTCTGCCCTCACTACTCTGCCCACTCTGCCCTCACTACTCTGCCCTTACTACTCTGCCCTCACTACTCTGCCCTCACTACTCTGCCCTCACTACTCTGCCCTCACTACTCTGCACTCTGCCCTCACTACTCTGCCCTCACTACTCTGCCCTCACTACTCTGCCCTCACTACTCTGCCCTCACTACTCTGCACTCACTACTCTACACTCACTACTCTGCACTCACTACTCTGCACTCACTACTCTGCACTCTGCCCTCACTACTCTGCCCTCACTACTCTGCACTCTGCCCTCACTACTCTGCACTCTGCCCTCACTACTCTGCACTCTGCGCTCACTACTCTGCGCTCACTACTCTGCCCTCACTACTCTCCCTCACTACTCTGCCCTCACTACTCTGCCCTCACTACTCTGCCCTCACTACTCTGCACTCTGCCCTCACTACTCTGCCCTCACTACTCTGCACTCTGCCCTCACTACTCTGCACTCTGCCCTCTGCCCTCACTACTCTGCCCTCACAACTCTGCCCTCACAACTCTGCCCTCACAACTCTGCCCTCACTACTCTGCCCTCACTGCTCTGCACTCTGCCCTCACTACTCTGCCCTCACTACTCTGCCCTCACTACTCTGCCCTCACTACTCTGCCCTCACTACTCTGCACTCACTACTCTGCCCTCACTACTCTGCACTCACTACTCTGCACTCACTACTCTGCACTCACTACTCTGCACTCTGCCCTCACTACTCTGCACTCACTACTCTGCACTCTGCCCTCACTACTCTGCCCTCACTACTCTGCCCTCACTACTCTGCACTCTGCCCTCACTACTCTGCACTCTGCCCTCACTACTATGCCCTCACTACTCTGCCCTCACTACTCTGCACTCTGCCCTCACTACTCTGCCCTCACTACTCTGCACTCTGCCCTCACTACTATGCCCTCACTACTCTGCCCTCACTACTCTGCACTCTGCCCTCACTACTCTGCCCTCACTACTCTGCCCTCACTACTCTGCCCTCACTACTCTGCCCTCACTACTGTGCCCTCACTACTCTGCACTCACTACTCTGCACTCACTACTCTGCACTCTGCCCTCACTACTCTGCCCTCACTACTCTGCCCTCACTACTCTACCCTCACTACTCTACCCTCACTACTCTGCACTCTGCCCTCACTACTCTGCCCTCACTACTCTGCACTCACTACTCTGCACTCACTACTCTGCACTCTGCCCTCACTACTCTGCCCTCACTACTCACTACTCTGCCCTCACTACTCTGCCCTCACTACTCTGCACTCACTACTCTGCACTCACTACTCTGCACTCACTACTCTGCACTCACTACTCTGCCCTCACTACTCTGCACTCTGCCCTCACTACTCTGCACTCTGCCCTCACTACTCTGCCCTCACTACTCTGCCCTCACAACTCTGCCCTCACAACTCTGCCCTCACTACTCTGCCCTCACTACTCTGCCCTCACTACTCTGCCCTCACTACTCTGCCCTCACTACTCTGCACTCACTACTCTGCACTCACTACTCTGCACTCACTACTCTGCACTCACTACTCTGCACTCACTACTCTGCACTCTGCCCTCACTACTCTGCACTCACTACTCTGCACTCACTGCTCTGCCCTCACTACTATGCCCTCACTACTCTGCACTCTGCCCTCACTACTCTGCACTCTGCCCTCACCACTCTGCACTCTGCCCTCACTACTCTGCACTCTGCCCTCACTACTCTGCACTCTGCCCTCACTACTCTGCCCTTACTACTCTGCCCTCACTACTCTGCACTCTGCCCTCACTACTCTGCCCTCACTACTCTGCCCTCACTACTCTGCACTCTGCCCTCACTACTCTGCCCTCACTACTCTGCCCTCACTACTCTGCCCTCACTACTCTGCAATCACTACTCTGCACTCACTACTCTGCACTCAGCCCTCACTACTCTGCCCTCACTACTCTGCACTCTGCCCTCACTACTCTGCCCTCACTACTCTGCCCTCACTACTCTGCCCTCACTACTCTGCACTCACTACTCTGCACTCTGCCCTCACTACTCTGCCCTCACTACTCTGCCCTCTGCCCTCACTACTCTGCCCTCACTACTCTGCCCTCACTACTCTGCACTCACTACTCTGCACTCACTACTCTGCACTCACTACTCTGCACTCACTACTCTGCACTCACTACTCTGCACTCACTACTCTGGACTCACTACTCTGCACTCTGCCCTCACTACTCTGCCCTCACTACTCACTACTCTGCCCTCACTACTCTGCCCTCACTACTCACTACTCTGCCCTCACCACTCTGCCCTCACCACTCTGCCCTCACCACTCTGCCCTCACCACTCTGCCCTCACCACTCTGCGCTCACCACTCTGCGCTCACCACTCTGCGCTCACCACTCTGCACTCACTACTCTGCACTCACTACTCTGCACTGTGCACTCACTACTCTGCACTCTGCACTCACTACACACACGATAACGGCAAGTTACCCGGGCTGTGCCCAGAGGCATTAAAGTCTTTGACAGGTGCTGGGCACACTCACTTGCCTGAGCTCGTGGTTACCTTCCACTGCAGGCTGCACACTGCACCACTGTGCCAAGAATGCCCACTGCTACCTTTTACCAGCACCCACTGCCTATTGGGGGCATTACACTGGCCCTGTACTTTTTAACTAGTTCGGGACTAGTAGGCAAAACGCACTTTTCCAAAGCTGCTTCATGTTCATAGTCAAAGGCGACCAAAGCGCTGCGAGGCACAGTGGACTACCCTTACAAACTAATACATTTTAAGAATGTAAAGCTCTTGCACCAAAAGGCGTATGCCTACCAGGTGGCATTCACTACATAAACGCTCATAAATTCACTACAAAATAAATAAAAAAGTATGTTCGAGGCATGTGGGCTGCTGAATTCATATCTGTGCATAGTCCGCCACCTAGTGTTGGGTCCGGATGATTGCACATTGTTGTCCTGGAAGAGTCTTCGAAGTATCACGAGATAGGTGGCTCCTCCCCTGGACTACAGTGCGCATGGGCATCGCCTCCATCCCCAGATTGTTTTTTTCCGCCATCGGGTTCGGATGTGTTTTCGGTTCCCTCTATCGGGACCGATAGTTTGTTCTACTTTCACTCGAGGCCAAAAGGTCTTTAGGCTGGGCGTCGGTATAGTTGCGTTCGGGTTTCTTACTGACTCTCAGCTCCGATCTCCTACTGCCCCTCCACGTGCTTTCGACGCGGACGGGCCTACACTACACACTTGCTATGGAGCGGACGCCATTCAAGAAGTGTCCGCTGTGTCACTCAAAATATTCGCACCTTGACGTGCACCCCGTGTGCAATACATGCTTGTCACCGGATCACCGTGAGGACACTTGCATGGCGTGTTCGAAATTTAGGAGTAAGAAAACTTTGAAGATTCGCCGGGCTAATCGGCTCCAGGCTCAATTGTCGGCTTCGGCACCCCCACCTGATGACATCTTCCAGGAATCGGTTGAGGGAGAAGACGACGTACAAGAATCGGACTCTGGCCCCGCGTCCGAAGAAGAGACCGGCGACGCGGGTGATGAGGCCTATGACGAAGTCTCCGACGAGGTAGGGGACGACGACCGGGCTTGTCCCGCAATGGGTGATAGCTCGGACGAAGAGCATCCCCAACAAGACTCCGGGGTTACTCCCCGTTATACGGCCCAGGTCGAGGGATCGCCTTCGGGCCTTACCCAAGATCTAACAACCAGTCCTACGTCCCCGCCTCCGGGCCCGGTCACGGACATTTCTAACAAGAAACCGAAAGTGAAGCCAACTGGTCTCGCACCCTCGGATGCGAAACCGAAACCAAAAGTGGCGCTGGTGAAAAAGGTTCTGGAGGCGTCAACTTCCGCGAAACCAAAAATGGCCGACTTGAAGAGCCACGCCAAAATGGCTGACCAGAAGAGCCGCGCCAAAATGGCCGACCCGAAGCCATCTGGGTCGGCGCCGAAGGTGAAGGCATCCGACGCGGCGGCGTCGGCACCGAAAGGGGTCGCGGACCCGAAGACGGCTTCTAAAAAGCGTCACGCCGACAGTGCGCCAGGCCATGGGGCGTCGGCGCCGAAGAAGAGGCTTACCGTCGAACACGCTCTCGAAGACGAAGAGTCGCTAGAGTCGTTTCAGCCCTCGGCATCCCTTACAAAGAAGGTGGGAGAATCCTTACGGCGGATCCAGCAGTCTGTGGTTCCCAGCCAGGACCCTGTGGTGCCTAGGCCCACGACGAAGCCTGCCAAGGAACAAACGCCCATTCGTTTTACCCTTCCTCCCAAGTCGGCGCCGAAGGCCTTCGCGCCTAAGCAGAGCGGACACTCTCGGGAAATATTGACGCCGAAGGCTGCCTTGGTGGTGTCAAAGCTTCGGCTCCAGCCGCTCGCGGTGGAGGAACGTCGTGAGGTGCACATCGACGCCAACACCGGAAAATTGTCGCTCCTCAAACGGAAGATTACATCGGAGCCGGCCTTGGAACCTTTTAAGATTCCTCTCAAGAGCAAAAAGTACTCTGCGGACTCTTCGGCTCTGATGGAACCACTGTCTCCACAAGCCCTGGAACACTCGCCGGCCCATTCCCCCGTGCCTGATGTCGACGAGGAAGAGGCCGAGTACACCTATCCTGCGTACTCGGATCCGGACGAGGAGCAGGTGCCCTGGACAGCAGGAGACGACACAAACGACCCGCAGTCGGGGCAGGACACTCAACTTTTCGCCGCAAAGACGTCCCCGACAGAGGACTCGGCGGCATTCAATGCATTAATAGAGAGAGCTGCGGCGAACCATGACGTCGAGCTGCACTCAGACCCAGTGGATGCAGACTTTTTGGTCGACACCTTCTCGGTAGCCGAAAAGCAAGTCAAGACACTACCAATGCTTAAAGGGGTGCTGAAGCATGCACAGGAGGTGTTCAAGGAGCCCACCCGGGCGCGGGTGGTCAATCCTCGCATCGACAGGAAGTATAAAGCGGCGCCCACGGATCCCACTTATATTAAGGGACACTTGCCATTGGACTCCCTGGTGGTTTCCAACGCTCGAAAAAGGGCAAATTCGCAAACGACTGGTGACGCTCCTCCCCCTGACAAAGAATCCAAAATCTTTGAGGCATCAGGCAAACGCATTGCTGCGCAGGCAGCAAACATCTGGAGGATCTCTAACACTCAAGCCCTGCTCGCACGTTATGATAGGGCCCATTATGACACATTAGAGGCCATCCTTCAACACTTGCCTGACCAATATAAAGAGGCGGGGGAGATGCTCATTCAGGAGGGTAAACTCATTACGAATGCGTCCATCAAATGTGCCCTAGATGTGGCAGACACTGCCTCCAGGGCTATCAATACAAGTGTTTTACTTAGACGTCATGCCTGGCTTCGAATTTCAGGGTTCAAACCCGACATACAGACCACAATATTGGGGCAAACAGTGAATCCTGACCATCTGTTCGGCCCAGAGGTGGATGCCTCCCTAGAAAAAATGAAAAAGGATACTGAAACTGCCAAATCTATGGGAGCTTTACAAAGCCAGCAGTTTCGGGGTGGTTCTTTTCGCCGCTCCAATTCAAGAGGCACCTCAAGGGGACAGGCATCCCAATCCACACAATACTACAAGGGTAGCTCCCAGTCCTCGTATAACAACAACAAGGGCAGGGGTGGCTACAGAGGCAACAATATCAAAGGCAGGGGACGTGGAAACAATGCATCCAGGTCCACCACCACCAACAAGCAGTGACGTCTTGTCACTTCCCCCCGATCACACGACACCTGTCGGGGGGAGACTCCAACAGTTCCTGCCGGCGTGGAGATCCATCACCACGGACAGGTGGGTGAGGTCTCTTATCCAGTACGGGTACTGTCTAGAACTTACGTCCATTCCACCGGACATACCGCCAAGAAGCCGTGCTATGTCCGACGAGCACTTGACCTTGTTGCAGCAAGAAGTTCTGGTCATGCTGCAAAAAGGGGCAATAGAGCTCGTTCCATTGCAAGAACGGGGAACGGGGGTTTACTCCCTGTATTTTCTGATCCCCAAAAAGGACGGATCACTCAGGCCGATCCTGGACCTCAGGCCCCTGAACTGGTACATCAACTCGGAGCACTTCCATATGCTCACATTGCAGCAGGTGCTTCCCCTGCTTCAACAGGGGGACTTCCTAGCAACGCTGGATCTGAAGGATGCCTATTTTCATATTCCCCTGCATCCTTCCCACAGAAGGTATCTCAGATTCAAGATTTTAGACCAGCATTACCAGTTCAGAGTCCTGCCGTTCGGGGTCACCACGGCACCGAGAGTGTTTACAAAATGCCTAGCGACTGTGGCGGCGCACCTCCGTCGCCAGCACGTCCATGTCTTTCCATACCTAGACGATTGGCTTATTCAGGCAAAGACGGAACAGCAGTGCGTAGACCACGTGTCACGCACCATTCACCTCCTGCACGATCTGGGATTCTCTCTGAACTACCCAAAGTCCCATCTCCAGCCCGCCCACGTGCGACAGTATCTGGGCGCGACAATCAACACTCTGGCAGCCACTGCGCAGCCAAATTCAGTGAGAATCGCCAGTATCCAGGCGCTGATCCAACGATTCAGACCCCAACACTCGCTTCCAGCGAGGGTGTTTATGCAGTTGATAGGCATGATGGCCTCCTGCATCTCCATTGTCCCGCACGCGAGACTGCATATGCGTCCGCTTCAGGAGTGCCTTGCACGTCAGTGGACTCAGGCTCATGGGCAACTGACAGACCTAGTGTTGGTGAGCGGTCGGGCGTACAACTCTCTGCATTGGTGGAATCCACAAAACCTTTGCAAGGGCCGACCATTCCAAGAGCCGGTCCCACAGATCATCCTGACGACGGACGCCTCTCTCCAGGGATGGGGAGCGCATGTACTCCACTACACTGTGCAGGGACTATGGACACTTCAGCAAAGGAAGATGCACATCAATGTGTTGGAACTGATGGCAATCTTCATGGCCCTAAAGGCGTTCAAAGTACATCTGTGCAACAAGGTCGTGTTGATCCGGACGGACAACATGACGGCCATGTACTACATCCAGAAGCAGGGAGGTACACACTCTCCACAGCTGTCTCATCTGGCTCAGAGCATGTGGAAGTGGGCCATTCAGAGGAACATCTTCCTCATGGCAGAGCATCTCCCGGGCAAGGACAATCAAATGGCGGATCTGCTCAGCAGGCACAGCCATCAGATGCACGAGTGGGAGATACATCCATCAGTACTCCAACCGTACTTCCAAAGGTGGGGTCATCCAGAGATAGACCTGTTCGCCACAAAGGAGAACGCAAAATGCCAAAGCTTCGCCGCCAGATTCCCACACCCCCAATCACAGGGCAATGCGATGTGGATGAACTGGTCAGGCAGATTTGCGTACGCTTTTCCCCCAGCACCTCTGATACCGCTGGTGGCACGCAAGCTCAGGCAGCACTCGATGACTCTCATCCTGGTTGCTCCAACGTGGGCTCGCCAACCATGGTACACCACGTTTCTGGAACTCTCCGTGGTACCGCATCAGAGGCTTCATCTCACTCCCAGCCTTCTGACGCAGAGCCATGGCGACATTCAGCACCCAGATCCGCAACAGCTCAACCTGGCGATCTGGCTCCTGAAGTCCTAGAGTTTGGCTACCTCAATCTTCCTCCCGATTGCATGGACATCATTCGGGAGGCAAGGAAGCCCACTACTAGAGCTTGTTATGCGGCTAAATGGAAGAGGTTTGTCATCTACTGTGTTAACCACGACATTGACCCGCTAGATGCTTCCATTCAGAACATCATCTGTTACCTTTTTCACCTGTATCGATGTAATCTAGCGTACTCTTCCATCCGCATTCACCTGTCTGCTATGGCAGCATACCTCCAGAATAGGCAGCACCTGTCACTCTTTAAGGTCCCTGCTATCAAGGCCTTTCTGGAAGGACTCAAAAGGGTCATTCCACCAAGGACCCCACCAGCTCCAGAATGGAACCTCAATGTGGTTCTTACAAGGCTGATGGGTCCTCCCTTTGAGCCACTGCACTCTTGTGAGCTCCAGTTTTTGACTTGGAAGGTGGCGTTCTTAGTAGCAATTACGTCGCTGCGGAGGGTGAGCGAGCTGCAGGCGCTCACCATCCAAGAACCTTTCTTCCAAATACATGCTAACAAGGTGGTGCTCCGCACTAACCCAAAATTCTTACCCAAAGTAGTCTCACAGTTCCACATGAACCAAACAATTGAAT
This sequence comes from Lissotriton vulgaris, assembly GCF_964263255.1. Taxonomy (NCBI): domain Eukaryota; kingdom Metazoa; phylum Chordata; class Amphibia; order Caudata; family Salamandridae; genus Lissotriton; species Lissotriton vulgaris. The sequence goes on along the minus strand of NC_141693.1, from coordinate 1,345,121,693 downwards.
TGCCAGTGTTTTTCCAAAACCCAGAGACGCTGGCGGAGCGTATGCTCCACACTCTTGATGTGAAAAGGGCCTTGATGTACTATGTGGACAGGACAAAAGATTTCCGCAAAACCAAACAACTCTTTGTTGCTTTTGCCACACATCACAAGGGAAATGCGATCTCCAAAGCGGGGATTGCTAGATGGATAGTAAAGTGCATTCAGATCTGTTACGCTAAAGCTAAGCGCACTCTCACTATCCCACCAAGGGCCCACTCCACTAGGAAGTTGGGGGCCTCTATGGCCTTCCTAGGTAACATTCCCTTAGAAGACATCTGTAGGGCAGCCACATGGTCTACCACACATACCTTCACTAAGCACTACTGTGTAGACGTGCATTCCAGACAGCAGGCAGCTGTTGGTCAGGCTGTTCTAAAAACGCTTTTTCAAACTGCTGCAGCTGGCACGGGCGGCCGCCGTTAATGGAGGGACTGCTATGTATTCTATGCACAGATATGAATTCAGCAGCCCACATGCCTCGAACTGCAAATGCTACTTACCAGTATGCATCTGTTCTTGGCATGTAGGGCTGCTGACATTCATATCGCCCACCCTCCTCCCCGGCGCCTGTAGCAGCTGCAGTATTTATTCATATACACATATGCTCATAGCATGGTCATCACTCACTTTCTTCACTCCATCTCTGCCAATGGCTAAAAACAATCTGGGGATGGAGGCGATGCCCATGCGCACTGTAGTCCAGGGGAGGAGCCACCTATCTCGTGATACTTCGAAGACTCTTCCAGGACAACAATGTGCAATCATCCGGACCCAACACTAGGTGGCGGACTATGCACAGATATGAATGTCAGCAGCCCTACATGCCAAGAACAGATGCATACTGGTAAGTAGCATTTGCATTAGGTGGACTGTTTAATCCCCTCTGGACAATCCAGTGCCTTGACATGTTTGAATGGCTATACTTTCATGCAAAAACATTCTCAAGTAAATTGCTTCTACACGCTGAACTGAATGGTCTGATTTTGTTACATATAGCAATTAACAGTCTACCCAACTTTGTTTCTAAAAAACACCTCTTTATTGAAGCGGATCGTAATGCTCGGCACATGACAGCAATTTGCCCAGGAACGCACTTTCAAATGCATTTTGTTTGAATGAATGCAGTTGTGAAATAAGTAGACTGTTATAATCGATGTCGTGATGCTCAAGCAGTAGTTTATTTTTGATTCTGGCTGCTTCCGAGTTGTCAGTGTAGGCAGTGGCCATAACAATGGTACAATTGGGTTGCGTAGTAATTTAACCAGGTGAATAACTGAAAAGTTGCGGGCGCCGCATAAGAAAGATTTTGAGCACCGGGACTTATTTTTCTACAAATTAAGCACTGCTTACACTGTGGCATGGAGTCATCCTGCTCAGCTCTCGGCCTCCCGCGCGCGCCACTCCAGGCATATGTTTTCAATTATCTCCGTCGTGATGGCGAGATAATTCAAGATATATGGCCTTCTGCTTTTAAGACCATGCCTTTCACGTCTGCCCTACACGGAAAGAAAACACAAGAAAAGCACGAACGCGCGCCATTCACTGCAGACTGGTGAACGCGCCCACAACATCTGCATTACATTATCGCGGCACCCTGACAGCTCCTAATTGAAATTAATGCACTGCTGTGCGCGTAACCACACAGAAAATGCCAACATGGCGACCGACAAATTACATTAAGCCTATCGCGTCAAGGATAATAAAAACACAGCACAGCGAAGACGAATCACTATGCAGATGCCAAAAAAACGCGCGCGCACTAAGGAATGTGGCAGCCCGGACCCCTAAAGAAACTTTTTTTTTTTTTATAACATAAGAGCTCGGAGCTCCGCCTCCCCTGCTGACGCAGGGTTGACGTAGGCCGAGCCCTAAAAAGCTTCAGCTCTGCCCCATAGGTATGAAGCTAAAACTGAGAGCCCCCTGACAGATGTCCTCACCCCTGACCCTGTAAAATCACCTTTGCAGTATGAATATTGTATATCTATAACGTTGGTTGCGGTCTCATGCTTCCCACCCATAGGTCGAATGTTAAGTGAAGTCCATCATGGTGTCATCAGGGTGACCTTGAGGTGATGTTGACTGGCCTCCTGTGAATATTGTATCTCATCTTCCAAAGTTGCGAGTGCAGAGACTGAACCATCTGGGCCCTCAAGAAGGTCACCTGCATGGTGGGTACCAATCGCTTTTACAGTCCATATTCTGGCTCATTGTCAGCATTCTGAACCTGGTTCTGATGCATCTTTTGTGCTGCTAAAGTATTGGAACAGCCTGCCAATCCTAATCTGCTTTTTAGTCTAATTTTATAACCATTTTGCATTTCATGAAGCTGTTGAAGTTTGGATCTTCCGCTATAACTTCGTCAGTTGAATAAATGAACCTATCTATTTCACGGAGCTTGTTGTTACAGATTTATAGTGCCAGGATACCTCAAGGGTGACAGTTTGTGTTGTATAAATAATGTTTTGCGTAACATGGTATAATTATCGCTAAGCCATTAGAAGCAGCCCTCTTTTCCACCCAGCTCAGGGACTAGCTTAAGTATTAGGCCTCTGTCTAAGTAATTAAGGAGGCGAGTGACAATTAGACAGGGCCTGCTATAGAGCCTAGAGGAGAATGTCTGGATTCCTTCAGTCATTAAAAACCTTCAGCTCTACCACCTAAATCAACCGTTTTTCCAGAATATTATGGCCACTGTGGTATGCACTTTCTCCAGCAATACAACAATTCAAAGGTTGTTCCTTGTAGAGCAGCGTTCTAAATCTTCTGCTCTACGATCAGGGAAGTGCTCTCTCTGTTAAGTCCCTTGCATAAAGTCAGAGACCCTTATACTGCAAGCTAGCCTTGCAGCACGTGAGTCATCATCTATCCTCTTCTGTAGTGCCACCAGACTCAGACCCACGCCAGTGTTGACCTTGTCTCCACTCTCAGGGCACCACTTGCCGGACCAACTTCTCTCCAGTAGTTGTGGGCTCGACCTTGGCACCAGAAAAAACACAATACAGCACTATACTGGTTCCTGAAGCCCACACAAAGCATCTGTTTGTACCCCCACAGCATGGCTAAAATATTTTGACCACCCAGGGTTCATATGATGTTGGATGAACACTGGGACTGTAGTCCAGTGGAAGAGCTCTGAAAACGTTCTGCCTACTCCGTCATCATTTTTTAGCCACCCAAAGCAAAACTCAGTTGAAGGGATTCAGTTTGGAAGGGCCTAGAGTTGCAAATTCTGGTGGCTCAGCCATAGTTCATTTGAGATTTTTTCTGTAAACGTTCTAAAAGTGTTTGTAGAAATGGGCAGAGATTGCTGTTTTATAAATTTAATGAAGATGGGCTTGATGGAGAATTGGTTTTATAGGTAACTAATCTTTTTTGCTGCATGTGTATTGTATAAGAATGGAACAGCAGCACGGGCCACTTTGGGAAAAACATCACCCTTTTAAAGAAAATGTTACAAAGTGTACTATATTAACAAGCGAAGGAACTCTTTCTTGAATAATATTTGTTATTGTGATTGTGTTATAGCTTAATGAACATGGAGAAACCTTTTAAACTCTTCTCATTACCCCGGCTCAGTGGTACCCAGGTATCTGCAGTGAAACCACAGACAGTTTCAGGAGAAAGATGTTTTCAGGTAAACAGTTTAGCTTTTACTGTAGAAACTTGTCTTCAATTTTAAAAATAGTTGTGATTTTCGGAGAAAGCTGATAGAATTGCTATATATATATATACATATATATATACATATATATATATATATATATATATATATTTTTTTTTTTTTTTCTTTCACAAAAGCCTTTTTAAGTTTCTTCAAAAAAGCAATCTCGAGCCCAGCTTCATTAGCGTGAGACAAAATGTGTTTATGGTGTTTACTGCTTGCTATTCTGATATAAAGCATGGGAATCTATGAAAGTTCCAATACTGGGGCAAGAAAACAAGTTACTTACCTGTAACTTTGGTTCCCCAGTATTGGTAACTTTCATAGATTCCCATGCGCCCACCCACCTCCCCGAGGAAAGCTCAGCCTTCAGCAAGTATGGTGTCTAGCACACTACGGCTACGAAAATCTGAGGCTCTGAGGTTCCTTCAGGAAGGTTCTAAGGGTGAGGCTCTTCTGATTGGCTGACGCCTAGAGTTTGGTCTCTTTTACAAAAAGAGGCTGATTTGTTACAAAAGGGAATGAGGCCTATGCCCTTCCTTTCTCTTTTGTGCCTACTACTATGATATTTTTTATTACCGAGACTCCCAGTCCGACGACGGGGAATGATACAAAGCATGGGAATCTATGAAAGTTACCAATACTGGGGAACCAAAGTTAAAGGTAAGTAACTTGTTTTCTTCACTTATAAAGACATCCTTCTGACTTATGCAAACAATTGATTATACTTACATTTACTCACCTACACACTTATAAAAACACCACTTCATCTATTTATATAGATAGTAACTCACACTTAGTGTGTTATAAAATCACTATTACAAGTATACAGTTATCCATATAGTGACTCATACAATCACTAAGTATTAGGCACACTTAATTAGATATAACTGTCACATACACTGCCTTTTTTTTCAAGTTTAATGGAGATGTACCATTGAGAGAAATATTTCATCACCACCACACCCATAAACACATACACTCACTGAAACAACTGTTATAACATGTAGTCTTAACCTCATATACCTACTGAATGAACCATTCACACATTTTTTGGCAATAATACACCCCCCCAAACCACATAGACATTAATTTACCCATACAAATACTTAGTTAAGAAACCAATAACAAATATAGTCTTTAACATAGCAATTAAGACAAAGCAATAAAGACTTTCACACAGTTTAGTATCTACACATTATATATAGTGAGACTATACAAATTAGTCAAGGAAACAATCAATGACACTGTTATTAAATCCACCATCCACACATGTATATTTATATATCCACTCATTCTTCAATGCAAAGTAGTGTATTTATAGTACACATTTAAATATCAAAGCAAACCACATTCACTGGATGATGTCATCAGTGATGTCATTTGAGATGTCATCAGTGATGTCATCAGTGATGTCACTGACCATGTCATGAATGATGTAATATGTGACATCATCAGCAGTGGATTGCGGGCGCGCGAGTTATAGTGAGTACAACTAACTATAACGGGGCAATTTCGATGGTTTTGTATGAGTAAAATTTCCAGCTAACTATAACTGGTGTCACCAACACTTAAACCTCTAGCCAGTGGTGGATCCTGAGATTCCAGTCCTGCTTTTTGCACAAACCTGACGAGCCTCGGCGGCAGCAGAAGCAGAGCAGGGGTGGGAGCGGGGGACGCTGAAGAAATCGCTCCTCTACGAACCGCCCGGGCTGCCCCAGCCCCAGCTGCTTACACATTCCTCCGCTGCTGGTTCCCTAATATCCGCGAGATGTGCCCCGAAGCTGCAAGGGGCACACCAACGTGAGCTGCAAGAATCGCTCCACGGCACGCCGGCAAAGGCAAGCGGGTAGCGTGACCACTCCCCCCTCCGCTCTGCATCGGACTGCTTCTGCACCCGTGGGTGGCCGGCGGAGTGCGAGAGTGCATGAGAGCGGGAGAGACCGGCAGCATCGGGCACAGCTTCCGAGCCACGACAAGGTGGTGCAGTGGGAGGCACGACCTGAGACAGCGAAATGAGGGAGACGCTGCAAGTGGAGTAAGAGGAGCCCGGTACTTACCAGGTACCGCATCAACGGCATTGGGCACCGGGCTAGACATAACTCCCAGCAGTCCACCCCCCCACCCCCCCGCGGAAGGAAGCAGCGAAAAAGCAGAAGCGCAAAGCCTAGTTAAAGCAACAGCAGCCGACAGCAACAGGTACCGTCCTTTCCGCCTGGTATCAGGGAGCAGTACTGTCGCGAGCTCCTGGGGAATCCTTGGGGTGCATAGAGTCTTATTGGCAACCTGCCTGTGCGAGGGCCTGGTCAGGCGTGACAGCGAAGCCCAGGCTGCTGTGGTTGGCTCGGCTGGGAAGGCCTATGTGCAGAGGACACAAGGAGTAAACATTGGGACTAAAATCGCCCAAGTCAATAGGGCGAACCTACAAGCGTGAGCGCGGCTGCTGGTAGAGGCGGCCGCTAAGTAAGAGCCCAGGGGGTCTGACAGGCAGTCTGACTAGGTCTGACTGACCTGCGGCCCCTTTGCGCGCTCCGCTCAACCCTAAACGCAGCCAGCTCACATCCAGCCTTCCCACGGACAGAAAACTAGCGAGTCAACCATCATCGCCACTAACGACATGAGGTCAGGCAAGGCCAGGGGGTCTCTGGTAGTCAAACCAAAGCCTACAGCAAAAACAAACGAAAAACAGGGAAATGGGAAGGGGCATAAGAAAAAGAAAAGGAAAATGAGCAGAAACTCGACTACCAGCACGGTGCTGAATCTCTCCGCATCAGATCAGGCACTGGAACTGAGCTATAATGCAACAGAGCAAGGATCCGCAACGGCCTGGATACCAGAGACTGCAGCAAGCACATCTCAAACCGCCAAAAAACTCGATCAACCCAAAATATTCACAAAGTTTGAATTCCTAAAGGATGCGGGTGCAGCAATATTCTCGAGCAACAGGCACCTGTCCGGCCTGCAAACACCACTGCTTCCGGCTGTCTTGGGATCAGCATGCCCTTCGCCACCACTGCTTGCACCCGAAGGCCCGTTGACACAAGGTGGCCCTCCGTCGGATCCTGCGCAGGGCAGCACCGCGGGGCACGAGAGTGCTAGCACTGCTCTGGAGACCTTAAGCGAAAGGAGGAAGTCTTCTAACAGATAACAGAGTACAACAGCAGAGAGATCTTTGCTATTGTCAAAAGCTTTGTGTCTCCTGTCGCAGAGGCTGTTTCCCTCCCGTCCTCTGCACAATGGTGCGAGGAGTTGTCCACTTTTTTTATCACTAAAATAGCGAGGATTCAGCAGGGCCTTTTAGCGTCTCTTCCCGCCGACTGCTCTGCAGCTTGCCTCCGTCCTTCTTTCTGCCCATGCTCTGGACAGCAACTTACGAACTTCGTGCAAATTGCGGAGGGTGCTGTTCTCCCCCTTCTCCAGTCCCTGAAATCCGGCTCTCCAGCCGATCCGGGTCAAGCCCGAGTGCTTTCGGAGGTGGCGGAAACAGTCTGCGCTGAGATCACGCAGATAGTGAATCTCTCCCTGGCTGTGGGCGAGGTTCCTCTAGTTTGGAAACAGGCCAAACTTCTGCCGCTTTTGAAAAAAACGGGACTGGATGTGTCGGTTCCTGGGAATTACCGTCCCATCTCCCATTTACCGGCACTCACGAAAATCTGTGAGAAGGTGGTACTTCAACAATTGGAGAGCTTTGTTGAAACCTCCAACGCCCTCCACCCTGCTCAATCGGGCTTTAGGGCTGCATACAGCACCGAGACGGCCCTGTTGGAGATGACCGAGGCAATTCGGGACTGTTTAGACGGAGGTGGCAGAGCGGTCCTAATTTTATTGGACCTCTCTGCCGCATTCGATACCGTCCCTTATGAGCTCCTCCTCGGCCGGCTGTCTGCCATTGGCATTGGGGGGGTTGTGCTAGACTGGCTGTCCTCTTTTCTATCTGATAGGACCCAGCAGGTCTGGATGCCTCCCCATGCCTCTGAGCCCAAACCTCTGCTTACAGGGGTCCACTCTTAGCCCCTTACTGTTCAATGTGTATATTACCCCCCTGGTTTATCTAGCGGAACAGTTTGGGGCTAAGATCATAGGGTATGCAGATGATACCCAACTGCTGTTCACCTGGCCAGATGAGAATCTGGATACGTCTACTGTCCATCTGTGTTTGTCCTCTGTATTTCGCTGGCTAACGCAGGCCCAGTTAAAATGCAATGAGGACAAATCTGAAGTGCTTTTTTATGGTTCCTTCCCCCCCCTCGTTTATGAGCACACTGTGGCCTTCTAACATTCCCAGCCCGAAAGAGATGGGGAGACCTGCCAAAAATCTTGGTATTTGGTTTACAGAGGATCTCAGATTCGAGTACCATATTAAAAAGCTTACAGGCACCTGCTTTGCCACTCTGAGAATGCTCCGTACATTTTTTCCCTTGCTCCCTAGGGGGGCTAGGCTGGACTATGCGAATGCACTGTTCAATGGCATTCCGGCATATCTGGTGAGACGCCTGCAAATCATCCAGAATGCGGCTGTCCGTCTATTATTTAACATCCCTAGATGGAAGAGCGTCCGCGCTGAGATGCGCACGCTCCACTGGCTTCCTGTTGCACAGCGCATTTTGTTTAAATCTTTGGTGCTTCCGTTCCGTGCAACTCATGATCAAGGCCCCCTGTATCTGAGAAAGAGATTCACCAGCTATGCCCCCGCACGCACCCTGAGATCTTCTACTCTGTTTAAACTGTCCCTTCCCCGTTTTAAACGTGCTAGACTTGGTGGCCAGTCGATATCTGTGATTGCGGCTCGGGCCTGGAACGCACTCCCTCTCCAACTGCGCTCCACGCCAACAGTGACTGTATTCAAAAAACATCTGAAAACCCACCTATTTAAGAGTGCAATCTAGGATGCTTTCCCTGTGTTCTGTTGTCTGCCTTACCTTTTTCCCGCGCCAGGATACTCTCCAGTAACGGAGCGCTCTATAAAATGGTTTATACTTATACTTATACTTATACTTCTAACTCCGCTGCCTACAACCAGAAGACTCCGTACGTATACCCAGCTGGTTTGGTCCTTTGCAGTCAGGAAAACATTTTATCACCCCCACTAGACGACCTCAAAGTCAACCTGAATGAGAAACTCATTTTAGCCCAAATACCCGCTGACAAACTAGACAGCTGTCCCACTGAAAGGGCTCCTGGGGCAGGCCTACAGACATCAGCATCGGTTCTAGCAAAAGAAACCGCACCATGTTCGGAGCTGGACTTGCAATTGAAGAGCCTTACCCATAGTACACCCATCAAGTCTTATCTAACGGCTGAGCGCGCTCTATCGACCCCAGATCAGGAAACCCAAAATTCAGCAAAAAGAGCCTCTGGTGGGGAGGCTGTAAGTTCTCACGACTCCATTAGCAAAACCGAAGCAAGAGCACTAGCGTCCCATCTCAACACACAAGAATGGGAAGATAGGCTAGCCACTTATACACCTGATCCCAAAGGGGCTCATGCCCCTGACCTACCTTCGGCAGCTAAAAACCTAAACATGCCTGGCAATGACTCTAAAGAGAATGAGCGGAGAAAGGAACAAAACATTGGAACGTGGAATTCACTGCTAAATACAATCCAACTAGCAGTAGATACCCTGCAATACCAATCAGAGAAAATGGAGCTTCAACTCAATCTTCTCAATACACTGGCAGTCTTTACAGCTGGCATCGACGATAAGCTAGGCAACCTAAACAACCTGATTCTGAGAGCACAATCAAACACCTACCTGAGCTGCAATTGCAGCCAGGCATTAGACAAAGTAGCCGCACTGACCTCAATGCTAACTGACCTAATAGGAGATATAAAGTCTCTACACAGAGGAAACGCAATTAAAGAAATGGGCACCACTAACCCTGAAGCAGGAGACATCAGGAGTGAAGCATCCAGAACCGCAGCAGAGCCAACCACCCACTCCGTACCCGCAAACGAAGAGACAACCCTAACGGGACAGGAGCCCTCGCAAAAACTCAACGCCAAACAGCGTCGTCAACAAAAAAGAAAAGGGCGCAAGCAAAAAACTGAAACATCCACGTCTAAATATTTTCCCATCTTCTATGACACAAAGGAGAGATCTTGGGATAACGCTAACAAAGCCAACCCAACAGATAGCGAATACCACTCGCCCCTAGGCACAAATCAGCAGCAGCACCAAACAAACAGTAGCCAGCCGAAACAAGAAGGGCAAGGGTCCCAAGGACCACGGGTAAGAGACCAGTCGGAACAAATAGCCGGAGGAAGAGAGGCGGCAGTAAAGATCAATCACCTCACACCACCAAACTGTGCCAAGAACAAGACAGCAAGGGTCTCTGAGGAGCAAGCAGGAGTCTCAACACTGCAAAGCAAGGAGTCTCCTCACCAAATGGAAAGGGGAACATCAAAATTAACTACCAATCAAGACTCGTCAACAACAAATGTTAACAACCACCCTCACAGGCTAAATGTTGAGGTGGGGGATATGAACGGAAAACTTGGACTATCGCTAAGCCAAATTCACGGAGCCCATGCCACAGATACATCGGACTTCATCAATCACTCCGCTTCTAATCAAACTGAGCGTTCCCAAGCAAAACGGCCATCTGAAACACGAATAATAACAAAGCAAACGACTTCACTTAAAGCATCAACCATCACTGCCGACATGCCAGGGGAAGGTTCAACATCTGTACCTCGCGAAACTCACACAGGCCACGCATCATTAGCACAAGTACATCATTCACAATACAAGGAGGGAGGAAGCCCCAAACAAACAACAGAGATGTTGGTCTTTTTTCCAGAATATAAGTCACAAGGGCAGCATGACACGCTCAACCGTGGCAACATTCTGAAACTAATGGGACATATTCCCAGCCTGGAGGGGATAAGCACCAAGGACTTAATCTCAGTTGAATTCTTGCCCGCCGCCAATCCAAATAGCCCGGAGGGGACCAAGACCACCTGGTCTTCCAATAATGTGCGGAGTCCATTGCAGCGGAAGCAGAGCAATTTAAGACCTGGGGCATCAAGCTAGAACTCATACTAAAACCAGCCTACTTGTCACCCTTTATGAAGAGGACAAGCTTAAATCTGGAGGCAAGACAGGCAAATACCCTTAGCGTCCTTAAAGACGCCTTGGGAAGCTCGCCCAAGAAAAGAGAGAACATACACTGGCAGCGTCCGGAAGATAGGCCGAGGGCGTTAATGGGCTCTGAACTAGCACTCACATCAAGCAGGAGAAGTCCAGTTCAAAAGCACCATCAGATCCGCACTCCTATCATGACTAAGCCCCTGAGAGGAAGTCCGCCAATCAAAAATACACGAAGCCCTCGGGGATGGACAGAAGCGAGCACAGGGGGGGGGCGCTACATCAAAACCGAGCACTAACAAGAGAAACTCTCTCTCGAACGATCTTCATACGCCCCGAAGAGGCCTGATGCCACCAACAAATGAGAGATGGAATAAAGGGCAGTGCACCATCCATAGGCATCTGTTCTTGGAATATAAACGGCCTAACTTCAAAAATGGATGACCCAGACTTCCAAAAGTACATCTCTCTATTTGATATAGTAATGCTGCAGGAAACCTGGCTCACATCCACACAACACATCACAGGCTTCACTGGCTTTTCAACAGCAGCAGTTAGAACCAATAGATTTGGCCACCAGTCAGGAGGCCTGGCTACATACATATCCAACACAACAATATCGTCGGCAGTTCTCATGAACTCGTCCACATCCTCAACCTTAACAGTAAAAATAAAACTGAAGCTCGGTAACACAGAAGAAGAGATATGCCTTGTCAATGCATACGTCCACCCTAAACACAGAGGTAAAGACTCCAACACAATTTCCAATCAACTCACGGAGTATATCTCCCAGATGGAAAAGCCACTCTTTCTCCTGTCAGGGGACTTCAACCAAAATCTCCTTGGTTCATCAGCAGAGGAAGAGGTTCTGGCTCTGAATAACATTTACACCATACCACCACAAAGCTCCCCGCGAAACAGGAGAAAGCACCAACATAATCCCTTTCTCAAAGACTTAGAATATTTAAATCTCCGGGCATTAAATTGCAGATTCATGACAGATCGTCCTCCAGTAGAAACATTCTACTCACATACAGCCAGATCCATCTTGGACTATAAATTTGCCAGTCTAGCACTCTTCCCCTACATCTTGGAATTTAGAATGGGGGACAAGGGAGAAAGTGACCATCGTCCCCAGGAATGCCACCTGACAATAAAGCTGCCTATTACAATTAGGCCAGACAAAATGCTAGGGGCGATCTACACCATCAATCGAAAAAGGATCAAATGCACACCATCTAACCTAACAACTCTGGCCGATACAGCCCTTCAACGATATAATATACACAAACCAATTTCGGCTGGGCATATCCCACACTGGGAGCAGTACACAGGAACTTTGTTAAAAGAACTGGCAACCAAGACCCCGGCAAAAACTAACTTGCACAATGTGAGCAGTAAAACCAACTCAAAAAAAGGACCAAGAACGGAATTAAGGCAGCATAAAAGATTAGTAAATTCGACCTTACGAAAGCTCAGATCAGCCCCTGACAACACTCAGCTTCGGACAGAGTTGGAGAAACAAAGAACTGAGCTCAAAAGCATAAAATGGAACATAAAGAAAGATTCTGAAAATGAGACATGGGCAAAATTACTACACAACAGCAAAAGTAGCAACAGCGCACGCTTCTGGCAATCAGCAAACAGGATCCTACGACCACAGCATAAAGAACTAGGCTCGCATATTCTGGAAGAGTCATGGATCACTTACCTCTCTAGCCACTTTAATGACCAGCCGTAACACGCAGGAGCGCAAATAACGAACACCACAGAGCCTAACTCAACAACGTTCGCGCTGAAGGCCCTGATCAAGAGATAGCAAAGCCCACCCAAAAACATCTTGGATACAACAGCTGACCAGCAAACAGCAATCATAAAAAAACAAATTCGCAAGGGCAGGAAGGAAGGCGCTCCGGGTCCAAACGGTATTCCGCCAGCCCTATTTAAGGAAAAAATCACAGAATGGGCTACCAATATGCAACCGCTATTTGCGGAAGTAAGACTCTTAAACAAAATCCCAGAATCTTGGAGAGGGTCGACGATTGTCCCCATATTCAAAAAAGGCGACAAAACGGACCCTAATAACTATCGACTAGTAGCCCTCCCCGATAACGAGGCAAAATACTTTGCGGGAACTCTCTTAGAGGAAATTGCGCAATGGGCGGATACAAATCAGATAATACCATTGAACCAGACCGGTTTCCGGAAAAACACTGGAACAGCTACCAATATTCTGGCCATCTCTCTAATGATCGATGCAGCAAAAACAAAAAAACTGCCGCTGCACATGTGCTACATCGATTTCAGTGCAGCGTTTGATAACATCGAGTGAGGCAGACTTTGGGGGAAACTTGACACAATGGGGAATACCGCAGCCGATTCTAAGCATGTTGAAGCTTCTACACTCTGATACTTGGGTGCAGGTGAAGCTAGGAGGCGGCACACACCTGTCATCTAAAGTTCGTACCACCAAAGGCCTGAAGCAAGGGTGCGTGCTTGCCCCAATATTATTCAATCTGTTTATGGCAGACTTATCAGATACACTCAACATATGCAACTCCGACTCCCCGAGGCTGGGGGGGAAAACTTTGAGCAACCTGCTGTATGCGGACGACGTTGTGCTACTTAGCCACACCTACATCGGCCTCGAGCAGCTTCTGATCCAAATGCACAGCTATGCCACGGAAAACAAGCTTAAAATAAATCTGAGAAAGACACGCACCATGTCGATCAACACCAAGAAGAAGTCTCAGAAGACATGGGCATTAGGCGGTCAAAAAATAGAGTCGGCACTTGTATATAAATACCTGGGAGTTCTCTTCGACACAGATGGCACCTTTGCTCAACAAAAGCAGGAAGCAAAAAGGAGAGGGGCGTGCATCGCCGTCACACTAAAAAACATAACCAATCAACTGATGGGGCCAATTCTAACCCCCTATCTGAGAGTTATCCAGGCCAAGCTACTCCCCTCTACCTGTTATGGCAGCGAGGCGCTGCGTGGGAGAGACTCCAAGAACCTGGACACAATCCAGACAAAAGCCTACAGAACAATGTTTTCCCTTCCGTCCTACACATCGCCGGCCCAACTTAGGCTGGAATTTGGATTGCAAAAGCAAGCCCTTGCCAGACAGGGAGCGTACATCAACTGCTGCCACAAACTCCGTTCGGCCCCCACCAACACTCTAAACTCGCTGCTATGGCAAGACATCCAAAATAGGGATACATCTCAGGCAAGATCCTACCTGAAGACTGCTCTGGTGGCCACTAATCTAACTGTGATTTGGGACATGCAACTCGGGCACAACTCATTTAAAAAACTAGTCTGGAAAACTGTTAAAACACTATCCTTACTAGAGGACAAGGCCACATTCGCCAAAAGAAACCATGCCTGGATGTCATTAAACTCTTATAAAACGCTGACACCACAACCCTACTTCAGCCAGGGTTATCCTACGACAATAAAACTGAAGTTCTTGAAACATAGACTAGGCATTCTGCCCAGCGGAGAGTATCTTCCACCATGGCTCAGGAGAAATGGCCACGAAGTCTGTCCGTATTGCAAAACAGACAAGGGCGATATACTTCATCTGACCTGCCTTTGCGAAGAGCTACGGCCAGCCCGTCAACAGCTCTTAAAGGCCCAGCTTAAGCAGCTAGGAACTCGCACAAGAAGGCAAGCGGTTCTCGCCTGCCTGAACCCTTCGAACACGAAACTGAATTGCAGATACGTTAAGTTCCTTGCAATGATCGAGCAAAAATTGTCAAAACAAAAAACTTCCGAACATTGACACAGACAACATGTAGGCGGCCCACAGGACTCACAGGAATACGCTGCCCCGCCTTAAAGACAATTGCTCCTTGCTAATCAGACTGGATTTTTCTGTGTATGATTTTTAACGACGATAATAATGCACAAATCTAAATGATTTTTTAATGTCTATTTTTTACTTTTTATCTTCTGTTTACTGTTTGTAATACTCTTTGCACTGGTTTTAATTAACTATGCATAATAAACTTACTTACTTACTTACTTAAAAAACTGGTGTGAAACCTATGTTTTTTTCAGTGAATTTAAAGGTTTTTTAAATGCTAATTCCTAACTATAATGAGTGTGAAAGCGATGGGGCCTTATTTACGAGCCCCTTGCGCATCCAGAACGTCACTTTTTGTGACGTTCTGGTGGAGCAGGCGACTAAGTGATATTTATCAGGCATGACTAAGCCACTTTTTGTGGCGGACTCCTGCCTGATAAATATCAGTCCGGCGTGCAATGGGTGTTGCTGGGGGCATACTCAGCAGCATCCATGGACTTGAGTAATTGATAGAATCCTCAAAGTCAGTCTTTCAAAAATTCCAAAGTATAGGACATGATAATCCAAATCCAAATGTTGCTCAAGAAAAGTCATAAACCGTGTCCGTGGGTCATATCTGCCCAAACGCCGATATTCCGAACGATTGAAAATAACTTTTCTTGAGAAACATTTGGATTTGGATTATCATGTCCTATTCTTTGGAATTTTTGAAAGACTGACTTTGAGGATGCTATAAATTACTCAAGTCTGCCCAAATTGTGTGGGTAAAATTGATACCTACTGTAGGTAATGGGATGTGCACAGCCTGTGTTTTTTTGCAATTTATCCGTGCTCCTGGGTATCTCCCTCCTCCAGGGGAGTGTCCGACAATTCCAAGTGTAGCAGGACTATTACACCATAGTCCTCTCTCCCCGGGCACTAGTTGGTGCTGAAACTTCAGCAAACGATGTTTGAACTTTTCTATTTAAATAATTTCAACTTTTACTTCCAAATTGAGATTTATTGCGTTATTCCAAATAAATTTCTCATGTTTTCTTCACAAATTGATGTAGAAAAATTTTTGCCACATTTTTAAATTCTCCAATGCATTTCGGTGCCCCATGCACCTTCATCAGGGAAATCTGAAATCATACAAATAATGCATCTTATATACTGTACTTTTCATATTAATACATCATATTGGCAATTGCATATCAATGAAAACTCGTTTCTCATCCAGGGGATACTCATCAATAGTCATAATCTATGAATAATCCCCGCCCATGTGCGGGATCCCGGAGCATATAGAAAATACATATAAATATATATGTATAAATATGTGAAACATATAATTGCAGCCTAAAAAACATTTTCTAACTGGCAAAAGTGCCGCAAAATTACATAAATTAGCATACATACAGTAGTACTCTTCCAAACCCTAAGGAAGAAAGAGAGCAGAAAACATTTGTATACAACAAAGCTTTATTGCCATACGAAAACCTGTAATTGCAGGCATTTGCCAGTAGGCTGCAGTAGAGTATAAAGCAAACAGAGAAAACTGACACCTTGCCTTTAAGGCATTAGAGTAGGGGTACCGTGCCTTTAAGACCTGAAGGCAACTCCCTGCTCCCATGGTGCACCACAGGTGACAGTTGGGTCAGTTCTTTTTGGAGGTGAATAACACCTGAGGAGATCCATAATAAAACATCTCATAACTTTGTAACTCTGCTCGTCCAGGGAGGTGGGCTGGAGCTTATGACTTTGATGAGTATACCCCTGGATGAGAACTAGGATTACAGGTAAGTAACTACTCCTTCTCATCCAGGGGATACTCATCAATAGTCATAATCTATGAATAGATTAGCAAGCTCATACCCAAAGTCTCGCGGACGAGCAAGAAGTGTAAAAAAACTTCACAGAAAAGCTAAGACATATATTGACAATACATCTTAAGCAAACAAGTTCCTTAAAGAGGCCTGCTCTACTCTGGCATCGGCCTGAGTATCTGAGTCCAGGCAATAATGGCGGGTAAAGGTATGGACAGACCGCCAAGTTGCCGCTTTACAAATTTCAGAAATAAGAACATTACGAAGGAGAGCTGTAGTGGAAGCTTTCCCTCTGGTAGAATGTGCATGTGGTCTACCATGCAAGGTTTTGTTAGCTAGTTGATAAGCAAAAGCTATACAGGAGACAATCCAGCGAGAAATTGACGGTTTGGAAGCTGACAGACCAATTTAAAATGTTTTAACTGACATTTTATCTAACTATACTGTCATTTTAACCTTTGTTTTTTCAATACATTTCTAGTTTTTGAAAAAACGTAAAGTAGGATGGTATTACCAGACATGTATTTTCTTTTTACTGAACTGTTTTGGTATTTCCTAATTCTTTACACTTGTTCTTTTGTTAGAGCCTGACTGCTTTGAGTCCCCGCTATCCAGGACTGAGCTAAGGTTTTACAAATGAACCTGACTAGACCTGGCATGGAACTGTGATTTCATTACATGGAGAGGTCGCACAACCACCCCATATATTACATCAGTTTCCTCACATTCACCAACAGCCATCATGACTGACAAAATCTCTCTTCAAGTCCTTCTTGCCTGTAGAGAGAAATTCTATACTCATGATCCCCATGAACAGTGTATGATGAATACTTCTAACTGTGGATTCCTTACTTTTGCAATATCCCAGGCAAGAGACTGGATTTGGAAAATTCTAAAATAGCTCTCCAGTGCTGGCAAGGAGAGATGACTAAGTTAGGGTCCCTCTACACCGGAACCACAGCCAAACTACAGAAAAGACTCCAACGCATCCAGAACGCCTCCGCACGACTCATCCTGGACATCCCCCATCACAGCTGTAGGAGAGTAGGGTCTGCAATCCTATGGTCACCCCCGATTTTTGCTTTTTGCTTCACTGGTTTACGACTTTCCCTGGCTGTGGGCCTGCTAATCAGACCCACAGCCTAGCTGTTCTCTCTCTAAATTGACAAGCATGTACCTCAGGTGCATTTACCGATTGGTACTGGGCCACCTTATCAGTCCCTGTACAGCATACCTTAGGTATCCAGGGCATAGGCGTACCCAGGGCCTACCAGGGGCTGAAGCATGTATTATGCCACCCCTGGCTGGCCACCCAAATCTGACACAACTGGCTGCACGACAGCTGGGGCAAGGTGGTGTAATCACCCTTTGCTTTAGATATAGTATCTCTATATCTAACCCTAAAATGGACACATATATTCCTATCAGTCACTCCTATAGCAGGCCTTATCAATCCTGAAGGCAGAGTGCTTGGAATTATGTGAGATGGTGCTCTGGCATGAGCTGAGCCCGTCTGCAGCTTGCGGAACCAAGTCCTAATAGCTGTTCCATGATAACGCGTACCATATACTCTTAAGTGCATTATAATCCTCGCGGTTATTTGCTAACTTTGGTATCGCATTATCAAAACATGTTGAGTAAGGTGTCATACGAATTGGAATACTAACCCCTCGCCAATTCTGGCGACGGGGTTAGCATTCCACCCTTCTAGAGGGACACGACATGTATGTAACTGTGAACCCCGGTTAAAGTTAACTCGAGCCTCAGCATCACAAAATGGATGCTGCCACCACAGACACAAGTCTGACCTCCTGCTGCTGGGAGTCCTTCCAGCGAGGGAGGCTTGGACAAAGGGTTTCCTGCCTTGGGAGGTGCTAGCACCACCCCAGACAGGATTTTGTGTATTAGGTAGGACAGGGCTGAAAGGAATGAGACATGCCTGGGGCACACAAGGTGTCCCTGTGCATATGCCGGTCCAAACCAGTTCCTGGGGCACTCCAGCCCCAGAGCTGGCGCAGGACCGGACAAAGGAAAGGGGGTGTAACCACCCCCCTTCCTGGTCCCACCCAGAGGAGGGACCTAGTTGTAGTGCAGCCCCCTTTAGCTGAATAAAGGTAGGAGCTGAACCCATTCCAAATCAGATTAATCTTGACAACTTCCACGAAGAACTCTTGACCTTCGACCTCCTGAATCCAGAAGACTGAAGAATCTCCCCTATGGTCAGGGAGTGACCATCCTGCTTCGCAGGCACCATCAAGCTCCTGTGCGGTTTGCTGCAGAGTCCTTCCATCCCGGAATCCGACAACCCAGCTCGACAAGACCCAGACCTCCAGACCTCTCAGATCTCTACCCACATCCACAGCACAGCTGGGACCCGTGGGTGCGACGAGCAACGTGGAGACGGCCATCTTGTGAAAACCTGCACAGCGCTTCCAGCACGACCGCCGAGGGATACTCGAGTGAGTGCATTGGGGTCCGAGAAGCCCCACACCGACGCTGCTCCTGCACCAAAGACCAGCCCCCCAGCATCCACGAGATCTGCGTGGGGCCCTTTTGCCTGGTTGCTGCTCTTCCTGTTGTCTGGTCACTTGCCGGCTGGCTCGTGACCTCTGAGACGACGATCCAAAGAATTCAACACTGCTGGTCTGGTCCCCCCAGACTGGCCCTTGCTTCCTTGTAAAAGAGGAGCACCCCGGACCCTCCTGGTCCGCACCAGACGCCATCTTTGTTCCACCTCGTGGCTTGCATTAGCCAAGGCCTGTTGTCCAGATCGACGATCCGACACCGCCAACAGCAGCAGACTACGTGGGACAGCTGGTGCCTCCAGCCTGGTCGTGAAGAGCAGCTCCTGGTCCGCGCAGCTACAGAGAGAAGCGACCCTTCCTTCACCTGACTGCGGCGACAGCATCTGGTTCTTTCCTGGTTACAGCACCGTCACTGGCTAGTGACCGAGCCTCGGTCCCCTTCCCTTTCAGGACTCCTTCTTCCTATTTCCATCCTTGGAACCACCGGACTCCTCCATCTGGCTGCCTGCCAGCAACTCCTTGTTTCAGGCATCACCGGGGTCAACGCAGCAAACCCGACGCAACTTCAGCCCTATGCACCCGCAGCCTGTGGGTTAGGTAACTAAAGCTTCTAGGTGCTGAAGCCTGTGTACACTATCCTAGTGTTCAGGTCCACTGTTGTTTTCCCTCCATCCAGCCGGGTTCGTCCGGAATCCGTAACTTTCTAAACTGTACGATCCATAGACGTTGGTACGCATCCCGCGTGAGAGTTTCCACTCTGCACGTGAGTCCCGTGGGCCTCCGGCTCCTTACTTACCTAGTTTGTAGCGTAGTCCCAGCGATCCTCCAGCCTCTGGATCTCCTTACAGTAATTTCCTTCCTCGCATTCCATTATTTTGAGTATATGGTTTGTAGTGCCCCTAAGACGCACTTGTAAATATTGTGCGAACTCGTATTTCCTTTTGAGTATTGTCATGTGCTTAGCCCTCTGACCTCATAAAGAGCTCAGAGGTGTATGTTAGTTAATAAATATCTGTTTATTTTCATAACTACCTGTGTGGTGTCCTTTTCATTTGGTATTCAAAGGTTATATGTGGTAAAACAGCTGGCTTCACATGCCATAAAGAGTTTAGCCTAAAGACTGCTTTTGTCCACGCTACTAGGATAGCTGGTCTATAAGGTTGACTTACAACCAATCACCATAAGGGTTGTTTGGACTGATACAAGGTGATCACTAGAACTAGTGAGCATCATATATCGGGCCAATTTTTCACAACAGCCACATCTCCGGACACCTGAGAGACCTGCACTGGCTCCCGGTCAACAAGAGAATCAAGTTCCGACTCCTCACGCACGCAAGGCTCTCCACGACCTGGGCCCCAGGTACCTCAACGACCGCCTGACATTCTACACTCCCACCCGCCAGGTACGATCGACCAGCCACACCCTCGCCGCCGTTCCACACATACGAAGAGCCACCATGGGAGGAAGATCCTTCTCCTACCTGGCAGCCAAGACGTGGAACTCCCTCCCGATCCACCTCCGTCCGACCCAAGACCACTTCTCCTTCAGGAAGCAACTCAAGACCTGGCTTTTCGAGCAGTAGCAGACCCCCCTCCCCCAAGCGCCTTGAGACCCTCCGGGTGAGTAGCGCGCTATACAAATTTCGTGATTGATTCATAGGGTCCAGTAATGATATCAACAGAGATATAAAACATCCTGCAGAGGGGCCTAACTTCATTTATTTTTTTTTCCACTCCTTTCTAAGTGGGTCTGTGGTTTTGCTTCACCTTTTTGTGAGGAAATAGTTTTCCTCTTAAAATCTTATTTTTGGTGCAGTGTAGGGTCAGGTTCAAACCTGGGTGTAAGGTTGATGACCATAGTTCCATCATTGATCCACACTACAACTCTCTTTGGGGCTCGGTTTGAGGCAGAACACGTTTAGTTTTTAAAACATACTGTATTGATATTACAATGCACCGTTCCACACATACTTTTTCATACATTCTGTACAGAATTAACTCAGCAAGAAGAGGAGTAACAAAAGCATCTCTACGTATACATGTTACAATCCATATCGGATATGCAAACCAATGTGAGATCTTGTTGTGCTAGTACCATCTCAATACCGTGTATCTATTGCAGGCAAATAGAAAACAAGATCAATGAGAACATTAAACAACCCCATTTACCCTCCCACCTCCCCCTATCTTGCTCACCCCCAGCTAGGCCCAATCGAGCCTGAGATGCAACTCTATCCACATGGTATCTTCTTGTTGAGTCCCCTGAAATGGGTGCAACTCCCTTCCATGAGCCCTGCGTCGAACGGGCACAAGGACGACTACCACAACTGCAAGCAGGTGGGGAAACATATGCCTGTATGTGTGTTAGGGTGTTGAGGGGTCAACTGCTTTAAATATTTCCAACATCAGATCCCAGTCCATGAAGATCAGCATTTTCCGCAGTCTCCTGTATTCCTCCCTTCTGATAAGTGCACCCTCTGCCCTTCCCCAATGGATTACTTCTTCATGCCAGTTGTGTTCTGTTAGGGGAAAGGCCGATTTCCACCAAATGGTGATGGAGTTCTTCGCAATTATAAGAGCTAGTCAGCGAATCTGAGCTGTACTTTCTGTGACTTAGGGCGACAATAGAGCCCCAGTACAGGCCGTTCCACTGTGTCCCAATTAGAGATCCCTGTTACGGTTTCTAATACATGTGCAGCAATCTTGACCCAGAAAACCACTAGACGTGGACACATCCACATCATGTGTAGTATTTCAGAGTCATCTGCATGGCACCTTGGGCAACGTACCTGTGCTGCGGGATACATGTGATTTAAGCAGTGCGGAGTGAGGTAGGTCCTGTGGAAGACCATGTATTGTATAAAAGTTTGGCATTACGGAACACCCTCTTAGGGTATTCCAGGAGGGAGACCCAATCCTTGTCCGTTAGGTCCTTGCCCAGATCTCTAGCCCACTTCTCTCTAAGTGTCGTAAGGGGTGTCTCTGCATGTGTGCAGATGCCTCTGTATAGCCACCTCATCAGGTGGCGGCCGTCAACCATCAGGTATACAGCATGGATCAGCTTGTGATTCAGTGGGTCCGCTCCTTCCGGTGCCCAATGCTTCTTCACGTATTTGGCAATTTTTGCACGTAGGATAAAAAGAGAGCGCAGGACTCCTTGCTCCCAGGCAAATTTCTCGTAGTCCATCAACAAACCCTCCGCAAATTGCACCCCCACTGTGGAGACACCTTTCTGTGTCCAGTTATGTATACTCCGCCTAGTGACCAACCCAGTGGCTGTAGGGATTCCAAGCAGCGGAGTGTAAGAAGCATAGGGGAGATGCTGGTTTCTATATTGTAGTGTTCTTTTCCAGTAGGCGAGAGCTATTTACAGCAGCAGGGAAGTCCCAGGGGGGGATCCTACTCTGAGGTAACAATAAGGTGTGGAAAGCAACCCAGGCCGGTGATTGTGCTGTATAGCCCAATTTGTGCCGGTCGCGCCCAGACAACCAATACGAAAGCCATTGCATTTGGCTTGCTAAGCAGTATGCGCAAAAGTCCGGTGCCCCCGTGTCCCCTCTCTCTGTCCCCAGCTGCAGCTTGGTCAGCCCCACCCTTCTACGGCCCCATCCCCAGATTAGATCCAACAAGAGTGTGTCTAAGTTTAAAAAAAGGCTGGGATAAGTACTGGGAGATTTGTAAAAAATGCAGCATCTTGGAGCTGGCTATTATGCCCACCACTGAGATGGGTAGTGACACCCAAAAAGATACTTGGGTGAGGAGTGCCTTAGCTGCCCTTATTAGGTTGCCTTCCAGCAAATCTTGTGGGGTTCTATATATTTGTATGCCCAGGTATTTAAAGTACTTGGTGCTACTGGAAGAGAAAGCAGCCCAAACCTGTTGGTCGCTGGGTGCTCTCCTGGGCGGAAAAAGAACATGTGAGACTTATTCTCGTTTATGGTAAGGCCCAGGAAGCGTTCAAACGGATTAAAAATAAGCGGTATAGGCCTTAGGTTACCCGCTAGGTTGTGCATATATAGGATGAGATCATCAGCATATTTTGACACTACATGTGCAGTATTGCCAACCCGGACAGCGGTCATCTGTGCCTCCCTCTGAAGCCTGATAGCGAGGGGTTCAAGCGCCAGCACAAATAGCAATGGAGACAGAGGGCAGCCTGCTGTGTGCCTCTGTATACTGGGTAAGGCCGTGAGACATACGCTCCAGACCGGCTCGTGCCATGGGAGCCGTGTAGAGCTACTTTACCCATCACATACTCCAGTGGGATGCCAAATTTACCAATGGCAATTAACATATATTCTCACTTTAGGGTGTTGAAGGCTTGACGCAGATTAAGGGAAATGCACCCGGCACCCAGAGAGTCCCTAGAGGTGGCCTCCATGACATGATAGAGACGCCTGATATTCAGGGAGGTACTAGGAGCTGGGACAAAACCATTTTGGTCCGTGTGGATAAGTTGTGGCAGGTGAGGGAGCAGATGGGCCAGAATTTATCTTAAAATCTTATATTCGGTAGTTAACAGCAATAGCGCACCGTAGCCTGATATATCTAAGGGGTCTCTGCCAGGCTTAGGAAGGGAAGCAACCAAAGCCTGCATAGTGGTGGGGGGAGGCTCCCAGGGCTCAGTGATATAGGCACTGTAATTGAGGGACTAATTTGTTAGTAAAGGTATCATAAAATTCTGCTGGTAGGCCATCGAGTTCCGGAACCTTGTTGCGTGGGAGTTCCCGGATTGCCTCCCTAATTTCAGTTTTAGTGATAGAACCAACCTAATCATTTTGATCTGCCCAAGTAAGTTGGGGACAACCAAGGTCATGCAGGGAAGCTTCTATAATTCCACAGCTATTCCCTTGGGGCCCTGTACAGTGCCTCATAGTATTCGCAAAAGGCCAAATTAATGTCTTGTTGCGTGTTCACTGCGGTGTCGTCTGGTGAGACTATCTCATGTATAGGGGTGGGGGCAGTACATCGTGCAGCAGCAGTGCAAGGAGCTCTCCCGATTTATCTGCCTTCTCGTGTTTGAGCTGGGTATGGGATTGGTTATACATTACACGGAGGTGCTCCAATAATTTTGTGTGCTGTATGCGTGCCTCCTGTAGCGCCCCTTCCTTAGTGGGATCGTTGACCGTGTCCTGCTCTAGTTTATTCAGCGTGTCCTCTACTATCTTAAGGTGTTTGTGAATCTCTTGTCAGGCCCCCACAGTGGCACTGATAGTAGTACCCCTCACTATGGTCTTAAATGCTTCCCACTCTATGAGGCGTGAAGACGCTGAGTTAGCATTTTCATTGAAATAATTAGTAATGGCCGTGGCCATGGTGGCAAGGAAGACAGCGTACTCCAACATCCGTGGCCATAGCTTCCAAGTGGAAACTGGAGTAGGGACTCTTCCCCATGACAACATGACCTCCAGCGGGTTATGATCAGAAAAAGTCTTCCCCAGGTATGTGGCATGGGTAAACTGAGTTGTGATGGAAAGGGTACTGAGTACTCTGTCTAGACTTGTGTGAAGCATGTGGGGAGGTGAGTAGAATGAGTATTCCTGATTGTTTGGGTTTTAGAGGCACAAAACGTCTCCCAGCGAGCAACCCTCTGCCCACCCACGGAGGGCGTCTGCCTGCTTGATGGAGACTTCTCCCTGAAGTGAGGGATGAGAGGAATCTAATTGCACATCCCTGACAGCATTGTAGTTACCCCCTAGTTACCATGGGTACCATAAAAGCACTGTATTAAGGTTTGTTAAGAATTTATCCTTATGGTAATTCGGGCGTATATACTGCTTATGACTATATGTGTGTTGTCTAGTGTGCCATGGATTAGGACATAACTGCCATTTACATCTATGTGCTGCTCCAAGGCCACAAACGGGATCCCATTTCTGTCCCAAATAGCTGCTCTCCTCTGAAAGGCGGAGTATGATGTGTTAAACACTTGGCCTTTCCGCTTCTTACGGAGTTTGGTACCTTCAGAAT
This sequence comes from Lissotriton vulgaris, assembly GCF_964263255.1. Lineage (NCBI taxonomy): Eukaryota > Metazoa > Chordata > Amphibia > Caudata > Salamandridae > Lissotriton > Lissotriton vulgaris. The sequence goes on along the minus strand of NC_141693.1, from coordinate 1,345,096,793 downwards.
CAGTGAGATGTGCTCCTGCATCAAGGCAAACTGTGCCCTCTGCCTATTTAACTGGGCTTGTATCCTATGCTTTGTGTACAAAAACCCCTATTATCACCTAATACTAGGTCCAACCCCAAAACAATGCTGGGCCAAACGAGAAACTCAACTCTGTGAACATACCTCTGAGTTTGATTTACTTTTACTGTGGGAAGGCAGCTCTTGTGCCTTTGAGAAATCTCAGGATTGAGAGTCGTGGCCGGTATATTATTAGGTTACGTCAGGCTCACTAGGTCGCCGGGGGGTCCTTAAACCAGGTAATCATTCACAGTTTGTGGAGTGATAGAAGGAAACAGAGCAAGGCTGTTCTCAGAGTCTGATTGCATATTATTGTCCTCTGATGACTCCGCCGAGGAGAGGGGGGTTGCGGTCTCTGAAGGCCGCTGCAGTGAGGAGCTTCCTCCCTGCTCTCCAAGACCTGCTCTGGGGATGGGCTTTTAGCAGTGGTTTTGCGATTCGATTTAGTGCGGCGTGTTCTCCCACTTGCTGCTGCTTGTGATCCCAAGTTTCTGCTTTGTGTTGACCTCTCTGACATGTATGAGGGGAAAGTCACTTCCAGCCAATTCCCTACCACCTCTGGGCTGTCGAAGAAGTGTGACTTTTGCTCATGTTTGATCTTCATACGGGCGGGAAACCACAAAGCGTACTTGAGGTTCAGGGCACTGGGTTTCTTTTTAGCCGCTTGATAGGAGGCCCTCTGGCGCAGAACAGTGAAGTCCAGGTATAACGAAATCTGGTGGTTTTCATACTAGATAGGTGATTTCTCCTTGGTGATGCGGAGTAACATGGTCCTTATAATTAAGTATATGGGCAATCATTTGACGTGGAGAAGCACCCACAACTGGCTTTCTTGTGGGGATTCTGTGTGCTCTCTCAATGCAGAAGAGTTCAGACAGGCCCTCTGGGGCTACCTGCTCCCACATCCATTGTTCCATGAATCGAATGGCATTGGGTCCCTCTCAACTTTCCGGCAGGCCAACTATGATGATGTTATTTCTTTGTGCCCGGCCCTCTGCCTCTTGGACTCTGTCCTGTACAACGACCGCAACACCACCACCCTGCTGGACAGCCTCGCTAACCTCGGACTCAAGCAGCTGGTGACCACCCCCACCCACTGCGCCGGACACACACTCGACCCCGTCTTCTCATCCAGCAAGGACATCGCCTTCAGCCACGCCACCGGACTCCACTGGACGGACCACAGCTGCGTCCACTTCAGCTTCAGAAGGACCACGATCCACCACCACTAACAACAAGTTGCACGCAGAAGGTGGAACAAGATCACAGCCGACCAGCTCGCGACTTCCCTGAGCAAGAACCCACCCACCAGCGCAACGAACCCCAGCCAAGCGGCCACCAACCTCACGAAGTGGATCAGCGACTGCGCCGACGACCTCGCCCCCCCTGAGGACCCCGCCTAGCAGACCCGGCAGCAAGAAAGCCCCATGGTTCACCGACGAACTCAAGAGCTCCAAGAAGAACTGCCGAGCCCTTAAGAGAACCTGGCGCAGAGACCCAACACCGGACAACATGACTGCCCTCAAGCTCGCCACCCGAAAACACCACCAACTCATCCACGCAACCAAGAAAACTGCATTCAAGGAACGACTTGACAACAACGCACACAACAGCAAGGAACTCTTCAACATCGTTAAAGAGCTCTCCAACCCCAACGCCGGAAACAACGACATCACCCCTTCGCAAGACCTCTGCAACTCCCTCGCCTCCTACTTCCACAACAAGATCGCGGACATACACAACAGCTTCAGCACTCAACCGACGCACGCCACAACCGAACCACCGCCCCCCACCACCACCCTCCGCGCCTGGACCCCGATCAGCACCGAAGACACCGTCCGCACGATGAACTCCATCAACTCCGGATCTCCAACCGACCCCTGCCCTCACCACATCTTCAACAAGACCGATGCTGTCATCGCACCCCACCTGCGGGACATCATCAACACCTCCTTCGACACCGCTTCCTTCCCGGAGAGCTGGAAGCACGCCGAACTCAGCGCTCTAATAAAGACGTCATCAGCCGACCTCAAGAACTACCGCCCCATCTCGCTGCTCCCGTTCCTTGCAAAAGTCATCGAGAAGACCGTCAACAAGCAGCTGGCCGCCTTCCTCGAGACAAACGAATCCCTCGACCCCTCGCAGTCTGGGTTCCGAGCCAACCACAGCACCGAGACCGCCCTGATCGCAGCCACCGATGACATCCGAGCACTGCTTGACAACGGAGAAACAGCAGCCCTCATCCTCCTAGACCTATCTGCGGCCTTCGACACTGTCTGCCACCGTACACTAGTGCAGCGACTCAGCAACGTCGGAATCCAGGAGAAGGCACTGGAGTGGATCATCTCCTTCCTCGCCGGAAGGACACAGAGTTCGCCTCCCCCCGTTCAGATCTGAAGCTACCGAAGTCATCTGCGGCGTTCCTCAAGGCTTCTCGCTCAGTCCAACCCTCTTCAACGTCTACATGAGCCCCCTCGCAGACATCGCATGCCAGCACAACCTCAACATCATCTCCTACGCCGACGACACCCAGCTGATCCTCTCCCTCACCAGCGACCCCGCCACCGCCAGAGCCAACCTTCACGAAGGGATGAAAGAGGTAGCCGAATGGATGACGAACAGTCGCCTGAAACTGAACTCGGACAAGACGGAAGTCCTCATCCTGGGATCCTCACCCTCCGCCTGGGACGACTCCTGGTGGCCCCCCGCCCTGGGCAGCGCACCCAAACCAACAGACCACGCACGCAACCTATGCTTCATCCTGGACTCTTCCCTCTCCATGACCAGACAAGTCAACGCCGTCTCCTCGTCGTGCTTCAACATCCTGCGCATGCTACGTAAGATCTTCCGGTGGATCCCCACCGAGACCAGGAAGACGGTCACCCAGGCCATCGTCACCAGCCATCTGGACTACGGCAACTCCCTCTACGCAGGAACCACCGCCAAACTCCAGAAGAGACTTCAACGAATCCAGAATGCCTCAGCACGACTCATCCTGGACATCCCCCGTCGCAGCCACATCTCCGAACACCTGAGAGACCTGCACTGGCTCCCGGTTCAACAAGAGAATCACCTTCCGTCTCCTCACCCACGCTCACAAAGCCCTACACAACCAAGGACCAGGATACCTCAACAGCCGCCTCAACTTCTACGCTCCCAAACGCCAGCTTCGATCGACCGGCCATGCCCTCGCCGCCGTCCCCCGCATCCGAAGAGCCACCACAGGGGGACGGTCCTTCTCCTACCTCGCCGCCTAGACATGGAACTCTCTCCCGACCAACCTCCGCCTGACCCAGGACCACCTCGCCTTCAGGAAGCAGCTCAAGACCTGGCTGTTCGAGCAGTAGCGGTTCCCCCTCCCCGAGCGCCTTGAGACCCTCTGGGTGAGTAGTGCGCTATATAAATGCTTTGATTGATTGATTGAGTATGACCGCATATCTCCCAGTCTTCACTGGCGCAGCGGGTGGGACTCCCAACACGCAGCTCTCCGCGCCAGTCCGTGGCACGTGGCAAGGTCGCACCACAGCAGCAGCGCCCATCGCCGATTCTTGGTTGTCCACCTCTGCGGCCAGTGCAGGCCTGATGTCGTAGTAGGTAGGGGGGTGAGGTGGAAGGCTGCGCTCACCAAAGATGCTGCTCTCGGCCAAAGAGTGTCTCGGTGTGGCGCCTGCATCCCTGCTCCCGGGCGGCCCCACAGCCCGTCTCTGTGGCACGGGTCACTACCGCTTTCACCAGCCGCCGCAGGGCCTCACAAGGCAGTGGCCTAGAGGCCTTCCAGAACATAACAATCTGCTCCAGCCAGCCAGTCAGGCCCAGGCTCTTGCGTCGCGCTCATCTCCTGCCACCTTCGCAGTGTACGCTGCCTCAGATTCTGGCGCAAGCGGGATGTACACCTCACCACCAGCATTCCACTCGGTTCTTACGAGCAGCGAGGGAAGGTGTAAGCATGGATGTCCCCCAGCATCGCCAGTAATTGCTGGATAACTGGGTCCGGTCCCGGAGCTCCTCTACAGTACGTCCGCCATGTTCGGCATTTAGCCACGCCCCCCTTTGAGGCAAAACACGTTTGTGGTGTACCCTCAGCTTCCATTTATTCTGGTTCCACACCCAGCTCTGTTGTCTGCCCCCTCTGCCTCCGACTGTCCAGGATTTCTTACCAGCTGTGAAGAGGTTCAGTGTGACTGTGGTAACATATCAGCGATATCAAGGGTCTATTCATAACCTATTCAGCTCTGTTTCAGACCAGCAGTCTCCGGAACAAGGAAACGAAGATAACAGTGATGCTACTTAATATGTACTCTTTCTTCAAAACACAAGTGGACTGGAATAGCTTGGTTACAGCTGACTGTGTAGCCAGATCATTTAATATCTATGATGGCGTGCCTGGCTTTAATCAACTAGATTATCTTCAGATGTCCAAACATCTTTATGAACATGCCTTTTGATGGAAAAAAACATTTAGGTCAAAAGGCGAATGCTTCATCGGAATGATTCAAAGAGGGCAGATTCACAGCAAGATATCACATTTTACTACCATGCTGTGGGAATGTTTACCCTTTTCACAAACCCAAACCCTTTGGTGGAGGCTTTCAGAAGAAGCAGTATCAACACTTCTCCGCTGGTCAGTAGCAACAACCTAAACCCTTTTATACTGCAATACAGTGGTAGGTGTAAAGTATGCGGTCAGCTGCTTCAGCCTTCTCCCTACTCCTCCCTGGTACCACATGGTAAGCAGCAGTAATTTGACATTAAAGGAGAACTCTATGCTTATGGGAGGTAGAGTCTCTTTTTTTGCAGGCCTGGAAGACAATTATTTCGTACCACTGGTTCCTACAGATCATAGAGGAAGGGTACACCCTGCTTTTCCTCTAGTATCCGCCCATTTGGCCCCCACATGTTCTAACCTTCTCAGGACGATGTGCAGATTCTGCTGTAGGAAGTGACAATCATGTTGCAGCCTAGAGCAGTATAGTTGGTGTCACAGCAGCAAACTGGGCACAGGTTTTATTCATGGTACTTCGTGGTTTCCAAGAAGCATAGCGTTCTTCATCCAATCCTAGACTTGTACTGCAGCCCAGCACACTGGTGATGTATCGGATTGAGGGGAAGTGATGCATTACGAGTGCAAAAGCAACAGCCGCAGGCATCAAACAAGGAGAGGAGGAGAGACAGACACCGAGAGCCGTGCACAGGAAGGCTTGTCTAAGCCCCTCCTCCCCCAGCCTGACTCCCCTTGGTGCCAAGGTAGGAGACCTGGGAGGGGTTTGTGGCGCCTGGAGGCAGCGATATTCGGCGGTGAGTTGCGGCATCGGCCCAAGTGCTTAGCGGGGTGCCATCACCCATTCCATCAATTCCATCCCTCTGCCTCAACTGCTTGCCTGCCTGCATTGCCCCTGCAGCACCCCCAGGTGGGAACAAGTGGCTAGTTGCTGGGAGACGCTGGAGCAACACCTTCAGCCCTACCCCCAGGTCCAGGGCCTCGGGCACTGCAAAACTAGCAGGTATGCAAGGAGGAGGCTCTCATACCCAACGGCAATGGTTGGAGGGGGCATGTCCATGGCCCCTGGCAGCACAGCTAGGAAGGAACCCATATACCGCAATGGTGGCAGACATGGGACCGCAGACAGCTGGCAACTGTCACCAAATTGTAGTGCACTATTTAAGGGATCCTGTTCCAGGTTCTCCCCAGATGATCAGCCAACCCACAAATTGCAAGTATAGCAGCCAACCCCTGCAGAACTACAACACACTACAGTTTAAAGCAGCATTTCACAGTATAAAGCATGTGCCACAAGTTATGCCCAGTGGCCTCCTCTGCTGCAACATCGAGCCTTGGACCAAGTTTCCTAACTGTGTGATGAGTGTTTGTGCCTGCCACAGTAGTGTAACATCAAGGAGGCGAGGTGGCGCAGACAATGCGCTCAGGGTAACCACACAGAAGTCGGCCTTAGCAGTCGACCTAAGCAGTAAGAAAGGTGACACAAAAATACTAGACTCGCAGAAACAGGCCGGCTGACAGCCCTGCATCACATCCCCCCATAGGGGCCCATCCTCTCTCACCCTACACCTTTAAGGCCAACACCCAGAAAGAGGCAAGCAGAAGATGCCGTTCCCTGTCCATTCCAGGATCTTCCCCCTGCAAGATACTTAATAAGGCAAGTTCTATACAAAGCAACGGAAACGTCCATAGAAAGTGTGCAAGGGGGTCCGCACGACGGGGCTGGGGGTTGTGCAAAAACCCCAGTCTTACGGGGGACGAAGGAAGACGAACCAGCAGATTGGTAAGTAGCCCTCTCAATGACACTCAGCTTTCAATCCCAGAAGTAGAATTTGTAGGGGAGTTGAGAACACAAACATCTCTCCCCTGCCCAAACCTGAGAGAAAGTAACTCTGCAACAGAACCAACTAAAGAGACACTACCTCAACTTGCCACATCAACTTCAGCTTGCACAAAAGGGGAAGACTGTAAAAATTGAAAGACCACTGGAACACCCTCCATACCACCGTCTGCTAATTCACCTACACTAGAGCCCAAATTGAACTCAAAACGTATGACTGTTGCTGCCTAAGTCATTTGTGAGTTCGAGTGATCCCCGTAGAGTATATTTACCACCAAGCACACAGCAAAACAATGGCTTACCATCAAATTCAAACTGTTCGCCATCGATAAGGAATAGTGCAAGCTTCACAGACCAAAAACCGGGGCTATTGTCGTATCACTTTCTTAATAACATTGAAGCACAGATCGACAAAACACTCAGCCAAACCCCTTCAGCAGAGAGAGCAACGGGTGGAAAAGGCCCCGCTCCCAGAAGATCGCCCACCCACAAAACCCAAGAACTGGGGGCAAGTAGAGCCTCACAGGACACAATTGTGAGAGTGTTTCTTTGGCAGTCACTGGAAACCCACCTAGTAGAACTTGGGTCCAAGATAAACCATCTGGCGCGCCAACTGAGATCATCCGAGAAGGAGAAACTGAGTCTGTGCCCCCCAATAACTGAAAAAATTAGCTCCCTTCCAGAGGTACGGAGAGCCGTACTCTGCCCAGTCAAGGCATCCTTAATCAGACCAGAGCCCCAGGCAGTGACAGCAACCTCCTCGTGCTCAGAGGTCTATAGCTCAAGCCCTCACGGAACAAATTTGTCAACAGCTCTTCACCTTTTGACATCCACAGCCTTGCAACTGCAGCACCAAATAATACAGAGAGACTGCAGCTCGTCAGATAACACTCTGAATGAACGCATGGGTGTCCTCATGCAAGGAAAGCCTGAATCCCCCCTCATGGTCCAGATAGAATTAGAAATTGAGAGCGCAAGCACAGATTCTGGCAACACTCCACCAAAGGCCCCAAAAGTGAATGCAATCAGCCTATTAAGGAGGGCGAAAAAATGACTTTAGAAGCAATGTAAGAAGCAAGGCGTTCTAAGGAGATCCCCAATAATGTAAAATAGTAACAACATCCTAGAGGAACAGAAGGGCTCATAGACAGCCACATTATTTCCGATCTTCCTGCATCCATCCACGCCTTATGTCCACCACCCCAGACGAGAGCTGCAACATCTCCAGGTTACACATTGACAGGGACAGCACCACCACAAACATCCTAATTCGCTACAGTTAGTGGGGAAGTGACTACCACCTCGGTGCTACCAAAATCTCAGAGAGACCTCTCGGACCAAGGCACACAATCTGTCCGGAACCTCCTGGAAGGGTTATTGGTCAGTCGCCAGACAGAATCCATAGCATGCTCCCTGCTGTTAGGAGCATAATAACACATCCAAGGTCAGGCACAGCCCACAGTGAGCAAAGGGTGGCAGCTGACCATTGGTACTAGGGAGGCTTCTAATGGTGAGGTGGAATCTGTAGCAGTCTCCGGAACATTCAACACACATTAGAACCCCTACATCCAAGCAGTGGAGGAGCTGTCAAGCCCACAGAGAATACAGGGTGGCAACTGGACACCAGCAGTAGGGAGGCCACCAAAGGTCCTTCTGAGTGGACAGAGCATTGCGCTCGCATTCGGACAGTTGACTTGGTTCACTTGGGCAGGCCAACAGAGGTCTCTCCGCGGCTCCCTCAGAAGCCAAGCTACCCTCTTGGCACACTACAAGAGTGAAGGAAGGGCGGGACAGCGCTGAGCTACTGTTCATTCCCTGATATCTTTCAGCAGACTCAATGGACACCTTCAATTGAGGGAACCTATACGGCTATTTAGTCATGTCCCAGCATTAAGACACATAAGCATGGATTGGGTAAGGTTCGAGCCGCCCGTCCAAACTCATCTGGGGAAGTCACTAGGTCAATATGGAAGAGAGGCCTCAGAGTGACCTTGACTCTGTCCCCTCTGCATGCAGGTTCTTGTCTTCAAGATACCACACTTGAATTCCACAGGACTCTTGTACAGTCTTCACCAGCGGCATCTTTACTGAGGTCCTCCGTTGTGATCAACAGCGGTTTCCGACTTCACTTTGCACCTATGCGCCCGGCTTCCCTGATGTAGGTATTCTGGTTCCTGGGGTATCCACGGGTGGGGTAAACTCTCCAACCTTCTGTCTTCCACAGGTTTTCTTCAGGGTCCGCTGGGCAGGGTCCTGCTTCTTCCAAACCGAAACCGCGACTTTCCTGTTCACTTCTAGTGAGTACGCAGCTGTGTTTTTACTCTGCCCACAGCCTCCGTGGGGTTCCTGGATACTTACTTTGGGTGGTTCCTGATGTCCCACCTCTTCTGAGTCTCCTGGTCAAAGTCCCGACTTCAGTCGCAATTCGCATTCCCCTTTCTTAGAATATGGTTTGCTCCCCCCCTGGAGACCACTATGTAGTATTATTACTTACCTGTTTACAATTGAAGTATTATGTATATTTGTGTTGATATCTCTGGGTAAGATATATGCCAATCTGTTAGTGAGTGTTGTGTAATAAATAGACATATTTTTATAACTACACTGTTTGGTTCTTCTTCGTTTAACCTACACTACATGATTAAATCTGGTAAAACAAGCTGCCTAACACTCCTTCTGGACTAATCCTGAAGGCTGCTCTCCACAGCTACACTTAGAGAGCTTCTATGGTGTGTAAGACCACTAAAATCACCATAAGCGTTGTTTGGATAAGTGCAAGGTGCCTCCTATACATGGTCTACTGGACTGTCTAGAAATGCTTATTTTGGACCACCCATCCCATTAATTCATAATATTTGGTGATTTTGACATCAGCTCTTAAGGATGCTCCCCCGGGAAAGACGGAGGCAAACCATAGAATAATTTTTATCAACTTATAAAATGGCAATGGCACAATGGGGGATGCATGCAAACGACCGCTCATTTCCCCCAAACTGCAAAGGACGCTCAACCATTGACTGTCTTCCTCTCCGAGAGATTGACCAGGCAGATGGTGCACTTTGAAATCACAGAAGGACGGGAAAGCGATCATAACCCCCTACAGTGCACTGTTCATCTCCAGCTACAACCACTCTTGATTGGCATACCCGTGGGCACTTCAACAGGCGAGGAAAAAGTAAACCTATTTGAAATAATCAAATGTAGGCGGAGTACTCACCACTTGTAGTAAGCTAGCTAATCAATCAGGCCCCTGGAACAAATCTGAGGGAGCAGGACCTGATCCTCAAATGGTGGAGGAAGACTGTTGGGGGTCTTAGAATCCTTCTGAAAGGTGAAGTATTCAGAAACCATCCGACAAAACCTGGTAGGGCCAGGAGGCCAGCAATCCAATACAATAAATCCATAAGTTCAGCAAGAAGGGCTCTCTGCAGAGCACAGCGGTTAAATAATTAAAAACCTACAGCCCACACTGCAGCAGATGTTAAACACAAGAGACAAATCCTCAAGAAAGTAACCTGGGAATTTAAGCAGGCAAGAGATCAAAAGGATTGGACAAACCTATTCCAACTGCTGAGGACCCTAACCACTGACGCTTTTGGTAACAAGTGAACAAATTAACGACTCTTAATGATATCAGGGAGAATGGAATTTCAGAAGCACCATGGTTTAGCCATGCTACAATCCTATATACTGAGAACATGCCACCTCTGACTGTGGTTATCCCGATGATAGAGAAGACCGGCAAACAAACTACTTCCACGGACGAAGCCATAGGGCAACAACTATCAGGGGAGAGGATCTGTGACACTGCCAGGCCCATGCTCTTCACCTCATCTGATGAACTGGAACACGCAGGACCTGAACATGTTTCCCCAAGGATGGTCGAAAGAATCATAAAGCACATATGGAAGGATGGGGCATCCGACCCCAAAGTGTGTGCCAGCATTTCTGTTCAAAGTAGCTCCAGACATCTGGGCAAGAACATTTACTCTACTTTCAATAGTGGGCTCCAGATGAGGTCGGTACCGGACATGTGGCGAGGAATAATCCTCTGCCGCATATATAAAAAGGGAGATTGGTCAATACCTGCTAACTACAGTTGAATCGCACTGCTTGAAGTGGAGGCCAAAATATATGCTCACATCCTGCTGGAACACCTGAAAGACTGGGTTAGTGGCCAACAGATTTGTCTGTTCTTTCATTCGGGCTTTAGAGCTGGGGCATCAACAGTGGACCGCATCATAGTACTATCTTACCTAAAGTAACAAGCTTCCAAACACAGCAGCTTATTCCTATTCTGTTGCTTTTTTGATTATAGTGCAACATTCAACTGGGTGGATAGGGGAATCCATTGGAGAAAGCTTTATGCTTGGGGCATACCACAAAGCTGCTACGTTCCCTAATTTCATTGCACTCAGAAACACAGGTCTGTGTGATGACTTGCCCGGGCTCGGCCCCGTGAAATATCAAAACAAACCGGGGCCTATAGCACGGGTGCGTCCTAGCTCCCTTACTCTTAAATTCGTACACAGCTGACTTAGGGAAGAGTTTGGAGCCCAGTGGCTTAGCCCCGCCGAACCTAGGCCCAACCAAACTCCAAATAATACAATACGCCGACAACATATTGATCATGAATTGCACAAAAGCTGGTTTACAGTGGGTGCTGAAAACCCTGAACGCTTTTAACAAGACTAACCAGCTCCTAGTTAACCAGTAAAAAACATATTCGGTCGCTGCTGGAACAAAAAGAACATCTCCTGGCACCTTGGCAGCCAGTGCATCACCAGAGCTAGGAAGTATAACTACCTTGGTGTATGGTTCACGAAAAGTAGCACAGTAGTGGCACAAATAATGCAAGAAAAAAAGAGCATTGCAATCGCATATGGGGTCAACCAACTAAATCAACATTTATGGAGTGCACCAGCAGCCCCAATATTAAGGGTAATGAAAGCGACATTTCTTCCTTCCGTACAATATGGCCACTTTCCATACCCTGGAACTTTAGATGAAGCCCTGGAACAAGCTCACTGTAGAGCATACAACAAAATCCTCCAACAACCTCACTTAGTTTGTCTCTCCAGGCTAAGCCCGGAGCTTGGTCTGGTATCTCAGACTTTAGACTGTCAAGCGGCCATGTTGATGTGCTACCTTAGGGTCAGGATGGTGGATACACATCATTAAAAAGCCATCAAAATAAATTTTTGAAACCCCAGGCAATCCTTGGTATGACCAAGTAAACAACGCACTGTGCTCGCTTCAGATGACAGCCACAGTCCACCAGGTGGGAAATGTCCTGTTCACCACCTGGAAAAAGGCATCAACTAAAGGGGACCTTGATGGACCAAGATCTGCTGCTCCTCAGGAACTCTGAAGCGGCACAGCAATTAAACAACTCCTGCCTAGTCGGGACTCTGCAATCTACGGGAAGCTATTAACGGGGAAACTCCCAGACACATCTTCTACATGAGGGGTCTGGCTCTGCCAATTAAAGATTTTAACCCCTCCTGGGCCAGCTTCAGAAGCAAGACAGCTTGCAGGCTTTGTCCCATTCAAAACAAATTGTGGTTACAACTGCTATGTTGTTGTCCCTCCCTGGAGCACCAGAGAAGTCAATTAAACAATATGCCTAGCCTACAGGGCTCAAACGTACCAGGAAGCTTCCACCATCTGCTTTTCAGATTGTGCCCCCTGGGCCCTAGCAAAATGTGCAAAATTTGGGGCCATACTCAGGCGGTATCTATCATGTAGCCCTGTCACGGACGGCAAAGAAATGTAAATAAAAATATGCCGACCTCTCTCCACAGCCTGAGTGCTGGTTGAAGAACTCTGGAATGTACTGACTGCCATGGTAAAACTTTAATGCACATATTTTAAGAAGCAGAACCAAGGACCTATTTGCCCGACATGGCTTTAATGATAACTCTGTTACATATCGGCTAATTCAAATCATACTACAGTGATCGACTGTTTACAAACATCTCCTTTGCACATGTTTTATACACAGATATTGTAAGAATTTTGTCTTCTAACTATTTTATTCCCTGTAGACCTCATCTACTTGTAATGGTTTTAATTAACAAAACAGTAACACTTGTAATTACAATCCTGGACCTCAGGCTTCTAAACTAGTACCTGCAGAAGAAAAGGTTCAGGGTGCTGTCACTGGCTCAGGTTTTGCTGACGCTCAATGAAGAAGACTGAATGGTGTTAACCCGCAGGAGCATATTTTTACATACCAATCTGTTGCACATAAATACCTGTGGTTTCTGTTGGCTTCTTCTCGCTGCCAATTTGCAGTTCTTGCAATTTTAATTGGCAATGAGAATCTACGCCAAAGTGATGGCAGTTGTGGCAGCTTATCTCAGGATGTCTGGAATCGCTGTGTACTTGGATGGCTGATTCCTAAAAGCTGTCTTGCCACAGATGGTATTGTACCACCTGCAAATGGTAATAAACCTGTTGTTCGACTTAAGATTTTACGTCAATATACCCAAGCCTCACATCGAGCCCTCCCAGCACATCCTGTTCATAAGGGTAGTACTAGATGAAACACTTCTCTGAACATTACCTCCTCTGTAGAGGATCTCATATATTCAGGACATCATTCTGATGTTTCGCACAGGAGCTTGATGCAAGTTCTGATTGTTCTAATATTGCTTGTTCAGTTGGGCTCCATCATCTTCTTGATCAGTGATGCATGCTGGCGTAAAAGGGCCCTCCTCTTGTGCCTTGGCAGTGGTTGCAACACCAGAGAGATCTTGTAGCCTCCATTTGAATATCAAGGACCCTGCAGTGGAGTTAAGATGGTGTGTCCCCTTCTGCAGTAGCTATGGTGGAGAATGACATATTCACCTTTGGGTGGGGAACATATCTGGAGAATCTAGAGATCAGAGTAATTTGGTCACCAGAAGAGTAGATTTCATATCAGTCTGATAGAAAGGCCTTTCTCCCATCTCTTAGTTGTCAGTGAGTCTAGGTCTCGCCTGCCAATACAACCAAAATGTAGCACATCAGTAAACAAGGAGGAATAGAAACTAATTTCTTCTGTCGGTAAGGGAAAAGACTGGTTGTGGGCACACTAACAGAGGTTGTAGATGGTTACAAACCATCTAGTTGGCTCGCTGAAAATCAGGTTTAACAGCCTCAACTGGCAGCATCTCACAAATCATGAATGGCATCTCCATTCGAAGATGGGTAGGGATGTCCTCGCCCTTTGGCACACTCCTCAGGTAGAACTTTTTTGCCATTCCTGACTGCCCGATATTATGTGCCCCCATGATGGGCACCTTTCAGTTGAAGTGGGATTTTCTGCTTCATGACACATTTCCTTCAATACTCTTGGGCTCTGAGGAAGATCTACCAAGGCCGAGTCCAAGTCTTCTTAATTATAAAAGATTGGCTGAGAATGCTGTGCTACACAGACGGACAGCACCTTATCTCCCACTCAGAGTAATTCTGCTGTCTCAATCAGGGGGACAGGTCCTGCACCCCAATCTCCAGAATCTACACTTGCATTGAGAATTACCAGAGCCAGCTGAGTTCTTTCCAGCTAACTCAGAGGTAGTTGATGTGATCCTGTCAGCTCACTGAAACTTGACTAAGTGGGTCTATTCAGGTAGACGAAGCAAGTTTGTATCTTGATGTACTGACAATGGCGTGGATCTTTTGAAGGGGTCTCTGGCCTATATGCTGTGAGTCGGCTATGCTAAGCCCATTAGGGCTGCACAGTGGCCAAAGTCAGAAGGTATTTGGCAGCCTTTCTGTGTCTCTCTGGCCCTCATGTCTATGTTTGAAAATTACCAATGATGCTTAGATTTTTTTAAAGTGGTAATGAACAGGTATCCGCCTGGTCTGTGCTTCATTTTGTTTTTGTCTCCTGTCTTTACTGTACAATTAAATCTTTTGCTTCTCCGGGTAATGTGTGTAGGCATTGTGTTAAATATGGGCACATCTGTTGTAGAAAAGACATACAAAAGTAATGGTTACAGTATTAATTCTCCTAATGCATATATATATATATATTGTTTTGATTTATTTAGGTGGATTGTCGGGTTTTATCAGTATTCCATAAAGAGATATACCGCTTTTATGTTGAAATATATAGATGACGCAACATAATGTTGAATTTTTCTGTAAAGTCTTTCAAGAACAAATACAGCTTTGTCGTTTCCTAGCAGTCACCAGCGTAGCAATGGGTGGTTGTTGCTATTTAGTAGTTTTGAGCTATTGGCCATAAATGTGTGTTTTACAAACGCTAGTAGGGCTTGGACTGTGTTTATAGCCCAGCTTATGTGATTAAACAACCACACAATACTTTACATTTTAAATGTATTTCTTATCTTTTAATGTTTTTGATCGAGCACATCTCTTTGAAAAATGTTTAATATGTTTTAGGGATAAGTGTTATTTAGGGGGCGCTCGAGGGCAGTCTAGCAAGATGGACGTACACTAGTGATGCTTCTGCAGTCCGGGGGAAATAAACAACAATATCCTGCGTCTGCCACAAAGTACGGGGGCTGTAGGTGCCCATAACCTGTAGAGCAGAGTGCGGGGAAGCGATGCATCCCAAAAAAATAAGCAGGAGGGACCAGGTTGATGCAGACTGAGGAGACCACGAGTGAGGCCTGGATAAGCGGAGCATGACGCCGCGGAAGCCTGCTGTGTACGGTGACTGGCCGCGGGAGAGAGACGAGAACCAAGAGGCATTGAGGCTGGCCTGAGGCACACTGGCAGCCGCAGGACGGGACTGCAAAGGTTCCGCAAGAAATCGATCTCTGAAAGCCTGCTGAAGACAAAACAATGCAGTGAGGCAGGACAAGTAAGGGGGCCGGGGTGAGCTGTGCTGAAGAGCGGGACAACCACAACGTGCACCGAGCTCAGTGGGGGTTGGCTCACCCCCTGGACTGTTGCATTCCTGTAGCGGGTGGCGAAGCTCTGCCCCTGCCCCCCTTGGAGGTCTGGCCTGCCAGACAAACTTGGACCTGACGAAGGAGCCACGCTGCGTGGTTTCTGAGGTAGCTGCTTGAGACTTTGCACCGGCTGCCATTTTGGTGAGGGCTGAAGCGCATTCTTGAGCTGCTGAGGCCTGAGATCTGTACAGTGAACAACCGGGGCGCGCATTCAGCTAGTGGGTGGAAGTTGAAGCGTGCACAGACACTAGGACACAGAATGAACCCACTAAAATCAGAAGCCAGCAGGAGAGGGGCTAACCTTTCTCTTCCTACACCCCTTCAAAGTTTTTGGAGGCCAAGGGGCATGATTGTGAATCTGCCTCCACCCCTCGCTACAGAGAGCTTGGCCCTGAAGAGAAGCGCTCTCTACATCTGAATGAAGGGATGCTGCGCGTATATTTGGGAGTTCCGTGGAGGGATTACCGGTCTCCACCACCTCCTGTGCACAGAGACATATTCGACTTGCCATTCAGACCACACCCGCACTTTCGTCCCTCTGCTGGTGAGGGTTTGACCCCCAAGAAGACACAACGGAATTTCCAAATTAGGCTCAAACCTGAACCATGCATTGGACCGGGTGAGAGCACAGCAGCAAGAACAGGAAGGAGGGCTGAAGGCAGCTAGCTATAGCGGTGGGGCCTGAGGCCTCCTCACTTGGCATGCAGAGACACATCATGCCTGCTGTTCAAACCTGAGCCTAATATCATTAAGGCGTGTGCTGGGGGAATAGTTGACTATAAAGGCGCTGACAGCGACACATTGCTAAGGCACGAAAGGACCGGTAGTCAAGCTGGCGCATACTGAGGAACCAGCAGGCATCACGGCATACAGAGCTGCGCCGTCCACGGACACTTCCAACCGCAGTGGCCCACGGGGAAACGGGACGACAATGGGCAAGTCAGATGGGAAACAACTAAAGCTGCCTATTGAGCACGAAAGTCAGCGATGGACATGGTCATGATCGCAAGGGGAACATGGCGGGTGGGTCTGATCCTGGACAGCGGACTGTGGAGGAGGATATGCAGATGCTATTAACAATGAAGTACATCCTCACCTCAATTAAATCCAAAATGGATTCCATGTACACCAGCATGGACTTCATCACACAAAAATTGGAAAAATAGGACGAAAGGATAGGTGAGGCGAAACATAGAATCTGGGAGCTTGAAGACAGCACCACCACTACCACCTGTGAAGCCGAGCAATTAAAGGAAATGGATCGCCTTTTGAAGACTTGGAGGCCAGATCTATAAGGAACAACGTTCGGATACTGGGTCTTCCTGAATCCACCAACACTGGTAGGATGGAGAAATATGTAGAATGTTTACTGACGACTTGCTTCAGAAAGCAAGCATTATTCTTGCTGCTTGTGGTTGAAAGAGCACGTCTGTCGCGAGCGGTGAGTCCTGCCCCATGGCCTATAGTGGCCAACGAACTCAACTCCAGGGACCGCGACACCGCTCTAAGACTAGTAAGAGAAAAACAGCCACTGATGTTCGAGGGCCACAACATTGCCCTGTACCCAGACTTTACAGTGGCAGTCCGAGATGCTAGAAAGAAGTTCCTGCCGGCCAAGAAGAAATTGCAACAGGGCAACATAACATCTGCAATGCTACCCGGAAAAAACTTTGTATCACTCGTCAGGGCAAGCAGCTTTTTTGCACAACCTCACAACAAGCACTGGATTTATTAAAGGTACCCAAAAGCCCCAGGAGGGCAGCAAATTAGTCACCTGGAGGCGGAGCTGCATCATCAGCGTCGGACGTGGAATAACCACAGGAAATGAAGCCACATACTGTTGATGCAGACCGGTTTAGCTGAGATTATCCAAAACATGAGCAAAACACTGCACCAGTCTGGACTTTCACATTGAATAAGGGAGGAGACACCTGTGCCCTGCTTCATATCTGCAAAGGCACCTATTGTGTTTTTTGTTTTTTAAAAAATCTTTTTATTGAGTTTCTGAAAAAACAAACATAGGACAGAAAGACCATACGACAATACGGGCGAATGCCCCTAGATTGGCGTCCACCCCTCCCCTCCATAGGGGCGGATCTCACCGATGTTGCATAGAATGTGTCCTTGTATGCTAGTGAGGGCCCGAGGGGGTAGCAGTATCCTGAAGCGGTCCCATTAATAACCAACAATATCTAACCCTCCCCTCCCCTCCCCTCACCCGTCCCTCCCTCGTTCCGCTTCCCCGGTGTGGTAAGTACCCTGCTGCTGGATGTGTTGAGGCCTATAGAAAGTGTGTAATTCAGGTGGGCGAACTGGGGTCCCCTCTGAAGTCCTCTGGCAGCTGGAGGACCCTGAGATATCTCGGGCGTGTGATCTCTGTGAATTCCCCCGACAGACCAGGGGCTGCCATGTGTCGAGGAACGTGCCGCGTGTCTGGGTGAGGGAGGCTTGTATCTTTTCCATGCCCATGATATACCATAGTCGATGGAGCCAGCCCGTGAGAGTGGGTTTCCTTGAAGTGCCCCAGAGTGACAGAATATGTTGGGTGGCCGCCCCCATTGCCAGCCCCATCTGCCTCCCCCTAAACGATTTAAGTGGGAAAGTGACGGCGTTGGGGAGACCGAGAAGCGTGTACGCTGGAAATCGGGTGATCTCCGTTTCAAAGTGTTCATCAAAAGTCTTTAGCACCTCTTCCCAGTACCCCTGGACCTCCGTGCATTCCCATAGGATGTGAGTGAGAGTCCCCTGGTCGCCACAACCCCTCCAACACCCAGGGTCCCTACGCGGGTTGCTCTGATGCAGTTTTAATGGTTTAAGATGCCAGTAGTACGCTATTTTCACCGCTGCCTCTTTGCTGGCTACATTGCGGGCGGTGTGGTGGGTCCTGAAATATATGTCCTGCCATTCTTTGTCTGTGAAGGAGCGTCCCAATTCTCGTTCGCATCGGGTCTGACCCGCAGACCGTGTAGCTGGGGGGGGTGGGCTGAGCATCGTGTAGATATCCGAGATCGCATGTTTGTCTGTTGTTTTCGTGTGTAACCACTTTTCGTAGTTTGTGAGGTGTCAGTTTACGTGGGGCAGCACTTCTTTCCCCGTGAGCCAGTGTCTGATCTGAAAATATTGAAAACGGTGGATCTGTGGAAGCGAATAGTATTCCTGTAGGGTATGCATCTGCATGAAGCCCGCAGGGTTGAAAAGGTCGCCAGCTGCCTTGCACTCTGACGCCCGCCACTGCGGGAATGACCCAGGGGTCATCCCCGGAGGGAAGGCCGGGTTCTCGAACAGAGGTGACACCGGGGACGAAAACGTGGTGAGGCCTCTTGAGAGCTCTACCTTGTCCCACACTCGCATCACCGTCCTCGTGATGGGCGATTTTCTAAAATATGAAGGCCTCTCCGTGCGCTTCAGGAAGGGGACCTTCCACAGTGACATCTGGGCCATAGCCCGGTCTTGAAATAGCCACCGCTTCTCCAACTCAGGTCTGTGCCATTCTAAAAGGTAGCGAAGCTGAGTCGCGTGGAAGTAGCGAAGTAGGTCTGGAACTCCAAGGCCGCCCTCCGATGTAGCCCGCGTGTTCAAATCCCTGCGTAGCCGCGGGCTCTTGCCGGCCCATATAAATTGTGTGATGCTGTCCTGTAATTGTTTGAGCATGCCCACTGGAGGGGTTATTGGGATGGTCTGAAACAAGTACAGGACTTTTGGTAAGAGAGTCATTTTTACCGCAGCCACTCGCCCCAACCATGAGAGTGGGTGCCGACGCCATCTTGCCAGGTCGCTTTGCAGGGCAGCCAGCAAGGTCGTATAGTTTTGTTCGATCGTTTGGGTCGTGCTCGGGGTCAGGGAGAAGCCCAGGTAGGGCAACGACATCTGGGTCCGAAGACCTCCGTACTTCCGCTGGCCTCGCATCGCAACTTTTGCATTCCGCCCCAGGGGCAAGATCAGTGACTTCTCAACATTCATCTTGAACCCCAATACTCTCCCGAAGTTCTCCAATTCCGATAGGAAGGCCGGTACCGACGTCGAGGGGTCCTCCAGAGCTGCCAGGACATCGTCCGCGTAGAGTCTATGGTTCTCCGCCGAATCGAACTCCTACAATGGATTGATTGTCTCGGACCCGCTGTGCCAGTGGATCGATGTACAAGGCAAATAGCAGAGGTGATAGAGGACACCCCTGTCTGGTGCCCCTCTGGATGTCTAGTGGCCTTGAACGCGCCCCGTTGACGCTGATTGTGGCCTGCGGGGCGGCGTAGCAGCTAGCGACCCACATGCGGAACTGGTCCCCAATCCCAAATCGCGCTAGGACAGCGTCCAGGTATCCCCAGTCCACCCTGTCAAAAGCCTTCTCGGCATCCACTGACAGGAGGACTGCATCAGAGTCATTGTAGTGGGCTTTATCAATGACATGGAGCAGGCGCTTGGTGTTGTTTGCGCACTGTCTGTTCGGTATAAATCCTGCCTGGTCTGGTTCAAGGATACCCGGCAAGCACGGGCCCAGTCGTGCCGCCAACACTCCTGTAAATAGCTTCAGGTCGATGTTAAGTAGTGAGATGGGCCTATAAGCTTTGCAGTGGGATAGGTCTTTGCCCGGCTTGGGGATGACCACAATGTCGGCCTCTAACATGTCTTGGGGGATGGAGCCCCTGCCTTGGAAGGAGTTAAATAGCCTAGTCAATACCGGTGCTATTACGGGGCAGAATGCCTTATAAAAGCTCGCTGAGAAGCCGTCTGGGCCTGGGGCTTTTAGCGGCTTGAGGCGCGCGATCGCGGAGATGACCTCTTCAATATTGATGGGCACGTCAAGAGAGTCTCTAGTGGGTTCGTCTAGGGGTGTGATCGCCGTGTCATTGAGATAAGAGTCAGCCGCGGTTTGTCCAGTAGGTGGTTCTGCCGTGTACAAAGAGGCCTAGAATCCTGGAAAGCTTCTGCGATTTGGTCATCCTCCTGGGCGACATTTCCGTCGTGGGTGTGGATGGAGGGGACCTTCGCACGCAGGGTCTTTGCCTTGAGGCAGCTCACCAGCAAGCGCCTCGTTTTATCGCCACCTACATAGTAAGTGTGGCGTAGTCGCAGGGCTGCATATTCCCCCCTGTCCAAGTCTAAGCTCGCAAGCTGAGCCCTGACTGCCTTGAGTTGGCGCCATATCCTGGGAGCTCCGGTTCGGCTGTGAGCTTGCTCGAGCTCGAGCACCTGTCTGGACAGATTGCCGTTTATCCCTCCTCTCCTTGGCTTCCGCCGCGGCTATAGCGATTAGTTCCCCCCTCACCACCGCTTTAAGCGCCCCCCACACCGCCGTCAGGGGGACTTCTGGGGTATTGTTCATCTCCAGATATTCAGTGATGCGATCCTGGAGTCCTTGCGTTACTCCCTTATGTTGCAGGAGTGCATCGTTAAGGCGCCATCTACCCTTCCGCTGCGTAACCCTAGGGACTCGTATGTGTGTCATGAGTGCATCGTGATCAGATAGTGCTGCTGGGAGTACCTCCACATCATCCACCAGGGGGGTTATATCGGTGTTACCGAAAAAGTGGTCAATTTGTGCGTAAGTGTGGTGTACATGAGAGTAGAACGTGAATCCCGGCCTGGTGGGATGGTGTTTTCGCCACAGGTCCGTGAATCCCCTGTCCGACAACCATTGGCCCCCCTCCATCGAGATCGCCCCAGCGAACCCCTGGCGATGGCCCAACCTGTCTATGTTGGGGTTCATTACTAGGTTTGTGTCACCGCCCACCAGCACCAACTTCGTATTAGGTTGTAGCGCGTCCGCCAGGGCCCCCTTAAGAAATGGTTCCTGTTTGGAGTTCGGAGCGTAAAGTGAGCCCACCACCATCTCCATCCCACCGGTTCGAATGTGGTAGGCTAAGAATCTTCCTTTAATGTCAGCCACCCGGTCCCCAACTGTCCCTTTGAAGTGACGTGCCACCCCTGCCTTTTTCTCTAAAGTCGAGGAATAGTATTGGAACGGGAAGGCCCTTGAGTGCATTCTATGCCAGTCCTTGGACAGCAAATGTGTCTCCTGGAGGAGGCAAAGTTCTGCACCAGTGTTTTCCAAGTAGGACAGGACAGCCCTGCGCTTAACGGGGTTGTTATGCCCCTTGACATTCAAAGTGAGAACATTCAACACAGAGGTCGCCATATGCGAGACCCATGAGGATTGCTCAGTATGCTAGAAGCCCGCCAGCCCCCAGGACCAGAACTGTCTGTTTCTATTGTACCATACCGGGAAGGTCCCCTCCCCCCCCCCCCCCATCCCCCCCAGATCCAACAACCCCCCCTCCCTCTCCCCAACTTTTCCCCCCTATTGCAGTCTGAAGCTCCCCAACTCCCTGACCCACCCCGCCACCCCCTCCCAAACAGTCCCCTATAACTTTTCCCATAGTCTCGGGCCTATCGGGACAGAGTCCAGGTCTGTAGAGTGTCATAGTAATTGAGGACATGGTGGCGGACGACTCTTCGGCCCCCCGACCCCATCCCCCTCCTGAGGGAGGCTCTTGAAGGCAAACCCCTGTGCAGAAGCACCTTACTGTTTAGCCGCTGTGTTGTCCGCTACCTCCTGCACAGCCGCCTCTCGTTCTTGGGCCGGCACCTGAGGTTCCGGTTTCTGGAAGGATTTGGGGGAGCGTCGTCTCCGCGCGGTCTGTCAACCATCACCGTGACGGCGATCAGGCTCCTCTGCAGATCGGCGCTGGGAATTCCCACTCAAGTCAGTTTCCTCCGGTGGATCGATGTCCAGCACCGCACATGTGTCTTGGAGGGATCTGAGCTGATGAAGTGACCCCTTCCACTTGAAGATGAGGCAAAACGGGTGGCCCCACGAGTAAGGCACACCTTTGTCTCTCAAAAAGTCCGTGGCTACCTTGAAGGTCCGCCTTTTCTGCAGGGTGATGGCTGAGAGGTCTTGGAAAAGGGCCACCTGGTCTCCCCGGAAGATGATCGGTTGTCGCGCCCGGGCCTCTCTCAAGATGCTTTCTTTCAGAGGGAAGTTCGGTAGAAAGGCCAGTATATCTGGTGGGGGGGCCTGTGTCCGGCGTGCCGGGCCGACCCTGTGGGCGCGATCAATCCAGATTTCGATTTCGCTGGGTTCCCCGATGATCTCCCGGAATAGATCTTGTAGGTATGCGGCAACGCTGTTCCCTTCTGATTTCAATGGAACTGCCCGGACCCTGATGTTGTTCCTCCGGGAACGGCTCTCTAGATCCTCCAAGTGTGCTTGGAGGTCCAGTTGCTGGTCCTGGAGACGGAGGATTTCTTGCTGGAGCCTTTACACCTCCATGCTGTGGGTCTGGTCTGCTTCCTCTACCGCCGGCACGCGTTCCCCCAGGCTGTCCACGTCCCTGCTTAGTTCTCGCTGCTCACCCGCAAGCTCCTGCTTCAGGGTTTGAAAGTCATCCCTCAGGGTGTTAAAGGGGGAGGCCAGGAAGGCCTTCGTGATGGGTGCGGATTCGTCATCCGCGTCCGTGGCGGCGGCTGATGTCTTGGGAGGCGATTGTGTCGAGGCTTTCTCCGCTTTGAAGGTGTTCTTGTGGAGCATGTCCGTTATGGTGCGGTTGCTTTTGCGTCCCGCGTTGGCCATGTCATCGGCGTGCTAAAGTCAAGGGGCCGGTCTCTCCCGCGCCTGGCTCTGGATGCAGGAGCGTCAGGGCCCGGGGTCCCCACTTCCGTTAGGAGCTCGTGAGCCCGGGATCCCCCCGGTAACGGATCCCGGCGGTGCGGACCCTGCCTGCGTGGCAGCTCGGTTCCCTCGGTGTGGAGCGCTCGTCGTGTGGGGGGGAGCCCTCGGTGCTGTCCCCGGTCCTCTAGGCCGCGGCGCCTCGACGACCACTAGCCCTAGTACGTGGTCCGCTAGCAGCCCACCTACACTGTCCTAGCGCAGGGCTCGGCACAGGCTGGGGGGGGGGGTTCACTCTTCACCTCTCCGGTCACAGGGGTGATTCTTCTCTCCGCAGGTGCAGGCCCACAGTGGCTGGGCTCCCTTCAGCTTCCCAGCCGGTCTCAGTCCCCTTGAGGCCTCCCTCGCCGCTGCACCAGGTAGCGCGTCCACCACCAAGGGTCCCCCCTCGTCCCCCTCCCAGACGCTCAGTCACCAGCCCCACATTGGGCGCAGAAGCAGGGCCCTGTCGTGGACCTTCACCGGAGAGCCCCTGGCTCAGCTCCGGCCCTCCACAGGGGCCCGTCTTGATTGGACTCCGGCGCAGTCCCCGGTACTCAAGCGGCCGTCTGCCACCTAGCTGGCTCGCCCCCTACGCTTAGGCCAAGAGTCCCGGGGCAAGCCGGGGGGCACGTACCTTTCTGCGGCCTCAAATGCGGTCCCGCTTTATTCCCACGGCGGCCCCTGTAGCACGGGCCACCTGCCGCCTCCGGCTCCTTCTGTCTTTTCGCCGCTGGCTCTCCTGTCTCCTCGAGCCCCAACTTTGTTCGGTGCACTAGCCGCCAGGGGTGTCCTCCCACAGCTCCCCGGGAGCTTCGGTCTCCGCCGCCCAGGCCCTCGCCCACAGGAGGCTCGGAGGCCCGGGCCCGATCACCGCCCCTCGCGGACCAGGCCGGAAGCCGGGGGCTAGATTAGTGCGGCCTCCGCCGGGTGTCGCTCCGGTCCGGCCGGATCGCGTCTTCGCCGCTGGGTGTCGCAGCTGCCCGGACGTCGCTCCGGGTGTCTCCCTTGGCAGATTGCAGCTCTCGGCTCTTGCTAGCGGGTCCGCACCCCCGCCGCGCCAGGCCCCGCGGTCTGAAGAGCTCCTTCGGGCGCCGCAGTTGCGTCGTCACCTTCTCGCCAACCCGCGCCGGGGAAGGCCGAAGCCTCGTTCTCTCAGCCCTCGCCTGCGACGACTTCCCGTTCTGTCTGCTTAGGGCCCCGGGGTCGGTGCCGTGTTGTAGGCGCTGTTTTGGCGAGGAGGGAAGGGTATTTGCCTGCTATAAAGGAATGAGAAGGGGTCTAGGGCCGAGGAGCCTCAGAAAACATGTCCAGTCAGGCCGCGATCTTGGCCACGCCCCTCACCTATTGTGTTTTTATCTAGGAATCGAATCAATATTGCTATTTTATGTCCTTGTACGGCTATAATCAATAATATCCCTATAATGGCATAAGAATCAGATCCATATTTAAGTAAATAGCCACTGCAGTCCAAAACACGGCAGAAGCTACTTTCTTGGATTCCTAGAAAGCACAACGAGTTCTTTCGACACACCAAACCTCCAGCAACCTGGGAAATCCCCATTTGCTTTTGTTTTGATTTGTCATTGAACTCCTGCAAACACTAAAGGAACAGTCAGTTCTTAGTGACATCTTTATTGACGTCTTATGTCCAAACCTTACGTCAAACTCGGCACCTTTCAGATATAAATATACCAACGTTGCCTTAAGCAAACACACGGTGTTGGTTTTGGAGCCGAGCAGCTATCTACGTGCCCGAGAGCCCAGCTGATGCGAGAGCCCACGGACGCTGCCCCTCCTCTTTGACGCACTGAGAGAGACGCTGTCTTTTCTCCTGCCGAGAAATCCAGCTCCGGTGTTCTCAGCCGCTTTCGCGGGCTGCTGGGATATCGAGTCCTGAAAGAGAGATACCAGACCTCCTGCATTCTATTACCCAGGTACGGAGCTGACTAAATCCTTGAAGAGAATTCTAGAGTCAGATTCTTGGCAAAACCAACTTAACTTAAACTGCTACTTACTTACTCCTTCCCACGTATTAGGCTTAGGTCAGGTACACCGGGGTAGGCGTATTTTAGAAGCACCAGTTGAGTACGTTAGTCAATGTATATATGTATGTATATATTTTATCCATTTTAAAGTATCTTATGGGTAAGAAACCATATCAATGCTTTTACAATATTATTTCATAATACTCTTTACTGTACGCACTTTACTTTACATTAAGTATTGCAATTATGGCAATTCATTTCTCTTGCATGAGAAAGAAGACTGCTCAATAAATTACACCTTTTTTTGAAGACGCCCGTCTGTCTTTTCTCTGCACTCTGGTGAAACTAAGTACGCACATTTGACTGAGTGAAATAGCTGTCTATTGTTTTCACACAACTCTAGAGATATACTCTTATTCTGAGGGAGCAAAGTTGTCATGTTATATGGTTGTCGGAAGCTAATCTCTTCTTGTCTATCCAGGGAGGTTAAACTCCTCCTCGTTTATTCGAGAATGTTTCTAGTGACCTCTGAGCTAGCTGGCAAACCTTAAGTCTAATATAGTCAGTAGAGACCTAGTTGACCTAAGTCCTACGTCTACACTGCCGAATATATTATTCCAATGCGCAGAGCCTTTTGGGAATATAGGAACTACACTACACACCTAGACTGGACAGTCTTGGCCCCCTAATATTATATGTACAAGTGTAGCACATCCGTCTGAGGACACTGGATACTGATACTGCAGATGCATCACACTATGGCCCCGGACAACCCCCCCCTCCCCATTGAAGTCCTACGTCTACACTGCTGAATATATTATTCCAATGCGCAGAGACTATTGGGAATATAGGAACTTAACTACATGGCGCCCAACGTTTGGTAAGGCGATAAAACTAACGCAAGACGTTAGAGTAACTCAGTCGTGCTTTTTCACACAGACCCTTTTTCCCGTAAATACTCCAAAAGACGTCTGGAGTGGGTAAGAGGTTAAAATCCGCCGGAACTTAGTAGGAAGAGATTCCTATGTATAGTTTTTGGTTTAGTCAACGTTGAAGGATACAATGTTCCAAAATATTGTGCACTTAATCTTTGTTTCCTTGGAAACCTGCTCTGCAAACTTTCATTAAAACAATGTCAATTAATGGCGACAACAACGAAACCGGTGAAGCTGCAGTAGATGCGAATCAAAGGGGTTTCGATGTTACAGGGTTTAATGAAAATGAACCGGGTGCAATTATCATGCCGACAAATTTAAGAAGAACTATGGGCCAGATGTAGGTAAATCACATTTACCGATTTTGAAATACCGAATATTACCGATTCGGTATTTCAAAATCCGTAAATGGGATGTAGGTACCAACATCTGGATGCTATACCGATACCTTAAAAATCGGTATTTACCGATTCGGTAAATACCGAATTGGTATTTGCTATTGAATCCTATGGGCTTCTTGCTATTGAATCCTATGGGCCTTGAAGCCCATAGGATTCAATTCAAATACCGATTCGGTATTTACCGAATCGGTAAATACCGAATTTGTCAAGGGTGCAGGTGGTGTCACTTTGACACCCTCTAGCACCCCCAAAACGGGCATATGTGCAATGTGGCACACAGACATGCCCTAAGGGCACGTCTGTCTGTCACATGGCACATGTCTACATGCACAGATGTGCATGTACACAGGAATCGGTATTTTACCATGGATTTGTATTCCATGGTAAAATACCGATTCTGAAAGCCATGTGCCAATGGAAAATTGGCTACCCACATTTCAATCTTGCATTTTCGGTATTTTTACCGAATCGGTAAATATTACCGAATCTGTAAATTTACCGATTCGGTAATAATACCGAATCGGTAAAATTACCGAATATGTGCCCCTACAGCTCCATAGCCCTTTACCGATCGGAAACGGACGAAAATCGGAATTTTCGGTCGATTCCGATCGGTAAAGGGCTACCTACATCTGGCCCTATAACTCTTAAACTTATAGAAAATGGACTGACATCACGAGGTGGTACAGTCATATTCGTCGTAGAGGCCCATGAATATCGGCAGACAGAGGTATTCTATTCATGGATAAACATTCCAGCAGCAAACGCTGAAGGACTTACAATCAATACTAGGTTTCCTGAATTTCGGAAGAACTTACATTCTAAATTATGCAGAGGGTTAAACCTCTCTACGAATTAATAAAACCTGATTTTAAACCAATCAATTGGACTCAGAAACACACAGAAATTTTGAGATCATTGCAAACAGACATGTTAGCTAAAACAAAGTTACAAACTTGCGACAACACACGCAACCTTGTAATCCGAGTCATCCCAGGAAGATGCGGATTCACATACCTGACCTCCAATGAGGGAGAAACGGTACCAATTGCTTACAAATCACATTTGTACACAGAAGCTGAAAAAACATTCAGTCTTACTGAGAATATTGTAAATGCGGTTCAAACTATTGTAGCAAAAGAAAGAGCCCAAGCCTAAGGCAAAAGAATAGCTGTTTTTACAGCAGAATTAGCCCTTGAGGCTATATTAAGCCCAGTTAATCTAAAAACAGTGGCATTAGATCCAAAATGGATACAGTGGGAAAATTCTCTTGTTGCAGAAGACCCGAACATGAAAAAATGGAAAGATCTAAAATATGAAGAAGAATATCCTCTGCCAATCTGAATTCTGGCTCTCCAACAGTACTCTTGTGTAATCTATATGGACAGATTTGCACAACATTACGATGTGGATAATAAATCTTACAATGCAGCATGCGCGATTGTTAAAGGTCGCTGGCGCTGTGGTAATTTCAGACCAAAAATAACAAAAACTGAATCACTGAGAAACTGTTCGCTCAGCGAGCTGAAATTAGATCTTTAAAGATGGCGCTTGAAAATGCCGATCGTGAATTCCCGACACTAATAGTGTGCGATTCGCATTTCTGCGTCAAATCTTACAATAATGACTTGCAGAACTGGGTTCAAAATGATTACAAAGATGACACAGGTGCCACAATAAAGCATAAGAAGCTTTGGGAACAGGTAGTTCTTTTGCAGAAAGAACTACGAAAGACTCATGTGATACATACACTGAGTCATCAACGTGATGGCGTTCACGTTGCAGGGAATTCATTGGCTAATACAGCCACAGCGGAAGCAGCTAGACCGGCTTCCGTAGCCACAAAAAAGCGCTCAGAAAAATACATAGACGGGGAAACCATGCTGGCGGTAAAAACGTCTTCAAAAGGCGACTGTGCGGCTCTTGCCGTGAACTATCCACTCAATTATACATACATAATTGATGCAAACTCCGTTCCTTTTGCTCGAATCCCAAACACGAACAGGAGAGTCTTATTAATAGCAGACGCACACATGCGTGAGGGTCTAAGGCACCAAGAGATCAAGGAATCTCTGAAAGAATTACAGTCAGAATACTGGTGGCCGGGGATTAGCCTGCAACATTACAAATTTGCAAAGAGCTGTCCAAACTGCAACAGAGATCGCAGTAGTGAGCCGACCGGAGTATTGCCATGGCCATTCTTGTAGTTAGCATAAGGCTATCTATAAGTAAAAGCCAGCGTCCCATTAATTTCTTTTCAAGACTAGATTCACTTAAAAATACAGACACCAGCGCTCGGCTGACGCCAGAACTGTTATAAAAGATTTGCGAGTCTTTATCGGCACATACACAATTAGCATGCTACATTCTGACCAGGGTCCTGCTTTTAGCTCTCGAGCTTATAAGGAGGCCATGACCAGCATGGGCATTGCATTGCGGTACTCTTGTCCCTTCCATCCTGAGAGAAATGGGATTGTGGAAAGAAAATACCGGGACATAAAGCAATCTATAACGGCGAGGGTATTAGGTTCGGGTGATGGGTGGGTCCAACATTTAACAAGTGTCCAACGTAGTCTTAACAATTTGCCAAGAAATTCTCTAAAAGGTTTCAGTCCGTATGAACTATTGTTCGGAACTAGAATGCATATTCAGGATTTAGATAGTCCGACTTCAGTGATGGAAAGAAAATGCTTTGATATCAAAGATCGTTTGGCTGTTTTACAGGACTTAAATGAAACAAGAAAAGACCTGAGCAACATAAATTTAAAACATCAGCCAACAGCCACTGAAGATAAACCACCTGTCCCAGCAAGGCCTGTCTGGATTCCAAAGATTGGGGATCTGGTCAGAGAGAAGATCGCGGTGAAGAAGGAATTTGGGCCTTCTTACAGAAAAGCAGTACCTGTCTTAGCTGTCAGCGGAACAAGATCAGTTGTACTACCGCCCCTTGCTGGTAAAAAGGAGAACCAAGTTGTATCCATCGACCTGGTAAAACCACAATCATGTGGCCAATAATAAGTAGTAGTCCTAATGGACTCCCAAGAAATAGCAGAATACCAACATTTGCTACAATCCAAGAGGTTCAAACTGAGAGACTAATCACATTTGATAAACCTGCAGTGAATAAAAAAGGACTACGCAACAATGCCATGGATCTTGTGCCTCTTGAAACCCAAATTGAAACAATTCGTCAAGAAACACCTGTCTACAACGATGTAGCCTCAGACTATGCTAATGAAAGAAAAAATGAAAAAGCTAAGGAAAATTCAGAAGCAATTCCAACAATTGACAGAACTGCACCTGGCTACTTCATCAATTTCGATAACTTTTCTGAAGATCCAAGCGAACCTGAAGAAACGCCAGCAACAAAAACCTTCAAAGACAAATTAACTGAACTCTTTCATCAACTCAAACAAACCTATCTGATTTCTCCATGGATTGAATTTTGGATTCTGTTAGGTGTACTTTTCCTCCTGCTTTGGCTCATCATGGTACTTTGTTTGGGAAAATTCATTGAGGGAAAATACAGTACAATGGACACAGCAAGTCAGAACATCAACTTGGTCCTAAAGCCACACAAGTCATCTCACATCGAGAAAAGAGAACTATCATCAGTAAATGTCACAGCCATTCCAATACCCGGCGGGGTAACTTGGGACAAAACGGATTACGAAATCTATGGCCCGGTTGAACTCTTGAAATATCCACATCAGTTCAAGGTTTCATTAAGTGACTTTGTAAAACCAAGTACATTCTCTGATGATTGGGACTTTGAAAGCATAAATAATATGATGTCAGATTTAGTAATGTCAGCAAAATTTACAGAACATGATTACTTACAGGGTTCGTCGTATTATGAACAAATGTACTGCTACAACCACTTTGCACATCACTATTTACATAAATCTGCTCAACCTAGAAATGTTTTAAAGTATAATCAATGGGAACATTGTGCAACTCCACCAAAAGGCAGTTCGAAAACATTTTATGAGAAATTCCCATACTTCTCAGGGTTTAACGCAAGTGATGCAGAAACGTTTTATTTTAAACTGTTAAATAAGACAGGGATAAAAACAATGTTGACAAATACTAAATTGATTTATTCTGAAACATTTTATGAAAAAATGGTTACATTTGGTTTTGATTTCTGGAAAAATAACATTGAAACTAAAACCATCTGGGGTACAAAAAATTGGCAGGTCCAAGGTTTAGAAGCATTATTTAGAGCCTGCATGATCCCAGAACAAATAATAATCTTGAATGACACCATTCAACAGACTATTTGTCTTGGCCTAGCTAAGATTAAAGACTTAAACAAACCGTCTATTCCAAAGCCAATACCTGATAGTAATACCACTACATATGTTGAGATAGACGTATCCCATATTTTACATCAAAACAGAACACATCCTGATTGGAAAAAGTGGTTGATCTGGCCAACAGACACAAATAACTGTCAAGATAGATTCCTGAACAAAAAACAGGGGTTCAAAATGACCAGACCAGACCCTAGATACTCCCAGAGACAACATCCAGGGATAGTAACAACATACAGTGTAGGGAAACTATGCCTTGAATGGCTACAAACATCTACACTGGCTGAAATTAAGCAACACTTGACTTTACTTAAAGACGGTGCTGACTTGCGTGATATCATAATGGAACCACGCAAACAGCGTCAAAAACGTTTCATAGGGGCCGGTATATACGCTGCGTACAACGAAGCTTGGAAAGTAACTCAAATTGAGACAGCAGAGAAAATACAAGAAATTGATCGTATTAATTTGGAAAAATTACTTTCTGTTGTGGACAATGGGTTAACGACTCTGTCCTCCAGAATATATTCACTGGACAGTATTGTATATAATAGAGCCATTCCTTAGACTGCTTTCTAACGGGAGCTATATTCTAATAATGGACCACAGCTGTTGTGGCATGGTGCCAGTGAAAGCCTATCTTGTAAGCGTTAGTTCCATGGTCACTTGCTGTATGCAAGTATTGTATCCAAACAGCTCTCCAGATACGGAGACAACGATTTGGCCTTCTTTGAATATCTCTTCTATACGAACTGATACTTTAAGCAGAATGAAGTCTGTTCTTTTACAGACAACGGTGCCTTTAACGTCATCAAAAGAAACGTATGATCTTCTAGTTGCAAGGACAACGGCAGAGATACATACCCTTTTATTAACAAATTGCCCCGTGCATTTCGTAGAAATGCTAAGCCAAATCCTAAATATGTCTGATGCCAGTGGTATCCCACATATATTTAAGACAATTTTTTCGGGACTGTTAACACCCTTCGAAGCAGTTCTGGGCATTTTTCCCAATTTTGTCCATTCTGTCTTTGGCGACCTACCACTACTTTTGGGACTCGTAGCAGGAATTTTATTTTTGACCCTTCTGCTCCGATATGGCAAGCCAAGTCGCAGACAAGACTCAAGCAACAATGGAAGAAGCGATCCTAGCTATACGCTATCGGGACCGTGTGAGAAGTTGGCCCGATATGCAGTGTTCACTATTCTAGCGACCACTATGCATCGGTCCAAACGACCCTTATGGTGATTGGTTGTAAGTCAACCTTAGACCAGCTATCCTAGTAGCGTGGATACGAGCAGTCTTCGGCTAAACTCTAGAGGGCGTGTTAAGCCAGCTGTTATACCATCACATACCCCTTGAACACCAAGTGAAAGGACACCACACAAGTGTTATGAAAATAAACAGTATATTTATTAGAATCACAACAGCCCTGTACTCTTTATGAGGACAGGGTACTAAGCACAGAACAAAACTCTTAGGAAAATACTTCAAGTGCACAATCAATACAAGTGCCCGAGGGCACGGAAAGGTTAGTGGTCTCGGGCGGACCCGATAAGGCAAGTCGAAAGTGAGTAAGGAGGCTATGCGGGCACCGAAATGCCGAAGTTACCTAGCCACAAGGGCTGCGGCTGCACAAGTCTTACAGGCGTCGGGGGTCTTCGCTGACGAGCCAGGAGCCGGAAGGAAGGAGTTGCTGGCCGGCGACCAGTGAAGAATAGTTCGTAGAGATCCAAGCCTGGATCAGAGAGAGATGATACCTGAATGCAGAGGGGACCAAGTTCGTACTACTAGCCAGTAGTCAGAGGGTACCAGGAGGGCACCAGATGGCCGTCACCTCGACTAGGTGAGTGGGCGACGCTAGGCTCTGCAGTCTCACGGACCAGGAGGCGTTGTCGGCGACCAGGATGGAGGTGCGAGCTGTCCCACGAAGGTTGATGCTGTCGGCGTCGCTGGGCCCAGGATTGGGGCAACACGCCTTGGCAGATTTCAGGGCCTCGTGGTGGGCCTAAAATGGCGTCTTGAGTGGACCAGGAGGGTCCGGGGTGCTCCTCTCGCAGAAGGGAGCGAAGGCTAGTCTGGAGCAACCAGACCAGCAATGTTGGTTGTCGTTTGTCGTCAAAGAATCACAAGCCAGCGGCTAGTGATCGGACAACGTGCTGAACAGCAAAGCAGAAGGGCCCCGCGCAGATCGTGGAGATGCTGGGAGGCTGCACTTCGGTGCTGGAGCTGCTCAGGGTCGGGGTTTCTCGGACCCCAGAGCACTCACCAGAGGATTCCTTCGGTGGTTGTGCTGGTTAAGAAAGCGTGCATGTTTTGATGATGGCCGGTCCCTCGAGGTCTCGTCGTACCCACAGATCTCAGCTGGGCTGACGATGTGGGTAAAGGTCAGAGGTGCCAGGGTAGCCGGTTCTCGTCGAGCTGGGTCGTCGGATTCCTGAGGAAGGACTTGCAGCAAACCGCAGAGTTCTTAGATGGTGCCTGCGGATGCAGGGTGACTACTCCTTAGCCACAAGGGAGAAATCTTGAGAAGAGTCTCGAATGTCCTTTCGAAGAAAGTAGTTCTTGATTCAAAGATGATTTAATTTGGAAGGGTCCCCGCTCCTGCCTTTATCCTAAAGAAAGGGGTGGGTACGTGACTAGGTCCTGCCCTAGGGGTGGGACCAGGAAGGGGGGTAGTTACACCCCTCTCCCATGCCGGGCTTTCCCCAGGTCAGGGGCTGGTGTGCCCCTGGAACTGGTTCTAGCCGGCAGATGCGTAGTGAGCACCGGGGTGCCACTCCGCAGTCACCTTCCTGTAAAGCCCTGCCTACCCAGGATACACAAAACCCTGTCTGGGATGGTGCGAACACCGCCCCGGACAGGAAACCCTTTGTCCAAGCTCTCCTCGCTGGAAGGTCTCCCAGCAGCAGGAGGTCAGACTCGTGTCTGTGGTGGCAGCATCCATTTTGTGGAGCTGAGGCTTCAGTTAACTTTAACCGGGGTTCACAGTTACGTACATGTCGTGTCCCTCTAGAAGGGCGGAATGCTAACCTCGTCGCCAGCATTGGTGAGGGGGCAGCATCCCGATTCGTATGACACCTTACTCGACATGTCTTGATAATGCGATACCGAAGTTACTATTATGGCACGCGTTATCATGGAACAGCCATTGGGTCTTGGTTCCGCAAGCTGCAACCGGGCTCGGCTCGTGCCAGAGCCCAACTCACACGATTCCATGCCCTCTGCCTTCAGGATTGTCAAGGCCTGCCATAGGAGTGACTGATAGGAACTTGGGTGTCCATTTTAGGGTTAGATATAGGGATACTATACCTACAGCAACGGGCGAGTACGCCACGTTGCCCCAGCTGTCGCGCAGCCAGTTGTGTCAGATTTAGATGGCCATCCAGGGGTGGCACAATACATGCTTCAGCCCCTGGTAGGCCCTGGGTACACCGATGCCCTGAGTTACAGGGTCTGACAAGGTGGCCCAGTACCAATTGGAAATGTACCTAAGGTACATGGAATCCATTTTAGAGAGAGAGCAGTAGGCCTGGGGTCCTGATTGGCAGGGCCCCAGGTCAACTCAGTCGGAAAACCAGCAAAACACCAGGCAAAAAGTTGGGGGCAACCATAGTCAGGTATCCACCTTCCTACAGACCGCATACCTAAAGTCCTTGGATTAGCCCAGCTAAGAGATCTGAATATGACCTGGTTTCTTTCATTCTGACCTATCTGGCAAAATTGCTTCCTACTTGTGCCTCGATGTATGCTATGCGGATAAGAATGCGTGTTGGACGTCTGTCCTACAATACCATCAGCAGTACCTTTGGATACAGATACTTTGCTAAGTCCTGTAACGGCTCATGCATCGTGTTGTCCCCAGCGGCTACCCATTCTGATGACGGCATTAGTTGAGACTTCACCACTACGATTAGGTGGCAGTGAAGTACGAGATGATAGCAGCATCACCCAGGTACGACCTTCTGTGAGCATTGCTGATCCTGACATTGATGATAGCAATCATTCTCACGACTGCACTGTTGCAGCACTTTCAGACTTGGTCGAACTTTCACCTGATGTCGAAGATCAATTTTTTGCGAGAATGATGTTCTCCCCTGAACAGCAAGAATAACTTTCAAGCAACGAGCACACAGCGTTCCCCTGAACTCTGAATTCGGCCTTCAGCTTTGATAAACAAAAGCTACTGAAAAACATTTGGAACTATTTTTTCCCTGAAAACGATTTTTTTTTTCTGAACTTCCAAAATATTTACCCTTTTCTGGCATATGTTCTCTGCTTAAAGTAGAACTATTCTTAAAGAACAGAGCTTCTATTTTTAGGAACTCTAGACACAATATATTACCTCAGCCTCTAGCACATTTACAGCAACTGTATTTATATGTGATGGAATGGTCTCAACCTTCTTTTCTGTATTAAGAGCCATTTCATGTGTAATTTTCGCAAATCGTTCAGCTAATATATATAAGCATGTTTAACTGAATGATTACACTGCTTGAAAAGCGTACAGTACAATAACCGTTTTCGTGTATTTCGCATACACCATTTCGAATGCATAAAATGTATTTTGGGGTGGGTTGGAATACACATGCACCTTTAAATGTTTACTATTGCTTAGTTTTAGTAATGATGGACATTAGATCGTGGAGTGGGTATTGTGTTTTTATCTAGGAACCAAATCAGTATTCCTATTTTATGCCCTTGTACGGCTATAATCAATAATATCCCTATAATGGCATAAGAATCAGATCCATATTTAAGTAAATAGCCCTTGAAGTCCAAAACACGGCAGAAGCTACTTCCTTGGATTCCTAGAAAGCACAACGAGTTCTTTCGACACACCAAACCTCCAGCAACCTGGGAAATCCCCATTTGCTTTTGTTTTGATTTGTCATTGAACTCCTGCGAACACTTAAGGAACAGTCAGTTCTTAGTGACATCTTTATTGATGTCTTATGTCCAAACCTTACGTCAAACTCGGCACCTTTCAGGTATAAATATACCAACGTTGCCTTAAGCAAACACACAGTGGTGATTTTGGAGCCGAGCAGCTATCTACTTGCCCGAGAGCCCAGCTGATGCGAGAGCCCACGGACGCTGCCCCTCCTCTTTGACGCACTGAGAGAGACGCTGTCTTTTCTCCTGCCGAGAAATCTAGCTCCGGTGTTCTCACCCGCCTTCGTGGGCTGCTGGGATATCGAGTCCTGAAAGAGAGATACCAGACCTCCTGCATTCTATTACCCAGGTACAGAGCGGTATAAATCCTTGAAGAGAATTATTGAGTCAGATTCTTGGCAAAACCAACTTAACTTAAACTACTACTTACTTACTCCTTCCCACGTATTAGGCTTAGGTCAGGTACACCGGGGTAGGCGTATTTTAGAAGCACCAGTTGAGTACGTTAGTCAATGTATATATGTATGCATATATTTTATCTTTTTAAAGTATCTTATGGCTAAGAAACCATATCAATGCTTTTACAGTATTATTTCATAATACTCTTTTTACTGTACGCACTTCACTTTACATTAAGTATTGCAATTATGGCAATTCATTTCTCTTGCATGAGAAAGAAGACTGCTCAATAAATTACACCTTTTATTGAAGACGCCCGTCTCTCTTTTCTCTGCACTCTGGTGAAACACATTTGACTGAGTGAAATATCTGTCTATTGTTTTCACACGACTCTAGAGATATACTCTTATTCTGAGGGAGCAAAGTTGGTTATATGGTTGTCGGAAGCTAATCCCTTCTTGTCTATCCAGGGAGGTTAAACTCCTCCTCGTTTATTCGAGAACGTTTCTAGTGACCTCTGAGCTAGCTGGCAAACCTTGAGTCTAATATAGTCAGTAGAGACCTAGTTGACCTAAGTCCTACGTCTACACTGCCGAATATATTATTCCAATGCGCAGAGCCTATTGGGAATATAGGAACTACACTACACATCTAGACTGGACAGTCTTGGCCCCCTAATATTATATGTACAAGTGTAGCACATCCGTCTGAGGACACTGGATACTGATACTGCGGATGCATCACACTGTGGCCCCGGACAACCCCCCCACCCCCCCCCCCCCCATTGAAGCAATGGGAGGAGGGGGAATTGCACCGCCCTCTGAGCGATATAACCCAACCGGAGTACCTTCTAAGGTGATATGGGTCTTTCTTCCTGGCAGTTTCTATGGCCCTTTTTTCTCGACTCACTGTACCACCTCTTTGTGTTGGAACTCTTTCCACGTGGCTGTACTATTATTCCAAAAATGTACCCCATAGTTCTTGTGAAGATTGCATACCTAGTCACGAACTACTGGAGCACACTATTGCTGGGATGCTTTACTTGTTTGAGGGTGTGTTGGCCCGTTAGGGGAAATTGGAGGGGGGTAGGTCAATTCACGGCAGGTTTGGGTGGCCAATGGAGGATGGGGGGTAGGAGGGCACATAGACGGCACAGCGCACACATTATAATTGAGCAGGCAGCAGTACTTTACAGATGGGTAGTCAAATGGTAAGACCTTCATGATGGGCAATGCTTAGATACTTCTCCTCTTATTCCTCCTACTCCCTTTTGTATCATAGCCCCCTCTTTTTGTAAAAGGGACCAAACTTAGGCATCAGCCAATCAGAAGAGTCTCACCCCTTAGAACCCTCCTGAAGGAACCTCAGAGCCTCAGATTTTCTACTGCACATTGTTCTTAGGGAGTCTCCTTTGAACTCTGCTGAATCTCTACTCTTTCAGTAGTTTTTTCTTCAGGATTTCTCTAAAAAATGTTAGCTATTATTTCCAGGATGTCAGATAAGGAAAAGAAGAAGGCCCTTTTCAAACCATGTTCCACCTGTGGGAAGAAAAGGCTATTTGTTGAGGATAAGCATAAGGATTGCATCTACACCCTCTATCCTGATCATAAGGCTGTGGAGGCAGAAGCAAGATCTGCCGCACCATTTCAACCAAGACCCTCCGAGACCGTGAGGGTTCGCTTCTTACATGGCTCCAGAAGTTGAAGTCTAGAAAGGACACAGTGTCCAGTGATGAGGACTCTTCGTCAGCGTCATTAGCTAGAAGGTCAGTCAAAAGGGGTAGGGGTTCCCCTTTTTCTGTGGAGCATCCTTCTAAGGCCTCAAAAAAGACCCCCAGAGAGTCTGAGAGCCAAGGTCCAGTCGAATCTCCTCACCATGGTGAAAAGGAGAGGGTAAGACCCTCTACACCTTCTTTGGGTGTGAAGACTGTTCCAGCCTTCAAGAAACCCTCTTCTCAGTCTTCTGGAAAGTCTGACAGAAGTTCCAAGTCGTCGACGATGAAGGCG
This sequence comes from Lissotriton vulgaris, assembly GCF_964263255.1. Lineage (NCBI taxonomy): Eukaryota > Metazoa > Chordata > Amphibia > Caudata > Salamandridae > Lissotriton > Lissotriton vulgaris. The sequence goes on along the minus strand of NC_141693.1, from coordinate 1,345,058,902 downwards.
TCATGGACGGAGGCTCCATCGGCGAAGAAATTGAAGCCTAAGCTTTAAAAAGTACCATTGACATGCTCGTCCACGGAGCAATCGACGTCGACGGGATCGTCGGCGAAGAGGGTGTCGACGATGGCAGTTGTAGTGGTGTCGACGGATGATGGCAGTTGTAGCGGTGTCGACAAAGATTCCGCGGACAACCGCGACGTCGACAAAGATTCCGACGACAACAGCGTCGTCGACGAGGGTGTCAACGACGACAGCGACGACAAAGTATTAGTCGACGGTGATGACGACAACAGTGTCGTCGTCGAGGGCTTCGACGATGACAACATTGACAACAGCGACGGCAGGAGCTTCGACGGTCTCGTCGTCGATGCCATCGACGACACCCATCTCGTCGTCGAGTGTTCTTTCGTCGACGACGACTGTTCCGTCGACGAGGCCGACGATGGCAGTATTAACAACACCATTGTCGGCGGGATCGTCGACATTTTTATCATCGGAAAAAAGGATTACAATTTCAATGACCAGGATTACACCGGACATGACTCTCCTAGGAGAGTTACCCCCTTGCCTCCAGCTCTACTTTTAGCGGAGGATGAGGAAGAATCAGAGGATGATAATCAGGACTCTTATGGCTATACAAACAGCCCATCCCAGCTTCTGGTTAAATGCCAAGAGACGGATTCTGATGGAGAGTACAACCAGGAATGTGGTTATCATCATCATTCTACCCAACCACAACAGTAGTCGAGACAAGACATGGTGTCGGTACCATCGTCTCTCTTACAGGACCTTCACAGTATGCTACAGGATTATAAGTCTAGGTGTTCACAACCTGCTGCTGCTGTTCCAGTTGCTCAAGCCATGCCTGTCCCTGCGACTCCAGCAATGGCTGCACCAGTATTGCCGGCCCAGGAGTCCTCTCGGCCACAGACACCGGTTCCACAGGAGTCTTCAATTCCAGTGAACACCAATTATGATTCCTCAGATGAGGATCAAAATTTTGATGACAGGACTGATCAAGATACCGAATGGGATGAATATGTCATCCTGGACCCAGCATCTCCATGTCCGGATCCGGTGGACTTCCCGCCAGCTGATATAGGGGAATTTCATAAGCTAATGGAGAGAGCGGCTGGGAGATTCAAACTATCTATGCCCTCCATTGCCACTGAATGTTTTTATACGATTTTAAAGAGCCTTATAAGAAGACAACAAGATCTATCCCTATTGTCCAGCATCTTTGGGGTTAGGGGCCTTGAAGCAATGAAAAATCCAGAAACGGTGGTCCCTGTGCTACCGCGCCTCAACCAGAAATACAAAGCGCCTGAAGATGGTCCGGCGTCTCTGATGGGACATCCAAAACCGGACTCGGTTATTTCTCAAGCGGCGCAGAGAAAGTCACGCAACCCCTCAGCTCCATTGACAACTCCTCCGGATAAAGAGGGCAAGAGGTTAGATAACGCCGGGAAAAGATTCTCTTCCATGGCGAGTCTACTAGTGCAGGCAGCTAATGCCTTGGCGATATTGGGGAGATACGATCGCCAACTATGGTGTGATGTTTCGCCGTACTTGGAGCAACTTCCTCCAGAGGCAAAAACAGAGGCTAAAAAAGTTTTGCAGGAAGGTGAGGCTACATCAATGGAAATCATTGACTGTGCAATGGACATTGCCACCATGGCATTCCGCTCTTTGGCTGGAGCTGCGGTCCTTCGTCGCCAGAGATGGCGTAAGGCAACTTGGTTTAGACCTGAAATCCAGAATAAAATCCTGGATCTTCCTTCTGATGGAGAAGCATTATTTGGAAAATTGATAGATGACACTCTCCAAGATATTAAAAAAGATACTGAGACCGCTAGATCTCTGGGTACGCTTCAGTACTCTAAGGCTCCTTTTAGAGGTTCCAGAGGCAACAGCAACAACTACAGAGGCTCTTATCAACAGCAAAGTTATTCATCATATGGCTCAGGTTCACAACAATACCGCCAACCTTATCAGCAAAGGCAGGGCCAGTCCTCGAATTTCTCAAGACCTAATAACCGAGGGAAGCAGGCTCGCCAAGGATGTGATACGTCCAAGAGACAATAGCGGCCTCCTGGCTCTTCCTACTGTGCCCACCTCCGAAAGATCATCAGAAGGAGGCAGGGTGTCACAATACCTTCAGAATTGGTCCAAGATAACATCAGACCGTTGGGTGCTAAACATCATTCGAAAGGGCCATACTTTACAATTCACACAAATCCCTCCATCCAAGCCCCCTGCTTGGGGACCCATCAAAACATCTGCGTCTTCTGCGGCTCGAAGTTCATAAAATGCTCCTGAAGGGTGCTATAGAGCCGGTCCCCTCCGCTCCAGGAGGAGAAGGATTCTATTCCAGGTTCTTCCTGGTAAGGAAGACGCTAGAGAAATGGCGCCCCATTTTAGATCTCAGGGAGCTCAACACCTATCTCATCTCCCTGTCTTTCCGGATGGTCTCTCTTCAGACGTTCTACGTCTAATCAACCCGGGGGATTTCATGGCCACGCTCGATCTCGAAGATGCGTACTTTCATGTTCCGATTCACCCAGCACACAGAAGGTCTCTACGATTTACAGTAGCCAAGAGCCACTTTCAATTCCGGGTTTTACCCTTTGGTCTTCGCTCAGCCCTGAGAATATTCACGAAGGTGCTGGCACCAGTAACAGCGTTTCTGCAGAAGAATCACTTTCAGGTTTTTCCTAACCTGGACGATTGGTTACTGAAGGCTCCGTCCAGGGAGGCAGCAAGGGATGTGGTTGGGGCATGTACCAACCTCTTTCAGAATTTAATTCTGACTTTAAACAAAGAGAAGTCTTCTCCTGTCCCATCCAGGACAGCACGCTTCCTGGGAGCTGTAGGAAGGTGGATACCTGACTGTGGTTACCCCCAACTTTTTGCCTGGTGTTTTGCTGGTTTTCCAACTTAGTAGACCTGGGACCCTGCTATTCAGGGCCCCAGGCATACTGCTCTCCCTGTAAAATGGATTCCATGTACCTTAGGTGCATATACCAATTGGTACTGGGCCACCTTATCAGTCCCTGTACCCAGGGCCTAGGTGTACACAGGGCCTACCAGGGGCTGCAGCATGTATTATGCCACCCCTGGCTGGCCATCTAAATCTGACACAACTGGCTGCACGACAGCTGGGGAAAGGTGGTGTAATCACCCTTTGCTTTAGATATAGTATACCTATATCTAACCCTAAAATGGACACATGTATTCCTATCAGTCACTCCTATGGCAGGCCTTAACAATCCTGAAGGCAGAGTGCTTGGAATCATGTGAGATGGTGCTCTGGCATGAGCTGAGCCCGTTTGCAGCTTGCGAAACCAAGTCCTAATAGCTGTTCCATGATAACGCATACCATATACTCTTAAGTGCATTATAATCCTCGCGGTTATATGCCAACTCTGGTATCACTTTATCAAAACATGTCGAGTAAGGTGTCATACGAATTGGAATACTAACCCCTCGCCAATTCTGGCGACGAGGTTAGCATTCCACCCTTCTAGAGGGACACGACGTGTGTGTAACTGTGAACCCCGGTTAAAGTTAACTCGAGCCTCAGCATCACAAAATGGATGCTGCCACCACAGACACAAGTCTGACCTCCTGCTGCTGGGAGTCCTTCCAGCGAGGAGAGCTTGGACAAAGGGTTTCCTGTCAGGGGCGGTGCTAGCACCATCCCAGACAGGGTTTTGTGTATCCTGGGTAGGCAGGGCTGAATAAGAAGGTGACTGCAAGTGGCACCCCGGTGCTCACTATGCATAGGCCGGCTTGAACCAGTTCCAGGGGCACACCAGCCCCTGAGCTGGAAAAAATGTCCGGCATGGGAGAGGGGTGTAACCACCCCCCTTCCTGGTCCCACCCATGGGCAGGACCTAGTCGCGTACCAGCCCCTTTCTTTAGAATAAAGGTAGGAGCGGGGACCCTTCCAAATTAGACCATCTTTGAATCCTGAAACTACTTTCTACAAAAGGAACTCAAGACTTCTTCTTAAGATTTCTCCCTTGTGACTAAGGAGTAGTCACCCTGCATCTGCGGGCACCAACTAAGTAACCTGCGGTTTGCTGCACGTCCTTCCTCCGGAACCAGACCGACCAGCACGACGAGACCCGGCTTCCCTGGCACCTCTGACCTCTACCTGCATCATCAGCCCAGCTGAGATTCGTGGGTGTGACGAGACCTCGAGGGACCGGCCATCTTCAGAACTGCACTACGCTTATCCAGCACGACCGCCGAGGGATCCTCGAGTGAGTGCTTCGGGGTTTGAGAAGCCCTAACCCTGAACAGCTCCAGCACCGAAGTCCAGCCCCCCAGCATCTACGAGATCTGCGTGGGGCCCTTATGCTCTTTGCTGCTCACCGCGTTGTCCGGCCACTTGCCTGCTGGCTTGTAGCCCTCCTGACGACGAACTACGACTCTTCCATCGCTGGTCTGGTTGCTCCAGACTGGCCCTTGCTTCCCTCCAACATAGGAGCACCCCGGACCCTCCTGGTCCACTCCAGAAGCCATTTTGAGTCCACCGCGTGGGCTTGCATTTGCCAAGAGTTGTTGCCCCAATCCTGGGTCCAGCATCGCCGACAGCAGATACCTTCGTGGGACAGCTCGCACCTCCATCCTGGTCGCCGACAAAGCCTCCTGGTCCGAGAGACTGCAGAGCCCAGCGTCGCCCACTCACCTGGTCGAGGTGACTTCATCCGGTGCCATCCTGGTGCCCATCTAATCACTGGCTAGTGATTCAGAACTTGGTCCCCTCTGCTTACAGGTCATCTCCATCACTGATCCAGGCTTGGATCACATCGAACATCTTCACTGTAATAAGTAATATATTTATTTGTATATGATTAATTAAAATCTTTACAAAAATATAAAACGCCATATAACAGTACAAATTATTTAAAATGCCATATAACAGTACAAATTATTTAAAATACAGCAGTTACTATTGTCAATTCAAGGTTGTTATTAAGTCCCAATGAGTCTTTCAAGTGTGCTTGAATCTTTCCTTCATTAAATCAAAGAACTTCACAATCTGACAATTCAGTTTAATTTCGCTGGAGGAAAAACAAAGTTTAACTGCCTGCCTACAGGTCCGAACAGCGTGTGATCTAAACAAAAAGGTAGCAACAGCTTGAGCCTCAGGTCCATTAGTCTCGGGCAAATACATATCACATGGATGATGTCCTCCTTGCCAGATTTACACAGGCGTCATAGGGCCGAGGCGTGAGTTCTCTCCCATGGCGGCAGGTGCGGTAATATCGGGATAGCTCCAAGGCGCAATTTCAGGAACTTTTCTTTGATTTTTATTTTCATCCCGATATTAAGATATGCTTGTGGACGTATTTTGCCGTAATCTCCCACCGTTATCCATCCATGCGCCCTGTTGGATAGGTCTTTCTTATCTTCTATTGCCGAGATTATTCGGGCAGATTTTTTTGCCAACTTTTTGAAGGACTGGTGGTCTATGGCAGTTTCCCAAATATCGGATAAGCCTAGCACATCAAGAGATCCAAATAGGTAGTCCCTAGGCAGTGAAGTGCGACATCTGAGTAGCTCTTCCCAGACGCTGGCATTTAAGGAGTCCGGGTCTGCGTCGCGGATCTTGCGCCAGTTAGTTACATATGCACTCCGTCTTTCTAGTGTTTGTTTGACCACCCCAAATTCTAAACGAATTTGGGCCGGAGACGCGTATTTGGGAAGGTTGAAGATGGCCCTGTAACAATTGGCTATGACTGTGTCTAACAATGCAGCGTCCTTCCCATGCAGCGATTCGCTCCCATAGGTGAGCGTTGGTTGAAGTTTCGCTCGGAGGATTTCAAGGAAGGGTTTAAGGGTGAGGTCAGGGAGTTTAGTCTTTAGTGATTTCAGTGCGAGGTGGGTCATTATTGCCTTCCCTCGGATGGACTGGAGCTGAGGCCTAGACGTGTTCTTAGAATCCAGCACGACGCCAAGGTATTTGTATGTGGCTACCCGTTCGAGCTTTACTCCGTTCAGGTACCAACAAGGGATCCTTTTCTTCCTGTAGTTTACCGTCATGACCTTAGATTTATTGAGGTTTATTTCTAGGGCATTCTTTACCGAGAAGGCATGGGTACAATTCAAAAGATGCTGAAGGCCTATTGGCGACCGGCTTATCAGCACTAAATCGTCCGCATGTAACAAACTAGGGAGGGTGGCTTTTCCTAGCTTGGGCGCATGATTACGGCATTTGTCAAGTTTCAAGTTCTTCCGGTAAGTCAGAAATAAACAGATTGAATAGAATTGGCGCAAATAGGCACCCCTGCTTTAGTCCTTTAGTTGTCCTAATCTGCTTCGAGAGGTGCTGGCCAGTTCCAAGTTTAATTTTTACCCAGGTGTTAGAGTGAAGCAGTATTAGGACATCTAAGAGATGTTTCGGAATGCCCCAAGTGGATAGTTTTTTCCAAAGTTTGTTTCGGTCCACATGGTCGAAGGCCGCCGTATAATCAATAAATGAAAGGAAAAGCGGTAGCTTGGTGGTTTTTGCTTCGCCCATCAGTAGGGACAGGGCCATGATGTTGGTTGTTGTCCCTTGGCCTTTACGGAAACCTGTTTGGTTGGAAGGGATAATGGCTTTTTCGGACGCCCATGCCGATAGTTCTTCCAGAATGAGACCACTGAAGTATTTTGCTTCTATGTCAAGCAAAGCAATGAGACGGTAGCTATTCGGATTACTCTTGCTCCCATGTTTATATATCGGGCTAATGACGGACCCAGGCCAGGAGTCCGGAAGGGATAAAGTAAGTCTGGCCTCGTTAAAGACCTGACACAAGGATGCACTCCAAAAGGCTACGTCAGATTTGTACAACATGGGGGGATTCCATTCGGTCCCGGGGCCCCATTCGGTCGTCCCTTGGTAATTTGACGCCCGATGTCTACTGGGGTGTATCCCGTGAGCCCTGTCTCCATGTCCTTTATGGGTCTTCCTTCCCCTTTTAAAGATTCTGATTGTGGTAAGGTCATACCCTCAAACTCCCCCAGTCCACACATGCTTGTCCCGCTTTGATTGCTGGGGTTACCATCACGACCAAGCTTTATGATTTCCATGCAGGGAGCCTTTGTTGTCGTATCTCCTATATTATCATTATTAAAGTGTGACAATAAGTATTTGGTCCATACTTCCTCTGCTATGTGCGAATTTTGCCCCAGATGGTCCGGGTTCTGGATCCATTTCACCATTTGCCAGAACCTAGAACTGTTTTTTTGCTTTCCTTCGTGGACAAGTTTCCCCCAAAGTTCTTCATTCCTTTGTTTTCGACTTGCCCATTTCAGCTGTTTGAGTTGCTTTTTTGCTTCCCTCAGCACTACTTGCAGACTAGGGTTTCCCTGATCCTTTCGTATCTTCCTCAGAGTTTGATTAATCAAGCGTTTTTGTATTTTCATATCCAACCGCATCTGTCCCGTGCTTAAGGGTCCTCTCACCAGGCAAGAATTGGAAGGCCTGGTACTACCCAGTTGTTCCCCAATGGTGATGATGAAGTCATGCCAGACGTTCGCCAACTTAGATGAGCAATTAATTTGGTGGAAGAGGGTTTTCGAGATTGAACCAATAAGGTCGATGTTGTCAAGATTGCACCCTATCCTTTTTAAGTTTGCACTGACTTCTGTTTCTGGGCTAATGTAGCGTTCTTTTTCCTCTGCCGGATTGGTTTTTATCTCAGCCACCAAGGGCAGATGATCGCTGAAGTCATTCACGTCTATTTTGAATGAAGTTATCCAGCTGAACATGTCTAAAGACATGAACATATAATCCAAATGCGAGGATTGTGTGCTAGAGTGGAAAGTGGCTGCCGGTGGGTCATCTTCAGCATAACGTCCATTTAGGGCCCTTAAGTTATGGGTATTCAATTGCCAAAGAAGGTTTTTTGAATGTTTCGTTAAGTTGTTATTTTTTGTTCGACCTTGCGGCGGCACGCCCCATGCTGTGTCTAATTCATAAGAGAGGTCAGTGCCTTGCTCATTGCTGATGAGAAGCATGTTAAAGTCACCAGCCAGGATGAAGGTGTCTGACTCCCCGGAGTCCCTTATTTTTTGAAAAACGTGCCCCAGCTCTTCCACCGATTTTTGTTTACATTTGGGGTGAATGTATGTATTTATAATAATAATAACTTCCTGGTGTTGCTTTGTTAGAGGGAGTGAGAGCTTTACCACCTGTATGACACTTGCGGGGGGTTATGTGAAAGTCCAGAGCCCTAAATTCGCCTATTGATGTTATAGAGGCGAATACCATCAGTCCTCCTGAACCGCGGGCGAAGGTTGAAGTTTTGATTGCTGGCATACAGAGTGACGTAAACCCCTGTAGATCAAATACTTTATCTTCCCAAGTTTCTTGTATTAACAGGAGATCGAATGAGGTTAAGTATTGTATGAGCTCCGTATCGTTCTTTTTATTAACTAAGCCATTGATGTTCCATGAACAGATTCTTGTGGCCCTACGTACCACCAAGGGGTTAAAGGGCGCTTGCCCATACTGTCAAACATCAGCAGTCGTTGTCGCGATAGTGCGCTGAATACATCTCCAATTAGGGTCTGTCGATAATGACAAGTTCGTATCTTGATTGCGATATTGGCCCCATTGGGGACTTTTAGTGTGTCGGTAACGTTGCCCCGGTGAGCAGCTCCCAGCTCCCTTTAATATTGAAGTTGAGTTTTTTTGAAGCTGAGGTTGGATGGAGGCTAAAAGCGGAGTTGGATAGCGGGGTTGCCTTTACAGCTTCAAGGCAATTCCCCATTGCTGGAACATTGCCTCCTCTTCCAAGATTTTGTTAGCTATCTCCGGCGAGATCCAGGTAGTTTTGGTAATGTCAGGCTGATGGGTCGAGGTGTTTGATTGGAACCCTACTTGTAAAAGGTCGTTCGAGCTGATGTTTGCTAGATTTTTTGAAGAGTGCAGGAGTCTCAAAATGTTCCCCCTATTCAATATGTCTTCATTCCCTCTGGATGTATGTTCTGGGATAAACAGAATTGAGGTTGGAATGCTCTGACATAGCACTTTTGTTGGAATCGTCGGTGGGCTCTTGAAGGCCTGAGGAGCTTGATCAAGGGCATGGCTAGAAGATGATGCACCTAAGGCGAGTGAGCCCCCGCCTTGGTCGTTATCTAGCTTCGTAGCCCAGAGGGCGCTGTTTGTTTTTGGCTTGGGCTCAGGACAAGTTTCAAAGTTCATAACCGTGGTACTAGTTGTTTTCGGCTTGGACTCCGAACATGTCTCCGAGGTCGTGACCGGAGGGGTGGCATTCCGCCTGTTTTCTGCGGCTTCTTCACCCGATTTAATTTCACTGTTGTCTGGAGTCTGGCCTGACTGGATTATTTTGAATTGTAGAAGTTTCTGTTTGGTGCATTTTTTGATGTCATCTTTTTTATGGAATTATGTGTTGATTTTAAGCACTGTGATGAGGACTCTATTGGCGCGCTGTCTTAGGCTTCGGGCGAAGGGGACAGGTGGACACTTGGTGACAGGCTCCGGGCATCAGTGTCTGAAATCGCAGTGGAAGGTGATGGTTCTTCTATATTAAGCCTTGCCCCTATTAGGGAACGGTTCCTACCTTTCCTTTTGTTCTTTCTGCTGGACTTTGCGTTGGTTTGAGTCGAAGGTTCAGCTGTGCCTGTGATAGTGATTGCTTCCTCTATTTCCAGTAGCTCGGTGGATAAAGCTTGGGGTGGCAAGGCACATCTTCACTGGGCGCCTGCCAGCAACTTCTTCTTTCAGGCTCCTGGTTCGTCAACGAAGAATCCCGACGACACTTGAACCCTATGCAGCCGCAGCCCCTGGGCTAGGTAAACCGAGTACCACGGTGCTCCAGCGTAGATCCACTCTCTAAGTGTCTAGATCCACTTTCGTTTTTGACCTACCTAGTTGGGTTCGCCCGAGAACACTAACTTTTGCATTTACTAGTATCCATAGACTTTGTCCCGCATTACGCGTGTAAGTTTCCACTCTGCACACGACGTCCCTAGGCCTCCTGCTTCTAATCTAAGGGTTCAGCATTGTAGGCCTAGCGTTTCTAAAGCCTATGAGAGTAGTACTTACCTGCTAGTAATTTCGCATTCCACTTCCATAGTATATGGTTTTCCGTGCCCCTCGGGCATTTGTGTAAATTATGTGCGACTTTCAGTATTTCTTCAAGAGTTTTGTATTGTGCTTAGCGCCCTGTCCTCATAAGAGTCCAGTCCTGTTTGTTATAAATAAATATCTGTTTATTTTCATAACAACTTGTGTGGTGTCCTTTCACTTGGTGTTCAAGGGGTATATGTGATGGTTTAACAGCTGGCTTAACACGCCCTCTAGAGTTTAGCCTAAAGACTGCTCTTGTCCATGCTACTAGGATAGCTGGTCTATAAGGTTGACTTACAACCAATCATCAATAAGGGTTGTTTGGACTGATACATAGTGATCACTAGAATAGTGAGCACTGCATATCAGGCCAACTTCTCACATTGGTGAGCAGCGGTTGGGATTTGAGCTTGCTGTTGTTTTACCACACGTATCCTAAGAATATCATTTGAAAGATCACATAAGTACAAAGGTACATATAACTTAGCTTAGAATACTCTGAGTTCTACTGAACCAGCTGTTGTAGTTCAACAGGGCTTAGCACACCCTGACTACAACTCTTAGCAAGGGATCAGTAGGCAAACAAATAGTGTAGGTAGGTGCATCACTAACACCACACTAGAAGCATGTCAGACAAAGGAGGGAACTCAGAGACCCCCCTTGTGTCAGTTGACCCTCCACAGGTCATATCAAGATATGCAGCTCTTAGCTTCCAGGAGATGAGACAAGTGTGTACCTCCAGGAAGCTAAAACAGGGTTCTAACCCTAACATCCCATTCCTGATTGATCTCTTAGAGACTTATGATGCCAGGAGGGCTTCTAACACAGGCCCTCCTAATCCAGATGGGAACATGCCCCCCTTAGTGGGAACCCTTGGGGACCCTGACCTCCACCTCAATGGAACAGGTAGTGATGAGGAGGAGGAGGAACCAGAGTTGTCAGGGGATGAGGCAGACAAGGGTCCGGTAGAAGTCAGTAGACTCACCAGGACCAACTTAAGCAGGCATGAGAATGGACTTGGGGGACCCCCAGGGCCACTCTCAGGCAGGCTTAACATTGGGAATGTACAAGTTAGGTCTCTATCCAGAGGCTCTAACAGATCCATTCGAACCAATGGCTCTCAGACCTCTTCTCACAGAGGGATGACATCCCCTCAGAGAAGAGAGCATGAAGCTAAGATGAGGGAAGTCAATCTGAGGATTGAAAGGGAAGAACTTGCCCTGTCCAAAGAGAGACTTGCTTTTGCTAGAGAGCAGAAATTGAGTGGGGCAGACCCCACTGGTGGCAGCATTTTACCTAGAGAAAAGGACAGGAGTTTAGACACTAGACACCTGAGTAAGATAGTGCCCCCCTTTAAACAAGGGGATGACATCCACAAATGGATTACTGCTTTGGAGAGGGCCTGCACTGTACAGTGTGTCCCCCAGAGTCAGTGGGCAGCTATCTTGTGGCTCTCCTTTGAAGGCAAAGGTAGAGATAATCTCCTCACTACTAGAGCTGAGGATGCTAACAATTACCAAGTCCTGAAGAATACACTGGTTGATGGGTTTGGCTTAACAACTGAACAGTACAGGATGATGTTCAGAGACACCCAGAAATCTCAGTCTCAGGATTGGGCTGACTTTGTTGATTGTACCACTAAGGCTTTTGAAGGCTGGCTACTGGGAAGTAAGGTTACTGATTTCAAAGGATTGTACAATCTAATTATGAGAGAGCAAATCTTAAGTAATTGTCAGAACCAGTTATTACACCAGCACCTGGTAGACTCTGATCTGACCTCTCCACAAGAATTGGGTAAGAGGGCAGACAAATGGGTCAGAACCAGGGTCAGGCCTAAGAACCAGGGTGGTGACCAAAGGAAGGAATCAACCAAGCCTCAAGAGAAGGGTGGGAATAAATCTTCTGATCAAACCCCAGGGCCCCAAAACTCCTCTGAAAAGGGTGGGTCCCAAAATCCTTCCAATACCCAAAAGAAACCTTATTGTCATACCTGCAAACAGGTAGGCCATTACAAAAGTGACAGCAGTTGCCCAAAGGCCAACAACAATAAGGAGAACATACCCCCAGGTAAAACTTCCCAGCCTCCTGTTACTACTAGTAGTAATCCCCCAGGTGGTGGGAGTGCCCCCAAGAATCTGGGTGCATTTACTTTGGGAGTTCCTGGGGACTCTGGCCTAACCAGGTCCCCAAACTTAGATACTCTTGTCAGTGAGACTGGCATGGGGTTTGCCAACTTCACAACTTGTCCCAACACTTTGGGCAAGTACAGACAGGAGCACCTCGTCAATGGTTCAAAGGTTGAGGCCTACAGAGACACAGGGGCTAGCATCACCATGGTGACTGAGAGCCTAGTCCCCTCAAGGCAACTTATACCTGGAGCCACATACCAGGTGATGAACATTGATGGAGTGCAGAGAGATCATCCCATAGCAGTGGTAAATCTCAGCCGGGGAGGTGCCACTGGCCACAAGAGAGTAGCAGTGTCACCAAACTTGCCTGTAGATTGCCTACTGGGGAATGATTTGGAGGTCTCAGCCTGGGCTGAGGTAGAGCAAGAAACCCATTTTAAAATGGTAAACCTCCATGGTAAGGTTAGTGGGGCAGTGATAGCCACCACCCCAGTCCAAGATGCCCTCCCTGAACAGGTCAGGAGGGCTGTGCCAGTCACAGCCCTATCCCAGAAAGATGCCTTTCCTGAACAGGTTGGCAAGGCTGTGATGGTCACAGCCGGTACCCAAACTGAGTCCCTTCTTGAAAAGGTTGGTGGAGTTGTGATGGCCACATCTCAAACTCAGACAGATAATAGTGTTGTGAAGCCTGAAATTATGGATCACTCCACTCAGACAGAGAGCATTGAGGAGGAAGAGAAATCTCCCTCCCACCAGACTTTAGGAAAGGATCAGCCTCCTCAGGGAACTGATCTGACCCCTTGTGAGGGAACTGCCCCAGAGGTAGTCAGGCCTAGCCTGGCAGAGCCCCTGATGTCAGTGGACCCTTCCAAGGTGGGACCCAGTTTGGAGCAGGTAACCTGCCCCTCTCTACCCTGCCTCAGTCAGCCCAGGGCTGCAGAGGTCAGGAAGGCCAGTGGTGGACCCCAAAGGGCCCCCTGTCCAAAAGAACTCCCCAATCAGCGATTAAGGGCACTGAAGCTAGTATTCCTAGCCCAGTGAAAATAAACCAAACTCCTGAGGTATCCCCCTTAAAATTAGCTAGGGACCTCCCACAGATGGACACTGTTGGGCACAGCCAAACCTGGGGCCTAAAAATCCCTAACCTGACCTGTCCCTCCAGTAAGCCAAACAGAGGGACTCAGCCTCCAGCTTTAGGTAGCCAGAGGTTGACCCTGAGAGCTCACAGCAACTCAGTCCTGGAAAGAAAGGCACATATGGTGGATAGTGATTGGAGGAAGTTGAGCCCAACATTAGTGGAGTCTCACTTCAGTAATCCATTCCCACACCAGCCTCTTACTTTGCCAAAACACACCACAGGTAGAGATTCCCTTTGGTGGAGACCCTCAGATACCCTTAGGGTGAGGGATTGCTTAGTGGACTATGATACAGGGGGTAACCATGCCAGTGCATGTACCACCTCATATGGCCACTCAGGCAATATAGGCTTACCTGGTCAAGGATAGCCTTATCTCCTTTCGTTTGGGGGGGGGGGGGGGGTTATGTAGGAAGGTGGATACCTGACTGTGGTTACCCCCAACTTTTTGCCTGGTGTTTTGCTGGTTTTCCGACTTAGTTGACCTGGGACCCTGCTATTCAGGGCCCCAGGCCTACTGCTCTCTCTGTAACATGGATTCCATGTACCTTAGGTGCATATACCAATTGGTACTGGGCCACCTTATCAGTCCCTGTACCCAGGGCCTAGGTGTACCCAGGGCCTACCAGGGGCTGCAGCATGTATTATGCCACCCCAGGCTTGCCATCTAAATCTGACACAACTGGCTGCATGACAGCTGGGGCAAGGTGGTGTAATCACCCTTTGCTTTAGATATAGTATACCTGTATCTAACCCTAAAATGGACACATGTATTCCTATCAGTCACTCCTATGGCAGGCCTTAACAATCCTGAAGGCAGAGTGCTTGGAATCATGTGAGATAGTGCTCTGGCATGAGCTGAGCCCGTTTGCAGCTTGCGGAACCAAGTCCTAATAGCTGTTCCATGATAACGCATACCATATACTCTTAAGTTCATTATAATCCTCGCGGTTATATGCCAACTCTGGTATCGCTTTATCAAAACATGTCGAGTAAGGTGTCATACGAATTGGAATACTAACCCCTCGCCAATTCTGGCGACGGGGTTAGCATTCCACCCTTCTAGAGGGACACGACATGTGTGTAACTGTGAACCCCGGTTAAAGTTAACTCGAGCCTCAGCATCACAAAATGGATGCTGCCACCACAGACACAAGTCTGAACTCCTGCTGCTGGGAGTCCTTCCAGGGAGGAGAGCTTGGACAAAGGGTTTCCTGTCAGGGGCGGTGCTAGCACCATCCCAGACAGGGTTTTGTGTATCCTGGGTAGGCAGGGCTGAATAGGAAGGTGACTGCAAGTGGCACCCCGGTGCTCACTATGCATAGGCCGGCTTGAACCAGTTCCAGGGGCACACCAGCCCCTGAGCTGGGGAAAGTCTGGCATGGGAGAGGGGTGTAACCACCCCCCTTCCTGGTCCCACCCATGGGCAGGACCTAGTCGCGTACCAGCCCCTTTCTTTAGAATAAAGGTAGGAGCGGGGACCCTTCCAAATTAGATCATCTTTGAATCCTGAAACTACTTTCTACAAAAGGAACTCAAGACTTCTTCTCAAGATTTCTCCCTTGTGACTAAGGAGTAGTCACCCTGCATCTGCGGGCACCAACTAAGTAACCTGCGGTTTGCTGCACGTCCTTCCTCCGGAACCAGACCGACCAGCACGACGAGACCCGGCTTCCCTGGCACCTCTGACCTCTACCTGCATCATCAGCCCAGCTGAGATTCGTGAGTGTGACGAGACCTCGATGGACCGTCCATCTTCAGAACTGCACTACGCTTATCCAGCACGACCGCCGAGGGATCCTCGAGTGAGTGCTTTGGGGTTTGAGAAGCCCTAACCCTGAGCAGCTCCAGCACCGAAGTCCAGCCCCCCAGCATCCACGAGATCTGCGTGGGGCCCTTCTGCTCTTTGCTGCTCACCACGTTGTCCGGCCACTTGCCTGCTGGCTTGTAGCCCTCCTGACGACGAACTACGACTCATCCATCGCTGGTCTGGTTGCTCCAGACTGGCCCTTGCTCCCCTCCAACAGAGGAGCACCCCGGACCCTCCTGGTCCACTCCAGACGCCATTTTGAGTCCACCGCGTGGGCTTGCATTTGCCAAGAGTTGTTGCCCCAATCCTGGGTCCAGCATCGCCGACAGCAGATACCTTCGTGGGACAGCTCGCACCTCCATTCTGGTCGCCGAAAACGCCTCCTGGTCCGAGAGACTGCAGAGCCCAGCGTCGCCCACTCACCTGGTCGAGGTGACTTCATCCGGTTCCATCCTGATGCCCATCTAATCACTGGCTAGTGATTCAGAACTTGGTCCCCTCTGCTTACAGGTCGTCTCCATCACCATTCCAGGCTTGGATCACATCGAACATCTTCACTGGTCGCCTGCCAGCAACTTCTTCTTTCAGGCTCCTGGTTCGTCAACGAAGAATCCCGACGACACTTGAACCCTATGCAGCCGCAGCCCCTGGGCTAGGTAAACCGAGTACCAAGGCGCTCCAGCGTAGATCCACTCTCTAAGTGTCTAGATCCACTTTCGTTTTTGACCTACTTAGTCGGGTTCGCCCGAGAACACTAACTTTTGCATTTACTAGTATCCATAGACTTTGTCCCGCATTACGCGTGAGAGTTTCCACTCTGCACACGACGTCCCTAGGCCTCCTGCTTCTAATCTAAGGGTTCAGCATTGTAGGCCTAGCGTTTCTAAAGCCTATGTTAGTAGTACTTACCTGCTAGTAATTTCGCATTCCACTTCCATAGTATATGGTTTTCCGTGCCCCTCGGGCATTTGTAAATTGTGCGACTTTCAGTATTTCTTCAAGAGTTTTGTATTGTGCTTAGCGCCCTGTCCTCATAAAGAGTCCAGTGCTGTTTGTTATAAATAAATATCTGTTTATTTTCATAACAACTTGTGTGGTGTCCTTTCACTTGGTGTTCAAGGGGTATATGTGATGGTATAACAGCTGGCTTAACACGCCCTCTAGAGTTTAGCCTAAAGACTGCTCTTGTCCATGCTACTAGGATAGCTGGTCTATAAGGTTGACTTACAACCAATCATCAATAAGGGTTGTTTGGACTGATCCATAGTGATCACTAGAATAGTGAGCACTGCATAGCAGGCCAACTTCTCACAGGAGCCATCTTGAACTCGGATCTCAAGAAAGCTTTCCCAACCTTGGAGAGGCAAGTGAAACTGCAGACCATGGCACTATACTTACAAAAAAGGTGTCTTTCAGTACGCCGCTACAAATCTCTTCTGGGGGTGATTTCATCATGCATTCCTCTAATTCCTCACTGCAGATTGAGGATGCGTCCTCTTCAGGAGCAGCTGGACATCCAATGGGAACAGATCCATGGGTCGTTCGATGACAAGATGACCATCACCTCGGCAATAAAATAAGCGGCCTTGTGGTGGACGAAACAGGAAAACTTGTCCCAAGGTTTATCCTTCGTAAGCGATCCGTCTCCTCAGGTGGTGACGACGGATGCGTCGTTGGATGGTTGGGGAACAGTGCTGCAGGACCGGCATGTCAGTGGACATTGGCCTCCACAGAACCGTCGGCTCCACATCAATGTCTTGGAGCTCAGAGCAATCAAACTGGCTCTTCAAGCTTTTCTCCCTCGCCTAAGAGGTTCAAAGGTTCTCATCCGAACGGACAACACCACGGCCTGCATCACGTCAACAAAGAAGGAGGAACCAGATCTCTCCCATTGTCTCAGGAAGCTCAAGAAATCTGGGAATGGGTGATCCTTCACGAGATATCTCTGCAGGCAGAACACCTACCAGGGGTTTTAAACAAGAGTGCATACAGACTAAGCAGATTGTCCTTGATCAGTCACGAGTGGGAACTGAACCAGTGGATTCTGGACGAGATCTTTCAACAGCGGGGCTAACCTACAATAGATCTATTTGCCACAGAACGACCAACAAGACATGCCGGTCTTAACAGGCTTCACCACGGAGGATCATTGGGGAATGCTCTTTCGATAGCCTGGTCAAGGACATTTGTCTACGCCTTTCCCCCATTCCACTGATCCCGAGACTCATCAGGAAGATCAAAGTGGAACCTTGCAGGATGATTTTGATAGCCCCTGCTTGGCGAGACAGTTCTGGTTCACGGAACTCCATCTGTTGTCGCTGTCTCCTCCTCTTCCCTTGAGAACCATTCCAGACCTTCTCACAATGTCCGAAGGACAAATTTGGCATCCGGATCCGGAGTCTTTG
Source organism: Lissotriton vulgaris (assembly GCF_964263255.1). Taxonomy (NCBI): domain Eukaryota; kingdom Metazoa; phylum Chordata; class Amphibia; order Caudata; family Salamandridae; genus Lissotriton; species Lissotriton vulgaris. The sequence goes on along the minus strand of NC_141693.1, from coordinate 1,345,041,336 downwards.
CACCTGACAGCATGGCTTCTGAGCAGCGAGAATTTATGAATCTTCATTTCTCTAATGAAGTAAAAGAAGTTCTCTCCCAGGCTAGAGCCCCTTCCACGAACAAGACTTAGTCTCGAATCGAAGAGATTTTGTATTTGGTGCAGATAGGCGTTCTGAGTCTGGACCTTCCCTTTGGTCTTCCAGGATAGTGGAACAATTTCTCAAAGGGTTGTTCCATGTCTACCCACCGGTGAGAACTCCGCCTCCTACTTGGCAATTGAATTTGGTCCTCACTCAACTCATGAAGGGCCCATTTGAACCAATACATTGAACAGCCATGAAATTCCTTTCTTGGAAATTGGCTCTCCTTCTTGCTCTCACATCTGCAAGACCCATTGGGGAGTTCAGGCTCTTACGATCCAAGAGCTGTTTCTCCAGTTCAAAAGGAATACAGAACGAACCCGAAATTCATACCCTCGTACTTCTACTCAAATGAGCTGGTTATTCTTAAAGCTTTCTTTCCTCACCCTACTACACCAGCGGAAAGATCATTGCATTCTCTGGATATACAACGGTGCTTAAAATTTTATTTGGATCGCGCCAAGGGATTCCGTAAATCTCCCAATTGTTCATTGCTTTTGGTGGTCCTTGCATAGGTCTCCCTATATCAAAGCAATGTATTGTGAGGTGGATTACAAGTGCCATTCTACATTGCCATACTGCAGCAGGTAAGCCACTGACCAGCAAGGTTAGAGCGCATTCCACAAGATCAGTGGCTTCTTGAACAGCTCTCTTTGCGGGAGTGCACATCAAAGACATTTGCAGGGCTGCGACTTGGAGCTGCGTGCACACCTTTACAAAGCATTACTGCTTGAACCCCTTGCAACAGGAAGACATGGCTGGGGGCCAGGCAGTCCTGAGGAACCTCTTCCACTGATTGGTGAGCTTTCCTTTCTATCCCACCTTCCTTATTCTGCACATTTTGTATCTTCATGCATTGCTGGTTGTTACAAGGTATATTTATGCTACAAAATGTGTTTTTTATTGCTTACTGCTTGCTACTCTGATACAAAAGCATGGGAATATATGAAAGTTCTAATACTGGGGCAAGAAAACAAGTTACTTACCTGTAACTTTGGTTCCCCAGTATTGCTAACTTTCATGAATTCCCATGCGCCCACCCACCTCCCCGAGGAAAGCTCAGCCTTCAGCAGATATGGTGACTGTTGCACAACGGCTACGAAAATCTGAGGCTCTGAGGTTCCTTCAGGAGGGTTCTAAGGGGTGAGGCTCTTCTGATTAGCTGATGCCTAAGTTTGGTCTCTTTTACAAAAAGAGGCGAATATGATACAAAAGGGAATGAGGCCTAGGCCTTTTTCTTTCTCTTTTGTATCTACTGCTATTTTATTTTGTTATCGAGACTCCCATGCCGACGACGTAGAATGATACAAAAGCATGGAAATCTATGGAAGTTACCAATACTGGGGAACCAAAGTTACAGGTAAATAACTTGTTTTCTTCTCATTCAATCACAATAGTTAATTACTGCTGTCCCAAAATAGATGATATACTGGCACATGCATCAACGTAGGCTTTTGGGATTCCTTAATTGCGATTATTGAGGAATCACAATAAAAATAGCGATTCATAAACATTCCTTAATTAAACATTCCTTAATTGCGACTCGCAAATTGCGTGTCACAATTAAGGAATGCTGTCTCATTCATTCCTATGGGCCTCCAGGCCTATAGAAATGAATTGGAGATGGCATGAGCAATTTGCGAGTACCAGTAGGTACTCGCAAATTGCTCTTGCAATTTCAAGTGTGCAAGGGTGTCAAAATGACACCCTATTGCACCCCTGAAATTGATCTGTGCACATATGTTGCACACACACATGCCCAAAGGGCATGTGTGTGCGCAACATGAAACTTTGAAAAGTGCATTTTGCAAAGTTTTTGCAAATTATCATGAAATTTAGCTTCATGGTAATTTGCTCCCCCTATTAGCGAAATTCCTATTTTCTTTAACTTTAATGCATTGCATTTAAGGAATCTCAATTTGGGATTCCTTAAATGCAATCGCAATTTAAGTAATCACAATTTAAAGATACCTTAAATTGCCATTTCTTGAATTTGGGATGATGCATCCCAAATGCAAAAATACCGGTCGCAAAGGGGCAGATTCTGAGAATACTGGGGAACCAATGTTACAGGTAAATAACTTGTTTTCTTCTCATTCAATCACAATAGTTAATTACTGCTGTCCCAAAATAGATGATATACTGGCACATGCATCAACGTAGGCTTTTGGGATTCCTTAATTGCGATTATTGAGGAATCGCAATAAAAATAGCTATTCATAAACATTCCTTAATTAAACATTCCTTAATTGCGAATCGCAAATTGCGTGTCGCAATTAAGGAATGCTGTCTCATTCATTCCTATGTGCCTTCAAGCCTAAAGAAATGAATTGGAGATGGCATGAGCAATTTGCAAGTACCAGTAGGTACTCTCAAATTGCTCATGCAATTTCAAGTGTGCAAGGGTGTCAAAATGACACCCTATTGCACCCCTGAAATTGATCTGTGCACATATGTTGCACACACACATGCCCTAAGGGCATGTGTGTGCGCAACATGAAACTTTGAAAAGTGCATTTTTCTAAGTTTTTGCAAATTATCATGGCGTTTTGCTTCATGGTAATTTGCTCCCCCTATTAGCGAAATTCCTATTTTTTTTTACTTTAATGCATTGCATTTAAGGAATCTCAATTTGGGATTCCTTAAATGCAATCGCAATTTAAGTAATCACAAGTTAGAGATACCTTAAATTGCCATTTTTTGAATTTGGGATGATGCATCCCAAATGCAAAAATACCGGTCGCAAAGGGGCAGATTCTGAGAATCTGCCCATTTGCGATGGGTTTTTCCTTTGATGCATGTGCCTGGAGATATTTTACACCAACTTATGGGGATTGGTCATTGACATTAGATCCTCCTACGTCATTTGGGGTGGGATTTCTACCTCGCCTTACAACAATATCTCAACCGCTCACACCCTCAGCCACACTATTACCCAAAGGCCCAGCACCAATTGCAATCTATCGTCGACGAGCACTGTCTAATCGACACATGGTGCGTTTCTCACCGGGCACATAAGGAGGGAATGTACTATTCTGCGGCCCACTTCAGCTATATTTTGCTACACAATCCGCCGATTGGGCATTGGTGTATAAAAGCTAATTGTAGATTGCTTATCTCCATGCCCGCAATACGATATTATGACGGATGTGTAAATTGTTAAGACTAAGCCTTTTTTGTCTAGCCCTTGTTTTTTCACTCTCTTTATATTTTCATGCATTTTGTGATAAATATTTTAATTGTATTGTGTTTTTATGAAATTTTGGTGCTATCTTATGCATTGACTTACGGGCCATTCCTGTTTTTATGGAGTAATTTTGAAATGTGAACAATAAAGTATATTTTTTAACATAATAGTGTTATAGTGGTCTTCCCATTACATATGACCTAATCTTGAAATGTGTGGACAGTGATGAATGAGAATAAGAGTGCACTAGTGTGAGTATTACTTGTAGAAAGGCTTCTCGTTGTTTAGAAATTGACCCAAGGGGATTTTTCTTCTTTCCCACTCCAGCTGGTCGAGACGGGATTTTCGGTTAGCGTCCAAGGGCATTGGGGCCTGGATCTCTCACACTCAATACTTAGCTAGAACATACTCAGATCCCTACCCGGTTTGTCTGAGGCTGTGCCCACTGGGGTACACTGTCTCTTGCATGTCCATGAAGCTCCCTGCACAACTGCTTCTTGACACCCCTTTTAGGATGGAACTGGGGCGGGAACTTAAGGAATTCCTCAAACATAACATAGAATCCGTTCCCCCCTTTGCAATAGTCTGGGAGGCTCTGAAAGGGACGATACGGGGTATATGTATTGCTAAAGCAGGGGGGCATTTTAAAAGAGATCTGCAATACCTTAAAGGGCTTGGAGAGGAAACTGCTGGACTCAGAAGCTGAACTGGATGCAACAGGGACAGAGAAGGTGTAAGCTGATGTAAGGGAAACCCTAACAGAATATCAAAATACAGCTGAACGCAAGGGGCTATTCTGTGGCAAATATCACAAAGCTATGAAATATGGAGAGAGGGAGAAGCCAGGTAACGCTCTCGCAGGGATGACACACAAACCCCGGTCTTCTAATGTTGTCATCGAAATTAGGGATGCAGATGGGTCCCCCACAAAACCACCGAAGAGATCCTGCATGTTTTTTTGGCGCATCATTCCACGCTGTATGCAACGCGGAGGGTAGTTTCCTTAGATACAAATCCCTACCTGGTAATGGTAGAGTTGGGATGGCTAAGTGACAATCAACGGGAATTTCTTACAGCAGACTTTGAAGAGGACAAAATAAGAGCTGCCATTATGCAGCTGGGGCTGGGCAAGGCGTCTGGACCAGACGGGCTGTTGGATGAATTTTATTAAATATGCATAGACATGCTAGTTCCCTTTCTTAAAAAACTCTACGAAGAGGAACTACAGCTGGGAAAAGTCCCGCCTACCATGAGAGAGGGCCTCATATCCCTTCCAAAACAAGGCAGGCCTGCCGACTATGCAGACGCCTACAGGCCTATGTCCCTAATAAATTACGATGTTTAAATATTGGCTAAACCCTGTTCTCATTTATTCAAGCTATTGATCCGGCGGGCAGTGTGGTGGCGGTATTTCATAACACAACCTCTGCAAATCCACCCTCAAGCCCCTCCCACCCTCGGACCAGTGCCATGAGCACCGCATGTTCTTGCTTAACTGTAGGTCTCTGTCCAAGCATAAGAACGAATTTGCACTCTTGATGGAGGAGCACAAGCCCGACATTGTTTTCCTAACGGAAACCTGGCTCACCTTAGACTCGGACCCAGCCTTGGTTACAGCCATTCCCCTTGGCTTTCAAATCTCCCGCCAAGACCGCCCAAAAGGCAGAGGAGGAGGATTAGCAATTGTTCACAAAGAGCAGTTCCTCTGCCGAATTATTGCAGAATGCATCCCAGACTGCGAAAGCCTAGCGTTTAGTCTGGAGCTCTCGCCGAACAACTGCTTCTCAGGCACCCTCATATACAGACCCCCCGGCCCCCCAAAACAATTCCACATCCAACTAGCACGGATTGTGGCAGAACGTGTCAGCAGTACCGCCAATTTCACATTGTTGGGTGACCTTAACTTTCACTCCGATTCCAAACTAGATCACACAGCAGCTCTTCTTACCGACGACCTTGCCGCGTTACAATTACACCAACTGGTCAGCTCCCCTACCCACGATCGAGGACACCTGCTTGACCCAGTTTTCAGTAATTGTACTAATTTGACAACTAGTCCACCTCTCCCTCTCCCCTGGACTGACCATCTACTGGTCCCTTTTTTATGGCACACCCCCAGACCCCCAGCCACCAAACCCACTATAAGAATAGCCAGACCGTGGTCCCGCCTCCCTATCGAGACATGGACCAAAAAACTGTCCAGCAACACACCCCCGCTTAATGAGGACCCATGCTTCGCAAACCTTTCTTATGAGGAATGGATCACCAAGTCACTCGATCTTTCCCTACCTAAACGGAAAACCACCACAAAACGGTGTCACAAATCAGCTCCATGGTACTCTGAACCCCTCAGAACTACAAAACGTCAGTGTAGACAAGCGGAAAGGAAATGGCGCCTGGACTCTTTGCCAGAAAACAAAATCCAATACCAAAAACTACTCAAAATATATAAAGAACAAATCAAGGCCAGCAAAACAGCCTATTTCGCCAACGAAATTATCCTAGCGAAATCTAAACCCAGGGAAATTTTCCGTATCGTGAAAAGCCTCACCAAATTACCACCCAGTCTAGATGAGACCAAGACCGCAGTACACTGCAACAACATGGCAGATTTTTTCCTGCAAAAAATCACTACCATTTATGAATCATTCCCTGCTCCTCCCAACACCCTCTCTACCGCGAGCAATTCTGACCTGAACTCCTCCTCCACGTTGGACCACTTTGCTCTTCTTAACCTCTCGACTCTTGAGTCCTTGGCAAAAAAAGTCAAATCCGGGTCTCCGGGGGACCCAGCCCCGCCAGACATCATTATGTCAGCCTCGGCTATCACCCTGCCCGTCATAATGGACCTCCTTAACTCCTCCATTACTACTGGCGTAGTCCCGCCACAATGGAAACAAGCCATGGTCCGAGCACTATTAAAGAAGCCCAATCTGGACCCCTCCAACCTCAGTAACTACCGGCCAATCTCTCTCCTTCCCTGGCTTAGTAAAATCCTAGAGAGACACATTAACAGCCAGTTGATCAAATATCTCGAAAACCACCAGCTTCTTGATCCTACCCAAACGGGCTTCAGACCAAGACATGGCACCGAAACCGCGCTCCTCATGGTCACCGAGGAATCCAGAAACATCCTGGATCAGGGAGGATCAGTGGCAGTGATCCTCCTTGACTTAAGCGCGGCTTTCGACACGGTCAGCCATGACATACTGCTGGACCGCATGGCAAACATCGGCATAAAGGACAAAGCTTTGTCTTGGTTTGAATCCTTTTTACAGGACAGATCCTTTCGGGTATTTGATGGAACATCTTCCTCTACCAGCAGACCATCAAAATGTGGAGTCCCGCAGGGCTCCTCACTGAGCCCGGCGCTCTTCAACATATATATGAGGCCACTGGCTGAAGTTGTTCGTCAGTATGGAATTAAGATCATTTCATATGCTGACGACACTCAGCTAGTGGTCTCACTGGCACAGGAAGCTAACCATACCTCGAAAGGAGGGCTGAGGAAATGCCTAGAGGAAGTCAAGGACTGGATGTCCTCCTCCTCATTAAAAATGAATGGAGACAAGACAGAGCTTATGCTCCTGGGCCCTGCCAACCCTAACTCCCTCAGCACTCTATGGCCACCCTGCCTGGGTACCCCTCCGGCCCCAAAGGACAGCATCAAGAGCCTTGGGGTGTGGCTAGACAGATCTCTGTCCTTCGGCACCCAATCCACCAAACTGGCAGCCACCTGCTTCGGCCTCCTTAGAGTGCTAAGGAAGGTACTCCATCTTCTACCGATGGAGGCAAAACAAGTAGCCATTCAGGGCCTTATCCAGTCACGACTGGATTATAACAACGCCCTTTACCTCGCCGCCCCAGAGTACACGATACGGAGACTACAGACGGTGCAGAACTGTGCCGCGCGCACTTTGCTTCAGATTCCTCGACGTCAATCAGTCAAAAATGGACTGAAAAAACTGCATTGGCTACCCATTCCCCAAAGAATACAATTCAAAGCCTTATGCATTGCGCACCAGGCGTTCTGGAAAACGGGCCCTCTCATCACTCGCAACCTAGTGTCACACTACCTTCCCACTAGGAATCTGCGATCTAACCAGACCTTCACGGCCACAATTCCCAATATAAAAAAATCCAGAACTGGCGGTAGGACTTTCACCTACAATGCTTCCAAGCTATGGAACACCCTACCCCTCCACCTAAGGAAAAATCCTAATCTTACCTCATTCAGGAAACAGCTAAAAACATTCCTCTTCAATGCTGCCCAATAACGCCCTGGCTACCTCCTCTTGTTCTGTTGGTTTCTTAGTGCTTGGACGCCCCCGGGCAGCAATCGCGCTCTACAAATCGACATACAAATACAAATACAACTAAAGACTTTGACTCCCTAGTGTGGGACTATTTGTTGTCTGCTCTGCAGCGTAAGATTCTGGGCATGGGTACGGCTATTATACCATAAACCGAAGGCAAAACTACTTTTCAATGGTGCACTCTCCCGCCGTTTGAAATCACTAGGAGCACAAGGCAGGGATGCCCACTGTCCCCGCTCCTGTTTGCCCTTGCGGTGGAGCCAGTAGCAGCCGTTCTCCTTCAACACAACAGGGAATGGGCGCTGAGGTACCCCACCAGCAAAATGAATAGCTGATGGACAGAATGCAGAACAATATCATACATTCACCCCAGTACAGGGATCTGGGCCTAAATCCATCGTTTTTTTGCTCCCCATGCCTTTCCAGTTTGAACACAGCCATATGCAAATCAGCCCTGATCCTGCGCCCAATGGGAACAGTCCAGACCGAACTGCCAGGTCAGGTCCTCCCTGGACTGGAAACAAGCATCCTAGGACCGGTTATGCAGTTTTAACCTCATGCCTTTCCAGTTTGAACCCAGCCATATGCAAATCAGTCTTGACCCTGCGCCCAATGGGAAAAGTCCAGACCGAACTGCCAGGTCAGGTCCTCCCTGGACTGGAAACAAGCATCCTAGGACCGATTTTATGGTTTCAACCTCATCAGCCAGGATCGCTTGACTCAAGGGGCATGGAGGGCACGGGACGCACGTCTGGGCATACCGTCCCACTCGGGGTGACGAATGCAAAAAGAACAATTGATGGTCCCAACTCATCTTCTATGTCTACACTCACTTTTGTTTGTCTTGAAAACAAATCTATCTCTCTCTCTATCTCTCTTTATCTCTCTCTCTCTCTCTTTCTCTCTCTCTCTCTTATATATATATATATATATATAGATAGATAGATAGATGGATGGATGGATGGATAGATAGATAGATATGGAAGTTTCGTCAAATGGGGCCAAAGTTAAGAGCAAACCAAAAAACGCTCAGTCTATGGAAAAGCCGACCTAACTATAACTACCTAGTGGCGAGCGGTACAAGGTAATATATAATTGGAGTTTTACTTATTTAAATATGCGTGATAAAAGCATCTGCATTGTAATGGCATATATGTGGTAATGACATGGATTGTATTACATCCATTATGGAACACACAATCCCAACTGTTTTCTTTTGATCCGTCCTTTTTTTATTTAGAAAGATTGTGTAGGTTACTAAGAAGTGTAAAGTGTGAGCACAGCATGGTTTTTGTACATATAAAGTATCAGTATTGATTGTTGTTTTTTTATTTTTAACAGGGTTTAAACAAGTGTATAGAGGAGGATTTGAATTCCTCTTTTACAAAGGCAAACAAACCAGACTTTAATATAAATAAGAACCCAGGTAAAATGTTCAAATGTTCCTAGCTATCATTTTGTTATAAATAGTATGACATGTTTTCCAGTATAGAAAGCAAGTTTAGGCACATAAGGGAGTATTGTTTGTCAGTTTATCTTGGTATTCCAAAATTGCGATAAAATCGCTGCAGTTTTTGCAACATATTAGGTTGATTCAAACAGGCAGATATGGTCTCTCTGTAAGCTTTTGGGCAATTATTTACCCTTTACACGTCACACTTTTTTGTTTCATCTTCATGCCTTCAAATTAATTCGCTTTTCATTGTCGATCATAAAGTTAATAGTCCAAATCTTGAGACTTTTTACCTCTATACATTTTAATTACATCTCAGAATTAAACGTTGGCAAGAGCTCCTTTGGTGCTAATAGAAAATGTCTGTTACAAACAGGTACTGCTCTTAAATTGGAAATGCTGCCCATTCTTCTGACCTAGAAAGAGTCACACTGAAATAATGCATTACCCCCCTCATTGGTCTGCTTCATCCCAGGCTTTACAACATGAGGGTGACCCTGTCCACCACAGGTACAAACCATCCAAACCCCTTCTCTGTTTCCATGAGTACAAAGGAATAAAGCCTCCTCCACTGCCACACATCCTGTATGTTTTCCTGTTGCTGCCATGTAAAAATACTCATTCTTTATGTACATGTCCCTATACGATTCACAGAACTAACTTAAGAAAATCCTAAACTTCCTACCAACTAGTAAAGTTAGGAATCCTAACTTTAGAACTCCTAAATGCCTTCTGTGAATACCAAAAGTCTTAAAGTTAGGATTTTTCTCAGTTTAGGAGTAGTAAAGTTAGGACGAAGCAAAGAGGGAAGCTATGTTGTCAGGCATAGAAACGTTACTCCTCAAGAAGACGATAATTCCAGTTCCACCTCATCAGGAAACAGGGGGCTTTTATTTTAACCTTTTCTTAGTCTCGAAGGCAGGTGGATCCTTTTGTCCAATATTGAACCTAAAGCCATTAAACTGATGGGTCCTTCTGGAGGCATTTCCTGATGGGCACTCTTCAAGCGGGCTGCTATTAATAAACAAATGGGATTTTCTGGCAACTCTAGATCTGGAGGACGTAGTGATGGACCCCGATAGCCAATCTTTCCTGAGCTTTTGTGTGGACAACAGCCATTTTCAAATTCAGGCTCTTCAGATAAATCTTCGCATGATGCTGTCCAGAGCCTCTGCATTGGAGAGATTTTGGTTGAAGGTCCAAGGGCTAATGGCTTCTACAACATGGGTGTTTCCATGGTCTTTGTTCCACTTGAAGCCACTAATAAATCATCTTTTAGGTCACTGGAAACTGACATGTGGACAGTAAAAGATACACACACCTGTCACTCAGGAGATTGTCTGGGAACTCAGTTCCCACACTTCCAGTTTAGAGAAAGGGATTCTCCTTCAATTGCTGGTTCTACTTCAGTTAACAATCGATGCTAGTCTGTGGGGGTGGGTGCAACCCTATTGGCCGAGGAGTGCAATGGCTAGTGGTCCAAGTAGAAGAAAAATCAGTCATCCAACTCGAGGGAACTGGCTCCAGTGCAGAAGGCAGTCTATTTTATTTACGTCACAGTTGGAGGGGTAGAACCTTGTGATCCAGATGGGCAATCAGGTAACTCAATGTTTCCTCAGTCGTCAGGGTGGGATAAAACCCACTAAAATCTGTGGCAACTCAGATTTGTTCATATGCAGAGGCTCATTTACTGTCTCTGAAAGCAGTGTACACTCAAAAGTTATTGAAATTTTAGGCAGGCAGCCTGAGTTGCAATCCACCATCCTCTGTGTTGTTCCATCTAGCGATTCCTCAATTTCAACAGATTTGCCAGTTGTTAGGATGCCCGTGGGTAGATATGTTTCATTCTCCCAGGAATTCCCTACTTCCCCAATTTTGTTCAGAGATAAATTGTCCTCAAGAATGGGCGATAGATACTCTCTCTGTAACATTGCTAAATGGCCTTTCTTCTGATCCCCTTCCTTCCGAGACTGTTTCAGAACATTCGAGGGAGGAGCCACCTGTTGAAGTCAATGGGGAACTTCGAGTGTCCAGCTGCTACAGTGACCTGTGGACCAGGTCTGTGGAACCCAGGCGTGGATTGTAGACAAATAGTACATGAGGACAGAGTCCAAGGCTTCTGGAGTCATCCAGGAGGTGCAGGAGCACAATACCAACCCTTCTCGGGATGCTTCACTATAGGACGGAGGCCTTGAAGACAGTAGCCAATGGAATTGCTTGCAGGTGGTGGAGTGGGCTCGAGGGGTTGAGGGGGGGATTGGCAGGGGGATCACAGTGACATTTTTTTAAATAAAAATTAAACTAAATTAAACTTAGCTTCCTTTCCACCTGGTCCTGTATCTTCTCAGCTTCTGCTCTCCTGCCTCCAACAGGAACAGGAAGCAGGCAGCCAGGTTCCCTCCCCTAGACCAATCACAACGCTGCAAGCAGCATTGTGATTGGTCGGGATGCTGCCCAGCCAGGGGCTAATGGGGTGCCCATGTCTCCATGCAGGCTGCATAGCTGCCTGCATGGAGAAGGGCAGAGTGTGCATGACTGGTCGGTCGATCAAACAGTCTTTGCGCACTCAGGAGTGGGCAAACCACTCATCCCCTATCCTGCACAAAGAGCAGAGCAGCGCCGCCCGCCCACCTGCCCGCCTGCCCTCCCGCAATGCCCAAAGGAAACATAAAATGGTAATAACTTTCAGTTATTACCATTTATGGTTTGGCTTTCGTGCACTGCGAGAAAGCAGTGGAGCGACGCTCTTCCGCCCTGGTGGAGGAGCCGCCTCTGTTTGGAGATGCAGTTGTGGAGTACAGGCGATCCTGTAGGATCTCAGGAGCTGTCCACGAGCTGTCTCACGCTGGACGACTCAGGATAGAAGAGTCAGTTGCCAGCAGGACTCCCAACAAGCCCTAGAAAATGCAACATTCGTGTTGCGCAATGAAATACAGTAATTGGGACAAACAATGTCCGAGGAACTCACCCACTATAGGTAGGTTTGGACTGGCCCACAGCAAGCAGGAGATCCAGCAGAAATCGATGAAGACCCCAAGGGACCCTCTGGCAAAAGGCACAGAGAGGTCTTAGCAGCACAACAAAGATGGAGGCCCACATCGTATGAGATGAAGTGAGGTTGTTGCTTTGGATGCTGAGTGATCCTTGAGTCTGGGGCTTCTTGGAGCTCGAAGACCTCTGGACTGGAGCTCCAACAAGACTTCGTAATGGTAAAGAGAAGCTGTGCACAGGGGCTCAGTTCCATCAGCTCAACAAGATATTGCAGTCTTCCAAATTGCCCAGAAGACAGGTCAGGCCTCGGGAAAACTACCAAACCACCACCTGTGTTGTAGAGCATTGAAGAGTCTGTGGGACAGCAGGCTTCACAGACCGGTTGTCCTCGTTGAGGTGTCTGCGGCTGCAAGGGAGTGACTTCTTCACTCCAAGGGAGAGTCCTTCCAGTTGACCTTGATGCACACAGAGTGTGACTGTGGAGAGTCACAGCCACAGAAATTGCAGAGTCTTTGCAGTACGGGTTGAAGTTGCAGTAGGAGCCCTCCTACCAGAAGCAGACTTGTGTTGGGTCCCGGCAAAGTCCAGAAGCAGAGTCCAGTGTCCAGCAGCAGAAGAAACTTTGGGCCGAGTCTCACTGAGGGATCTGCAGACAAATCTAGGGCCCCACCCTCAGGGAAGTCCTTAAGTAACCCAGGACGGGGGTTGGGCAGCTTCTGCAGTAACCCACCTATTGAGGGGTCTGGGACGCTACTCTGGTGGACTAACCAGTCAGATGATCCCTGGGGCCTCTGCTTATCTTGCTTTCAAGATGGCAGAATCAAGCAGCCACCTTGTGGAGCTCTGGGCACCTTTCTGGGGGAGGTGCTGGACAGTTGGGTGGCCTTGCCCCTGGCATCTGTGTAGTTTCATGCCAAAGTGGGATCCAAGGGCTCCTGCATGGTGTTAACCCAGTTTATGCAAGGAGGGCACTAAATGTGCCTTTCAAAGTAGTCTGGTGGTGCTCGAAGCACCCCCATCCTAGCACGGAGATTCCAAATTCTAAAGGAGAAGTGGCTACACCTCTCCTCTACAGGAATTTTTTTGTTCTGCCTTCCCCTGGACACTTTAGGCTCATCAGCAGGAGGGCAGAACAGTGTCTGTTGTCGGCAGCAGCACTGGCTTGCACGCTTACCCTGTTACACTTCATAGGTATGTATGGGGGGGCTCCTCCAAGGAGTCCCCCAGTATGTGGTATCAAGCAGCTAACACTGGAATCAGTGTAATTACATGATTTGAACATTTTTGATACCAAACAGGACTAGGTTTGGGGAAGCCATTATGTAGTCGGACATCTTATGTTGACGAGGGTCCACTACATACCTTAAGATGGCCTACCCCCACTTACAAAGCCCTGAGAATGGAGTCAGGGATTTGTATGGGGTGTCTTTGCTCATGCAAGGGCACTCTCACACTTAGTGCCATGCAACCTGCCCTTGGGCTGAAGGGCCTACCTTAGCGGTGAATTATAGGGCTTAAGTGCAGTGACCGGGATATATGGTAAAACGTATATCTGGGGTGAAAGGTGCATGCACTATTTCACACAGGCTGAAATGGCAGCCCTGTTGACACAGTTTGCCTGGTCTCCCATGAGTGGCATATTGCATGCTGCAGCCGGTGGGAGACCACTGGTGTACCAATGCCCTGGTTACCTTAGTACCTTCTACTAGGGACTTACAGGGGCACACCTGTATGCCAATTGTCGGGTGTACAAAAGTACTTACCAGTAAATTATAGAAGAGAACACCGACACTGGGGTCCTGGTTAGCTTGGGCTTACTGCAATAAAACCCGAGGCTCAGCAACAGATCCTAAATCTCCCTTTTTCAGGATCTTCCTTATTCCGCACACACACGGATGACGAGATGTCAAGGATGAAGTTGGAGCTAGACACTTTGAAAGCGGTAGGTCCTGAGAAGAAAAAGAAGTTCAGGTGCAGATTCAGGCCATACGACGCCAGCCTTTCCATCAGAGGGTTCAAACCCCCCAGTGGCAGAGGTACCAACAGCAACAGCACCAAGTAAGTACTCACTATCAGGGGCATCGCAGCCTGAGGGGCATCATGTCAATCTGCTACCTTAGCAAAAGCCCTATCACCGTTTCCCACTCCAGTGAAGTGTAGGAAGTATAGCCTACCGCCTGGAAGAGTGGCACAGCATCACAAACGATCAATGGGTATTCAGTACGTTGCAGAATGGGTACTCTCTACGTTTCCAACATCAACCTCCGGCGATCGCCTCAGTGAAGAGTGCGTGCTACCAGCTGCAAGTACTGGAAATATCCACCCTCCTACAAAAATCAGCCATCTAGGAAGTTCCTATATCTCAACGCGGTTGAGGAGTATACTCAAGGTATTTTCTAGTGAGAAAGAAAGGTCAAAAGTCCGAATTCAGACCTATCCTGGATCTGTGCTATCTCAACAAATCCATCCAGAAGGAAAAGTTTTGCATGTGGCTCTCTATCAAATATATCATCATCTCCAGCAAGGGGACTGGATCTGTTCAATAGATCTGCAAGATACAAACTTTCAGGTCCCAGTCAACCAACGTCATCAAAAGTTCCTGCGTTTTCTGGTGGGAGCCAAGCATTATCAGCTGCTCCAAGGCACCATTGAATGTTTGTTTACCCTTACCTCGACGACTGGCTTCTGAAGGGCCCATCTCCCCAGTGTGTGAGGACTCACTACCAACGATGTCTAGCCCTTTGCCAACAGCTGGGCCTTCATGTCAATTTTGGAAAATCAGTTCAACATCTGACTCAAAGGATATACTATCTGGGTGCAACATTAGACTCCACAATAGGAAAAGTGTTTCCCTCGGAGGAGAGACTATCATCTATGACTCTGAGTGCAAGCAAATCCTTCGCACTACCTTTCCTTTGGTCCGACAGGTTGCCTCTGTCCTAGGGTCGATGGCATCCTGCATTTTTCTTGTCCCCAACACCAGGCTGAGGGTGCGTCCTTTACAGCAGGATGCGGAGGACAAGTGGGATCAACAGACTGCACGATGGGACGAGAAGATCCATCTGTTGAGAGCAGCCTGATCATCTATCCCATGGTGGATGTGACAGGAAACCTTCTGGATGAGAGTTGCCTTCCATCAGCCTCCTCTGACACAATCATTAATCACAGATGCCTCCCTCCAGGGGTGGGGAACACACAAGGGGTCCCTGCAGACTCAAGGGCGGTGATCGCCCAAAGAACAGTCGTACCACATCAATGTGCTGGAGCTAAGGGCTGTGCATCTAGCCCCCAAGGTTTTTTACCCTCTATTCAGACCAGCTTCATACTAATCCAGACGGACAATACGACCATCATGTACTATCTAAATAAACATGGAGGGATTCAATCGTCCACTACTACCCATCTGTGGCGGCAACCTCCAACTCCTACTGAACAAATATGAGTGTAGATGGATCACAAGCTGCAACTCTGTGGTCCAGGGCCTGAACTCACTCGATGAGTGGAACACAGTGATCACTACAACATAGAACCCTCATTCTGCCCACAATGGTAACATATACCATGTGACAGCTGTTTCTTGCTACAAGTCTCGTACATGCATTCCGTCTAATTGTTTTTCCTCTGCACACTGATCAACATGTGCTTAATGTGAGAAGTTGGCCTGATATATAGTGTTCACTATTCTAGTGAGCACTTTGTATCAGTCCAAACAACCCTTATTGATGATTGGTTGTAAGTCAACCTTATAGACCAGCTATCCTAGTAGCATGGATACGAGCAGTCTTCGGGCTAAACTCTAGAGGGCGTGTTAAGCCAGCTGTTATACCATCACATATACCCCTTGAACACCAAGTGAAAGGACACCACACAAGTGTTATGAAAATAAACAGTGTATTTATTTAGATCACAACAGCCCTGTACTCTTTATGAGGACAGGGTACTAAGCACACAACAAAACTCTTACGAAAATACTTTAAGTTGCACAATTTACACAGATGCCCGAGGGGCACGAAAAACCATATACTATGGAAGTGGAATGCGAAATTACTAGCAGGTAAGTACTAATCTCATAGGGTTTGGAATCGCTAGGACTACGTTACTGAACCTTCAGATTACTAGTAGGAGGCCTAGGGGACTCGGGTGCAGAGTGTGCACTCTCACGTGGGATGCGGGACAAAGTCTATGGATGCTAGTAAAAGCAAAGTTAGTGTTCTCGGGCGAACCCGATAAGGTAGGCTGAAAACGAAAGTGGATCTGGACCCTTGGATAGTGAGGCTATGCTGGGGCACCGAAATGCCGAAGTTACCTAGCCCAGGGGCTGCGGCTGCATAGGTCTGAAAAGACGTTTGAAACCTACGTTGACGAACCAGGAGCCTGAAAGAAGGAGTTGCTGCCAGGCGACCAGTGAAGATTGTTCGATGGATCCAAGCCTGGATCGAAGATGGAAGACACCTGTAAGCAGAGGGGACCAAGTCCTGAATCACTAGCCAGTGATCAGATGGGCACCAGGAGGGCACCGGATGAAGTCACCTCGACCAGGTGAGTGGGCGACGCTGGGCTCTGCAGTCTCACGGACCAGGAGGCGTTGTCGGCGACCAGGATGGAGGTGCGAGCTGTCCCACGATGGTTGATGCTGTCGACGTCGCTGGACCCAGGATTGGGGCAAAAAGTCTTGGCAAATTCAAGCCCACGCAGTGGACCTAAAATGGCGTCTGGAGTGGACCAGGAGGGTCCGGGGTGCTTCTCTTTTGGAAGGGAGCAAGGGCCAGTCTGGAGCAACCAGACCAGCAGTGGTGATGTTGTCGGTCGTCGTCGGGAAGGCCACAAGCCAGCGGGCTAGTAGCCAGACAACGCGGTGAGCAGCCAAAAAGCAGAAGAGCCCCACGCAGATCTCGTGGATGCTGGGGGGCTGGTCTTCGGTGCTGGAGCTGCTCAGGGTCGGGCTTCTCGGACCCCAAAGCACTCACCAGAGGATCCCTCGGCGGTCGTGCTGGATAGAAGTCGTGCAGTTCTGATGATGGCCGGTCCCTCGAGGTCTCGTCGCACCTACGGTTCTCAGCTTAGCTGTAGAGGTAGGTAGAGGTCAGAGGTGCCAGGGAAGCCGGGTCTCGTCGTGCTGGTCGGTCGGATTCCGGAGGAAGGACGTGCAGCAAACCGCAGTGTTCTTGATGGTGCCTGCGGGTGCAGGGTGACTACTCCTTAGTCACAAGGGAGAAATCTTGAGAAGAGTCGAGAGTTCCTTTCGTGGAAAGTAGTTTCTTGATTCAAAGATGATCTAATTTGGAAGGGGGCCCGCTCCTATCTTTATACTAGGAAAAGGGGCTGGCACGCGACTAGGTCCTGCCCATGGGTGGGACCAGGAAGGGGGGTGGGTACACCCCTCTCCCATGCCGGACTTTCCCCAGCTCAGGGGCTGGTGTGCCCCTGGAACTGGTTCTAGCCGGCAGATGCATAGTGAACACCGGGGTGCCACTTGCAGTCACCTTCCTCTAAAGCCCTGCCCACCCAGGATACACAAAACCCTGTCTGGGATGGTGCTAGCACCGCCCCTGACAGGAAACCCTTTGTCCAAGCCTCCCTCGCTGGAAGGACTCCCAGCAGCAGGAGGTCAGACTTGTGTCTGTGGTGGCAGCATCCATTTTGTGATGCTGAGGCTTGAGTTCAGTGTCCCTCTAGAAGGGTGGAATACTAACCCCGTCGCCAGAATTGGCGAGGGGTTAGTATTCCAATTCGTATGACACCTTACTCGACATGTTTTGATAAAGCGATACCAGAGTTAGCATATAACCGCGAGGATTATAATGCACTTAAGAGTATATGGTATGCGTTATCATGGAACAGCTATTAGGACTTGGTTCCGCAAGCTGCAAACGGGCTCAGCTCATGCCAGAGCACCATCTCACACGATTCCAAGCACTCTGCCTTCAGGATTGTCAAGGCCTGCCATAGGAGTGACTGATAGGAATACGGGTGTCCATTTTAGGGTTAGATATAGGTATACTATATCTAAAGCAAAGGGTGATTACACCACCTTGCCCTAGCTGTCGTGCAGCCAGTTTTGTCAGATTTAGATGGCCAGCCAGGGGTGGCATAATACATGCTGCAGCCCCTGGTAGGCCCTGGGTATACCTATGCCCTGAGTTACAGGGTCTGATAAGGTGGCCCAGTACCAATTGGATATGTACCTAAGGTACATGGAATCCATTTTACAGAGAGAGCAGTAGGCCTGGGGTCCTGATTGGCAGGGTCCCAGGCCAACTATGTCAAAAACCAGCTAAAACACAGGGCAAAAAGTTGGGGGCAACCATAGTCAGGATCTACCTTCCTACATAACCCCCCCAAACAAAAGGAGATAAGGCTATCCTTGTCCAGGTAAGCCTCTATTGCCTAAGTGGCCATATAAGGAAGGACCAGCTCTTGCTTGGTTTCCCCCTGTGTCATGGTCCACTAAGCAACCCCTCACCCTAAGGGTATCTGAGGGTCTCCACCATAGGGAATCTCTGTCTCTGGTGTGTCTTGGGAAAGTAAAAGGCTGATGCTGGGATGGAGTACTGAAGTGAGACTCCTCTACCTTTGGGCTCAACTTCCTCCAATCACCATCCATCATGTGTGCCTTTCTTTCTGTAGCTGAGATGCACTGTGCTCTCAGGGTCAGCCTCTGGCTACCTAAAGCTGGAGGCTGGGTCCCTCTGTTTGGCTTACTGGAGGGACAGGTAAGGTTTGGGGTTTTTAGGCCCCAGGTTTGGCTGTGCCCAACAGTGTCCAGCTGTGGGAGGTCCCTAACTAAGTTTAAGGGGGATCCCTCAGGAGTCTGTTTTATTTTCACTTGGCTAGGTCTACTAGCTTCAGTGGCCCTAATCTGTTGATTGGGGAGTTCTTTTGGACAGGGGGCCCTTTGGGGTCCACCACTGGCCTCCCTGACCTCTTCAGCCCTGGGCTGACTGAGGCAGGGTAGAGAGGGGCAGGTTACCTGCTCCAGCCTGGGTCCCACCTGGGAAGGGTCCACTGCCATCAGGGGCTCTGCCAGGCCAGGCCTGACTACCTCTGGGGCAGTTCCTCCACCAGGGGTAGAGTCAGTTCCCTGAGGAGGCTGGCTCTCACCTAGTGTCTGGGAGGGGGAAGATTTCTCTTCCTCCTCAATGCTCTCCGTTTGGGTGGAGTGATCCATTGTTTCAGGCTTCACAACCCCACTATCTGTTTGAGTAGAGGCTGAGACCATTACAGCCTTACCAACCTTTTCAGGAAGGCACTCAGTTTGTGTTTGGGCTGTGACTGTCACAGCCCTCCTATCCTGTTCTGGAAAGTCTGTCTGAGCCTGGGCAGTGGCTACCACTGCCCTTCCAACCTTTTCAGGGAGGACTGGTGCTTGGACTGGGGCTGTAGCTATTACTGCCCCACTAACCTTTCTGGGTAGGCCTATCATCCTGGAGTGGGTTTCTTGCTCCACCTCAGCCCAGGCTGAGAGTTCCAGGTCATTCCCCAGTAAGCAATCTACAGGTAGGGTGTCTGTCACTGCCACTCTCATGGGCCCTGTGACATTACCCCAGCTGAGCTAGACTACTGCCATGGGATGCCTTCTTTTCACTCCATGAACGTCTGTCACCTGATAAATGAAACCAGGGGGTCAGTTGAGCAGAGGGGACCAGATGGTCAATCACCATGGTGATGCTGGCCCCTGTGTCTCTGTATGCCTCAACTTTCTGACCATTGATAAGGGGCTCTTTTCTATACTTCCCCAAAATGTGGGAACCAGTAGTGAAGTTGGCAAACCCCATGCCAGTCTCACAGACAAGAGTTGTGTTAGGGGATCTGGCTAGGCCATGATCCACCTGGTTTCCCAAGGTAATGCCCACCACATTCTTGGGGGCACTCCCACCACCTGGGGGATTACCACTAGTGGTAACAGGAGGTCTGGGAGTAGTACCTGGGGGTATATTCTCCTTATTGTTGTTGGCCTTGGGGCAACTGCTGTCACTTTTGTAATGGCCTACCTGTTTGCAGGTATGACAATAAGGTTTCTTTTGGGTTTTGGGAGAAGTCTGGGACCCACCCTTTTCAGAGGAATTTTGGGGCCCTGTGGTTTGATCAGAAGATTTATTCCCACCCTTCTCTTGAGGCTTGGTTGATTCCTTCTTTTGGTCACCACCCTGGTTCTTAGGCCTGACCCTGGTTCTGACCCATTTGTCTGCCCTCTTACCCAATTCTTGTGGAGAGGTCAGATCAGAGTCTACCAGGTGCTGGTGTAATAACTGGTTCTGACAATTACTTAAGATTTGCTCTCTCATAATTAGATTGTACAATCCTTTGAAATCAGTAACCTTACTTCCCAGTAGCCAGCCTTCAAAAGCCTTAGTGGCACAATCAACAAAGTCAGCCCAATCCTGAGACTGAGTTTTCTGGGTGTCTCTGAACATCAACCTGAACTGTTCAGTTGTTAAGCCAAACCCATCAACCAGTGTATTCTTCAGGACTTGGTAATTGTTAGCATCCTCAACTCTAGTAGTGAGGAGCTTATCTCTACCTTTGCCTTCAAAGGAGAGCCACAAGATAGCTGCCCACTGACTCTGGGGGACACACTGTACAGTGCAAGCCCTCTCCAAAGCAGTCATCCATTTGTGGATGTCATCCCCTTGTTTAAAGGGGGGCACTATCTTACTCAGGTGTCTAGTGTCTAAACTCCTGTCTTTTTCTCTTGGGAGAATGCTGCCACCAGTGGGGTCTGCCCCACTCAATTTCTGCTCTCTAGCAAAGGCAAGTCTCTCTTTGGCCAGGGCAAGTTCTTCCCTTTCAATCCTCAGATTGACTTCCCTCATCTTTGCTTCATGCTCTCTTCTCTGAGGGGATGTCATCCCTCTGTGAGAAGGTCTGAGAGCCATTGGTTCGAATGGATCTGTTAGAGCCTCTGGATAGAGACCTAACTCGTCCACTCCCAATGTTAAGCCTGCCTGAGAGTGGCCCTGGGGGTCCCCCAAATCCATTCTCATGCCTGCTTAAGTTGGTCCTGGTTAGTCTACTGACTTCTACCTGACCTTTGTCTGCCTCATCCCCTGACAACTCCTGATCCTCCTCCTCTCCTTCACTAACTGTTCCATTGAGTGGGAGGTCAGGGTCACCAAGGGTTCCTTCTAAGGGGGGCATATTCCCATCTGGATGAGAAGGATCTGTGTTGGCAGTCCTCCTGCCATCATAAGTCTCTAAGAGACCAATCAGAAAAGGAATGGTAGGGTTAGAACCCTGTTTTAGCTTCCTGGATGTACAGATTTGTCTCATCTCCTGGAAGCTAAGAGCAGCATATCGTGAAGTGACCTGTGGAGGGTCTACTGACAGAAGGGGGGCTTCTGAGTTCCCTCCTTTGTCCGACATGCTTCTAGTGTGGTGTAAGTGATGCACCTACCTACACTATTTGTTTGCCTACTGATCCCTTGCTAAGAGTTGTAGTCAGGGTGTGCTAGGCCCTGTTGAACTACAACAGCTGGTTCAGTAGAACTCAGAGTATTCTAAGCTAAGTTATATGTACCTTAATACTTATGTGATCTTTCACAATGATATTCTTAGGTTCTCTTCCAGGGGATCCTCATCAATAGTCATAAGCATTAGAATATTCCCGCCCATGCGCGGGACCCCGGAAACAATATATTATATGTGCCCCACATATACATATACATATATATATAAATATATATATATAAAAATAAGCAATTGCAGCCAAATAAATGTGAGAAGTTGGCCTGATATGCAGTGCTCACTATTCTAGTGATCACTATGTATCATTCCAAACGACCCTTATTGATGATTGGTTGTAAGTCAACCGTTAGACCAGCTATCCTAGTAGCATGGACAAGAACAGTCTTTAGGCTAAACTCTAGAGGGCGTGTTAAGCCGCTGTTATACCATCACATATACCCCTTGAACACCAAGTGAAAGGACACCACACAAGTTGTTATGAAAATAAAAGTATATTTATTTAGAACACAACAACCCTGGACTCTTTATGAGGACAGGGTGCTAAGCACAATACAAAGCTCTTAGGAAAATACTCAAATCGCACAATTTACACAAATGCCCGAGGGGCACGAAAAACCATATACTACAAAAGTGGAATGCGAAATTACTAGCAGGTAAGTACTACTCTATTAGACTTTAGGATCGCTAGGGCTGGACTACTGAACCTTCATATTACTAGCAGGAGGCCTAGGGGGATCGGGGGCAGAGTGTGCACTCTCACGCGGGATGCGGGACAAAGTCTATGGTTGCTAGAATTTACAAAGTTAGTGTTATCGGACGAATCCGACTAGGTAGAACTGAAACGAAAAAGGATCTGGACCCTTGGATAGTGAGGCTATGCTGGAGCACCGAAATGCTGAGGTTACCTAGCCCAGGGGTTGCGGCTGCATAGGTCTGGAAAGACGTCGGGAATCCTCGTTGCAGTCTATGGAGCCTGAAAGAAGAAGTTGCTGGCAGGCGACCAGTGAAGAGATTCGGAGGGATCCAAGCCTGGATCGAAGATGGAAGACACCTGTAAGCAGAGGGGACCAAGTTCTGAATTACTAGCCAGTGATTAGATGGGCACCAGGATGGCACAGGATGGAGTCACCTCGACCAGGTGAGTGGGAGACGCTGGGCTCTGCAGTCTCACGGACCAAGAGGCGTTGTCGGCGACCAGGATGGAGGTGCGGTACAATGGTATCTGCTGTCGACGTCGCTGGACCCAGGATTGGTGCAACAAGTCTTGGCAAATGCAAGCCCACGCGGTGGACTCAAAATGGCGTCTGGAGTGGACCAGGAGGGTCCGGGGTGCTCCTCTGTTGGAGGGGAGCAGGGGCCAGTCTGGAGCAACCAGACCAGCGGTGTTGATGTCGTCGTTCGTCGTCGGGAAGGCCACAAGCCAGCCGGCTAGTAGTCAGACAACGCGGTGAGCAGCAAAGAGCAGAAGGGCCCCACGCAGATCTCGTGGAGGCTGGGAGGCTGAACTTCGGTGCTGGAGCTGCTCAGGGTTGAGGCTTCTCAGACCCCAAAGCACTCACTCGAGGATCCCTCGGCGGTCGTGCTGGGCAAGCGTCGTGCAGTCCTGAAGATGGCCGGTCCCTAGAGGTCTCGACACACCCACGAATCTCAGCTGGGCTGATGATGCAGGTTGAGGTCAGAGGTGCCAGGGAAGCCGGTTCTCGTCGAGCTGGGCAGTCTTGATCCGGAGGAGGGACTTACAGCAGACCGCGATGCTTGGATGGTGCCTGCGGATGCAGGGTGACTACTCCTTAGTCACAAGGGAGAAATCTTGAGAAGAAGTTGAGAGTTCCTTTCATAGAAAGTAGTTTCAGGATTCAAAGATGATCTAATCTGGAAGGGTCCCCGCTCCCACCTTTATTCTAAAGAAAGGGGCTGTTACGGGACTAGGTCCTGCCCATGGGTGGGACCAGGAAGGGGGGTGGTTACACCCCTCTCCCATGCCGGACTTTCCCCAGCTCAGGGGCTGGTGTGCCCCTGGAACTGGTTCTAGCCGGCAGATGCATAGTGAGCACCGGGGTGCCACTTGCAGTCACCTTCCTCTAAAGCCCTGCCTACCCAGGATACACAAAACCCTGTCTGGGATGGTGCTAGCACCGCCCCTGACAGGAAACCCTTTGTCCAAGCCTCCCTCGCTGGAAGGACTCCCAGCAGCAGGAGGTCAGACTTGTGTCTGTGGTGTCAGCATCCATTTTGTGATGCTGAGGCTTGAGTTAACTTTAACCGATGTTCACAGTTACATACATGTTGTGTCCCTCTAGAAGGGTGGAATGCTCTCCTAAACAGCGCAGGAGGAGTTCTGGCGCCAGAAGTCAGGCTGGATCTAGTAGAGGGCACAAGAGAAAGCGATCGCCTGCTGAAGGGGCTGGGTCGCAGTCCCCTTTCCCCGAAGGAGTCACCGGGCTCGGTGTACTTGGTGGTATATACGCCTAAGTCGCCCCCTCCTCCTGTACCTAAGGAGGACCCTCCCACCAACCCTCCACTTCCACCAGGACGACCACTACCACCGCTTCCGCCGCATGGGCCCGCCCCTCGGTCGGTGATACCCCCTGTCCCTCCGCCAAGGTCGGCGTCACTACCTCCTCTGCCTACGCCACCTAAGGGGACTTCTAGACCAATGCCCCAGGAGGAACCGTGGAAGACGCCCCCACGGAAACCTGCGGAGCGTCCACGTGCCGGGATATCACGCTCTCGCTCCAGGAGGAAGGAGCGATCGCGCCACAGGTCGTCCACGCGGTAGAGACACCGCCATAGGAGGCACAGATCTCGCTCTCGCACGAGGTCCTCAGGGACCAGGGACTACTCTCCGACTTTGTCGGGATCGCCGGACACGAGGGTGTCGCCGGTTGATGACCTGGTGGCGTTCCATGATGTCCTTTTGAGAGGCGCTGCCAAATTGGGAATATCTTTGACGGTGCCCACGCCTAAGACATCAGTCATTTTCGAGACACTGCACCAGAAACACCTCTCTCGTCCACTACTACCTCTGGTGCCGGGCCTGGAGGAACCGGCCATGGACCTTTTCCTCACCCCTGCGGTGACTAAGGCGGCCCCATCGAGATTGCAGAAAAAATACCGGGCTCCCGATTCGGACCCGGCTTTTCTAAGGGTGCAACCTCCTCCGGATTCTATGATTGTGACGGCGGCCTGCAAACAACATGCCACCACCCGGTCATCCACGGTTCCCCCTGACAAAGAGTCTAGATGGATGGATTCAGCTGGAAGGAAAGTATGTGGAACATCGGCGACCTCTATGAAGGCTGCGAGTGCCACGGCTTTGTTGGGGTGCTACGACCGCGCCCTCTGGGACTCCCTCCAGCAGTTTGCGGAACACTTGCCTCGCGAGAAGCGGGAAGACTTCCAGGAAGTACTAAACGAAGGGATGCTGGTAGCGAATCAAATTATCAGCGCTGCAGCAGACTCATCCCTCTTAGTGGCACATGGCTTTTGCCATGGGATTAACCAGCGACGTCACGCCTGGCTCCGCCTTACGTCACTAAAACCGGACGCACAGCAAAGGGTAGCCAACCTTCCATTCTCTGGCGAGACCCTTTTTGGGAAACATGCGGATGACGATATGGCCCGCATGAAGGCGGAGGCCGAAACGCTCACAGCTGTGGGCCTAGAGAAGCCCAAAGAAGCGAAGAAATCGTACCGCCCATTCCAACGGCGGTTCGGTGGGCAGGGCAGAGGACGTGGCCAAACTTCGGGACAGTCGCAGCAACATCCACAGTTCCGTAAGCCGTTCCAGTAACGCCCGAAGGGCAGAGGAGGCCAACAGTCGGCTCCAGCGACAAAAGGCCCGGCCGGGTCTAGGCCCTGAGCACTTACTTCCCCCGGATCTGTTACCCACTCCGGTAGGGGGAAGCATTCAATTTTTTCTGGCAGAGTGGAGAAAAATTACTCAGGACAAGTAGGTGCTGAATATTGTTTGCAATGGATACAGTCTTCGGTTCACCAGCTCGCCTCCAGCAATTCTACCGGTCAGCTCGCAGTTTCAGCTGCGCGAGCTTCAGGCGGAGGCAGATATCCTGTTAAAAAAAAGGGCGATAGAAGACGTACCTCTGTCTCAGAGAGGAAGAGTTCTGTACTCCCGGTTCTTCCTGGTTCGCAAGAAGGACAAGAACGAGTTCAGGCCCTTTCTAGACTTGCGACAGGCAAACAGATGGATTCGCAGGGAAAATTTTTGCATTCTGTCGTTGCATCAGATTTATCCTCAGTTGCAACAGGGAGACTGGCTATGTGCTATAGACCTACAGGATGCGTACTTCCATGTGCCCATAGCACACAAACACAGGAAGTTCCTGCGGTTCCAAGTCGGCGCCAATCATTATCAATACACAGTACTCCCATTCGGACTAAAGTCTGCGCCGAGAACGTTCTCGAAGTGCATGGCGGTGGTAGCAGCACACCTGAGGAAGAACAAGGTGTTTGTCTACCCGTACCTGGACGATTGGCTGATCACGGAAGCTCGAGCACACTTCCAGAAGACGTGCGTTCTCCTGAACAAGCTGGGGTTGCACATCAACATGTCCAAGTCTGTCCCGACTCCGGTCCAGTGCATACAGTACTTGGCAGCCTCCATCAATACGCTGTCAGGAAGCGTGTCTCCTTCGGAAGAGCGACGATTATCACTCCTTCGGAAGGCTCAGGCTCTTATGACCACTGCATCTACAACAGTGTGGATGGTGTCTTCTCTAATGGGATCGATGGCCTCTTGTATCTTCCTGACGCCACACGCACGGCTGCACATGAGACCGCTGCAGGAGTGCTTAGAAGACCAGTGGGATCAGAGGAAAGGATCTTGGGACGACAAGATTCGACTGTCTCTGCATGCTCTTCAGTCTCTGAAGTGGTGGTGTTCAGCGGAGAATCTCCTCAGAGGGGTTCCCTTCCACAAGGACATTCCCATGCAGACTATCGTGACGGATGCGTCTCTCCACGGCTGGGGAGCGCACTCCGGAAACCTACGGATTCAAGGAACGTGGTCCCCGATGGAGGCCACGTATCACATCAATTTCCTGGAACTCAGAGCTGTCCACATGGCACTGAAGGCCTTTCATCCGTCCTTCCAGACCACCTCTCTGCTTGTACAGATGGACAATACGACCACGATGTATTACCTCAACAAGCAGGGGAGTTCGAGATCACGCACTCTGTCGCAGGAGGCGCAGGCAATCTGGCCCTGGCTTCTGGCCAGAGGACTGAAGATAACGGCTACCCATCTGCCAGGTGTGCAGAATGTTCAGGCGGACGCACTGAGCAGACTGATTCAGGAAAACCACGATCGGGTCATAAACGACGAAGTACTAGGAGAAGTCTTCGCAAGGTGGGGGACTCCAGATGTAGATCTGTTTGCCACCGCCGAAAACAGCAAATGCAGAGTCTTCGCCTCCAGGTACTACCAGCAGGGGACTCTGGGTAATGCGTTATGGATCAACTGGTCGAACAGCTTTCTGTACGCTTTTCCACCCATTCCCCTGATTCTGGCGGTACTCATCAAACTGGCCCGGTCCAGGGCTCGGATGATACTCATTGCCCCGGAATGGCCGAGACAGTGGTGGTTCACGGACCTGCTTCACCGGTCTCTCCTTCCTCACATTCGGCTGCCGTGCAGGCCGGACCTTCTCACGAAGTTCGGGGGCAGATGTTGCACCCCAACCTCTCGTCTTTGAGTTTGGCGGCATGGCTCCTGAGATAGTGCAATGTGGCCATCTAAATCTGCCCGAGGATTGCAAGTACATACTGAAGGAGTCTAAGCGACCTTCCACTAGGACTTCTTATGCTTACAAGTGGAAGAGATTCTGTATATGGTGCCAGTCTAAGAACTATGACCCGACGACGTGCAAGGAAGACGTCATCCTTCCTTACCTTCTACATTTGGCGCAGTCTGGCCTTAATGTTCATTCCATTAAGGTTCATCTCGCTGCATTGACTGCCTACAGGAAATGTCCTTCACAGACTTCCTTCTTCCAGATCCCTGTGATGAAAGATTTTTTGGAAGGCTTGAAGAAAGTGTTCCCTCCTGTCAGGCTTCCTTCGCCTTCATGGGAATTGAATGTGGTGCTGTCAATATTGATGAAGGAGCCTTTTGAAATTATTCATAAGGCTTCGTTGCAGCACCTGTCCTGGAAGGCGGCGTTCCTCATGGCCATTACATCGGCCCGCAGGGTGAGTGAAATTCAGGCGTTGTGTTGCCAAGAACTTTATACTGTATTTCATGCTGCTAAGGTTGTTATGCGTACTCACCCTAAATTTCTTCCCAAGGTTATTTCTGATTTTCATGTCAACCAGACCATAACGTTGCCTACGTTCTTTCAGTATCCTTCATCTCCAGCGGAAAGGCCTCTGCATTCCCTGGATGTTAGGAGGGTGTTGAAATTTTATCTGGATAAGACCAAAGATATTCGTAGGTCAGACCAATTATTTGTCAATTATGGATCGGTCAGGACAGGTCTTGCTACCTCTAAGCAGTCCATCTCTAGGTGGTTTGTGTCCTGCATACAGTTGTGTTACCTAAAAGCTAATAAGACCTTAGGCGGTAAACCTAAGGCTCATTCCACCAGGGGAAAAGCTGCCACAACAGCTTTACTCCGTAATGTTCCGATTGCAGAGATCTGCAAGGCGGCCACTTGGAAGTCGGTTCATACCTTTGCTAAGCATTAGTCAAGTCAAGTCAAGTCATAGCATTTATATAGCGCACTACGTACCCAGAGGGTTTCAAGGCGCTTAGGAAGGGGAGGAGGATTATTTGTCAAAAATCCACGTTTTAAGCTGCTTTCTGAACGCTAGGTGATTCTGGGTGAGGCGAAGGTAAGCGGGGAGTGAGTTCCATGTTTTGGCAGCCAGGTATGAGAAGGATCTGCCTCCCATGGTGGTCTTGTTGATGCGAGGTACAGTGGCTTGGCTTGGCTGGAAGAGCGAAGTTGTCGGGAGGGGGTGTAAAAGGACAGTCGAGAGTTGAGGCAATCTGGTCCGATGTCGTAGAGTGATTTGTGTGCGTGGGTAAGCAGTCGGAAAGTAATCCTCTTATTGACGGGTAGCCAGTGGAGGTCTTTAAGGTGACCAGAGATGTGTTCGTTGCGTGGGATGTCTAATATGAGCCTGGCTGAGGCGTTTTGGATTCGTTGTAGTTTCTTCTTCTGATGGACACTGATGCCAGGGCAGATGCTCAGGTTGGACATGCTTCGCTGCGGAATTTGTTCGCACAATAGTGGTGTTAATTTCTTTTCTCCACCGCCGCTTTGGTGTGGGGATGGGCTTGCCATTCTATTCACTAGATTATGACTATACACAGAGATCCCCTACTACAGAAGGAGTAGTTTCTGTCCTGTAACTCCGGTTCTGTATTAGGGGTATCTCTGTTATAGTCATAAGCGCCCGCCCTCCTCCCCGGTGGAGATAATTATTCATGTAGGAATGCTACAGGTCTGGCGTGCTACGCCTTAAAAAAGAACTGAAAGTAAAAGGGACCTGCTGTGCATTCTGGGATACTGGGAGAAAGTTCTGGAAATTTCTCTTAAAGGCACAGTATCCTATTTAAGCCACATAATGGCAGCCTATGGGGCTTGTCTGTCCATGCCTTCCTCTATCATTCCAGAGTCTTTTACTGGTAGAGGCAAGTTTCTCTATGGTAGAAACTGGGCAGGCTGTGTTGTGTGTGGTGTTGTTTGGTGGAATTTCTAGTTGAAGTACTGGACAGTGTAGCCTGTGGATATAAGCTGCATTATTTGTCTTTAAATTCTCTCTTAAGTGTCTTTGCAGTTTCTGCATGGTTTGACAACTTAAGAGATTATTTTTGATTGCCGGGGTCCACGCACATGGGCGGGACTATTCACTAGATTATGACTATAACAGAGATACCCCTACTACAGAACTGGAATTACAGGACAGAAACTACTCCTTTTTCATGATGATCTACTGAGCAAGAAGGGTGGGCGTCACTTCATGCTTGGCTTCTGTTGTGTTACACAGAACGATGAGCAATGGTTATTCTAGTTATTCCCACAAGCTTACGGTTACATGTGGAAATTATGCAGGAGTGTGACGTGTGTCACACTTGTGTTTATTTCAAATGATGCTGTAACTATTGTTACACGAGCGTGGCAAGAATTTGCGCACTTGCTCCTGTTCTCATATGATGTATGTGGTGTTGTTTAACTGTGTATGCATTCTTGTGGGGTTGTGTTTATTTGAACGGGAGACTGTGTGTATATAGAGGTGGGGCGTTTGCGGTTATGATCTTTTGTATTTCACAAGTTTTCAGCATACAAAAGAAAACATTGTACAGCTAAAGGGGTGCTCGCATGTCTCTCCAGTAGGCACTCCCTACATCTGCATGTCGATCATTACAGCAATCATATACAGGTATCATTATCCGTAGAAATGTCCAGGGTGGGCAGCAGCATTTCACATGTAATATCATTGACAGTCAAAGCGGCTGTATTCCTCCGACCAGAGCTGTCGCCCATTCATTGTTCATGTACGTTCATTAGCTAGAGGAGGAAAGCCGCAGCCTAGAAAGGCTAAACAATACATACACATTATACACTTCATACCACGTTTAGTCATCTTCAGATTGTGCCAGCACATACTCCGTATACGGACCCCGGAATGTCCCGGGAACGGGACGCCCCTGGCAGACTCTCCGCATATCAAGTAAGTTGATCATGACAGTAAGCCATGTCACGTAGCCATTGTACAAGCGTGGGAGCCGGCCGACCATCCCAGCACAGGGCCACTCGTCATTTATCTAATTGCAGGGACAAAACCACTAATTTGCGAACTCCAGTAGGGATCTTGGACACAATGCCCAACAGACACAATCGCATATCTCGCTCAAGCTGCACACCGGTCATGCTGGTTAAGGCCAGAATTATCTCATCCCAGAACTTACTAATTCTAAGGCAGCCCCATGCTAAGTTTGCAAAATCAGCCTCCTCCGCACCACATCGCCTGCAGCAGTGAGAATCTTGTAAGCCATACTTATATAACTGTGACGGGGTATAGTACATTTGGTGCAGGAACTTATAATGGATAAGCTTTAAATTGCCATTCACCGTAAAACTCCCAGTCATCCGGCAGCTCTCCTCCCACTCCTCATCCGTCAGCTGTTGCGGCAGACATGCATCCCACCTATCTCTAGTGTTGTGTGGCGCCGCACCTTCGTCAACTTGTGAGTCATGATATAGACGGGAGACCAGCTTGGCTTTAGTGGTCGTTGTGCACACTAACTGCAGTGTCCCCAGTGTTGCCGGTTCATCCGGGAAGCTTGGATACAAACCGCGTAACGCTGCCCGAAGCCTAGCGTAGATAAACGTGGGCATCGCCTCATTCACTCCAGCGGGTAGGAAGGCGGGTAACGAAATGAACGTCCCTCCCGTGAACATATCTCCCATCACCCGAACCCCGGCAGCATGCATGACCCTAAGCGCCCCCGTTTCACTCGTCACCGACAGAGCTGCGTGATGCAATAAAGGCATTGCAGGAGCATAAGTGGCAGTCGCTGTGCTCTCCTTCCAAGTTCAGCCCAAGCCTTAGCTGTGCATTGCACCGTGTCAATCTCCCCACGGTCATATACCGTATGTGGATTGACTATCATCGCCTGCAGGGGAATAGGGTGCACCGCGCCTGCTTCAACAGCGACATGTGGCATTAATGGTGGCGCGTTCTGCCAATAATATGCAAATTGTGCTTGAGCACAGAGATAATATAACTGCATATCGGGCACCGAAAACCCACCCAAGTCATATGGCTTGATCAATGTCTCCCATCCTACACGGGGCTTCTTGCCACCCCAAGCGAGAGTAATCAGAAGTGAGCGCAATGATACAAAAAAATGTTGCTTCAAAAGAAGAGGGATATTAACGAATAAATATAAAAATTTCGGCAAAACCACCATTTTAATTAAAGCGACCCTGTCCGCAAATGTCAGGGGCAGCCGCACCCATCTAGCCACTTTGTCTTCGAGCTTGGACACTGCCACACCGTAGTTGGCTTTAAGAATTTCCTGCGGTTCCTGATGCACCCAGATGCCAAGGTACCGCACGGGTTCAGAAGGCCATTCTAACGGGTAACGTGCTCTGGGTGAGAGGTAAGCTGATAGATTTATTCCAATTGATGGTCAAGCCCGAGAACCACTCGAAACGGATATACTCCCTGATGACTTGTTCAAGATACCGCTCCGGTTCTCTAATATACAGGACCATATCGTCCGCATACATTGACACGGCTAGCGGCCGTTGATGGAAGCGTAACGCGGAGTCAGCGTGCCTCTGCCTCAGCACACAGGCAAGAGGTTCTAAAACAAACGCAAATATTAAGGGGGAGAGGGGACACCCCTGTCGAGTGCCCCTTTGGATCGGAAACACCTCCGAGATATGGCCATTCACTCGCACCCGTGCCACCGGGTCTGTATATAGCACCTTTATCCAGCTGTTGAAGAAATAAGGCACTCTCATACGATGCATCACGGCGAACATGTAAGTCCACGCAATCGAAACGAACCCCATTTGCGGCGTCTAACAGCACTGCCACTGCTGGAAGTTCCGGTTTCAATAGATGCAGGACCGCAAACAACGCCCTCACATTATCTGCCGTAGATCGTGTAGGGATAAATCCCGACTGATCCGGGAGGACCATAACGTTGAGTAAAAGACGCAGGCGCGTGGCAAGGATCTTAGCAAGTATTTTGACATAGGTGTTCATGAGCGAGAGTGGTTTATACGACTCACATTTGTCGGGCGGTTGGCCCGGCTTTAATAATACGACAATCAATGCCTCCCTCAGCGTATCCGGCAGTCGCTGCTGGTCAAACGCCTCTGCATACATAGCCGCCAGATGTGGTATTAACAAATCGGCGTACTCTCTATAAAATTCAGACGGCAGACCATCTGTTCCCGCCGCTTTACCGTTAGGCAGCGCGGCAATGGCATCCATAATTTCTGTGCCCCGGCGACAACCATAATAACGCAACATCATCTAGGTACTGCTCTATTTCCTCCTCATTAGCTGTCGGTCTATGGCCGTACATGGTCTTATAGTACGTAACAAAGCTCTCTAAAATATCAACAGTATGTCCTCCGTGAGCACTTGGACACCACAATATTTAACCCAAGGATCTATAATTCGTTCAGCCAACGTGCGCCCTGGCCTACCCCCTTCGCCGTAATACCTAGCCTTGCAGGGGCGCGATAAATGACGCACTTCCTGGTCAGCCAAGTCATTATACTCGGTTACATGGGAGCGTATGGCAGCCAAAGTCGCAGCAGCGGAAGCATCCTCATACTGTTGCTCCAAGCGCACAAATTAACGCTCCAGCCGTACCATAGAGTCCTGCAACTATTTCAGCACCCCAGCCTGTAAACCTATACAAGCCCCTCTGATGGTCACTTTGAACGCTTTTCAGAGGACACACTCACTCCGCACTGACCCTGCATTTTCTTCAAAATAGTGTTCAATAGCCTCTCTTACACCTTCCTTAAATACGGGATCTAACAAGGCTGTAGGTTGCAACCTCCATCGAAATGGGGCCGGGGCATAAGTAGGGAGGAGCATTTCGAGCAGGACAGGCGCATGGTCCGATAAGGTACGCGGTAAGTGCGAGACCCTGGCGATTGTCTATCCACCGGTTTCAATAGATGCAGGACCGCAAACAACACCCTCACAATATCTGCCGTAGATCGTGTAGGGATAAATCCCGACTGATCCGGGAGGACCATAACGTTGAGTAAAAGACACAGGCGCGTGTCAAGGACCTTAGCAAGTATTTTGACATTGGTTTTCATGAGCGAGAGTGGTTTATACGACTCACATTTGTCGTGCGGTTTGCCCGGCTTTAATAATACGACAATCAATGCCTCCCTGAGCGTATCCGGCAGTCACTGCTGGTCAAACGCCTCTGCATACATAGCCGCCAGACGTGGTATTAACAAATCAGCATACTCTTTATAAAATTCAGACGGCAGACCATCTGTTCCCGCCGCTTTACCGTTAGGCAGCGTGGCGATGGCATCCATAATTTCTGTTTCCGTGATATGGTGCATTAAAAAATCTTGTTGTCCCTTAGACAACCATAATAACGCAACATCATCTAGGTACTGCTCTATTTCCTCCTCATTAGTTGTCGTTCTATGGCCGTACATGGTCTTATAGTAGGTAACAAAGCTCTCTAAAATATCAACAGTATTGGAGATGGAGCGATCGCCCTCCGTGAGCACTTACACACCACAATATTTAACCCAAGGATCTATAATTCGTTCAGCCAACGTGCGCCGTGGCCTACCCCCTCCGCCGTAATACCTAGCCTTGCAGGGGCGCGATAAATGACGCACTTCCTGGTCAGCCAAGTCATTATACTCGGTTACATGGGAGCGTATGGCAGCCAAAGTCGCAGCAGCGGGGGCATCCTCATACTGTCGCTCCAAGCGCACAAATTAACGCTCCAGCCGTACCATAGAGTCCCGCAACGATTTCAGCACCCCAGCCTGTAAACCTATACAAGCCCCTCTGATGGTCACTTTGAACGCCTCCCAGAGGACACACTCACTCCGCACTGACCCTGCATTTTCATCAAAATAGTGTTCAATAGCCTCTCTTACACCTTCCTTAAATACGGGATCTAACAAGGCTGTCGGTTGCAACCTCCATCGAAATGGGGCCGGGGCATAAGTAGGGAGGAGCATTTCGAGCAGGACTGGCGCATGGTCCGATAAGGTACGCGGTAAGTGCGAGACCCTGGACACCCATGTTGCGACGTCAGGCGTCGCCAACCAATAGTCCAAATGGGACCAAGTGTCATGAGCATATGTGTAGCAAGTCCCCTCACCCCGGGGTGCTGCAGCCGCCACACATCCACAAGCCCCAGGTCACACACACCGTCACGCACAGCCTGTGCCGCTCTCTCGACGTGCGCAGTGGTGCACGATTGTCTATCCAGCGTCCCATCCAGGACAACCTTTAAAGTCCTCCCCACAGAGAATGGCAGAGACCGACAAGGCATAGATCTTGTTCCACAATAGTGTGTAAAACTCTGGATCATCGACGTTAGGTCCGTACACATTAACCAATGTAATCAGTGTTCCACAGAATCTTCCCTGTACAATGATACATCTGCCGTCCCTGTCAACCTCCTCATGCATGATCTCAAACGGCACACCCCTCTTAACCAACACCATGACACCCCTTGCATACGATGAGTAGGAAGAAGCAATCCTCACACCAGCCCATTTTTTAGCCACCCACTCAGCAGTGCGGTCAGTGAGGTGAGTCTCCTGTAAAAGTGCCAGCTTTACATTGTGCCGGTCTAGATAAGCCTGCACCTGTCTCGTCTTTTTGGGGTTGTTCAACCCCCGGACATTCCAAGTAATGCAAGTAATTTTACCCGCCTGATCCAGTATCAATCAGTGGTAATGATTTGACGACATGAGAATACAGTGAACCCTCTCAGGACACGCAAGATAGAAGAGCACCAGCACACCCCCTAGTACTGCACAGACAAACAGCAGCAAACCGAACCCCCACCCCTCCACACAATATCACTTGAAATAGAAAACATAGCCAAACCACCATCCCCCGCCCCCCAAACAACCAAGCCCCCCAATCCTCCCCAGTTCCCCCAATCCCCTCACCCCCTTCAGCTCCCCCAACATGCCAAAGCTCCCCCAATACCTCAACAACCTATTTCCCATCAAACCAATGTTGGGGTGCACCCATATGTGGGGGCGCAGAGGCAAAACACTCCCACCGAGTCGGAGCCGACCAAGCATGCCAAGCAGATCAGTACATCACACGTTCACACATAAAGTCATCTAATGACGACCTCCCCAACACCTGCTTATCGCACCCAACAGTATGCATTGGCAAAGAGCGACAAGGCAACGTAAATACACAACCAATCAAAGGGATATCTAAAAGGAGCCCAGTTGTACTAGCCACCTTACAACAGGGGCATATGTGGAACGGGGGGGCTTGAGCCTCACACAAAACACAGATGAAGCAGACCTCAAGAGAATCAAAAACAATCACAAGTTCTGACAGGAACTTAGTTCAAGGCACACCAGGAGCCCCTCAGACCAGAAAGACCACTCCAACCCTGTGTAAGGCCCTCAGTGTCCAGCGCCATCCAGCTCCTCCTCATCGGGCGTTGCAGCACAGTCTCTTTTCTGGCGTTTCAGCTTCTTAGCATAGTCCATGGCGGCCTTTGGGGTAGCGAAGATTTTATTATCGGCCACAGCATCTATGCGAAGGCGAGACGGATATAGCATGGCGTATGGGACTCCCTCATTCCTTAGAAATTGCTTCACGACGCCAAACTCTCTCCGCGCCGCCTGTACAGCCACGGTAAAGTCAGGAAAAAACGCTAAAGTATTCCCCTGATGTTCAATGGTGCCCTTCTCCCTGGCCAAGCGCAAAATGGCATCCTGGTCTCTGTAATTTAAAATCCGAGCTATAATGGGACGAGATGGAGCTCCTGGGACGGGCCGCGCAGCCAGAGATCGATGGGCCCTTTCCACAATAAACATAGGTGACAGATGTTCCGTGCCAAAGATGTCCGTAATGAGGCGCTCCATATAGGCTTCCATTCTGCCCACATTTGTGGATTCTGGCAGCCCCGTGACGCGGATGTTGTTGTGCCGGGACCACGCCTCCAAATCCTCGTTTTTGGCCTGGATGAGGGAAAGAACCTTTTCCATGTTCAATGTCTTGCCCGTGACCGCAGTCAGGCCATCCTCCGCCGCCGAGACCCTCTGCTCCACTTCCCCCATTCGTGAGTTCTTCTTTCTCCAATTGGGAAGACATATGATCCAGCCTGTTATTAACAGCAGCCATTGACCCCTCGATGGACTCGATGGACTGTAGGGATCGCTGCATAGCCACCAAGGTAGTTTCCAGTGTAGAAGTACCCTCCACAATAGTGTCCGCCTCCGAATCCGAGGCTGCTTTCTGTGGCGTTTTAGGTGCCTTCCGGGTCTTGAAGGCAAGCTTTGTCTGACTCTTGTCTGTCCTACCCATGTTTAGGGAGCAGCCCAGCAGCGCTAGTACAGAAGACGGGTATGGCCACCTCACCCAAACCTGTGTGCACTTCGTGAAGCTTCTGCTCGCCCCCCTGTAGACAGGTAGCGCAACCGTCCAGCTAGGGCACTAATAGAGAGTCCACCAGCAACAGCTCCGGAGATGGAAGCGCCCCAAACGCAATGTGATATGGCAAGGACGAAGAATCCAAACTGTGTAGGCACAGACACCCACAATATAGGGGAAGCGATAAATCAGGCCACAGCTCCAGTGCACTATAGACCACTACCCCGCGGGGCCCCCACCAGGAGAGTCAGGGCAACAATAAAATTAAATCCCAGGTGCGGTTGTCAGTCACATTGATTGCGCAATGTTATCTCATCAAGCAGTGCCGTCTCCTCCTTGCAGGTGGGCCCAGTATTCACACCGACAACAGGACCCGCAGGTCCAGATCACCCACAGGAGGGCCCGAGTTGAAGGGACCACGCCTCAGGCCAGTAAGAGCTTCCCCTGCCCCAGCGCTAGGCCCGCACCAGACACAGCAAGCCGAGCGCAGCCCCAGCCCAAGGCTCAGTCCCGCCTCCGCAGTCTGGGCCCCGAACCAAGCCGTCCCACTCACTGCATCCAGCGCCGACGGGCGCTGACACCAGAGCCAAGGGGCCTGCTCCGCCCCCTCTCAGGCGTACAATGCCCAAGCTCGCCGGCAGCAGCCTCCAGACGGCCTCTCGTCTCGCTGTGCGTCACCCGCTCCGCCGGGCAGGCTCCGGACCTCCTGCGACCGCTCCAGTTGTCCCCGCAGGGGTCGCGCCACAGCCGCTCCTGCCTCAACGCGAGGCGGGCCTATGCGCGGGCCGCAGAGTCCGGCCGCCGCCGCACCCCAGCCACAGCCGCCCATATACCCAGCAACACAGGCCGCAGGTCTCTTCACGGCGCCGGAGGGCCCCCCAGGCAGAGGGACGATGCAAGCGCCAATCGCGGACCGCCACCGCCTCTTCGATGCACAGGCCGAGGCCCAGACCGCCTCCTCGCCCAGCGGCCTACCGGACTCCTGCAGCCGCCATCTTCTAGTTGTGCAGCGTGGTGCAGGTCAGAATTCGTGTTTCCCTCTGCACAGGTAGGGAGTTAAAGGGCAGGAATCACAGCGACAGGTGCAGCATGATTTTATAAATCCCCCCAGTGCTTCAGGCAGCGTCAGCGACGCGTGATGTTGCCGCTTTTGAGCGGATAGTTACTTAGTCGAGCAGAGCCTCACAGCAGTGCGGCCATCTTGCTGTGCGCCCTCTAGAGCCCACACGGGGTTATGATCTTTAATTGGTAACATGTATCTGTCAGTTAATAAACAATGTTTGCTGAAAATCATGGTGCAACAAGATTAATTTCAGGAGTGTGGATTACTTTTGTTACACTGGCCACAAGCAGGTACTGTTGGACAAGGGAGTTCTTTGTTTGGATTATTGACATTCTCAGCATTTTTAAGTATCCGTGGTAACTACTGGCTGCATCCATTACTGGATTTCATTGGTGTCTCACAGAAGGATTTCAGTGGTTTGTTGAGCACCAGTGTGGCTTGCTATTGTTGCAAGCCGTTTTGGGTGTCTCTGATTGGTGGACCCTCTTTAGCTTTGGTTGCGGCCATTTGGGCATGAGAGGCTTCTTCTGTTTCTGATTGGTTGATGCCAGGAATTGGGGGCGTGGCTGCATGTGCCAGTGAGTTCAACGTGCACACGGCATTTAGATGGAGAGTATTTTTGCATTGTATTTGTGTACTCACCTGCACGTTCTTTGCGTGTGCAGCAAACTCCAGGATAATTATGTAGAGTGTTGTTTACAATGTGTGCACGTCTTCTGGAGCTTCTTTGGATGTTTTACTACATGTATCTCAATGGGGATATCCAAAAAATCTGGCATGGATCCGGCCCTCCAGGACCGGTTTGGAGACCCCTGATTTAAAGGCATCTTTATTGCTCACAACGTAAATGAGCAATACAAATGCTTTTAAATCTTGTCAACTTGTCACATTTGCTAAGTTTTCAGAGTTTGAGGTCAAGTGCCTTTCAGTTTGTTCGAGGAGATTTTGTGGTTTACTAGACCTGCAGGTCTAGTGCATTTTTAATGATTTTTTGAGCCCTTATTTTACTGTACAGTTGTGCCTTATTGCTTGTTTTTTGCCTAGGTATTGTGTAAAATAGTGCCAGTTTAAGAGGATAATGTCTGGTATTGCTCTACCTTGATTTCTCACAGAACCAGGTGAACCACCTGTGGACTGGGAGACATGGGAGGTGGTTTTCCTGGCATATGTGGAGGTTTTGGACGGGAACGATTGCAAACCTTAGAGGCAATTAGCATTGTTGAAGCATTGGTATAGGATTGAAGGAGTTTAGAAATTTGCCAGCATTAATACATCCTGGAAACATTAATGTGTATCAGTATGCCTCGAAACAATTGAGCATATGGTATGGTAGAAAAACTAATGTAGTAATGGAAAGGTTTACTTTTTACTCGAAAGTGCAACGGTTAGATAAATCAGTAGAGGATAATAGGCCACATGCATCAACAGAAAAAACCAGTCGCAAACGGGCAGATTCTCAGAATCTGCCCCTTTGCGAACGGTATTTTTACATTTAGGATGCATCATTCCAATTGCAAAAATTGCAATTTAAGTAATTTCTAAATTCTCATCCAGGGGATCCTCATCAAAGTCATAAGCACATGAATATTCCCACCCATGCGCGGGACCCCGGAAACACAAGCATATATGTGACAATAAGCAAATGCAGCCTTCCATACACTAGAGCTGAATAATGCTGTAAGGACTCCCCTGTATATCATAAATAATACATTAAAAACCAGGGAAAAACAACAGCAAAGCATGTTTGAAGCTGTTTTAATGCTTAGCACTCAGCGCAAACCCATAGATAGGACTGAAAGCATTGTCAGCTCACAGGCTGCATTGCAGAAACCTATCCCAAAAAGGTTAAAAAGCGAACTCATAGCAACATAGCAATAAACTGGCACCGTGCCTTTAAGGCAGCCAAAACCCCTAGCTTCCCATCATGCCTCAGGGGTGACAGTTAGGTCAGTTGTTCTTTCTGGTTCCTTCAGGAAGGACCCTGGTTACACAGCTCAACTTCTTTCTGATTTTTGTCGGAAATAATCTTCACTTTTCTGGAAAATGTTGCCTTACTTCGAAGTTTTACATCTTATGAAGTAAGGTTCTGCCTTTTTTTGACAGGATTTGGCATTTTTCCACTCAAATATGCCATTTCTCTTTGACCCCTGTCCTTGTTGGGGGAAAAAAGAAGGCCAGGTCAGACTCTCATGAAGTCTGTGTGCTTTGTCTTCCTATGGACCATGTCCCCAAGACTTGCCCTCATTGCCAGTCTTTCTCCAAAAGGACTCTGAAAGACAGAGAAATAACTCGTTTTTTTGGACTGGCAGAAAAAGAGAAATCTTCTTCCAGAGCAGGTCACCAGTGAGGAAAGGCTCCAAGAGGGCTAGATCTTCTTCTAGAGCGGGATTAGTCACTCTTCCTCTTCAGCGTTGGACTCGGCGCTGAAAAAGCTACCACTGGTGGGTCATATGTCCAAAGGAAGATCACCGTTGAGAGAACACCGACTTTCAGGTACGTCAAGGCATTCACCGTCGAAGTCGAAGAATCCTCCACCGTCGTCAACCCGACAACGATTGGCATCAAGGAGCAGTAGTCCTCCGCTGTCGTCAACCAGGCGACGATTGGCGTCAAGGATCAGGAGCCCTCCGCCGGCGTCATCTCGACGATGATCGGTGTTGAGAATCAGAAGCCCTCCGACGTTGTCAACCAGGCGATGATCAGCGTCGAGAGGCAGAAGTCAATCAATCAATCAATCACAGACATTTATATAGCGCACTACTTACCCGGAGGGTCTCAAGGCGCTAGGGGGGGGGGGGGAGTGCTGCTACTGCTCGAATAGCCAGGTCTTGAGCTTCTTCCTGAAGGAGAGGTGGTCTTGGGTCAGGCGCAGGTCGGTCGGTAGGGAGTTCCAGGTCTTGGCGGCCAGGTAGGAGAAGGACCTTCCTCCTGTTGTCGTTCTCCGGATGCGGGGGACGGCGGCGAGGGCGTGGCTGGCTGATCGGAGATGTCGTTTGGGAACGTGGAAGTTGATGCGGTTGTTGAGGTAGCTAGGGCCTTGATCGTGTAGGGCTTTGTGTGCGTGGGTGAGGAGGCGGAAGGTGATTCTTTTGTTGACGGGGAGCCAATGCAGGTCTCTCAGATGTCCGGAGATGTGGCTGTGTCGTGGGATGTCGAGGATGAGTCTGGCTGAGGCGTTCTGGATCCGCTGGAGTCTCTTCTGGAGCTTGGCGGTGGTTCCGGCGTAGAGGGCGTTGCTGTAGTCCAGTCGGCTAGTGACGAGGGCCTGGGTGACCGTCTTCCTTGTCTCGGTGGGGATCCACCGGAAGATCTTACGTAGCATTCGCAGGATCTTAAAGCATGACGAGGAGACGGCGTTGACTTGTCTGGTCATGGTGAGGGAGGAGTCCAAGATGAAGCCCAGGTTGCGTGCGTGGTCTGTCGGTTTGGGTGCGCTGCCCAGGGCGGGGGGCCACCAGGAGTCGTCCCAGGCGGAGGGCGAGGAACCCAGGATGAGGACTTCCGTCTTGTCTGAGTTCAGTTTCAGGCGGCTGGTCGTCATCCA
Source organism: Lissotriton vulgaris (assembly GCF_964263255.1). NCBI lineage: Eukaryota > Metazoa > Chordata > Amphibia > Caudata > Salamandridae > Lissotriton > Lissotriton vulgaris. The sequence continues at coordinate 1,345,000,080 of NC_141693.1, read as the reverse complement.
CTCGGCTAAGTCTTTCATCCCTTCGTGAAGGTTGGCTCTGGCGGCGGCGGGGTCGTTGGTCAGGGAGAGAATCAGCTGGGTGTCGTCAGCGTAGGAGATGATGTTGAGGTTGTGTTGGCGTGCGATGGCTGCGAGGGGGCTCATGTATACGTTGAAGAGGGTGGGGCTCAGCGAGGATCCTTGAGGGACGCCGCAGATGACTTCGGTGGCCTCTGACTTGTACAGTGGTAGACGGACTCTCTGTGTTCTTCCGTCGAGGAAGGAGATGATCCATTCCAGTGCCTTCTCCTGGATTCCGACGTTGCTGAGGCGCTGCACTAGGGTGCGGTGGCAGACAGTGTCGAAAGCCGCGGAGAGGTCTAGGAGGATGAGGGCCGCTGTTTCTCCGTTGTCCATCAGGGCTCAGATGTCATAGGTGGCAGCGATGAGGGCGGTCTCGGTGCTGTGGTTGGCTCGGAAGCCAGACTGTGAGGGGTCGAGGGATCCATTCGTCTCGAGGAAGGCGGCCAGCTGCTTGTTGACGGTCTTCTCGATGACTTTGGCTGGTAACGGGAGGAGCGAGATGGGGCGGTAATTCTTGAGTTCGGTGGGGTCCGCTGTGGGTTTCTTTAGTAGGGCGCTGAGTTCGGCGTGCTTCCAGCTCTCCGGGAAGGTGGCGGTGTCGAAGGAGGTGTTGATGATGTCCCGCAGGTGGGGTGCGATGACCGCGTCGGCCTTGTCCACCGCCGTCGTTATCTCGGCTGTCGAGCAGTAGTCCTCCGCTGTCGTCAACCAGGCGTCATCTCGATGACGATTGGCGTCGAGGATCGAGAGCCCTCCACCTTCGTCAACACGGAACGATCGGCATAGAAGAGCAGAAGTCCTCCGCCGTCGTCGTCGACACGACGTTTGACGTCCAGGCACAGGGATACTCCGTCGGTAGCGAGAAGATCGACGTCAAGGAACAGAGAACCGATGTTGAGACCGGTTCCAACACCTGGCAGAGAATCGACGTCGAGAAGGAGGTCAAAGTCGGCGTTGAGGAAGGCTCCGTTAGAGCAGGTCATGAAGTCGAGGCCCGCATCAGTAAGGTCTAGAGAGGGCTCTGTGGTTTTGGTGTCGGAATCAGCGTCACTGCAGTCATCCTCTCACTCCTCCAGACGCCCTTCATCAAGACATATGCCATCTGCATCCCCAGAGAGGCAATCAGAGAGGTCGCAACAAAGATCACCTTGACTTCACAGGGGGCCTCCCCTTCTGTTCACTTATCTCCGAGATGGCTCCTTCCCCTTCATCACTGAGCAAAAATCATACAGGAGCATCCCGACGAGAAGAGGAATACACCTGTCCTCTCCACAGATCGCCTCTGCAGCAATTGGTGCAAGAGGTGGATAGATCACCTTCAGCCAGACGTAGGAACCATACTGGCATATCGCGAGAGCGCAGACCTTCCCCTTCCCGTCACAAAAAGAGACGGTCTCCTACATGGTCTTCCTCCTCCATTTGCTCCTCTAAAAGGGAATATTCACCCACTTTATCAGATAGTCCTCTATCAAGAGTGTCTCCGATAGATGACATAAATACATACCACAATGTACTTCAGAGAGGAGCTCAAAAACTGAACATTGAGATGTCAACTCCTCCGGTTGCAACGACGGGGATTTTTGAGATGTTACCTCGAAAATCTGCGTCTCGGCCGTTGCTCCCTCTGGTCCCTGGTCTTCTGGAATCAGTAATGGACATTTTTCTAATTCGGTCCACCATTAAGTCTGCACCGGATTAGAATTCAGAAAGAAGTACAAGCCGGCAGGTACTGGCCCTGTATTCTTGAAATCAGATCCGCCTGCGGACTCTGTTATCACCGCAGTGGCAAGAAAAACGCACGCAGTTGTGGCATTTTCATCAGTCCCTCCGGACAAAGAAAGTAGGTCCCCGGACTCTTGGGGACAGAAGGTTTGCGGGTCTGCAGAATCATCGCTAAAAGTATCTAGCGCAGCAGCTTTATTAGGCCGCTATGACAGAGCCTTATGGGACTTCTTGGATCGTTTCAAGGGGAAACTCCCTAAAGAAGATCAGAAGGATTTTGAGGAGGTCATCACAGAGGGATCCCTTGTTGCCAACCTGTTGTGGGACACGAGGGCTGCAGTCGCCCAGACAGGCGCTAACGGGGCCGAGGACTACATTACCCAGCAGCATAGCGCGACGCATGACGTCCGGGACGCTCTTCTGCCGTCATGTGATGCGGAAGCTTTCTAAAATCGGACAGCAAGGGGAAAACGCTGCCGATTATTCCGAATCTGTCCTGGGTGTTTGAGGTCCGGCTGGAGCTGGCGTTGGCGTAGGGTAAGGGTGCCTGTGGCACCACTCTTCAGTTACTTGGCTGTAGGAACAGCGCTGTGCGTCCAATTACTATACCCTTTAGGGATTTGCTTGGGTTGTTTTCCGTGTCTTCCTTTGGAACTTGAAAGGGTGCCTTATTCTCCTCTTGTGGATTCCGTGGGAGTGGCACAGTAACTATGGGCAAAATCACCTTGTGAAAAGGTTATTGTTTATTGACATTTCCTGATAATTACTTAAGACGTTAAGGCACCCATTTCCCTGCGTTGGCGAACTCCTTCCTGTTATTACATTGGAGTTCTTGCGAGGGAAAGATTAAGTTGCCCTTTGTTTGGATAGAGGAACTAAAGAGTACGAGTGATTCTACTTTGCCACTACAAATTATATAGAGTGACGTATCTCTTGTTTATATACTCATACCTTGGATTACTACATTTTCTGGTATTTGCTGAAGCAGAATGTTTTCTTGAATTTAAAGCATAACTGGCCAGAGACAGTTATTTCATTTCTATGCATGCCGTTCTTTTCTTAATACAGAAAGGTTTCCACGCATTATTTCAGGTATACATATGGGATTACGTATAGCAGAGTGTATCGTGTGTGTATACCTTGAGAACAGATTTCAACCTATTTAATTGTATTTTCAGCATATTGGAAATAGAGAGGTTCAAGCTCATCCCTCCTGGTATCAGGTCATCAGTATTTTCGTTTACAGGTTAGTATAGTGAAGGGGTATGCATTCACAGTAAACCCAATTGAGTAAGACTGTTAGTTCAAGGAGCAGTTCTATGATATAAACATGTTAGAGCTGCGAGCAGTACACCTAGCTCTGAGGGCTTTTCAGCCCTCAATCAAGGTAAATTCAATTCTGATCCAAACAGAGAACACGACCACCATGTATCACCTCAACAAACAGGGTGGTACGTGTTCTCGCCCGCTCTCCCTGGAAGCTCAAGTGATTTGGCACTGGCTCCTGCCTCGAGGCCTCTCCATCACAGCATTGCATCTACCAGGGGAGCAAAACGTGCAGGCAGACGCACTAATTCGGCACTTCGAAGATCAGCCAGACTGGGTGCTAAACGACGAGGTGGTGGCGGATATTTTCCATCAGTGGGGTCAGCCTTCCATAGATTTGTTTGCAGACTATCAAAATAAAAAATGCCACGCCTTTGCATCCAGGTTCCACCGTCCAGGGACGAGGGTGAATGAGCTTTTGATGGATTGGTCCGGAATCTTTGCATAAGCCTTTCCTCCCCTATCTCTGATCCCGAAGGTGGTGTCCAAGCTCATGCGATCCAGCATGACGATGATCTTGATAGCTCCGGATTGGCCGCGTCAGTGGTGGTACCCGGACCTGTTGCAGTTGTCAGTACTCCCACACAAGAGGCTACCTTGCAGGCCGGACCTGTTGACCAAGATGGACGGGAAGATTCTCCATCCCAGCCTTCCATCGCTGAACTTGGCAGCATGGATACTGAGGTCCTCTAATAAGGACACCTGAAGTTGCCGCAGGACTGCATGCACATCCTGAAAGAGGCAAAGAGACCTTCTACAAGGGCATCGTACTCTTTTAAGTGAAAGAGATTCTATTTGTGGTGTATGTGAGAAGTTGGCCTGCTATATGATGCTTACTAGTTCTAGTGATCACCTTGTATCAGTCCAAACAACCCTTATGGTGATTGGTTGTAAGTCAACCTTATAGACCAGCTATCCTAATGGTAGCATGGACAAAGCAGTCTTAGGCTAAACTCTTTTGGCATGTGAAACCAGCTGTTTTACCACATATAACCCCTTGAATACTAAGTGAAAGGACACCACACAGGTTGTTATGAAAATAATCAATATATTTATTAACAATTAACACCTCTGAACTCTTTATGAGATCAGAGGGCTAAGCACTTGACAAGACTCTTAGGAAAAATATGTTTAAGTTGCACTAATACAATGGTGCCCTAGGGGCACGTCAAACCATATATTAAGTAAGTGGGTCGAGAAAGTCGATAGAAGGAATGGAGCTGTCCAGAGGCTGTAGGATCGCTGGGACTACACTTTCCTAACTTTAGGTAAGTAATAGGAGGCCCACAGAACGCGTGTGCAGAGTGTGAACTCACACGCGAGATGTGTAACAAAGTGAATGGACAGTACAATTTACGAAAAAGGTAAGTACGGACAGTTCTGACTAGTTAGGACTAAAACGACTGGAAATCTGGACACTAGGAGAGTTGAGCTACCCTTGAGCACCGAAATGCTCTTGTTAACTCACCCACGGGCTGCGGGTGCATAGGTGTCAAAGTATGTCGGGTTTCCGCGATGAAGTCTATGGAGCCTTGAAGAAAGATGCTGCAGGCGACCAGGAGGAAGCTGTCCGGAGTGATCCAAGGGTGGATCTAGGAAGATGAAGACCTGAAAGCAGAGGGGACAATGTTCAAAGTCACTAGCCAGTAACTGGAGTGGAACCAGGAAGGAACCAGATTCTGTTGTCGCGATCAGGTGAAGAGTGGACGCTTGACTCTGCAGCCACGTGGACCAGTAGGTGTCTTCGACGACCAGGATGGAGGCACGAGCTGTCCCACGCAGGCTCTCGCTGTGGCGATGTTGGTTCCGGATTCTGCGTCACCAGGCCTTGGCAAAGGCAACCCACGCGGTAGATGGAAAAGGCGTCTGGTGCGGACCAGGAGGGTCCGGGGTGCTTCTCCTTTGCAGGGAAGCAGGGGCCAGTCTGGAGCAACCAGACCAGCAGTGTAGTTTTCAAGGATCGTCGTCTAGGAGGCCACTAGCCAGCCCGCAAGTGACCAGACAATGCGTCGAGCAGCAATCAAGCAAAAGGGCCCCATGCAGATCTCGTGGATGCTGGAGGGCTGATCTTCTGTGCAGGAGCTGCTCGGGGCTGGGGCTTCTCAATCCCCAAAGCACTTCGTCGAGGATGCCTCTGAAGTCGTGCTAAACGCGAAGTGCAGTTTCTTCAAGATGGCCTGTCCCACGTGTCTCGTCGCAACCACGGATCTCAGCTGTGCTGCAGATGTGAGTTGAGGTCGGAGAAGTCTGGAAGTCCGGGTCTCGTCGGGCTCTGAAGTCTGGATCCACCAGGGAAGACGACAAAGTGAACCGCTGGAACGCTTGATGGTGCCTGCTTGTGCACGGTGGTCACTCCTTGGCCACAAGGGAGATTTCTTCAGTCTTCTGTGGAGCAGAACGTCGAAGTCCAGTTTCTTCTTGTAAAGTTTCAAGTCAGGATTAATCTAATTTGGAATGGGACCAGCTCCTAAATTTATTCTCCTAAAGGGGGCTGTACTATCACTAGGTCCCTCCTATGGGTGGGACCAGGAGGGGGGTGGTTACACCCCCATCCTTTTTCCGGTTTGGCGCCAGAGCTGGGGCTGGAGTGCCCCAGCAACTGGTTTGATCCGGTGTATGCACAGGGCACCTTGTGTGCCCCAGGCATGTCTCATTCCTCTCAGGCCTGTCCTATCCAATAAAAATCCTGTCTGGGGTGGTGCTAGCAACTCCCAAGGCAGGAAACCCTTTGTCCAGGCCTCCCTCGCTGGAAGGACTCCCAGCAGCAGGAGGTCAGACTCGTGTCTGTGGTGGCAGCATCCATTTTGTGATGCTTAGGCTCGAGTTAACTTTAACCGGGGTTCACAGTTTCATACATGTCGTGTCCCTGTAAAAGGGTGGAATGCTACCCCCTTACCAGAATTGGTGAGGGGGTAGTATTCCAATTCGTATGACACCTTACTCAACATGTTTTGATAATGCTATGCCAAAGTTTGCAGTAACCGCGAGGATTATAATGCACTTAAGAGTATATGGTATAGCGTTATCATGGAAACAGCTAAATGACTTGGTTCCGAAAGTGCAGACAGGCTCAGCTCATGCTAGAACACTATCTCACATAATTCCAAGCACTCTGCCTCCAGGATTGTTAAGGCATGCCATAGGAGTGACTTATAGGAGGATATGTGCTCATTTTAGGGTTAGATATAGGTATACTATATCTAAAGCAAAGGGTGATTACACCACCTTGCCCCAGCTGATTGATTAGCCAGTTGTGTCAGATTTGGATGGTGTAACGACCGGATTTTTAGGACAGGCAGCTCACCAACCGTGGCTAACCTAGTCGTCACGTAACAACACTCTTCTCAGGCCACTATTTACAAGATATCTAGAATACTCACCTGAGAAAGTGAAAAGAAGCTATTTACAAGCCTGTACAATCAAAGATACAACAAACATCTAATGGATTCCGTATCTTATCCTATAGTTACCTCACTTTACGCTATATTTATAGTCCCGTAAGACTTTATCTTTATAGTCCCCCGACTTTATCTTTATCTTTATCTTATCTTTATCTTTATCCTATGTTTAACGTCACCCGACGATATCTTTATAGTCTCACGACTGTCTATGCTATGTGGGGTAGCTCTATCAACAATTTGGGCATTCCGGCTTAGGAGCCGATTTCCCTTCACCAGAGAGGAATCACCCATCTCTCTGTCAGCACAAAGGGGCCCGACCTTCCTCCACAGAAACTAAGGGCCAATTATATGTTCTGTCTTGCAACCATACTTGATCCTGAGTAGTGTACCTAGTTATCAACAGTTACCCGCAAGTGGGGGTGTCTCCCAGCCCTCTATACATCAGCATCTGGTTAAAAATGAACCCTTTACTCTCTCTCAGAGACAATAAACAAACAGAATTTGACTGGGGTCTCTTTATTACAATGACAAAATGACAAGGATCTAAATGACTAATGCTCTATATGTAGCGCAGTGGTAGAATTCAATCATCAACACATACATTTATATAAAGAACTGAAAAGTAAAGATGGTTAATCATGGCATACAAATAGATAGCTGAAAGAAAAGTGATTAATTGTGACAAATAGATAGCTGAAATAAAAGTGATTAATTGTGAAAAGATATAATAGAAACATTTTAAGAACACCTCACCCTATTAAGAAGGGTCCAAGAAGGGTCCAACTCTCTGTCCCTCTCTGGTGGAATTAGGACTCTTTCCATCACCATGGCACAACCACCAACGGACCAACATCTGCTGTCTGTTCCTCTCTCTCTGGTGGAATCAGGACTCTCTCTCTCCTGCACCATCACCAACATGCTAGCTTCACTCCACTGGTTCAACTGCTCCAAAAGCTCCCACTGGCAGCTCCAACTCTTCCATCTGACTGGCAACTGCTTCAATACATTCTGACAAACTGGCAGCTCCAGCTGACAGTTCCAACTCCAAAGATCAACTGACTGTTCTCTTCAGCTCAAAAAACCATCTGACTTCTACCATTCCAAGATCCATCTGACAGCTCTGCCGCTCTGCACTTCGATAATATAGAGTGCTCTCTACTCATGGAAATTTCCAACAGAAACTACCTCCCACCGAATTCTTGTGCCAGCTCCAAGGCTCTCTGCGCAACTGCAGTGGCCACTTGCATGTTGCGTCTAGACCCAAGAGACAAACACATTCCTTCGATAAGGGGCAGGTCCTCACCGGTTTCTAACTAGTGAAAAACAACTTAACTCTAAACATCACCTTGGTGCTAAATGGTTACAATAAGCAGGAGATACAACAATATCTAATAACTCCGTGGACGCAAAAAAACAAGCAGGTCCTCCTCAATGCGAGATTCGGATCCATGCCAGGGCTTTGCCATCTTCCCCCATGGGAATTTCAAGTAACCCAAACGAAATGCAGACTGCAATAGGGGTGAGGAAGACATTCAACATCTTTTGTGTATTTGCCCTGAACTCCTCCAAGAGAGAAAATCATTGCTAAAAGCTCATTTTAACTCACTTGGCATACGGTCATGTAGGCAGGCCGTGATGAAATGTATGATCTCAAATGATATCATTTTAAACTCCGCCTTTGTAAAGTTCCTACTGCTAGCCAAAAAGAAACTCGGAGACGTAGCTATTACAAATACTTAATGGGTTGTAAAGACTATGTAATGTCATTTTATATGATTTTAAACTGGAATTTAACTTTAAATTCTTCTTTTAGTTTAAAATGTTGTAAGATTTTAAATAATCATCATAATAAACTACCTTGTACCTCCCACCGAATTCTTGTGCCAGCTCCAAGGCTCTCTACGCAACTGCAGTGGCCACTTGCATGTTGCGTCTAGACCCAAGAGACAAACACATTCCTTCGATAAGGGGCCGGTCCTCACCAGTTTCTAACTAGTGAAAAACAACTTAACTCTAAACATCACCTTTACCCTGCAAGCGCCTCAGTCAGCAGAGGCAAGACAAAGATGGCTGCTCTCTAGTTTAGGCCTCTAGGCCCGAAAAGAGGCAAAGAAGGCACAGAATCATGCCAAAGCCAATAGGCAAACCCTACAAAGTGACTCATAGCAATATACTGAGATGGCAGTGGACTACTAGTCATCCCTAATCCAAATAGGGCAAATTATTCTGTTGCAACACTCCACCCTGACTAATAGTCCAATAACATCGAAGGATATAAGGAAATCATACCAAACAAACAAAATAAACAAAAACAATTCTGGGACAAAACATATCCAAAAGATCTAGCATACAAAGAAAACAACAACACAACTAAAAGATATACCACCTGAGATAAATCAAAGTGGAGAAGTGTGGCTCAGGGGTTAGAGGCGGCAGACCCGGAAGCTGAGATCGGCCCAGGACCAGGGTTCAATTCCCCGCCTCGGCGGGTCTTGGGCTCAAAAAATTCCACGGACTCGATAATTCTCGCTCCGGTGCCTTCTCAACTCACGGGTTCACACTCTGCGACTCTGGGCAATAGCTTGCTTAATCTCCACATCGGCCCCTCGCGGCGGGATGCCTGGCTTTCACCTTGTGGATACCCTGCCGGGGTTATCTCACAGGGGAATACCAGGACGGGTTCCCTAAGCAAGCGCCGGGAAACCCTTTGTGGGTAGCTGTGCGCTATATAAGCTCAAATACATTTACATTTACAGGTAACCACCCTAGGAACTAATCCCACTGACCTCTATCAAGAGTCCATTGATCAAAACAACAATTGAATAATAGGAAAACAAAAACAATCCCATTTCTACAAAACAGCTGGTGTAGCACTATGCATATCAAGCAAGAAAATCAAAGAAAGTTATCTAAATGTGGTGCATATATTCTTCTACAAGATAAGCCAAACATAAAACATCGTCCAGAAATCCCTATAGCTAAAATAGCTAAATTAATAGATTTGGACTTGGAAAACAAAATAATAATAAACTACGCCAAAGGCAGTAGGCAGAGGTCATAATTCATTTAACTCAAAAACAGTTTGCACCCAATCCCTCAATATCTATTTATGGAGCACATGTGTGCACCATCATTCACAACACTGCCTTCTAATCTTTGGCAAAACTGTTATATAGAAAACAGCAAAACTATAAGATAGACAAGTGCAAAGTCAATATAGATATATCAATGATAAAATAGCATAGCATACTAAAATCAAAACATCATGATGGTAATTGATGTATGGCACAGGGCATTAGATTTCAAAAGCAGCTCACTAATTAAATTGCACCCCATGACTCTCAAACATTAACACAAAAATTGGTGAACCAAAGGCTCAACCATCAAAAAGGCACTGCATCTTTTAATTTGCAACTGGAATCATAATAAAATAACAGGGCAGAAAAAAGAAAACTATCATTGGGGCCCTGTATCTGTTGACTGCAAGAATCAAAATAAAATAATCATCATCTGAATAGAGTCCAAATGTCCATTGAACATTCACTGAAAGGCAAAATTATGGGAAAAATTGGGCACAAGATTGCAGGCCATACTGAAAACCATATTAATAAGGGAAAATCTACATTGCAGACTACTTGTGTGATGAAATGCAAAACAATGTAAATATGAACACCATTAAATGATGGTTCATTGCAGGACTTCACAACATGAATGGGAAAAATTCTCATTATGAAACAAATCAAAAATGTATCACCAAAAAGAGTCAGGAAATCTTGATATCCATATCATTGAATTTCTAATCAGGAAATGCTAATTTAACTGCCAAGGCGGCCAACTGTAGATTCTAATTTTGATGAGAAAGTTCAGTCTGTAGCCTAAAAAGGATTTTATTCTAAATGCAAGAAAAGTGTCTCTATCAAAAAAAAATATATATTCTCCTCCATCTTCACTTTTAGGCAAGCAGTTCTCCTGTGTGAAAAACACACCGCTCAGTAGAACACTTTGTTTGAATCCATCTTCATCTGTATTTCTTTGCCAAGGAAGAATCCCATCCGATCTCGTCATCCATGGAACATCAGCACCCGTCCGCCATCAGCCGTCTGGTCTGGCTCCAGGCTTGGGAGGGGTTCCATTCTTCAAAAATAACAAACTAAAATAACAAAATAAAAATAAAAAAGACAAAAAAACAAACAGGGCGGGCGGGGAAAGGTATCACTCGCACCCCCGACAGCAAATCCCAGCAACCTAAAACAAAAGACAAGTATCATCAATCTTGCAAAAGAAAAACTTCAATTCAAAAACACATTTTTCTTTATGTCCCTCTAAGAACCCTGTGGTTTGTAAAATCCTACTCTAAGTTTGGTAAAAGTTTAATAAAACTATTTGCATTATATTCTCTAAATATGTTTGGGCAAAATCTAATTTTTTCTTACACAGCCAGAAGGGCTGGGCAGCTAACTTCACTACTTTCTCACTCCTTGCTAGCATACTCCTCCCTTCAGAGATGTCCGCGTCCCAGGGCTGGCTCAGTTTCAATCATAACAAGCAGGAGACGGGCTGCTCTCTGCGATTTAAAATTGAGTTGCTGCCAATGCTGATCTCATTGCAGAAGCGAAGCTCCTGCCAATTATTCTGTTTACATTACTGAAAGGAAAACTATTCGTCTGCAAGCGTCCCATATCTCTAGTCAGGGAAGCTTTCTAGGCTGACTGTATTTATCTTACTCCAAGGGCCAAGCGTCTGCCAATTTTTCTGTTTACATTACTGAGGGGAAAACTATTCGTCTGCAAGCGTCCCATATCTCTAGTCAGAGAAGCTCTCTGGGCTGACTGTGAGGAAGAGCGATTTGACCCCTCCCTCATATCAACATTTCTCTGCGGAAAGAATTGAATCATTGCCAATAATAACAAACTGAGGTGTCTCTGCTCATAAGCCACCCCTCCCTTACAAAAAGCCGCAGAGAAGAGAGAAGGCTTTGTGGAATGCATGCTTATCTCTTCAAGGTCAAAACCTAGCGGTTCACAGCCTGTGAAGCTTCTCGTTCTTAAATAAAACCTCATACTGTCGTCTTTAGACAAGAAACAGACCTAACCTCTTTTGACCTTCAGCCAAACCCTGCATTTCATGTTTAAACACTCCACAGTTATTTCTAACTAATTTAAGCAAGTTCTGAACTATCATTTGTCTACAGCCTTATGAAAAACGAACTTAACAGGCTAAGCACTCTAACATTATTAACAGCTAAAAGGAAAAACATTTAGTAACAAGCTAAATACTCTAATCATTGTTAGCAGCTGAAAGGCAAAATGTTTAGCAACATTGAAAATCACATAGCAGCAAAAGGAACAGCATTTTCACATTGGCGCAAGCATTTTATTTTTATGATTAAAGGTACCAAATTTATTTCTGTTCAATTCTACTCTATGCAGACAGCTTTTCCTGTCTGAATGGGAACATTTTATCACATTTTTCTCTCTCACGCTGTTCTGCCTCATATCAGCGCAAAAATACAGAATCATTTGCATTTGAACTTAAACAAAAGGGGCAGCTTGCTTCTAGGGAAAGAATCACAGTTATATTTTTGAATCTAGAAACCAATCATGCACAACCCACTTACTGTGCACTTTCAAAATGACACAGTTTCATTTTACTTTTGAAGCGCTTGTTACCTTGCGCTGTTGGGTCTGATTTATTTCCACAACTACGATCGTTAATTCTCAAACACTGGTTTGCTTATCTTTCAGAATACTTATTTAAAACCACCCGTGTATACCTCACAGTCTGACTGGTTGATTTATAACACTCTGACCTCTGAATCAGACACATGTAATCATGTTTTCAAAGGCAAATCCATACAGATTCGTGGACGCATAGCAAACAGTATGTTTAATGAACACTGCTTCTTCCTTGCAAGATGTTACCTTTCCACCAGCTACCTGTCAAAGTACATAGGTGAACCCTGCAACTAATTGCAAAGTAAACCAATATAAGGAAACACATAGCACTACACTAAGATGGTAGTGTGTCATAGTCACCATTAGTCAAAATAGAACAATTTATCCTGTCACTAATGTTCACCCTTGACTATGAACACTAACATCAAAATGAAAGAAAAAGGAGAACTTAAACAAGACGTACTAATGGCCAGGAAAAAACTCCACCTAACACTCGGCATAGGAAATAGAAATCTGGCAAATAATTAAAAAGCCAATCAAACCACCCTTAATCCAAACATTCACTGACTTTTAGTGTCAGCTCTTGTAACCATGCATATTAAACAGCATATTGAAATAAACACTGCCTTCCCAATTCAAGATATTAACCCTTAGGCAGCTCAAACACAATTTATCCCCGATGGCTGCAGACACATGGGGAATCCAAGAACTTATCTCTCACGTTTTCACATAACACTTGAGCTCATTTTCTTTTTAACCCCTTCCATGCTCATGACGAGCTTAGCTCGTCATGCAGCACGGTTGAGCTGTGCTGATGACGAGCTGAGCTCGTCATGATCAATGGACTTGATGAGCTTCCAGCACAGGAGGGGAAAAGCCTTAGCAGCGATGTGGTTAAACACATTTCTCTGAACAGTTGGAAAGGATCCAGACCTTCCTTGATCAATGGAACAAGACATTCACAAGCCATATTTACAAGGCGCTATTCACAAGGAACTCAACAAGACATATTACACTGAATACATTTCATACTGAATAATGCATAAGCCAAGCAGCAAGCTATGTACAAACCTTTTCATACAGAATACATTTTATAATACAAATAATCCTTTCCCATGCAGAACCTCATAGACATTTCTCTCTAGAATACAGTCCACCTTTCCAGCCTTACAACTGTCACATTGCCAAGATGTATATAATTTTTCTGTGCACTTTTCCTAGTCATGATGACTCCCCTTGCACTTTATTCGAAACGGTTTGTGACTGGCGATTAGGGCACTCCCCTGCAACCTATTCGAACTGTAAGTGACGCCATATGTAACTGGCGATTAGGGCACTCCCCAGCAACTTATTCGAACTATTCTGTGACGCCATATGTAACTGGCGATTAGGGCGCTCCCCAGCAATTTATTCGAACTGTTCTGTGACGCCATATGTAACTGGCGATTAGGGCACTCCCCTCTAACTTATTCGAACTGTAAGTGACGCCATATGTAACGACCGTTTTTTTAGGACTGGCAGCTCACCAACCGTGGCTAACCCAGTCGTCACGTAACAACACTCTTCTCAGGCCACTTTTTACTAGATATTTAGAATACTCACCTGAGAAAGTGAAAAGAAGCTATTTACAAGCCTGTACAATCAAAGATACCACTAACATCTAATGGATTCCATATCTTATCCTATAGTTACCTCACATTACGCTATATTTATAGTCCAGTAAGACTTTATCTTTATAGTCCCCCGACTTTATCTTTATCTTATGTTTAACGTCACCCGACGATATCTTTATAGTCTCACAACTGTCTATGCTATGTGGGGTAGCTCTATCAACAATTTGGGCATTCCTGCTTAGGAGCCGATTTCCCTTCACCAGAGAGGAATCACCCATCTCTCTGTCAGCACAAAGGGGCCCGACCTTCCTCCACAGAAACTAAGGGCCAATTATATGTTCTGTCTTGCAACCATCCTTGATCCTGAGTAGTGTACCTAGTTATCAACAGTTACCCGCAAGTGGGGGTGTCTCCCAGCCCTCTATACATCAGCATCTGGTTAAAAAGGAACCTTTTACTCTCTCTCAGAGACAATAAACACACAGAATTTGACTGGGGTCTCTTTATTACAATGACAAAATGACAAGGATCTAAATGACTAATGCTCTATATAGCGCAATGATAGAATTCAATCATCAACACATACATTTATATAAAGAACTGAAAAGTAAAGATGGTTAATCTTGGCATACAAATAGATAGCTGAAAGAAAAGTGATTAATTGTGACAAATAGATAGCTGAAATAAGTGATTAATTGTGAACAGATATAATAGAAACATTTTAAGAACACCTCACCCTATTAAGAAGGGTCCACTTCTCTGTCCCTCTCTGGTGGAATTAGGACTCTCTCCATCACCATGGCACCACCACCAACGGACCAACATCTGCTGTCTGTTCCTCTCTCTCTGGTGGAATCAGGACTCTCCCTCTCCTGCACCATCACCAACATGCTAGCTTCACTCCACTGGTTCAACTGCTCCAAAAGCTCCCACTGGCAGCTCCAACTCTTCCATCTGACTGGCAACTGCTTCAATACATTCTGACAAACTGGCAGCTCCAGCTGACAGTTCCAACTCCAAAGATCAACTGACTGTTCTCTTCAGCTCCAAAACCCATCTGACTTCTACCATTCCAAGATCCATCTGACAGCTCTGCCTCTCTGCACTTCGATAATATAGAGTGCTCTCTACTCATGGAAATTTCCAACAGAAACTACCTCCCACCGAATTCTTGTGCCAGCTCCAAGGCTCTCTGCGCAACTGCAGTGGCCACTTGCATGTTGCGTCTAGACCCAAGAGACAAACACATTCCTTCGATAAGGGGCAGGTCCTCACCGGTTTCTAACTAGTGAAAAACAACTTAACTCTAAACATCACCTTTACCCTGCAAGCGCCTCAGTCAGCAGAGGCAAGACAAAGATGGCTGCTCTCTAGTTTAGGCCTCTAGGCCCGAAAAGAGGCAAAGAAGGCACAGAATCATGCCAAAGCCAATAGGCAAACCCTACAAAGTGACTAATAGCAATATACTGAGATGGCAGTGGACTACTAGTCATCACTAATCCAAATAGGGCAAATTATCCTGACGCTACAGATGGCCAGCCAGGGGTGGCATAATACATGCTGCAGACCCTGGTAGGCCTTGGGTGCACTTATGCCCTGGGTACCTATGGTACACTGTACAAGGACTTACAAGATTGACCCAATACCAATTGGATATGTACCTAAGGTACATGGAGTCCATTTTAACAGAGAGAGCAGGAAGCCTGGGGTCCTGGATAGCAGGATCCCAGGCCAACTGTGTCGAAAACCAGCAAAACACTAGGCAAAAAAGATGGGGGCAACCATAGTCAGATATCCACCTTCCTACATAACCCCCCCACCCAAACGAAAGGAGATAAGGCTATCCTTGACCAGGTAAGCCTATATTGCCTGAGTGGCCATATGAGGAGGTGCATGCTCTGGCATGGTTACCCCCTATCTCATGGTCCACTAAGCAATCCCTCACCCTAAGGGTATCTGAGGGTCTCCACCATAGGGAATCTCTACCTGTGGTGTGTTTTGGCAAAGTAAAAGGCTGGTGCTGGGATGGAGTACTGAAGTGACGCTCCACTAATGTTGGGCTCAACTTCCTCCAATCACTATCCACCATATATGCCTTTCTTTCCAGGACTGAGTTGCAGTGTGCTCTCAGGGTCAACCTCTGGCTACCTAAAGCTGGAGGCTGGGTCCCTCTGTTTGGCTTACTGGAGGGGCAGGTCAGGTTTGGGGACCTTAGGTCCCAGATTTGGCTGTGCCCAACAGTGTCCATCTGTGGGAGGTCCCTAACTAAGTTTAAGGGGGATCCCTCAGGAGTTTGTTTTATTTTCACCTGGCTAGGACTGCTAGCTTTGGTGCCCTTAATCTGCTGATTGAGGAGTTCTTTTGGACAGGGGGCCCTTTGGGGTCCACCACTGGCCTTCTTGACCTCTACAGCCATGGGCTGACTGAGGCAGGTTAGAGAGGGGCAGGTTACCTGCTCCAGACTGGGGTCCCACCATGAAAGGGTCCACTGACATCAGGGGTTCCGCCAGGCTAGGCCTGACTTACCTCTGGGGCAGTTTCTTCACAAGGGGTAAGATCAGTTCCCTGAGGAGGCTGATCCTTTCCTAAAGTCTGGTGGGAGAGAGATTTCTCTTCCTCCTCAATGCTCTCTGTTTGAGTGGAGTGATCCATAGTTTCAGGCTTCACAACACCATTATCTGGTTGAGTATGGGCTGTGGCCATCACAACCCCACCAACCTTTTCAGGAAGGGACTCAGTTTGGGTATGGGCTGTTACCATCACAGCCCTGCCAACCTGTTCAGGGAAGGAATCTGTCTGAGATTGGGATGTGACTGGCACAGCCCTCCTGACCTGTTCAGGGAGGACATCTTGGACTGAGGATGTGGCCATCACAGCCCCACTAACCTTTCCATGGAGATTTACCATTTTAAAATGGGTTTCTTGCTCTACCTCAGCCCAGTCTGAGATTTCTAAATCATTCCCCTGTAGACAATCTACAGGCAAGTTTGATGACACTGCCACTCTCTTGGGACGAGAGACACCTCCCCAGCTGAGATTTACCACTGCCATGGGATGATCTCTCTGCACTCCATCAATGTTGGTCACCTGGTATGTGGCTCCAGGTAGAAGTTGCCTTGAGGGGACTAGGCTCCCAGTCACCATAGTGATGCTAGCCCCTGTGTCTCTATAGGCCTCAACTTTCATACCATTGATGAGGGGCTCCTGTCTGTACTTGATCAAAGTGTTGGGACAAGCAGTGAAGTTGGCAAACCCCATGCCATTTTCACAAACAGGAGTATCTGTGGTAGGGGACCTGGTTAGGCCAGGGTATGCTTGGGGTGAGTTCCCCAAGTATACCCAACCAAATTCTTGGGGGCACTCCCACCACCTGGGGGATTACTACTAGTAGTAACAGGAGGTGTTGGAGTATTACTTGGAGGAATGTTTTCCTTATTGTTGGCCTTGGGGCAACTGCTGTCAGTTTTCCAATGGCCTACCTGTTTGCAGGCATGGCAATAAGGTTTCTTTTGGGTATTGGAAGGATTCTGGGACCCACCTCCTTCAGAGGATGTTTGGGGCCCTGATGTGGTTTGATCTTTTGATTTATTCCCACCCTTCTCTTGAGGCTTGGTTGATTCTTTCTTTTGGTCACCACCCTGGCTCTTAGGCCTAATCCTGGTTCCGACCCATTTGTCTCACCTCTTACTCAATTCTTGAGGAGAGGTCAGATCTGAGTCAATAAGGTGCTGATGCAACAACTGGTTCTGACAATTATTTAAGATTTGTTCTCTCATAATTAGATTATACAATCCTGTGTAATCAGTAACTTTACTTCCCAGTAACCAGCCTTCCAAAGCCTTAGTGGCAAAATCAACAAAGTCAGTCCAATCCTGAGCCTGAGTTTTCTGGGTGTCTCTGAACATCAACCTGTACTGTTCAGTTGTTAAGCCAAACCCATCAACCAGTGCCTTTTTCAGGACATGATAATCATTAGCATCCTCAGCTCTAACAGTGAGGAGCTTATCTCTACCTTTACCTTCAAAGGAGAGCCACAAAATAGCTGCCCACTGACTCTGGGGTACCTGCTGTACAGTGCAGGCCCTCTCCAAAGCAGTCATCCATTTGTGGATGTCATCTCCTACCTTATAGGAGGGCACTATTTTACTCAGGTGTCTATTATCAAAACTCCTGTCTTTATCTCTAGGGATAATGCTGCCACCAGTGGGTTCTAACCCACTCAATTTCTGCTCTCTGGCAAAGGCATGTTTCTCTTTGGCAAGGGCAAGTTCTTCCCTTTGGATCCTCAGATTGACTTCCTTCATTTTTGCGTCATGTTCTCTTCTCTGAGGGGATGGCATCCCTCTCTGAGAAGATGCCTGAGAGACATGGAATATATCTGTTAGAGCCTCTGGAGTGAGACCTAACTCGTCTATTCCCAAGGTTAGGCCTGCTTGTGGATGGGCTTGGGGCTCCCCCAGTTCCATTCTCATGTAGGCTTTAGTTGGCCCTGGTAAGTCGACTGACTAAAGGTTGGCCATTGTCTACCTCCTCCTCAGATGAGTTCCCATCTTCCTCACCATCTACATCTTCTGTTTCAGGGAGGTTAGACTCAGGGTCACCTTCTAAGGGGGGGCATGCTTCCATCTGTAGGATCAGAGGGGCCTGGATTAGAATCCCTTCTAGCATCATATGTCTCTAAGAGACCTATCAGAAAAGGAAGGGTAGGGTTGGAACCCTGTTTCAGTGTCATGGAGGTACACAATTGTCTCATCTCCTGGAAGCTGAGGGCTGCATATCTGGATATGACCTGTGGAGGGTCACTAGCCACAGGGGGAGCCACTGTGTTCTCTCCTGTGGTAGGCTTGCTTTCTAGCGAGGTGTAAGTGGTGCACTTACCTACACTATGGGTTTTCCTGCTGATCCCTTGCTAAGAGTTGTAGTCAGGGTGTGCTACTCCCTTTCTACTACAACAGCTGGTTCAGTAGAACTCATAGTATTTCTAAGCTTGTTATATGTACCTATGGTACCTTATGTGATCTTTCAAATGATATCTCAAGATTATATTTGGTAAAAAACAACAGCAAGCTCAAATCCCAACCGCTGCACACCAATGTGAGAAGTTGGCCTGATATATGATGCTCACTAGTTCTAGTGATAACCTTGTATCAGTCCAAACAACCCTTATGATGATTGGTTGTAAGTCAACCTTATAGACCAGCTATCCTAATGGTAGCATGGACAAAGCAGTCTTAGGCTAAACTCTTTTGGCATGGGAAGCCAGCTGTTTTACCACATATAACCCCTTGAATACCAAGTGAAAGGACACCACACAGGTTGTTATGAAAATAAACAATATATTTATTAATAACAAACACCTCTGAACTCTTTATGAGATCAGAGGGCTAAGCACATGACAAGACTCTTAGGAAAAATATGTTTAAGTTGCACGAATACAATGGTGCCCTAGGGGCTCGTCAAACCATATACTAAGTAAGTGGGTTGAGAAAGTCGATGGAAGGAATGGAGCTGTCCAGGGGCTGTAGGATCGCTGGGACTACACTATCCTAACTTTAGGTAAGTAATAGGAGGCCCACTGAATGCTTGTGCAAAGTGTGAACTCACACACGAGATGCGTAACAAAGTCAATGGACAGTACAATTTACGAAAAAGGTAAGTTTGGACAGTTCTGACTAGTTAGGACTAAAACGACTGGAAACCTGGACACTAGGAGAGTTGAGCTACCCTTGAGCGCCGAAATGCTCTGGTTACCTCACCCACGGGCTGCGGGTGCATAGGTGTCAAAGTGTGTCGGGTTTCCGCGTTGAAGTCTATGGAGCCTTGAAGAAAGATGCTGCAGGCGACCAGGAGGAAGCTGTCCGGAGTGATCCAGGGGTGGATCTAGGAAGATGAAGACGTGAAAGCAGAGGGGACAATGTTCAAAGTCACTAGCCAGTGACTGGAGTGGAACCAGGAAGGAACCAGATGCTGTAGTCGCTATCAGGTGAAGAGTGGACGCTTGACTCTGCAGCCACGTGGACCAGGAGGTGTCTTCGACGACCAGGATGGAGGCACGAGCTGTCCCACGCAGGCTCTCGCTGTCGGCGGTGTTGGTTCCGGATTCGGCGTGAACAGGCCTTGGCAAAGGCAACCCACACAGTGGATGGAAAAGGCTTCTGGTGCGGACCAGGAGGGTCCGGGGTGCTTCTCCTTTGCAGGGAAGCACTGGCCAGTTTGTAGCAACCAGTCCAGACCTGTAGTTTTCAAGGATCGTCGTCTAGGAGATTACACCTCCTGAGGCGGGAGCCGAACGTAGCTAGCACTTTGATTTTTCAACCTCTGAGAGTCAACATTGAAGTATGTTGTTGTTTTTAATCACTGAGAGGCACGTTAGAAGTGTGTTGATATAAAAACTCACCGTAACGAATCTCAGTCTCCTCACTACTCCCACGCAGCGGATATTAGCGCTTCTGAGGGAACTGGTCCAAACAACTCTTGGCGCCATCACCGCCGCACCCTAGGGCCACGCCCCTTTCAGAGGCCACGCCCTTCCTTCCCAGTGCCTACACCCTATAAACTATGTGCATATTTCGAATGCGCAGCAGACAAGCGCAGCGGGCGCGACGTTTGCGCGCCTAAGGCAAGCCCGTCTGCGCCCGTCATCGCCAAGACATCGCCTCTCGCCTGTCCCCCTGGCCAAACTCCACGAGAACTCCGCCACTATGATAGAAAATCCCTAGTCGCCCTGAACCCCGGACAGAGCTGCAAGGTGATATCAGGAACTCTCGGGCAGACATGCCTCCAATGTAAGTCCTGTCATTTCTCTACACCCAGCTCTTGCCTACTTCGGCACCTCTCAGGTACGCACAAACAAACCCCCCTTATCGTTCAACTCAATGTCAGGTCTCTCGTTAAACACCACTTAGAAGTAAATACTCTCCTACTCGAAGAGAACCCTGACATTCTCTTTCTATGCGAAACCTGGCTTTGTGACGATATGACTAGTATACCGAACCTCACGCTACCAGAAAGCTACTTAATGAAATCGCTAAATAGAGACGCCAGAGGAGGGGGCATCGCGGTCATCTACAGAAAACAATTCATCTGTTCCTTTACTAAAAAAAATATCTCGAGCTGTGGAAGTGCTCGATTCAATATCACAACGGGCCCCCACTTCTCCCTCTCTGGCCTCTACATCTACCGGCCCCCGGACCTGCTTCTAAATTCATTGAAGCTCTCCTTGAAGTGGCAAACTCCCTAGTGGTGACCGTGAGCTCGGCCAATTTCACCATATTAGGAGATCTTAATCTCCATTTCGACCTGAATCAAGATCCCACCATTAAAAACCTCTTGGCTGACTTATCAGCCTTACAACTCTACCCCTTGATCCAGGCCGCCACCCACTCGGCCGGGCACACACTAGACCCTGTCTTCACCAACATCTTGGATACTACGACAGAAGCACCCAAACCTATGGGGTGGACAGACCATTACCTAATTAAATTCACCATACTGATTACAGAAACATTCAAGAAAGCCGAACCTGTTCGACAGTTCGAAAGTTCGTGGCACAAACTCTCTACCAGTGACCTGCACTCCGCTCTTGTAGAATTCCGGCATGAGGCACACATGGATATTAACACTACATATGCTGCCTTCCATGACTGGATCACGAAGGGACTAGATGCCCTCATCCCTCTCAAATGGTCTAAGGGACGTATTTCCCCTTCCAACCCATGGTATAACAACTCCTTGAAATCCATGCGGAAGGAATGCAAGAAAGCTGAGAGAGTCTGGAGACGAGAATACAATGATAGGGATAAAGCTATCTACCTGTCTAAATAAAAACTCTACCAAAAAGCTATCCGCTCCGCGCGTGCCACCTTCTATGCAAACTAAATTAACTCTAGCCCTAACCCCACTAAAGTTGTTTTTAAACTGGTAGAAGAACGGCAGAGTAGCAGATCTCCCTCCTCCAGCATCACCTCCGCGCAACAATGTGAGGATCTTGCCACATTTTTCATAGAGAAGGTGCAAAAAATCTACAAATCATTCACACAGATCGCCTCTGTTCCACCTAACTCCCCTAATTCCATCAGTAATGGCACCATTATGATGTCCATACCTGAAATCTCACATGTGGATCTTACGAAACTTTGTAAGAAAGTCAAATCTGGATCTCCTGCAGACCTGATGAGGCTGGCCCAATTTATCGAATCCCTAGAATTTTTCCTGCCTTCCTTGGCATCCATATTGAATCTCTCCTTTTCCTCTGCCAATGTCCCGACCGCTTGGAAACAAGCCTGGGTCTCTCCCATCATCAAGAAGCCGACCCTGGACCCCTCCAAGTTGGAGAACTTTAGACCGATCTCACTGCTCCCATGGATATCTAAACTTGCAGAGGCCCACGTAAACATCATCTTATCCCAGCACATAGATCATAATAACATCTTAGACCCATCCCAAAACGGATTCAGGCCGGGACACAGTACCGAGTCTGCCCTCTTAGCCACGTCTGAACATCTACGGACGATACTGGACGCCGGTCAAAGTGCTGCGCTGATTCTGTTAGACCTCAGCGCAGCCTTTGACACGGTCTCCCATAACATACTACTAAATTGTCTGGCCAATGTAGGAATCTCAGGTCTTGCCCTGGAATGGTTCCGCTCCTTCTTGAAAGACAGATCTTTTCGGGTGTCAGCTCCCCCATTTCTTTCCCAGCTTTACCCCATCGGACAGGGTGTCCCTCAAAGCTCTGCTCTTAGCATATCCCTTTTTAACCTATATGTGCAGCCACTCACTGCAGTGGCTAAAGAATGGGATCTCTCGCTGGTGTCATACGCAGATGACACGCAGCTGGCCATCACTCTCACTGAAGGCCCTTCCATCACGGCCTCAAGATTTAGAGATGGTCTGGCTGCCGTAGCCCAGTGGATGACGGACAACTGCCTGCAGCTGAATGCAGGAAAGACGGAGGTGCTGCTCCTCGGTAAGAAAACCAGCTACTGGAACGAGCACTGGTGGCCTTCATCGCTGGGCACCATCCCACCTCCTAAATCCCTGGTCAAAAACCTTGGCGTCTGGATGGACTCCGCACTTAGCTTCCAGACCCACACAAAAAAAGTGGCAGCTACCTGTGTGGGCCTGTTAAGGAGCCTCAATCCTATACTCGGATTCTTCGACTCCAAGGTTCGCCAGCTGATTGTCCAAGCCACAATTCTCTTCCGCTTGGACTATGCCAATGTTCTAATACTGGGCGCCAACAAAGCGGAGATAGCACGACTGCAACGCGTGCAGAACACCGCGGCAAGAGCCTTGGTTGGTCTCCCCCGCAGATGTTCAGCCAGAGCTACAATTCGAAAATTGCACTGGCTACCCATCGAATCGCGTATCCAGTTCAAAACACTCATTATGACTTTTAAAATACTTAAAACTGGACGCCCAGAACTACTCCGCCCACTCCTAACTCCATATGTGCCACAACGCAGCCTTCGCTCATTAGGTCAACACTTACTGACTGTACCCCGGACAAAGCTTGCCCGCACTGGCGGAAGTTCTTTTAGGGTGTTGGGAGCCAAACTATGGAACACCCTTCCTCCGCACATTCGCTCATTGGAAAACTTGAGTGCTTTCCGAAAAGCCGTCAAAACCCATTTGTTTCCCTCTCCCTAGATCCCCTAGCTCTCTCCCTCTCTTCCTCTATTGGAGCTGATGTGGTCTTCTAAGCGGCGGGACGCCTCTTTGCTGGGGCAGCTGTCGCGCTTTACCAAATGCTAACATAACATAACTAGCCAGCCGGCAAGTGACCAGACAACGCGTTAAGCAGCAATCAAGCAAAAGGGCCCCACGCTGATCTCGTGGATGCTGGAGGGCTGATCTTCTCTGCAGGAGCTGCTCGGGGCTGGGGCTTCTCAATCCCCAAAGCACTTCGTCGAGGATGCCTCTGAAGTCATGCTGGAAGCGAAGTGCAGTTTCTTCAAGATGGCCGGTCCCACGTGTCTCGTCGCACCCACGGATCTCAGCTGTGCTGCAGATGTGAGTTGAGGTCAGAGAGGTCTGGAAGTCCGGGTCTCGTCGGGCTCTGAAGTCTGGATCCACCAGGGAAGACGACAAAGTGAACCGCTGGAACGCTTGATGGTGCCTGCTTGTGCAGGGTGGTCACTCCTTGGCCACAAGGGAGATTTCTTCAGTCTTCTGTGGAGCAGAACGTCGAAGTCCAGAGTTTCTTCTTGTAAAGTTTCAAGTCAGGATTAATCTAATTTGGAATGAGACCAGCTCCCACCTTTATTCTCCTAAAGGGGGCTGTACTATCACTAGGTCCCTCCTATGGGTGGGACCAGGAGGGGGGTGGTTACACCCCCTATCCTTTGTCCGGTTTCGCCCCAGAGCTGGGGCTGGAGTTCCCCAGCAACTGGTTTGAGCCGGTGTAGGCACAGGGCACCTTGTGTGCCCCAGGCATGTCTCATTCCTTTCAGGCCTGTCCTATCCAATACATAAAATCCTGTCTGGGGTGGTGCTAGCACCTCCCAAGGCAGGAAACTCTTTGTCCAGGCCTCCCTCGCTGGAAGGACTCCCAGCAGCAGAAGGTCAGACTCGTGTCTGTGGTGGCAGCATCCATTTTGTGATGCTGAGGCTCGAGTTAACTTTAACCGGGGTTCATAGTTACATACATGTCGTGTCCCTCTAAAAGGGTGGAATGCTACCCCTGTCGCCAGAATTGAAGAGGGGGTAGTATTCCAATTCGTATGACACCTTACTCGACATGTTTTGATAATGCTATGCCAAAGTTGACAGTAACCGCGAGGATTATAATGCACTTAAGAGTATATGGTATAGCGTTATCATGGAAACAGCTAAAGGACTTGGTTCCGAAATCTGCAGACACGCTCAGCTCATGCCAGAGCACTATCTCACATAATTCCAAGCACTCTGCCTCCAGGATTGTTAAGGCCTGCCATAGGAGTGACTTATAGGAGGATATGTGTCCATTTTAGGGTTAGATATAGGTATACTATATCTAAAGCAAAGGGTGATTACACCACCTTGCCCCAGCTGATTGATCAGCCAGTTGTGTCAGATTTGGATGGCCAGCCAGGGGTGGCATAATACATGCTGCAGCCCCTGGTAGGCCTTGGGTGCACTTATGCCCTGGGTACCTATGGTACACTGTACAAGGACTTACAAGAGTGACCCAATACCAATTAGATATGTACCTAATGTACATGGAGTCCATTTTAATTGAGAGAACAGGAAGCCTGGGGTCCTGGATAGCAGGATCCCAGGCCAACTATGTCGAAAACCTACAAAACACTAGGCAAAAAAAGTTAGGGGCAACCATAGTCAGATATCCACCTTCCTACAGTGTATGCGTAATCATTTTATTCCTGCAACGGGGCAAGAAGAGGTGATTCTTCCTTACCTCTTTGATTTAGCCAAAACATGTTTGAAGTACCCCTAAATCAGAGTGCACTTGGCGGCCATTACGGCCTACAGAAAGTCTCCCAACCAGCCTTCCTTTTTTCAGCTACAGGTGGTTAAGGATTTCCTACAGGGGTTGAAGAAAGTCTATCCCCCATCCGGCCTCCTTCTCCTCCTTGGGAGTTGAATTTAGTCCTTTCTAAATTAATGGGTCCTCTGTTTGAACCCATTCATAAGGCCACGTTGCAGCACTTGACATGGAAGACCGCTTTCCTAGTGGCGATAACGTCAGCGCTCAGAGTAAGTGAGATCCAAGCACTACGTGCCACGGAACCATATACTGTTTCTCACCACAACAGGATAGTGTTAAGGACTCACCCTCGTTTCTTGCCTAAAGTTGTATCTGATTTTCATGTTAATCAGTCGATCTCCCTTCTGTCCTTTTTTCCCAATCCTACCACTCCTGCAGAAAGGTCCCTTCACTCACTAGACCTTAAGAGAGTGCTCAAGTTCAATTTGGAGGGAACAAAGGCCATAAGGAGATCAGATCAATTGTTTTTAAATTATGGTTCCATGAGGACAGGCTTTCCAGCTTCCAAAAGGTACATTTCAAGATGAATATTGTCCTGTATAAAATTGGCCTACCAGTTAGCAAATAAACCCCTATTGTTGTCACTTAAAACACACTCCACTTGGGGGAAAGCGGCTACAGTAGCCTTCTTGCATGATGTTCCAATGACAGAGATCTGTAAGGCTGCAACCTGGAGATCGGTGCACACTTTCACAAGGCATTATTGTCTTGATTCAGATTCCAGGGCGGATACTCAAGTAGGCCAAGCCTCCTTTAGGAATCTATTCAGATAATGAGATATCTATGTTTTTTCAAGTTTAGTTATCTGAGCTGATTACTAAGTGCCTTTTTTCCCTTTGCCCGTAGGTAGAAAAGGTGAGGCTCGCTATTCTATTCATGTGCTTATGAATAGGATCCCCTGGAAGAGAAGGATTAGTTACTTGCCTGTAATCCTAGTAATCTTCCAGGGGTATCCTCATCAAAGTCATAAGCAACCCTCCCGCATCCCCGTGCAAAGGAACCTTGTCTTTTTAAGGAATTGTCAGCATTTTGTGCCATGGCTTTTGAGTCTCCGCAAAGAACAACTGACTTAACTGTCACCCCTGAGGCATGATGGGAAGCTAGGGGTCTTGGCTGCCTTAAAGGCACGGTGCCAGTTTATTGATATGTTGCTATGAGTTAGCTTTTCAGCCTTTTTGGGCTATGTTTCTGCAATGCAGCCTGTGAGCTGTCAATGCTTTTAGTCCTATCTATTGGTTTGTGCTGAGTGCTAAGCATTAAAACAGTTTCAAACATGCTTTGCTGTTGTTTTCTCCCTGGTATTTAATGTATTATTTATGATATACAGGGGAGTCCTTACAGCATTATTCAGCTCTAGTGTATGGAAGGCTGCATTTGCTTTTTCATTATATATATATGTATATATTCTCCACAGCCTTTTCCTTCACAGAAAAGCTAGCACTCGGGATGAGTTTAACCACAGTTTATTCTAGCAAGAGTGCGAGGTTTTCTGTGAAGGAAAAGGCTGTGGAGAATTAATTGCCGAGTGATCTGCTCGGTTCTTGCTCGCCATCTGTCAACGGGACCTGGACTTCAGAAAACGGGTCGCTTTTTTGGTGTAATATATGTATATATAAATATGGAGATACATATATGTTTGTAACATATATAATTGTGTTTCCGGGGTCCCGCGCATGGGCGGGAATATTCATGTGCTTATGACTTTGATTAGGATACCCCTGGAAAAGAACTACGATTATAGGTAACTAATCCTTACGATTACTTAAATTGGGATTGCATTTAAGGAATCACAAATTGAGATTCCTTAAATGCAATGCATTAAAGTAAAGAATTTAGCGATTTCGCTAATAGGAGTCGCAAATTACCATCAATTTGTACTTGATAGTAATTTGCAAAAACTTTGAAAACTGCACTAGAGTGCATTTCTAAAAGTTCCATTTTACACACAGACATTCCCTTGGGGCATGTGTGTCTTCAACATGTACTCATGCGCTGTATCCTTTTGGAACCCTTGCACCCTTGAAATTACATGCACAATTTTGCGAGTACCTATTGGCTACTCGCAAATTGCGATTGTAATTCCCATTCATTCCTATAGGCCTCTAGGCCCATAGGAATTAATGGGAAGACATTCCTTAATTGCAACTCGCAATTTGTGAGTCGCAATTACGGAATGTTTAGAAATCGCAATTTTTTTAGCGATTTCTACATGCATAGTCTTTTGCGATTCCTTAATTGCGATTCCTTAATAATTGCCATTAAGGAATTGCAATAACCTACCTTGATGCATGGGCCCCTATGTATCTGTGTTTAAATCTTTGGCTGTGACTTGCGATTTTGAGCATATTATGTATGAGCAGGTTTTGAGAACTAATAAGAACATTCAAGAACTACTATGGCCTACCACAGGTATGTCACTTAATGTAACAATTGAGATTGCTAAAGACATAGAGCTTTCGGAGAAGTTTGTGCAGGGAATTTGGAAAAAGATGTTCATGCAGTGTTAAAAAATGGAGGCGATTAATCCAAGCAAGAAGGGGAGGGGGGGGGGGGGGGGGGGAGAGGCAAAAAAATGAGGTGAAACCTATGTGGCGAAGAACTGATGGTAAGAAGAGCGTAGCATTGTTTTTATAGGTGTGGAAGTGAACCGTATTTGGGGAATTCAAAATGTTGTCTTGCTGTAGATACAATTTGCTCAAAATGTAATAAGAAGGGACATTTTAGTATAGTATGCAGATCAGCATTCAGGGAAGTGAATATGGTTCAGTGCTGGGATGATGATGAACGCGAGTTTAACAGTTTTGATCAGGATCCTAATACCACCCTATACATAAGTAACAGGAAGACCACAACAAATTTCCCAGTGTGTGATATTACAATTGATGGTGTGAAGCCACCAGTTTAGTTCATTCAGATGCGTGGTACACTATTTTGTCACATGCAATTTTTAAAGAGAAATGGCATAACAAACGCATAATATCAGCTGATTTGGTGCCTGGAGGGTATAAGGGTCATACAATTGACTTAGTGGACTATTTGTGGGCTGATTTAGGATTCTCCGGACGACATACCTGTGGGAAGGTGAATGTGGCAATAAGTGAACATTCTTGTTGGGTTGGCACCAACAAGAAGAGTACATGGGCATAAAATTGGATCCTAGGGCTGTACATTATTAGGAGTTCTTCCGAGGCCAGTAGAGAGGCGTTGGGCTCACATTTTGGGAAATGTACTCAAGAGTTAATATTGCAATTTCCTAATGTTTTTAGTGACAATATGGGAGAATGCCGGGTATTTACACACAGCATTAATTTATGTGCTAATGCATGTCACAAGGTGAGGAATGTACTGATCACTCACAGAGATAAACTCAAGGACATGTTGCAAGATATGTGCAAGAAAAACATCATTGACGCTGTGGAGGATTCACCATGGGTTTTTCCAGTCGGTTAAGGCTGGTCCCCCGGGTAAAGGCCTCTGGTGGGGCTAACCCAACAAGGACTGTTCACCTCTTGCTACATACACCTTCCCAAGGGTGTGTCGTCCAGAGAAATATTATCTGGCGAGTTGAGACGCAGCCTTAACAGTGGAATTTGGGTGAATGCTGATCCTCTCCCCAACCTGCATGAGATGGTTACTACTATAGCAGGGGCACTGCTCTCGAGTATAGATTTGGCTAGTACGTATCATCAAGTCAGACTTGGTGATTAATTTGAAAATGTGACAGCTTTTATTACCCTGAAAGGTCAGTTTAGATATCGTAGAATTCTGTTTGGGTTTGCCAGCGCATTTTTTCAAAGCCTTGTGGAAGAAACTTTGGAGGGAATAAAGGGTGCTATACCTTTCCAGGCTGATATCCTAGTTTTTGGCAAAAACGTGGATGATCATGACAACAGTTAAAAAAATGTGTTGGCAGCTTTATCATCTAAGAGGCTTATGTTGCACTATTAGACATGTAAATTCAAGAAACAGGAAGTAGAGTATCTTGGGCATTGCATTAGTGGTACTGACATCAAATCCAAGTGCAACAATGTTGAGAACATTACCAATGCATCTTTTCCCAACTGCAAGGAAAAACTTGAACCTTTTCTTGAATTGACAGAATTGTATGCAAAGTTAATTCCTAACTATGCGTCCAGGGTAGATCATTTCAGATGCCTCTAAAAAACTTTTTTTTAAACCGCAAGATTTGAATGGACTACAACTATGACTGTTGCATTCAATGCACTGAAATCAGTGATTGTAGAAGCACCCTGTCTTAAACCTTTTGTCATTGGGCATGACTGTGTTGTGATGGTTGATGCTAGCAATTGTGGACTTATAGGGGTGTTGATGCATGGCAAGGAGTAGATTGTGTTTTATGTGTCACGAGCTTGGCGGATGCTAAGAAAAGTTACCTAGTCATTGAAAGAGAGTTGCTAGCTTCTGTGTGGGGAGTGGAGCATTTTGGGGCCTTTCCTGTGGGGTTCCAAATGTATCATAAAAACGGATAACTAACTGTTAGTGCATATTATGGAGCCTGGTGGAGGATGCTCCATATCCGCAGGTTTGGCTAGACTTGCTTCTAGATTGCAGAGTTTCCAATACTGCATGAAGTATGTTTTGAGGAAGTGTAATGTTCATCCTGATTGCTTGTCCAGGTTACCTTTACCTGGTAAGGATAATTTGAAAGCTGATATGTATGAATGTGAGGTAGCATTCTTGTTACAGGATATCAATTTGTTAAGTTTGGAACATCCTGTTAGGTAAGAAATTTGGTGGAAAGAGGAGATGGATGATGGATTGAATAGAGTAATCCAATGTATCAGAAGTGGTTGGCCATAGGAAAGGAAAGTTCCAGGAGAATTTCTTTTTTTAAAGTGCGGGAAGAGTTAGCTGTGGAAAGTGGTATCATTGTAAGAGGTGACAAGTTTATTTCTCCTTTCCATTTGAGGAAGGTCATTGTGGATATTACGCATGAAGGACACCTGGGTATATCAAGAACTAGGAGGTGGGCCTGGAGGAATGTTTTGTAGCAGCCGAAGATAGATTAAATTGTGGAAGATCAAGTGAGGACGTGCAGTTACTGCTGTGAGTGACAAAATGGCAAGGGCATCGATTCCTGTTCCCCAGCCGATTAAATTACCCGAGGCACCATGGTGGAGATTAAGTTTGAACTTTATTGACCCATTTACAGTGCTATCTAGGCCAGAGGCTTTTGGCATAGTCGTGGTGGACTATTTTTCCAAATGGCCAGAAATTAAAATGGTGAAGAAAGTCACCTCAGAAATTGTGGTGGAATTTTTGGATAGGATTTTCTGCAGGGAAGTAACTGACAATTGTTCACAGGTTGTTAGTAACTACATGGAGAAGTGTGGGGTGGTGCATAAACAGATTGCTGTATTCTATCCTGAGGCCAGTGGTCAGGTAAAAAGGTTTAACCAGTAAAGGGTGGTTTGAACTGGAGTAGGCTTTACATTCAATGCTGTTGGCATACAGGACTTTACTCAACTCTGTGACTTGAGTGCGTCCATTTGAGCTTTTAAGGGGGCAGAAACCTAGCACGATACTGGTTCCCTGGTGGTTAAGAAACCAGAAAAAAATATTGATGATATGGCTGATGTGGATTTTAAGGAAATCCGACGTAGGCTAGAGGAGTATAAATTGAAAATAAAGGATACTTTAGGGAAAATGAAGGAACCAATAGCAAACAGAAGGTGAATGTTATTGATATGGTTCATCTCAAGAAAGGGAGGACAGAAGGCAAGGTGCTAGCAAGTTGGTCAGATCCCACACAGGTTATTGAGGTTTTTAAAAAGGGCATGTGGGTGGAAGGAGGATGTGTCTGGAATCGCAGTTGTGTGTCTGTTCAAAGGGAATGAATTATTTTCAGTGAAACGTGGATATTTATTTTTGTAATAGGAGGAATCTGATTGTGTGAAAAACATAGGCATAAATAGAGGAATCTATCCCAATGGAGGGACTGCCTTTATGGATGCGTCTAGAAGAATGAGGAGGTGCAGATTAGGCTGCTATGAGTATACAAGATTATGTGTTGACGTAAAGTGAAAAAAATATTTCAAAGGGGGAAGGTGTGTTACATGTGGCTATTAAGCACAGGGGTGATGTGTGTTACACTTGTGCTTATTTCAAATGATGCTGTGTATATTGTTACATGAGCGTGGCAAGACTTTGGACGCTGGTGCCTATTCTCATTATAATGCATGTGGTGTTGTTCAACTGTGTGTGCATTCTTGTGGTTTGTGTTTATTTAAACGGGGGACTGACTATATTAGGGTGGGCGGTTGGCAGTTATGATATACAGTTGGTATCGTACTTGAAGAGGTGACATCTGTCTCTGTTAATAAACTCACTTACGGTGCACCGAGATTCAAGGCAAGTATCAAGTCAAATAAATCTTAATTTGGATTATTACAATCCATAAAAAACAATTATTAAAAGACACCAAAAAGACAAATAAATGTGTGTTACTCTTAACGTATAAATACTAAAAACATATACAATACATAGGTGCTCTGGGATGTTTTCAAGCTTATCACTTATCGTGCCCGATTGCGCTGCACTCTCACCACACCAGCTATTCACATATGGGATTTATCATCCTAGTTAGTCTCTTACCATCTTGAAAACCTCCCAGAGCTATTACCTCACAGTGAGGGAGTTGTAGCCCTCAGTGGGACTAGGTGTCCCACTGGGAGGAGAAACCCATATGATGATGCATGCCACGTATGGTGGGTAAGAGTTTTTTTCCTAAAAGGGATTGCCCCCCTGTTCATAAGGGAGATTTGGTGATATTACAGTCCTTCTTTCCTTTCATGCAAATGTGTTGATGCATATCTGTGTGCTAAAATAGACCTGAGGTTGTCTTGTGTTATTATCCCAGTTTGACTCCAATGGTCAGTTACCTGACCTCCTCTGTGAGCTTCAGGGGCACAATAAGCTTCATGGGCCTACCTGCAACAGCTCAGCTGACCTGCTGCATCTGCACTTGCCTGAGCACTGCTAACCTCTGCTGGAGTGAGACCCTGATTGAGCCCCAAAAGGTGCCTCCCCAGGTCCTGGACCCTTGGCTGGCATCAGAGTGTACTCCTCTGCAAGAACAGGTGAAAAACTTGAAGTTTGGGCTCCTTGTGACCGTGAACTGACCCGTTCACAATAAGACTCTCCCGCATGCAGCATCCAGCAACAAAAAGCTCCATTGAGACCAACTATTTTTTTGATGATTTATGTTTTGCAAACTCGACCCGAAGGTATTGGAGTGCTTCACATGAACACCAGTTAGGTTACACAAGGATACATTCATTTTCTGGTAGGCATGGGAGATAAGTGATTTGCCAAAAATCACAGGAGGTTTAGCCGATGCAGAGGCTCAAACCTGGTTCCCCAGCTCCGAAGTCGGCAGTTCTAGCTGTGAGACCACATCCTCTCCCCACAGCTCTCTGCGACACCAGCGACTACCAATGGGAGACCTGAGCTACAGCAATGATGACCCAAGACTACCACCAATGTGAAGCTCCAGCAACGACTGCCCGTGAAGCCCGACCAGCTCTTCTCGCTAAAGTGTTGACGCCAGCACCACTCAGCCTCTTCACAGCATCCTACAATGTGAACGAAATTCTTTGTGCAGAGTTTGGAAGTAACATTTCAGCGCGACTACCCTGGTCCCTGTATCCGACCCTTGCTCCTTTGCATTCGATCTGAACTTGTGACTTCCCCCTGGTCTAGTGTGATCAGATGACCGTGAGCGGCACTTTGTGCTTTTAAGGTTTATTCTAGCTTAAAAGTTTAAAATGGAATATCTCTGGTTGTACTGATTGGATTTTTGTCGTTCTGGTATCATTGTACTTCAATCAAAATTTCTTTATTTCAGTTAAAAAAAACAAAAAAGAAACAACCACACAAGTATTGATTAGGACATACTAAGCTAAAAAATAGCGTTCAGGAGACAAATGGGCAAGCAAGAGATGAAAAACGCTCTAGTTGACATAATAAGCCTGCATGGGGGAAATGGCATGGGTGTTACAATTCCCAATAATTCATAGTTGAAATCTCTCTGCCAAGACAAGCCGAAGCTATAAGGCCATAAGGTTAAATGACTAAAGTGCTGGTGCATTAGCAAATATTGTACAAATCAATTGCCAGATTTATAACCCACACATTAAACAACAAAGAATAAGTGCCCCTTATCCTTATTCCCTTGTGCTAGATCAACAATAGACACGATTAAAATACATAAAATATTGACATGAAAGCAGTTATTTACAATATAAAAATAACAGCATTGGTGATTAAACCACTCTTGTCTGGTCAATACAGTCTCCTTTTTGTAGATCAAGAACAGACAACTGTATTAGCTCTGCCCTCCTTTTAATCGCCCAAAAGTGGTCTTGGAATTTCGCAGTGGCACACACGAAAAGGGGTCTAGCATCTGACTTTAGTATACCCAAGGCGTCTTTAGAGCTTCGGGTCCCTAATTGTCTGCGCACAGGAGCTAACCACTTGCTCCTTCGTTTTACATAGGCTGTGCAGGCAAAAAAGACATGGCCTATTGATTTGTGTGGACATGAGCAGGAAGGACAACCCTTGGGTTGGAATTTATTATTCCGCCAGGAGTTGGTAAAGGCGTTGATTGTTAAGCTACTGTGCTTAACTGTATATACAATTTCCTGTCAGCTTGCACCTTGATGATACCAAAATAGCTTTCTAAATGAGAATTAATTTTCAAGTCAATGAAAGCATCTGTTAGGCTCCCAAGTTCAGAAAGTTGTTCTGATCAACCCTTGCCCAGTACATAAGTTTTACTTGGCCTCTGGAGTAGGATGGTAGATGGCTGGTAACCTGATTTGGCAAACCAATGCTGGACCTAAGAGCGTCTACCTGTTAATCCAGGCAAATTTTTTTTGTAGTGTCCAAATTCAAGATCTCACAAAGGTCAGCAGCATAAAGTGCCAGATCAGGAGTAGTGACCAGTCTGTGCCAAAACAGCAATGGGCGAAGCCTCGCAAGATCGTTGATAGACTTAAAACCCAGACCAAGCTTAAGAGGAAAGAGAGGAGTGCTTTGGGGAAGGGATACCAAGTTCCTGAGGAACTTCTTTTCCACAACTGCGAGGTCATTTGTGGTTCTCTTCCAGGGGATACTCATTAATAGTCATAAGCACTGAATTATCTCCGCCCATGAGCGGGTCCCCGCTCATGGGCGGAGATAATTCAGTGCTTATGACTTTAATGAGTATACCCCTGGAAGAGAACTAGGATTACAGGTAAGTAACTAATCCTTCTCTTCCAGGGGATACTCATTAATAGTCATAAGCACTGAATTATCTCCGCCCATGAGCGGGGACCCGCTCATGGGCGGAGATAATTCAGTGCTTATGACTTTAATGAGTATACCCCTGGAAGAGAACTAGGATTACAGGTAAGTAACTAATCCTTCTCATCCAGGGGATACTCATCAATAGTCCTAATCTATGAATAATCCCCGCCCATGTACGGGATCCTGGAGCATATAGAAAATACATATATCAACATATATATATGCATATGTGAAAACATATACATGCAGCCTAAAATATATCCAAAATGGCAAAAATGCTGAAATTACATAGGTTTGCATAGTAGCACCTATACTCTCCCAACCACTAAGGAAGAAAGAGAGCAGTACACATGTGTCATACAACAATGCTTTATTGCCATAGAAAAACCTGTAATGGCAGGCATTTGCCAGTAGGCTGCAGTAGAGTATAAAGAAACAAAGAAAACGGACACCATGCCTTTAAGGCATTAGAGTGGGGGTACCGTACCTTTAAGACTTGTAGGCGACCCCCTGCTCCCATGATGCACCACAGGTGGCAATTAAATCAGTTCTTTTTTCCGGCTCCTTCTGAGAGGATCCTGGAGCTTGAGCTCTTCAGTTTTTTCACTAAAACTGATTTTGAAGAGATTTTTTCAGAAAATTCGACGTTTTCTGGTTTCTAAAGGCTTCTGCTGCTGGTTTTATGGACTTCCATAAATTTTTTCCAGTCAGAATGCCAGCCTTATTCAGGAAATGTCCTTCCTGTGACAAGAAAATGGCACCGACAGATCCACACTCGGTTTGTATTGTGTGTCTTCCATCTTCACACAATCCTGACCAGAGCCATCACTGCCAGAAGTTCTCCAGGTGAACCCTGCGTGACAGGGAAGCATTAAGCTTCATGCTCTGCTGGAAAAGGACAAGAGTCATCAGGTGGGTGGCCATGGAGGCCCCAGGACATCATCTTCCAGCAAGCAACGTCAAAAGCGGCGACGTTCCACCTCTCCTGACCCTAGGAAGAGAAAGGGGACGAGAGATTCACTGTTGACGTCAAAGTCGCTGTCAAAGAGGCCCAGACACTGTTCAGGAACACCATCTCGACGTTGAGAGTCTCCGCTGTGAGAAGTTGGCCTGATATGCAGTGCTCACTATTCTAGTGATCACTATGTATCAGTCCAAACAACCCTTATTGATGATTGGTTGTAAGTCAACCTTATAGACCAGCTATCCTAGTAGCATGGACAAGAGCAGTCTTTAGGCTAAACTCTAGAGGGCGTGTTAAGCCAGCTGTTATACCATCACATATACCCCTTGAACACCAAGTGAAAGGACACCACACAAGTTGTTATGAAAATAAACAGATATTTATTTATAAAAAACAGCACTGGACTCTTTATGAGGACAGGGCGCTAAGCACAATACAAAACTCTTGAAGAAATACTGAAAGTCGCACAATTTACACAAATGCCCGAGGGGCACGGAAAACCATATACTATGGAAGTGGAATGCGAAATTACTAGCAGGTAAGTACTATTCTCAGAGGCTTTAGAACCGCTGGGCCTACAATGCTGAACCCTTAGATTAGAAGCAGGAGGCCTAGGGACGTCTTGTGCAGAGTGGAAACTCTCACACGTAATGCGGGACAAAGTCTATGGATACTAGTAAATGCAAAAGTTAGTGTTCTCGGGCGAACCCGACTAGGTAGGTCAAAAACGAAAGTGGATCTAGACACTTAGAGAGTGGATCTACGCTGGAGCACCGTGGTACTCGGTTTACCCAGCCCAGGGGCTGCGGCTGCATAAGGTTCAAGTGTCGTCGGGATTCTTGGTTGACGAACCAGGAGCCTGAAAAAAGAAGTTGCTGGCAGGCGACCAGTGAAGATGTTCGATGTGATCCAAGCCTGGATCGGTGATGGAACTGTAAGCAGAGGGGACCGAGTTCTGAATCACTAGCCAGTGATTAGATGGGCACCAGGATGGCACCGGATGGATTCACCTCGACCAGGTGAGTGGGCGACGCTGGGCTCTGCAGTCTCTCGGACCAGGAGGCGTTGTCCGTGACCAGGATGGAGGTGCGAGCTGTCCCACGAAGGTATCTGCTGTCGGCGATGCTGGACCCAGGATTGGGGCAACAACTCTTGGCAAATGCAAGCCCACGCGGTGGACTCAAAATGGCGTCCCGGGTGGACCAGGAGGGTGCTCCTCTGTTGGAGGGGAGCAAGGGCCAGTCTGGAACAACCAGACCAGCGATGGAAGTGTCGTAGTTCGTCGTCAGGAGGGCTACAAGCCAGCAGGCAAGTGGCCGGACAACGCGGTGAGCAGCAAAGAGCAGAAGGGCCCCACGCAGATCTCGTAGATGCTGGGGGGGCTGGACTTCAGTGCTGGAGCTGCTCAGGGTTAGGGCTTCTCAAACCCCAAAGCACTCACTCAAGGATCCCTCGGCGGTCGTGCTGGATAAGCGTAGTGCAGTTCTGAAGATGGCCGGTCCCTCGCGGTCTCGTCACACCCACGAATCTCAGCTGGGCTGATGATGCAGGTAGAGGTCAGAGGTGCCAAAGAAGCCGAGTCTCGTCGTGCTGGTCGGTCTGGTTCCGGAGGAAGGACGTGCAGCAAACCGCAGGTTACTTAGTTGGTGCCCGCTGATGCAAGGTGACTACTCCTTAGTCACAAGGGAGAAATCTTGAGAAGAAGTCTTGAGTTCCTTTTGTAGAAAGTAGTTTCAGGATTCAAAGATGATCTAATTTGGAAGGGTCCCCACTCCCACCTTTATTCTAAAGAAAGGGGCTGGTACGCGACTAGGTCCTGCCCATGGGTGGGACCAGGAAGGGGGGTGGTTACACCCCTCTCCCCTGTCCGGACTTTCCCCAGCTCAGGGGCTGGTGTGCCCCTGGAACTGGTTCAAGCCGGCATATGCACAGTGAGCACCGGGGTGCCACTTGCAGTCACCTTCCTATTCAGCCCTGCCTACCTAGGATACACAAAACCCTGTCTGGGATGGTGCTAGCACCGCCCCTGACAGGAAACTCTTTGTCCAAGCTCTCCTCGCTGGAAGGACTCCCAGCAGCAGGAGGTCAGACTTGTGTCTGTGGTGGCAGCATACATTTTGTGATGCTGAGGCTTGAGTTAACTTTAACCGGGGTTCACAGTCAAACACATGTCGTGTCCCTCTAGAAGGGTGGAATGCTAACCCCGTCGCCAGAATTGGCGAGGGGTTAGTATTCCAATTCGTATGACACCTTATTTGACATGTTTTGATAAAGCGATACCAGATTTGGCAAATAACCGCGAGGATTATAATGCACTTAAGAGTATATGGTATGCGTTATCATGAAACAGCTATTAGGACTTGGTTCCGCAAGCTGCAAACGGGCTCAGCTCATGCCAGAGCACCATCTCACATGATTCCAAACACTCTGCCTTCAGGATTGTTAAGGCCTGCCATAGGAGTGACTGATAGGAATACATGTGTCCATTTTAGGGTTAGATATAGGTATACTATATCTAAAGCAAAGGGTGATTACACCACCTTGCCCCAGCTGTCGTGCAGCCAGTTGTGTCAGATTTAGATGGCCAGCCAGGGGTGGCATAATACATGCTGCAGCCCCTGGTAGGCCCTGGGTACACCTATGCCCTGAGTTACAGGGTCTGATAAGGTGGTCCAGTACCAATTGGTAAATGCACTTAAGGTACACATGTAAATTTAGTGAGAGAACAGCTAGGCTGTGGGTCTGATTAGCAGGCCCACAGCCAGGGAAGTCGTAAACCAGTGAAGCAAAAAGCAAAAATCTGGGGTGATCATAGGATTGCAGACCCTACTCTCCTACATCCGCCGCATGCAAGTAAGTCGGTGTTGAGGCACCACACTTCAGGCTCGAAGGCTGTGGGTGCTCAGAGACCTAAGTCTGCGTCGATGTCGAGGCTTCCGTCGACGTCGAGACACTCTCCGCCACCCTCGAGGGGGTCAGCGTCGGAAGTAACGACGGATAACATCTCGCCACCAGAGGGCGTGCCCCCGTCGAGGATAGTCAAGGTCCCATCACTTAACGTCGAGGACGTCGAAGCGACGGCATGGAGGTTCGCCGTCGACACGACGTCGTGAAAGATCGCCGTCGACTCAACATCATGGCAGATCACCATCGACTCGACGCCGTAGCAGATCGACCTCGAAGTCTCCAACTCGACGCCGAAGATCGACGTCGAGGTCCCCTGATTCCCACAGATGATCGACGTTAAGGACAACAAAACTTCATTTGACGCCGATGGTGACCCAGACCTCATCGCCGTCGAAGCACTCGTCATCGAGAGAAGAGGTCATAGGAATTGCAGAGTCCACGCGGCAGTCAGATCCGGGTCCAGATCATCTTCAGGAGACTGGTCATCGTTTCAAGGACAGCACATTGTGGAGATCTCACCGGAAGCATCCCCCAAACCTGCGGAGGGGAGGGCCCGCAGTCTGTCACCTCGCCATCCGCAAGGTGCTGTGTCAGGTGGCCGCAGTAGACCGGACTCTGATTACTCCCGCACATATTCACCATCTGGGCCCACTCCTCGGACAAGCACTCCGGCTGGATCCTTGAGGTCTCTCCCCAGGAGCCAAGATCGCCTCCCAGGCCAAGATCACCTCCCAGACCAAGGGTACCTTCCAGACCAAGATCGCTCTCTACACGTCTGTCTAGGTCTAGGGGTCGTCACCACCGTCATCACGACAGGCCCCATAAGAGGAGGCACACAAGATCACCTACATGGTCTTCTACGTGATCTACGGTCCGGGACTACTCTCTGACCTTCTCCTCAACGCCTCCATCAAGGGTGTCACCCATAGATGACATCTCGACCTTCACAGATGTTCTGGGTAGGGGTGCACAGAAACTCAACATCACTTTGCATACCCCGGTGGTTCCCACTTCTGTCATCTTTGACACTTTGCGTCACCGGACAGCTCCTAGACCACTGCTACCACTGGTGCCTGGGTTCTTGGAACCGGCTATGGCCACCTTCCTCACCCCTGTGACGGTGGGTTCCATGCCATCCAGAATCGCCAAAAAGTACAAGGCTCCATCAGAGGACCCCTTGTTTCTCAGGGCTGACCCAAAAGAGGACTCGGTCATTGTGGCCGCAGCCATGAAGTCCCACTCCGCCTCTACCTCATCCTCTGTTTCTCCTGAGAAGGATAGCAAAACAGATGGACTCATATGAGAGGAAGATGTGCAATACTTCAGCGTCATCATTGAAGGTTGCGAGTGCCTCTGCCCTTCTCGGGAGATACAACAGATCTCTTTGGGACTCCCTCACAGGTTTCAACAAGAAGCTTCCCAAAGAAGACCGACAGGATTTCACTGAAATTCTACAGGAAGGATGGCTAGTAGCCAATCAGGTAATAAGTGCTGCAGCGGACGCTTCAGATCTCACCTCTTATGGCTACTCCCATGGAGTCTGTTCACATCGCTCGGCCTGGCTGCGCCTCACAGGCCTCAAGCCTGATGCCCAGAAGAAAATTCGGAACCTTCCATTTAATGGCTCATCTCTGTTTGGGGCTCACGCTGATGACGAGATGACCAAGATGAAGGCTGAGATGGACACTGTCAAGGCTGTTGGTCTGGAGAAGCGCAAGGAGTTCAAGAAACATTTCCGTCAGGGCGATAAGCGGTCGTTTCAACAGAGGGTTCAAACTCCTCAATGGTCCTCCCAGAACCAACAAAGATCCCAATTCCAACAAAGATGCCCTGGGAGAGGTAGAGGCAACAACAACAACAACAGACAACTGTCCACCTCCAAGCAGCCTCCCAAGCCTTGAGTCGTTGCTTTCTCCGCAACCGTTCGCCACTCCGGTGGGAGGGAGTGTAGCTTGTCACCTGGAAGAGTGAAAATCCATAACAAAAGACAAATGGGTGCTG
The DNA here is from genome assembly GCF_964263255.1 of Lissotriton vulgaris. Classification (NCBI taxonomy): domain Eukaryota; kingdom Metazoa; phylum Chordata; class Amphibia; order Caudata; family Salamandridae; genus Lissotriton; species Lissotriton vulgaris. The sequence goes on along the minus strand of NC_141693.1, from coordinate 1,344,959,608 downwards.
AATATTGTGCAGCATGGTTACTTGCTGAGGTTCAAGTCTCCCCCTTCGCAAGTTCCCCCGCAATTCAAGCGCCTTCCTCAAATCCAAAGTCAGCTTTTGAAAGACGAAGTATCTACCCTTATCGCAAAGAAGGGCATAGAGGAGGTCCCTTCCATACGAAGAAATCAGGGAGGATACTCCCGCTACTTTCTAGTCCAAAAGCGGGGAGTAGCCAAAGAGTACAGACCTATCCTCGACCTGCGCCTGCCGAACAGGTTTATCAGAAAGGAGAAATTTTGTATGCTAGCCCTGCGCCAGATCTTTCCGCACCTTCACTGGGGAGACTGGATGTGTGCCATCGACCTGCAGGACACTTACTTTCATATACCTGTCTCAGTAAAGCATCGCACATTTCCCAGGTTTCAGACAACCCGTCACCACTACCGGTATCGGGTGCTTCCGTTCGGCCTCAAATCTGCCCCAGGGACATTCTCCAAGTGCATGGCGGTGGTGGCTGTCTTCCTCCATAGGCGGAAGATCTTAGTCTACCCCTACATAGACGACTGGCTCCAAAAAAGCTCCACACCTGTTCTGCTTCAGAGCCATCTCTCTTACTGTCTCAACCTGATGCATTCTTTGGGGTCGCAAGTATACTACAAGCAGTCGGTTCTCAACCCCACTTAACGAATACACTATTTGGGCGCCTCCTTGGACTCCGTAGAGGCAAGCGTGTCTCCTTCGGAGGAGAGGTTGTCATCAATGCTTCTGAAGTGCCGCACCCTGCTCGACACCCAAAGTCCTACAGCCAGACTACTTGGATCGATGGCCTCGTGCATCTACATTGTGCCCAATGCACGCCTTCACATGAGGCCTCTGCAGCAGGCACTCGAGGAACAATGGTCTCAGAGGTCAACCCACTGGGAAGATTGTGTCTCTCTCCATCAAGTTGCCAGAGACTCCATCAGATGGTGGATGAAACGTTCTCACCTCTTGCAAGGAGTTCCGTTTCATCAGTCACCTCCAATGAAGACAGTGGTCACGGATTCCTCACTGCACGGCTGGGGTGCTCATATGGACCAGCTACAGGTACAAGGTCTCTGGTCCGAGACAGAAAGAAGCTATTGTATCAACTTTTTGGAACTACGGGCTGTCTATCTGGCGCTCAAGTCCCTGTACCCATCTCTGCACTCCAGCCACATACAAGTTCAGACAGACAACACAACAACAATGTTTTATCTGAACAAACAAGGAGGCACCAGGTCACGAGTTCGGTCTCTGGATGCTCAATCCATTTGGCGGTGGCTTTTGGCGAGAGGTCTCTCCATCGTTGTAGTTCACCTTCCAGGAATCCTGAATTTTCAGGCGGACGACATAAGCAGAGACTTCATTGAAGCGCATGACTGGGTGCTCAACGAAGACGTCGCCCAGGAGGTGTTTCGACATTGGGAAGTGCCTGACATAGATCTGTTCGCAGACGCAGCAAACGAGAAATGCCCCGTCTTCTCGTCCAGATTCCCCCAGCAGGGATCACGGGGGAATGCACTTTTGATTAGCTGGTCTCAGACATTGCTGTACGCTTTTCCTCCACTGCCTCTGATCCCGGAGAATATACAGAAATTCTACAGGACCAACACCAAGATGATCCTGATAGCGCCGGAGTGGCCACGCCAGTGGTGGTAACCGGATCTCCTACAGCTGTCAGAGGTTCCTAACTGGAGGTTGCCCTGCCACCCAGACCTGCTGTCCAAGGACGAGGGGAGGGTGTTTCACCCCAATATCCCTTCCCTTCGATTGACGGCATGGCTCCTGAGGTCATCCAGTATGGCCACCTAGACCTCTCCTCGGACTGTATGGACATCCTGAGGGAAGCGAAGAGGCCCTCCACCAGAAAGTCTTATGCTTTCAAATGGAAGAGATTTTACATTTGGTGTATGGACAATGCTCTTGATCCAATTAGGTCAGGAGCAGGTGATTCTCCCATACTTATTAAATTTGGCAAGGTCAGGCCTGAAGTACCCCTCCATCAGGGTTCACTTAGCTGCAATAACAGCCTATCGGAAGTCTCCTTCCCAGACCTCATTCTTCCTCATGCCTGTGGTCAAAGATTCCTTCAAGGGGCTTAAGAAAGTGTTTCCACCAGTAAGGTCCCCCTCTCCTCCCTGGGAGCTTAACATCGTACTTACCAAGTTGATGGGTGCTCCTTTCGAGCCTATTCATAATGCATCTTTGCAGCACTTGACCTGGAAAGCTGCCTTTTTGGTAGCCATCTCCTCAGCCCGCAGGGTGAGCGAGATCCAGGCCCTGTGTTGCAAGGAACCTTACACAGTGTTTCATGCCAATAGAGTGGTGCTGAGGACACATCCAGGCTCCCTGCCCATGGTTGTCTCGGATTTCCATATCAATCAGTCCATCACTCTTCCTACTTTCTTCCCTCACCAACCACTCCCCCGGAGAGTCCTTTACACTCTCTAGTTCTCCGGAGGGTTTTGAAATTTTACCCGGCTAGAACTCTTCCACTTAGGAAGTCTGACCGGCTCTTTGTTAATTATAGTACAACTAATACCGGTCTGTCAGCTTCAAAAAGGTCTATCTCGAGATGGATTGTCTCCTGTATAGCTCTGTCTTACCAAATAGCTAACAAAGCTTTACAGGGCAAACCTCGTGCACATTCTACTAGAGGTAAAGCTTCTACAACAGTTCTCCTTCGCAAAATTCCAATATCTGAGATTTGTAAGGCGGCTACATGGCGGTCAATACATACCTTTACCCGCCATTACTGCCTTGATTCAGATGCACAGGCCGATGCCCAAGTGGGACAGGCCTCTTTAAGGAATTTGTTTGCATAACTGCATTATAAATGTGATGATGATTCATGTTTTTGCTGTTTACTTGATTGCTCGTCCGCAAGACTTTGGGTATGGGCTTGCTAATCTATTCATAGACTATGACTATTGATGATTATCCCCTGGATGAGAAGGATTAGTTACTTACCTGTAATCCTAGTTCTCATCCAGGGGTATACTCATCAAAGTCATAAGCAACCCACCCACCCACGAGCATTACTACAAAGTTATGGTACGTTATTTACTGATTTACTCAGGTGTTTATGTACCTCCAAAAAGAACTGACCTAACTGCCACCTGTGGTGCATCATAGGAGCAGGGGGTCGCCTACAGGTCTTAAAGGCACGGTACCCCTACTCTTTTGCCGTAAAGGCAAGGTGTCAGTTTTCTTTGTTTCTTTATACTCTACTGCAGCCTACTGGCAAATGCCTTCAATTACAGGTTTTTGCATGGGAATAACGCATTGTTGTATGACAAATGTTTACTGCTCCCTTTCTTCCTTAGGGGTTGGGAGAGTATAGGTGCTACTATGCAAACATATGTAACTTCAGCATTTTTGCCATTTTGGATATATTTTAGGCTGCATGTATATGTTTTCACATATGCATATATATGTTTATATATGTATTTTCTATATTCTCCGGGATCCCACACATTGGCGGGGATTATTCATAGATTATGACTTTGATGAGTATGCCCCTGGATATGAACTAGGATTACAGATAAGTAACTAATCCTTACTGTGCCCCACAGCTCTGTCCCATAGAGAGCACTGCTCACAGCCTTGCAGCTGTACAATTTGAGAGCAGGAGCTACTGGCTTGGTATATGATAGGCAATGCTCCCGCCTCAGAGCCCCAGTTAGCTGGGAGCATTTCAAAGATGATTTCACTAGATGATTCTTCCAAGCCATTACCTCAGATAGGTTGATGCCCTAGTCGGAAGAGCTGACCCTCTTGAGCCGAACAATGTCCAAGAACAAGTTTCCCTTCAAAGTTCAATGAGGGTTCAGTATCATTAGCTTGGTTTTGGTGTTGTTAATAACCAAGCCCCTCTCCCCACAAAAGGCCTTAAAATAATTCAAAAGTTTTTGGAGACCCATGGGGTTTTGGAAACCAGTAGGGTATCGCCAGCGAATAGTAGTGTGGAACTTTTATGGTTCTCCAAAGATGGTGCATCAGCTGGTATAGAACACAGCAGATCAGCTACCTGATTAACATACAGGGAGAAAAGGGTTGGAGCTAAAACACATCCCTGACTGGATCCTGATAGGCTCAGTGGTTTGTCCCTGGTTTCCCCATCTAGTTATCATCCTACAACCTAAAATTTCCATGATCGTGGGGGCATTCCCATATTCCTAAGCACCCGCCAAAGTTAATCCCTGGGCACAAGGTCGAAGGCTGTTTTTAAATCTATAAAGGCAAGGTATAAACTACCCTTGCCCAAGACAACTACCTTTCAATATAGCGTAACAAGATGGAATACTTGATAGATTGTGCCGGTCTTCCACCGAAATCCTGCTTGGAGTGGAGAGAGGAAGTCATTCTCATCCATCCAGTCCTGGATTTTAGCTAGGAGGTAACTGCAGAAGACCATTTGGGCACAATCGTCAGGCTGATCTGACGGTAGTTGGAGGGGATTCACCTGTCCCCGTTCTTAAAAATGGGTATTACTTTAGTCCCTTTCCACAAATTTGTAGGATCCTCCCCCGCCAGCCTTGGTCATTTGCCAGTGTCATGAAGTATGTTGCCCAGTTAGCCCTGTCTACATGGAAAAGATTGCCAGGGATGCCATCCAGGCCTGGGGCTTTCGCAGGTATACTTTCGTCCAAGGGAAGACTGGATTTCCTCTCTAGTAAATGAGAGGTTACATGCTAGGTGACCTATGTCATGAAACATCTGGGGTCTATCATGTGTTGATGATGGAATACAGTTCACTAAAGTGCTTGTGCCGCTCTACAGCTGGGTTGTTGTTAGTCAAAGGGGATGATCTTTTAAAATTGCCCTTAGACAAAGGGCCAAAACATCCTGCTATCTGGATGCAGGATGGCCTACCCAAGATCTTCCCACCTCCTTTCGTCCTATTCTCTCTTTGCTTTGGCTTGTGCCTGTTTATATTCCTTCCTGACTTCACAAACCCTGGGTTCATCCCTATTTCTGACAGTTACAGACAGTCTCCCTCCAAACACCCTGCACTCCCTGTTAAACCAAAAATGTTATCCCAATGGTCCCCCCTGCTTTGACCTGGTCTTATGACCGTGGACGTAAAAGAAAGTGGCCAAATGGTCGAATAAGTCTCTATGAAGGATGCTGTAGCTAATCTGTGTGGGCGGATCATCGGTCGCTGCTGACAGAATCTCCAGATGCTTTTCTAGATCATTTTTATTTAATTTAGTCTTAGTTTCATCTGCCATAATAGCAGGACATTGAGCCAACGTTTGTTGTTAGTAGGAATTACCTCCTTGGTGCTCAATGGGATAACAGCGACCATCCCACTTTCACCCATGTATGTTCGACAGTCAGGCTAAAGGGATTATGGTCGCTATCACAAGACGGGCTGATAACCATGTCCCGTACTAGAGGCCATAGGTAGTAGGTAGTCTATCCTACTCTCCCCATTCGGTCCGCTAAAGGTTATCCCCCTCCTTTGTCGGAGCGGGTTCTCCCATTAGCAGCCCTTAGCCTATGTTCTAAAGAAATAGCATTCAGCTGCAATTAAAAAAAAAATTATCTTTTTTATTATTTCAACAACACAAACAGACATGAGGTAGGACCATTATCAATACAAAGAGTCCGACATTCAATAATAAAATAAACATCGATTGTGACCCAGCAATCTAACGGCAAATATCAAAATCTTGGTCAACGTCGCAATGCCCCTGTTCTAGGCCTGCCACTGCAGTGGCAAGCTCCCTTGGTAAGCATTCTATCAGGTATAAAAGTCTGGGCTCTAGGACATCATTCGGCACCACTGGCAGGTCTGCCCTCCTTGTCCAACTATCCCACCCCTACCGCCGGCGCTACTATCTAAAAGAGTGAGTGCTACTAAAGGCTACCCTAGTGTGCAGGGTGTGTGCAGGCTGTCGCATCCATAATATTAGTAAATACCGCAACTACCATGGAAGTCGTGAGTCTCCTCCCATGCTAATCTCCCCAAGGCCAAAGGAAGTCGCCTATTAGTGTTCATCCTCCGTCGGCGCGCCGGAGTCCCAGTCAGTGTATAAATCTGGCGACCGGAGCTCCATCACCAAAGCCTCCCACGCCCGCGCCGCCTCCAGCGCCCTATCGCTATGGTACCTATGAGCCTGTTGCAATCGAACCGGACTCTCGCCCACATAAGCAATGCCGCCTTCCATCTAACGTAGCTAGGGCCAGCCGCCGCCTTCCAGTGAGACGTAATTTCCCTCTTAGCCAGAAGGAATCCGAGGTCTACAAACTTGCTAGTTATCTTATTTTTACTAGTGTTTGGAAACCAGTGTAACAGCCAAGCTCCCTTATCCATAGTAATCTGTCGCTCAGTTATTCTGCAAAGCAGATCGGTTATCTCCTCGCAATATGTGCCCAACTGCGAACAGTCCCACAGCATATGGCTCAAATCCGCGTCCTGCAGTCTGCACCGGGGGCATAGCGCGGTGTCGATCCGGAAAAACTGATTAATTTAAGCCGGCGTAAGGTATGCCCTATGTAGTATGAAAAATTGGATCAGATAGAAACTAGCATTCCTGGTACTCTTCCATGCCCTATTATTTATCTGCGACCAGGCGGCGTTGGGTATTGCTTTATCTAAGTCCGTCGCCCATTGCTGCCTTAGCTTTTGTAACGGGTTAAGCCCCTCTCCCAGCATTTGTTTATAGAGTCAAGTAACCACCTTATACGTGCCCGCTGCCATCACTAAGTATTGACACGCTCCGCTTGATGGTGGTTTAGAGAGGCCAGCTCCCCAATGCCTCTGTATGGCAGAGATCAGTGCCGCGTGTATCAGGAAATGGCTGCGCGAGAGACCAAAGGTCTCCTGCATCGTGGTATAGGGCAACAGCTCGCCATCTGCATACAGGTCACCCAACATCTGTAGGCCCAGCTCCTCCCATTCCGAAAGGGCGGCCCAATCCTCACCATGCGGCAACGCCGTACACATGCCCAGCGGTATCTCGGGAGCGTATGGGCGCTGCACCCCAATTCTATTGTGGAACCGTTTCCAACAATGCCGTAGGGTCCCCTCCACCATCGATAAATCGGTAGTCCGCAGGTGCTGTTGCAGGACCACAAAGGTCAAAAGATGCCGCGGTACCTCCGGTGCAGACACCCTTTCCGGCCCCCGAAACTCCAACGCCACCGCCTGAGTAAGAAATTCGAATTGCGCAGCCAAGTAGTACAATTCAAAATCCGGGACAGCAAAGCCCCCCTCAGCTCTCGGCCGCATCAAGGTATCCAACGCCACCCTGCGTCTTCCTGCACCCCAGATAAAGCTACCCACCGCAGAACGGAGGTGTTGAAAAAGAGCAACTGGTATCTGTATCGGTAGGGTCCGGAAGAAGTATAAGAGTCGAGGAAGTGCCACCATCTTCAGTAGCGCTACACAGCGTGCCACGGACAGTGGCAAGGTCTCCCAGAACCGCATGCTACCCCTGAGGCCTCTCAACGCTCTACCGATGTTACCTTCAAGGAGATCCTCCTGAACATGATACACATGCGTTCCCAAATAAGGAAGGCACCTAGGCTCCCACGCCAGATCAGGCGGTAGTGTGGGCGGGATGCATGTTCTGGACACCGGGAACACGCAAGTCTTCGCCCAGTTAACCAGCAGTCCGGAGATGTCCCCAAAACAATTGAGGAGGGAGCTCGCCCCTTCCAGGGCCTCCCCCACATCTCCGAGAAACATTAAGAGGTCGTCCGCATATAGCGAGATATAGTGGGCTTGGTTGTTAAGTCGCAATCCGCGTTATGCCCCCCCCCCCCCATCCTGGCCCGCGCCGCCAGTGACTCTACCGCAAGGGCAAACAACAGCGGGGAGAGTGGGCAGCCCTGCCTAGTGACAATCAAACACTGGAAGGGGACCTGCCCGCAGTAATTTTAGTCAATGGCCTAGGAGAGGTCCTTTTTTGTTATAAAAATTGTCCTGAACCCAAGCAGATCATATAACAAGTATAGTTTTATCAAAATTTATTTTTTTATTTTTATGAATTCATTGTCATTTGTAAATAGATATAAATAGTTTAGCATCAAAAATAAATAAGCATCTTGACAACAATTAAATGGTGGTTCTAACTTCATACTAACATACCCTTAACATTCATACAAGAAACATTCACACTTCATGCATCCTACAACACTAGGCAGAGATGATTTTAGATGACAAGGGGACCGATGGTCAAATGTCCGGGTTGGTTCAATGGGTTCCTAAATAGGAACAGACGCCAACGCGCGTTTCGGTGTATAGCCCCGTCCGGGGCAGCACCTTCATCAGGGCAAAGTGGGGTAGAGAAGAAGGAACCACACGTGTACAGAGAATCTGTATGGGGAAACATATTAAAAACATATATTTTAGACAACATTCTAGCGTGGGTTCAAGGCACAATAAGATAAGAATACGTGGATACTCGTACCGATAATGACTAACAGTTTGTACCGTCCAGGTTAGGCCCAGAGACAACATTTATATAGTGGAGGCACCACACCAATATATAGACTTTTTAGAAAAAAGGGAAAAGAAAAGAAAAGACACTTTAGCACATAGATGGGAATATTAACGAATGACATCTCCTTAGAGCTGACATAATAATAGAGCTATATTGCATTTTACCTTCTGGTAGCAAAAGAAGCTGGCGTATGATTAACCAAGTAGATGGCAATTTATTAGTGCCAGGAAGTGATCGCGTTGTCGTAGGTAAATATTTGTAATAGACGTCCCCAATTATATATGGCGGAATCAGCCCCAAGGGGGGTAACACATGGATAGGTAAGGAAGTGTATCCCTAAGGTGGAAGAAAAGGCACATCAATATATTTATCCTACCCGGGGCTGGTCTAGCCTAAGAGTGGAAAGGCAGGGTACAGGGTCACAATTTTTAAAGGCATACCTTGACATCAAGGGGGAAATACCATGGAGGACTGTAAATGGATGCTGACCTTGTCTGCTACCCGTATAAAATAAGTATACCTAAAACGGGAAATGGCAGTTTAATTAAACGCTCGTTACAAGTATCGTCCTAACTCACAGAAAACACAAGTTGTAACAACATGAGGGATTATTTCGGGGGTACCTTTTCAAGGATGGGGAGAAGACCACGGTAGGATTCTGGTCAGAGCTGTGGCCGCCGGCTGGGGGTGTGGGTTAAACTAATCTACAACAAAAAAAAGAGAGAGAGGGAGGGGTAAATGAAGATTAGGCTGCAGAGAATGCCGGCTGACAGTGAATATCAAGATGAGGGCCAGCATACCATTGTAGAAGTCTTAGGGGGATTCGTTTATTCTGCCGTCAAATTGTTTTCAGGTGTTTTGTCAGGTCCCTTCTAGATGGAACATGGAAGGCGACAGAAGTATAGTTTGCCGAAATGCGGAAAATGCAGGAAAAGCGGTTACGAGGTAGGACTGTGACTACTTGATCTAGTCACCCGTGTGAGCTTACCTGGCGCATGGGCAGGGGGCAGTCTCCAGTCGGCGGTCCGGGTCGCTCGCGTTCGGACAGGCAGAGCGTACGGCGTTTGAATACGTCTATATATACTTAGAGCAGGTGCCGATGATCGGTTCAGGTGTGGCGGCGCGAGGGAATCCTAGCGTCTAGGCAACATAGAAGATGGGTTAAAAAGGTACTGATCCCTGCGGTAAAACGGCAGCGGCCATCTTATAATGGGGACCCGTCAGTACAGATTAAAGGTGGGGGATAGAATATCATACATAGTAATGCGACTTTAATGAGACGGTCGCCAAGGGGCACAATAATTTGACTTGAGGAGTTGGTTCTAGATGGATTCTAGCTGTTTGCATAAAGATGCAGTCAAAAAATACGGCCGTGTAGAGGTATACTTATCTGCAAGGCAATCAACCGACCAGAAGGGTACCTAGAGCAGGTAGCGAGGCATAACATGACCAAAATTTATAGTAGGGCATTCGCCCACGGGCATTCCTCGTTCAAGCCCTTCTCCATGCTGTTGAGAAAAAAGATCCAAAAGACCTCACGTTTTTTTCTCAGCGTTGTGGGGTCAGTGCCTGCCTGGGTTTGAATCTTTTCCAATATGGACCATCTAAGGTCATTTTCGGAATGCCCCTTAGATATCCAATGTTCAACTAGAGGAGCCCCTCTTTTGCCAGTCCGGATGTTGGATTTGTGCTCTCCAATGCGCAACCTGATCTCCCTTCCTGTTTCACCAACATATGGTGTTTTACATGGACATATGATGATGTAAATACAATTGGAGGACCTACAGTTGCTCATTTTAGAAAGGTGGATAGTACGAGTGGGAGTCACTATTTCCTTTCCCACTATTGCATTCGGGCATGCCTGGCATTTGCCACATTTATGGTTGCCCATTACTGGACCGGTCCCGGTGATGGAACTCTGTGTTAAGGGTTCCGGTCCACGCATTTTACCTCTCACTAAGTGATTTTTGAGGTTTTTGTTGCGTTTAAATGCAAAGATGGGTTTCGGTAGCACACTTTGGTCTTGGTTCAGGTTCAGCAAAAACCAACTAGAGTTGATTGCTTGTCTAAGTTGGTTGTTTAAACAACCAACTTAGACAAGCACTTAGTGAGAGGTAAAATGCGTGGACCGGAACCCTTAACACAGAGTTCCATCACCGGGACCGGTCCAGTAATGGGCAACCATAAATGTGGCAAATGCCAGGCATGCCCGAATGCAATAGTGGGAAAGGAAATAGTGACTCCCACTCGTACTATCCACCTTTCTAAATTGAGCAACTGTAGGTCCTCCAATTGTATTTACATCATCATATGTCCATGTAAAACACCATATGTTGGTGAAACAGGAAGGGAGATCAGGTTGCGCATTGGAGAGCACAAATCCAACATCCGGACTGGCAAAAGAGGGGCTCCTCTAGTTGAACATTGGATATCTAAGGGGCATTCCGAAAATGACCTTAGATGGTCCATATTGGAAAAGATTCAAACCCAGGCAGGCACTGACCCCACAACGCTGAGAAAAAAACGTGAGGTCTTTTGGATCTTTTTTCTCAACAGCATGGAGAAGGGCTTGAACGAGGAATGCCCGTGGGCGAATGCCCTACTATAAATTTTGGTCATGTTATGCCTCGCTACCTGCTCTAGGTACCCTTCTGGTCGGTTGATTGCCTTGCAGATAAGTATACCTCTACACGGCCGTATTTTTTGACTGCATCTTTATGCAAACAGCTAGAATCCATCTAGAACCAACTCCTCAAGTCAAATTATTGTGCCCCTTGGCGACCGTCTCATTAAAGTCGCATTACTATGTATGATATTCTATCCCCCACCTTTAATCTGTACTGACGGGTCCCCATTATAAGATGGCCGCTGCCGTTTTACCGCAGGGATCAGTACCTTTTTAACCCATCTTCTATGTTGCCTAGACGCTAGGATTCCCTCGCGCCGCCACACCTGAACCGATCATCGGCACCTGCTCTAAGTATATTTAGACGTATTCAAACGCCGTACGCTCTGCCTGTCCGAACGCGAGCGACCCGGACCGCCGACTGGAGACTGCCCCCTGCCCATGCGCCAGGTAAGCTCACACGGGTGACTAGATCAAGTAGTCACAGTCCTACCTCGTAACCGCTTTTCCTGCATTTTCCGCATTTCGGCAAACTATACTTCTGTCGCCTTCCAGGTTCCATCTAGAAGGGACCTGACAAAACACCTGAAAACAATTTGACGGCAGAATAAACGAATCCCCCTAAGACTTCTACAATGGTAGGCTGGCCCTCATCTTGATATTCACTGTCAGCCGGCATTCTCTGCAGCCTAATCTTCATTTACCCCTCCCTCTCTCTCTTTTTTTTGTTGTAGATTAGTTTAACCCACACCCCCAGCCGGCGGCCACAGCTCTGACCAGAATCCTACCGTGGTCTTCTCCCCATCCTTGAAAAGGTACCCCCGAAATAATCCCTCATGTTGTTACAACTTGTGTTTTCTGTGAGTTAGGACGATACTTGTAACGAGCGTTTAATTAAACTGCCATTTCCCGTTTTAGGTATACTTATTTTATACGGGTAGCAGACAAGGTCAGCATCCATTTACAGTCCTCCATGGTATTTCCCCCTTGATGTCAAGGTATGCCTTTAAAAATTGTGACCCTGTACCCTGCCTTTCCACTCTTAGGCTAGACCAGCCCCGGGTAGGATAAATATATTGATGTGCCTTTTCTTCCACCTTAGGGATACACTTCCTTACCTATCCATGTGTTACCCCCCTTGGGGCTGATTCCGCCATATATAATTGGGGACGTCTATTACAAATATTTACCTACGACAACGCGATCACTTCCTGGCACTAATAAATTGCCATCTACTTGGTTAATCATACGCCAGCTTCTTTTGCTACCAGAAGGTAAAATGCAATATAGCTCTATTATTATGTCAGCTCTAAGGAGATGTCATTCGTTAATATTCCCATCTATGTGCTAAAGTGTCTTTTCTTTTCTTTTCCCTTTTTTCTAAAAAGTCTATATATTGGTGTGGTGCCTCCACTATATAAATGTTGTCTCTGGGCCTAACCTGGACGGTACAAACTGTTAGTCATTATCGGTACGAGTATCCACGTATTCTTATCTTATTGTGCCTTGAACCCACGCTAGAATGTTGTCTAAAATATATGTTTTTAATATGTTTCCCCATACAGATTCTCTGTACACGTGTGGTTCCTTCTTCTCTACCCCACTTTGCCCTGATGAAGGTGCTGCCCCGGACGGGGCTATACACCGAAACGCGCGTTGGCGTCTGTTCCTATTTAGGAACCCATTGAACCAACCCGGACATTTGACCATCGGTCCCCTTGTCATCTAAAATCATCTCTGCCTAGTGTTGTAGGATGCATGAAGTGTGAATGTTTCTTGTATGAATGTTAAGGGTATGTTAGTATGAAGTTAGAACCACCATTTAATTGTTGTCAAGATGCTTATTTATTTTTGATGCTAAACTATTTATATCTATTTACAAATGACAATGAATTCATAAAAATAAAAAAATAAATTTTGATAAAACTATACTTGTTATATGATCTGCTTGGGTTCAGGACAATTTTTATAATACAAAGGACCTCTCCTAGGCCATTGACTAAAATTACTGCGGGCAGGTCCCCTTCCAGTGTTTGATTGTTACTTTCCCCATCGACCTGCCTAAATTGATGTGGGGTCCCCCTCCGATTTGAAACAGCCCTGCCTAGTGCCCCGCCCCCAGGATAAGAGGAGGAGACAACTCTACCAACTCGTACCCTAGCGGTCGCCGACGAATATAAAATTTCAATCCAGCGGACATAACCGGCCCCAAGTCCAAAGGCTGCCATGACTGAGAACAGATATGGCCACTCCAGGCTGTCGAACGCCTTAGTAATATCGACCGAAAGGACCAGCGCCTGCCCTTCCACCCCACAGTCTCCATCCAATAGTCCTATCAACCGACGTATGCTGCTGGCGGTATTCCGAGTCGGGATAAAGCCGGCTTGATCAGAATGCACCAATCGCGTCATAAAGGGGAGGATTCTAGTGGCCAGCACTCAGCTCAGTATTTTATAGTCAGTGGTGGGCATAGATAGAGGCCTGTACGCAGCTGGGTCAGTCGGGGGATTCCCCGGCTTGAGGAGAGGAACAATAATAGCCTCTTTAGTAGAGGCCGGCAGTATCCCCTTTTGCTCAGCCTCCTTGTACATCGCCAATAGTCTGGGAGCCAGGAGGTCAATTTTTCAATTTTTCAATGTAATCTCTATTGTTTAGTTAATTAAAACCATAACACATTTCCTTTACAATTCTCAACCAATGTTAAAAATAAAATCACGTAAAAAGAGAAATCCAAAGAAGGACTAAATTGCAATGAAATAAAATCCTGATGAACATACTCCTAAAAAAAAAAAAAAATTGGAATAAAAGAAAGAAGAAACGAGAAAATGTGTCCATTGACATAATAAGTCATAAAAATATTATATTGCTTTCAGGCGTTTTTCAAATGCAAGCAAGAACTTTATCATCTTACAGTTTATTTGTGGATCCATTGAATCCAAGCAGCCAATGACTGCAGTACTGCAAGTGCCTAATCTCTTAACCAGAAAGCAGTTCTTTAGGAAGAACGTTCGCTCCCGGTTCAGCTTCTTACAGTGACATATAATGTGAATTAAATCTTCCTTAATGTTACCACAGAGGCGAAAGGCAACAGATTGTTTCCAGGCAGGCTCATCGGCCAACGTTGGATATTTGCCAAATCTTAAGGCCGTCAACCTTTTTTTGATAAAGACGGAGTAAGTTGAATCCAAATAGGGCGCCGGAGTTAGTAATTTGTAGCTATTGATCACAACCCATTAGGGAGAACGATGTGAAAAAATTTCTTTATCAGTGATCAATGAATGAAATTTGGCAGCTTTATTTATTGCCTGTTTGAATGAAATAAATGGCAAATTTTTATCCCAAAGATTTGCAGAGCATGTTAATTCCAATGTGCTGGACAGGAGTTTGTTTGCCTCTGATTTTTTTTGTGTTTCCAATTCCTGCCATAGAAATTTATTGAGATTATTATCAGTGGCATTCATCTTAATCCGGTACCACACCTTAATGCATGTATACAGTCTTCCCACTGACTCGTTCATAAGGCAGAATTCTAGACGCGTTTGCGCTGGTGAAGCAGAGCTGGGAAGTTGAAAGACCCTTTTGTAGATTTTAGTAATTAAATTGTTTAAAAAAACGGAAACCTTACTATTTATTGCTACACTTGCATAAGCTAAGGTGGGAAGAGCTTTGCTGGCAATTACAGTTAGTAGTGGTTTTAGAGATGGACCCTTCAATTTTTTTGACAAGGTGTTAAATGCAAAAATTAAAGCTCCTGCTCTTTGTGTCAAGTAATTTTTCTGGTCTTTTAAAGCAAGTTTATCATTAATAAAGTATCCCAGATATTTATAATTTGATACCCTTTCCAGCCTTTTTCCTTCTAAGCAGATATTATGATCTGTTGATCGTCAGTTGGTAATTAACATCGTTTTGGTTTTGGATAGATTCAGAGACAGCTTGTTTGCGGACAGGAAAACTGAAAGTTCTGTTAGCAACCTGGACATACCAACTTTTGTTAAACTCATAAGCACAATGTCATCAGCATATGCCAGATGTGTGAGTTGTAAATTGCCTAATTTCGGTGAGTGGGCATTACAGGTTTTTAATTTACCGGAAAGATCCGAGATAAATAGATTGAATAGATGTGGAGCCAGGACGCAACCCTGTTTTAAACCGGTTGTTGTGAACACTTTTCTTGATAAGCGGGATCCATCCCCTAGTTTTACTTGTGTCCATGTTAATGTTATGGTGTTTTTTGTATAGCGCTCGGCTACTCCGAGGAGTGTCCCGGTGCTTTTAACCCAAAACGAGCATGGGACAGAGACAAGAGGGGAAAAAAAACTACTGAGCGAACAACCATGATTTCAGATCCTTCCTGAAAGCCAACAGGAAAGGATTCCTTCGGAGACTGACCGGCAGAGTATTCCACAGTAGGGGCGCTAAACGCCTGAAAGACCGTCCGCCAACCCTCACTCTTCTTATGACCGGGACCGAGGCCAGGGCCAACGACTCTGACCTCAATGATCTAGTAGGTTGGTAAAAGGCCATCCGCCTTTGGATGAACTTGGCCCCGGACAAATGAAGAGCTTTGAAGGCCAAAGTGAGAGCTTTGAAAACGATACGTTTTCGAATGGGCAGCCGGTGCAAAGTCTGCAGCAGATCAGAAACCCTGGTGTGACGATGGAATCCAAAGATGGCACGTGCCGCAGAGTTCTGAACTATCTGCAGGCGCTGAAGAAGATATTCTGGCGAACCCAAGTACAGAATGTTCACGTAGTCAAGGCGCGATCCAATGAGCGCCTCAACCGTGGTTTTTCTGTGAGCAAGCGAGAGAAGAGGGAGAAATTTACGAAGCATCTTGAGAATACCGAAGCATCTCCCTGTAAGGCCAAGGATCTGGGGCTTCATAGACAGATCATTATCAATCTTTATCCCCAGGTTCTTGGCTGTTGTAGAGGCAGCCGAAGGCGGAAACATATTCTCAGGCCACCAGGCCTGCCAGACTGGATCCGACCGGCAGCCAAAGAAAAGCACTTCGGATTTGTCTGAATTGCACTTGAGGCTGTGTTGCTGGAACCATTTAAACACAGCCCCAAGGCAGCCTCTAATACTCTCCCCATCAAAATCAGCCCCCTTTCCACACGTGAAAAGGAGCTGCGTGTCGTCGGCATATGACAAGATCTGGGCCCCAAAAGACTCCGCCAGCGCTGCCAGAGGGGTCATAAAGATATTAAAAAGGGTCGGGCTCAAAATAGACCCTTGCGGAACTCCCACCTCTAATGGTGGCACCACAACGGAAAAAGGGGGGGCCCAGACCGTCTGACACCGGCCTGCTAGAAAATATCTGAACCAGTTGTACACCGTCCCCCGCAGACCGATCTCATTAAGTCTAACAAGGAGACCCTCATGGGGGACGGTGTCAAATGCCGCCGATAGGTCGAGCATTACCAGCATTCTTGCCTCCTGCATCCAGTACCTCCTTGATGACTTCTGTAACTTCCAGCAGCGCAGTCTCAGTGCTCAAGTTGGTACGAAAGCCTGACTGCGTGCTTTGAAGGAGGTTGTTGTTCTCAAAGAAACTGGAAAGGGAAACCTGTACATGTTTCTCAACTACTTTGGCAAGGGCTGGCAGAAGGGAGATAGGCCTATAGTTGGCATACAACTCCGGGTCCAGATTGGGCTTTTTCAATGATGGTATAACTAACGCCTGCTTCCAGGCAGGAGGGACCACTTCAGAGCTGAGCGACAGATTCAGCACGGGGTTAATAATGAGATTCACTACTCCCGCCATTCTCGCCAAAAATTTTGCTGGACACGGATCCCGCGGGGACCCTGACTTTAGTTTTGATATAATATCTACAGATGTAGCAACCGACAAGGGGGGAAATTCCGATAGAATGGGCTCCACCTTATTTACTGGGCCAGAAAAAATGCTGACCTTGGGGAATCCCCATGCCCCCACAGCCAGAAACGAGTCTTGAATGGTCTTAATTTTGCTCGTAAAGAAGTTGGCCAGAGAGGTCACCCAGGATTCCGAATGTGAACTCGATGGAGTACTCGTTTTAAGAGCAGTGAATTCATTCACTATAGAAAATATCTCCCTGCTGGTATTGGCGGCTGCCTCAATTCTCCGAGAGAAGTAGGCTTTCTTTTCTGTCAAGATGTCACGCTGGTAAGATTTAATGGCAGCCCTATAGGATAGCTTCGCCGTTGTGTCGTACTGCTGGCGCCAAGATCTTTCTGCGGCCTTACATTGCCGCCGCGACAGAGCCAATTCTTCATTAAACCAAGGGGCAGAGGCTCGACTGGCAGATTTGCGGGGTGAGGTCACAGGAGCAAGTTTGTCTAATCTAGCCGTGAACCATGTCTGTAGGGAATCCAGATCCCTCTCTAAAAAGCCCGACAACGGACATGGATGACATGAACAAGCCTGGGCCAGCAACTCAGGGGTAACTTGGTGATAGGCCATACGGGCCTGCCCCGACCAACAGGGGGTATTGCTCACTGGCTTGTTCGCACAGAAGATATAAAAATAAACTAAAAAATGATCGGACCATAACACTCGAATAGGGGGGGGCAATGTCCACAGGCTTGGTGGAAAACACCTGGTCTAGCGTGTGGCCTCTACTATGAGAGGGAGCAAAAAGATAAGGGGAAAGTCCTAAGGGAAGGGTGATATCCTTGATCTTAATAGTATCCACATCTGACTCACTATCCATATGGACATTAAAGTCCCCCAAAATTATACAGTGCTCAGCTTTCAGGCACAGCTTAGACACCACAGCATACAACTCTTCAAAGAAAGAACCCGTAGGGCCCGGTGGTCTATAAATTAAAAGGCCTGTACAGGACTGGTGCGGTGACGTGGATATAGAGAAGGCCAAGGATTCACACCCAGAAATGCCATCAGAAGAAATGATGGAACAAGTAACCTCCCTCTTCACCAGAATCGCCACAACTCCGCCCCTCCACTTCACCCTATCCTGCCTAAAGATAACATAATTGGGGGGGATTGCGGTAGCAATTTCCGGATTAGAAAATTCACCCAGCCATGTCTCTGTAAGAAATGGACACAGTGGAGCCTCTGTCACCAAAAGCTCATGAATATCCAAAGCATGCTTGCTCAACGATCTTGTATTTAGTAGCAAACAAGGATGCTTGATGGAAGAAGCAGGAGCGATGGATATGGGGGCATTGCCCGAACGCCAACCGCAACCAGGGCATCGCCTCTTACCATTATGTTGCCCAGGAAAAACCGAGCAGCAATGGCTCGCTTTTCTCCTAAGAGAGAGCAGCTCAGATGCCGTATAAGTCAGCATTGTGCAACCGCCATTTATCCAGGGCCTGCACAGCAGCACCTGCCCGCAACCGGGACGCAGACGGGCTTTCGTTCGGCGCTCCTTAGGCGCGAAGGAGGCGCACCCGCTGCGCGGTGATAAGAGGCTTTAAATTTATGCCGTCTCCTCCCCGAGCAAGCGCACCACTAGTTCGCCGACCAGCGTGCCTAGCTCCCCCCAAGATGGCCACTCCCCAAACACTCCTCCTACATGTACCACAAACCCCCACGGCGCCTAATCGGCCGAGAGGATGAGTGACAGTGAAGATTTTAACCTGCGCTGCGCCACCCGTGCAAGCCGACAGCAAAGGAGGACTGCGGAGGGTTAGCAAAGGACAAAGCAAGGGCGAGATGTTACCCGGCACCGCCTCAGGTAACGAAACGGAAAATAGATTAGGGCAGAGTACACAGTAGCATGTGTCTGAGTAGAATAGCAACAGGCCCCTTAATATGCTCTCCGGTATAGCCCATGCTCTCAATTTTGCCCATAATAGGTCCCGATCCACACTGTCAAAGGCTGCTTGCAAATCTATAAAACATAAGTTGAAATCCTGTTTGATGCGCTGACATTTTTTAGCTATCATTGTTATGGATAAAATATTCGAAATTGTTCTGATCCCTTCTCTAAACCCAGTTTGGTTGATTGGGATCAGTTTTTCTTTCTCCCGACCAAATTACCAGATCTTTTAAAAGTTGCGATGCAAAATATTTTGCTTCAACATATTGCAGTGCTATTAATCAGTAGTTGATTGGGTTGGTTCTTTCACCGCCTTTATATATGGGCATTATTATGGAGCCTTGCCAGCTTTCCAGAACTAGGTTGTAGGTTTGTACATCTGCACAGAGTTTCTCAAGAAGTAGGCTCCAATATTCGGGTGCATGTTTGTAAGTAGCTTGCAGGATGCCATTCGGGCCTGGTGCCCCATTACTTTTGCCCTTTTTAATTACTTTCATTATCTCCTCTGCAGCGTAGGTACCGACCGTTGCAGCCGAAGTTGAAGTTTTGCTTGGGTTAGTTGTTAATTGCTGACTGCAACATTCTACCTCAGTTATCATTTTGTGATGGTATTTCGGAATGAGTTGGTTCCCTGAGGTTTTTATTATATTTTCCTTAAATTTTAATGAGAGAAAAGTAGCCCATTCGCTTTCCTGCACATTTGATGTAAGTACGTTCAGAGGTCTTGTTAGTTGATTTATAATTTTCCAAAAAGTATTTGAATTCAAGAGTTTGGAGCTGAAGAGCAATTTTGACCAAAAACTCTCATTTATCCCTTTTTTGTACTCCCGGACCCTCTTTTTATTCAAATTTCTTAGTGCAAGAAAAGTATCCAATTGACGCGAATCTTTGTCATTCGACTGCAACTTCTTATGAGTTCTTCACAGATCCCTTCTTAGGTCTTGCAATTCCTTCGGCAATTTGCTATTTGCACCGACTCTCTTGGCCTTCATATCTGGTAATTTCATTTTTGTCTTTAGTTTCTCCAGGAAGAGAGACCGTGCTTGAATCTTGTTTGTTGGGGTGTTGCCTAAATTGTTCATCGTATCCTCTATTATCGAGAACCACTCGATTTTATTTGAATTAGACCAATTTATGGGTTTCTGGTAAATTGTGCTTAGTGCCCTCTAGTATGTTTGCTGATTGGAATCTTTCCATGCAGAAGTTGAATTTAGTATGTTGTATCGCGTGATCACTCATGGATGTATATTCAATATAAAAACTATTTAATAAGGGAATTAACAAAAGACTTACGATTGTGTAGTCCAATATTGATTGGGCATGTAGACCTTAGAAGGTTTTTTTAGGTGGTCGATCTTCGTCAGTCCTTCCATTCAATACGCGCATGCCTAGATACTCTAATTCTGTCACCAATTGAGTGCCTAATCGATCCATTTGAATCCTTGCCCCGCCTTGTATCTGTTGTGGGACACTCCAGTGCATATTATCTGCTGTTAATATTTCATCTTCCTCTGGGGAATATATCAAGTTGGAATAGAAGTCACCGGTTATTATTATGTTCCACGATGGCTCGGTGCTACGAAGGTCCGTTATTACATTGCATAATAAGGCATTTTTTATCTTTTTCACTCGAAGTTTAGATAGCGTCTAATAATTAATCAGGATTGTTGTTATATTATTGCTTACAGTTTGTCCTGATAATTTAATTATTTGAATGCTTGGATCGGGTGATTTAAGCTGTTCCGAATTAATTTTTAAAGCTGTTGACACGTAGACTAAAAGACCACCCATGGCTTGACCATAGATTTTACATTTTTCAGCGGCTACTGTATAGTGGATGAAGCCAGCCAGCACACTTTCTTCTTGCAGCCATGTTTCTTGCAAGGCGATTATATCGCAATTTGCTCATTCATCTAAGGCTAATCCATCCTCCAACGATCTTTTAGCTCCGGCAATATTCCATGATAGAACATGTATACCACCATTTACTGCTTGGTTCACATTATCTCTATTCTGTCAGTTCCTCCGCTTATCATTTAGCATGCTGGGAAGCCATTTCCAGTCATCCTTTGTTAATCTTGATTCCCCGCCTCTTTCTGCTTCCATTCTTTCCTGGGTGAGAACTGCATCGCTTCTACCTTTAGCATTGTATAAGATCGAGTAGACTGGCTTTTGGTGAGCAAATTCAGCCGATCTCCTAGTGAATTGCAAACTACAAGGTTTCTTTAGAGGAAATGGATAACGTGGGGTGGTGGGCTGTGATAGTTGAATACCCCATGTTTGAAATAGGTCTGATCTTCCTAATATTGTTTGCGCGATCCCAGGGGTTTTCCAACTGGTCAGTGTTTGTTCATTTGTTAAGACCTTGGACCCTGTTAGAAATTGAACTTGTTCAAGATCTGTTGTTTTAATATCTCTTAATTCCTTGATTTCAGCCATTAGTTGCGTGATTTCGTTATTCGTTATGCAGAAGCTTAACTTGCCCTGAATCAAACTGCACTGAATTTCAAATGTCACTCTTTGATTATCACGCCGAGAATTATCAGCCATATCTTGGACTCCCATTTCTAACTCTGTTTGTGATGAGGAAACAGACTTTAGTTGTTCCCCTGCTTCGATGCGATGCTCCGTATGTAATTGACTGATGATACTGTCTGGTAACTCATTTATGCCAACTATGTAATTTGCAACTTGCGGAATTTGAGGTTTTAGTTCTGTTGTTATGCCTGTTGATTGTGTATGCCCCTCCATGCTGTTATTTTCCAGGGGGAGAATTATATCTTGAGGAGGCATACAATTCCGGGTAACTTTTGGCTGCATGATCTCTTTAGAATAAGGATCGCTATTTTATTCCGCTTTTTGTGGTTTTATTGGGCTTATTATCAGAGCCAGTGGTAGGAGAATGATTCACTCTTGGCAGCACGTCTTGCTGATTTTTTGCCATATTTAAGGAGCTTGTCACGCTTCCTGATAGTTGGGATCCCTTGGGTTCCTTTTTAATCAAAGATTTTTCATTAACGGGGTTGGCATCTTTTTCGGTTACATCTGAACAGATTTCCATTATACAATCTTCTTTTATTATTCTTGCATTTGGATTTGAAAAAATGGGGAAATATTCTAATGCCTGACTGTGGGTCTACTTCGCATTTCTTGTTCCTAGCTTTCCGTTCTTTTTTTCTTTGTCGCTTTGTTAGTACTTGCTTTATTGTTTCTGAGTTAATTGCCTCGGACGTGACTGTTTCATTGGAATCATCTCCAATTATAACGTTACCAGGCCTGAGGATTTCTTCTTTATTAAGTTGCTCTAATGAAGACTTATTATCGGATGGTAGTTGATGCTCAATTTTGCGAGTGCCCAATCGGTCAGACTCTGTGTCAAGGTTAATAAAGCGTTTGTTTAGAGTGAGTATCTGTTCTAGTACAATTGGTAATGAACTTCATTTATCGAGAACTGGTCCACAAGTGCAGGCAGATTGGAGTTGGAGAGAATTAGCTTGTGCTCTATTGATTAGATTATTCAAATTATCTAATTTTGTATTTATCCCAGATATGTAAGATGCAATAACATTCATCAGATCGATCTGAATGTCCAATTTATCAGATTGCAATATTAAGGTTGTTGTATATGTTTGTAGTGCTTGTAATAGGGGAGCAACAAAATACGGAGGTCCTACATCCTTATGGAAATGTGTCTTGGCCTCATTACTTAATGATTTATTTTGCCTCGCGTTTGCTGATGGTAAAAAGGTTTCGCAGAGGCCGATTGGCCTGTGTTGATTCTCTATTTAGCGCGAGCAAGCTGATTGTTGGTCCTCATCATTCCTACCCTTTTCAACTGCTGCAACTGCCTCCACATGGACTGAATTTGTATCAGCCAATGGATTGTTCTCTTTGATTTTATCTGTTGAATGGCTTGGGTTAGGCCAGAGTTGAGAGAGCTCATCACAGCTAGAATGCAAAGATTGTATATGATTTTGTTGAAGTTTTCGGATTGTTTCTGGACTTGGACTTCAATTTGTTGAGTTTATCGGAAGCGGTTGTTGAGTAGATTTCGTGTTTGAGTCATCAAAATCAGAGTATACTATTGCTGATGTAATTAAACTGCTTTTTTTCGCAAATAGATTTTTTTTATAGTCTAAGTTATCCAATTGATCTGATCCTTTAGGGGAGTCACAATTTTCACTGGGTTGGGACTTTCGTTTCCCTGAAATAGATGTATGAGTGGCATCATTCAGCCACTGATCATTTGCTACCAGGTTTTTTACGAAGGCTATGGGAGTCGATAATCCCACAGCATCCCCTGTTGAGGAAAACAGTACAGACCCTGGATCCTTCAAAAATTTAAATCGCGAGCTCTGTAGAGTGATTTTGTTTGACACAGACTCTTCAAATAGCGAAGCAATTGGAGAAATTAATGGATTTTTCAAGATATTGTTTGCCTTGTTTGCAATTGTTTTGTCGATTCTTCTCCGTTTGGCTGATCCCCTTGGGACGATTGACTTTTCTCCCGGTTTTACTTTGCCAGACCTCATAATGGATCCGGGTTCAGCTTGGCTCGACTTATGCACCAGATAACCAAACAATTATTTTGCGTGCTGCACACTACCCTCTATGCAGCTGTGTCAATCTCGGATCACCTGCTGGGTGGGGAGGCTCTTACTGCAACTCTTATTCCTGGAGGTCATTATACGTTAAATAGAATTCGATAGGCAAGCCATCGCTACCCGGTGTTTTGTTGTGTGCCAATTGCTTAATGGCGCAACGAATTTCAGCCAACGTAATATCCTGACCAAGGACCTCTGCTTCCTCCTCTCCAATTGCAGGCAGTTCCAGGCCCTCCAAAAACGCCTGAATATCTACATCATTAGTCTATAATTGGCTGGTGTAAAGACTCGCATAAAAAGATCTAAATCGGTCATTAATGTGATGTTGCGTGTATTCCAAGCGTCCCGAGGATGAGGTCAACGCCAAGATTGGTACGCATCTAGGAGCGAGATCAGCCAGCCAAGCCATTAATGTGCCCACCTTGTCCCGTTCCGCATGCGCACGGGCCAAGTAAGCTCTATGATTGAAGCACCGTAAGCGCTTTACCACCACCGCTACCGCCTCCTTTTGGGATTGAACTACGTCGCGCGTCCCAGAGCCATCAGAATGAGCTCTCTCTGCTTCTCGTAGGGCCAGTTCGCCCGCCTCAACTTCCTGCAGTAGCAGCTTCCTTACTCCCACCCACTTGGCAATACAGATCCCTCGGATCACCACTTTGAAGGCATCCCATTCCAGGGCCGTCGTCGTGGCGGAGCCCCCA
The DNA here is from genome assembly GCF_964263255.1 of Lissotriton vulgaris. NCBI lineage: Eukaryota > Metazoa > Chordata > Amphibia > Caudata > Salamandridae > Lissotriton > Lissotriton vulgaris. Next base: position 1,344,935,452 of record NC_141693.1, on the reverse strand, counting down.
TTCTCCGCAAAGTAGTGCTCCACTCCATCCCCCAACTCCGCGCGAAAGGCCTGATCCTCCAACATCTCCGGACGCAATCTCCAGGTCGGGACCCTAGGACGCTCCGCCACCCAACAGAAACTCACCAACAACGGATTATGATCCAATATGGTGCGCGATAAATACTCGCTGCCAACCGCCAGTGATACCAGGCCGGGACTACACAAAACGGCGTCCAACCGCACATGCAGGTTATGCAAGGCCGAGAAATACGAGTAATTTCTATCGACTGGGTGCTGCACTCGCCAAATATCGATGAATCCCCAGTTATCTTGCCATTAAGCCCGAACCTTGGCTAGCCTATTAATCAGAGCTGTGGGTAGTGGAGGATGGGATCTGTCCATGGTTACATCGACAACGGAGTTAAAGTCTCCCCCCATCAACACTGGTGTCGTAAAATAATCTGCGAGGGCAGACAATAAAGTCTCCAGGAAGGACGCCTGTTCTACAATAGGAGCATAGACACTACAGAGGGTCACCTCCCGCCCATAAAGACGGCCTCTAACCGCAACATAGCGGCCAGCTGGATCTATCAAGTGATCAATCATCTGAAAGGGGACCCAGGCCCTAACCCAAATCAAAACCCCCCGCGCAAAGGCTGAGTAAGTGGTGTAATAAAGCTGACCCCGCCATCTACGCTGCAGCGCTAGCCCCCCTGTCTTGGTCAAATGAGTCTCCTGTAGGAAAGCCACCTGCACGCCCCTACGCACCAAATAGAAGTGAACTTTGTATCTACGCTGCATGGAGTGCAATCCCCGAACATTCCAGGTCACGCATTTCACATCAGGTAACGGACCCATAACATTGATGCAAAAACCACACAAAATAGTCCTCCCCCCTGGCTGCCAGGTAGTAGGCCCACTATACAAATGCACAACACTCAATAGCTCCACATTCTCGAATATTCGCGCCAGCAGGCAATGTCCCCCAAACAAACCAATCCCGTCCCCAACCATTCCCGCCCCACCCACTACATCACCCTCCCCCCCAAGAACAGGCACCAACGTAGTGAATCCCAGCCAAACTAACCCAACTACGTGCCTCGGCTAAGCTGAGGCAAACTAACTAGTACCATCTGGTGGGGGTAGGATAGAGCTTAGGAAACAACCTACAATAAATCGCACCCATTGTCCACCCTAGGTCCCCCTAGAAGCGTGTTCCCCTGGGACCCCCTGCCTTCACCGCTGGCTCCCCTACATTATGCAAAAACAGTTCAAAGTCCCATGCCTACGCACAGCCAGCGTCCCAGAGAAACACCCTAACGGTGATAATCATTGCAATACGTCAAATCACAGCAGAAAACCCAGCCCCAAATAACACTCAAAGTCTACTCATCCTGCAGTCCATCCGCCTTGCCGGGCGTAACTAGCGGCAAATGTACACTGTCTGAGGCAGAGGACTCTGTCTGAGGCAGAGGACTCTGCCTCCGATTGGGCCTTGTCGCTCCCGAGGTCGGAGCCCGCAGCCGAGGTCCCCAGCTAGTCTACAGAGATTGCTGTCACCGCATCCAGCGCTCACCTACGTTCCACTGCCGTCTGCACTACCGACGGCTTCCGTAGACCCCGCTGTCGGTGCCGTATTCTTTGCGATCTGCGAGGTTGGGAATCTCTAGCTAGCTCCTGCGCCTCCACCTCCCGACCATCTTTGCCAGCCCTGTAAGTCTCCAGCCAGGCCCATGCTTCCTCCGGAGTATCATGGAAACAGGTTTTCCCATCCAGTGCGATGCGCAACTTGGCCGGGAAAAACAATGAGTACTGAATGCCCTCTGCTCGCAATTCTTTCTTCACAGCCTTAAAGGACATGCAGCGCCTCTGGGTGTTGAGCGAGTATTCCGGGAAAAGAGTAACACTGCTATTGTCGACCTGGGAAGGGCCATCCCTGCGGGCCCTCTAAAGGAGCAAGTCATGGTCCCTAAAGTGTAGCAGCCGCGCCACCACAGGCCGCGGAGGGCGTCCCTGCAGCGGAGGCCTAGCACCCGTTCCAGGGTGTAGAAGGCCGACAGTCCCTCAGGGGCCACCACCGTTTTGAGCCAATTTTCCAAGTAGCTCACCATGTCCGGCCCTTCTATCTTTTCCGGCAGTCCCACCACTCGGATGTTGTTCCGCCTATTTCTCCCTTCTGCGTCTTCCGCTCGTCGCTCCAGCACCGCTAAGCAATCCAGGGCGTTCGCCATCGTCGCGGTCAGCGCAGGGTCAATCTCTTGGATCTTGGTCTCCACCTGTTTCACCCGATTAGACAGCTTTGAGTGATCAGCCCGTAGTAGGCCCAGCCCCGTCGCCACCTGCGCAATGTCCTGCGGGAGGGCGGTGCGAGAGTCCGCAATGGCTGCCACAATTTTATCCAGTTGGATTTGGAGCCCCGGAGCATGCGGCATGTCCTGCACAACCCCTTCCTCCCAAGGTGGGGATTCGGTATCAGAGAGTGGCGGGTCTCCCTCCTTCCTCCCCCGAGGCTTGCCCATGGTCGCTATCGTCTGAACCCTCCAATTCCGCTGCGTAGGGTCCCGTGATGCACCCCGTGGTATCCCAAGGGCCCTCCTGCACTTCGCTCAAATCGTCAAGGCCCTCCTCTCGTCATGGTGCCAGTGGGCATAATGTCTCGGGCCGCTATAGTCATGTAAGTAATCGAGGGAGCCCTAGTATTACGCCTAGATCCTCCCCGGTTCCTCGACCTGACGTTCAGATGTTCCCCCCTGCCCTATTCACCTGCTGGTGCGGAAGATATCGAGTGCATCCAATGACGTCCTCAGGCAGCCCCCAGTTTATAGGAGTGTGGGCTCCCAAGTGAGGCAATGCTCCATCCAAATCTTGTCCCTATAGAGAACCTGGGGCAGGAGAGTATTTATCCATTAGCCTCTGCAGTTAAAACCGATTCCGACATGAATATGCGCAGCGGTATGGAGCCAGTTCAGCCCTCAGCGCTCTGAGCCGCTATTATCCAGGAGGGGGGGGCTCACCACCGTCACAATGCCCCTGATGCTCGTCTGTTCCAGTGCCTGTGAGCTCCTGCGCATAGATTTGCCATTGCAGGATCTGGTCTTGGGCCTACACGCCCAACAGGAGCCAGCCCCCCACTGCCCGCAAGCAACCTCTGCCCAGCCCCGGTTCGCAGGCGGTCCGCGACCCCAGCGCACGCCACAACCCACTCACCAGTGCCTGGTCAGGGTTTGCCCGTCTGGTGTCCCTTCAGCCTATGCGGCCGTTCCTCAATGGTACAGCGCAGCTCCAGTCGGCCTCGGGTCCCCCGTTCTCTCCGGCTCAGCCACCGTCCGTCCCTGCCACCCGTCCCGGTCTCGGGCGATCACTTCAGCCCCAGTCGGGCCCGTCCGCACTCCTCCAGGCGGCTGCACCAGGGTCTGTTTTCAAGGGGCTGCCCCCGCTATTCCTGAAGTCTGGGCAGATCCAGCGGCCCTCCTCGCAGCTATCAGGGCGTCGGCATCCCCCTCGGCGACCACCAGTTCTTTGGTCCCCAGGACGGCCGTCATTTTGCAGGCACCACCCGCGATCTTCTCGGGCCGATAAATCGCCCGTACCCCCACGAGTCCTGCGTCGGTCAGGGCCGGGTCCACTGCAGCATTGGACCCCCCCTCCCACGGCTTGCTGCACAGGCAGGAGGTCCGAGATAAGCGCAGCTCAGCCCCGGCTGGCCCCGGGTCTCCCGTCCTCTCCGGCTCAGCCGCCGTCCGTCCCTGCCACCAGTCCTGCGTTCAGGCAATCTCTCCAGCCCCAGTCCGGACCTGTCCGAACTCCTCCAAGCGGCCGCACCGGGGTCTGCATTCCAGGGGAGCCCTCGCTATCCCCAAAGGCTGGTCACCGTCAGCGGTCCTCCCCTCGTCCAGCAGGCATCTGAGTCGCCCTCTCGGCGATCGCCGGTTCTTTGTTCTTCGGAGCGGCCGCAATTTTGCGGGCGCCAACCGCGATCTCCCCGGGCCGGGAATCCGCCCGGACCACCGCAATGCCTGGGCGGGCAGTGCCGGGTCCACTGCAGCGTACGACCCTCCTTTTCCCTCGCCTTGCTGCGCAGGGAGGGGGTCCAAGAGTGCGCTTAAACAGGATAAATGCGGGTTCCTGTGGCGGAGCTCAGCGTTCACACCGCCGTCCGCATTGGCTCCAAGCCACGCCCCCTAGCATTCAGCTGCAATGCCGTTTTCGACCATTTTTTTTTATGGGGGTGAGCTCCAGAGGTGGTACCATCCACTCTTTATCCTCCTCACTCACATCATAAGACTCAACCCAGTCGAGTGGCTCAAATGTAACATTAAAGTCACTACTGACTATTAGGGGATGGCCGTCATGCCTAGCTTCCAATAGGTTGTCCAGGGCATGCAGAGTTGGGGAGTCAAGTTTCCCCCTTATGCCCGTGACGTTCCATGACACTATTTCCAATGCCCTTCCGTTAGTTGTTGGGGAGTGAACCTGGAGAGATAGTGGGGTAAATAAATGAATCAACTTTATTGGGGGTAGCTAAGTGTATCTGAACTACTGGCCTGCAAATGATCACTCGACACTGGCACTGTAGCAATATCTGAGGCTGACTGTAGGTTTGAAGACGTGCTCTCAAACTCTTGAGTGGAGCCTTTTTGGTAAGTATGTGCTTTAGGGGAGTGCGCTCATAATCTATACTAGGGATGCGCATAGGATCCTTAGCAGAAGATAAAAGAGGTCAATCATTCTGAGATAATGTTGAAGTAGGTGAATCCCCAGGGGGCTGTGGAGCAGCTTTAACTCTTTCAATTGTAGAAGGAATGTTTAGTTTCAGTCTAATGTTTGTAGAAGGTGGTTGATAAGATCTAGCGTCCAGGGCAATTAGATTATGTACCAGATGATCACTAACTAAAATAAGCTCAATATCATTGGTTCGGTTATGTTTAAGGACACATCTTTTTGCCTGAGCAATGTCATCCCTTATTATAGATCTACAGCCCCTGGTATGCCTCAACCAATGTATAGCTTTATTTTTAAGCGTTTCTCCGTTCTCATATTTGGAGCTGTTGTTTTCCACCTTAAGAATATTGGTCAAATAAATAGTTGTGGGCAGGGAAGCGATGTGCATGGGGTAAGATGATTGGGGGAGTTAGGGAGGGTAGAGATGTCCTACTGCAATTTCTTTTCAATTTCTGGGGCGTTGCTTTGACAGCGTCCCTTGCCCAGCTAGGTCCAGTAGTGCACCCCTATATTTCTCACCTTGATCCTCCTGAATCCTGTGATGGGCAGACAATGGGATATCCAGTGCCCTATTGTTGCAATCAAATGGGCCAAGCTGGAGGGCAGTGTTCCTATTCGAAGCATTGAGGCTGATTTGCTTAGGAGGGGACAATACAGGCCCGTCCTCAAGTTAGCATAGTTAAGTGAGGTGGACACAAATGAGGTGGCTGAGTTCTAGTACATTCTTCTAATTTGAGAGATTTTGACACTAGAGTAGTCAGAGTCTCAATAGAACCTTTTAGGGCAGCTATTTTGCTCTGAAGGTCCAAGTTAAAGGGTGTAAATTCATTGGCAGCCTCCGTTTTTCACTGAGGGGAGTGCGTAATTAGCCCAAAGTCGGGTGTACTTGTATACTCCAGGTCACTATGTGTATCGTTTGTGGCCAGATTATCTGCAAGAAGGGCAAAAAGATTACTCAAGGGAAGGTCGGCTAGTGTAGTAATCTCAGAAGGACACACTTCACTTGAGGGACACAAAAGGTTAGAAGAATGATCTATTGAGGCTTCTGGAGCTGGTGTTGGAATTAGTGTTGGCTGAGTTTTGTTAGCCACTTTCTTAAATAAAGTTGGAATATTCCCATACCCAGTGCTATTGGACCCAACTGAGGTGTGTGAGTGGAAAGGCTTAAGGGTGGTTTCAAGGTTGAGGGTGTCTGTAGCTAGAGACGGTGACATAAGCAACCCTACGCAATCAGCGACGATGGTCTTGATACGGGATAGCACTTTCACCCCGAGCACCCCTTAATTCCCAATTTCATGCCATGAAGCCTGGGACCATTTCTTGGATCTCTTCTTTGTTGCACCTCCCACCCCAGCCTCTATCCTCTTCCTTTTCCCCAGGCCAAGCAGACAATAGAAAAGACAATAAGTCAGCAAATCAAATTTGCAGAGGATAATACAAAGTAACGGGCGAAGCAAAGATGGGGCAATTGGTAGATGATGATCAAGGTGTCAAACAGTACATTAAAGATTAACAGCCCAGGTCCTTGAGCTGAAGATGTGAAGGGGGTGGCCCAGCCCAGCCTCTTCCGGGCGATTACGGGCAAGGACAGAAACGCCTTTGGCCTGGGCTTTGCCCAGATCTTTCCCGCGCTGCAGGACCCCTTAAGAGTTTTTCATGTGCCTCCTGGCCTGGTGAATGGCGCGGTTGTGACGTGGGGCGCAATGCTGATGGGACTTGCAGTTCTTTGCCCCGCCGTCTGTAGCAGCGGCAGTGGCTGCAGTGAAGAGGCGTCCTGCGCTGCGGGAGCCCTCAAGAGTTTTTTTATTAACATTTCTTTTAGCGTTACATTGACAGTATATTTCACATGGTGTACAGACATAGATAGAATATTGTACATAATTTAATCCTATTGTTTTACATACTAGAAACTCATCAGCCCAAACCCGTGTGCCCAGGAGATCCGTCAAAGTGCGGTCAATAAACATCATATTGTACAGTGTGTTCATTCACTAATATCCGACTCAGACTCATCCCATTTGGGGGCTCACATATATTACCCCTGTAAGTGTTCCAGCTCCCCCAAACCTTTGTCCATTTTTTGGGGCACTCTCGGTGAACATACACAGACTTTTCCGCCATCATCGCCATGTCCATATCTTTGCACCATTGATTAAGGGTAGAGCTAAGTCTGGATCCCCAACGTTGTGCAATGTTTCATTTTGCCACTGTCATACCCAGAATAACCCAGTCCTGAGCAACAGTGTTTAATTCGTAGGTTCCCAGAAGTTGAGGAGACAGCATCTCGGGTCTGGAAGAATCGTGACACTCGTGACCTGGGAGAGCGTACGCATCACCGCCTTCCAGTAGTGTGCTGTCTCAGGGCATAACCACTTTGGGTCCGATTCACAGAACTAACTTTAGACAAAATCCTAAACTTACTACCATTTTGGTATTCACCGAAGGCACTTACTCATTTCTTTTATTCACAGAATTTAGGAGTCCTAACTTTAGGACTCCTGAATCCCTTCTGTGAATACCGAAAGTCTTAAAATTAGGTTTTTTTCTCAGTTTAGGAGTAGTAAAGTTAGGACTCCTAACTTTAGGACTCCTAAATGCATTCTGTGAATACCGAAAGTCTTAAAGTTAGGATTTGTCTCAGTTTAGGAGTAGTAAAGTTAGGAGTCCTACGGCAGTGAATAGGCAAATCATTGTCTTTATTACAATTTACTGGCTTTTTGCAAATTTGTTTGAGATTTGTCTTGTGTTGTGTTTTTACTTTAATACTGTTTTGTGTGCTGTATAAATACTTTACATGTTGCCTCCAAGTTAAGCCCGACTGCATTGGTGGCAAGCTACAGCGGTTTAAAGGTTAAGTTATTGACTTTTGTGGTTCACCCCGACAAGGATTGTTGTTGTTGCCTGAGTGGGGTTTCCTTCTATCGCAGCCAATAACCTAATTTCTTACAATTTCAGATTTTAAAATTTGCCATTGTGTTGCATAGTTTTCTTATAGGAAGTTTGTCGACCACCATCTGCCAAATTATGTTATCCTAAAATATGGAGAAGGGTTTGCAGTGGTCAGTGCAAGGATGACCCATTTGAAGTTCCATGAAACGCTATAACCCTGAATTTTTTGCATGTGGCCTGGTTCGACTTTGCATTATGGTTTTAGAGTTCAACTTTCCGATAATACTTCATTAAGGAAATCATCTAGGGAGCTTTCCATGTTTGGTGTGATGTTTAATAATTGTATGCTTTATTGCTTTGAATTAAATTTCAGGCAAGATGTCATCTGACAAAGGGTCTTTTTGCCTGATCAAACCGCTCGTTTCCCTCCTCTCAGAACTGAGGTAAAATAGCTGCCTGAGGACTGATTTCTTTGTCCTGTAGTAAACCCTACTCTTGAAGATTTTTCGGTCGAGCCTTGAAGACCTGTTGTATCCTCTGCTACTGGCTCTGGCTCACCTACCAATTGCCTTTGGCTGTTATCTGGGTCATTTACAAATGCTGGCTTGTTCTTGGAGCATTCGTTTAAATGTCCCTCCTTTGTGGGCTTAGCTTCATCGTAAGCAATTTCACTCAGAAAACACTTTGGCTGGCCATTACGATGTACAACGTGTGATGGCCCCTCCACCTTGCTTTCTAACTTGTTTTCCTTTTCCTGCATCTGCTCGTGTTCTCGCAGGCATCCAACTTCAAAGCTCACAGGACTGCATAACCCCCCCCCCCCCACACACACACACACAAATACACACACAATGAGGAATGCTGATTCGATTGAAAGTTGTAAATTGAAATAATGGTGGAGCCAGGTCACAAGCTATTTATTTATTTATTTAATGCAGTTTTATATAGTGAGAACTTTACTCAAAGGTGTCCGAGTGCTTTACAAAAGAACTAAACATGCTAACAAGTTACATATATACAGTTACAGGTACACAAGATAGGCTGATCACGCTAACAAGTTACATATATGCAGTTACGACGCTAACAGGTTGCATATTTATATGTAATGATGAAATATCAAAGATGTCAGCGTTGGGGAGGAGGAGCTACGTCAGCAAACAAGATGGCTGCTTAGGCTCCCGGCTCCGCCGACCTCCGTAACCCGCCGCGATATCCTTTACATTATCCTGACTTTACGCCTGGTCTCTGTGTGCATAAACTGTTCCGCACTCCGATGGTGAAATCCGGAAACTTTTATCGGCTTGTTGGAAGAAGTTCTGACGTGTTGAAGTTTGCGGCCTGCTCCAGCGGGGCCTCGAGTACTTTCACAGCCGGGCTGCAGTGCAACAACATCGGCCAGAAGAACCAGGCTGGGTCCGGTCAACCAGAGTGGAGGCTTTGTTTAAGCCTGAATTTGGCGGCGATCGTTTCAATTGCTCATTATCGATGGAGGAGTGATTCTGCTTATTGCTGGCTGTGAGTGGGGGTTCCCATCCCGCGGACCCGGTATCCGGGCCGCCGGGGTTGGTGGTTCGGGGCCTCTGGCCTGCGGCCTTAACGGTGTGGACCGTGGCTGCGAACAAAGACCGGTCACCCTCCGCATCTGCACGTTTGCGATCCTGTTTGTCCCCCCCGTGGAAGCCGGATTCACACGGGGAGGTGATTGGGATTGATATCGGGCATGAGACCGTGGATCGAACGATAAATGAGCCATCGCTGAGGTCAGTACTGGCGGAAATTTGGGCGTTTCGATCACAGGTGGATATCTTATTGAGCACATTGGACTCGCGCCTATCTGAGATGCTCCTGGTAGACCCGGACCCGGCCTTACGGTTGAAACAGGAATCTGCAGCCATTCAAACCGTGGCCATTTTGACTCCGTGCGAGAGCCCCATGAGGAAACAAGCATTGGAACCATCGGATGGTGCCCTGGGAGACGGTGTTCCCGAGGATGTCATGGTATCACCGAACCTTCCGCCACTCCGACTCTGGAGACATCAAAAGGCGTTACCCTCCCGGAGACTTTTGTTTGTGAACAGTATCTCTTTGAGCTCCTCAATTATATCTGACACGGCATCAATCCGCCAACCCGGTATAATGAACAGTTCTGCTCAAGTGCAGAAGTAATGTCTCTCTTGCAACAAAAATATCAGTTATAGGAAGTAATCCACCAATCCTATCTATAATGGTATTATTCTTCAATCCAGTTCTTAATTGTCATTCAGCCAACACGTGTTTCGTCTGATGCTAATCTTTGCATCAACAGACTTCATCAGGGCTGAAACCCAAACAAATTTACAATATTATATACATCCACCAGTCCAAATGCTGGTTGTTACATTACCCATTAGAAATCACCGAAAGGGTATGTGATGCTTGTAAAGTCAAATAAAGAGGCTACCAAACTGCCAATAAGAATCAAAAAGTCACCCAAGTGAGAAATGAGTATATACCCTAATTGGTAAGGAAGTATTTATAAAGTTAGAATAATCCCAAACGTACCATATAAAACACTTTGTAAAGGTAAAGTATTACCTCAATACAATCTAGTCTTGACATAGTCAATAGGTCAAAGTATTCAAAATTTGTTGAGACAAGTAAGAAGAACCTGAAATAGAGGTATACTGTCCAAGTCAGTCTCACATTTAATAATGATAAGTTTTAAATATAAAGACATGGTGCATTATGCCAGTCATAATGTGCAGTACATCTTCTTAGTAATCAGATGTATTACTATATATAGACAGCTGAAAACGATAAATGTACATATATCTCCTCACCTCTCTTCTTACACGTTTATCCTCACCGAATAAAACGTCGAACAATTCAACAGCATGTATAGTAACTGGATACACGAGTACGTGTACCTAGAATAACAAACGAAAATATCATTTAGGGATGGTATAGCAGGTCGCGTTAGTTAAATACACGAGTACGTCTACCCAAAAGATGCATATGGGAGCGGTAAAACTAATAAAACTGCCCCTAGAATAACAGACGAAAATATCATTTAGGGATGGTATAGCAGGTCGCGTTAGCTAAATACACGAGTACGTGTACCAAAAGATGCATATGGGAGCGGTATAACTAATCAAAACTGCCCCCAGTCGTATCGGTATAAGCGCTCACCTGTCTACTCTCCGCAATGTTTCCTCGTGTAATTCCCGGCTTTCGCGTTTGCTTTGTCAATAGGCGCCATATTTAAATGGTTACTCTCGGACTTAAACCGTGAGCGCCATATTGTAATATATTAATCTCATTTAGTTGGTGACTATATCTCCATTCTTCCTGTATATATGCCGAAATGAATTTTTAGTGTGTAAATACGGTTCTTCGATAAACTGGATTTAAATTCGACCCAGTTACCGATATGCGTATTATGTCAACCAAACGCTTCTTAAAATTCTTAATGTTCTCCGTATTATTACGATTTATACAAAATGTATTTAATAAGTACTCATGTTTATTAATAACCATATTTCCACTGCTATCTTAAGTCCGACGTTGTATTGCGAAATAAAGTTAGTCCTATCTCTATTATTTAAGCAAACATACGGCGAGTTACTGTACTTGTCACAAATCTTTCTTTGTGTAATTCTTAAATTGTAATAACAACGATCTTGGTCTAACTCTCTAAATTGTGAGGGTAAAATTTATAATATCATCCCACAAAAGCATAAATAACAAACGGAACCGGCATAAATATTGCCACTAGCCCATTCGAACCGGTGATTTCAAAACTGATTGTTTTGCACTATGCACCTAGGCCACGGAGGTTAATCGAAGTAAACACATGGACTTGTATACCCTTATTACGGTTCCTGCACCCTTGTTTCAGTATTCTCCTACTATATGAGAAATAAAATAATGTAAAAGAGTACACCATTTATAAGAATTAACTTAGGAAAAGGGGGAAAGTAAAAGAGTCATAGATAAAGTAAAGCACTGATATCAATTGCATCAATATTGACTATATAACTTCACATAACAATTGCAATTTTATGATTTCACCATATTGTATAATCTATTCCATAAATGTGCTACATCAATTAGAACAAGTAGGAGCCGTATGTAGCTCCACATAACAATAACATGATCATCTATATACATTATGTATATTAACAGATACCAAGCTTCATATTCAATACACTAGCTGATTTACATCCAATGGTCAGAACAAGAATAAAACATGAGTTAGCATAATATTTCCATAACATTAACAAGGCGTGTATAATAATCTGACAGCAAGTTACAATCTACCTAGTACTCAGTTCATTCACCTAAGAAATACTGTAACTCAGAATCCAAATTAAGACCATCTTCAAACGCTATAAGTTTCATTATCCATCTAGCTTCACTGCGTCTCAATTTGAGTACTCTATTGCCACCACGCATATCCATTGTAACATGTTCAATCCCATGGTACATAAATTGATGTTTATCTCTTTCATGACAATTATGTACAATATGGGCAGCAATTGGGTATCTAGTATCCCCATTTTTTAATGCACGAAAGTGTTCAATCATTCTGTCTTTCAGTCTTCTCACAGTACTCCCTACATAAATCTTATTACATGTACATACAATAACGTAAACTACAAAAGTAGTGTCACAGGTAATAATTGACTTGATAGTATATTTGCCTGTATTGTTGTATTCAAAATACTGGATCTTTTTGCATGCCCATCTGCATGAGCTACATCTCCCACAGTAATAGAAACCTGTCCGTCTATCTGTTAGCCAGTTATCTCTAGATATTGGTCGTGGATAGCTTGGACTAACAATGTTCGCCAATGTAATTCCTTTTCTAAATGTTAACAATGGTCTCTCAGTTAGAAAGGAAGATATATCCTTGTCATGTTTCAGAAGGTGCCAATATTTGTCTATTATAGAATATAATTTATGGCTACCCATGCCAAAGTTTGTAATCAGTCTAATCTTTTGTGATTTCCACTCTTGACTGTTACTTTGTTTATGTTTCAATGTATCATTTCGTTTAATTCGCTTGGCTTTACATATAGCTTGAGTAACTGTTTTCTTGTTATAACCTCTGTTTGTAAATCTTTTAGCCATATCTAACAAGTTATATTCAAAATCTGAGTCCTGTGAGCAATTCCTACGGGCTCTGAGCATCTCCCCGTATGGAATTGCATTAATTTGGCTTTTCGGGTGACAACTACCAGCATGTAACAGTGCATTACAACTAGTTTCTTTGCGATACATCCGACTACAAAGTCTGTCCCCATCAACAAACAGCTCAATATCCAAAAAGGTGAGTTTACAGTCACTGTAACAAGTAGTAAAAGACACGTTAACTTCATTTGTATTCAAATAGTCGAAAAAACTGTGTAGTTCCGTAGAGGTGCCCCTCCAGATTAAAAGACAATCATCAATATATCGTCCCCAATAGTAAATATGATCAATCCATTGTGCGCCACTGGTGCCCCAGATCCACTCCACCTCAAACCATCCCATGAAGAGATTGGCAAAAGATGGAGCAAATCTGGAGCCCATTGCAGTACCAAGATTCTGTCTATACCACTTATTCTCAAATAGAAAGATGTTATTTTCTAAAACAGTCTTAGTCATTTCCATTATCATTTGTGTATGATCAAAATATTCTGCAGATCTTTTGTTCAGAAAGCTCTCCATTGCTCTCATCCCCAATGCGTGGTCAATATTCGAATATAATGAGACTACATCTAATGTAGCGAGGATCATATCTGATTCCCAAGTTACATCATTCATCAAATTGAGGACATGTTTGGTGTCCTCAATATGTGATGGACGTTTCTCCGTTATAAGGTCTTATAAACACATCAATAAATTGAGAGAGTCTCTCTGTTGGACTACCAATACCAGAAATAATCGGCCTCCCCGGTGGTTTCTCACGTTTCTTATGTATTTTAGGTAGACAGTACAAGCAGGGGGCCCTTGGAAACTCTACTCGTAAATAAACATAATCATCATATTCTAGTGTATCAACATCATACCATTGTTTAAGTCTCATATTAATCATCTCTGTAACTTGTGATAGGGGACTGGCTGACTCTTGTGAATAATATTTTTCATTGTTAAGTTGTGACAAAATTTCATCATTGTAGTCATTTCGGTTCATTATAACGATGTTGCCACCTTTATCTGCCTTGCGTATAACCAGTTCTGGATTGGATGACAGAGATTTTAAAGCCAACCTTTCTTGTCTACTCAGGTTACCAGGTGAGGGAAAAAAAGAACACCTTTTCTCTTTGGCAATTAAACGATCTATATCTAGGTTAACTGCTTTATAGAATGAATCTATCATATTCCCTGCCGATAATTGAGGTATCCATCTTGATTTGGTTTTAAGTCCACTACTGGTAGAGGAACTTTGTTTAATTTCTAAATCTTGCAATAAGGTACTCATAGTAATAGGATCTTCTTCATTCTCTGTAATCGAGAGAAGGAGTTTTGTGTCATAAACTTCCTGTATAGTAATGTCACTGGATAATGTAGTTATCGGTGAAACATGCCTCCGTTCAATGTCTTGATTTGAGAAATATTTCTTAAGTTTGAGTAACCTTGCAAATTTATATACATCAATCATAGCAGTATACCAATCAATACTCGTAGTCGGACAAAATCCCAAACCTTTTTTTAATAGTGAATTCATATTATCTGACAGTACATAAGGAGAAAGGTTGATAATCTCTATCTCATTCATTTCTGTACTGTTTATTTCCAGGACCGGGTCCTCATCCCTACTCTTCTTTTCTCTCCTCCTTTTTCCTCTTGTACCTCTCCTTGTCTTTGCCCGCTTGTGTCTCTTGTTCTCCCTATTGGTTCTCGATTCCCCATCCTGAACCGACGTACCTCTTGGAAAAAAGTATTATCTAGAATCTGACCTGTAGTTACTTCATCCTCATTTTCACTGGTAGACACACTGCTAGAAGAAGAAGGGACCTCTGAACTTGAAGGAGTAACAGTTTTTTTAGAGGCCCTCTCTTTATCTACTAGATAATCAAATCTGCGTACAAATGTAAAAATACGACCAGTTTTATAGTCGTGCTCATCCCGCTTGATTTTTCTAGCTTTTCTACGTTTAATGTCTGCCTGTAAATTAGTAAGTATCTCATCTAATATAGTGTAATTCTTAATTGTAGACTCTGGTAGATTTAACTCTTTGATCTCATCTTAACAAGTTTGGATCTCAGTAAGCAGTTTAGCAATTTTTCTTTCAGCATTTTCAATCAGAATCTGTATAAGATTATTAGAACTATTAGTCAATTCTTTCTCCCAACGGTCCAGAAGGTCAGGATCTAAATCCTCGTAAGTCGGAACTATCTGTGATCTTAAACCACGAGGTATACGTTTGAGGGCGAGGTATTGCTTTAATGTAGCTGCATCCCACCACTTATTCAACTCTAATCTCTTAAGCCTCTCAAATTTGACAAATTTAGCTCGTAATCCTTCATTTTTAACTTTATTAGTTGATGCTACTGCTGCACTAATAGAAGTACCTGAACTGAGATTATCCAGTATTAGGGGTGTCTTTCCTAGATTCACATGCATGAATCATTCCCCGTCGTCGAGACGGGAGCCTCCGGTACATAGAAAAGTAATGTCCTATAGACATACATAGAGAAAATAGGCCTAAGGGCCGCACCTTAGTAGCCTATCCTTGTCCTTATGTAAAAAGGACCAAACTCTTAGAGCCAGCCAATCAGCTATGACCTCCCTCTAGAACCTTCCTGGCAGGAGCCTCAGTCCCTCAGATTTTCTACTGCACGTTGTGCTAGGGAGTCTCCAGCCTGAGTTCTCCTCAGGATCTCTTCCAAAAAAAAAAGACAAGGATTACTTCAAACCACTTATCACTGCAGTAAGTGATTTATTTCTTCTGACTTCTGACATGTCTGAGTCCTAGAAGAAAGCCCTTTTCAGGGCTTGCTCTTCATGTGGGAAGAAAAGGCTACATGTGGAGGATAAGCATGCCTGTGCTTATATTGCCTTTATCCAGACCACGTCCCTAAAGACTGTAAAATATGTAGGTCTTTCCCCAACAAGACCTTGAGGGACAGAGAAGGTCGTCTGCTCATCTGGCTTGACAGGCTCAAGGAGAGGGAGAATGTGGAATCTTCAGAGGGGAGCATTTCAATGACCTCAGAAGCCTCCCTAAAGAGGCCAAGGGTGACTTCCCCTGGCCCCTCAGACACTCCTCCTATGAAGGCACAAAAGAAGTCTTCAGAGGCAAGATCAACAACATCTTCAGTGTCTGCCAAGGACCCCCAGACTTTTAAGAAGCCTACACAGTCGTCCAGCAGGCATGCGACGTCCTCCTCAACGCAAAAAAGAGTTACCACAGCGACAACGACTGTGTCGACGACGACAGCGTCGTCGGTTTAACCATCGACGGCGACAACTCCTTCATCGTCGTCAGCAGGTAAACCTATTCCATCTATAATCCTACTGAAACCGTCATCGACGTCGAAGACCTCGTTGACGACGAAGATTACACCGTCGACGACGGCGTCGGCGATGAAAAGCCCACCGTCGGCGATCATGTTGACGTCGAAGGCGTCGACGACGAAGACGAAGACGTCGACGACAAGGACGTCGACGAGGAATGAAACGTCGAAGAGCGCATCGTTGACGAGCGCATCGACGTCGAAGACATCGTCGACGATCAAAATATCGTCTACGGAGGTACCGTCGACGAACGCCTTACCGTCGACGAGGACACCGTCGACGGGCGATTCGTCGTCGACTTTGGCCATTTCTGAGCCATGGAAGAAATCCAAGCTGGTAGAAATGTCGTCTCTGACCCTGCCACCGTCGACGACACCAGCAACAACGGCAGGGGCTCCTGCAACAGGTTCTGCGACTGGCAAGATAGCCAAGCAGCAAATTACACCGGAAACAACAAGTAAAGTGCAAACTCTTTTGCCTTCAGAAATTTTCCAGAGTGAAGAATCTGAAGAAGAAGTACTCCTGGATCAAGCTACCTCCATTTCAGACCTTCATGTAAAATGTCAGAGCACGGACGAGGAACAGGAGGAAATGAGTTACCATGAACACTCTGTCCAAACTCATGTTCGCACGGAGGTCACCCCGATGGTATGCCTTCCCGCTTCTATTGTTAATGACCTTAAATACCTTATCCAGGACTACAAACAACGTTTCCCGGAAACACCGGCAACTGAGACAGGGGGCCAGACGCCTGCTATAAATACTCCAGCGGCAGCCCCAAAACAGACTCGGCCAGTTACTCAGGTCCGCCATGAGAAAGTCCTACCTCAGGTGATAGTGTCATCAGATGAGGAAGAAGATGAGGAACTGGAAGAGGAAGAAGTCCAGGAAATCCAGTCGGACCATGAAGAGGAGGAAGAGTATGTAGCGTCTTCCCCAGCTTCACCCCAACCACGCCAGGCAGATTCACCACCAGTGGATATTGGCGGTTTCCATAAAATAGTGGAAAGGGCGGCAAAGCGATTTCATATGGTGATGGAATCGACTGAGACTGAGTGCTTCTTACATGACTTCAAGGAGCAAACACAGAAAACAACGAAGTCTCTACCAATAATAGAATTTCTCTGGGACCAGGGAAAGAAACTGATGCTGACACCAGCCTCTGTACCTGCGGTTGTTCCGCGCCTGGATAAAAAATACAAGGCCCCACTTACAGCGGCAGCCTGCCTAAATGGGCACCCGAAACCGGATTCGGTTGTAACCCAGGCGGCCCAAAAGAACTCTCGCAACCCTTCCTCTCCTCTGTCGGCCCCTCCGGGCAAGGAAGGCAGGAAGTTGGACACAATCGGTAAACGGTTTACAACAACATCGGCCATGACCATCAAAGTGGCCAACTCCATAGCTCTGTTGGGGCGTTATAACCGCCAACTCTGGGAAGATATAGTCCCATATTTAACGGAACTGCCTGACACAGTTCAGGGGGAAGTCAAGGCACTGCTTACGGTGGGTCAAACCTCGGCAGCTGAAATCATTGATTGTGCCATAGATGCAGCCATGACTGGCTTTCGTCAACTAGCTGGGGCAGCAGTCCTGCGCCGTCAAGGATGGCTTAAGGCAACGTCGTTCAGACAAGAGGTGCAGACGAAAGTGCTGGACATGCCCTTCGACGGCCAGCACCTTTTTGGTGACAAGATTGACGAGGCGCTCCAAACGATAAAGAAAGACACTGATACTGCTAGAGCACTGGGTAATTTACAGGCACTGAACCAGTCCTTTCGAGGCAACAAATCTAGGGGACAGTCCTCCTACAGAGGATCCTATCAAAATAGGTCCACGTATTCCTACCAGAATAAATCTCAGTACCAACAGAAGCAGCAACAGGGTCGTCAGTCTTCTTACGGAAGGTCAAACTTCAGGGGCAAAAACCAAAAGAGGGGCACTGGCGGCCGCCAGTGACCAATTACTCCAGCCAGTCCAGCAACTATATCCCTCATTAAAGATTGGAGGAAAATTGACCCATTTCCTAAACAATTGGCATCTCATCACCACAGATCGGTGGGTACTTCAATTAATAAGATTCGGCCATTCCCTAGAATTCACCACCATCCCTCCTGCAACACCTCCCCGCAGACTGCCACACAAACATCTACGCCTGCTACTCCAGGAAATATCTGCGATGCTGAAGAAAGGAGCAATCGAACGAGTTCCATCGTCTCTAAGAGGGAAAGGATTCTATTCCCGCTTCTTTCTTATAAGCAAGAAGGAGAAAAAATGGAGGCCCATTCTAGACCTCAGGGCGCTCAACTCTTTCCTGAAAAGTCAGTCGTTCAGGATGGTGACGATCCAAGAAATACTAGGCATACTGGAAAAAGGAGATTTCATGACATCTTTGGATCTCCAAGATGCCTACTACCACATCCCAATCCTCAAGTGTCACAGAAAATTCCTGAGATTCGAAGTGGCAGGACAGCATTACCAATTCAAGGTCCTACCGTTTGGCCTCAAATCCGCTCCGCGGATTTTCACCAAGTGCCTTGCACCGGTGGCAGCTTTACTGCGTCAAATGGGTCACCAAGTCTTCCCCTACCTCGACGACTGGCTGGTAAAGGCACCTTCAGCTGCAGGCGTGACCGAATCCTCCAACGCCTGCACCTCTCTTTTTCAGCAGCTAGGATTAACCCTCAATCTCGAGAAA
This sequence comes from Lissotriton vulgaris, assembly GCF_964263255.1. Taxonomy (NCBI): domain Eukaryota; kingdom Metazoa; phylum Chordata; class Amphibia; order Caudata; family Salamandridae; genus Lissotriton; species Lissotriton vulgaris. Next base: position 1,344,916,681 of record NC_141693.1, on the reverse strand, counting down.
TCCTGCATGACCCCTACAAGAAACATCACCTTCCTCGGGGCAACCTTGAACACGGGAGTGCGCAAGGGCATTCCCTTCAAAGGAGAGGACAAACAAAATAATATCTCTGGCCACGGCTGTGGCATCAAGGAAGTCCCTAAAAGTTCGAACCTACAAATCACTCCTAGGAATGATGTCTTCTTGTATACTCCTCATCCCTCACTGCAGACTCAGGATGCGCCCATTGCAAGAAGCCCTCACGAACCAATGGACACAGAGTACAGGTTCCTTCGAGGACATTGTGAAGATAACACCACAAATATCCAAGAGTCTGGACTGGTGAAGGAGTCACAAGAATCTGTCTATAGGACTGCCATTCCTACTTCCAGCAACACCTCTGGTGATCACCACGGTTGCCTCCCTGGAAGGCTGGGGAGCTGTCCTCCAGGACCTTCGAATAAGCGGCAAATGGACAAATCAGGAGAAGCAACTCCATATAAATCTTCTGGAACTGAGGGCTGTGTATCTGGCACTACAAGCCTTTTTACCACGCATCCAGAACTCCCAGGTGCTCGTCAGAACGGACAACACCACGACGATGCACTATCTCAACAAACAGGGAGGAACGCGTTCGCTCACTCTATCACGCGAATCGCAAAAGGTCTGGAACTGGCTTGTACTCCATGGGATCACGCTAAGGGCGGACTATGTCCCGGGCAAGGACAACACCATTGCGGACGCCCTGAGCAGACAAAAATCCCTCTCCCACGAGTGGGAGCTCGACAAGAGTACACTGGATCACATATTCTCAGAATGGGGAGTCCCAGGAATCGACCTGTTTGCCACCAAGGGGAACACCAAATGCCCAAACTACGCAAGCTGGCGTCCCCAACCAGGGTCACTCGGAAATGCTTTTTCCATCGGTTGGTTCAGCGTATATGCGTACGCTTTTCCACCATTTCCGATGATTCCCAGGGTCCTCAGGAAGATGAAGGCGGAGCCTTGTACCCTGATCCTAATTGCCCCGTTCTGGCCGAGGCAGCACTGGTTCTCGGATCTTCATCGCCTCTCCATCAGGACACCGATTTGTCTGAAGCAGCACCGAACCTACTGACAATGTCCAACAGGCAGGTACAACACCCGAACCTGCAATCGCTCAGGTTATCGGCCTGGCTCCTGAGCACAGAGAGTTCTGTAGTTTGAACATCCCGCAGGAATGCAGGGACGTACTGGCAAAAGCAAGAGCGGACAGTACCAACAAAACATACTCTCTAAAATGGAAACGATTCTGCATATGGTGTTCAGAGCAAGGCCTGAGACCACTACATATCACACCCGAACAGATATTGCCATATCTGCTGCATTTGGCACAGTCAGGACTGGCGCATGCATCCATAAAGGTGCATCTGGCGGCCATCTAACGATTCACCAGGACTTTCAAAGGACCATCTCTTTGGTCCAATAGGCTCATCAAGCAGTTCCTAAAGGGACTATATAGATCCTTCCCGAGACCTAGAAGGGTCCCTCCGACATGGCACCTCAAGTTAGTCCTCAACCAACTCATGAAGCACCCTTTTGAGCCCATTCATCGAGCATCCATCAAGTACATCTCATGGAAGACGGCTCTGCTACTCGCTCTAACATCTGCCAGGAGATTAAGCGAGCTACAGGCTCTATCCATTCAGGAACCCTTCATGTAGTTCAAACAGGACAGGTTGGTACTGAGGACAAATCCTAAGTTCATACCGAAAGTGCCTTCAGTCTTTCACCTCAATGAACCGATGGTTCTACGTTCTTTCTTTGCAAACCCTACCACCGCAGCAGAAAGGACGCTACACTCCTTAGACCTCAAAAGGTGTCTAAAGTTTTACATAGACAAAACAAAAACTTTCAGGAAATCATCACAGCTATTTGTGGCCTACAGTAGGCCAAAGATGGGTATGCCTCTAACGAAACAGAGCATCTCAAGGTGGATCCCCTCAGCGATAGCATTCTGCCATGACAGGGCCGGACGGCCTTTGAGTGCTAATGTTAAAGCGCATTCCACCAGAGCGATGTCCACATCAGCAGCGCTGTTCGCTGGAGTGCCGATTTTGGACATATGCAGAGCGGCGACGTGGAAGTCACCGCACACCTTCTCCAGACAATACTGCCTGGATGCTGAACTTCTGAAGGATGCAGCAGTGGGTCAGGCGGTGCTTCGCCATCTATTCCAGTGAGGTGAGCCTTCCAACATCCCGCCATCCTGGTATGCACATTTCTTGTCTTTATGATATATTGATTTATGCTATTGTTTCAAAGTCGTATGGTAATATGTGTATTATCTAAAATGACTGTATAGCAGGATTACATCAGAAATGTGCATAATGTATTGCTGACTACTCTGATTCAGGCATGTGAATCTATGAAAGACACCCCTAATACTGGATAAGAAACGCGTTACTTACCTGTAACAGCAGTTATCCAGTATTGGTGTCTTTCATAGATTCACATGCAACCCTCCCGCCTCCCCTGGAAGGACTCACATCTCTCTCTAACTGTATTACGCCTACCTAGCTGGGTGCGTACGATAATCTGAGGGACTGAGGCTCCTGCCAGGAAGGTTCTAGAGGGAGGTCATAGCTGATTGGCTGGCTCTAAGAGTTTGGTCCTTTTTACATAAGGACAAGGATAGGCTACTAAGGTGAGGCCCTTAGGCCTATTTTCTCTATGTATGTCTATAGGACATTACTTTTCTATGTACCGGAGGCTTCCGTCTCGACGACAGGGAATGATTCAGGCATGTGAATCTATGAAAGACACCAATACTGGATAACTGCTGTTACAGGTAAGTAACGCGTTTCTTCTTGAACAAATCTTGTGTCTCTTGATCCCTATTCATGATGATACCAAACAAGCGGCTGCCCAGACCTGAAATAAGACAATCAAAATTGGCAACCAGGCCAGAGTTCACTTTTTATTTGAATCTTATTTGATACTGTCCTTTACCTATAGCTGCGCGCCTGACCTCTGGCCTGGTTGCCAATTTTGATTGACTTTTGTTTGTGACTTTCCTTTCACTTTGTAATCGTCTTCTCCTTTCTTGGTGACTCTACGACTCCTGTGCAGGATACATTGGGACTGTTCATCCAGGAGGGAGAGGTCTTCAGTGTCTAAAGTTCCCGTGGACCTACTGCCTGCGAGTCGCCATGGATTGATTTTTGATGACTCTTTTCTCCTTTATTACCTCTTTGTGTGCCTTTGGGTCTCGATGGGAGGGGTCCGTGTTCTTGTTCGAAAGGGCCAAGGTTAGGATTGACTAGGTCGGGAAGGGTTGGAGTGGCTTTCACAAGTGTTCGACCTGTAACTGCTTGCTCTAAGAGGCTGGGCGGTGTTTTCCGGTACCCTCTGCTTTCTTCTATAGTGTTGTCATAAGTGTTCTTTTATTGATAGGGGGTGATTGTATCTGGCGGGGGGTCTAAAGGGGCTGGGAGCCCGAATGTCTATGCCCTCCTCCATTCTTGTTCCTTCCTTTAGGGTTTTAGTTATTAGGGGCGACAGGCACGCTGCTAGTGGGGTTAGGCTGTAGCCATCTGCAGGGGTGCAGGGTGGGGGGCTGGACGGGGTTTTTTTATTTTGCCTTTTTTATTTTCTATGGCCTTTCTTTTCCTTCCCTTTCTTTCTTAAGGATCAGTATAGCTACGAATCATTCAGACTTTTATCGTATGCTTGTATCTAGTGCTCATGCTTTTCTGATATCCGATTTCCGGGTGGGCAGGCTCCGAGAATTGGCGCAACATGGAATGTATATTGTGTGTTCATTTGCATCAATCTGTATACTTTGGCGCCGATTCTCCATCACAGTGGTTATTATGTGTCTATCCTGTTTCTTACCCTGTCCCCCGCATTATCTGGTTTGATTGTATGGCACCTGATCCTCTCTCATATAATATAAAACGAAACCTTTGACTCATTCTGAAACTTAGTTGTGCATTCTTATGCCAGTTTTGTCCTGAATCGCCGCCGAACCTCTGGGTTGTCGGCTGATGAGCTGTGTAGTACTGTAATATCGGTTGTCTTAATCTATCTAGCGGCCAGCCCCCGCGGTTGTAGGCCCATGCTTGTATTTTCTTGAATGCTTCCTGCCACCGCCGCTAACCACGCCCCCTTTTTTCTTTCTGTACCCTCCCCGCTCCCGCCTCCCAGCTGCTCCGCCCTCCCTCGCACTTGGCCATATATGGCGACCGTGCGACGCAGGTGAGTGTGACCTAGTTTAGGACACCCCCGCGCCGCACGGCCACCAGCTGCTGCGTGTGCCTCCCACCTGCCTGCCTCGCTGCCCCGGCCGCCGCCGTGTGACCACGCCACCTGCCACCGAGCGGCGTGGTCTCCTACAGTGTAGCGCTGTGCTCGCCTGACCTGCAGGCTCCTGTACCCCGCTATCTTGCTGTGTGCCCCTCTGCATTTATTATTATTTAATGTGAATTTGTATTTGTTTTTTTGCCTGCTTGCCTGTTTCTCGCTCCCCCGTCTCCTCCCTACCCGCTCCCCGCTTCCCGCCACCGCCGCTAACCACGCCCCCTTTTTTCTATCTGTACCCTCCCCGCTCCCGCCTCCCAGCTGCTCCGCCCTCCCTCGCACTTGGCCATATATGGCGACCGTGCGACGCAGGTGAGTGTGACCTAGTTTAGGACACCCCCGCGCCACACGGCCACCAGCTGCTGCGTGTGCCTCCCGCCTGCCTGCCTCGCTGCCCCGGCCGCCGCCGTGTGACCACGCCCCCTGCCACCGAGCGGCGTGGTCTCCTACGGTGTAGCGCTGTGCTCGCCTGACCTGCAGGCTCCTGTACCCCGCTATCTTGCTGTGTGCCCCTCTGCATTTATTGTAATTTAATGTGAATTTGTATTTGTTTTTTGCCTGCTTGCCTGTTTCTCGCTCCTCCCGTCTCCTCCCTACCCGCTCCCCGCTTCCCGCCACCGCTGCTAACCACGCCCCCTTTTTTCTTTCTGTACCCTCCCCGCTCCCGCCTCCCAGCTGCTCCGCCCTCCCTCGCACTTGGCCATATATGGCGACCGTGCGACGCAGGTGAGTGTGACCTAGTTTAGGACACCCACCGCGCCGCACGGCCACCAGCTGCTGCGTGTGCCTCCCGCCTGCCTGCCTCGCTGCCCCGGCCGCCGCCGTGTGACCATGCCCCCTGCCACCGAGCGGCGTGGTCTCCTACGGTGTAGCGCTGTGCTCGCCTGACCTGCAGGCTCCTGTACCCCGCTATCTTGCTGTGTGCCCCTCTGCATTTATTGTAATTAAATGTGAATTTGTATTTGTTTTTTGCCTGCTTGCCTGTTTCTCGCTCCCCCGTCTCCTCCCTACCCGCTCCCCGCTTCCCGCCGCTAACCACGCCCCCTGTTTTCTTTCTGTACCCTCCCCGCTCCCGCCTCCCAGCTGCTCCGCCCTCCCTCGCACTTGGCCATATATGGCGACCGTGCGAACGCGCAGCAGTCACGCGCAGCGGGCGCGCCGATTGTGCACCGAAGGCGCGCCAAAGGTAAGCCCGTCTGCGCCCGTCCGCGCCTGGACCGCGATCAGCGCCAGGACCCCTGGCCCCCACCGACGGAAGACGACCCGACTGTCCTACAACGCCACCGAACTCATCGCACTTAACACCGGCGGGATCCCTGGATGCTACTGAGCCACCCTGAGGCGCACCCACGGACCCTTCAGCTGCCACGCCTGCAAGTTCACCTGCATCCGCACCTGCCCCACACCAGCACCCGCCAAGCCGAACACCAGCAGCAACCACCTCAAGTGCATCCTGCTCAACACCCGCTCCGTCCACAGGCACGCCATCGAACTCTGGAACCTCCTCGACACCACAGCTCCTGACGTCGCCTTCCTCACGGAAACCTGGATGAACGACTCCTCAGCACCCGACATCGCCATCGCCATCCCAGAGGGATACAAGATCACCCGAAGAGACCGCGTCAAACAGACTGGAGAAGGCATCACCATCATCCACAGGGACACCATCCACATCACGACCAACACCGACGACACCCTGAAAACCGCCGAACACCTACACTTCCAGATCCGCACCGACCCGAAGACCACCCTCAGAGGCACCGTGATCTACCGACCCCCGGGACCACGCACACAATTCAGCGAGGACATCGCCGACTTCGTCAGCCTGCATGCCCTCCCCTCTGCTGACTACATCCTCCTGGGGGACCTCAACTTCCACCTGGAGAACAATAAAGACCGCAACACCATCACCCTGCTCGACAACCTCGCCAACCTCGGACTCAAGCAGCTGGTGTCCACCCCCACCCACCTCGCCGGACACACCCTCGACGCCGTCTTCTCATCCAGCAAAGACATCGCCTTCAGCCACGCCACTGGACTCCAGTGGACGGACCACAGCTGCGTCCACTTCACCTTCAGTAGAACGACGATCCACCACCACCAGCAACAGGTTGCTCGAAGAAGCTGGAACAAGATCACAGCCGACCAACTCGCCGCTTCCCCACCCAGCAGACCCGGCAGCAAGAAGGCCCCATGGTTCACCGACGAACTCAAGAGCTCCAAGAAGAACTGCCGAGCCCTCGAGAAAGCCTGGAGAAGGGAACCAACACCGGACAACATGACCGCCCTCAAGCTTGCCACCCGGAAGCACCACCAACTGATCCGCGCCACTAAGAAAACTGCATTCAAGGACCGGCTGGACAACAACGCACACAATTGCAAGGAACTCTTCAACATCTTCAAAGAGCTCTCCAACCCCAACGCCGGAAACAACGACATCACCCCATCGCAAGACCTCTGCAATTCCCTCGCCTCCTACTTCCACAACAAGATCGCGGACATACATAACAGCTTCAGCACCCAACCGATGCACGCCACAACCGAACCACCGCCCCCCACCACCACCCTCCACGCCTGGACTCCAATCAGCACCGAAGACACCATCCGCATGATGAACTCCATCCACTCCGGATCTCCGACCGACCCCTGCCCTCACCACGTCTTCAACAAGGCCGACGCGGTCATCGCACCCCACCTAAGGGACATCATCAACACCTCCTTCGACACCGCCACCTTCCCGGAAAGCTGGAAGCACGCCGAACTCAGCGCCCTACTAAAGAAACCTACAGCGGACCCCACCGAACTCAAGAATTACCGCCCCATCTCGCTCCTCCCGTTCCCAGCCAAAGTCATCGAGAAGACCGTCAACAAGCAGCTGGCCGCCTTCCTCGAGATGAATGGATCCCTCGACCCCTCACAGTCTGGCTTCCGAGCCAACCACAGCACCGAGACCGCCCTCATCGCTGCCACCGATGACATCCGGGCCCTGATGGACAACGGAGAAACAGCGGCCCTCATCCTCCTAGACCTCTCCGCGGCATTCGACACTGTCTGCCACCGCACCCTAGTGCAGCGCCTCAGCAACGTCGGAATCCAGGAGAAGGCACTGGAATGGATCATCTCCTTCCTCGACGGAAGAACACAGAGAGTCCGTCTACCACCGTACAAGTCAGAGGCCACCGAAGTCATCTGCGGCGTCCCTCAAGGATCCTCGCTGAGCCCTACCCTCTTCAACGTCTACATGAGCCCCCTCGCGGCCATCGCATGCCAACACAACCTCAACATCATCTCCTACGCTGACGACACCCAGCTGATCCTCTCCCTGACCAACGACCCCGCCGCCGCCAGAGCCAACCTTCACGAAGGGATTAAAGACGTAGCCGAGTGGATGACGACCAGCCGCCTGAAACTGAACTCAGACAAGACGGAAGTCCTCATCCTGGGTTCCTCGCCCTCCGCCTGGGACGACTCCTGGTGGCCCCCCGCCCTGGGCAGCGCACCCAAACCGACAGACCACGCACGCAACCTGGGCTTCATCTTGGACTCCTCCCTCACCATGACCAGACAAGTCATGAGGGGTCTCCTTGTCATGCTTCAACATCCTGCGCATGCTACGGAAGATCTTCCGGTGGATCCCCACCGAGACCAGGAAGACCGTCACCCAGGCCCTCGTCACCAGCCGACTGGACTACGGCAACGCCCTCTACGCCGGAACCACCGCCAAGCTCCAGAAGAGACTCCAGCGGATCCAGAACGCCTCAGCCAGACTCGTCCTCGACATCCCACGACACAGTCACATCTCCGGACATCTGAGAGACCTGCATTGGCTCCCCGTCAACAAAAGAATCACCTTCCGCCTCCTCACCCACGCACACAAAGCCCTACACGACCAAGGCCCAAGCTACCTCAACAACCGCATCAACTTCTACGCTCCCAAACGACATCTCCGATCAGCCAGCCACGCCCTCGCCGCCGTCCCCCGCATCCGAAGAACAACAACAGGAGGAAGGTCCTTCTCCTACCTGGCCGCCAAGACCTGGAACTCCCTCCCTCCCGACCTGCGCCTGACCCAAGACCACCTCTCCTTCAGGAAGAAGCTCAAGACCTGGCTATTCGAGCAGTAGCATCTTCCCCCCCCCCCCCCCCCCCCCAGCGCCTTAAGACCCTCCGGGTAAGTAGTGCGCTATATAAATGTCTGTGATTGATTGATTGAATAAAGGTTTAAAAAAAATGTCAGCGTTAGGTTGAAGCAGGAGTAAAATACATATTTACAAAGTTGACCTCATATGAGTTGGAGATGGTCATAATGGTCAAGAAATGGGTTAAGTTTTAAGATCTATTTTGAAGGTCCGGAAAGAGGTGGTGGTTCGGAGTGAAGGACTGGGTTATTTAAGACCCAGCGGTGCCAGGGGACAACACCTGAAACCTTCGTGGGTAACCTGTTCCGGCGTACAAGTGACAGAGACACGGGACACTTCCTTCGGCGTCAAAGATTCGAAGTTTATTTACTGCAGGGAACACAGAAGTCACGAGAAATACACAACAAGTATGTTCGCGGGATCTGCTTCAATTTGCTACTGTGGATCGCTCCTTTTTATACAAATTTCTCCCATAAGTTTACATGGTACACAAAGGTTTACAACTTGGTTCCCATAATTATCCCCGAGAGGGGTCACTTTGATGTATTTGATGCACGGCTGAGACAATAGACCGGCACGGCAAGATGAACCTCGAGCGGGGCCATCTGCCTTGCAGTATCATCCCCCTCATCATAAAGACACTTTCAAAGGAAATGTGTCTTCCGCAAATGTCTTGGGAATCCCAGGGTCGCGAAGCGGACAACGTCCGTTCGCTGGCTACTTGAGGGCAAGAAACAAAATGGATGCCGTATCTAAGATGGAACCCGTGGGTACAGATGGATAAACCCACGAAACAGACGAACGGTTTAGGTTAGCACAGCGAAACTGCGTACACCCACTAAACTCGTCATTTGCGGTTCGTAGATACCAGACTCGACCATATTCGTGCGAGTCGAAAACACCACTTACAATCGTTACGGAACCTCAGACGCTCCTTTTGCCCTCATGTAGGCAAGCACTAGTCAGAATCATATTCGATATTCATCAGACCATCTAGATGTTGCTGTAACATCGCTCTGTCCAACCGAGCTCCTTTGGCAACAGGCAGTTGTCTTATACACGTCGTAGCACAGAGGCCACATAAGGCAGGACCACACTGCACACAAAGGCAACACGTGAACAGGAACGCCACAACAACTCCGATAATCATCAGAATCTTCCAACCCCAAGTCGACATCAGGCCCCAAAACCACCCAAGCAGCGTCCAATCCCCTACGTCCACGTGTATGGACTCAGAGATCTTATGCAACTTTGAGATGGCTTGATAGACGGTCGGAGCATTATCTGGAATGAAAATGCAGCAGCTCGAATGGATCACCTTACATACCCCACCTCGATCTGCTAAGATCACGTCTAAAACCATACGGTTTTGTAACGTCATAAGCCTATCCGCCTGAAGTTCTGTGGTGATATTACCAAGGGCACTGGCAGTAATATTAGCTGTCGATTCCACCACTCGAGTCAATTGTCTCAGGTTCCTACTATTAACCATAGGCCCCCAAAACGGGAGGAAACCCTTGAAAAAGTCTCCTGCCTCTTGACCGGCAGTGTCCTCTTCGCTAATTACGCCCCTCACAACTCTAGTCTTGTGATAGTCTGCATCTACAGTGAACGTCGGAGGCAACAGATTTGCGATAAAACATGAGCCCACAAAGTCGGAGGGCAACCATGCATACGCACGATCATGGCAGACAAAGTATGTACCCTTGGCAGCCAGAAACACAGGGGACGAGACCATCGGCAGAATGTAATTCTCGGAGCAAGCACTCTCTCCAAGACGAGCTTTCGATCTTCGGCCACGACCCATTAGACAGAAATTACCAATGTGGGGTACGACCCATATCGGAGGCGAGCTTCTAAGCTGTTTTTCACTCGTGAGCGCACTATACTCGACCTTACTCAGGACCCTATAGGCTTGTACCTCTTCCTCTGGGATGAGCGACGGCTCATAGATATCTCTATCCAAATCTTCTATCGCTATAGACAAAGGCTTATGATACGAGCCAGGGCCAGAGTAGGGAGAACGTGGCTCTCGACTGGGGTAAGAATCTAGTGCGCTCCGAAACATTGTTTGGAATGCTCGATCTGAACCCTGGGAACTATAAGGTAGGACCAGATATGAAATTCCCTTATCAGTGGTATGTGGCATTAGCCCACACACCCAACAATTAGTAGTATTAACCACTAACTGGTGCTGATGAAGGAGCTGGATAAAGGAATTATTTCGGAATTCTGCACGTCTAACCTGTTCGTGTTCGGGTAAGATATGGAAGGAATGAGGGGATGCAGTGGAGGTAAGCTTAGGGTCAGAAGTAGGAGTAGGTATGGTAGAAGGTAAGAAGTACGACATCATGTAATACACCCCACCCGCCAATAGTACAGAAACAGTCAAAAACAATACGAACACTTGAAACATAAAACATTTGGTACGAATAAGTTGTTGCAATTTGAATCTTTGCGCCTGAGCTTCTTCCAAGTCCATCAGCTTTGAAAACGCCATCCCCTATGACCGTCCGCAACGTTTCTTGACGCACTTCGTTCTGTGTAGCAGTAGTCAATCCCTAGGAGTTCCCAGGAACCGACAGTCTTTAACCTAGCGTCAAGACCTACTAACCAGAAGGAAGTACACGCGCGGCCCTACGGCCTTTATTCACAATGTATGTACAAAAAGTCTCTCAGCTGTGGAAGCAAAAACACATGCGGAACGAAACTCAATATATACAAAAATAATCACAATAATACGGGTGTTCAGACTGATCGTAGCAAACGGGATAATGCAATTGTCAAGGGACAAAACGAAATTTCTTTATTAGTCTATAGTGCTGGATCGCAAAAAGTATCGAGTTTTCCCAGGACGTGTCTGTTCATCAAACAAAGGATCCGATGAGGGAACAGAGTTCTGCTGATCAGCCGAATGTTCTGGTCTTGAGTCTTTTGGTGACAAATGTTCAACAATGTCTCTCTGCTGCACTGAGGACTCTCCGACAGGTTGTGCGTCGCTAAAAGGTACAAAAGCCGGCAATCCTTCGGTTTCAGCTGAAGCAATGCCCTTCCTCACCCACGAGTCTGCCGGTAAAGGTATAGGAACCTTCTTTGTATGAGTGGCATGCACCCAATTTTTTCGACCTTCCAAACGGACGGCAGTTCTCGTGGCAAGGAGGACCTGGAAGGGTCCAGTGAAGTCGGGTTCCAAATTCTTCTTGCGAGCAAAGTTGCGGGTAACCACCCAGTCTCCGGGTTGGAGCTGGTGGCCTGGACCCTCCGTCTGCGTCGGCAGTGCTTCGTAAACCTGTTGGTGAATTAACCTCAGTTTAGCAGTCAGATCATGAAGATAGTCAATCAACATTGGGTATTCAAGGCTAGAAAACACACCCGGTCTAGGGACCCCCCAAACATTCGCAGGACGACCGAACACTATTTCATAGGGACTAAGCCCTACTCGGGAGTGTACTGTCGCCCTTGTTGACAATAAAGCTAAGGGTAAAGCGTCAGGCCACGAAAGACCAGTCGTAGCCTGAATCTTCGCTAGCTTTAGTTTAAGGGTGCCATTATACCCTTCAGCCAAACCAGCTGACTGGGGATGATTGGCGCTATGGAATTTTTGATTAATTCCAAGGCCCTTACACACACTCTTCATCACACTCCCCACAAACTCACTTCCATTATCAGACCATACAATCCGAGGCATTCCATACCGAGGAAAGTATTCCTTCAACAGGGTTTTCGCAGTCGACAAGGCAGTGTTGTCTTTGAGAGGGTAGGCTTCAATCCATCGGGAGAACGCGCAAACCACAACTAAAACGTATTTCAGGTTATTGCATCGCTCCATATTGATGAAGTCTAATTGAATCACCTCAAAAGGGCATGATGGGGGAGCAAAATAGCCAGGAGGTGTTGGGGTTCCCTTACCAGGATTGTACAACATACATACCATACAATTCTTAACCAACCGTTCAGCACATTTCGTGATACCATCATTCTTCCACACAGGGGACAGCAACTTACAAATACCTTTCACGCTAATATATGCTAACCCATGTGCCATTGTCACAACAGCTAGCACATACGCATTTGGCAACATCCATCTCTTATGTTCCGACAAGTCAACCCAACAACCATTCGCATCCAACTTTCCCGCACTTCTTTCCACTTCGTCTTTTCAGTCTCGGTGGCCTCATTCTGAATCGCTTTCACACTCTCGATAGTATCCTCACACATGCTCGTTTCTGTAGGCCACCTAACCGAACTCGTCACATACATTCGAGTGCTAAGGTTCCGAGCAGTCTCCTTAGCAGTCTCATCCGCAAACGCATTACCACGACCGACATCATCCGTCACCTTACGATGCGCACTACATTTAACAATCGCTACCTGCTTAGGCAACGTAAGTGCATCCAAAAGATCATTCACAAGCTGGCCATGCTGAATCTTCGTACCATGCGACGTCATAAACCCTCTCTCTCCACAATCGTCCAAAGCTATGTGCGACGCCAAATGCATATTGGCTGTCGGTAAACACATTCACACGTTTCCCTTTTGCTAACACACACGCTCTAGTGAGAGCAATCAGTTCTGCAGCCTGGGCAGAGTTCTGATTCAATCTTGCAGCTTCCACAACAGTATTCAAAGTTACAACAGCATACGCAGTAGTCACATCACCATTTGGCAATTTAAAACATGAACCATCCACATACAAAGTCCCATCGGGATCATCCAAAGGAGTGTTTTTAAGGTCCACGCAACCTTTTGTTTCCTCCTCAGTCCTTAAATAACAGTCATGAGCTGTTATTTCATCTGACTCTGTACTGATTGGCAATAAAGTCGCCGGGTTTAGGACATTACAACGTTTTATCTGAATATGACTTGCCAAAAGCGTCAATTCGTACCCAGACAATCTTGCACTCGTCAAGTGCTGAGTTTTCGTACGATTCAAAAGAGTGTCAACTGCATGCGGAACCATCACCGTAAGCATATTATCCATGACCAATCCTGCTGATTGTCGGATGGACACCGCAGCTGCCGCTGTTGCTCTCAAGCAACTCGGCAATGCCCTAGCTACCGGGTCCAAGGTCGAGGAAAAATATGCACATGGACGTTGCTTACCACCAAAAGGTTGCGTTAAGACACTCAAAGCACAACCTTCCCTCTCGTGAACATATAATGTAAATGGCTTGCTGTAGTCAGGGGTACCTAACACAGGAGCCGAACACAATGAGTCACGCAATTCAGAAAAACTCTTCTGACATTCTTCCGTCCATGGTAAAGGAGTTGAAACATCCTTGCACGTAAGAGCCACCAATGGTTTCGCTAGCAATGAAAAATTTGGAATCCATTGCCTGCAATATGACGTGATACCTAGAAAGGCACGCACATCTCTTTGGGTTGTTGGCGCAGTCATCAGAGCAATTGCTGCAATTCTTTCTGGGGTCAACCGCCTTCCCTCCTTTGACAATAAGTGACCTAGATAGGTTACTTCTTGACAACAATATTGGAGTTTAGAAGGTGACACCTTGTGATGTAAGTCACAGAGATGTTGCAGCAACGACACCGTAGCAATTTTGCAAATGTCCTGAGTATCTGCAGCCACCAATAAGTCATCGACATATTGGATTAGGGCCGCACCAGCCGGCAACATAAACTCATCCAGTTGACCCTTCAAGGCTTGACTGTAAATGGAGGGACTCTCACAGTAGCCCTGAGGAGCACGTTTAAACCGGAAACTACGACCACCAAGAGAGAAACCGAAAAGGTCTCTGCTTTCTTCGGCAATCGGAATGCTAAAGAAAGCATTCTTCAAATCGATCACCGAAAACCAAGATGCAGAAGCTGGAATCAGAGTCAGTAGCGCCGTGATGTCAGGCACAACAGGGAACTGAGGAATCACAATTTTATTTACCTCCCGTAAATCGATAACAAAACGATAAACAGGCGGTTTCGAGGGATCAGTACGTTTCAGAATGGGCAGTACAGGGCTATTGCACACGTTTCCCCGAGTTTCTTCAATAACATCTTTCTCGATCAGATCATAGATGATCGCTAACAGTGCTCGTTCACCATCAAGAGAGATTCGATACTGGGGAATACGTGGCAATCGCACATTAGATTTCAGCTGAACAACATAAGGGGAGATGTCAAGCAGGCCCACATCATTGGGACCTGTTGCCCACAAAGATGCAGGAAGAGAACTCAATTCCGGTGGAAGCTTATCGAGAGACAAGTACATAGGAGAGACAACCCTCTCACCCAAAGTAAGCTTTACTCCCGCAGGAGAACAATACAAAGTCGCATACAAACGTTTTAGCAAATCCAGGCCCAAAAGATTTTCACCACAACCAGTAGTCAAAATCAAAGGAGCTTGAAGCTCGCGAGGCCCAATTGTAAGGGGCAAAGGGCGCGAAACTGGATTGCTAACGGGGGCGCCAGAGAATCCAACGGAAACATTTGTTAAGCCAGACAAAGGTGCGCCAGGGAGTTTCGAATGCATTATGGAACTTTTCGCTGCACCAGTGTCCAACAGAAAAGGCTCAACGACGCCCGATGTAGCAACTGCGACGTAAGGCCCTCTCTGATCAACCGGAACTGATACCACTCCCTCTCCTTGTCTATGGCTGTCCTAATAATTACTGTCGTCAGTTCCCTGATCGATGTAATAATCGTCTACATTGTACTGCGCAGATCGTCCTTGCGAGGATCCACGTTGATCAAAACAATTATTGGAATTTGATGAGTTATCTGAATGATAATTTTGAGCACCACGACCCCTACCACGTGATGTCTGCTGAGAACCACCACGACCTCCTCTAGAGGGGTTACCACTATTACGATCATTTAGAACAGGACAGTTGAATTTTAAATGACCCTCCTGTCTACAATAGGCACACTGATTGTACCCTAACGAAGATCTTTGGGAAGAGGAGTCATTTCGCGATTGCGACCTATTCGACTGTGGCTGCGATCGATTCCGCTGCGAATCATTTTGAATCGAACGCGGAGGATAAGCCTGCTGCAACAACACTTTAGTTTTGAGTTCTTTCGTCTTTTTATCTGCGCGGTCGTTCTCTTCTTTTTCTCTGTTCTCGTAATACTGTGCCGTAGCCAATATTTGAGCAGAAGTAGAGACAGCCCACGCACTCTCGGAATTTTTTAATTTGTTGCTCAAGTCAGGCAATAAATTGGAAACAAATTTGTCCACAAACAACCTCTGACCACCTTCGGTACCCATATCCTGACCGCTGTGGTCGATGAAAGCCTCCTCGAATCTCGTGAAGAAATCCGAGACACTCTCGTCCTTCTTCTGTTTACAAGCGGACAGTTTGTCCCAATTCACCTTCATAGCAGGCATAAGCGTTTTCATTAGGGTAATTATTCTCTGAGGGAGATCAGCAATCAACTGTTCGGGTTTAGCACCACCAGTTTGCAACCCATCCGCAGCTACAAGGGCAGCCCAATCACCACCTAATTCATTTGGATGATTTTCCTGACGAATCTTGGCCCATACCGGCTGCGGTACGACATTGCCAAACAGCATATCGATATCGGCAAGAGTCATTATCGTAGCGTCTACGAGCTGCGACAATTCCTTATAGTACCCTGCAGGATTTTTACGAGGGTCAGGCAAAGATTGCTTCACCTGCAACACTTCCGATCGTTTCCACGGGAGATGAATCCATACTCTCTGGAAGTGAGGCAGGATCGGCGGAGCTTGAGTAGCATCACCGGGTATGTACACTGGTGGAACCTCTCGCATGGGAAACTGACCAGACGCATCGAACTGTCTTTCAACGTCCTCAACGAACAAGGCTTGAGGTATCGGAGAGGGACGGAGGGCCAATAGTTGCTCGATGGCACGTCGAACATTTGTACCCACTACCATTCCGCTCGAAAACTGAAGCTGTAAGTTGGTCAAAGCAGCTAACACATCTTCCGATGCATCTGCCGAAATTTGATCGCGCAAAACCTTGCACATTTCTTCAAAAACATACCTCTGTGTCGGTATATTGAATTGATTGAACGTATTCAATACCGAACGCGGAGGATTTCTATAGGGGTGCAGCATCCATGCCATCGCCATATTGTACAGCGCAGCACGTTCCCTATTACCGGGGAGCTGACTACGTCTTTGTGGACCGTCCGAATCAGCGGACTCAAGAATAGGTCCAAGAGAAGTAGCAAAATTTGCAGCCATTGAAGGGGTGCGACATCGAGTAGTTGGAGAAGTATAAGATAGAGTAGTAACAAGAGAAGGAGTAGAAACAGACGAAGCAACAGGAGTAAGTAAAACAGGAGCAGTAGCGGGAGCAGGAGTATGTGGAAGTACAAGCGGAGGAGCAGTAGGAACAGCAGTAGGCAAAGGAGCAGGAACAGTCGGGAGAACAGGTACAGGTTGAGGAACAGGTTGGGGAAGAAGAATAGGAGGAAGTACCGGAGGTACCACAGGAGCTGTGGTACCCTGTGCATACGGAGGTGGCGATTTCATAAGATAGGACATTAAGGGATCCTCAATTAATTCTTCCTTTTTATCCGACTCCGTAGGCAAAGCGGGATAGCATTTATCTATAGACATACGCTGTAGCCTATCAAATACGTCCTTTTCCTTATCCTCCTTATCACGCTGGAACAGCTCTGCTTTCTTTACAATGGTAGCAACACCATCTCTCTGATTACGTTTAGTCTGTCTGATCTCTTTCTGTCGGGCTTCTTTACGCCACAACCGAAAGGCATCAAACATGGCCGGCCTTGACTTTTTCTTAAACAATTTAGCCTCAAGATTATCTAAAATCGGGGTCTCAAAACTACCTTGAGGTGGCCAACTAAGGACACCATCTTTTCTTGTGTAACGAATCCAATATTCATTAAAAGCAATCGGGCCTAGCCCATGTTTACTATAGAGCTCATAAGTGGGAGTTCCAACCGGAGGTATCGGACAAGAGTCCTCCAGTCGGGAATCCGTACCACAACGTCTGAAACAACTAAACAGAGTACAGCGACCAGGCATCTTGCACACTAGCCGAGTTCCACAAACGTCAAGGGTTACGGGATTTACCAAGTCCCTGCAAAGAGCAAAAACCCTCGGTCTTTGGCGGCTGCAGTCGTCAAATATCACAACAAAGTACCAAGAACCACAAATGCAATGGAACCATGCAACAACTAAGCAACCACAACTAAGAACTCTGGGAGCGACCCACAAATACTTAACTCAAAGATCGATGGCGTCACCAGGAAGGCCCGTCAATCGTCTCGCTATACCAAGGTCTACGCCAGGCGCCAAAACAGGTCTACAGTCAGGGCAGCAGTCCGTCGCAGCCGTCAGGAGGCGGGAATCATCGCGGGAAAAGTCGTCGGGCCACTTATTTCGACAACAGGATCGATGAAGCTGGGTGCACCTTCCCTCGGAGATTTCACACGAAGTTCCTCACGATCGTCGGGCTTGGACCGGTACCACTGATGCAGCCCCACGTTGGGCGCCAACTGAAGGACTGGGTTATTTAAGACCCAGCGGTGCCAGGGGACAGCACCTGAAACCTTCGTGGGTAACCTGTTCCGGCGTACAAGTGACAGAGACACGGGACACTTCCTTCGGCGTCAAAGATTCGAAGTTTATTTACTGCAGGGAACACAGAAGTCACGAGAAATACACAACAAGTATGTTCGCAGGATCTGCTTCAATTTGCTACTGTGGATCGCTCCTTTTTATACAAATTTCTCCCATAGGTTTACATGGTACACAAAGGTTTACAACTTGGTTCCCATAATTATCCCCGAGAGGGGTCACTTTGATGTATTCAGGGTCCGGAACATAAGTGCGGAAACATTTGGCGGTTCCCAACTGTAAAAGCCCATCTTCCCACCATTAGTACATTCCAATCAGCAATAAACAGATCGAAGAGGGAACAAGGACAGGTGCAGAGGAAGATGGAAACAGTGGGGAGATCGAAAAGGGTGTAAAAGGGGAGGTATCGGGAAACACGAGCTACAGGCATCAAAGGGACGTGCCTAATGAGATGCACCGCTGAGACAATAGACCGGCACGGCAAGATGAACCTCGAGCGGGGCCATCTGCCTTACAGTATCATCCCCCTCATCATAAAGACACTTTCAAAGGAAATGTGTCTTCCGCAAATGTCTTGGGAATCCCAGGGTCGCGAAGCGGACAACGTCCGTTCGCTGGCTACTTGAGGGCAAGAAAGTAATTTGGATGCCGTATCAAAGATGGAATCCGTGGGTACAGAGGGATAAACCCACGAAACAGACGAACGGTTTAGGTTAGCACAGCGAAACTGCGTACACCCACTAAACTCGTCATTTGCGGTTCGTAGATACCAGACTCGACCATATTCGTGCGAGTCGAAAACACCACTTACAATCGTTACGGAACCTCAGGAGGAATAGAGGAAGTGAGTTCTAGATTCTGGTAGAATTACCAGAGAAGGATTTAGCCATAAATCTTTCCCTTTTGAAGGTAGGAGGTTCGAGCAGTAAGTTTTCCGCAGTGCATGAAGGTCTAGAGCCTCCTGAGATTTTGAGTTTAGTAGCTAGATAGTGTTGGTGGTGGTGTGCAAGTCTTTGTGGGTGATACAGGCAGTCTTGTAAATTGAACTTGCTTTGATAGGAAGCCAGCAAAGAGACAACAGTATGGGTGTGATGTGAGCATTTCTTTAGCCCCATATACGCAGCGAGCTGCTGAGAGGAGGATGGATTTTATAGGGCAAAGGTGGGATTTGGGGAGGCCAGCAAGGAAAGAGTTGCAGTAGTCCAATCTGGAAAGAACCAATGATTGTACCAAGATATTTAGGGCTTGTTCTGGAAAGAACCACTGAACCCACCAGAGAAGGCGCAGTTGGTAGTGTGAATTCTTGGCGATGGTATTAATATGGGACTGTAAGTTGAGCCTTTTATCTAGGATGACGCCTAGAGATTTGGCACTGTCAGCAATGATAGACTTGTTGTTGAGAATGTCCAGATTGTTCATCCAAGATTGGCTAGGCAGAGGAGATACGAGATCGAGAGGAGAAATAATTTTGTTTTGGAATGATTCAGTATTAGATGATGAGTAGACAGCCAGTGGTGGAGTGAGTTGAGATGGGTGTTGAGGATTGAAATGTCATGAGCGGAAGAAACATTTAGGTAGATTTGGGTGTCATCTGCATATAGGTGATAATGGATCCCAGATTTTTTTAGGAGATTACCCAGTGGTTCAATGTAGAAGTTGAACAGTGTGGGCGCGAAGATCAAGCCTTGAGGAACACCTTGTCCAACAACCATTGAAGTGGAGAGACAATTATCTATTTTGATCATCTGGGATCTGCCCTAGAGGAATTATTTAAATCATTTGAGCACTGTGTCTTCAAAATTCATTCTTAGCTTTAAAATGTTCAAAATAGTGTTGTGATTAACAGTGTCCAAGGCTGCGGAGGAGAAGGATCAGGAGGCAAGATTCACCAGTCAAGTACTTGCAGGGCATCATCGATCATTTGAAGTAGGGCTGTTTCGGTACTGCAACCTTGGGTAAAACCAGATTGGAATTCGTCAAGGAGGCAGTTGACCTTGATATGTTTCGAAAGTTGCTTTGCCACACAACTTTTTGTAATTTTAGCAAGAAAAGGAAGGTTGGTGATAGGGCAAATGCTGTTGAGATCTTTTGCATCAGCAGAAGGTTTCGTAAGAAGTGGGGTAACCTGTCCTGTTTTAAGACAAGCACGACAGGAGCCTTGGTTAAGGAAAGGTTTATCAGCCTGATCCAGTAGTAGAGTGTGTGGGTGTAAAAGTCAATGGCAATGTCACTGGGGATGGGGTCGATGGAATGGTTAGAGGGTTTAGTTTCTAGAATGCTTTCAAGGCGGGCCGTTTCAGTGATGATGTCAAAGTTCTGCCACAGGACTAGGGATTTGCGGTCCGCAGGGGGGAGGATGGGTAACCTGATCCAGAAGTGATTTTACTTTTTCATCAACGAATACAGCAAATTCTGGAGCTATCTTGGGGGAGTCGTCAAATATGGTGGGAGAGGGAGATATGTTGGTGCTTTTGATAAGGTTGAATAACCCTTTATTTTTGGCGGAATCTTAGAGGGTTCTGAAGTGCATTGCTTTTTCATGGAAGATGTGTTTGTGGTAACGGGATCTTGCGAGGCGGAGATTGGATAGATTGATGGTGGAAGGAGAATGTCTTGATAATTTCTCATGGATCCTCGAGTGTTTTCTTTCTTTGTAGAGGGATTTATTGAACCACAGAGCAGAAGGAGTTGGTCTTTTCTTTTTACTTTGCAGTGGAGGGACATTATCAATTACAGCTTGATAGACTGGTGAGACATTGGGTGGTCAGGTCGTTGACATTAGAGTAGGGGTCTAAGATTGGAAGAGAGCTCCAAGCGGTGTTGCATAAAATGTCCAGGTCGATTTATTTAAAAAAAAAAATGTTTTGATGTTGCGGAAAAGGGTAGTACTTCTTTTAGGTTGGCCAAGATTAACATAATGAGATAGGTGCAGAGAGACGAGGATGAGGAAGTGGTCATACCAGTCTAATGGTATAGGATCAACAGCAGTTGGCATATCTCCTTTGGAGATAACAAGGTCAAGAATGTAGCCCTTAGAGTGCGTCGGTTTTGAATTATGTTGAACAAGATCATTTTCTAAGAGGAAAGTTGCAAGCCTGTTGGCCGTTGAAATTTCCAGATTGCCCCAGTGAAGATTAAAGTCTCCAATAAAAATCTATTTGTCGCTTTGTGAGCACTGGTCGCTCGCGAAGTCAGTGAATTCCTCTGTGAAGGCAGGGGTGTCACCAGGTGGGTGATAGATGGTATGAACCAGACAGGGGAGTATTGCTTGTTTGAAACGCCAGAGAATGGCATATGAAAGAATAGAAAGAGCTTCTGGGAAAAGCTTTGAGATGAAGGGAGTTTCTGAAGATAACTGCTACACCTCCTACAACACTATCTTCTCTATCGTTCCTGAGAATGGAATAGTCAATGGGGAGCAGAAGATCGAAAGAAGTTTCAGTGAGCCAGGTCTCAGTGAGGAAAAGTGTATCCAAGCTGTAAAGATTAATGATGTCTGAAATTTCCATCTTGTGTTTGTTCGCGGATTGCCAGTTGTGTAGCGTCTGAGATGACTGATTTGGTGAAGAGGGAGTCAGGGTTTTTTGTTTTTTTATATTTCTTTTTATTAGTGGAAAATAAAAACAAAAAGTACAGTGGTGGACGCCGTACATGACGGAGTAAGCAATTCTTATACAGATAAATGGCGGGCAGTGAACGGAGAATCCGTACGGTGAAAGCACATCTCGAGTTAAAATGGCGTATGATCTTACAGTACACAGTAATTATCAATCCAACTTATCAACATTACCAGTCCACTACTCATTAAAACAGGATTTTAAACATACAAGGAAATTGAGTGGTTATCGAAGGCGATACGATAGAAACAATGAGCAGATCTTCGATCGTTATCCATTAGCAGCAATTAAAGACAAAACATTGTGGAAAGGCTAATGCAACAGTAG
The DNA here is from genome assembly GCF_964263255.1 of Lissotriton vulgaris. Classification (NCBI taxonomy): domain Eukaryota; kingdom Metazoa; phylum Chordata; class Amphibia; order Caudata; family Salamandridae; genus Lissotriton; species Lissotriton vulgaris. Next base: position 1,344,894,731 of record NC_141693.1, on the reverse strand, counting down.
CACTACTAGGACCCGTCTGCCCACCAATCAGGATAGCCCCACGGGAAGGAATCCACTACCAGGATTTGAGTAGGAGTTTAAAACATAGAGACACAACTAAGACAATACAACGAACACCCCTCCCCCTCCCTGCACCCCTGCATATGGCTTCCGCCCACCCCCAACTAGCAGTGTGCCTGTCGCCCCATCTAACTAAGTACCAAACATTGAAAGGAGGAGGAGGAATTTGTCATACATGCTCCCGGTCTCCCCTCCCCCCGCCAAAAGCAACGACCCCTACGATCAAAAAACCTTTAAAAAGAATTACTAGCAGACTATATAGGGGAAGTTATGACAACTGCCCAGTCCCCCGCATCGGCAAAGGCAGCAGAATCCCGTGTCCATTAAAGCCTTAATATCGAACCCAGACAGTCAAGCTCATCCCTGGCCCTTACAATTTTTCATGCGAGCTCCCACCATTAGAACCACTGTGCTGACAGGAGAGTCAGTGTCGAAGGAGATTCAAACAATTGCAGCAGGAACGAGTCAAAAATATTAAGTCTTGAAATGCATCAATCACACTGAAATTTTCCCCCACCGACAGTAAGTCTCGATAATGCTTCCTTGATGAAAGTAGTGAAGCTGTACGGGGGGAGAAAGATGTAAGGTCAATCCAGAAAATAGTAAAGGAGTCCTCCAGACGTGAAAGATCAAGTGGTTCCATCTCAAGCGTCAATACTGTTGGGAGTAGGGAGCTTTCAGAAATCTCGAGCTCGCAAGTTGTTACTCGAGCGCTGATCAACGGCGTCAGATCTTTTGTCTGCACGGGGCCCTCTTCCTCAGTTAAGACCTGCTTTGCGGGAAAATCAACTCGTTTCACGGCTGGCAAAGGGTCAGCGTTGAGTCTCAAACATCTAGTCTCTACCACATCAATCATTTTGTGGATGATGGCGTCCACTTGATGGTGAAGTGCCCCGATGGCGGAGATTACAGTTCTCAGTGACAAAGAACTCTCCGTCGGATCCATCTCCTCACGCTCGATCTCAAACAAAGTCTTTTATCCCGGAGGGCCGGACAACTCCGGGGCAACAGAAAAGAGCGGGGTGGACTGCAACGGAGGGCGACCTATCGACTCAGCGATTTTTACTCCCCCACAGCAGGCGGGGACCCCAGACCGTTAGCCCCGGGTGGCGGTGCAAGGTCTCCGGGAAAGGGACCTCCGCTCACAGCCACAGACGGTTTTTGTCGCAGTTCCTTTATCATCAACCAGACCACTCGACCGCCATCTGAATCTGGCATGGATGACCTCCACTTCGAAAGACCGGACTCTGCCCAAGTCCCGCGGCCGATGTTATTCAACTGAAACCCGGCAGGGTCAGTACTCGAGGCCCCGGCTCATACACTGGGCTAGGCCGAAAAATGAAGCTTGATGTAACTCCATCATTCAAACCGGCAAAAGTCTCTGGAACGCACCATTAGGATCTGCAACTCCTCCGCCACACGGAGGTTGGGCTCAGAATCAGGATAAATAGCAGGATTATTCAGCTAGCGACAGAGGTCGACGGAGCCGGGAGCTTATGCGGCCATCTTGGTTGCTAGCGTAGCTCCTCCCCTACGGACTCAGGGCTTTTAGGGGTGATAGGGATAATGTTCCTTAGAATAGGTGACTGGATTGAAGATAGTCGATGTTTGGTGTGGGTGAGGGAGATGGTTGGTATAGTGCAATGATTAGTGTTTGCTAGAGAGGAGAAGGTTTCGGGGTTGGAGTTGGAAGAATTATAGCTAGCCAATAGGTTGGAAATGTCAGTTGGTTACAGATTGTGGGAGCCTTTTTTGGGGCGTGGGAGCAGGGCGCTCCTCAGGAGTTTGGGAATGTGAGTGCTCGCCAAAGGAATTAGGGAGTTGGGCAGAGTGGAAATGTTAGTACTTATGTGGGAGATGGTAGTTTCAAGCTGGGAGACCGAATAGATGAGAAGACCTAGTTTATTTTCTAGGGAGGGCAGAGCTAGAAACAGAATGTTAGGTTGTTTGATGGGTTCAGAGGGGGGTTCAACTTGAGAGGGAGAGCAAGCAACATCAAGCGATGTTGATTGGAAGTATTTGTCAGTGCAGCTGAGGGGACGAGAGAATTATCTGTGCATACATTGAATAAAATAGAAGCATTGACTTCTAGCAGAGGAAGAGAAAGGTGAGGTCTGGAGTGGAAGGACAAGGGGGAAGTGGGACATAGGAAGGTAGAAAGTCGGGGGGAGATAAAAGGGAGAGGTGGAGAAGGTGCTTAGGCTGGGTGTAGTGAGTGTATGGGGTCTGGAAACAAGCACGAAAAGGATGGTAGCCCGGGTTCGTGGGTATAGAAAGTGTACATTTCTGCCAGATTAGGGGAAAGGGGGGGAGAGTGTGATAAGGGGATAGTGGTTCAAGCAGCAGTTCTGGAGTGTTGGGGTGGATGGAGAGAAATGAAAAAGGCTTGCCCAGGATTCATAAAAAAGGGAGAGAGGGACAGGGAAGAGGGGAAGAGGGGAGGGTAAGAAGGGAGAGCATAAGGTGGAAAAGTCATTGTGAGAGCTGGGAAGTCAGGATATTGGAAAGATAGATTAGATAGGGGGGTGGTTAACCTGGCGAAGGGGAATATTTCTGTAGAATTCCAGGCTGGTTAAGGGGTGTGGATGAGGGAGCAGGCCATTGGCTGGGAAGGAGTGTTGAGGGTAGTATCCCAGATGGGGAAGGTGGGAAGCTGAGGAAGGGGAAGCAGGGGTGAAGGAGGGGAATGGGACTGCCAGGGGGGACAGATGTGCCCCAAGAAAGGACTGCTAGCAGGTGTCCTGGAAGGTAAGGGAAGGCAGGGGAGAATTGAGGGAGGGGTTAGATAAAGGCTTCGAAATGGTGTCCGGTGAATAAGGGGAGGCGAGAAAGAATTGAGGGGGCGTTAGGAGAGGAGTCTGGAGGGATAGGAATGCCAGGGATTGAGAGAAGGGATGGAAATAGACGGACGAAAAGGGAGCGATACATGTCTTTGGTTTGGATAGGGACTTTGGCGATGTTGTAAAGGGATAAAGTGAGTCATCCGTTGAAACAAACTGAAGGGGAGATTTTTAGTTGGTGCCTATGTGGGATTGAGGAGTAGGAAGTAACGTTGTGGGAGTTATTGAAAATGTTGGGCCTGGATGAGATGTTGCGGGTGAAGAACATGAGATTGGTTTGGAGCCTACCATGGTATTGGTCAACGAAAAGGTAATCGGGAAATTGTACAAGGGTGTTGTGTTTGAACCTTTTTGCTGATGCTTTGGACAAATTGGGAGGAAAAATGATTTTGAAACAGCTGTCTCTTCACTGCTCAAATGGTCTACCTTCCCAGTGCTCCGCTCGTGACTTGACTCTGCCATTAGTTCAATTTACGACTTTCAATCCAGTTCCCTCTCGTCTGATTTTTTTTTGATTACTGAGTAAGAAAGTGCAAGGTTTCCTGTTTTACCTGTGATAGCTATAGTTAACTTTTACTGTCAGCGGCAGGAAGCTCGCATTACTTCTGCAATGCAACCCAACAGAAACCGATGAGTTCTTTCACTGGAGACAAAACGCAGGGCAGCTAAAAAAGCGGAGAGCCCCTGCCTTATTCACATGGAACACACAGTGGAGAAAAGCTCTGAAGCGCTCCCAGTGTCCATGAGGCAGAAATGCTCCCAAAACATTCATGACGTCATAGAGAGCTCCGGTGGGAGAGACTGTTTTTTGATGATGCCAGGTTGTTTCCAGCTCCCCATCTGGTTGTGCCTATCCTGGTGTATATATTACTTAAAGCAGTCTTTCTGTACCTCTTCACGCATCTCATAATGGATTTCAGTGAGGCTCAGGCACAGGCGCTTTTGGGGAGGCATAGACAAACGGGCAGGCACAAACATACGGGACGCAGCAGTATACCATTTCTAAGCTTCCCTCTGACGTTGGGGAGGCACAAACAGATGGGGGTGCACAAATAGTTAGAAAACCAGACTTTTGTTGCTCCATTACAATGGCCAGGAGAACCTTTGGTTGGAAATCTCACATATGTGGTAATGTCAGAGCTTTAAATGGAAAAAAATAAGTGCAGGTACTCTCTAAAAGGAGCGGTGGACTGGGGGGTGGGGTTGAGGCGGGGCTAGGGGCGGTGCCAGGGGCGGAGCTAGGTTTTCAACCTTTCCATACTTTATATGCAAGAAATCCAAGTCTAAAGTATAAAAAATAGGAAGTATCTCTCCTATGGTTATGGCCCTAAAAATTATAAGGGTATGTTCAAAACTGTCTCTGAATTTTGCCATGAAAGCTTTGGATGCTGGAATTTTTAGAAACCCTTACTTATAATGGGAAACGGGCCCGGCTCCAGGAATTTTTATTTGGGTGGGCTAAGGGTGCATTTGCGGGCTCGGTTTGTCGCATATATGTCTGGACAGGCCTGCTTCAGGGCCCCCTTTATCACTTCTTAGTCTTACAAGGCCCAGTAAAACGCACTCTTTTCCAAATCTCTTTCTAAATATTATCAAAAAGTGTTTTTTCCATGTAATGTTCCTTTGATTGGAAGAGGAGGTTTCTGAGGTGGGAGTATCAGGCAAGTGACACTTCTCTGGCTTCCTGTGCGAGTCTTCAGGGAGAATCCCTCTTCATTACTACCTCCATCTGACCCCCGACTCCCTTACAGGCTTGATTATCCACTACTCCTCTCCAGTGCACCTTATCTCACAGCTAACCTTGGGCCCCAGCCCCATATCAGTCATCATCAGGCTCCACTTTCATTTTTCCCGGTAAAAACACTAGTAAAATCACCTTCAAACTTAAAACATTGAATATAGCAGTAAATATAATTGGCAAGCACTTTAAATTATGTTCCACAGTAGCCCTTATGACCCGACTGCTAATTAAATAAACAAAAACAGAAAGGCCATGACAGAGCCTGCTTTAGTGCTGATGCGAAAGTCTTTTTTGGCTCCACACCAATTACCTCTTTCTCCGTAAATACCTTTACTGCCACCTTTCAACAGTGCTCTCATCCCTCCATGGCCCCCCATTGACCTCCTTCTCTGATTCCCTCACTGCCACATGCCACAAGTGCTCCTCATCTCCCCATATCCCCTCCTCCTCTGATTCCCTCACTGCCAACCTCCACCAGTGCCCCTCATCTCTCTGTAACCCCTCCCCCTCATGACCTCCTCCTCAGACTCCCTCACTACCACCCTCCACCAATGCCCCTCATCTCTCCCTAGCTCCCCCTCTACTCCATGACCTCTTCCTCTGATTCCCTCACTGTCACCCTCCAACAGTGCCCATCATCGCTCCATAGCCCCTCCCACTACCTCCTCCTCGGATTACCTCAGCGCCCCTCATCTCTCCGTAGCCCCCCATTGACCTTCTTCTCAAACGCCCTCACTGCTACTCTCCAACAGTGCCCTTCATCTCTCCGTAGCCCCTCCCCCTCATGACCTCCTCCCCAGACTCCTTCACTACCACCCTCCTCCAGTGCCCCTCATCCCCGTAGCCCCTCCCCCTCATCACCTCCTACTCAGACTCCTTCACTACCACCCTCTTCCAGCACCACTCATCTCTCCATAGCCCCTGCCTCAAATGCATTTCATTTGTTGTATAGCGCTACTCATATCAGTGTAGGGTGTCCCAGTTCTTTACATCACGCACAAATTATACAGAGACAACCAATCATACAGGTATGTAAATCAGTCTGCAGGGAATGTCACGTAAGCCATTGAGGATTCACAAGGTGTAGGAATCACATGTTATCCATACTGCTGGGCAGTATATTTTAAGAGGGTTTGGTCTGGGGAGACACAAATTCCATGGGGGTCAGCTTTACTGATAAAAATGTATATCTGCCCAATAATACTAATTTTAGCAACATTAGAATAATGAAAGACTGAGGAACTTTTAACTATATCACAAAAAAAAAAAGCGAAGTTCTAACTCTTCCATTTATGTTTGTATGCAGCACTTTGGTGACGGTTCATTGGTCACTGTCCTATGGTAGGATTGTAACTTCTGAACTGCAAGTAACACAAGGATCTCTGTGAAAAAGGCAGTAACCCACTGAGCTTCCACATAAAATATAGTTCATCTGCATTTAAAAACTAATGACAGACACATGATTGCTCTCCAGCAGGATCATTATTCACTAGGGTTAATTGGGCATTTTGTATTGTCTTATTGTTGTCCTGCATCAGCCATGATAATGAATAAAACTGTTCAAATGAAGCACACACTTTGACTTTATGTATTAACTGTACAATTAATTAAAATCATTACAGTATAACACATAAAAGCAAACAGCTAAAAAAATAACCACTGAGAAAAATATGAAGGCATCTAATAAAGTTTAGTTACTGTGCCACGAAGTATGTGTCCTGCTGGGCCTGTGCAGATTTAAAAATGAAAAACAGATAGTAACACATTCTCTTACCTACTCCATAAAACAAACTTTGTGTCACAGACTGATCTGACAAGCAACTGCAGGGGTCAGGAAAGGTGAATAGAAATAAACAAGCTTCTTTTCTCCTGCACCACATAGAAAATGAAATATCTACACAGCAGAGCAGTAGGCAAAGGTGACCGTTGTCAAAGAAAGGATTTGTCGCCCTTCGCCATGTGGAGATGAAGGGGTGAAAAATAATCAAAGCCTCCTTAACATATCAATGAATGGTCTTTTAAAACCTTGCATGCGGCCGCGATTCTGCGCCTGTGCGGTAAAATTGCACTACGGCACACGAGCGCCGTAGTGCATGACTGCTGGGGGTCGTAATTAGCATGCAAGGGGTTAAAGACCTGTGAAGTACTCGGATGCGGCTGCGATCATCTCAAAAACTGTCTGTGTGTGTGGGTATTCACACGGGAAGCTGTCTCAGCCCGGAAGCACACACACACAGACACCCTTTGAGACTGATTGCGCGCCTGCCTTCAAGCCCTACTGTGAGGGCCACGACTCCTTTTTGGGTGGGCCAGACTCATGTTTGGGTGGGCCTGGCCCACCCGCTAGAACCAGGCCTGATGGGAAAGGAACATGCTTGTGGCATTTGAGTTAAAACATGGTTTCTCATACAAAACAAGCAGATTAAATGCACCAAACCAAAAAAAACAATTGTGTTGCCTTTAAAGTGTTTTTTGTTTCAGGGTGTTCGTAAAATTGGCGGCAATGGCAGGGATTCACATTCAAGTAAAAATGCCTAATTTAAATTGCTGATGAACTAACATTTACGGTCATTTAAACCAATGGCATTCTAAAAAGCTGTACTGCCCTTAAGAATGTGCCCCACGCCCTCGTCCATTAGATTTATACTTCTCTCTGAACTCCTACTGTGCAAGATCAAAGGGTAAACAAAACACCCTGCCGTCGCACGCTGCAGGAAGAGTGCAGAGAAGCAGGCTAAGAGCTGCTGTTCTGGCGCTCCTGGGCGAACTCAGCTCAGCATTGAGAAATCAGAGCTGGTCGTATGAAAATTGATGCCAAGGCACGACAAAATGAAGCGCAACACCTTAGTCAAGGCAAAACCCCCATGAGTACCGGTACTTTCCTTGTCCTAGGAGAAGTTAAGGTACTCAAAGGGTAAAATTTAAAAAGTGCGGGTATTCCGTACCGGTGAGTACCGGCCCATTTAAAGCACTGGGTACTGTGTGTGAATAGCAAGGAATTCTGTTGCCACCGTGTGGAGTGGCTGCAGCCAGCAAATATTATGGTTGAGTTGTCCATTGTTTCATACATTTTTGTACAGTGGTGTAGTATATGGTGATGTAAATATGACCTTTCAATTTCATAACGTATAGCATATTCATTTAAACGTAAATAATCCGCTAATGGCCACAAAAAGGTGGTTTCAGGCAGTGCGTGAAGCAACCTACATGTAAGGTATTATCCCCAGAAGCATTGTAACAACTTTGACCTCCTGCTGTTTCCGTAGTGTCTCTTAAAATATGATACTTCTCCGTTGTTTAGTGACCTCTGACCTGCCTTTGGTCAGGAGCTCGCTCCCCCACGACCACAGCACCGCCTAGCTGTGCCCGTGTCCTTGACCCCCGCCCACGCTGATGTTCGCATGTTCGAGGCCCTCCTCCACTCGCAGGCATCCGCCTGTGCCTCATCCCTGGTGTCTAGTGGGCTTCTGGTAAGCGTCACTAGACTTGTGCATTGTGCCTTATTGTAACTGTTTTATTGTGCCTTGACTTATTGTGCCGTTCTTCATTAGTTTCCTTTGTGCCTTTTCTGGTTTTCTGCCTGTTCTTGCCCAACACGGACGACACCCTCCCCACTGCCAACCACATGCACTTCTAGATCCACACCGACCCCAACACGTCCCTCAGAGGAACACTGGTCTACAGACCACCCAGACCACGACCACGGTTCAACGACACCATCGCCGACCTCATCAGCACCCACGCCCTCGCCTCCACGGACTACGTCCTCCTCGGGGACCTTAAATTCCACCTCGAGAACAACAACGACGCCAACTCCACTGCCCTGATCGACAATCTCAACAACCTCGGACTCAAACAGCTCGTGACGACCCCCACCCACGCCGCCGAACCCTTCTTCTCCGCAAACCCCCACGTCTCCTTCAACCGCACCACCGAACCCCACTGGACCGACCACAGATGCGTCCACTTCACCTTCAAGAAACCCACCACACACCACCGCGCCCAACAGTTGCCACACCGCTGCTGGGGCAAGGTCACCGAGGACTAACTGACAATCACCTTCCCTGAGTCCACCCGCGACCCCATCGACCCCCGACACCGCCGCAACCAACCTCAAACAGTTGATCAACGACTGCGCCAACGCCCTCGCCCCTCTCAAGATCTCCACAACTAACCACACCAACAAGAAAGCCGCCTGGTTCACCAAAGAGCTCGGGACATCCAAGCGCAACTGCCGGAAGCTGGAGAAGAAATGGCTCGACGACCGAACACCAGACAGCCACACAGCCCACAAGAACGCCACCTGCAGACATCACCAACTCATAAGGACCACCAAGAGGACCGCCTTCAAGGACCGCCTAGACAACAACGCACACAACACCAAAGAGCTCTTTAGCATCGTGAAAGAACACTCCAACCCCAACTCCCAACACCCAACGACATTCCACCATCACAGGACCTGTGCAACTTCCTGGCCACCTTCTTTCATCGCAAGATCACCGACATCCACGACAGCTTCAACTCCCGACACCCCCGCACCCACCACCGAGACTACCACCCCCGCGACCTCCACCTGCACCAGCGCCTGACCGCCTGTCCCACCGTCAGCGACAAAGACACCATCAAAACCATGAACTCCATCCACTTCGGATCCCCATCCGACCCCTGCCCTCACCACGTTTTCAACAAAGCCAGAACAACCATCGCACCCCACCTCCGGAAAGCAATCAACATCTCCTTCGAGACAGCAACCTTCCCGGAAAGCTGGAAGCACGCCAAGATCAACGCCCTACTGAAGAAACCCAAGGCGAATCCCGAGGACCTCAAGAAATTCCGGCCCATCTCCCTGCTCCCGTTCCCGGCAAAAGTGACAGAGAAGATTGTCAACAAACAGCTAACCCGCTACCTCGAAGACAACAACATCCTGGACCCTTTTCAATCCGGTTTTCGCAGCAACCACAGCACCGAGACTGCCCTCATCGCGCCACCGACGACATCTGTATCATGATGGACAAATGGAGAAACAGCCGCCCTAATCTCCTGGACCTATCAGCAGCCTTCGACACGGTCTGCCACCGCACCTTAGCAGCACACCTCCATGACGACGGAATTACAAGAGAAGGCCCTGGCCTGGACCACATCCTTCCTCTCCGGCAGAACCCAGAGCTTCCGCCTCCCACCCTTCTGCTCAAAAACCACCGAGATCATCTGCGGCATCCCTCAGGGATCCTCCCTCAGCCCGATGCTGTTCAATATCTACATGGCACCGCTCGCCCACGTCGTACGACAACATAGCCTCAACATCATCTTCTACGCCAACGACACCCAGCTGATCATCTCCCTCACCGAAGACCCCCACACCGCCAAAGCCAATCTCCATAGAGGAATGAAGGCCGTCGCCGACTGGATGAAGGACAGCAGACTGAAGCTGAAATCAGACAAGACGGAGGTCCTCATCCTCGGACCCACCCCATCAGCCTGGGTCGACTCCTGGTGGCCCACATCGCTAGGCACTGCCCCGGAACCCACCGATCACGCACGCAACCTGGGGGTCATCCTCGACTCCGCCCTCTCCATGACCAAGCAAGTCAACGCCGTTTCCGCGACCTGCTTCAACACCTTCGAATGCTCCGCAGGATATTCAAATGGATCCCCCCCCCCTCGACACGAGAAAAACCGTCACTTAGGCCCTCGTCACCAGCAGACTCGACTACGGGAACGCCCTCTACTCAGGAACAACAACCAGGCTCCTGAGACGACTACAAGGAATTCAGAAGCCTCGGCACGACTGATCCTCGACGTCCCCCGACGCAGCCACATCACACCCCATCTGAGAGGCCTACACTGGCTCCCCGTCAACAAGAGGATCACCTTCAAACTTCTCATCCACGCACACAAAGCGCTACACAACATCGGAACTACATTCCTCAACGACCGACTCAGCTTCCACACCCCCACCTGCAGCCTCCACTCTGCCAGCCTCACCCTCGCCTCAGTTCCTCGTATCCTAAATACGCTCTCCCTACCAGCCTACGACAGATCCACGACCTGCTGGCCTTCAGAAGACTCCTCAAGACCTGGCTCTTCGATCAGTAGAACCCTCCCCAGCGCCTTGAGACCCTCACAGGTATGTAGCGAGCTTTAGAAATGCAATGATTGATTGATGGTTTATTGAGACTGCATAATAAGGAAGAACAAGCTGCCTGATTGAACGAGGGTGTTGGCCACTCTACAGTTCTGTAATGCACACCGCTTTGATAAGACAAAAGCTTGTTTGTCATGAGTGGTTTTAAGTTCCCACAGCACTTTGATTACCTCTGCATATTATGGATGTTTAGATTGATTATTTTATCTATCTGACGTTTTTACACCTTTGCAGTCATAATGACTTTCTGCTTAAACTATTTTTTTTTAAACTCTAGTTTTATGTCCCTAGATAGACTAAGTCTTTTTTTCATCTCCTTGTGCTGTCATCAAACCCTTGCGGTAGTTCTGAATTCGTTTTTAACCTGTTCTTTGACATGGCTGTATGCTCAAAGTTTCTCCTGAATACGGACTCTACAGAGACTTTAAGCGCAGAAGCCTCACAGGTACTAAAGGTGCTTTATGTTGTTTCTTTGCTGCATAATGTCAAAAAAACAAAATTAAACCTAAAGACTGGTCTTACTTTACTCTCCTCTTCCTGTCTGTACATGAAAGGAGGAAGTTGACTGTTCCTTTTGCATAGCAGGATCCTCCAATGACTGGCTTAGTACCAGTTATTGTGCACCACAAAACATGTATTATTACATACAGGGTTTGTGACTATGTTAAGAAATCATACCACCATGTAAAGTTCAAGTGACTATTGTACGACCTTGTGCTGATTTATGCAGGCCGAGGAGATCCCCACAGGATCGTGTACTGTTGCACATGATTCCAGTGTCTGTATGGCATGATCTTGCATTGGTGTGACTGCTTACAAGCTAATTCTTGTACTTGAACATTTAGCCAAGTGACTGAATGACAGAACCTTGTGCTGATAGTATTTTTTGCGAAGAATCATTTTGTAAAGGCAGGCCTGCTGACTGTACATACTTTGATTAGTCTACAGTGAAGTCAACCCGTAAACACTTTACCAGCACTTAGATACACTGATAGTCTGAGGGTTGTGAGAGTGGTGGTATATAAGTGCTCTCAGTTGTCCTATTTTACCCCAAACATTAATATCTTTTATGGCTAATGTAATATAATCAATAATATGCTGCATAACTAAACACTTATAAGGTCCCAAAGGCGAGACCTATTGCATGTGGAAACTCCTTCACTGGCAAACTATAGTTAAGCATTGTAGGATCCGCACTGATAGTGATAAATGTAGAATGTTACATAACGAACTATTGGTCTAGGAAACGAAAAAATCGGACAGCAACAGACTAAAATGTTTTGGTCAGAGAAGTCCCTTTAAAAATGACTGAATCCTTTCAGCACACCGTGGTGGCAAATTTAATCATCTGGGATCTCCTCTTAGCGGCAAATCCAAGTGCAGCCAAGGGCTACACCCTTCTCAACATGGGAAGGGAGCTCACAGATGTCTTCATCAGTGGCCTAAGATGGTATCCACTGTGGTCCCAAAAATTATGACATAAGATTCTGATTTAGCAGGGGTGATGATAATTGCAGTGTATGTAGATGAATGTGTAAAGAGGTGAAATTTAAAATTGACTACCCGGATACTGAACCATTTTAAAAGCGCTATCCTGGTGACAAACATAAAAACAGTGCATATACAGTTTGAAAAAAAAAACTGTAAAAAGTCCACAAGGATGACAGGTCTACATGTTTCAGACTATGGACTCTCTAATCATCAGGACCTAAACAGATGAAATCGCTACTGCAATGTAGTGTTTTAAACGTGTGAAAACTAAATACAAAGTCTCAAAAGAAAGTGGTTGGTTCAATACAACCTACAATCACCTGTGTATCCTGAAACCAGTTGAATATCACAGGAGTATTGGACCCATTCCTAAAGAAACACAAAATGCATGTTTAACTATTAAAGACCAAACAAATGTCAATTGCCGTCAAAATCTATATAATCTTGACATTACTATTATGATGATGTCAATATATTTTATTATATATATCAAGTACCACTAGGTGTACATGTCACATCAGGTATTTTACAAGATGTTGTTGCACTTACCCGTCTCTATGCAGGAGTACTCCTCACCTCACCTGGCATCCGCTCAGGGAATGAGGCACCGCTCTGTATTACAGGTGAAAACATAAAAAGCCACAATCAGAGTAAAAAATCAGTGGCAACCTATCATATTTACAAGACATTTTCACGCACAATTCTGACCAATGGCAAAATCCAGGAGCCTCTGATTACCAAATGGAAAAAGGTGTATCTATGTGTCTAAACAGGCAACCCTAAGTAGTATACTCCTGTGTCTAAAACCGCAAGAAAAGGGCTTCCTAGCCTGTTTGGGTGTTTCCATAGACAAATGTTGATACTGTATAAAATATCACTATGTGTCTCAGTGTCTCAAATGTTCTTAAAGACGGCTATTAAATTTCCAATCTACCACTTTGGTATCTTTTCAAAAAATCTTTTAAAAAAATCATGAGCCATCAAGAAGTTAGTTATCACTAAGGGGACTGCTTTAAAGGAGTAAACTTCTAACTGGCAAACAATCTGAATTAAGATCGTTATTCGTGAATAGAGGGGAGGGTTCAAAGAGAAGTGCAGCTCGAGTAGATTTTGCCCCACACATGCAATCCCTCTTCTAAAAAGAACTGATCTTTAAAGTTTCAAAAGCTAGCCAACAAGATCATGCAAAATAGCCGGCCTGATCGCTCCTTACCTGTCCGTCGGTACCCCTGGCTAGACTGAGCCAGAAGGGGAGGTAACCAGACGGGCAGGCAAGTTAGTTTAAATACCGCATGTTCCCGTCACCTTAATTGACCACAGTGTGTGTCTCGTCCAGATAAACAGCATTTTCGGTGCTGGTTACTGACTTCAGCAAGCCACCAGCACAGAGCTCCCATAAGGTGTAGTTGTTCACCGGGAAACTACTCCACACACACAAAAGCGCGCCGCTGCCTCCTCCCGTCGCGTCATGACTATTACTGCGCATGCTCATATGTGATGTTGTCATACTGAGCTAAGGATACTTGGGAAATGTGGTTCTGCCTTTAGCCATGATACAGATTCAAACATGCTTAATAAAAATTAAAAATGAACCCACGCTTATAGTTATAATAGCAACATGCCCCTATAAATGGCAAACTGTTGGAAGCAATGCAAGTGGATGTATGCCAATCACGCGACGCTTGCACCTGTCGTCGCGACATGACTATAGCTACGCATACTCTCAGGTGATGTTGTCATACTCAGCTAAAGATACCTGGGAAGTGTAGTTTAAACCTTAGCCCTGATTCAAATTCAATCGTGCTTTATGAAGATGGAAACACGCTCATTATTACAAAGGCAACACACCTATATAAATAGCAAACTGTATAGGTAGCTGTATGCAAATCAGCATCTAGGATCATGATGCAGTTCTGTCAAATAAGGCAGGAATACATCGTTACAGTTTTGCTGGTGACCTATCTTCACATTACGCCATCTTTTCTCCTCTAAGATGAAAACAAAGACATTTGGATGGAGAAAGGGAGACAGGAGCACAAACTCAGCACTGAATCAGCATTAAATCAGAGGAACCTGGCTTCCTCACACGATCCAGCAGATTTTAACCAAAATATCTACAGTGTTACCCAAGGTACATCATCGTTCAGCCCCTGACTATCACACTAGAGTTTGAAAATCCATCTTTGTTCTTTAATAAGCAAAAACCTAGAGACGTCACTGACATGCAATGGAATAAAAGGTTGCTCTAAAATAATCCAGCTCAGATCCTCTGCCTTATGTTTATTGTGAGAACATGATTTTTCAGTCTCCTGGCCTGCTTGTTGCACCTAAAGGTGCTTTTGTGCTCATTGATGTGTAATTTCACCTTGCGCGTTGTCATCCCTATATATAATGAAGGGAACATGGACATGTGATCATATAGATCATTTTTTCGGTATTACAATTTGTGTGTCTTCTAAGTGCCCATGGTCTTGCAGTTCCAATGTCTACAGTCTTGGTCTGTTGGGTTTGAGGACACGCAGTGCATGATCCGCATGGGAAATGTCCTTGCACCGGAGGAAGATCCCAGAGTGTATTACCGGGTTCTAGAGGTTTGTTCTTAGGCTGAGTGTGGACCAGGCTATCCCGGAGACTCACACCTCTCTTGAATGAAAAAAGAGGAGCAGGTATTGTGTCATTGGCTACTTTTAGAATCCGCGAGTGTTTCCGCACACATCTTTGTACCTGATTAGACATTACGCTGAATGTGTTAACAAAAGTCAACCTACCCTGAGGTGGTTTCTCTGTCGGAGGTTCTAAAAGAGAATCCTGATTATTATTAGAAGCTCTTTTCCACGCCTGCCTAACTAGTTGCTTAGGATATTGCCAGTTCCTCAGTTGTGTGGACAGTGCCTTTGCATGCTGTTCAAAAACATCTTTGTCCGAACAGCTCCTACGTATACGCAGGAACTGTCCTACTGGCAGATTTTCGCGGAGTGCCTTCAGATGGTGACTTTCAAATATCAACACAGAGTTTTTTGCCATGGGCTTTCTATTCAGTTCGCAGCCCAATCTGCCCTGTGACGGACAGATAAGG
This sequence comes from Lissotriton vulgaris, assembly GCF_964263255.1. Classification (NCBI taxonomy): domain Eukaryota; kingdom Metazoa; phylum Chordata; class Amphibia; order Caudata; family Salamandridae; genus Lissotriton; species Lissotriton vulgaris. The sequence continues at coordinate 1,344,879,378 of NC_141693.1, read as the reverse complement.
ATGTCAAGATAGGGCAGACTGACCCTATTGTATTCCACTGTAAATTTGAGGAATCTGTATCTGAAAGAAACAGGTTAGTATTAGATTCCTTACCTTAGAATATCCCCATACTAACTACTGTTTCTTACAGATATATCGTTACCTAAGGTAAGTAACTTGTTCTTTTAGTATTGAGCCAGGCATGGAACTCTAGAATCATGGCAGCTGTATCTCGCCATACGACAAAAATGTCGTCGATGTATCTTTTCCACAGCAAAACCCGGTCCCTGAATGGATTGCTGTGGTCAAGTACACACTCTTGCTCGAACAGATGGACATAAAGATTGGCTAGGCCGGGCGCAAAAATACTGCCCATCGATGTTCCAGAGATTTGTAGATGGATTGTCTCTTCGAACCTGAAAAAGTTCTCTGTCATTGCCAATCTGGCACACTCCATAATGAAATGTACCGGTGTGATTGTATCTAAATCTTTAGCATCCAGCAGGCCTCTTATTGCTTCAAGAGTCTCTTCTTGTGGAATACATGTATACAAGGAATCAACATCGAAACTGACCAAAAAGTCAGTTTCAGTGTTGAATCCAATGTCCGATAATATTCTCAGGGTGTCCTTTGTGTCCTGGAGGTAGGTAAAGGGGTAAGGATGCCTTCAAGGGAATTCGTTTGAATGGTGTTTGTTAATTTTAAATTAATTTGGAAGGATTACTTAATGATCCCTATATGTAGTTAATACATCACATAAAAATAACATGGTTATTTTTAATGATCTCAGTAACGTCTTGACACATAAACAACATATAAACAACAAAGGTTGTTTATATGTTGTTTATGTGTCAAGACTTTACTGAGATCATTTAAAATAACCAAGTCATTTTTATGTGATGTATTAACTACATATAGGGATCATTAAGTAATCCTTCCAAATTAATTTAAAATTAACAAACACCATTCAAACGAATTCCCTTGAAGGCATCCTTACCCCTTTATGTAATTACCCAAGCCCTCAAGGGTATTTTGGGTCGCTCACTGTTTCTTAATCATCTGGAGGTAGGTAGACATTTCTCTAAACAGAGGTTGTAAAAAGTGGTCGACGAAGGTTGATAGGGGTTCCAAAAAGGACCAGATTCCCTAGATAATAGGACGAACCAGAGGGGGCCTTTGAGTCTTATGAATTGTAGGTAAAACGTAGAAGTACGGCATCACAGGGTGGCTTGTGACCAAGAAACTGGTTTCTTGTGTTGTTATCCAGCCCTCTGTCTTTGCTTCTTCTACGAGATCTCCAATTTCAGTAGTTAATCTCGGTGTGGGATCCAAAGTCAAAGGACGGTAGGCCTTTCTGTCTTGAAGTTGTCTGAGACATTCCTTTCGATACACCTCTGTGTCCAGGACCACGATGGCTCCGCTGGTTTGATTGTTATCAGAGTATCATTAGATAATGTGCAAAGAGCTTGTTTCTCTACTGCGAGTAGATTTTGATAAGTGTTACTTCTAGTATCACAAAGAGTCATAATGTCATGGGTCACTGCTTTTTCAAAGACCAAAACTTGTTCAGGTACCAGATGTGCTGGCGGATTGAAAGTAGAAGGTTTTTTAAGACCTGTGTTGGTAGAACTAGATTCCGTAGACAATTGTCCTGTCTCTCCTTCTCTAGATTTAAAAAAGAAATGTAGGCGTATTTTCCAAACTTTTTTGCCAATTCACATCTCAATTGGAAGGGGTCACCCAAATTGGTAGGGACAAAACCCAAACCTCTGTTCAGAGAACCATGTGTACAACAGCAGTGAGGGTGCAGCTGATTTGCATACAGCTACCTGTACACCATACAGTTTGCTATTTATATAGGTATGTTGCCATTATAATAATGAATGTGTTTCCATCTTCATAAAGCACGTTTGAATTTTAATCAGGGCTAAGGGCTAAACTACACTTCCCAGGTATCTTAGCTGAGTATGACAACATCACTCGAGAGTTGCGTAGCTAGAGCCAAGTCGCGACAACCGGTGGAAGCGTTGTGTGATTTGCATACATCCACTTGCATTGTTTCCAACAGTTTGCCATTTATAGGAGCATGTTGCTTTTATAACTATAAGCGTGGGTTAATTTTTCATTTTTATTCATTTCCTTTAAGCACGTTTGAATCATGGCAGAACCACATTTCCCAAGTATCCTTAGCTCAGTATGACAACATCACATATGAGCATGCGCAGTAATAGTCATGACGCGACGGGAGGCGGCAGTGTAGCGCTTTTGTGTGTGTAGAGTAGTTTCTTGGTGAATAACTACAACTTATGGGAGCGCTGTGCTGGTGGCTTGCTGACGTCAGTAACCAGCGCCGAAAATACTTTTTATCTGGACGAGACACACCCTGTGGTCAATGAAGGTGGCGGGAACATGCAGTATTTAAACTAACTTGCCTGCCCATCTGGTTACCTCCCCTTCTGGCTCAGTCTAGCCAGGTGTACCAACGGACAGGTAAGGAGTGATCAGGCCGGCTATTTTGCATTATCTTGTTAACTAGCTTTTGAAACTTTAAAGAGCAGTTCTTTTTAGAAGAGGGATTGCATGTTTGGAGCAAAATCTCTTTGAGCCCCCCTCCCTCTATTTACGAATAACGATCTTAAAATAGATTGTTTGCCAGTCAGATGTTTACTCCTTTAAAGTGGTCCTCTTAGTGATAACTAACTTTTTGATGGCTCATGATTTTTAAAAAAGATTTTTTATAGAGATACCACCGTGGTAGATTGGACATTTAAAACCCGTCTTTAAGCACATTTGGGACACTGAGACACATAGTGATATTTTATACAGTATCAACATTTGTCTATGGAAACACCCATACAGGCTAGGTTGCCCTATTCTTGTGGTTTTAGACACAGGAGTATACTACTTAGGGTTGCCTGTTTAGACACATAGATACACATTTTTCCATTTGGTAATCAGAGGCTCCTGGATTTTGCCATTGGTCAGAATTGTGCGTGACAATGTCTTGTAAATATGATAGGTAGCCACTGTTCAGAGATTTTTGACTCTTGATTGTAGCTTTTTATGTTTTCACCTGTAATGCAGAGCGGTGCCTCATTCCCTGAGCGGATGCCAGGTGAGGTGAGGAGTACTCCCGCATAGAGACAGGTAAGTGCGACAACATTTTGTAAAATACCTCCTGTGACATGTACACCTAGTGGTACTTGATATATATAATAAAATATATTGACATCATCATAACAGTAATGTCAAGATGATATAGATTTTGACGGCAATTGATATTTGTTTGGTCTTTAATAGTTACATGTGCATTTTGTGTTTCTTTAGGAATGGTGTCCAATACTCCTGTGATATTGAACTGGTTTCAGGATACACAGTTGATTGTAGGTTGTATTGAACCAACCACTTTCTTTTGAGATTTTGTATTTAGTTTTCACACATTTAAAGTACTACATTGCAGTAGCGATTTCATCTGGTTAGGTCCTGATGATTAGAGAATCCATAGGCTGAAACATGTAGACCTGTCACCTTGTGGACTTTTTACAGGTATTTTTTTCAAACTGTATAAGCACTGTTTTTATATTTGACACCAGGATAGCGCTTATTAAAATTGTTCAGTATTCGGGTAGTCAATATTAAGTTTCACCTCTTTACACATTCATCTACATGCACTGCAATTATCATCGCCCCTCTCAAATCAGAATCTTATCTCATCATTTTTGGGACCACAGTGGATACCATCTTAGGCCACTGATGAAGACATCTGTGACCTCCCTTCCTATGTTGAGAAGGGTGTAGCCCTTGGCTGCACTCAGATTTACAGTTAAGAGGAGATCCCAGATGATGAAATTTGCCACCACTGTGGGCTGATGGGATTCAGTCCTTTTTAATGGGACTTCTCTGACCAAAACATTTTAGTCTGTTGCTGTCCGATTTCTTTTCGTTTCCTACACCAATAGTTTCTTGTTTGTTATGTAAGGTTCAGTAAGGGATAGAATACTGTTTGGTCTTCAAATATTTTCCCTATGACCCGCTGTTTAAATAATTTGTGATACGAAGTGTAGAATATTCCCATCAGTATACAGGGGCCACGGAACACTTCTTTTTTTACCAATATTGGTCAGGTAAAAAACTTAAACTGGAGGCCAGAACGTCCAAAATAGAGGTCACCTCCAAAGCAGAAAATAGGTCAGATTTTACTGAACAATTCTTCCTGGAAATGCCAAATTAAGAATAACAAAAGCAAACATTGCAGAAGAATATTTTGTGGTGGTATTGTCATTTTGATTACTTAAAAGGTTTGTTTTACATACAACATTTCTACCATTCTAATATTTGAATTTTTCTGACACAGCACACAATTGTGCTTATTATTATGACCAAAATAATTAATTTTTCATTTTCCAGATTCATTTTCACAGAAAGTGAAGCATTTGCCTGTAATAGAGGAAGAGGTTAGTAGCTGAGATATGTTTTTAATAAGGTGCTGTATATTTCAAATGTAGAGCTGGTCTCGTCTAAGAAATGCTGTTTTTAAATCTTTTTTTTATTAGTGTCTTTTACTGTTTCTTGTTCTCATACAGTGTAGGATTTTTGTATATTAATTTTAGAAGCATAGATTGGATCTTACATAGATTTAAAAGCCTTCAATAGTTTTATATTGGTGAACTTGGAAGTTCCTTGTACTTTTTCTCAAAGCTGTATTAAACTTATTTTAACACAATAGCCTTTCCACCACATTCTTCTGCTTTCACCTCCAAATCAATTAGGATGACATGCCTAAGTAAAAAGAGCAGTAACAGTGGCATTGAACTAAAAGATTGTGAGAATTGGTGTAGAGAGATGTTTGAAAAACTTAGACAAAAATGAATAATAAGTGTTATATCTTATCTATCAATGTTAATGGTATGCTGAATAAGTCCAAATACGGCGCTCTAATAAGGTGGTTGGCTTTCTGTTCACCACAGGTTTTATTTTTTCAAGAACCCATCTGAAATCAAATTGTCCAAATCTATATCTTCCCAGGTGTTTCTCCCATGCTTTCTTTGCCTCGGCAGGGTTAGCTAAAAGAGTAGTTGCCATATATTGCTGTCGTAGTCTTCCGTGGGAGTTTGGACAAATTAAGAGAGACCCAATGGGGCGATGGATTTGGGTAGAGGCCAAGCTAAATGGGATGTGTTTACATTTTGTTAACTATTATGGCCCGATAAGTGACGATATCACGCCACTAATGAGGATTACTGAGCTACTTAGAGGGATCCTGGGAAAATTAGTATTGGGTGGGGACTTTAATTTTATCCAAGATTTTAAAAAGGATAACTCTAATAAAAACAAAAAAGATTTGAAACCACAAACTAGGAAAGTCTTGGAAGCCCTAATGCAGGAACATCAGTTAGTGGACCAATGGCGAAATGGTAATCCGTTAGCGGCAGAATTTACGTGCCATTCTAACCAATTTCATACGGCCTCAAGGATTGATTTCTTTCTTAATTCACGATCATTGTTGGTGTCAGACACTTCTATAAGGATAAACAGCTTCTCAGATCATTCTTTAATATCACTTTAGTGTGTGATTGAAGGGGGAGGAGAGGCCTATTCCAGGTGGCAGATGGATCGTCTACTCCTCCAAGACAATAACTGGGTGACCCTAACAAAAGATTGGATATTAGAGTTTTTTAACCTAAATGAAGGCACTGCAGAAATCTTCTCAGTCTGGGGCGGGTTTAAAGCAGCTATCCGAGGTCAGATGATCGCACACACAGCCGCTCAGAGGAAAGGAAGGTGGGACAAGGTCAACAACCTCCACCAAATTGTGGCTAATGCTATGAATAATAGTAATTTGGGAAGGGAGGATGCGACATTACAATTGGCAAGGGGAAGGCTGCCTTCATAGAATTTTTTGTAATACAAGAAATAAATAGCCCTAGAACGTATCAACAGAGAGTTTACAAGGAGAGCCAAATGGTGGGAAAGATGCTAGCAGGGCAAACTAAAACCAAACAGGAGAAAGCCACTGTATTTGAGCTCATCGATCCTATAACGCAAAATATTGTTAGGGAAAAAAATGACATAGCTCGGGTATTTCTGGACCATTATTCTAAGTTATACTCTACAACGTACATGGTTGGGCCTGATTGTATCTATAAGTATTTTGAAGAAGTAAATCTCCCCATTTTACCTGGTCCATCATCAGTACAATTAAAGAGCGAAATTTTAGCTTCGGAAGTTTCAGAGATAGTGAGATTAATTGCTGGGGCAAAAGCGTGTGGCTCAGATGGGCTCCCAATCGAATTTTACAAGACTTTTGTTAAGGAACTGACCCCTTTTCTGGTTAAGTTATTTAATTTTGTTCGATTGGGAGATGCGGTTCCTTCGAGTTTTAAAGAGTCCATTATTGTTAGTTTTGTTAAAAAGGGAAAAAACGAGAAAGATGTCAATTCATATAGACCGATCAGTCTTCTTAATGCCGATTTTAAGATTCTTATGAAAATATGGGCACAGCGGTTTACACCAATTGCTCAGGTGTTAATTCATTCTGACCAGTCAGGTTTCGTTTCAGGATGGTCCATGTCATCAAACACCGGGTTTTTAATTCAGGCGTTAGATTTTGTTTTGGTTAATAAAATTCCAACTTTAATTTCAATGGTTGATGCAGAAAAAGCTTTCGACCTGGTGAATTGGGAGGCACTTTTTATTGGTTTGTTAAAATTTGGGTTTCCAGAAATGATAATAAGCATGTTAAAAAACATATATCAGAATGCGCAGGCAAAAGTGGTAGTTAACGCCAACGCGATAGGAATGATTAATATCAACCGTGGCACCAGGCAAGGCTTTCCGATGTCCCCTATCTTGTTTTCCTTTTTTATTGAGCCTTTGGCAATAAGAATACGAAGCAACCCAAATATCAAGGCACCTATAGAAGGAATGTCAAAAGTTAAATTATTTGCAGATGCTATTATTTTATACCTTCATCCCGATAAATTTAATTTTGATAATGCTCTCCAAGAGTTTAATCAGTTTGAACGAATTGGTGGTTACAAGGTCAACCAGAATAACACCGAGGTGCTAGTTCTGAATTCGGACTGCAATTTTTTAACATCCAATTTAAGATCGCAAGCACTGAATAACGGACCGATCAGATACCTAGGTATTTATGTCTCCAATCAATTCGATCAACTATATAGCTTGAACTATTTAGCAACTCGGAACAAAATTAGAACTCTATTGGAAAGATGGACTTTACTTCTCTTAACTTTGATTGGCAGGGTCGAACTTATTAAAATGTTGATCCTTCCTTTGTTGGTTTTTCTTTTTTTAAATGTTCCACCAAAAATTAATTCGCTGTATTTTAGGGAAATTGACTCAATGGTCAGGGATTTTGTTTGGAATAAGAAAGTTGCAAGGGTGAAATTAAGCACACTACAGCTGGGAACTACACAAGGGGACAAAAACACTACGATGGGGGAGGACCTCGGGGAGATTTATAGACCAGGCTCTGGATACAATCCCCAAAGAACCTATAAACAACAAAAGGTACCAGAGGGTCTCAAAACAAACACCGCCCAGAGGTGCCACAATCAAAGGTCAACCCGGTGGTAAGGGGGTCTCTTTGGTGGTATTGACAGTAACAGTGTGGTCTACCACTCGATGTTAATGAGTGGACAAAGACATGGGACTGGGGTGTGCAGTGCAAGAAAAAGTGAGTGAAAAAAGAAGAAACCAAGCCGACTGGGGAGGCTAGGACGCCGGCCCTGGAGTACCGACGGAAAGAGCGGTGCTTCATCTTCCCCTGAGCCGCTGCCAGGTGGGGTGAGGCCAGTCTACCTTACAGATCAAGTGATCGACACAGACTGTAAGGGCATTTGGATTATTCAGGTGACCGTGTGCACTTGTCTTATATTTCCTTGTGTCACCTTTTCACCTCACTTATTATTTTTTCACGTTGTGCAGTAGCTCTAACTTGTTTAGTTCTGGTCCTGATGAAAGCAAGGACGCAATAGTCCATATATTGCAGAAACATGTCGACCACCCTTACCTCAGGCAGTCTACATAACCAGACTGCTTAAGGCCATACATACTTTTAATCTTGGTATTTAAGGCACACATAGAATAAATAACATTCCGTGCTTTTCTAAACCAATTTTAACACACTCTTTTGTCTTGGTTTCTTCTTTTTTCACTCACTTTTTCTTGCACTGCACACCCCAGTCCCATGTCTTTGTCCACTCATTAACATCGAGTGGTAGACCACACTGTTACTGTCAATACCACCAAAGGGACCCCCTTACCACCGGGTTGACCTTTGATTGTGGCACTGATTTTCTCGGACGGGTGGTTCGGATAAAATCCCAAATGATGAAGGGCGGATCCGAATGGTGACTGATGGGTATTTTCCTCATCCCTTGAGAGCCTCCTGTGCCGAATCAAGTTTGAGCTGTGGGTGTTTGGGCAACTTCTGTACACCTCTGGGCGGTGTTTGTTTTGAGACCCTCTGGTACCTTTTGTTGTTTATAACTACACAAGGGGGCCTAGCGTTCCCAAATATACGAACATACTACACAGGCGTAATATTGGATCTTGCAGCTCGCTTATTGCCACCTAGTAGACAGCTTGACATTTTTTTAATGAAAAAAAAGTCCATGAGGCAGGCTTGCAAGTTTCGATATTTTTAAAAACAGCAAAGTTACCAAAGAAGACCAGATATAAGACCATTAGAGATACAACAAAAAGATTACAGTCCTTTCTTAATCAGGAACTGGGGGGTGGTTTGCGCTATTTGAGAATAGAGGAGTGCAAGAGCCTTGGTCTTCAAATCCATTCAAGTAAAATTCAAAAATGGATGGAGACAGGCTTTGGGGATTTGGGGTCCTTCTTTGTTTCAGGGAGGCTCATTACTTGGCAGGAGGTTCTGGCCAGGTCCGATAATAAACTAAAAACGGGTTTTTTGGAATTTTTTCAAATCATAAATTTTATACATAAATATAATGTGCCGGCAGGGGAAATGCCACTGGCTATTGCCCTATACAAAGTAAAATTAAAAAGATTAGGGAATTGGTATAAATTCCTTAGGAAGGGGAAGCTTCTCCTTTAGTCGACGGAATCCTGGCCAAAATATCCTTGGAAACCAACTGTTCCTTCTCGTGGCAGGAGTGGGAGCGGATCTCAGAAGCGTGTCGTAAGTCTCTCAGAGCGGCCAATTTTAAAAGAATGTTGTTCCTATCCTGTTGGCTGGCGTACCTCACTGCTAAAGCATTAAGCAAACACTTTTTGGGAGTAGAAAACAAATGCTTTAGATGTCAGCTTCATGAGGGGGGTGATTGATTGCACATTTTTTACACATGCCCGAAGCTGTTCGCTTTTTGGGTTTAAGATCTTTTCTTCAATCAGCAGGGCCACAAACAAAGTAATTGAACCGGAAGCCGAAATAGCCTTGTTTGGCATTTCAACAAAGAGAAAGGATTTGCTTAGTACGGAAGTAACTTTCACTGCAATCTGCACTTTAGTCGCCCGTTCTCTAATCCTTCAAAACTGGAGGTCAGAGGAGGTACCATCTTATTTTAAATGGATAAATAAAATGCGACGGACGAAAAGATTTGAAGAGGCGTATGCTAAAAGAGTAGGGTCAACGAGAAAATGTATGAATATTTGGAAATATTTTCCTATTGGTGCATCTACCACCACCACATAGCATTTCACACAAGAATATACTAAGAACACACAGGGTCTGAGGTATAGAAACGAATACTATTTACCGGGAAAAAAATAGCACTCTAGTAAAAATTATACGGCACGATTGCACGTAAAAAATTTTTTTAGCACTTATACACTTTAGCACTTGAGCACTTTGGCACTTTAAGTTAAAGGCTCAATTGGAGGAGAGTATTCAGTTTTTTGCAATAGCCATGTGTCAATTATTGAAGCTGCTAAACTGTATAAGTGTAACTGAAATTGAATGTTCTTGGTTCTTTGGTTTTAGCTGTGTTTCGTCTATTGCGCTTGATTTTATTCTGATGTTATTCTGATGATGTGTATAATAATCCCTGCTGAAGTATGTTTGTTATATAGGTACTTTTTTGTATTTCTTGCACTGACCTCTGCTCTGCTCAATAAAAAAAAAAAAAGGATGACAGGCCTAAATCTCCATTGCTGGTGGTTAGCATTACATTATTTCGCAATGTGTAGGATATACTACACATACGCTGAATAGACACACCAGGGGAGGGGGTATAGCAATCATGGCTGAATCGGACTTTACTTGCCACATATTGAAACTAGAAATTAAGGAGAGTGAATGTGCACGATTCACAATTAAGATAAACTCTCAACTTAGTCTGATATATAGACCCCTGGGAGCAAGCACGAATTTCACTACTTAGCTCCTGGAGCATTTATGCTCTTTGATCACCGACACTGCCAACTTCACCATTATAGGTGACTTAAACATTCATTTTGATCTTACCTCTGATACCAAGATCAATACCTTGCTAGCTGATTTGGATGCTTTTCAACTCCGACAGTTAGTGAGTGGCTCAACACATAGCGGTGGGCATCTCTTAGACCCCATTTTTTCCAATCTAAATAATGCGACTGCTGAACCCCCCCCCCCATCCCGATGGTTTGGACCGACCACTGTTTGGTGATTATGACCATCCCTTTTGCTAGTGACACTAACTCAATACCCACTCAGCAAGTCCTGAAAAGACCCTGGAGGAAGCTTCGCCTTGAAGACTTCCATGCACTCCTTACTATGAATTCCCCCCAATTAAGCGAAGACCTTGATCAAAACTATGAGCACTTTTGTGAGTGGATCAAAAAGGCCTTAGATTCTCTGATACCAGCTAAGTGGATCAAAGCGCGTACACATGAATCTAGTCCCTGGTTCAATGAAGTACTTTCCCTGCAAAAGAAGGAATGCAAAAAAGTGGAACACTTGTGGAAAAGTGGGGACACCTTGACAAACCTGCCTTGCTGTTTGGATTGCCCGTGGACTCCTTGCATCTCCACCAACGCCTCGCGGAACCCGCTGCGCGGGTCCCGCTTCGCAGAGGGGCGCTCTCCTTTGTGGGCTGTTAGCTGCTGCTGGGGTAAAACAGGTGCTGAGGGCTGCGAGCAAGAGGGCTGGGACTACATTTCCCAGGAGTCCCAGTAACCCCGCCCGTTCCACCTGGGCTGCTCTCCCTCCCCGCCCCGCCCCCAACGACCGGGTGATCAAATACCGGCCTGCCCTGCACTTCGTGGGACACCTTGACAAACCTGCCTTGCTGTTTGGATTGCCCGTGGACTCCTTGCATCTCCACCAACGCCTCGCGGAACCCGCTGCGCGGGTCCCGCTTCGCAAAGGGGCGCTCTCCTTTGTGGGCTGTTAGCTACTGCTGGGGTAAAACAGGGACTGAGGGCTGCGAGCAAGAGGGCTGGGACTACATTTCCCAGGAGTCCCAGTAACCCCGCCCGTTCCACCTGGGCTGCTCTCCCTCCCCGCCCCGCCCCCAACGACCGGGTGATCAAATACCGGCCTGCCCTGCACTTCGTGGGACACCTTGACAAACCTGCCTTGCTGTTTGGATTGCCCGTGGACTCCTTGCATCTCCACCAACGCCTCGTGGAACCCGCTGCGCGGGTCCCGCTTCGCAGAGGGGCGCTCTCCTTTGTGGGCTGTTAGCTGCTGCTGGGGTAAAACAGGGGCTGAGGGCTGCGAGCAAGAGGGCTTGGACTACATTTCCCAGGAGTCCCAGTAACCCCGCCCGTTCCACCTGGGCTGCTCTCCCTCCCCGCCCCGCCCCGACAACCCGTCCATCACCATAACAGCCATAAAATAACGTGTGAATACCGCTGCGCGGGAGCGCGCGGGAGCTCGCTGGGAGAAGCCCGGGACAAGGGCGGGCCCTCTAAGGCCAGAGGAGGCCGGGCTGGGCCACCTCCCTAACATCTGCTGCCCAGTGGCCCCTGACCTGCTTCGTCGGATATGACGACAGAGGAGGATACCCCTGGAAAAAAAGGTAGATTACGCAATGGGTCATTGGAGAACTATTTTCAGAAGAAGAGTGAGGGCGAAAAGGACTCTATTCTAGCAGAGCGTAGGGCAGAGCGCCGTCGCTCTGTTGAGAGCATGAAGCATAGACCCCTCACGGATAGCTCCTTGCTTGTTATGACCCAGGAAGGAGGTTCAGTAGACTTGAGTGAGGACAATGCTAGTCTAGAAGGCGTCCCACTATTGTTCCGTGATTTTGTATCCACACCTTGTCTGCCTGTGGATAATATCATAATAGTTTCTCCTACCCCTAGTCCTAGTCGCATTAGGGCCACACCTAAACCTAGGAAACAGAAACTTAAGCCTCTACCCGCGGCTCAGATTCATCGCCCACCACCTAGTAAAAAAAGGAGAAAACTTAGGGAGGCCCCAGGTAAAGCAAAAACCCCGCATACTGAGTTTGGTAAAAGGGCAAAAAAAAACATTTCAATTGAGATTATCCCAGCAGAGGTTTGGGATTCTACACCAGCAGTAGTACCATCATTGATTTGTACTTTACCTGAAGTAGCCATGCAGGTGGTGGCTTCTGACAGTAATATTAGAGATACAGCAGCTGATACTTTACCTCCCCCCACATTGATAGGAAACTTGGAGTTTTTGTTGAGATCTCTCCTTGTACCAATCAATGAGTCTATCAAAAAGGTGGAAATCAGACTTACCATATTGAAAGCAGCTATAACTAGTATGGCCACTCTGTCAAAAACCCAGGGGAGTGGGGTGGTGCATCCTACACCCCCGATAAGGCCCCCCCTACCTCTGTCCAAAAGAACCCACCTGCCCCAGCTCAGTCGGCCAAGCAAACTATTCAGCCCCAGGGTAGAGCTGACCTTCCCTCCGAAAACCCACTGCCTCCTAAACATGTAAAGACACCAGTAGTTGAATCGGGTGGCGCCTCAAATAAATCTATTCCTAAGGTCCCGGCAAGCAACAACCAGGATGTACAAGGGGAAACTAGTAATAATAGAATACCACGCAAAAAGGTGCCACAAGTGGAGATTCCCCCTGAAGCAGTGCCCTTTGTGGTGGTCCTAACAGGGGTCCCTCAGCTAGCAGAAAATAAGAATGAGGGATATGTTGACCTTAAGAATAAAATTATTCATTGGTTAAGGACGTATAGGCCGATAGCGCCCAACATAGATGGAGATATAGTCCATGTTAGACGGATTAACTGGCTGGGGAGTAGAACTAAAAATATGGAGGGGGATCTAGTGGTGGTCAATTTTAGAGACCCTCGGGCCGTTGATTATATCCTAAATTGGCCACCAGGAAACGGGGGAACTTGCATCATTCCTCGGGCCCTAACATACTTCTATCCTAGGCCAGAGGACACCCCATTTAGATATCCAAATAAACCTCATTCTTATAGACCACCCCTTACTTTGCCCTACAATAACAATTGTACCCATTTTGGGCAACACTTTTCCTTGGTACCTGAACAGATCTCTGCCTGGTCTACTGTCCCTTATAGACATACGATGTACCATGGCACCAGGATGAATCATTTGAGACCTTTTACCCCACTGGACACTTACAATCGGTTTTCCCAGCTTTCTGGGCTGGAAGATTGCGATTGAAGTTCAGCGCCTGGGGGGGAGGCAAGTGAACTTCTGGGTGGGGGGGCCCCAACAAGACCATGTGGTAGCATAGGTATAGGGGAAGGTAGTTCTTTTCCAGCTCAAACTGTTAGTATTAATAAAATTACAGAGGTTCCTTCCTTTGACGGGCCTATGACTAGCATGGTTGGTTGCCTCGTAACACCTATTCACCCGGCACAGGAGGGGGGGGAGATGTAAGACCAGGGTGGATAAGGAGGGTGCGAATGGGGGGGGGTCCACCATAGTGCCTAATGGACGGCGGGTAATAAATTTCCTTTCTTGGAACATTGCGGGGATAAAAAGGAAGTTAGACATTCCAGAGTGGCATACGTTCATTGAGGGGTTCGATGTTTGCCTATTTCAGGAAACTTGGAGCCTATCACCATTACACAAATCAGGGTATACAACCCATTTTCTGTCAGCAGTAAGTAAGGAAAAGGGTAGACCAGCGGGTGGTCTCATGGTCTGGATTAAAGTAGAACTGGATTGGGTGGTCACATGCCACAATTTGGAGTGTAATGATATACTCCATCTCTCCTCCAGAGGAAAGTTAGAGGGTAGTAGGCTTGACATTTTCAATGTCTATGCTAGAGGGACACCTGGGGACTCTACCTCTCTGACTTTAACAGCCCTGGACACCGCCTTAGCTAATTGCCCTTCAACAGCAAAAATTATTGTGGGGGGTGATTTTAATTGCACGTTTGAACCCCTCCTCGGAGATGACCCCTTGGGCATTGAAGAGGAGGATTCAAAATGGTCCATCCCAAGTTTATCCTTGCCCCCCATTAGGAGGTGGTCGGCTAGGGCTAATCAAATCAATACATTGACCAGGGTTCACAAGTTAAGAGCCCTCAATGGCAGGACTATATCCGACCAGGCAGGGGCATTGACCTTTAATAGGCTTACTGGGCCATCCCGAATTGACTATATCCTAATGGATATTAATTTTTGGGCAGAGCTTATTGACATGGAAGTCCTCCCAAGCCAGGATAGCGATCACAATCCCTTGTGCTGCAAGTTTTATTGGGGCACCCTTAAAGATAGGAGGATGAATGTCACCTTAAAAACATCTAAAGAGATTATCCCCTATAATAACAACCGTAGATTAAAATGGGATAAGGCTAAACTCAAGGAGGAAGATTTAGGGGCGATAAAATTATTGGTTGAGGGCTTGTCTTCTGATCTGGAAGATTGGGTGGGTGAAAATCAGACCAGCAGGGTCCCATACCCCTCCCTTGACTCAACCTATAAAGCTACAATTGATCATGTTGGCAAATTTTTCATCTCGAAAGGGAAAAGCAATAGGGAGACTGTCAATCCCCCCTCTTCTATTAAACCTTGGTATACAGTCCTGTGTACGGGCAAAAGGAAAAATCTGACAAAAGCCCTGATTTCTGGGGATCCTTTGCTGGTTAGAGCGGCCAGGAAGGAATACCTAAATGTATTATTATTGGCCAAGCGGGAGTGGGAGGAACAGCATTGGCAGGACTTATCCAATGCTGTAAGTAGTAGGAACCCGAACCTTTTCTGGGACCTGATCAATAGAACTAGGCAGAGGAAATCGCAACCATTGGCTGCACATATAACCAGCCAGCAATGGTTTGATCATTTCTCATCCCTTTATGGAGGTAATGAGGAAACAACTAGCCCTGGGGCAGATAGTTTGAGGGATGGAGTTTTCTCTGGGGTGGACGATCCTCCATTTACGACCATGGAAGTAGTGATGGCGATCAGGCACCTAACCCCAAAGAAAGCAGCTGGACAGGACGGGATTCCTGGAGACCTGTTGATAGCGGAGCCGCAGGCTTGGGCTAAATTAATCGCTACTATAATGAATTTGATCACCAGGGGTCACCAGGTGCCAGACTCCTGGAAAGGGGCAGAGGTAGTAACCGTGTTCAAGAAGGGGGTAAGAGACGACCCTGCGAACTACAGACCTATTAGTCTGATAGACATAATTCAGAAAGTGGTCGGCAGGGTCATCATCTCAAGAGTAGGAGATTGGATGGAGGAGGCCAGTATTCTCTCTCACCTACAGGCGGGGTTCAGAAGAAAGGTAGGCACGATGGACCAGGTCTTTCGTTTTTTTGTTATCTATTGGAAGGCAGTTACCATCAAGAAAGGCAGTTTATATATGGCCTTCATAGATCTCAAGACGGCTTTTGACCTGGTCCCCCGGGCAAAATTATGGGAGATTCTAGGAGAGATGGGTTTCCCAAGTGGTCTCCTGAACCTTATCGTAAAGCTCCACGAGGGGAATTACGCGAAGGTTAGATGGGGACCCCAGGGACAATTGACAGAGAGGATCCCTGTGCGGAGAGGAGTACGTCAGGGATGTGTTATGGCTCCGACCCTCTTCTCCCTATTCGTGAATGGAGTGGTGGATCATCTGAAGGGGGAGGAGACGGATGCCCCATCCCTGGCGGGGGAAAGAATCCCCACTTTACTCTTCGCCGATGACACCATATTAATCTCCAAATCCCCAGTGGGTCTACAAAAACTCTTGAACCGGTTTAGCTCCTTCTGTACCGCCCGAGGCTTAACCATCAATACCTCAAAAACTAAATTGATGGCACTCTCCCCCTCTAAAAGATTCAAAAATAATTTCCTGCTTAATGGTGCCCCTTTGGAGCTGGTTGAGTCTTTTGACTACCTTGGTGTCCGGATAAACAGCCGAATGACCTGGAAGGATCACTTGGCCAAAATGTTACTCAGTCATCAAAGAGTATCGGGGGTGATTCTGAGGGAAGTCCGTGAATCATGTAGTAAACCTGTCTCCCCGGCCATGGCCATATACGAGGGTCAGATTCTCCCAGCTGCATTATATGGCTCTGAACTTTGGGGGTTCGAAAATGTATCAGATCTATCGACAGCGGAAAATAATTTTCTAAGGAAGGTGGTGGCTCTTCCTGCTTCCACCCCACTAATTCCCCTGAGATTAGATCTGGGCAGAAGAGCATTTAAGGACTTGGTAAGGCTACGCCCGTTGCTCTTTTGGACCCGTTTAAGAAGAACGGAAGAGCTTGCAAAATATGCTGAGGGGCTGGACGATCTTCTTTTACTGGACACGGGAAAAAAAATTGGATGGTTGAATAAATTGAAAGACTTGGTTCTTAAGTTAGGGCTAAGAGATGCTTGGGAGTCATAATCGCCGCCACCAAAGGATGTGATCAAAAAGTTATACTGGGACTGGGTTCAGAGTAATGTGTTGAGGGCCACGGATGGGGGCTCACTCACGGACCAATTTTTGTTATTTAAATGGGTGAGGAAATTGGAGCCCTTCCTCGACCTGATAACTAAACCCTTTGATCGTGCACTATACCTAAAACTGCGATATGGGACGCTTCCGGTGCATGACTTTATGGTGAGGTGGTCAAACTATGGTGCCCCCCTGCGTTCATGCCCTGGCTGTGTAGCACCAACAGAGTCTGTGGCCCATCTATTTTTTGCCTGCCCAGCTTATAAAGGGGCGCGGAAATTTTGGCTGAAACCTGTCTGCAGGGAACTGGGGTTGAGGTGCCATAGACAGGCTCTTCGTGTACTCTCCACGGACTCATCATCTTCCTTTATGATTTGTGGGGTAGCAAAGTTCTTGGGAAGTGCATGGATGACGCGATCCCGCTTACTGAAACTGCAGTCGGGGGGCCCAACGGTCTGATGCCATATCTGCTGGTAGCAAATTGGTGATTGTGTTGCACCTTATTCTTTTACTGTATTTTAATATTTTATTGTGTATTGGAAATGTATTTTATATGTATTCTTTTATGGTGATCAAGTTGTCGAATAAAGATATTCACTAATACAAAAGTGGAACAAAGATGGAGGAGAGACTATGATCCCTCACTTAAAACCCTCTACATTCAAATGCAAAAAAGCTACCATCGGAACATTTGTAAACATTTGCAGGACTAGAACGGATTACTACACCACGGAAATCAAGAACAGTGATAATGCCTCCCAAACTATCTTCAGAATATTGAAAGAGCTCAGTGTTAAGAAAGCGACATACAACCCTAATATATCTTCTGCATTTTGTGACACTATTCCGTCTTTTTTTATCGACAAAATTAAGAAAATCTATAGCACCTTCCCAACAAACACTGTCCTCGCTCCTCAAGCTGACTTGAATGGGCCCAACCTATCTGAAATTCCAGCACTTAATCAAGCCGACTTCCTCAAACTATGCAATAAAATAAAATCAGGCTCACCTGCAGACCCCCTGAAACCGGAACTATTCAGAAACTCCGACTGGACGGTCTTAGGCCCTCTTAGAGACATAATAAATCTTTCCTTCTCGACAGCCAACATACCCAAGCCTGGGTGACTCCCATCATCAAAAAACCCACACTAGATCCTGCCCTACCCGAAAGCTTCAGACCCATTTCTCTCCTCCCCTGGCCGGCAAAAATTGCAGAAGCCCGCGTCAACTCCATTCTGACCAACTATTTGATATCCAATGCCATTCTGGATAGATCTCAACATGGCTTCCGCGGGGCCACAGCACTGAAACAGCTCTTCTTAGTGTGACAGAACACCTGCGTACCATATTAGACTCTGGGGGGACGGCAGCACTGATTCTTTTAGATCTCAGTGCTGCCTTCGATACGGTGTCACATGAGATCTTGCTATCAAGGCTGGAGGGGATAGGAATAACAGGGCTTGCCCTCAAATGGTTCAAAGCTTTCCTTTCGGGCAGATCCTTTAGAGTCTCTACCCCTCCTTTTTTGTCTAAAGAACACCCCATTGAACAGGGTGTGCCCCAAGGGTCAGCTCTGAGCCCTACCCTGTTTAATGTATATCTCCAACCCTTGGCGGAAATAGCTAGAAAACATGGTCTCTCACTAGTGACATATGCCGATGATACCCAGCTGGTGGTGTCACTGGACAATAAAAACGGCCTTAGTGCACAACATTTTAAGCAGACACTTATTGACATCACCAGCTGGATGACAACAAACTGTCTCCAGCTGAACGCTGGAAAAACGGAAGTGTTACTGGTGGGAAAAGAAACAACGACCTGGGGAAACAATTGGTAGCCAGAAACTCTCGACCAACCTCCCGAATGTAGAGACCACGTAAGAAACTTGGCAGTCTGGATGGACACCGAGCTGTCTTTCACTCTCCATACCAAAAGGGTAGCAGCTACCTGTTTTGGTATCTTAAGCAACCTTAGACCCATCCTTAAGTTCTTTGACCACCAAACCCGCCAAATTGTGGTGCAGTCAGCAATCCTGTCTAGACTAGACTACGCCAGCTCTCTCTTGTTAGGGGCAAACGTAGCAGAGAAAGCGAGGCTCCAGCGAGTTCAGAACGCTGCAGCGAGAGCGCTAACCGGTATCCCACGCTACAAGTCAGTGTCTACTGTCCTTTTGAAACTTCATTGGCTTCCTGTTGAAAAAAGGATCCATTACAAACCCCTTTGTTTGGCGTTCAAAATCCTTAAAACTGCCTCCCTCCTCACATCGTACGTTCCCAGACGTACGCTGCGTTCAGAAGGACAGAACCTGGCAGTAGTACCCCGCTTCAAACTGGCAAGAATGGGCGGTAGGTCATTTAGACACCTGGCCGCAAGACTTTGGAATGGTCTCCCTATCCATATTCGAATAATTGAAGAACTTCTACCTTTCAGGAAAGCGATAAAAACCCACCTTTTCTGCTAATGTACAACGACCTCACTGTGACAGAACTATCACTCTTACTGACACACTTCTTACAGCTGGGGCAGCTGTGCGCTGTACAAGTCCATTTAACATTAACATTAACATTAACTTATTTAATGGGATTTGATGGGATACCCTGAAATCATCCATTTAAACTAAAGCTTTCTGAATACAAATTAGGTCCGTTTTAGTTTGATGATATCTGATTTACAGTTGGCACCCTCTCCGCCAAACTGTAACTGAGATCCAAACACTTCAGTTCTCTGATAAGATCTGTATTTATTTATAACCTACTAAGCCTATCACCAATGTTAGTTTCCAGCTCTTGTGGATTTTATGGGCTATAATAACTTAATTGGAAAACAAAGCGGCAGAGAAAACTCTTGAGGCTCTTGCGCAGGCTACATCTGGAGGGTGCATCAGATGGCAAACTATTTTTTTTTCCAAACAGATTTCATTTTGTTAGCAAGAAGAGTCACTTCATTACATACAAGAGACTCTTTGTAATAAAAAATAACGCTTAGTGACGCCTGATCTGTCGATATCTGTTGTACGTGAAGTCTTTGGGATCGGTTTGAAGATTATGTTCCACCTCTCAATCTATTCAATGACTGGAATAGCCGTTATGGCACAGTACATCGAACGAATTAAGCGAGGGATGTTGTGGGGGGGATGTTAGGAATCAGGAAGGAAAGGAAGGGGACAGCAGGGAGGGAGATCTGGAAAAGACAAAAAGAAAACAAACACTCATGAGTAACTTTCCTTTTCTGACAATTCTACAAACAGAAATCTCAAGTACACCTAACCTAACTATATACCTGTAAAGAAAAAGAATCCTTCAGGGGGGGGTAAGTGATGGCAGATGAAGGGATAGAGGTGTAACTGTAAGAATACAAAAGTAACAGTGACTTGTAACCTCCTGTTATACAAGTAGATACGATAATGAACACCAATGATCTAATGAGGTTATAACATACCCCTAACTCACTCTGTGTACACTTCACAGGGATCGAGAGTTAGCAACCACTCCTGATTAATCCCTGTTAATAAAGGAGTTAAAAGACATAGGAATTAAACACCATAATTATCACACCCCTTTCATCGCAGTACAAAGAAACAATATGATGTTGTCCCTGTGTTAACTTCACACACGAACGAACTCTGTTTTGATATTGCCCCCTGTTCGATTATCGAGCACAGGAGCCTAGAACTCTTGTTCTCCTCAAAGTCTTAGGAAGAACAGAAACCAAAATGATACTTTAACAGGGTTCCGTGGATGACACCGCATCCACTACCATCGTCGGCCAACAATGCCGACCGGGACAAATCCTTTGGACAAGAAAGGGGTAAAGACCCCAAAAGCAACCAGTTACAAGCGGCCCTCGCGAAGCCACCTACAAAGACCCAAGAAAGTTTCCAGAAAGGCGACTGCAATAGGATCCAGGTGCAAGCACCCTTACCGCACCAAACGACGAACCGCTAACCACGGACAGCTCGGACCGGAGGAATTCCCGATGCTGTGCGCTGCAAATCCTTCCTCCTTATGCTTCCGCAATCAAATCTCGCGAGACCGCAAAGGAGCATGGGAGCGGTAGTTTCCCCACCGCATCCTGCCGGGAATTGTAGTTCCTAGCAAAGCGCGATCGTGACAGTATATCCCCCTTACATAGAAGGCGACGTCAAGGCCCAGGTTTAGCAGGATATCTCCCATGGAAGGCTGCCACCCTCGCAGGAGAATGAAGCCCTGCTGCAGGCTCCCACGAATTCTCCTCAGGGCCGTAATCTTTCCAGGAAACCAAATACCATAGTTTACGACCTCGATACTTGGAATCCAACAGACTCCGGACTTCGTACTCGAGTTCACCATCCACCACCACTGGAGGAGGCCGAGAGCAACCCCGTCCTCGAGCTGGCTTCAACAGGGACACATGAAAGACCGGGTGGATCCGCAGATGTGAAGGTAGTCTCAGTTTCACAGCCACTGGATTCACCCTTTTGGCAATGGCGTAGGGCCCTACGTACTTAGGATTGAACATGCTGTGCTTCTTGAACCGCAGATTCCGAGTGGACAACCACACCATATCCCCTCTGCCATACAACGGTCCCTGTCTCCGGTGTCTATCAGCAGCAGCCTTGTATTGAACCTTGACCTTTTCCAGATGAGACTGAGCTTTAGACAAAGTGTCACGAATGTGCACCACCTTTTTCGCAACCTCAGGCAACGCAGGATCAGCTTGCGGATGGACGAAGGGAAGGAATCTGGGATGCCTACCATAGTTACAGTAAAAAGGCGTCTCTTTGGAGGAACCATGCGTGGCGTTGTTGTAAGCCACCTCAGCCAGCCACAAATGGTCCACCCAGTTCTCTTTACCTTTATCCACATAACACCTCAGGTATTGTTTGAGTGTCTGATTCAGACGTTCAGTCTGCCCGTCAGTCTGCAGGTGAAAACTGGTAGAGAGGGCAGTCTGAATATGGAGCATTGAACACCATTACTTCCAAAATTGGGCCGTAAACTGCGCACCTCTATCGGACACGATAACGCTGGGCAAACCATGGAGACGTACCACTTGTGACATAAGCATTCCTGCAAGAGGCCCCGCAGAGGGCACCTGCGCACACGCCATAAAGTGCCCCATCTTGGTTAAAAAATCGATCACTACCAGGATCGCCCTACATCTTTGATCTTTGGGCAGGCCAACCACAAAATCCAAAGATATCCTATCCCAGGGAACAGAGGGAGTAGGAAGAGGTTGTAACAGGCCTTGTGGACGACTTTGATCTGACTTCATCCTAGCACATTGTTCGCAACGGAAACCCACTTCCTGATATCAAGTCTCAAGGAGGGCCACCAGAAGTGACGGAGAACGTGTTCAATAGTCTTGGTTTCTCCTAAATGACCAGCACACGGGGAGTCATGAAACCATACAAAAACCTGCTTTCATAACTGCACGGTTGGTATCAGTAAACGTTTGTTATGCAAAGGAAGGCCTCCATGCATTGTCCATTCAGGGTGTCTCTGCAACCAAGTCTTCCAAGAAAACGAAGAAATGCCCCTCGCGACATCTTTCAGAAAGGAGTCTGGCTGCAAGGCACACAAGACCTTACCAGGGTCAATGATGCCGGCAACAGGTGCCCCCTCAGGAAGAACCACAGATGACTGACGGGGTAAGAGCATCCGCCTTGCGGTTCTCTGCTCCTGGCCGATAGGTGATGACGAAATGAAACCCAGAAAAGAACATCATCCATCTAAGTTGCCTAGGGGAGAGATGACGCGCTGCCGCATTAAATTGCAGATTACGGTGGTCCGTGTAAACTGTGACTACATGTCTGGCACCCATTAAAAAATGCCGCCACTCCAAGAAGGAGTCACGGACCGCCAATAATTCTTTTTCGGAAATATGGTAGTTTCTTTCGGCAGCATTCAATTTCCGGGACATAAATGCCACTGGATGTAGTTGACCTCTATTCGTGTTTCTCTGTGACAACACTGCTCCGACTGCCACCTCCGATGCATCCGCCTCCACCACATAGACCCTGTGAATGTAAATGTAAATGTAAATGTAAATGTATTGGCATTTATATAGCGCACTACTTACCCATAGGGTCCCAAGGCGCTTCGACCGCTGCAAAACCCTTCCTGGCTTCCCTGAGAGATGGTCCCTTAATGGGTATCTCCAGGGTGAGACCAGGCATCCCCGGCAGTCTGGTGGGGCCGTTAGTGAAGATGAGGCAAGCTAATGCCCAGAGTTGCCGAGTGTGATCGCTGATCAGAGTGGGCACCGAGGCGAGAGAATTATCGAGTCCGCTGACCCTGGTCCAGAAACCTGCCGTGCCGGGAATCGAACCCTGGTCCCGGGCCGTCCTCTGCTCTCGGGTCTGCCGCCTCTAACCAGTGAGCCACACTACCTCACTACTTGTCAGGATCAGGATGGGCCAATATAGGAGCTGATACAAATGCATGTTTGAGAGCAGGGAATGCAGTCTGCTCCTCATCGGTCCATTTGAACACGGTAGCCTTTTTCAACAGATGAGTGATTGGGGCCACCAATTTTGAAAAGTGACTGATGAAGCGCCTGTAAAAATTGGCAAAGCCAATGAAGCATTGAACATCACGGATATTGCACGGAACAGGCCAGTTCATCACCGCTGAAACCTTGCGTTCTGCCATCTCCTGTCCCTCTGGACTTAGGATCACCCCCAAAAATTCCACAGAACGAACATGAAAATCGCACTTACTTAATTTACAATATAAGTGGTGCGCTTGAAGGATACTCAACACCGTCTCTACATGGTGTTGATGGAGTTCCTCGGACTCAGAGTACACTAGTATATCGTCGATATACACGATGACATAATGATCCAAGATCTCACGAAGGACGTCATTAAGAAAGAATTGAAATGCCGCAGGGGCATTGCAAAGCCCGAACTGCATCACTAGGTACTCCAAAAGACCATACCTGGTTTTAAATGCAGTCTTCCACTCGTCCCCCTGTCTCATGCGGACCAAGTGGTAAGCCCCTTTTAGGTCCAACTTGGTGAACACCGTAGCCCCCTTGACTTGTTCCAGTAACACACTAATGAGTGGGAGAGGGTATCTGTTTTTAATTGTGATGGCATTTAATGCGCGAAAATCCACACACACCCTCAATTCTCCATTGGCCTTAGGAATGAAGAAAAGGGGCGAGGCTGCTGGTGATTTGGACGGGCGGATGAATCCTAGTCCCAACAACTTGTCAAGATAGGTCCTCAAATGCAGTGTCTCTGGTTCTGTCAACGCATAAATACGCCCACTAGGCACCACTGCTCCAGGTATTAGATCGATTTGGCAATCGTACTGCCTGTGTGGGGACAGTTCTTCTGCATGGGCTTCACTGAACACCTTTGCAAACTTAGAGTATGCTGCAGGGAGTAACACACATTTTTCTGCAGCAGTAGCAATACTAGAGCCTCTAGACAATGCTCTAGCAGGTATCAGAGATGCAGCATGACAGTGCTCCAAACAGTATTCGGACTCCATGATCAAAGTTCTGTTGCCCCAGTCTATGCTCGGATTGTGTTTCTCCAACCAGGGTATACCAAATATCACTCCATACTGAGGGGCCCTGATCACGCTAAAGGAAATCCTTTCCACATGTGCTTCCCCATACAATACCTCCAATTCCTCTGTTCTATACTCAACTGAACCCGTACTCAGCCTCCTCCCATCCACCGCATAGACCACCTCAGGGGACTCATTCTGTATCAATTCGATACCCTTGCTCTGTGCTTCCTGTATGTCTATAAACATACCTGTAGCCCCTGAGTCAACCATAGCAGTCATGACCACTTGTTCACCCTCAACCACCATTCTTATAGGAATAAAAAGATGACCTTTTGAACCCGCATTGACATCATATAATGAAGGGACATATAAAGGACTCCAAGACACCCCTTCTTGTGACCTAGAGTCCATCAGTTTTCCGCCCCCATTTCGACTGCGGTTGAGGCTGCTCTGATAGGACGAAAACGATTCCACTTGGGCTTTACAGGACACTCTCGTACAAAATGCCCACATTTCCCACAATAGAGACAAAGACCCTGCTTACGACGGGACTCTCTTTCAGCTGGAGTTAAAGCCGGTCTGACCGCTCCTATATCCATCGGTTCAGGGGCAGAGGCCGAAGGTGTTTCAGCTGGTTTGCTCCTCTCTCCTAGACGTTTTTTACGAGTATCCCCTCTACGTTCGCTCAGTCTGTGTTCTAGCCTCAAGGTCAGATTGATCAGGTCCTCCACAGTAGCAGGTTGCGGGTCAATCTGAGCTATGACATCTTTTAACTCTTCACTTAACCCCTGATGGAACAAGGAGACCTGTTTGTTATCGGGCCAACTGGTCTCCGCCACTAATCTTCGGAAAGCGTTAAGATAACCCACCAAATCTTTGTTACCCTGTTTCAGCTCTAGCAACTCACGATCCGCTGTGTATGAGTCTGCCCTTCTATCGAATACTCTCATTAATTCCTTCTGAAGGATTCCCAATCATGTAACAGCGGATCATTTCGATTAACTAGTGGCACAGTCCACTGCGCGGCATTCCCCACTAAGTAAGAGATTGCGAAGGGAGAAGCCCGGGACAAGGGCGGGCCCTCTAAGGCCAGAGGAGGCCGGGCTGGGCCACCTCCCTAACATCTGCTGCCCAGTGGCCCCTGACCTGCTTCGTCGGAAATGACGACAGAGGAGGATACCCCTGGAAAAAAAGGTAGATTACGCAATGGGTCATTGGAGAACTATTTTCAGAAGAAGAGTGAGGGCGAAAAGGACTCTATTCTAGCAGAGCGTAGGGCAGAGCGCCGTCGCTCTGTTGAGAGCATGAAGCATAGACCCCTCACGGATAGCTCCTTGCTTGTTATGACCCGGTAAGGAGGTTCAGTAGACTTGAGTGAGGACAATGCTAGTCTAGAAGACGTCCCACTATTGTTCCGTGATTTTGTATCCACACCTTGTCTGCCTGTGGATAATATCACAATAGTTTCTCCTACCCCTAGTCCTAGTCGCATTAGGGCCACACCTAAACCTAGGAAACAGAAACTTAAGCCTCTACCCGCGGCTCAGATTCATCGCCCACCACCTAGTAAAAAAAGGAGAAAACTTAGAGAGGCCCCAGGTAAAGCAAAAACCCTGCATACTGAGTTTGGTAAAAGGGCAAAAACCCCCATTTCAATTGAGATTACCCCAGCAGAGGTTTGGGATTCTACACCAGCAGTAGTACCATCATTGATTTGTACTTTACCTGAAGTAGCCATGCAGGTGGTGGCTTCTGACAGTAATATTAGAGATACAGCAGCTGATACTTTACCTCCCCCCACATTGATAGGAAACTTGGAGTTTTTGTTGAGATCTCTCCTTGTACCAATCAATGAGTCTATCAAAAAGGTGGAAATCAGACTTACCATATTGGAAGCAGCTATAACTAGTATGGCCACTCTGTCAAAAACCCAGGGGAGTGGGGTGGTGCATCCTACACCCCCGATAAGGCCCCCCCCTACCTCTGTCCAAAAGAACCCACCTGCCCCAGCTCAGTCGGCCAAGCAAACTATTCAGCCCCAGGGTAGAGCTGACCTTCCCTCCGAAAACCCACTGCCTCCTAAACATGTAAAGACACCAGTAGTTGAATCGGGTGGCGCCTCAAATAAATCTATTCCTAAGGTCCCGGCAAGCAACAACCAGGATGTACAAGGGGAAACTAGTAATAATAGAATACCACGCAAAAAGGTGCCACAAGTGGAGATTCCCCCTGAAGCAGTGCCCTTTGTGGTGGTCCTAACAGGGGTCCCTCAGCTAGCAGAAAATAAGAATGAGGGATATGTTGACCTTAAGAATAAAATTATTCATTGGTTAAGGACGTATAGGCCGATAGCGCCCAACATAGATGGAGATATAGTCCATGTTAGACGGATTAACTGGCTGGGGAGTAGAACTAAAAATATGGAGGGGGATCTAGTGGTGGTCAATTTTAGAGACCCTCGGGCCGTTGATTATATCCTAAATTGGCCACCAGGAAACGGGGGAACTTGCATCATTCCTCGGGCCCTAACATACTTCTATCCTAGGCCAGAGGACACCCCATTTAGATATCCAAATAAACCTCATTCTTATAGACCACCCCTTACTTTGCCCTACAATAACAATTATACCCATTTTGGGCAACACTTTTCCTTGGTACCTGAACAGATCTCTGCCTGGTCTACTGTCCCTTATAGACATACGATGTACCATGGCACCAGGATGAATCATTTGAGGCCTTTTACCCCACTGGACACTTACAATCGGTTTTCCCAGCTTTCTGGGCTGGAAGATTGCGATTGAAGTTCAGCGCCTGGGGGGGAGGCAAGTGAACTTCTGGGTGGGGGGGCCCCAACAAGACCATGTGGTAGCATAGGTATAGGGGAAGGTAGTTCTTTTCCAGCTCAAACTGTTAGTATTAATAACATTACAGAGGTTCCTTCCTTTGACGGGCCTATGACTAGCATGGTTGGTTGCCTCGTAACACCTATTCACCCGGCACAGGAGGGGGGGAGATGTAAGACCAGGGTGTATAAGGAGGGTGCGAATGGGGGGGGGTCCACCATAGTGCCTAATGGACGGCGGGTAATAAATTTCCTTTCTTGGAACATTGCGGGGCTAAAAAGGAAGTTAGACATTCCAGAGTGGCATACGTTCATTGAGGGGTTCGATGTTTGCCTATTTCAGGAAACTTGGAGCCTATCACCATTACACAAATCAGGGTATACAACCCATTTTCTGTCAGCAGTAAGTAAGTGAAAGGGTAGACCAGCGGGTGGTCTCATGGTCTGGATTAAAGTAGAACTGGATTGGGTGGTCACATGCCACAATTTGGAGTGTAATGATATACTCCATCTCTCCTCCAGAGGAAAGTTAGAGGGTAGTAGGCTTGACATTTTCAATGTCTATGCTAGAGGGACACCTGGGGACTCTACCTCTCTGACTTTAACAGCCCTGGACTCCGCCTTAGCTAATTGCCCTTCAACAGCAAAAATTATTGTGGGGGGTGATTTTAATTGCACGTTTGAACCCCTCCTCGGAGATGACCCCTTGGGCATTGAAGAGGAGGATTCAAAATGGTCCATCCCAAGTTTATCCTTGCCCCCCATTAGGAGGTGGTCGGCTAGTGCTATTCAAATCAATACATTGACCAGGGTTCACAAGTTAAGAGCCCTCAATGGCAGGACTATATCCGACCAGGCAGGGGCATTGACCTTTAATAGGCTTACTGGGCCATCCCGAATTGACTATATCCTAATGGATATTAATTTTTGGGCAGAGCTTATTGACATGGAAGTCCTCCCAAGCCAGGATAGCGATCACAATCCCTTGTGCTGCAAGTTTTATTGGGGCACCCTTAAAGATAGGAGGATGAATGTCACCTTAAAAACATCTAAAGAGATTATCCCCTATAATAACAACCGTAGATTAAAATGGGATAAGGCTAAACTCAAGGAGGAAGATTTAGGGGCGATAAAATTATTGGTTGAGGGCTTGTCTTCTGATCTGGAAGATTGGGTGGGTGAAAATCAGACCAGCAGGGTCCCATACCCCTCCCTTGACTCAGCCTATAAAGCTACAATTGATCATGTTGGCAAATTTTTCATCTCGAAAGGGAAAAGCAATAGGGATACTGTCAATCCCCCCTCTTCTAATAAACCTTGGTATACAGTCCTGTGTAAGGGCAAAAGGAAAAATCTGACAAAAGCCCTGATTTCTGGGGATCCTTTGCTGGTTAGAGCGGCCAGGAAGGAATACCTAAATGTATTATTATTGGCCAAGCGGGAGTGGGAGGAACAGCATTGGCAGGACTTATCCAATGCTGTAAGTAGTAGGAACCCGAACCTTTTCTGGGACCTGATCAATAGAACTAGGCAGAGGAAATCGCAACCATTGGCTGCACATATAACCAGCCAGCAATGGTTTGATCATTTCTCATCCCTTTATGGAGGTAATGAGGAAACAACTAGCCCTGGGGCAGATAGTTTGAGAGATGGAGTTTTCTCTGGGGTGGACGATCCTCCATTTACGACCATGGAAGTAGTGATGGCGATCAGGCACCTAACCCCAAAGAAAGCAGCTGGACAGGACGGGATTCCTGGAGACCTGTTGATAGCGGAGCCGCAGGCTTGGGCTAAATTAATCGCTACTATAATGAATTTGATCACCAGGGGTCACCAGGTGCCAGACTCCTGGAAAGGGGCAGAGGTAGTAACCGTGTTCAAGAAGGGGGTAAGAGACGACCCTGCGAACTACAGACCTATTAGTCTGATAGACATAATTCAGAAAGTGGTCGGCAGGGTCATCATCTCAAGAGTAGGAGATTGGATGGAGGAGGCCAGTATTCTCTCTCACCTACAGGCGGGGTTCAGAAGAAAGGTAGGCACGATGGACCAGGTCTTTCGTTTTTTTGTTATCTATTGGAAGGCAGTTACCATCAAGAAAGGCAGTTTATATATGGCCTTCATAGATCTCAAGACGGCTTTTGACCTGGTCCCCCGGGCAAAATTATGGGAGATTCTAGGAGAGATGGGTTTCCCAAGTGGTCTCCTGAACCTTATCGTAAAGCTCCACGAGGGGAATTACGCGAAGGTTAGATGGGGACCCCAGGGACAATTGACAGAGAGGATCCCTGTGCGGAGAGGAGTACGTCAGGGATGTGTTATGGCTCCGACTCTCTTCTCCCTATTCGTGAATGGAGTGGTGGATCATCTGAAGGGGGAGGAGACGGATGCCCCATCCCTGGCGGGGGAAAGAATCCCCACTTTACTCTTCGCCGATGATACCATATTAATCTCCAAATCCCCAGTGGGTCTACAAAAACTCTTGAACCGGTTTAGCTCCTTCTGTACCGCCCGAGGCTTAACCATCAATACCTCAAAAACTAAATTGATGGCACTCTCCCCCTCTAAAAGATTCAAAAATAATTTCCTGCTTAATGGTGTCCCTTTGGAGCTGGTTGAGTCTTTTGACTACCTTGGTGTCCGGATAAACAGCCGAATGACCTGGAAGGATCACTTGGCCAAAATGTTACTCAGTCATCAAAGAGTATCGGGGGTGATTCTGAGGGAAGTCCGTGAATCATGTAGTAAACCTGTCTCCCCGGCCATGGCCATATACGAGGGTCAGATTCTCCCAGCTGCATTATATGGCTCTGAACTTTGGGGGTTCGAAAATGTATCAGATCTATAGACAGCGGAAAATAATTTTCTAAGGAAGGTGGTGGCTCTTCCTGCTTCCACCCCACTAATTCCCCTGAGATTAGATCTGGGCAGAAGAGCATTTAAGGACTTGGTAAGGCTACGCCCGTTGCTCTTTTGGACCCGTTTAAGAAGAACGGAAGAGCTTGCAAAATATGCTGAGGGGCTGGACGATCTTCTTTTACTGGACACGGGAAAAAAAATTGGATGGTTGAATAAATTGAAAGACTTGGTTCTTAAGTTAGGGCTAAGAGATGCTTGGGAGTCACAATCGCCGCCACCAAAGGATGTGATCAAAAAGTTATACTGGGACTGGGTTCAGAGTAATGTGTTGAGGGCCACGGATGGGGGCTCACTCACGGACCAGTTTTTGTTATTTAAATGTGTGAGGAAATTGGAGCCCTTCCTCGACCTGATAACTAAACCCTTTGATCGCGCACTATACCTAAAACTGCGATATGGGACGCTTCCGGTGCATGACTTTATGGTGAGGTGGTCAAACTCTGGTGCCCCCCTGCGTTCATGCCCTGGCTGTGTAGCACCAACAGAGTCTGTGGCCCATCTATTTTTTGCCTGCCCAGCTTATAAAGGGGCGCGGAAATTTTGGCTGAAACCTGTCTGCAGGTAACTGGGGTTGAGGTGCCATAGACAGGCTCTTCGTGTACTCTCCACGGACTCATCATCTTCCTTTATGATTTGTGGGGTAGCAAAGTTCTTGGGAAGTGCATGGATGACGCGATCCCGCTTACTGAAACTGCAGTCGGGGGGCCCAACGGTCTGATGCCATATCTGCTGGTAGCAAATTGGTGATTGTGTTGCACCTTATTCTTTTACTGTATTTTAATATTTTATTGTGTATTGGAAATGTATTTTATATGTATTATTTTATGGTGATCAAGTTGCCGAATAAAGATATTCAATAATAAAAAAGTGGAACAAAGATGGAGGAGAGACTATGATCCCTTACTTAAAACCCTCTACATTCAAATGCAAAAAAGCTACCATCGGAACATTTGTGAACATTTGCAGGACTAGAACGGATTACTACACCACGGAAATCAAGAACAGTGATAATGCCTCCCAAACTATCTTCAGAATATTGAAAGAACTCAGTGTTAAGAAAGCGACATAAAACCCTAATATATCTTCTGCATTTTGTGACACTATTCCGTCTTTTTTTATCGACAAAATTAAGAAAATCTATAGCACCTTCCCAACAAACACTGTCCTCGCTCCTCAAGCTGACTTGAATGGGCCCAACCTATCCGAAATTCCAGCACTTAATCAAGCCGACTTCCTCAAACTATGCAATAAAATAAAATCAGGCTCACCTGCAGACCCCCTGAAACCGGAACTATTCAGAAACTCCGACTGGACGGTCTTAGGCCCTCTTAGAGACATAATAAATCTTTCCTTCTCGACAGCCAACATACCCAAGCCTGGGTGACTCCCATCATCAAAAAACCCACACTAGATCCTGCCCTACCCGAAAGCTTCAGACCCATTTCTCTCCTCCCCTGGCCGGCAAAAATTGCAGAAGCCCACGTCAACTCCATTCTGACCAACTATTTGATATCCAATGCCATTCTGGATAGATCTCAACATGGCTTCCGCGGGGCCACAGCACTGAAACAGCTCTTCTTAGTGTGACAGAACACCTGCGTACCATATTAGACTCTGGGGGGACGGCAGCACTGATTCTTTTAGATCTCAGTGCTGCCTTCGATACGGTGTCACATGAGATCTTGCTATCAAGGCTGGAGTGGATAGGAATAACAGGGCTTGCCCTCAAATGGTTCAAAGCTTTCCTTTCGGGCAGATCCTTTAGAGTCTCTACCCCTCCTTTTTTGTCTAAAGAACACCCCATTGAACAGGGTGTGCCCCAAGGGTCAGCTCTGAGCCCTACCCTGTTTAATGTATATCTCCAACCCTTGGCGGAAATAGCTAGAAAACATGGTCTCTCACTAGTGACATATGCCGATGATACCCAGCTGGTGGTGTCACTGGACAATAAAAACGGCCTTAGTGCACAACATTTTAAGCAGACACTTATTGACATCACCAGCTGGATGACAACAAACTGTCTCCAGCTGAACGCTGGAAAAACGGAAGTGTTACTGGTGGGAAAAGAAACAACGACCTGGGGAAACAATTGGTAGCCAGAAACTCTCGACCAACCTCCCGAATGTAGAGACCACGTAAGAAACTTGGCAGTCTGGCTGGACACCGAGCTGTCTTTCACTCTCCATACCAAAAGGGTAGCAGCTACCTGTTTTGGTATCTTAAGCAACCTTAGACCCATCCTTAAGTTCTTTGACCACCAAACCAGCCAAATTGTGGTGCAGTCAGCAATCCTGTCTAGACTAGACTACGCCAGCTCTCTCTTGTTAGGGGCAAACGTAGCAGAGAAAGCGAGGCTCCAGCGAGTTCAGAACGCTGCAGCGAGAGCGCTAACCGGTATCCCACGCTACAAGTCAGTGTCTACTGTCCTTTTGAAACTTCATTGGCTTCCTGTTGAAAAAAGGATCCATTACAAAACCCTTTGTTTGGCGTTCAAAATCCTTAAAACTGCCTCCCCCCCCATGCTAAGTTCCCTCCTCACATCGTACGTTCCCAGACGTACGCTGCGTTCAGAAGGACAGAACCTGGCAGTAGTACCCCGCTTCAAACTGGCAAGAATGGGCGGTAGGTCATTTAGACACCTGGCCGCAAGACTTTGGAATGGACTCCCTATCCATATTCGAAAAATTGAAGAACTTCTACCTTTCAGGAAAGCGATAAAAACCTACCTTTTCTGCTAATGTACAACGACCTCACTGTGACAGAACTATCACTCTTACTGACACACTTCTTACAGCTGGGGCAGCTGTGCGCTGTACAAGTCCATTTAACATTAACATTAACTTATTTAATGGGATTTGATGGGATACCCTGAAATCATCCATTTAAACTAAAGCTTTCTGAATACAAATTAGGTCTGTTTTAGTTTGATGATATCTGATTTACAGTTGGCACCCTCTCCGCCAAACTGTAACTGAGATCCAAACACTTCAGTTCTCTGATAAGATCTGTATTTATTTATAACCTACTAAGCCTATCACCAATGTTAGTTTCCAGCTCTTGTGGATTTTATGGGCTATAATAACTTAATTGGAAAACAAAGCGGCAGAGAAAACTCTTGAGGCTCTTGCGCAGGCTACATCTGGAGGGTGCATCAGATGGCAAACTATTTTTTTTCCAAACAGATTTCATTTTGTTAGCAAGAAGAGTCACTTCATTACATACAAGAGACTCTTTGTAATAAAAAATAACGCTTAGTGACGCCTGATCTGTCGATATCTGTTGTACGTGAAGTCTTTGGGATCGGTTTGAAGATTATGTTCCACCTCTCAATCTATTCAATGACTGGAATAGCCGTTATGGCACAGTACATCGAACGAATTAAGCGAGGGATGTTGTGGGGGGGATGTTAGGAATCTGGAAGGAAAGGAAGGGGACAGCAGGGAGGGAGATCTGGAAAAGACAAAAAGAAAACAAACACTCATGAGTAACTTTCCTTTTCTGACAATTCTACAAACAGAAATCTCAAGTACACCTAACCTAACTATATACCTGTAAAGAAAAAGAATCCTTCAGGGGAGAGGTAAGTGATGGCAGATGAAGGGATAGAGGTGTAACTGTAAGAATACAAAAGTAACAGTGACTTGTAACCTCCTGTTATACAAGTAGATACGATAATGAACACCAATGATCTAATCAGGTTATAACATACCCCTAACTCACTCTGTGTACACTTCACAGGGATCGAGAGTTAGCAACCACTCCTGATTAATCCCTGTTAATAAAGGAGTTAAAAGACATAAGAATTAAACACCATAATTATCACACCCCATTCATCGCAGTACAAAGAAACAATATGATGTTGTCCCTGTGTTAACTTCACACACGAACGAACTCTGTTTTGATATTGCCCCCTGTTCGATTATCGAGCACAGGAGCCTAGAACTCCGAGTGGATGACGACCAGCCGCCTGAAACTGAACTCAGACAAGACGGAGGTCCTCATCCTGGGCTCTTCACCCTCCGCTTGGGACGACTCCTGGTGGCCTCCCGCCCTGGGCACCGCACCCAAACCGACAGACCATGCACGCAACCTGGGCTTCATCCTGGACTCCTCCCTCTCCATGACCAGGCAAGTCAACAACGTCTCCTCGGCGTGCTTCAACATCCTACGCATGCTACGGAAGATCTTCTGGTGGATCCCCACCGAGACCAGGAAGACCGTCACCCAGGCCCTCGTCACTAGCCGACTGGACTACGGCAACGCCCTCTACGCCGGTACCACCGCCAAGCTCCAGAAGAGACTCCAGCGGATCCAGAACGCCTCTGCCAGACTCATCCTCCACATCCCACGAACCAGCCACATCTCCGGACATCTGAGAGACCTACACTGGCTCCCCGTCAACAAAAGAATCACCTTCCGCCTCCTCACCCACGCACACAAAGCCCTACACGACCAAGGCCCGAGCTACCTCAACAACCGAATCAACTTCTACGCTCCCAAACGCCACCTCCGATCAGCCAACCACGCCCTCGCCGCTGTCCCCCGCATCCGAAGAGCGACTACAGGAGGAAGGTCCTTCTCCTACCTAGCCGCCAAGACCTGGAACTCCCTCCCGACCGACCTGCGCCTGACCCAAGACCACCTCTCCTTCAGGAAGAAGCTGAAGACCTGGCTGTTCGAGCAGTAGCGGCACCCCCCTACCCCCAGCGCCTTGAGACCCTACGGGTATGTAGTGCGCTCTATAAATGTCTTTGATTGATTGATTGATTGATAGAACTCTTGTTCTCCTCAAAGTCTTAGGAAGAACAGAAACCAAAATGATACTTTAACAGGGTTCCGTGGATGACACCGCATCCACTACCACCGTCGGCCAACAATGCCGACCGGGACAAATCCTTTGGACTAGAAAGGGGTAAAGACCCCAAAAGCAACCAGTTACAAGCGGCCCTCGCGAAGCCACCTACAAAGACCCAAGAAAGTTTCCAGAAAGGCGACTGCAATAGGATCCAGGTGCAAGCACCCTTACCGCACCAAACGACGAACCGCTAACCACGGACAGCTCGGACCGGAGGAATTCCCGATCCTGTGCGCTGCAAATCCTTCCTCCTTATGCTTCCGCAATCAAATCTCGCGAGACCGCAAAGGAGCATGGGAGCGGTAGTTTCCCCACCGCATCCTGCCGGGAATTGTAGTTTCTAGCAAAGCGCGATCGTGACAGTATATCCCCCTTACATAGAAGGCGACGTCAAGGCCCAGGTTTAGCAGGATATCTCCCATGGAAGGCTGCCACCCTCGCAGGAGAATGAAGCCCTGCTGCAGGCTCCCACGAATTCTCCTCAGGGCCGTAATCTTTCCAGGAAACCAAATACCATAGTTTACGACCTCGATACTTGGAATCCAACAGACTCCGGACTTCGTACTCGAGTTCACCATCCACCACCACTGGAGGAGGCCGAGAGCAACCCCGTCCTCGAGCTGGCTTCAACAGGGACACATGAAAGACCGGGTGGATCCGCAGATGTGAAGGTAGTCTGTTTCACAGCCACTGGATTCACCCTTTTGACAATGGCGTAGGGCCCTACGTACTTAGGATTGAACATGCTGTGCTTCTTGAACCGCAGATTCCGAGTGGACAACCACACCATATCCCCTCTGCCATACAACGGTCCCTGTCTCCGGTGTCTATCAGCAGCAGCCTTGTATTGAACCTTGACCTTTTCCAGATGAGACTGAGCTTTAGACAAAGTGTCACAAATGTGCACCACCCTTTTCGCAACCTCAGGCAACGCAGGATCAGCTTGCGGATGGACGAAGGGAAGGAATCTGGGATGCCTGCCATAGTTACAGTAAAAAGGCGTCTCTTTGGTGGAACCATGCGTGGCGTTGTTGTAAGCCACCTCAGCCAGCCACAAATGGTCCACCCAGTTCTCTTTACCTTTATCCACATAACACCTCAGGTATTGTTTGAGTGTCTGATTCAGACGTTCAGTCTGCCCGTCAGTCTGCAGGTGAAAACTGGTAGAGAGGGCAGTCTGAATATGGAGCATTGAACACCATTACTTCCAAAATTGGGCCGTAAACTGCGCACCTCTATCGGACACGATAACGCTGGGCAAACCATGGAGACGTACCACTTGTGACATAAGCATTCCTGCAAGAGGCCCCGCAGAGGGCACCTGCGCACACGCCATAAAGTGCCCCATCTTGGTTAAAAAATCGATCACTACCAGGATCGCCCTACATCTTTGATCTTTGGGCAGGCCAACCACAAAATCCAAAGATATCCTATCCCAGGGAACAGAGGGAGTAGGAAGAGGTTGTAACAGGCCTTGTGGACGACTTTGATCTGACTTCATCCTAGCACATTGTTCGCAACGGAAACCCACTTCCTGATATCAAGTCTCAAGGAGGGCCACCAGAAGTGACGGAGAACGTGTTCAATAGTCTTAGTTTCTCCTAAATGACCAGCACACGGGGAGTCATGACACCATACAAAAACCTGCTTTCGTAACTGCACGGTTGGTATCAGTAAACGTTTGTTATGCAACGGAAGGCCTCCATGCATTGTCCATTCAGGGTGTCTCTGCAACCAAGTCTTCCAAGAAAACGAAGAAATGCCCCTCGCGACATCTTTCAGAAAGGAGTCTGGCTGCAAGGCACACAAGACCTTACCAGGGTCAATGATGCCGGCAACAGGTGCCCCCTCAGGAAGAACCACAGATGACTGACGGGTAAGAGCATCCGCCTTGCGGTTCTCTGCTCCTGGCCGATAGGTGATGACGAAATGAAACCCAGAAAAGAACATCATCCATCTAAGTTGCCTAGTGGAGAGATGACGCGCTGCCGCATTAAATTGCAGATTACGGTGGTCCGTGTAAACTGTGACTACATGTCTGGCACCCATTAAAAAATGCCGCCACTCCAAGAAGGAGTCACGGACCGCCAATAATTCTTTTTCGGAAATATGGTAGTTTCTTTCGGCAGCATTCAATTTCCGGGACATAAATGCCACTGGATGTAGTTGACCTGTATTCGTGTTTCTCTGTGACAACACTGCTCCGACTGCCACCTCCGATGCATCCGCCTCCACCACATAGACCTTGTCAGGATCAGGATGGGCCAATATAGGAGCTGATACAAATGCATGTTTGAGAGCAGGGAATGCAGTCTGCGCCTCATCGGTCCATTTGAACACGGTAGCCTTTTTCAACAGATGAGTGATTGGGGCCACCAATTTTGAAAAGTGACTGATGAAGTGCCTGTAAAAATTGGCAAAGCCAATGAAGCATTGAACATCACGGATATTGCACGGAACAGGCCAGTTCATCACCGCTGAAACCTTGCGTTCTGCCATCTCCTGTCCATCTGGACTTAGGATCACCCCCAAAAATTCCACAGAACGAACATGAAAATCGCACTTACTTAATTTACAATATAAGTGGTGCGCTTGAAGGATACTCAACATCGTCTCTACATGGTGTTGATGGAGTTCCTCGGACTCAGAGTACACTAGTATATCGTCGATATACGCGATGACATAATGATCCAAGATCTCACGAAGGACGTCATTAAGAAAGAATTGAAATGTCGCAGGGGCATTGCAAAGCCTGAACGGCATCACTAGGTACTCCAAAAGACCATACCTGGTTTTAAAGGCAGTCTTCCACTCGTCCCCCTGTCTCATGCGGACCAAGTGGTAAGCCCCTTTTAGGTCCAACTTGGTGAACACCGTAGCCCCCTTGACTTGTTCCAGTAACACACTAATGAGTGGGAGAGGGTATCTGTTTTTAATTGTGATGGCATTTAATGCGCGAAAATCCACACACACCCTCAATTCTCCATTGGCCTTAGGAATGAAGAAAAGGAGCGAGGCTGCTGGTGATTTGGACGGGCGGATGAATCCTAGTCCCAACAACTTGTCAAGATAGGTCCTCAAATGCAGTGTCTCTGGTTCTGTCAACGCATAAATACGCCCACTAGGCACCACTGCTCCAGGTATTAGATCGATTTGGCAATCGTACTGCCTGTGTGGGGACAGTTCTTCTGCATGGGCTTCACTGAACACCTTTGCAAACTTAGAGTATGCTGCAGGGAGTAACACACATTTTTCTGCAGCAGTAGCAATACTAGAGCCTCTAGACAATGCTCTAGCAGGTATCAGAGATGCAGCATGACAGTGCTCCAAACAGTATTCGGACTCCATGATCAAAGTTCTGTTGCCCCAGTCTATGCTCGGATTGTGTTTCTCCAACCAGGGTATACCAAATATCACTCCATACTGAGGGGCCCTGATCACGCTAAAGGAAATCCTTTCCACATGTGCTTCCCCATACAATACCTCCAATTCCTCTGTTCTATACTCAACTGAACCCGTACTCAGCCTCCTCCCATCCACCGCATAGACCACCTCAGGGGACTCATTCTGTATCAATTTGATACCCTTGCTCTGTGCTTCCTGTATGTCTATAAACATACCTGTAGCCCCTGAGTCAACCATAGCAGTCATGACCACTTGTTCACCCTCAACCACCATTCTTATAAGAATAAAAAGATGACCTTTTGAACCCGCATTGACATCATATAATGAAGGGACATATAAAGGACTCCAAGACACCCCTTCTTGTGACTTAGAGTCCATCAGTTTTCCGCCCCCATTTCGACTGCGGTTGAGGCTGCTCTGATAGGACGAAAACGATTCCACTTGGGCTTTACAGGACACTCTCGTACAAAATGCCCACATTTCCCACAATAGAGACAAAGACCCTGCTTACGACGGGACTCTCTTTCAGCTGGAGTTAAAGCCGGTCTGACCGCTCCTATATCCATCGGTTCAGGGGCAGAGGCCGAAGGTGTTTCAGCTGGTTTGCTCCTCTCTCCTAGACGTTTTTTACGAGTATCCCCTCTACGTTCGCTCAGTCTGTGGTCTAGCCTCAAGGTCAGATTTATCAGGTCCTCCACAGTAGCAGGTTGCGGGTCAATCTGAGCTATGACATCTTTTAACTCTTCACTTAACCCTGATGGAACAAGGAGACCTGTTTGTTATCGGGCCAACTGGTTTCCGCCACTAATCTTCGGAAAGCGTTAAGATAACCCACCAAATCTTTGTTACCCTGTTTCAGCTCTAGCAACTCACGATCCGCTGTGTATGAGTCTGCCCTTCTATCGAATACTCTCATTAATTCCTGTCTGAAGGATTCCCAATCATGTAACAGCGGATCATTTCGATTAACTAGTGGCACAGTCCACTGCGCGGCATTCCCCACTAAGTAAGAGATTGCGAAGGCCACCTTAGCCTGGTTGGTGGGAAATGATTTAGGCTTGCAGGACAAATGAAGCGCTACCTGTTTGAGAATCACCTGCACCTTCTCTGAATCCCCCTGAAAGCGTTCAGGAGAGGCCAGAGGGATGGAGACTGGCATCTCCACCACCACAGCAGTGGAAGGAGCAGGGCCGCCTGCATCAAAAGGGTTTCTAGGGAGACCATCAAACCTGGCCCGCAGGTCTGCCGTCTCTTGTCTAGATGCTGCTACTTCTAGCTGTAAATTAGCTAAAGCAACTATCACTTCCTCCATGGTAGCCATAAGGTTCAACCCGACCGGGAGGACAATATTCGTGGATAGGGAATTCTGTTGTACGTGAAGTCCTCAGGATCGGTTTGAAGATTATGTTCCACCTCTCAATCTATTCAATGACTGGAATAGCCGTTATGGCACAGTACATCGAACAAATTAAGCGAGGGATGTTGTGGGGGGGATGTTAGGAACCAGGAAGGAAAGGAAGGGGACAGCAGGGAGGGAGATCTGAAAAAGACAAAAAGAAAACAAACACTCATGAGTAACTTTCCTTTTCTGACAATTCTACAAACAGAAATCTCAAGTACACCTAACCTAACTATATACCTGTAAAGAAAAAGAATCCTTCAGGGGAGAGGTAAGTGATGGCAGATGAAGGGATAGAGGTGTAACTGTAAGAATACAAAAGTAACAGTGACTTGTAACCTCCTGTTATACAAGTAGATACGATAATGAACACCAATGATCTAATGAGGTTATAACATACCCCTAACTCACTCCGTGTACACTTCACAGGGATCGAGAGTTAGCAACCACTCCTGATCAATCCCTGTTAATAAAGGAGTTAAAAGACATAGGAATTAAACACCATAATTATCACACCCCATTCATCGCAGTACAAAGAAACAATATGATGTCGTCCCTGTTTTAACTTCACACACGAACGAACTCTGTTTTGACATTGCCCCCTGTTCGATTATCGAGCACAGCAGCCTAGAACTCTTGTTCTCCTCAAAGTCTTAGGAAGAACAGAAACCAAAATGATACTTTAACAGGGTTCCGTGGATGACACCGCATCCACTACCATCGTCGGCCAACAATGCCGACCGGGACAAATCCTTTGGACAAGAAAGGGGTAAAGACCCCGAAAGCAACCAGTTACAAGCGGCCCTCGCGGAGCCACCTACAAAGACCCAAGAAAGTTTCCAGAAAGGCGACTGCAATAGGATCCAGGTGCAAGCACCCTTATCGCACCAAACGACGAACCGCTAACCATGGACAGCTCGGACCGGAGGAATTCCCGATGCTGTGCGCTGCAAATCCTTCCTCCTTATGCTTCCGCGATCAAATCTCGCAAGACCGCAAAGGAGCATGGGAGCGGTAGTTGCCCCACCGCATCCTGCCGGGAATTGTAGTTCCTAGCGCAGCGCGATCGTGACAATATCTATAAAATCAGTACAGAGTTTATGAGAAAAGAACATAAACATAATAATCTTACACATATTAGCTCTCAACGATTCAACATACTGTGCCATGTCAACGATATCCTTCCGTTTACGGTTCCCCCCTTGACACCATGTCTTTTGCCACCCTGCCTTATGCATAATTATCATCCCCCAGTTTCTGCTGGTTCCCAAAGCGCGGTATCTATTGCCTTTGAGGTGGGGGGCACCAGATAAAGGCCCCTGTATTCTGCCCCTCTTTTCCATATTTTAGGGTGTTTCTTCGGGCAACCCCTGGCTTTGAATATGGGTAGCTCCTAGCCTACACAGAAGTCTAGTCCTGTTTTCCAGGCCCCCAATGTGGGAGAGAGCTGGGTTTTCCATGCTTTGGCAATGTCTCTTTTCTCCAGGGCAAGGCCCAGGAAGAATAAATGGTGTTTATATCGGTTGCCACCAATCCCTTCTGTGATGTGGAGTAGTATAAGCCTCCGTGATATAGGTATGTCCCATCCCAATATCTCAGATAGACAAGTCGTGACCCCTCTCCAGAACCGAGTAAGAGCAATGCATTGCCAGTTTTAATAAATGTACCATTCGCACTGCTGCAGCCCAAGCAGACAGGGGAGGGTATCAGACCCGCCCACCACAACCTATGTCTGATAAAATATGCTCTATGCAAATATTTGAATTGAATTAATCTTAGCCGTGAAGCTATTGTGGCTCCACGTGGGTATTCCAGCGTCTCCGCTCAGTCATCGTTTTCTAGGGAACCCAGGTCTGTCCACCAAGTCTCCGGAAGAGTAGCCAGTGTGGGTGGAGTATTTGTCACTAGGGATTGGCATATTTTAGTTATTTTGCACTCCCCTAGGTCACCCATGAAAACTTTGGCCTCTATTGGATTAAACTCTGGCAGGATCTCTAGATGTACAACATACGGGGTCAGTCTATGGCGAAATTGGAAGTATTTATTGAATTGCAAGTGCGGCATGTCAAATTCACTCTGAAGGTCTTGGAAGGATTTCAGGGAGCTGCCTCGCATGACAACCCCCAATGTGGAGATGCTGATATCGTCCCAGCCTCTGAACCCAGACAGTGTAGACAGTTGGGGTAAGAGGCCACTTTGCCATAGGGGGTCTCTCCTGTCAGCCGACCCCACCATCCTATTCTGTGCAGAGCAGTGATTGTTTCCATAACCTGAACACCACCCGGAGGCAGTTGTCGAAGTTGCCGTAATTTATTAAGATATGAATAGGTTAGCGCCACGCCCATCAGCCAGTGTTCAAGGAGGTATGCTGGGTCTCGTCTATCTCCGAACCACCATTGGTTCAGGACGGCGGCCGCGTAGTTTCATTGGATGTTGGGAGTGGCTATCGCGGCACAATAAGTTGATGAAAGAATGTTTTAAGAGCGACTCTAGTTGCTCCTTCGGCCCAAAGGAAGCGGCACAGCACTCTATTGATCTGACGGAACCAAGCAGGTGAGATCAGGAAGGAGTGATTCTGTAGCTGATACAAGAGAAGGGGAAGAGAGACCATCTTGAAGATGGCCGATTTCCCAAGGATAGAAAGCGGTGGACGGGACCACGCTTTCTTCTCGGCATGTGCTTGCACCCACATGGGGATGAGGTTTTTGTCGCAGGTTATAGACTGATATGTCGACAAACACCCTTAAGTATTTAAACCCTATTGTTACATCCTTAGACCAGGTACCTATTTCCGTTACACCGCATAGTAGCCAGAGGATCGATTTGCCAATATTCATATCGAGCCCCTAGGTCTCTCCAAAGATCTGCATTATGCGTACCAGCCTAAGTCCCGTCCTGGGTGGGTTGAAAGAATAGGACTTTGTCTGCTTACAATGCTATACGGTTCAAAATCCCTCTTGATCCCTCGAAACCTCTGGCCTGCACATTGATTCTAACCCACAATGCCAGTGGTTCCATGGCCAATCCAAATAGGTATGGGGACAGAGGGCATCCCAGACGGGTACCTCGCTCAATAGAAAAGGACGATAGACAGCACCAGCCCCCCGAACCAAGGCTGTAAGGTCTTTGTAAAGTAATTTTACAAATGAGATAAAGCGGGCCCTATATTTAAGCGCTGTAGACGTGCAAACAGGTATGTCCAGCTTAGTGAGTCAAATGCCCGGTCGATCTCCGCTAGTAACAGTGCTGCCGGGCAAACTAGGCGATCGATTGCTGCAATGGAGTTGTGAGCACACTGGATATTATGGCAAGTGGTGCAATAGGGGCATGAATCCTGCCTGATCCCGATGGACTTGGTCCACCATGTACGGGGAAATACAATTTGCAAAAGCTTTTGCCAGTAGTTTGGCCTTAATATTCAACAGCGATAT
The DNA here is from genome assembly GCF_964263255.1 of Lissotriton vulgaris. Lineage (NCBI taxonomy): Eukaryota > Metazoa > Chordata > Amphibia > Caudata > Salamandridae > Lissotriton > Lissotriton vulgaris. The sequence continues at coordinate 1,344,836,221 of NC_141693.1, read as the reverse complement.
AGGACGTTACGATGTGTGTTTATTAGGGGTCTGCCTGGTTTTGGGAAAATTGCAATCTCTGCGTGTCTCCAGTGTGCTGGGAATCTCCCCACTTCCAGGGCCTCATTAACCACTGCGAGATAGTGAGCGCCGAGCAGGGACTAAAATATTTGTTTTAATTTGCACGGGAAGCCATTGGGGTCCGGTATTTTACCTCTGCGCAGTTCTACTAGAGACGCTCCCAGTTCCTCCATCGTAAGGGGATTATCTAATGCTCCGTGAGCTCAGACATTCAGTGCCCTTGGAGGTAGGTCATCTAGAAATTATTGGATAGTGGATTCAGGTAGGCTATCTTTAGGGGCTTAAAGGTTCACATAGTATAGTGCGAAACTGGATGCAATGTGAGATGGATCAGTGAGCACTTTTCCTTTTAAGTCACAAATACCAGGTATATTAGGCAGGTGATTCACGTGCTGACACAGTCGATGTAATAGTGCGCTGAATTTGTCCCTCCTTTGGTATATCCTGCTTCGGGAGGCCAGCCATGCCTGTTTGGCCACGCTCAGCCGTGCCCCAGCATAGCTCCAGACTCTGCGCCACCACCTGAATTAATAGTTCACAACTCTTCCTCCGCTGGGCAGTACAAAAGGAGAAATCTATACCCCTGAGAGTCGGCTTCATGGCCTCCCAACTCCTCCGGCCGATTCCAATGTCCCAGTGTTGTTAGTGAAATATTTGGTTATAGCGCAGTGCATATGTGCCCTATATTGTTGGTCGTGTAGGTGCCAAGTCAATTGGCGCCAGCGTAAAGCGGGACTATCATCGTCCATCTGCAGCTCGAGTACCACTGGGGAGTCATCAGAGAGACCCCTGGGCAGTGTTTTGGTTAACACTATTTATAGAAATAGCTGGCAGGCACAAATATGTAACATAGGTGGGAGAACAAGTAATGGACACTAGAATAGTATGTGAACTCGTGTTCTGTCGAGTGCAACTGTCCCCAAGTATCTATCCATCCCATCCCCTCTACCATAGTTTGTAGCCGCGAATCACCCCCACCCCCTGGGTCTCCACCTGGACCCTGTCTGTCCTGGTCCGGACAAGGAACATCATTCCAGTCACCCCCGATAATGGTCAGAACTCCTGCCACCTCCATCAGGATTCCTTTCAGGCGCTCCACTAGGGACCAGGCCAGCGTGGGGTGCATAGACGCTACTTTTTGCAACTTTTTCCCCGTATATCGTACCAGCAATAATAATGTACCTCCCCTGTGGGTCAGACCATGATTTGATGTGTGCAAAGGGGACCCTGTGGTGTATCAGGATTGCCATCGTATGGGGTCTGGAATCCAAATGTGTGCCTGGGCCTGACATTGCCTATGGGGATGTTGTACGCACAGTAGTAAGACATAGCACAACCAACAAAACAAAACCAATCAACCCGCACCCTACCTACCCAATACCTCAAGACAGTTGAAGCAATTGTTGCGGTTGAGGCGTTGCTCCCACTCCAACGTAAGCTGGAGACATATTCATATCCCCATTGAGCGGACCCCAATGTTAAGTTAGTCTCTCTGTTGCAGAGAAGTGTTCTTGGGTAGTAGTAGCCCACATAATTTTTCATCATCAGCTTATATTGGATGTCGATTTTGGTCCTCAGCCTCTGTGTTGTGATGCAGGCGAGTCACGTTGGTTTTTGGTTGTTCTTGAGCTTGACTCGCCACGAGTCCGAGATCGGTGCCTTGATCTTGATCGGTGGCTCTGTTTCCCTTTAGGTTTGTTAGACTTATGTGTTATTTACCTGGACGACGACCACGAATCGTGTTGCGGTTGGGTATGTGGCTTCATTTTCACTGTTTTGTCAGTCCATGCGAACACCTCCTCCATTGTTTCAAAAAAGTTTGAGCGCGACTGATACATGACCCACAGCTGGGCTGGGAACATTAGAGCATATGTGATGTTCAGGTAGCGCAAACAGGCCATAGCGGCTGTGAAGGACTGCTGGCGTTGCTGTACCATATCGGTATAGTCCGAAAAGATTAAGATGTGATATGAGGCATACCAGAGTTGATCCGTTAATCTGGCATGTTTTAGGATGACATCCCTGTCGTCGAAATTTAGGATCTTGGCGAATATTGGTCGCGGTCTGGCCCCATGCAGGGTTTTTGTAGTAGGGCCCGATGGGCGCTTTCGATTATAAAGCATTAAGATAAGGATTTTGCCGGGGGTCATTCCGTTACCCATGTCGGGATGAACTGTTCCAGTATTGCTGCCCTCGCAGCCCACCGGGAAACCCATGAAACAAAGATTATTTCTGCGAGCCCTTCCCTCCGCATCCTCTGCTCTGGTCTCAAGGCCCCTTGTAATGGACTCCATGGACAAAACCTTTTTTACAGGGCTGCGACGGTGTCCTCCACAGTCGATATTCTAGTCTCAGCCTCTGTTATTCAGTCAACTGCTTTGCGCAGGTCTTGACCGATCAACATAATGTCCGATCCCACAGCCCCAATCCTGGCCTCCAGGTTGCCTCAGGATTGCGTGATGGCGGCCATCAATGCAGCATTATCTGGGATGACATAGGCTAGCCCGCTTGATCTGCCGCCGGGGTCCCGGTGCCCGTGTAGCGGTCCATTGTGCTTTGTTTGGTTCCATGTGGCTTATCCCATATAATTTTTGGTATATGTATGAGGGGGCTCCCAATAATAGGGCACTCCTCAGTTACCTCCGATGGGAGGAATCCCCAGACCAGCAGGCAGTAGAATCCAAAGTGGGACAGCGGCTGCAGCAATGTCCAAGGAGGCACTGTCTAACATATCTGGGGCACAAACCTCGCCTGAAGGCCGGAGAGAAGGCAAGCCACACCAGGACCTGGACTGCTTGCCTCTGTGCATGGGCACACCCCCCCAATGGGTGCCTCTGCCCTGGTTACGTCGGCCCGCACTTGTGATCTTCGGTCTCCCCTTCAGCTCCGGAGGGGGGGGCAAAAGAGATTGGTCGCACCCCAACAGCAGTCTGAGTCGGGTCCCAAGCCCTTCTGCTGGTCCTGCAGAGCACGACGGTCACTCAACTGCCGGGGCTGTCTTCCCTGCTCAGATCCACACCACAGAGGCCCCAACCACTCTCTGTTGTATGTAGGCCGCACCTGACGCGGGCCTCTTATTCCAACAAGCGAGGCCCGCTAAAGGGGGGGCTAGAATGGTGAACGGGTGGCCAGCAGGGATACAGGATATATGTCTCTGGTCCGCACGGCGCTTAAATGAGTGCCGTCCCTCCACTGTCGTCTAGCCTGTGTGCCTCCGCTCCATGGGCGGTTTGTTTCCAGAAGCAGCGTCGGTCGTAGCACTCCCTGGATCCCGCTCCTCTTGCCCCAGGCCCCAGCACCAGTTCTGTGTGCCCTGCTTCAGCCCCCCACCAAGCAGCCTGGGCCCGCCTGTGCAGACTGATGTCAGATCTGTGACTGCCTTCGACTCGCAACCCGAGTCAGGGCAACGGCTGTCTCACCGCAGCTCAGGTCCAGGACTCCCGCTTGACCTCCGCAGCGATGTTCCCGCTGGGGCGTGTTGCTTTAGATTCGGCAGTCTCGGTCACTGTCTTTGTTGTCTAGTTCTATGCCATTTTCAAGGAGTCAAGGGATGTTAATGTCAGGCTGATGAGGAAGGATTATGCAAATTATTTTATTGGGCTACTGGAGCTTGTCTAAGCCCTGTCCACCATGTTGGACTGCTAGGCCACGCCGCTGCAAACTGTATGTTGATAATTTATCAAGCTTTTCTTGGTGGATGAGCTGCTGTCCTTTGTTCTTAGCCATATCCTCTACCAGAATTTGCCTTGCGGTTCCAGTCGACCAAAGTCACTGCCAGCCCTTATGCAGCAATATCACTACCTTCATCCCGACACAGGTCTCAAGAAGGAACTCACCTACTTCACCTCCCTGCCTTGAGAGCCTATGTCCAAACCTAAACTGTTAAAAGCTGCTCCTCTTTATCACCCACAGCCCATTTGGATTGGTGCTTACTCACAGAGCCCATATCAAGAGTATGAAGAGATGCTTGTGCTGAACCCAAAGTTGCAACCATAAGCACTGTCAAGAGCACTCTAGGCAGAAGACCCTCTCTCTTTCAGAGGCCAGTCACAACTTCCAGCAACGTCCCCAGAGGAGAAACACATCTCTCTGTACACATGGAATGTCAGAATCAGGATAGATAGAAGCAGGACCCTGGATTGGTGCAGTCACCTATGACATTTCCATACTCCCAGTTGGTGTGGACACTCTGTAGTGGCAACCACAGAGCATTGGGTCCTTCCTTTTGCTGTCACTGTCGAGTGACTGGTGTATACATGTGAGCAATTACAGGTACCAGTGGTGTGCCCCAGTTATACTGCCCATCTGCGAATACACTCCACCCCTCCCCTACCATGTCACCCTAGCTGACTGGTCACCAGTGCCCTTCCCCCCACCTCAGAATCATGGAATTGGAACCAGCACATTGACCACCTGCTTTAAGATCAGCCTCCTTCCTGACATTCAGTGTCTATGCTGAAAGGATTTATATTAACAGTTTTATCTCTCTGGCCCCTCTCCATGGCCTTCTATGATGCAGAGTGTATTGTATTGTATTGTATATTGGATTTATATAGCGCTTATCACCCAGGGGTCTCTAAGCGCTTGCCTTGGGAACCCCTCCTGGCTTTTCCCTGTGCGATAGCCCCTACATGGCATCCCCAAGGTGTAAGCCAGGCATCCCGCCGCGGGGGGCCGTTGTGGAGATTAAGCAAGCTTAATGCCCCGAGTTGCAGAGTGTGAACCCATGATTAGGTCAGGCACCGAAGCGAGAATTATCGAGTCCGTGGATATTTGAGCTCAAGACCCTGCCGCGTCGGGAATTGAACCCTGGTCCCGGGTCTGACCTCTGCTTCAGAGTCTGCCTGCTCTAACTAGTGAGAGTGTGACCTCCACAGCTCATTTTCCACTTCAGGGAAGGTGTTCATAGACCTAAAAACCCCAGACAGTCTTGCTTTGGCCACAATTAAAGCCAATAGGCAGCACCTGCATGGATACAGTCTTCCCAGTGAGTCCACCACCACACTCACCAATAGCCTAAACACCATGGGGCATAATATCAAGAAACGGGGTTAAAATGATCGCCGTTTTAGCGGCAGAAAACTGCCACTAAAGCCCGATAAGGGGCTTGATAATATGCCCTTGAGAATTCCCATAGAAGCCCATGTTCTGGTGTCAACGTGGGCTTTTATAAGAATTCTCTACGGCATATTATCAAGCCCTTTATCGCCGATTTAGTGGCAGTTTTCGGCCACTAAAACGGCGATAATTTTAACACCGTGCTTGATAATATGCCCCTATGAGACTTGATGGCTACAGGAATACCAAGAAATTGGACCTTTTCCTGCTGCCCCTAAAAGGCTTTCTCTGTGGCTACCTACTGCCGCTAGGGATTGATTCTGGTTCTCAGAATTGATCTTCTGGTGCAGCAGCATTTGTATCCAAAACCATTTGCAGCATCTGGCAGCCCCCGGCCTTTTCAGCGCACCCTCAGACCAGCGGTCTTCAACTTATCTGCGTATCACATCGGTCACATATAACCCAACCCACCACATGGCCGCTAGATAGTCTCCTGGCTCCCTTTGATGGGGAGACACCTTTCAACACCTCACTAGCGCCAGTTGCCTCAGGCAGGCCACAGCAGAGGCACTGCAGCACTCCCAATTGCAAGGATCACCAGAGTACTCCAGGAGAGACCACCTCTGTGAGAGAAGTTTTAAAGGAAACAGAATATATTTAAGGATTACATGGATTGCTTGGAAAGGAGCACTAGCAGGGCAAGTCCTACATTTTGCCATCCCAGGCAGCGCCTTCTTGCATACTGGCAACATCAGTAACAAAGCCCAAAAGCCACTAAAAGCAGTCATTTCGCTGTAAAAGAACTAAGAGGTTTACACATAAATACGCTTCTGTTCCTGCTGCATTGTCCTCAGCCATTTCATACCATTGACTCACCCATATCCTCTCATCATTTTACCACTGTGATAGGGGAAACTACCAATAGAGTGGATGAAAGTAGCCATGGGCAGATGTGTACTTAGCATTGTGGAAAACAGTTAAGCTCACAGGTTAAGTACATCTTCTGATATTGTAGTGAACAAATATCTTGAGTTGTATGTACAGTAGCAGCACAGATATTGCTCCAGATGTTGATTTGTTTGCTCAGTTAGCACATTTGACTGAGAAAAATTAACCAGAAATTAGAGCAGTGCCTCACACAAATCTCTCCAAATGTGTGAAAGATATTGAATTTCTCTATCACAAATAATATTATGAGGTAAAATATGAAGACAAATATATCAGTGAAACATTGAACTGTTTCTTCAGTTGTGGTAATTTGCACAAAGTTGAAACATGGGCCATTTTTAAAAAGAGTTTACAGTAACCATTATCACATGCTAGCCTTCTCCATATGGACGATCTGTAATATAACCTGTAGAAAGTATATGCCAATGTTCGAGAGCCATTGATAATGGCTGTGGACACCAAAACGCTTAGAATGTAACAGTGCCTGAAAAGTAGGCCGTAACACATTCTTTGATATCAGAGTGAATAGTTGGCTACCAGAAATGTTTTCAGATGAAATCTAAAGTAGTCTTCATTCCAATATGGCCAGAAATGTCTAAATTGTGACACATTTTCATAACATCGAGTTGGAATTCTTTAGTTGGGGGAAAAAACAGCTTGTTGGCTGAAATACCGTTCTTTTTTTTTAATCAAGAGAGGTCTCTGAAGGAAGATCTACTTTCTTTGTATCTATTTGTTCTTGAGCCATCATAACTTTGTTTAAAAAGGACTGAACAAATCCAACAACTTGTTCACAGGATGGTCATAGTTTAGTGATGACAACAGGACAAAGCATCCACCAACACATTTTTGAACCTCGAAATATAGATAGACAATAAACATTCAATATGAACCTAAGATGCTCAACTTCTTTCTCAACCTCACACTTGGTGAGGTTTGCAACACAAATAGTTGTGCTGAAGTCTTGATAACACCAAATTAACATGTCCTTTTTTTTAATAACAAGTTTTGTTGAATTTTCAGTTTTGACCGTGCAAGCAGATTTTCAAGAAAATATTTTAACATGAACACATGCCCTGTCCCTTCCCAGCCATTAGCCCCCCAAACACAAACACTGCCATACTTAATTTTTAGCATCAGCCACTTATTGTGTCCTCCAGATAACCCCCTCTACCCTCAGTCAGGTCCCGTATCCCTGAATCTCCTCATCAAGGGCTGTACTTGGAAATTCACATGTTCTTGGTGTTCCTCATGCGTCTCAAGGAATGCTAGTCATCCAAGTAGAGCAATACACACTGAATCAACACTGAGAATATTGAATTCATAAGCGCTGAAAAAAGCAGGTGCATTGCACAACCCAAATAGCATTATACAGTATTCAAAATGCCCAAATGGTGAGCGGAAAGTCATTCAACTTGTGCTATCCTTTATTTGTAGCAGAGTTTAAGTGCCTATTAAATCAAGTTTAGCAAAACTAATCATGCTCCGTGAACTGACTCCCTCCAAAATTAGTTTGTAAGACGCTAAGGATATCCTCACTTGATGACCAATAACTTCCCAAAACTACTATTTTCTTTGCCATTTGGACGATACTACATTTATGTAGTCTACCTCTTCCTGGGTGTTGAGCTTAAGTTAAAACAAATGTAGCTAGGCATTTCTTTCTCTGTTTTTCATTTTCTGTCTATTTCACACTCAATCGAAAACCACTATTTGTGCACGTCAAGATTACACTACATTCCTCAATTATTTATTATTGTTATTATTATTTAACATTTCTTTTTATTAAAACAAAGTCAACAAAGAAAACATCAGGTGACACATTACAGAATAGTATCGGACAGCAAAAGACATTCCATACCTTCAAAATATTCTGCGGATATTACAGTTAGTGGATCAAGGGGACGTGTGTTCTTCAGTCTCCTCCAGACCTGTCGGGGGGTACAGATATCCCCTCTATAGTGATTCCATGCTTCCCAGATCTTACCCCACTTTCCCGGACAACCCCTGGTAGAGTAAACTGCTCTTTCCCTGAAGATGCACCAGTCCAAATCCTCCCTCCACTTTTCCACACCAGGCGGCTGGCGAGCTCCCCACAGTTGAGCAATATTGCGCTTCGCAATCATGAATGCCAGTGTTGCCCATTGCTTATTGTACAAATTAAGGTCGGTTGGTTCCCATACATTCAGAATACACATGCGGGCTTTCAACTGTATTTCTGTACACAGGACTGTTCGCAACGTGCTGTGGATCCTCCCCCAAAACTCCTGTACTCTTGTACTGTGCCACAAGATGTGCATAACGGTCCCCAGTTCCCCACACCCCCTCCTGCATTCCCCATTCTCCGAGCAGCCCATAAGGATCAGTCGGGGCCCCGTGACATATGACCTATGTAAGATCTTTAGCTGCACCAGTCGGAGCCTCAATGGAATTGCCACAACCTTCGGGACAACACCGCCTCCTGCCAGTCCTCATCATCTAGCTCCAGCCCATCCTCCTGCCAATGCCGTCTAAGAACTATCAGTGGGTCTTCCATATTGTTGATAAGCTTCTTGTACAGCAAAGAGATAGCCTTCTCAGGAAGGTGGCAGTCTAACACTCTGTCATCTAGGGGAGAGGCCTCGTGAAGCGTCGTGCCCCTGGGGATATGCGTAAGCAGTGCATTCCTTACCTGTAAATAACGGAAATATTTACTGTCACTCAGGTGGTATTGTAGCTTAAGGGAAGCAAATGAGTGTAATGTGTCCCTCCCACCAAACATCCTTTACGTGAGTGATACCAATGAGGTCCCACTTGTCAAAGCCTTTCGACTTCCATAGACTACCCAACTTCTCCGAACTCCATAATGGAGTGGCTAGTGTGAGCTACACTCCCACTTAAGGTGCCTGTTAGCCTTGTGTCATACCTGGATGGCATGTGCTGTAGGTCCTGTGAGGGAAGATCTGCGGGGCCCAGCATAGAGCGCTCTAGTGTACTCGCCCCCTGGAATTAGCCAACGGTCCATGGCATATCCAGGGTCGTTCGGGGCACCATATATCCGGTGGTTTACTGCCACCAAATGCTAGGCCCAATAATATTTCTTAAGGTCTGGCAGGCCTATGCCCCCGTCATACCAGTAAAGGGTAAGCTTAAGAAATGCTATACGTGGTTTACCATCCCAAAGTAACTGCCTCTGAAGGGACTCTATTTCCTTGAAATAGGACACCGGTATGGGGTCCATTGCATTCTGCAGCGCTTACAGGAACCGGGGCAAGGCCAACATTTTAAAGAGTACCGCCCTCCCTAAAAGGGAGAGTGGGAGCGCCTTTCAACTACACCACATCATTTCTAAATCGCGCCAGTAAGGGAGACAGGTTATTGGCATAGCGGAGCTTAGTATCGGAGGTGATATAGATACCGAGATACTTTAAGCCCTCTGGGGCGACCTGTATCGGGCAAGCGTTGGGGACGTCTGGTGTGTCCCCTGTGAGGACGAAGAGAACAGACATAGACCAATTAATGGCAAAGCCCAAGTACCTTCCGGAAATAGCCAATACATTCAAGAAACAGTTCAAGGACCACTTCGGATTGGTGAGGAAAAGCAGGATATCATCAGCGTAGAGTGAGATTTTATCCTCCCACTCCAAAGTCCCTCTCATCCCACGTATTGAATGGACCTGTCGTACCAATGCCGCCAATGACTCCAAGGCCAGAGCGAATAGGAGTGGAGACAGGGGGCAACCCTGTCTGGTCCCCCTGCCCAGGGACAAATTGGGGGACTCGTGATTGACCACCACCCGGGCCAATGGAGCCAAGTACAACAGGCGCACCCAGTCAATAAAATCTGGTCCTAAGCGTAGCTTCTCCAGCACCGCAAAAAGGTAGGGCCATTCGACTCTGTCGAATGACATAGTGGCATCTATTAACACCAGCACCGCAGGTACCTGAATTGTTGTGACCCGGCTCAAGACCCCGTGAAGTCGGCGCAAATTAAGGGCGGTATTCCGGCACGGCATAAAGTCCGACTGGTCCGGGTGCACCAAGGTGGTAATAACCTTGGTCAATCTCGTAGCCAGCAGCTTCGCCAGGACCTTAGGTTCGACATATAAAAGCGAGATAGGCCTATACGATGAACAGCACGCTCTGGGTTTACCCTCCTTATGGATGATCACTATGTTGGCAATACGTTGGTCATACGGAAGCTGCCTCTTTTCTCTACTTTCGTTAAACATAGAGCAAAGGAATGGAGCGAGTCTGTTGGAGCTCAACTTCTAGAGCTCAACGGGAATACCATTCGGTCCGGAGGCCTTGCCAGAGCGTACTCCTCTGATAGCCTGCGCTACCTCGTCATTCGTGAGCGGGGAATCCAAATATTTGCGGTCATCGACAGAGAGCGTGGGCAGTTGAATGTCCCTAATCATTCCCCTGTTGTCTTCCTCTGTGCACACCCCCTCCGAACGATATACCTCCCTGTAATAGTCCGCAAACCTATCGGCAATGGCCTGCAGGTCAGTGATTATATCAGAGTCATCTGCCTTCAATTCAGGTACCAACCGCAATGCCCACTCGCTCCTCTCCAGCCACTTAATTAACTTTCCCGCCTTATCTCCAAGCTCATATATCCTACTCTGGGTCTCACCATACTGCGCCCTGGCCCTTTCCTTCGCGAGGCTCCCGAACTCGTCCAGACGTAACCTAAGACGGTGGAGTCCTTCAGGAGTGACTGCCTGGGATATTTCCTTGTCTAGAGTTAATACTGCCTCCTCCGCAATCACAAAACAATCAATTCAATTTATTATGATTTAGAATTCCGAAGAATTCCACATAAAATACAAAATAAAACATCATTTCATACATGAAGAAATGCACAACATAAAATTACAGCTTCAATTTTATACTAAAATACATCCGGTTAAAAGTAAACAATTTCTTTTCTTCGCTAGTCTAGGCACTACAGTGGTCGACATAATTTCAGGGCAGATGCACTTGCAGCTGAAACAGTTTTCTTTCGATTAGAACACTCTATGGGCTATCACAGTAACCTACTTACGGAAGGCACACAGAAGAAATAATATACTGTTGTAATCCAATATACAAATATCAAACAACTCAAACAGTTAAAAAGCTTCTTTTAGGGAAATAATCACAGTATAATACTAGCAGCAGGAAATTTTTGTAAAGTCCTTGACAAAGTGCTAATGCATTAAATATCCTCTCCAGGACATATTTTACCGATAACTAACTAACAGCAATGTATCTCAGGGTATACACGTGGTAACTCCTATGTCATTAGAAAAAGTGCTAGTGCTCAGTGTAATTTTTTAGAAGAGTATAATACTAGCAGCAGGAAATTTTTATAAAGTACTTGAAAAAGTGCTAATGCATTAAATATTCACTCCAAGACATTTTTTATCAATAAATAACTAGCAGCAATGTATCTCAGGAGATGCACGTAGTAATTCATGCGTCATAAAAAAAAAGTGCAAGTGCTCTGTGCGGTTTTTTAGAAGAATATTTTCCAACCTCCCCTAGCAGCAGTATAAATGATCTAACAGGCAAATGTTATCTACTTAAGGCAAATAACATGTCACACGCAGATGCAAGTGCTCTTTGCGATTATTTAGCATCAATATAAATGGTTTCATATAATACTATTAAAAACATGCGGATCACCTAAGTGTATAACCTTTTTTTTAAAAACATTTAAAAATTCTTTAAAAAAACGAATTTTTTTAAAACACATCAGTTCGGATGGAGGGAACAGAAGAAAATTGCGGGCCTGTTTCACTGTTAAGATGTTATACTTTAAAAAATAATTCCTTAAGTATCTGCGTCGTATTGAATGGAGTGCAGGGCACACAATCAGGACGTGATTCAGATCTTGTATACCGCAATTACATAACTGACAATATCTTTCGTTTTTAGGGATACCCTCCCAGGCACCTGTTACATTTCTCAAAGGTAGTAAGTTCAATCTTAGTAACAAAATCACTCTACGAACTCCATGATTTAGGTTCCATAATACATACGGCTGAGGATTTTTAACAATGGAGCTCCCAACAATGCAGTCCATCTTTCCATTCGATAGGCATAACTTCAGATCTCTTTCACGTGAAATCACATATATAGTTTTTTAATTATATGCTTTAACAATGTTTTATCTAAAACTACTGCCCCTTCAAAATCCAAACCAAAAATGCTTAAAGCCTTTAAATAATTTCTAAAGATTACACTTTTCCACATCATGTTTACAAATATTTCCCTGTGTAATGCTACCCTTAGTAAGTTGTCCTGACCATTTATCAGAGCATTACACCACCTTAAGCAGGCAGCCATTGATAACACATATGTTGAGAGAAGGCCAAATTCGAGCCTAAGTGCCGCGATTGGCGCAGCATGACTCTGATTTCATATTTGGCGCCAGATCTTTCCTTCCACTTTCTGAAACTTTGCCCACTCACACTCATCTATTGTTTCGCTAGCCTGATTCAGAGTCGGAGGGATCTTTATTTTATAAACTGCAATAATGTGTGAAAAATTTCTTTTCCCACATTGCAAGTACAAGCGGTTAATTGCAGAGGCTTGTGAGATAGCTTTACTTTTGCAGTGGGCCATGTGTTTATTAGCTGAACACCTCTTAGTAAATATTTTTCCTAAGTAAGGGTAAAATTTTACTATTTCCATTTTTTCATTTCCCAGAAACCATTTCAGATTTTTTCTAACCTTACAACCTTGGTAACTAAAAATCAAAACTTTGCTCTTTGAGATATTTATTTTAAAAAAATATTCTTCTGTGTACCTAACCAGTTCCGCCAATTGTCTCTGCAACCCAATTGGAGTTAAGTCCATTATTATTGCATCATCTGCATACAACAGACAACTTAGTTTTAGGTTACTCACTTGGGGTGGGTCCCCTTTACTCTCTCCTACCCTACTCAGCAGGTCATTAATGTAGATTGAAAAGAGTAAAGGGGCCAGAAGGCACCCCTGCTTCAACCCATTGTGTGTAGATATTTTATTTGAAAGGCCTTGAGTTCCCCCTAACAAGACTTTTGTCCACGTTGTGGAGTGGAGTGCAATTATTAATCTTAAAAGGTTCCCTGGGATCCCCATAGTAACCAATTTCCTCCACAGCGTCCCCCGATCTACTCTGTCGAACGCTGTGGAGAAATCTATAAATGCTGTATACAACGGGATCCCCCGACCCACGGGATATTTTTCGATTAGAGTTTGCAGGACAGAGATGTCATCTAGTGTACCACTATTCTTACGGAAAACCGTTTGTTCCAGGGGGATGAAATTATTTCCGAATACCCACTCTTGCAAGTGGCCAAGAATACTCTTTGCAAACAGTTTCCCCGTTGCATCCAAAAGGGAAATTTGCCTAAAACTGGCCGGGGAGTTTTTTGGGCCCTTCTTATATAATGGGACTATTATACTTCCCTTCCAGGAGTAAGGGATGTCCCGCTGTTATAACAATGGACAAACAAGGGATGTAAAAATTTTGCCCAATCACCACAGTCCTGTTTTATTATGGCTACAAGAACATCATCCGGCCCCATTGCCCCAGAGTGTCTTGCCCCCTTAATAAATTCTTCAATTTCCCACCCTGTTGGTGCTTCTACATCATCCACCAATACTAAGTTATTAACAACCCCCTCAAACTGATCACCTAGTTGATTGGGGGCATACAGTTGGGATATACAAATAAACCATTCGGTTTCTGGGATCAGCATGGGTTGTGATTTTTCTCAACCATCACAATACTTATCTATCAATGCCCAGTACTTTCTAGTATCCCCAGATAGAGCCACTTCCCGTAGGTTGACACATTTTTCATCTTCAGCGGCCCTCCGATCAGATGCTATTTTCCTTTTCCGAGCCTGTTTTAATCTGTATATCTCTTTCTGCCTTAGTGAACTAGGATCTCTAAATTGGGCTCTTATCAACCCATTTATCTCCTTATTCAGTGTTTTAATTTCTCAGGACATTATTACTATAGAGGAGCCTCTTATACCTTGCTTCTTTCTTCCCAATTTTCTAATTGCAGCCAAAACTCTTTCGTATCTTTCATTCGGGCTCTCCTGACTTACCCTAAATGCGATATTCTTAAATACCGTCTGAAAGTTTGGAAGAGACTTGTATGACCAACAAGTACGACCATTGTTTCGAGAGTAAGTTACCTTCTCATTCCTCTGATTCCAGAGTTCAGGCTTCTCGATGTTTATAACTAAATTTACCACCAGAATGTTATGGTCACTCATCTTAGTAGGGAGCACCTTAAACTGTGTACACGCCCCAAACAATTGAAAAGAGACTGCCATATAACACCTTAGCTGCGGCGCAAATATCCCTCCCCAGTGCTGCGCTGTCCATTGGAACTAGTGCTGAATGGACATCCAATGGTCTTGCGCAGCACTGGGGAGGTAGCGCTCGTGACGACCGTTGGCCGTCAGCAGCGCTTAAGAGGTTAATCAAGTAAGGAGTGACCATATGTCCCATGAAAGGTGTAGGCTGCAGGTAAATCCTCGGGGAATCTGCCGTTTAAAAGTATGAGGTCAAGATTCCTAAGATTTTGCAAAAGGGAAAGGCCACGTTTGTCAGATTTTAATTGGCCCGGGAATACTGACTCTGGAATAGACCAAACCTCCTCCAAATCAAAATTGGAAAAAGAAGAGATGGAACTGTTACTTAACTTAGCGTTAAAGTCCCCTACCATCATTATACGTGCACTTTCTTCCATGTTACCTACACTTTGCGCGAAAGTGCAGATGGAATCGACCAGTAGGTTAGACGCCTTCCCTGGGGGTATGTACACATTTATCAAACACAAAAACATTGCGTGCCCCAAGTTATCTTTTCCTGTTTTTAACTTTGAGCAAATACAGCAATTAGAAGGGTGTATATATATCACGGGGTCCCATGCTATATCACAACTTAACAAAATGGCTAGACCTCCACTTGCATGCCCTTTTACAGATTTTTTGCTGCACAGCAGTACACATAAAAATTCTCTAGTTGGAACTCTTCCCTTGCCCACGTCTCCTGGAGACAAATTATCTTGGGGTCTACGTCTACAAAGGATTTAAGCTTGAAACTCGCTTTTCCTAGCCCCCCCATTGTCTATGATACAATGTTCCCCAATTGGCTACCTCCGCTCTATGGGCTTTGTATTAAATGTTTTTGTTTTTGCCCCATTCAAGGTACTTGCAACCCAGCTCCATTTTGACACCTCATCTTCTCCATCAACTCTGAGGGCCTCCTGAACCTCAGGAACTGAAAACTTAATTTCTCTTACACCCGTTTTCCTTCCTACTGTTATTTCCATGTCTTCAAATTTTGTACGTGTATTTACACCCTCATACTCAGTGAATCCTTTTCCTTGCGGCTGATAAGATGTTCCAAGGCTTTTGGACGGGGCACCATGAGGAACAGCACTAATAAGAACATCTATTCCTCGTTTCCTGAAGCCGTCAATATTTGCTAAAACGAGTGCTGATACTACCCCTGATGTAAAAGTAGCTTTAGTTACATGGGGTTTGTACCTCCAATCTAAGTGTACCAGTTCTATATCTTTACTGGTAATTAGCTTTAGGTCCTCTATTTCAGATATAATTCTGAGGAGGGCACTTCTATTCAATATCATTGATTCAGCATCAAAGAGAGGACTAAAAATTAAAACCTTATTCACTTGCCCAGCACCTATGCCAGTGTACCTAGTTATATTAACCCCTCCCCTGCTGATGACGGAACCGCTCCGTCATCAGCCGCGGTCGCGCTGTGCTGACGGAGCGGTTCCATCACGGCCCGCTCGGAACGCCTGCGCGGCGCGGATTCCGCACCTGCGCTGAACGTTCTATTGAGCGGGCGGGGCCGTGACGGAACCGCTCCGTCATGAGCACAGCGCAACCGCGGCTGGTGACGGAGCGGTTCCGTCACCAGCATGCTCCCGCCGCTCTTCCGCCCCGCCCCCTTAGCACTGCGGCGGAATAGCCGCGGCAGTGAAGGGGTTAATATCCTGCAGACCCCTAGGAAAATCACCATTTAAATTGCCCCCTTTATTATTATCAGCAGCCGTAGTCATTCTCCGACTATCTCCCCCACTCTTGCTTAATTCAGAACTCATTGAGGGCAAATCAAGCCCACTGGATTCATGAGCAGCACCTCTTGGTTCTACATTCGGGACTATTACGGAGCTTTTTATGTTGGCCAATTCTTGAACTACGGCGACTCCTAGTACCCCTACTTATCCTGCCTTCATCCTCCCTGTCTTTGTTCAGAGTGGCATTCGACATACAAATAGGGCTATTCGGCTGAAAAACATTTTCCTGCACAAGAATTAGACTCTCATTCATTTTGGGTTGCACCACAAGTATTGTATTCTTTTCATCAGAGGGGCATATGTAGCTATTTCCCTTTTCACTTGCAGGTTGGAACCGCAGTTTTCTCTGCTTACGTTTTGGGAACCGGCGGTTTTTCATCTTCTTCTTCCTCCTATGGACATTTTTGACATTTTCCTTACTCACTATCGGGGCCTCCCCCACAGGTGGACTCTTTAAGATGTTAACTATTTAGTCAGATTGCTGAAGTTTAAGTTCTTTTGACTTAATCTTATTAAAAATTGGGAAAACCCGCACTGAGTTTATGACTGGGGAAACCTTTAAATTTACCTTTTCCCCTGGTGTAGGGACCTCTACACATTCATTAGGGTTGACTTGAAGCGGGCTTAAAATTAAATTTCTTTCAGGAGACGTACATTCAGAGCCCACAGACAGTTCTTTTGGTTCCCCCACCGCAGAGTCTATATCGGTGTTATGCATTACATTATGCGTTTGACATGCTTTACTGGGTGCTGGGGAAGTACTTCTCGGACACAATGGGGCTTGTCTGTGGAGTTTAAGATCTAAAACCCCTCCCAATATAGGCGTGAGGACTTCCAGAATGTGATCAGAATTTGAATTACTTTTCTCCAGCAGATATAAAATTGCGGAGAGAATTTTTTCCAGTTTAAAAAAAAGTCCATTAACCCCTGTGACCCAGCATTCTCATTTACAATCAATGAATTCAAGGAATTTCTTGCTCTTTTGTCACCTGCCACTGATATCTCTTCAACTGATAAATATTGCAAGTCAGCGGCCTAAGAAAAATTAGTAGGTGTGCTACTGTACATGATTGGCATATGTGTTTGAACTCCTATTTGTGACTGATATACTACTATATCCAGATATAACTCTAGGTCCAACCCAGGAGTACCAGACTTCTCCAGCTCCTTCATCAGTTCAGCATTCTTTTCTAGTTGGATGGCAATGTCCGGTAAAGTAAAATCCTCTATTTTCGCGTGTGTTGAATAAGCTGGGTTCTATCCGCCGTTCTATCTTAGGAGAGAGATCACTTACTTTTATCGATAGACGGTCCGGCCCAGACCTCTGCGTTTCTCTTACTTTGTCTTTTGCATTATCAATTAGGGTTACCAAATCTGCTAATGGAGATAATGGGATGTCTTCCTTTTTTTCAATGTGCTTGCTCTGAGGAAGACCATCTACCTCGACCCTCGATAGAGCTATTTCCATCTCCATTTCCGAGGTATTTCCCTCCCCTTCTGCTTGCCGCATATCAGTTTTTCTTTCTATTAAAGGGGGTACTACATCACATTCACCCCCATTGTTCTGGCGTATAGTTACAACGGGGTAAAGCGCCTCTAGTCTTATAGATTGACTCTCCACCCTATTCTCTGCTATTACTTTGGTGACCATTGCTTCCTCAACTGAATTCCCCTTTATTTCTTAATTTTTTAGTCCTATTCCGCGCTTAGAGCTTCTTCCCCCTTTAGAAACCATTGACTTTACTGATGGGTAAGCCTTCAAGAGTGTAAGATGATTACCGTTTCTCCGACGACGAATAGTTTTCTGTGGTTTTAGGGAACTTAAGGAAATCTTATCACTGTTGTCACTCAGGTTACTACTTTCTGGAGTTACTGCCGATTTTGCTTTTAGATGTGAACGCAGTCGCCTAACTCACATTACCATTGCCTAAGAGACTTAGACACCACTTAGTCTTGGTCTTCATCCAATTGTTGATGAGAAGAGGATGGAAGATGGTGACGATGATGACGATGAAAAATAGGATGAAAATACAGCTGTGGATGAAGTTGGAGGGTTGACTCCTCCACGGATTCTCACACACCACCTTGCCCGAGGCCTGGGCGATTCAGCAGCGGCCCAGCCAGAACCGCACGCCAACCCCCGTCTGGGAACCGGGACTGTGGAGACCGTAGCAGTCTCTGTGAATCGGTGGTAAAGCCGAAGGGAATGGCAGGAGCAAAGACAGGGCATGATGCAGGGCGTCAGGCTTCCCTCCCCCCCTTCGCACGACAAGAACTTCTTATTAGACGCAAGCAAGTGCCTGCCCACTCGCCTACTCAGCTGCGACTATTCTCCGTTGCACTCCAACGTCCAATCAGTGACTCAGACCAAGGATGTTGCTGTTAGCTAAGTCACCAGCCACATTGATGTTTAAGATTTAATGTTTGGAATTTAATGATTGTTGTTCGTGGCTCCTACAGCCTTTCCTAAATTTATATTAAGTGGCTCCTGGCTCCTGTCGCGTTCAGCTCCTGCTGCGCACGCCCCTCGAGTGCCTAGTCCATATAACTAGGCAGTCCAACTGCCAAGTCCAAGTAACTGCCAGTACATGCGACGATAAAAATAGCGGCTCACAGTAAAGCCCCCAACTCCCACTGTGTTCTGGTGTTTGGTGTTCTAGCGTTACTCCGCCTTGCGTCCTGACCCCACCGGAAGCGGCAGAACCCCCAACTGTAGGGACCGGAAACCGAGCCCAGCCCGGAGCGCACACAGGATCGGGCAAGACGTCCATAAGGGGCCGACAAGAGACTCACAGCAAGAGACCCACAGAGGCGTAACCAGGCAAAGACTCACGGGCAGAACGAGGAAGGTGAATGCAAGCAGCTCCTCCTGGCTCCTCCTCGCTCACCCAGGGCAGGGCACGCAATCAGCAGGCTCAGGTGCGAGCTCTCTCCACACTCCCCCTGGGATTTGCACTTCACAAAGTAGCGTCCACTCCAAAAGAACGAAGCGGCTCCCCAGTTAATCAATATAGTCACCTTTTCCTATTATCGGATGATGACACTAGATTTCTCTCCTTTTTACCTCTCAAACAGTTGGGTTTGCAAAAGCTACTACCAGCAATTGTCAGAGCCTCAATAGCCCCTCCAGGAGAGCTGAAAGAGTTAGGGCGGTTAAAGATGATACAATGTAGCAACACGCTATATCAATTGCCTTCATGTCACATGGAGTGAGCAAAAAATCCAGTTCAGTTCGAATAAATAAAAAACATATATCGACTCACTGTTGACTCACTGTTGGCGTGTTGTTTTGAGAATCTGTCTCTGTGGGAATGGTAATAATGCAGAGAAACAAACCGCCAAATCAACGAGCTCTCCCCTCAGACACAGCAAACCTTTTTGTGGTAAAAACTAACTCCCGCCGACTGCATTTGGCCACAGCTGCAGTCGCTCCCCGATGGAGTATTGAACGCGTTGAACGCGGAGCGCGCTGACCGCTGTGAAATCCTTGGCTCCTCGGCTTCACAGCCCCTGCTGGGGTACCGCCGGTAATCACCAGACTGCCGAATTCAACTCCAATAAAATTTCACTGCAGCCCGTGCACACTAGGCTTTTCACCTTCCTTTCCCCGCCATGTCCGTGCTCCTCCACAGCAAACAACTCAGCCGAGTGACCGTAGCTCCTCACTACACTTAGTAGTCATAAACAAAGAAGGCAACTCAGCGGGGGAAAAGTTACTTCACTCACTGCTGAATAGGTGATGGACGCAAAAATGTACAAGCGGCAGCAGCAATCATACGGCCACCAGAGTTTTCAAAGGTTCCACAATCAGCAAACTTTTTCCCGATGAAGAGACCAGAGTTTACCGGCAACCGCGGATTGATTCTCCTCCAGCTACCGCAAATCTCCTTGCTATTGCCTCCTCCGCTTTCACCATTTCTGCCTGCCGCTCCCTTTTTTTCTATACTATCAGGGATAGGATCTCTCCCCTGACCACAGTTTTGAACGCCTCCCACAGGGTCTGTGCCGAGTCCACCGTGCCCTGGTTGTCCTGGAAATACCTATCCATGGCCTTAATTATATCTTTCTTAACAGCGGGTCTCTCACATGCCAAGGGTTGATGGGGGCAATCTTGCCGGCAAAGACCTGGTCAAAGTCCAGCTGTAACCATACCGGTGAATGGTCTGAGATGCCCCTCCCCAGGTGCTGCACCTCTCGGACTGCACACGCCTGGGTGGACGGGGCTAAAATATAGTCTATCCTGGACAAACTGTGATGTGCGGCCGACACGTGCGTATACTGCACGCCGCCTAAGTTATACTGCCTCCAACTATCCACCAATCCTGTTGTATCCAGGTAATCAGGGAGCCACCTCTGCGCCGGCCGCAGCGCTCTGGCTGGGTGTCTATCCTTTTCGCCATCGACCACGGCATTAAAATCGCCGCCCAAGACCAGGGTGCCCAGAGGCAACGTTAAAAAAATTGCGGCCAAATCTCGGAATGTATCTGCCTGTAAACCTGGTGGGATATAGATGGAAACAAAAGTGGCAATTTTTCCTTCCCGTTGACCCGAGATGCCAACATATCTACCCCGCTGTTCAGACTAAGTAGCTTGAATAGTCAGGGGAAAGGAGTTTTTTAGCAAAATGCCGACCGCCCTCGACCCAGACGTGAACCCTGCATGTGTCACCAGCTTATAGCCTCCCCTGTGGAGGCCCATACATCTATTCCCGATAAGGTGCGTCTCCCGCAACAGCACCACGTCCAGGGAGTGACATCTAATGAATTGGCTAACCATCCCCCTTTTAATTTTGTCACCCAACCCGTTTACATTCCAGCTGAACAATTTGATCGCCTCTTACCATTGGACATTAGGCTGGCATGGAAGCGTTGCTACATTATCTCCTGATGTCACAAACATGAAACAAAAAACAAACATACCCACACACTGCAAGGTCCCAAAAACCCGGAACCCCGCCAAGCCCATCCCCCACTCCCTCCAACCCCTGCACCCCTGTTCATGCCTTCCGCCCATCCCCAACTGGCAGTGGGCCTGTCGCCCCATAAACTAACGAGTGACTAACTAAAGGTAGAAATGAGGAGGAGGAATGCCGGTGCCCCATCTCCCCCCCCAGCCCCAATAAGAATGACCCCTCCCAGCATCTGTAACAGCCCGTTGTTCATGGGTTCAAACCAAATAAAATACACGTGGGTCAACCCCACTACCTGACAGTTCTCAAAAGTCCCATAAATTCTGCAGTCTCCATCATTCCTGCTCCCGTAGGCCGCCTCCTCCCTCTCGATCAGGTCCCTCCGGCCCGCTCGGGGACGACTATCCAACCAGTCCTACGCCACCTCCGGATTATCAAAAAAGCAGGCCCTCCCCTCGACCTCCACCCTCAACCTGGCCGGGAACATCATTTGCGTGATGTCAGGGAAAAAGGCAAGGGGAGCGTCTCTGTCCCTGAAGTTCAAGACCCTCACAATAATCGGGCGAGGGGGCGCCCCAGGCCTGGGTCGCCCACCCGGCACCCTATGTGCATGCTCGATCGTGAAGAAGTTACCCAGTCCCTTGGGCTTGAGATGATAAAGGATGATGTCCTCGACGAACAGGTCCTGGCCGGGCCTTCGGACTTCTCGGGAACACTAAGAATTCGTATGTTGTTGCGTCGTGCTTTTCCTTGGTAGTCATCCAGTTTCCGATCGGTCAGGTCACAAGAGGCCCTCAGGTCCCTGTAATGACCGACTTTTTCCGGCCCTCTTTAGAGGGAGAATGATGGAGGATGACTCCAGTCTATTACCCTTACAGTATAGGGATTAGAACTATAAGTAGGGCCTATCCATGAGGCACAGTAGTGCATTTTCGTACCCTTTTCTTTAGATCAGGGCTTATAAACTTAAGCTAGGGGATAGATATATAAGTATTAGTGATGATCCATCCTTTTGCAAGAGTGTTAGTATATCTTCCATGGAGTTATGCGTATTTTGGGCCTTGTAGGCCTTAAACGGGACAGACTCCATCTTGCTCTCTGCCCGGTAGCTTGAGAGGCTTTCTAGGTCAAGTGTAATGTTTTCGTTTCAAGGTGTTGTTCGCTTGGAGAGAACCCGGTTCAGGCTGGCCCTTATCGAAAGACTGTATTTTTCTCCACTCCGAAGACACAACTTCAGGCCGGCCGGCTGGGAACGTGTCCTTGGTACAGGGAGGTACAAGAATTTGGTGGGCGGCAGGTTACTGGCCGTAACTTTCCATGAAGGGACAGGCTTTGATATTAGCGAAAGTGTTAGGCAATGAGTCAGTTAGTTCGTAGGCGGCAGCTAGCCGTTAGCATCTATGCTATTAATTATTTCTGAGGCGGACAGTCGCCATTTTGAAGTCCGAGAAAGATTCTAAAACCGAGACTCTCTGAGAAAGACTGAAGGAGAAATAGCGCGGAGCGCACAGAGACAGAGAGAGAGAGAGACGGTAGCTAATAGCGAACAAGGTTCCAGTGACTTGGAGGGGAGCAGAGGAGATTGAGCCTAGCGGTGCAGACGTGTACCTGTGACGGCTGAGGTGTGATTCCGAGACGAGCCAAGACACAGAGACGAGAAGGGAACCTAGATGACTGCCGAGCCCCGACTTCATATTAACCAGGTGACCTCCGCCCTTTCCCATATTAAGCGCGCATTCTAACCTTTTTTCCTTTTCTTTGCAGAATATACATTGCATAGTATTGTGTTTATGTTTATCGCAAATAAATACCCCAGTTCTTAGTGAACCGACATGTGCCTTGTATTCTTGTTCAATCGGGGTAACCTTGCCTTCTAGTCAGACATTGTTTGCGTGAACGGATGTGACTCCCGATCAGGTAAGAAATTAATGAATAATGAGGGAGGAGGGGAACGTTTGATGCCAAGAGCAGAAGGTACATATATATTAATTTGGAAAGTCATACTGATTTCTATTATCGTAGTTTTATCCCGAGTAGACAAATGAGAGATTTCCTCCCTAAGTATTCCTAGGAAAGTGATCGTCGTTAGTATACGGCGTTAATGAGAGCACCGGAGGGATACGGTGCGTAGGTTCGTCGGATTGTGAACCGTGTGTAAATGAGAGCACCGGGGGGATACGGTGCGTAGGTTCGTCAGATTGTGAACCGTGTGTAAATGAGAGCACTGGGGCTGCAGACCCATGTGTGTAGACACGCCGGATTGTGTGTCGAGTGAGCACTGATAACGATCAGTGTGTAGTGGTACATAATCGGATCTGCCCCAGGGTAGATTAGTCTGGGCCTAAGTGGCCGCGAGACTAGTGGGTGTGAATAGGATATTGTAGAAAACCTATGCATGTTTATTGCTATTTCCCCATCCTTAGGTACAAGATGTACATACATATATATCCATACCCATTGTAAATACGTTCTAAGGTGGGAGGTGATTACGTTCCGACTGGGTTAGAGGGGCTCCTAGGGGCTGATTCCATCTAGGCGGAAAATCCAGTTGTTACATCTGGCGTCACGAACTGTTTACGAAGCCTGTGTGCGCTATATTGTATTCATCTTGTTGGTTTGCGCTCGGCTCGTACGTGTTTTCTTTGTTGATAATTGTGTATATATTTTTTGTGTGTCAAAATGTTTTCGAAAAAATCGGGATCTGTTTTCAAATTGCCTATTCAGATTCCCGGCTGGGAATCTACGCCTTACGAGGCTTTGGCCCGTGAGTGGGCCGATTCTACTGGTTTGAGCGAGAATTGGACTTCTTGTTTGGAGCAGGCGGAGCCTGCTGATGTGGTTTCTTGCTTGCAAAAAGCTCCAGTAGTGAAAGGTGATGAGCTTCCTATTTTAGGACGCAGAGGTTGGATTGTGCTGCATGCATACAGAATTCTTCATGAGAGGTTTGTTCAGTTGCGCAAGCAATGTGTAGATATGGAAGGACAGTTGTTGAATTGCAGAATGCGCATACTCTTTTGCGGTGTCAAAATAAATTGCTTGCCGACAAACTTGAGACTTATCAAACTATAGCCGAAAGGGCTGCGGTTCGCATTGCGAGATATAAATACAAACACCGTCGTGGTCGTGTATCTACGCGGAAAGTGCGTCTGGTCGTGGCGAAAGCCGGACTGTATTAGAACCCTGACTAGTGGGATGGTAATATCTGGGATTCTAATGCTTCTGACTCCTCGGCTGAGGAGGGTGACAAGCCCGAGTCTTCTCGCTCCGGACGTGATTGTAAATCTACTTCCTGTGACAAAGACGACATGTCTAGCGACCGTGGTCGCTCTTCCCGTTCTGATGACGTGTCTCATCCTGATTGTTCTTCCAAATCTAAGGACAGGGCTTCTTCGGAAGTTCTTCCGAAGGTTTCTGCTCATCCTGTATTTCGTCGCAAATTACAACAAGCTCCTGGTAATCCGGGTGGTGTTGCTCTGGATAGTATTGAAGATTTTACTCAACAGGAGGTTAGTGACATTTTACAACGCTTTCGTCAACGGCCCGGTGAGGCTTTGCTTACGTGGATTGTGTGCCTTTATGAACTGGGCGCTGCCGGTATCATGCTCGATGCTGTTGATTGTTTACGATTTTGCTCTTTGAGTTCCGATTCTACTATACAAGATCATTTTCGAAATTATAATGGTGCTGGCCAGATTAGTTTGCTCCAGCTTGCGTCTGATGGCTGTAACCATAAATACCCTACTGAATCTGATTGGCCTGTCAATGACAAGCCGTGGTACACTTTGCGCGATGCGTCGCAACGTTTGAAAGAGGAAGTGATGAAAACTGCGATTTTTCTCAGTACTTCTGACAGACTGTTGGATGGTCTTTTAACATCTTCTGTACGCAATCGCATTATCCGTTCTTCCCCTGTTGCTTATAAGCAGGTTATGATGAGTTTATTGATTAATCAGACTGGCAATCCTTTGTCTGCGGTGCTTGAATCTGTTCGTCAGCTTGGTGAGTTGGGTGAATGGTTTAAACCTGAGAGACAATCTCGACCTGAGGGTCGTACTGCTGGGGATTATAAGTTCTCCAGTATTAGGGGTGTCTTTCATAGATTCACATGCCTGAATCATTCCCCGTCGTCGGAGTGGGAGTCCCACGGTACATAAAATAGCAATAATATGCCATAAATATGCAGTAAATACCTATTAGAATAAACCAGGAAGTAAAGTAGCCCAGCTACAGTAGGAAAAAAACTTCCACATCTAGGACTATCCTAGTCGTTTTGTATAGTCCAAACTACAGCCAATCAGGCGCCAGCACCCACCAGAATGTTCTCCCCAGAGGCTCAGGCTCTCAGATTTTCTACTGCACGTCGTGTGAAGGGAGTCTCCCTGAGCTCTGCTCAGTTTCTTTTGGAATATCTCTACTTACTGGATTTAAAATGTCTTCAAGGAAGTCTCTGTTCAGAGCCTGTGAATCCTGTGGTAAGCTCCCTCTTTTTAAAGAGGATCCTCATGAGAAATGTATATATTGCCTCTACCCAGATCATCTAGTCAAAGACTGTAAGATCTGCAGGAAATTTCCTCAAAAGACCCTCAGAGATAGAGAGGGTCGGTTGCTTTTGTGGCTACAAAGGCTAAAGGATTCAGATAAGACTGTGTCTGAAGTTGGCAGTATTGCCTCTGGTTCCACTTCAGTGTCTAGAAAGAGGCCTGCGTCTGAAACTCAACCATCTTCTGGGGCTAAGGTTGCTAAGAAAAATCAACCTGCAAAGGGTTCTGACAAGCCTTCCTGTTCAAAGGCTGCCCCTTCAGGCAAAGACTTAGAGAGTTCTTCTCATAAAAAGCCCACAAAGAGTTCTTCTCAGGACTCGTCTTCAAAGACGCCTTCCACTGTCTGCTCGTCGACGAAGACCTCCGCCGACGCCTCTTCCACGTCGACGATGACCTTCTCATCTCCTAAATCGTCAATAATTATGACAACGGCAGCGTCTTCTCCAACCATGGTCTATGTTACGGTAAGACCTATCTCGTCGACCACGGCCGTCGTCGATTCCTCGTCGACGTTGAGTCTGAAAGCCTTGCCGTCATCGAGAAGATCGGCAGCGACAGCATCGTCGACGGCGCTGCCACCGGCGAAGGTAATTCCGTCGACGACGAACTTCCCGTCGACGAAAACCTCCTCGTCGACGACGAAAATCCCGTCGACGAAGACCACTCCGTCGACGACGTCCATCCAGTCGTCGACGGCAGACCCGTCGACGAAGACCATACCGTCGACGAAGAGCATACCGTCGACGAAAAGCATACCGTCGACGAGGAGCGTGCCGTCGACGGAGATAAAACCGTCGACGAAGGGCATATCGTCGACGAAGGGCATACCGTCGACGAAGGGCGTACCGTCGACGAAGGGCGTACCGTCGACGAAGGGTATACCGTCGACGAAGGACATACCGTCGACGAAGGGCATACCACCGACGAAGGACATACCGTCGACGAAATCCACCCTTTCGACGACGGTTTCAAAGGAGTCTATGATATCGGCCGCTGGCACAATGGAAAACGCGCCATCGACGCCGCAATTTTCATCTTGTACCGCGTTGCAAGTATGGTCTCCGTCTACGGTTTTCTTTACACCAAAACCGCCGACGCAGGTTTCTGACCGTCTTTTGGACTCGGATAGTGAGGAAGAAACAGATCAGATGTTCGGAGCGGCTACAAGTCCTTCTGAATTGAATATCCAGTTAAAAGAGGATGAACAGGGGGATGATCATCCAACTGTGCAGATGCCGTCCCAGGTGGATTCCTTGCCTCTCACACAAGTACCTATGGCTTTACTGTCCAATCTTCAATACATGTTGGACGATTACTACAGAAAGTTTCCACCTTCAGAAACAGCGTGCTCAGAGCCAACTACTCCTAACACTGAGGTTCCGATACCAAGTTTGCAGCCAATAGTTCCAACATCACCTGCTTCACAGGTACAGGCGGAAGGAGTCGATCCTTTGTCTTCTGAGGAGGAGGAACAAAGGGAGGAAGGTGAGGTTCAAGATGAGTCGGAGTGGGATGAAGATCAGGAGCACACACCTTCCCCTTCGCGCCAAGCAGTTTTGATTTCTCCGCCGGTGGACGTGGTTAGCTTCCATCTCTTGATGGATCGCGCCACTAAACGTTTTCATATAGACATGGAGCATAAGGAGCAAGATTGTTTTCTTTATGACTTTAAAGATCAGCCAAGGAAACAGATTAAGTCAATTCCCATTATTGATTTCATCTGGCAGGAGGGGATTAAGGTCATGGCAACACCGGCGTCCATTCCTCCAGTCCTACCACGTTTAGAAAAGAAGTACAGGGCACCAGACGAGTCTCCAGCATGCCTTATAGGACAGCCAAAACTGGACTCTGTAATAATTCAAGCACCACAAAAGAGGGCTAGGAATCCCTCGTCCCCGTTGACAGCCCCGCCTGACAGGGATGGCAAACGCTTGGATTCTATAGGAAAACGCGTATCTACAATGCCGGCTACGACAGTTCGAGCGGCAAATTCATTGGCCATCTTAGGAAGATATGACCGACAAATGTGGTCTGATATCGCACCATATCTTGATCTTCTACCTGAACCTTCAAAGGCTGAGGCGCTCAAGATACTTCATGAAGGCCAAAGAATCTCGGAGGAGATTATTGATTCAGCTGTGGATGTGGCCTCAACAGGTTTTCGGCAGCTGGCAGGAGCTGCGGTTCTTCGCAGGCAGGGTTGGCTGCGATCTACTTCTTTTAGGCAAGAAGTCCAACATAAAGTGCTGGATTTGCCATATGATGGTGAATATCTGTTTGGACCTCAGGTAGAGGAAGCCTTACAGACTATAAAGAAGGATTCTGAAACTGCGAAATCCTTAGTGTCTCTTCAATTTCGAAAGCCGCCCTTTCGAGGAGCGAGAGGACGGGGAATGTCCTCTACCAGAGGTGGATATAGCCAGCAACCCTCTTACAGGCAAAACAACCAAAGATACCAGACTCAACGCTATCAGTCTTACAACCAAAGAAAGCCTACCTATCCCCAAAACAGGGGTAGAGCAAATTACTGTGGAAAGGATAAAAGACAATGAAATTTTTCACCTGCCGCCACCGCTGCCCTATTCAAAAGAAAAAATTGGAGGGCGAATATCCAAATTTTACTCAAGTTGGCAGTCAATAACATCAGACAAATGGGTCCTAGACATAGTGTCCAGGGGTCATGCCCTAGAATTCGAAAAATTTCCTCCAAATGTTTCTCCAAAAGGACCCCCCCCAGCTCACCTGAAGGAATTATTTGCTCAAATCAGATTAATGATGCAGAAGGGAGCGATCGAGAGCGTGCCTCAAAGGATGAGAGGAATGGGCTTTTACTCCAGATTCTTTCTAATAAGGAAAAAGAATGGAGAGTGGCGCCCGATTCTAGATCTTCGCGCTCTGAACAAGTACTTGAGAAAATTAACATTCAGAATGCTATCGCTCCAGGAAATATTGCATCTTTTGGCAGCAGGGGATCACATGGTCACCTTAGATCTCCAAGATGCATACTTCCATATTCCAATTCTACCTCTCCACAGAAAGTTCATGCGCTTCAGGGTGGCTGGCAGGGATTACCAATTCAAGGTTCTTCCTTTTGGACTACGATCGGCGCCGAGAGTTTTTACCAAGGTTCTGGCTCCGGTAGCGGCGCATCTCCGACTAAAGGGAATCCAAATATTCCCATACTTAGACGACTGCCTTATAAAGGCCAGTTCTCGAGCAGTCGTTCATTCGCATCTACAACAGTGTCTACACCTGTTCAAATCCCTGGGCCTTTCCATCAACCACGAAAAATCCAAACTGGAACCGTCGCAAAAACAAGCTTTCTTGGGAGCAACTTTGGACACTCAGAGACTCCGAGCCTTTGTCTCGGAGGAGAGGCAACTCAGAATAAAGAACATGGCACAGAAACTGTTGTCAAAAAAGTCAGT
The DNA here is from genome assembly GCF_964263255.1 of Lissotriton vulgaris. Classification (NCBI taxonomy): domain Eukaryota; kingdom Metazoa; phylum Chordata; class Amphibia; order Caudata; family Salamandridae; genus Lissotriton; species Lissotriton vulgaris. Next base: position 1,344,807,196 of record NC_141693.1, on the reverse strand, counting down.
TTCTGTTCGGATATTCAAATCCTTTCTGGGGATGGTCTCTTCTTGCATCCCATTGCTACCGAACTGTCGCCTCAGAATGAGGCCCCTCCAGGAAGAACTGACCCTGCAGTGGTTACAGGTCTTCGGAACGTTCGAAGATATGATCAGGATCACACCGATAATGCAAAACTCACTAAGATGGTGGGCGCAAAAACGACATCTTCAAAAGGGGTGTGCGTTTCTCCAGGAGCCACCAAGCCTCACCATCACGACAGATGCGTCTCTCGAGGGCTGGGGAGCGCACCTTCAAGGCCTCACTATCAGTGGCAAGTGGTCTGCCCTGCAACAGCGTTGGCACATAAACCGCTTGGAACTGAGAGCCATTTTTCTGGCGCTCAAGGCGTTTCATGCAGTCATTCAGGGTTCCAATGTGTTGATAAAAACGGACAACACAACAAGCATGCACTACGTCAACAAGCAGGGGGGAACTCGATCTCTCCTCCTCTCCCAGGAAGCCCAGGAGTTGTGGACGTGGGCTTTGGAACACGATGTAAATCTTCAAGCGGTGCACGTTCCAGGTATAGAGAATGTCTTGGCAGACACACTCAGCAGGACGAAGGTCTCCACTCACGAGTGGGAGCTTCATCAACAGACGGTGGATCACATCTTTCGACTATGGGGTCGCCCAGACCTAGATCTGTTTGCTACGAAGACCAACAGCAAATGCAAGCTCTTTGCAAGCTGGCATCCCCAAAAAGACTCTCAGGGGAATGCGTTTTCACTGGACTGGTCCCTGAGTTATGCGTACGCATTTCCACCAATCCCACTTGTACCCAGAGTTCTGCGGAAAATGAAGAAGGAACCGTGCAGACTAATCCTGATTGCACCCAGATGGCCGCGCCAGTATTGGTTCACGGAACTCCTCCTACTATCAGAGTGCAAACCAATTCAGTTGGATCCAGTCCCGAACTTACTCAGTATGCAGAACGGTCAGGTCTGTCACCCAGATCCAGCATCTCTGAAATTAGCAGCCTGGTGCCTGAATACCGTGAGTTCGCCCACTTGAACATCCCAGAGGAATGCAAAGAGGTACTGGCCAAGGCGAGGGCACCGTCCACAATAAAGACTTACCGTCTAAAATGGAGACGTTTCTGCATCTGGTGTCAGGCAAACGGAATTCACCCGTATTCAGCAACGCCGGAAGAGATTCTACCGTTCTTCCTACATTTGGCAAAATTAGGTCTATCTCACGCAACTTTAAAGGTTTTCCTGGCAGCGATATCCAGATATCGGCAAGACGGTACTACTTCCTTGTACTCGGCTAGGATTGTACAACAATTCTTCAAAGGGCTCTTTAGGATGTTCCCTCCAGTAAGTCAACCTCCTCCGATGTGGCATCTCAACGTGGTCTTGGCACAACTTCTGCGTCATCCTTTCGAACCCATTCACAAGGCTGACCTCAAATATCTCTCGTGGAAGGTAGCATTGTTACTAGCATTGACATCCGCCAGAAGAGTCAGTGACCTCCAGGCCTATACAATTCAACAGCCTTTTCTGCAATTTACAAGCGACTCTGTAGTGCTCCGCACTAATCCAAAGTACATCCCCAAGGTACCCTTGGAATTCCACCTCAACGAACCTATAATTCTGAAAACATACTTTCCTAATCCGCAATCACAAGCGGAAAAGGCATTGCATACCTTGGATGTCAAGAGATGTCTTAAATTCTATCTGCAGAGAACATCCGCCTACGGTGCTATTCGTAAGGGGCAGGCAGTTTCTAAACAAACAATTGCAAGATGGATTTCTTCTGCCATTGCCTTTTGTCATATGCAAGCGGGGCGACCGTTGCAAACAGCTCCTCGAGCTCATTCCACAAGAGCAATATCTTCATCAACGGCTTTGTTTGCTGGAGTTCCAATTCAGCAAATTTGCAGAGCGGCTACTTGGGCTAGTCGCCATACATTTACCAAGCATTACTGTCTGGAGACAGCCAGCGAGGCAGATACGTCTGTGGGTCGAGCAGTCCTGCGGAACCTTTTCAAATAAAGTGAGCCTCTGTTTCCCACCTCCTTTATTACTGTCAGGCTCTGTTTATGCTATGTTTGTTACATTTGCTTGCAGGATTGTATTCTACTATGCGTAAACAATATGTGTATATTCAGTTTAAACTGTTTTATGTACTATATACTGACAAGCTTGACAAACATGATCATCTGCCTGACAAGGATGTACTGCTAACTACTCTGATTCAGGCATGTGAATCTATGAAAGACACCCCTAATACTGGAGAAGAACAATAGTTACTTACCTGTAATCTGTGGTTCTCCAGTATTGGTGTCTTTCATAGATTCACATGCAACCCGCCCACCTCCCCTCAGAGGCTTTTGTTAGGCTATTTTGAGTTACCTTCACTCCTTGCGAGAAAATCTGAGAGCCTGAGCCTCTGGGGAGAACATTCTGGTGGGTGCTGGCGCCTGATTGGCTGTAGTTTGGACTATACAAAACGACTAGGATAGTCCTAGATGTGGAAGTTTTTTTCCTACTGTAGCTGGGCTACTTTACTTCCTGGTTTATTCTAATAGGTATTTACTGCATATTTATGGCATATTATTGCTATTTTATGTACCGTGGGACTCCCACTCCGACGACGGGGAATGATTCAGGCATGTGAATCTATGAAAGACACCAATACTGGAGAACCACAGATTACAGGTAAGTAACTATTGTTCTTCTCTAGACGTGATATTTTTCTTGCACTTTTGCTGATGGTGTGAAAAGGGAGGACATTGACGGCGAACCTAATAATCGCTTGTGGGAGATATTTGGTAAGCGTGGTTTGGATCGGAAGGAGGGTGCCCGTCGTGTGCGAAAGAATGATTGTGGCCGTGGTTCTGATGACAGTGGTGATGAGAGGCGCCGTGTGGATTCTGATCGCCGTGGTGACCGGCGCTATGACCGTGATGTGTCCCCTCGTCGTGACAATGTGAGAGAGAGAGAGGGGAAAAAAGAAAGGGGGAGAGATGATCGTGCTTCCAACCGATATAGAGATGAGAGAGACTATTCCCCTGAGCTGAGGAGAAGGGAGGATCGTCACAGGCTTGCTGATCGTAATTCACAGTACTATGAAAATGACAAAAATCCATTTTGTAATGGAGATGGATATGAACAGGACATTTTGATACCCAAGAAACATGAGAGTATTTATCCTGATTTGTCTTGGTTGACAGAACGCAGTAAAAATGACTAGGAAATAGGTCAAGCTCCAGTACACAGGTGGGCTCACAGAGACAACAGACCCTATGTAGATATTGAGATTTTTTGGAAACATCGTAATATCCAAAGGGCCCGAGCATTAGTGGATACAGGAGCGGAGGCCACTTTAATTCATGGTAAATCAAAGAAATTTAAAGGACAATTCTTCACAATTACTGGTTTAGGTGGAAAAGAGACCCCCGCAATACAAACTACACTTGAGATGAAAATTGGTAGGATTCCCCGTAAAGAATATTCTGCGTTAGTTGTACCACTTTTGGAGTATATAATTGGAATTGATATTTTGAAAGGAATGACTTTGCATTTGGATGATGGTTGTTATCAATTTGGAACCAAGCATTACATTTCGTCCAGACCCGTACGGGTTGGCCGTTTACGGATGCCCCCCATTAAAATTCCTCAAGCTACGAAAGTAGTTTCTCAGAAACAATATCGTATTCCAGGTGGTCATGAAGAAATTAGTGCCACAATTCAGGATTTGGTTGATGCAGGAGTTATAACTCCGGTCACTTCTGCTTGGAATAATCCCGTCTGGCCCGTGCGCAAGAGTGATAATTCTTGGCGCATGACTGTTGATTATCGAGAATTGAACAAACACACACCTCGTTTGACTGTTGCAGTGCCAGACATTGTTACTTTGATTCAGAGAATTCAGAAGCATCCAGGTACATGGTATGCGTCCATTGATATTGCTAATGCTTTCTTTTCGATTCCAATTGCCCCCGAGTGTCAGGAACAATTCAGTTTTACCTGGAATGGACGTCAAATGACGTTTAGGAGTCTTCCTCAAGGTTATGTACATAGTCCTACGATCTGTCACCGGCTGGTGGCAGAGCATTTGTCTGAGGTGCCCGTACATACACAAATACAGGTGTGTCATTACATTGATGACATTTTGATTCAAGGTGAGATGCAAGATCAGGTCCAGTCCCATTTAGACCGGATCCTTGATTGTTTACAAGCAAAAGGTTGGGAAATCAATCCTGATAAATTACAAGGCCCATCCCAAAATGTTAAATTATTAGGCATTAACTGGCATGAAGGTCACAGAGAAGTGATCCCACAGGTAAAGCGGAAAATTTTAGATTTTGCAGTTCCAAGGAATAGAAAAGAGGCTCAGAGTTTCATTGGCTTGTTTGGTTTTTGGCGTCAGCATATTCCCCATTTGAGTCAGATTTTGGCTCCCTTATATCGAGTCACTATGCCAATTGGAGTTTATGGCAAAAGCAGGGCAGACCAAAAGTGCCATTAGGTTTTTGGACTAAAAAGTTACCTGAGGCTGGTGAACGTTATACACCTTTTGAAAAACAATTGCTTGCATGTTACTGGGCTCTGGTGGATACCGAGCAATTGACCCTAGGTCGTGCTGTGATTTTGAGACCTGAGATTCCTATTATGCAGTGGGTTTTGAGTTCGCCAAAATCCCATCGGATTGGACATGCTCAAGAGGCGAGTGTGATTAAATGGAAATGGTACATTCAGGACAGGGCACGTGTGGGTCCGAAAGGTGTGGCAGTGTTGCATGAGCGAGTGGCGCAGGCGCCATCGAATGAGACTGGAAGTGATTGTTCTGTGCCTGTAGTACAGGAATCTCCTGTCAAGTGGGGTAAATCATTTGATGATCTGTCCGCGGAGGATAGAAAACATGTGTGGTTTACGGATGGTTCAGCGAGGTTCATTGGTGAGAAACGGCATTGGAAAGCAGTGTCATATAATCCGATTACGCAGAAATTATTGAGTACAACTGGTGATGGAAAAAGTAGTCAATATGCTGAATTGTATGCAGTTTACCAAGTTTTGAAACAGGAACTACCTGGCACATGTCATATTTTCACTGATTCCTGGTCCACTGCTAATGGACTGGCGGTATGGTTACCAACATGGCATTCTCATAACTGGGAATTGCATTCAAAAGAACTGTGGGGAAAAGAACTATGGCAAGAAATTTGGGAGTTGCTCCCACAGAGTACTGTGACAATTTTTCACGTAGATGCTCACACCCCGATAGACTCCCTTGACAAATTCTTTCATAATATTGCAGATGAAAAGTCTAAAATTGCTGAGGCAGTGGTGGACATGCAAGATTCTGATTTAACGGGATTGGCGAAATGGGCCCACCAGAAAGCGGGACATTTTGGAGAGAGAGCCACTAGCAGGTGGGCTGCCGATCGAGGAATTCATATTCCTTTAACCTTGATTAAAGATGTCATTCTGCATTGTCCCATTTGTCAGCATTCTAGAAAGAGAAAAGTGCCTCATATTGTTCGAGGCCATTTACATCGAGGAAAATTACAGGCTCAAATTTGGCAGATTGATTATATTGGCCCGCTCCCTATGAGCAAAAACTGCCAGTATGTTTGTACAGCTGTTGATACTTATAGTGGCCTTCTGGTTGCTTTCCCTTGTAAACATGCTACCCAAATCAATACCATTAAAACATTGGAACTACTCATATTATATTATGGCGTTCCATTTCAACTTCAATCCGATAACGCATCCCATTTCCGTGGAAGATTGGTGCAGGAATTCTGTGTGGAAAATAACATCGAATGGGTGTTTCACATTCCATATTATCCACAGGCTTCGGGACTGATTGAGAGAATGAATGGTTTGCTAAAAGAACAATTGCGTAAATTGACTGATGAACATTACAAAAACTGGAGAGACTTTTTGTTCCAGGCATTATTGATTTTAAACAATCGTCCCTTGTTGCATGCTGAATCTCCTTTAATGCGTTTGTTTCCTCCAACTGTTGATGCGAAACCCAATACCCTTGCTAATATTGTTATGTACTGGGAAATTACCCCCGGAGCTTTAGCTCCATGCAGAGCAACCCCAGGTTCCGCAGGCTTGGACCTGCATGCTATGAATGATGCTGTCCTAAAAGGTAGAGACCGAATCATTGTTGAAACCGGCGTTGGTGTCTGTATACCTGCCGGTAGCTTTGGACTGATTGCCCCTAGATCAGGCCTTGCCTTGAAAGGTATTCAAGTTCTTGGAGGAGTGATTGACAGCGATTATCAGGGAGAGATTAAAGTTCTCTTGCTTAATAGCAGTGAGATTGATTTATCGATCAAAAAGTCTGACCGTGTTGCCCAGTTACTGATTATGCCTGTCTTCAGTGGTGAGATTAAGAAAGGCACTGCCCCGACTTTGCTAACAGTGCGAGGCCAAAAAGGCTTCGGATCGTCTGATATTCCTGGAGCTAAAATATGGGTGCAATCGCCTAAACATCCCCCTGAACAGGCTGAAGTTATTGCGACCGGTCATGACAACACCGTTTTGGTGATAAGGCCAGGGAAAGATAGCTGGGAAGCTGTCCCAGCTGACAAATGTTACCTACGAGAATGATTAAGGCCTGTGTTTGTATTCTTTCAGATCATTCTCTGGACTGCTGCTGCAGGATGTGCCGGCGTTGGACTCCTTTTGGTCTGCTACGCCGGGAGAGGAGAGAACACACCGACTTCGGTTGATTGGAGAACCCGAGTTCCTCGTTCCTTCGCTGCGTGGGATTCTTCGTCGAATTTCTGGATTACTCTTGCCAAAAGAGTTACTAACTCTCCACATTTCTGCCTCACTCCCATGAGGTCTGTGACTGATATTCTGGCGACCTGTTTGGTTGCTGTCCCTGCTTCCACTGAGACTTTGCGACGTATTTTCAATATTTCCAGTGCCCGACCAAATATTATTCTGGGCGATGTTGCGGCTCACGAATTTTGCCCTTTGTGTACGGTCCTGTCTGACTCTATTCCCCCAATTCATTCCCAAATCACCACCTACAATATTTCACAGGGTGATTTATGCTTTATTTTGACATGTGATCCTAAGGCCATCACAGAATGTCTTAAATTAAAATTGCAGGCTGCCACTTCTTTTTCAGCTCATCAACGATTATTGTGTTTACAAAGACTTCCAAGTTCGTGCATTTCCTTTAAAAACAATATGACATGTAAACGTATATTGGTTGCTCCTAGTTATTACCGTGCAATGTTATTGCCTGCTGGATGGCTGTTCTCCTGTGGGAATACCTCTTGGCCCTATATTCCCGCTAATATTTCTGGAGGTCCATGTGCTATCACTAGATTAAGCTTGTTAATGTTTTCATCGCACCCTGGTTCCCATTCCCGTGTAATACGAGACTCTATGCTGTTACATGAAGACTGTGATTCCTCCGTACATCTTTATTCTAAATCCGAGTATCTTAGTTTAGCTTTTTCTATTATTGGTGTCCCGGCGTTAGCCGTTTATAATGCTAAAACGATTGGCAAGAATGCCTGTTGGATGGTTAAATCCATTAATCAGACTTCTACTGTATTATCAGACCTGTTATTAGATGCCCAGGGTGAACGTCGAGCTATTTTGCAAAATCGCGCGGCTATTGATTATCTTCTGTTAAAACATGGACATGATTGTTCTGACTTTGAAGGTCTTTGCTGCTTCAACTTATCTGACCACTCTAAATCGATCCAAGCCCATATTGACAAACTCCACGACTTGACTGCAGAAGTTAGACAACATATTGATCAGGGCTGGTTCGACTGGCTCTTTAATTGGTTACCTGACTTGCATTCTTTACGACAGATTTTAGGGGGTGTTATTGTTTCTATTTGTATTTTATTGGCCATTTGTTGCTTTATTCAGTGCATTCCTTCTCTACTTCAATATTGTAGATTTGGCAAGAGACATAGATCAGTTAATTTTGTTTCTTATTATTCTTCCACTGACGTTAGTTCTATATAGAACATGGTTAATAGACTGGAGTCAAGGGTGAAGTGTAATGACCGACTTTTTCCGGCCCTCTTTAGAGGGAGAATGATGGAGGATGACTCCAGTCTATTACCCTTACAGTATAGGGATTAGAACTATAAGTAGTGCCTATCCATGAGGCACAGTAGTGCATTTTCGTACCCTTTTCTTTAGATCAGGGCTTATAAACTTAAGCTAGGGGATAGATATATAAGTATTAGTGATGATCCATCCTTTTGCAAGAGTGTTAGTATATCTTCCATGGAGTTATGCGTATTTTGGGCCTTGTAGTCCTTAAACGGGACAGACTCCATCTTGCTCTCTGCCCGGTAGCTTGAGAGGCTTTCTAGGTCAAGTGTAATGTTTTAGTTTCAAGGTGTTGTTCGCTTGGAGAGAACTGGTTCAGGCTGGCCCTTATCGAAAGACTGTATTTTTCACCACTCCGAAGACACAACTTCAGGCCGGCCGGCTGGGAACGTGTCCTTGGTACGGGGAGGTACAAGAATTTGGTGGGCGGCAGGTTACTGGCCGTAACTTTCCATGAAGGGACAGGCTTTGATATTAGCGAAAGTGTTAGGCAATGAGTCAGTTAGTTCATAGGCGGCAGCTAGCCGTTAGCATCTCTGCTATTAATTATTTCTGAGGCGGACAGTCGCCATTTTGAAGTCCGAGAAAGATTCTAAAACCGAGACTCTCTGAGAAAGACTGAAGGAGAAATAGCGCGGAGCGCACAGAGACAGAGAGAGAGAGAGACGGTAGCTAATAGCGAGCAAGGTTCCTGTGACTTGGAGGGGAGCAGAGGAGATTGAGCCTAGCGGTGCAGACGTGTACCTGTGACGGCTGAGGTGTGATTCCGAGACGAGCCAAGACACAGAGACGAGAAGGGAACCTAGATGACTGCCGAGCCCCGACTTCATATTAACCAGGTGACCTCCGCCCTTTCCCATATTAAGCGCGCATTCTAACCTTTTTTCCTTTTCTTTGCAGAATATACATTGCATAGTATTGTGTTTATGTTTATTGCAAATAAATACCCCAGTTCTTAGTGAACCGACATGTGCCTTGTATTCTTGTTCAATCGGGGTAACCTTGCCTTCTAGTCAGACATTGTTTGCGTGAACGGATGTGACTCCCGATCAGGTAAGAAATGAATGAATAATGAGGGAGGAGGGGAACGTTTGATGCCAAGAGCAGAAGGTACATATATATTAATTTGGAAAGTCGTACTGATTTCTATTATCGTAGTTTTATCCCGAGTAGACAAATGAGAGATTTCCTCCCTAAGTATTCATAGGAAAGTGATCGTCGTTAGTATACGGCGTTAATGAGAGCACCGGAGGGATACGGTGCGTAGGTTCGCCGGATTGTGAACCGTGTGTAAATGAGAGCACAGCGGGGATACGGTGCGTAGGTTCGTCAGATTGTGAACCGTGTGTAAATGAGAGCACTGGGGCTGCAGACCCATGTGTGTAGACACGCCGGATTGTGTGTCGAGTGAGCACTGATAACGATCAGTGTGTAGTGGTACATAATCGGATCTGCCCCAGGGTAGATTAGTCTGGGCCTAAGTGGCCGCGAGACTAGTGGGTGTGAATAGGATATTGTAGAAAACCTATGCATGTTTATTGCTATTTCCCCATCCTTAGGTACAAGATGTACATACATATATATCCATACCCATTGTAAATACGTTCTAAGGTGGGAGGTGATTACGTTCCGACTGGGTTAGAGGGGCTCCTAGGGGCTGATTCCATCTAGGCGGAAAATCCGGTCGTTACAGTCCCGCACCTCCAGTTGGAGCAGCGCCACGCCATCTATCAAGCTGGTGGTCTTTATGTCTAGGAACTTGACTTTTTCGCTTGCCTCTGTGAGGTCCGCCCGAATGAGATTGACCTCAATAGTGACTGTATCCAGTTTATTGTTCAGTGACTCCATCTTTTGTCCTAGTGACGACTTGGCACCGTCAATTGCCGCCATCACGTCAAGCAGCGTCGGGTCGGCAGTCGGGCCATGCTGGATGAGAGGACACAGCGGTAACGGTGGCTCACTGGGGAGTTCACAAGAGGAGGCACGTAGCCTCACAAGCAGGCGCAGGGGCCCCTCCCCCCTCAACCGCCCCCTGCGTCCAGCACAGCCGCAACTCAAGCCTTCAACCCACAGATGCCTGGCCAGGCCTGCTGCAGCAGTCCAACACAGGTGCAGACCTGCAGGGGTCCAGCCACCAACAGACGGCAATAAGGAGGAGCCCTTCCCAATGTTAGCAGCTCCCCCCCACAATAAAAAACAAAGTCGCTACCTCCGCCACGATGTCAACAGCGGCGGAGGAATCTTCAGCAACTACGAGGGGGGCACTCAGAAACCGTCTCTCACCAATCACGGCGGTGAGAACGGGCTTCAGAAGCCGCCCGCTACCGCCACCAGAGCGGCCAACACCTCCCTCCTCTGATCTTCTTGCACTCCTCTCCGAGCTCCGCTCCCTTGCGGGCGATCCACCACTATATGCTCCAACAGGGGGCCTCACGATAGCCCCCCTCACCCCCGCTCCCCTCCTCGCTGCCTCCTGTCGCCAGTGCTTCCGTGTCGGGGCCCGATCAGCCACTTCCGGTGTCTGGCCCCGGTGCTGCTGCGCTCAGTGCCGGCTCGCCTCTCTAATCAAGTCCCAGGCTCAGGGCGACGACCAGGCCGCAAAAGACGGAAGTCATAGCCTCGGCCCCCGATGCAAGCAAACTAGGGGATTGGCAAAGGAGGAATGAATATCTGAAATAATTAATTATCCAATAGGGGAATACTGATTCTCCTATATAGATGGCACTAGTCCACAAAACCTACTACTCCATAAATGAACATACCATCACAAATAATGGAGAACGTGAATATACAATTTAATTTATCATAATCACATAGAAACATTCTTCAGCAGTTTTAGTCAAGTTCAAATTTACATTCAACACAAATATACATACATATGTACACAACTATATACAACATTAAAAGACATAATACACAAAATGAATACAAACAGTACATAATCATAAACAAAACCATCTTCACCCAGGAAAATTATTGAAGCAAAAAGCTAGGTGTCCTCCTATTACTTCTAGGAAGTACACTCCGAGGTAGTCGGACACAGTTGGTTCAAAACAAGCAATCTAGAACCAAAATATACAAACTGCGTCAATAAGATATAGTTCCACTCTAATTTATAGTTGAAAATGGACTCCTTTTTCAGGAAAGTGTTGACGCCGTCGCGTTTCGGCCTTCCAACAAATCTGGCCTCCTCAGGACAGGGTAAAAAAAAACAACAGTAGCTCCAATAAGGCGGGACCCTTCACGTTTATATAGATCAAACCAGCAATTCTTAGCACTACGAAGAATTCAGCCCACCCATTCATTCCAGGGGATCTGGATTGTACACCGCGGAACAATGTTAGCAGCTCCCCCCCACAATCAAAAACAAAGTCGGTACCTCCGCCACGATGTCAACAGCGGCTGAGGAATCTTCAGCAACGAGGAGGGGGGGGCACTCAGAAACCGTCTCTCACCAATCACGGCGGTTTAGCGGTCCACAGCTGCCGCCCGCTACCGCCACCACCAACAGGGGTCCTCACGAACCCCCCCCTCACCGCCGCTCCCCTCCTCGCTGCCTCCTGTCGCCAGTGCTTTGGTATCGGGGCCCGATCGGCCAATTCTGGTTTCTGGCCCGGTGCTGCTGCGCTCAGTGCCGGCTCGCCTCTCCAATCAAGTCCCAGGCTCAGGGGGATGACCAGGCCGCAAAAGGCGGAAGGCGTAACTCCGGCCCCCGATGGCACAGAAGGGTCGGAGTCACTTCAGGGCGCACAGCGTGCCTTCGGCAGACTGCCGGGGGGCGGGGGGGGGGGTCAATGCTCAGGATAATGATCAGGATAGTGGGGCTGGAAGAGAGGTCCGGCGGAGCGGAGCTCTCACGCGGCCATCCTGGACCGGCGCGTAGCTCCTCCTCCATTCCTCAATTATTAGTGTCAGTATTGCATCTGCACATTTAATGGGTCACTTCCTAGTAGCTTGACATGAGCGTGATTTGGCATCTGGATACTGTGGTGTGGTCTTTTGCCTATTCCTCCTAACAACACTCTTTGATATAAAACTGTTTTATTAAAGAAGGGGAGAATGATCAACAGATACACAGCATGTCGCCTACAACCCTTTAGCGGGCCTGCCGCATAATGGAGTGGACAAAGAGGAGACAAGAGTGTGGCATCAGTAGGTTGTGCGTGGAGATTGGGTTACACAGCAAGTCGCCTACAACCTAGTCAGGGCCGCCCGCGTAGAATGATAATCGAAGGTGGTAAGTGCAGGCTTTTAGGAATCTCCAAATGTGAAGAACCATAACAAATGAATGGGCTCAGGCATAAAGCAATAAGCAGGCAAAGGAAGAGAAGTGCGAGGAGGGGGGTGAGTCCCCCAAGACTCGCAGAAAATAGAGGGTGAAAAAAAACAGCAGGCCAGCAAAAGAGAACAAGGAAGGCGAAGAGAAGAAGGAGAGAAAGGGAGGGTGGGATACGGGGTGGTTATTGCAGGGATGGTGGCCTGATGGACGAGTTGTAGCGATGTAATGCGCCTTGGGGGCTGGAAACAGGCATGTTCTATCCTACAGAAGTGATCAATTAATGGTTGCCAAAGTTTGGTGAGTTGGGTGTCTCGGGACTGTACACACGCAGTGAGTAGTTCTATCGCCATGGTATGCCATAGGCGAGTGAACCAAATAGTAACTGGGGGAGTCTCCGCTTTTTTCCAATATAGGGCTATGAGTTGCTTAGCCGCACCCAGCATATGGAGACAGATATGCCAGCTTCTACATGTCAGAGTGCACAGGTTAGCAGGCTTGATACCCAAGAGAACTGTAGCTGGATTTTCAGGCAGAGGGAAGCCAAGAACCAATTTGATGTGGCTGAGGATCTCTTTCCAGTAGGTGGCCAGAAGTGGACAAGTCCACCAGATGTGAAGGAAGTCTCCAGAAGACTTCGAGCATCGCCAGCAGAGGGAAGAAGATGTAGAGAACATTTTATGTAACCTGTGAGGAATGTAGTACCACTGGGTCATCACCTTGTAGCCAGTTTCTTGTTGTGAGATACAGCAATAAACCTTTGGAATGTCACACCAAAGGCGATCCCATTGTGTGGGTGTGATGTCCGTGGACAGGTCCGACTGCCATTGAGATCAGTAGGGATGTGGGGTTAACTGCGGGGGGTGTTGGAGGATGTGGTAAGTACGAGAGATAAGGCCCCTAGAGTTATCAAACGAACGAACCAGCTGCTCGAAGGGGGTGAGGGCATGCGTGGCTGCCTGCGCCAGAGATTCGGCGTGTAACCAGTGTCGAACTTGCAAGTATTGTAGTTAAGCCCCTTCAGGGAGTTGGAACTCCTACTTACATTAGTCGAAAGTCTTGAAGGTGCCCCCCACAAAAAGGTCCTGTATTGTTCTACACTCGCCATCTTGCAAAAACATGAGGATGCAGGGCAGGTGGGAAGAGGAAATTACCAGCAATGGGAGTGTGGGGAGATGGAAAGGTGGTGAGGCCTTTGGATACAGCTACCTTGTCCCAGAAGTCAAAAACAGTCTTGGTAGGAACGGCTATGTACGTGCTGTGGGAGCGAGAGGCCCGTGAGTGCAGGGTAGGTCCGATATGGAGCGCCCAGTCACTGCGGTGTCCATGTGAACCACACCTTCTCGTTCTCCCACACCATCCACTCAGAGATGAAGCAGAGGTGTGACGCCCATTAGTATTCTAACAGGTTGGGGCAAGCCAGGCCTCACCTATGCCGAGGCAACATGAGGATTTTATTAGAAAATCACAGTCGGCGGCCCCCCATATAAACCTGGTGAATTCACGCTGCATGCTTTGGATCTGGTGTTGTGGGATAGGGGTGGAGAGGGATTGAAATACATACAAAATTTTCGGTAGAATGGACATTTTAAGAGCATGAAGACGACCCAGCCACAAGAGAGTGAGAGGCTTCAAGTTCGCAGGTCCTCTAGCACGGACCGTCTACATTCTTGCCAGTTAGCTTGCGACCAGGTGGTAAGGGTTGGAGTCAAATTGAGCCCAAGATATCTGATGGAGTAAGGAGACCACCTGTAGGGAACAAGTGCATGAAGCGTCAGGAGCTCCTCTACCGGTATAGTGAGGTTCAAGGCCCAAGATTTTTCATGGTTGATCTTAAGGCCCGATTCCTGCTCGAATAGACGCAAAAGATGATAGAGGGCGGGAAGAGACGTGTGCGGTTACGATAACGTAAGAAGGAGGTCGTCCGCGAATAGGGCTACCTTGTGTTGTTGGCCTCCAAGAGTGATGCCATGTATGTCTGGCCCCTGACGAATCATGATGGCGAGAGGCTCCACCACGGGGCGAATAAGAGGTTGGAAAGGGGGCAGCCCTGTCTTGTGCCTCTATGTATCGCGATGAGGTTGGTGAGTTAACCATTACCCTGGACCTGAGTTGTAGGGAAGAGATAGGGAGCCATGATACGGGACACCATTAAGGCACCGAGCCCTATTTTGCAGAGAACCGCATGGAGAAAGACCTAGTCCACGCGGACGAATGCTTTCTCCATGTCGAGGGACAATAGGCAGGCGGGAATATTCCAATGGTGGGCTTTCCCAACAAGGTGAGCAACCTGTCGCACATTATCTACCCCCTGTCGCTACCGAATGAACCTGACCTGATCGGAATCGATCAGGCCTGGGGTCCTAAGCGTTTGGCTAAAATTTTAGTGTGTATTTTGAGATCCATGTTGAGAACCGCAATAGGGCGAAAGGAGGAGCACAGCGTGGGGTCTTTGCCTGGCTTTGGAAGTAGGGGTATTTCTGCCACTCCCATGGAGGGAGAGGGACCTGTCTTGTCCGTGAAAGAGGCAAAGTTGAAGAAGATGGTGTTGAAGACCCAATAAAAGGATAGTGGCAACCCGTCCTGGCGATTTTCCAAGAGGGAGGTCCTTCAAAGCACCCACAAGTTCGCTCTGAGAAAGAGGGTCCTCCAGTAGCTGCGCATTGTATGGGCTTATCGAAGTCTAAGGGCAATCGTCTAGGACAGTCTGAATCTGCTCCGGGAGGGGTGTCTCCTTGGCGTACAGAGACGAATAATATTCATGGAATGCTTCAAGAGTAGCCGCCTCAGTGGTGGCTCGAGTGTCATCAGGGCGCTTAATATTGGCTATATGTGCTTTGGCCACTCGTGCCCGCATTTGCCGAGCTAAGACTGTGTCCACTTTATTTCCTCCCTCATAGTATTGCTGTTTGAGAGCCAATAGGGCCCGCTCAGCCTTGTTGGTGCGATGCGCACAGAGCTGTCCTCGGAGCACGGCCAGGCGCCTCTTGTGGGCAGCCCGTGGCTGATCCTGATCAAGTCCCTCAAGCGTCTTTATGTCGCGAGAGAGAGTAGATTCAAACTGACTCGACTCCTGAGCCCGGCAGCGTTATGGACATGATATGTCCACGATTAGTAGCCTTGAAGGCATCCCAGACCACCGGGAAAGGAGTTTTGGGCAAATCATTTGTCTCGAAATAAGAGATAATGGCGGATCTGAGTTCTGCAACATCAACCGGGTCACAAAGGATGTGAGGAGGAAGCAGACAATGCGGTGGGTGGCCAGAATGGGTAGAAAGTTTCCTGAAGAAAAGTTCGAGGTGCGCGTGATCATAGATCGAAATGTCCGACATGGCGGCCGAGAGCGTCTCTCCGATTAGAGAATGTGAGATAAAGAGATAATCGATGCGTGAGTAGGAGCGATGGACGTGGGAGTAATACGAGTAGTCGCGCGTGTCAGGAGAATGGTAGCGCCAAGCATCGATTAGACCGACGTTTGTCAATTGCTTCTTGAAAGTGGAAGACGTAGCCCCGGCCTGATGTAAGGAGCCGTCGTTACAGTCCTCATTAGCATCCCACACCAAGTTAAAATCACCCCCTAGGATGAGAGAAGAGTCTGTATACGATACTTGTTCCTGCAGCGTCTCCTGGAGATAGGAGTCTTGTGCCTGATTAGGGGCGTAAATATTACAGAGAGTGATGGTCTTATGACCAATTTGGACTGTCACTTTGAGAAACCTGCCATCCGGAGTGCGAAGTACTTTGGATGCCCCCTGCTGAATGCCAGCTCGACACAGGATTGCTACTCCAGCTACTTTAGAAAGGAGGGGAAAGCAAGGATGATCCTTGGGGCTACATCCATCTTGATCAGATGGGTCTCCTGAAGGAAAATTATATCAGGATTCAGCTGTAGGAGATAACGCCATACCTGATGCCACTTATTAGGGGAGTTGAGTCTTCACATTGAGGGACAGGATTTTCAGACAGGGTGTGTTGGCCATGACTGGTGGGTAGTGAAACCAGGCGCATGCAGCGGCGGGGGGACAACAGGTGGCAGTGGAAGGGAAGGAAGAGAGAGGCCAGCCAGGGGCAAAGAAGCAAGATCCCATACCACAGAATGCCATCCTCCCGATAGAAAGAGAAAAGGGAAAGAGAGACAAAATCATGAGAAGACACAGAGAGCCCAAAAAGAAAACAAAACTTACTCGGCCAACTGGGCCGTAGAGTCCTGTTCCAGAAAGGGGATAGGCTAGGCTCACTGGCACAAGCCATCCCGGAGGAGTCACTCTCTGAGGAGCAGGCATGGAGGCGGGTCACCAGATGAAAGGACAGTTCCTGGGGAACGCTCCGAGACCACTGTGGGAAGTTGGCCTGATATGCAGTGCTCACTATTCTAGTGATCACTATGTATCAGTCCAAACAACCCTTATTGATGATTGGTTGTAAGTCAACCTGATAGACCAGCTATCCTAGTAGCATGGACAAGAGCAGTCTTTAGGCTAAACTCTAGAGGGCGTGTTAAGCCAGCTGTTATACCATCACATATACCCCTTGAACACCAAGTGAAAGGACACCACACAAGTTGTTATGAAAATAAACAGATATTTATTTATAACAAACAGCACTGGACTCTTTATGAGGACAGGGCGCTAAGCACAATACAAAACTCTTGAACAAATACTGAAAGTCGCACAATTTACACAAATGCCCGAGGGGCACGGAAAACCATATACTATGGAAGTGGAATGCGAAATTACTAGCAGGTAAGTACTACTCTCATAGGCTTTAGAAACGCTAGGCCTACAATGCTGAACCCTTAGATTAGAAGCAGGAGGCCTAGGGACGTCGTGTGCAGAGTGGAAACTCTCACGCGTAATGCGGGACAAAGTCAATGGATACTAGTAAATGCAAAGTTAGTGTTCTCGGGCGAACCCGACTAGGTAGGTCAAAAACGAAAGTGGATCTAGACACTTAGAGAGTGGATCTACGCTGGAGCACCGTGGTACTCGGTTTACCTAGCCCAGGTGCTGCGGTTGCATAGGGTTCAAGTGTCATCAGGTTTCTTCGTTGACGAACCAGGAGCCTGAAAGAAGTTGCTGGCAGGCGACCAGTGAAGATGTTTGATGTGATCCAAGCCTGGATTGGTGATGGAGACGACCTGTAAGCAGAGGGGACTGAGTTCTGAATCACTAGCCAGTGATTAGATGGGCACCAGGATGGCACCGGATGAAGTCACCTCGACCAGGTGAGTGGGCGACGCTGGGCTCTGCAGTCTCTCTGACCAGGAGGAGTTGTCGGCGACCAGGATGGAGGTGCGAGCTGTCCCACGAAGGTATCTCCTGTCGGCGATGCTGGACCCAGGATTAGGGCAACAACTCTTGGCAAATGCAAGCCCACGCGGTGGACTCAAAATGGCGTCTGGAGTGGACCAGGAGGGTCCGGGGTGCTCCTCTGTTGGAGGGGAGCAAGGGCCAGTCTGGAGCAACCAGACCAGCGATGGAAGTTTCGTAGTTCGTCGTCGTCGGGAGGGCTACAAGCCAGCAGGCAAGTGGCCGGACAACGCGGTGAGCAGCAAAGAGCAGAAGGGCCCCATGCAGATCTCGTGGATGCTGGGGGGCTGGACTTCGGTGCTGGAGCTGCTCACGGTTAGGGCTTCTCAAACCTCAAAGCACTCACTCGAGGATCCCTCGGCGGTCGTGCTGGATGAGCGTAGTGCAGTTCTCCAGTATTAGGGGTGTCTTTCATAGATTCACATGCCTGAATCATTCCCCGTCGTCGGAGTGGGAGTCCCACGGTACATAAAAAAGCAATAGTATGCCAAAAATATATAGCAAGTACCAGTTATACTAAACCAGGAAGTACTCCCCAGAGGCTCAGGCTGTCAGATTTTTTACCGCACGTCGTGTGAAGGGAGTCTCCCTGAGCTCTGCTCAGTTTCTTCATTTACTTCATTTATATTAAAATTTTCTTCATATTTCACAGTTTTGTGATGTCTTCTTACATGAAGTCTATTTGTTGACCCTGTGTCACTTGTGGAAAGCTGAGACCGTTTCCGGTTATCTTCACGAATATATGGATCATTTTCTCTGCCTGTCGCTGACATGGTAGGATGAGAAGGGGATGTTCTTGTGATTTGGCTCTACCCCCTTCTGATGTGGGAGGATTTTCTTTATTTATACGGCACCTTAATGTTGCAGTGATGTTGTTGGCTTTACTTCACCAACTGAGGTCGCTTTTCTCTTTAAATTTTAAATTGGCAGAGAACTTGAGCTCGGCTTAAGCCTAGATTGGCGCTGGTGGCTCTCTCGAGCCTCAAGCACATATTTCCAACGCCAGACATTTCAACGCGCTTGTCTTGTCTTCCAACTTCAATCAGACCCATTTTTTGCACGGGCGACCAAGGGACATCCTCGCAGCTTGCTTCTTCTTTGACGTCTACTTTCTCACGACAGAGAAGGTCAATGCTTCATATTGTTTGGGAGGAGAAGTTGTCTACAAGAGCTGCACCCACAGTTCAGCAGGCAATCTTTTAGCTATCCTACGAGATCAATTTTTGACATAGGGACAGGAATGTGCGTATCCATGAAAACCCCTATACTGACGCTTCTAGAATTTTTTTTAACAAAAAGGATGGAAGGAGATCATCAACAAAATGCCGTGCAGTGCACATTGCATCTCCAAGTTTTGCAACATTGTGTTGCGGAGTTAAGGTTGGAAGAACCCTTAGTTCTTCGCCCACAAGTTCACACTGATATAATGGACGTACCTTTTGATAGATGTTCCTTCTAGGCCATCATATTGGCCAGACAATACCGAGCCTTCGGTTCTCTACAGTACAGGGATCAACCCGTTCGTGGTGCCCGAGGACAGTTTTCACATTTTATTCCAAGAAGTTCCGCCCAGTATCGGGTATACAACTGTACTATTCGACTCTAATTCGTATACAGGAAATCGTTTTTCCAGGAAACTACGTCTTACTTTAGAGCCCATCCTTAGTCCATTCCAAGTGGGATAAGGGTGGAATATCTCTGGGATTTAATTGGGTCACTGATGCCATTTGTCTGTTGGGAATTCTAATTGTGATGTCATGAGGACATGCTTTTGAATTTGGCAATTTCATTTCTACTACGCCTTCATGGTTACCGCTTTCACCTCATCTGCGCGAGTCATTCACAAATTTACTTATGGATACATCAGGGACCGTCGGAGTGGTTCTGAATCAAATACGGAGTTGGGTTTTTTCCTCTCAGTTCCTCATTAACTAGCTGGTCAGAAATGTAGCGCCGGGTTTTTCATCATCTCTGCGCAAAATTTTTCAAATGTTGTACCTCAAGAAGGTTTTTAAATATTACTGCCAGAGGACTTGACTAGTGCACTCGACCTCCAGAGTGTCAAGATTCAGGTGCCAATCCTTTCACAGCACGGGACGTGGCTCCTCTTTACTCTAACTTTTAATCATTTTTCTATCACAGGCCTATCTTTTGGGACTATCGGTCCACTCCACGTGATTCGTATTTAGATCCTGGCAGCCTATCTGTGTCTGCAATACATGCGCATTCATCATTTCTGAGACAAGTTTATTTAAGAAGGATCACTGTTTCAATGCCTGGTTTTTTTTATCAATATACCATGTCAAGTCCCAATTATTCCTAGTTCTGACACAGAATTTTCTAGAAACAGCAATCAATGCAAATCGAGCAACGGTATGTTGTCTCTTACGAATGAGAAGCCTGCAGCTCTTGCAGGATGTTTCTTTTACGTACATTGCAGTCTATTTCATTAGATTCTCGAAATTTCAACTGGCCATGACCTCCACCTGCATCCTGTTGGTTTCCCTCTGCACAGGATAAAGCTGTTAAAGCAACTGCATACCAGTGGTTTCAGGTCGCTGATTCATTTGAAGATCTCATTACAATCACTCCTCGATGCGAGAGGTCTTTTCTTGGGTGAATCCAAAACAGAAGTTTCTACACAAGGTGTGTTTTTTCCTTCAAAAAGTTCAAATTGCACAATTACCATAGACGCATCCCTTGGGAATTGGGGAGCACTCTTTTAGGGGCTGAAGGTCTACGAGAAATGGAGCCCTCAAATAAGGGGCTTGGTACATCATTCAGCTGAGCGAAGGGTCATCTTCTTTGCCCTCCAATTTTGTTGCGCAATAATTTCAAGGAGACAACTGTATTGTGGCGCATAGCCAATACAACTGGTATCCACTATGTCACTAAACACAAAGGGCTAGATCAGTTCTGTTGCCTCAGGAAGCCTGTGATCTATGGGCATGAGCGATACAACGCACACTCAACTTTCTGACGATTGCATGTTCCTGGTACAAGAAACAGTCTGTCAGGCACTCTCAGCAAGACGGCAATTTCCACTCTCGATTGAGTTTTCTTCTTCGGAAGGTGGAGGCATCCCCACAAAGATTTACAGGGAAATGCGTTTGTCGTCCAACTGATCTCAATCTGCTTCCGTTTTCCACCGATACCTTTGGGTCTCAAAGTTCTGTGGAAGAACAAGATAGAGTGGTGTCGAGGTTTCCTCTTTACCCCTGAGGGCTTCGTCAAAACTGGTTTACTGAGTTTCTCTTTTTTCCATTCGGAGTGCGAACCAA
This sequence comes from Lissotriton vulgaris, assembly GCF_964263255.1. Taxonomy (NCBI): domain Eukaryota; kingdom Metazoa; phylum Chordata; class Amphibia; order Caudata; family Salamandridae; genus Lissotriton; species Lissotriton vulgaris. The sequence goes on along the minus strand of NC_141693.1, from coordinate 1,344,786,242 downwards.
TTCAGTCGTGTCCACCTCCGGATCTGTTTTTTCCTTCAGAGCGGCCAGGTTTATCACCAGGAACCGCCATCTTTGAGGTCAGGGGCCTGCCCCTGAGTACCTTTGGTTCGCCCATCTAAAGATCCCTGCGGTTTGCAAGGAGGTGTTCGCCATAACAGGGACACGGTCTCAAACGGAAATGTTTTTGCGGTGTCTGATATTGTTCGGCTGGACTTCATCTTTTTACTCCTTAAACAGAAACATTTAGCTGGCAAGTTCAGGATTGCCTCTTGCAACTCTGATAGTTTTTTATTTGCAGCAGTTCCAGATGCCGACGAGATAGGAACACATCTTTTTATTCTTCAAGATATATAAATCAATCCTTCAAAGGAATTTTCAGAATGTTTTCCTACGCCAATTAGTCCATTACCATCGAGACATCTCAATGTGGTACTAGCGCAGTTTCATGTGCTATCCTTTGATCCTATCCTCAGTGATGATCTAAAATGACTTACTTGAAAGGTGTCATTTTCTTTTTCTTGGTTTTGACATTCCTCTATTAGAGTCACTTAGGTTCAGGTTTTATCGGTTCTTCAGCCCTTTCATACAGTTCACTATGACTCTGTGGTGGTTCGCGTTGCTCCGAAATTCATACTTTCAGTGCCTCCGAAATTTCTTTCGGGACGAGCCTGTTAATTTAAGGGCATTTTTTCCTCCACCACTGTCAACAAATGGGTTTTGCATACACTTGATATTAGGAGAAGTTTCAAATGTTCTATTTACATGGGATAGTTCGATTTCGCAGATCCGATCAATTAGTTATTAACTAGGGTACGATTAGTTAAAACCCAACAGGATCTTGGCGAACAGTTGCATTATGGATCTCTGCTTCGATCGATTTTTTTGCCATGCACAAGTTAAACAGCTTTGCTAGCAGCCCCTAGAGCGCACTCTGCCAGGGCACTGTCTTCCTCAACTGCTTTGTTTGCTGGAGTTCTTCTCCAGCACATCGGCAGAGCGACAACCTAGGTTAGCAAGCATGCTTTCACCAATCACTACTGTTGGCTGCAGCCAGTGAGACCGATGTTTACATGTGTCAAGCAGTTCTATGTAATCTTTTCAACTAAGGTGAGCCTCTGTTCCCACCTCCTTTTTTCCTACAGTCAGACGCTTAGGATACCGTTTTTAGTGTGAACATTCTTCTCTAGATGCATTTTATCATGCATCGGGCTGTGTTAATGCATTTTATATATTTCATGATAATGTGCACAGTTTTACAAGCTGGATTACTATGGCGTCTGACTAGCAAGGATATTTACTGCTATCTACTCTGATTCAGGCATGTGAATCTATGAAAGACACCCCTAATACTGGAGAAGAACAATAGTTACTTACCTGTAAACAGGTGGTTCTCCAGTATTGGTGTCTTTCATAGATTCACATGCACCCGCCCACCTCCCCTTCAGAGGCTCTTAGGATACATTGGATTACTATCACTCCGTGCGAGAAAATCGGACAGCCTGAGCCTCTGGGGAGAACCTTCTGGTGGGTGCTGTCGCCTGATTGGCTGCAGTTTGGGCAATACAAAATGACAGGGATGGTCACTAATGTGGAAGTTTTTTCTACTGTAGCTGGGGCTACTTTACTTCCTGGTTTAGTATAACTGGTACTTGCTATATATTTTTGGCATACTATTACTTTTTTATGTACCGTGGGACTCCCACTCCGACGACGGGGAATGATTCAGGCATGTGAATCTATGAAAGACACCAATACTGGAGAACCACCTGTTTACAGGTAAGTAACTATTGTTCTTCTGAAGATGGCCGGTCCCTCGAGGTCTCGTCACACCCCCGAATCTCAGCTGGGCTGATGATGTAGGTAGAGGTCAGAGGTGCCAGGGAAGCTGGGTCTCGTTGTGCTGGTCGGTCTGGTTCCGGAGGAAGGACGTGCAGCAAACCGCAGGTTACTTAGTTGGTGCCCGCAGATGCAGGGTGACTACTCCTTAGTCACAAGGGAGAAATCTTGAGAAGAAGTCTTGAGTTCCTTTCGTAGAAAGTAGTTTCAGGATTCAAAGATGATCTAATCTGGAAGGGTCCCCGCTCCCACCTTTATTCTAAAGAAAGGGGCTGGTACGGGACTAGGTCCTGTCCATGGGTGGGACCAGGAAGGGGGGTGGTTACACCCCTCTCCCATGCCGGACTTTCCCCAGCTCAGGGGCTGGTGTGCCCCTGGAACTGGTTCAAGCCGGCCTATGCATAGTGAGCACCGGGGTGCCACTTGAAGTCACCTTCCTATTCAGCCCTGCCTACCCAGGATACACAAAACCCTGTCTGGGATGGTGCTAGTACAGCCCCTGACAGGAAACCCTTTGTCCAAGCTCTCCAAGCTGGAAGGACTCCCAGCAGCAGGAGGTCAGACGTGTGTCTGTGGTGGCAGCATCCATTTTGTGATGCTGAGGCTCGAGTTAACTTTAACCGGGGTTCACAGTTACACACACGTCGTGTCCCTCTAGAAGGGTGGAATGCTAACCCCGTCGCCAGAATTGGCGAGGGGTTAGTATTCCAATTCGTATGACACCTTACTCGACGTGTTTTGATAAAGCGATACCAGAGTTGGCATATAACCGCGAGGATTATAATGCACTTAAGAGTATATGGTATGCGTTATCATGGAACAGCTATTAGGACTTGGTTCCGCAAGCTGCAAACGGGCTCAGCTCATGCCAGAGCACCATCTCACATGATTCCAAGCACTCTGCCTTCAGGATTGTTAAGGCCTGCCATAGGAGTGACTGATAGGAATCTATGTGTCCATTTTAGGGTTAGATATAGGTATACTATATCTAAAACAAAGGGTGATTACACCACCTTGCCCCAGCTGTCATGCAGCCAGTTGTGTCAGATTTAGATGGCCAGCCAGGGGTGGCATAATACATGCTGCAGCCCCTGGTAGGCCCTGGGTACACCTATGCCCTGAGTTACAGGGTCTGATAAGGTGGCCCAGTACCAATTGGTAAATGCACCTAAGGTACACGTGTCAATTTAGTGAGAGAACAGCTAGGCTGTGGGTCTGATTAGCAGGCCCACAGCCAGGGAAGTCGTAAACCAGTGAAGCAAAAAGCAAAAATCTGGGGTGATCATAGCATTGCAGACCCTACTCTCCTACATGACCCCCCCCCCCCAAAACTTTGGGACAATAAACTAACCTTGACCAGGTGAGTCTTCTTGCTCTAAGTGGAAATACCTGGAGAGCCCATCTGCATTGCCGTGATCAGTGCCAGGTCTATGCTCCACTGTAAAATCCATCCACTGTAGGGAAATGGACCACCTAAGCAGTTTGGGGTTTTCAGCCTTCATCTGATTTAGCCAAAAGAGGGGCTTATGGTCGGTCTGAATCTTGAAATGAGTGCCAAACAAGTATGGCCTCAGTTTCTTCAGGGCCCAAACCACAGCAAAGGCCTCCCTCTCAATAGCTGACCAATTTTTCTCTCTGGGGGTCAGCCTTCTGCTTATAAAAGCAATGGGCTGGTCATGACTGTGAGAAGTTGGCCTGATATGCAGTGCTCACTATTCTAGTGATCACTATGCATCAGTCCAAACGACCCTCATGGTGATTGGTTGTAAGTCAACCTTAGACCAGCTATCCTAGTAGCGTGGATACGAGCAGTCTTCGGGCTAAGCTCTAGAGGGCGTGTTAAGCCAGCTGTTATACCATCACATACCCCTTGAACACCAAGTGAAAGGACACCACACAAGTGTTATGAAAATAAACAGTGTATTTATTAGAATCACAACAGCCCTGTACTCTTTATGAGCACAGGCTACTAAGCACACAACGAAACTCTTAGGAAAATACTTCAAGTGCACAAGCAATACAAGTGCCCGAGGGCTCGGAAAGTTTAGTGGTCTCGGGCGGACCCGATAAGGCAAGTCGGAAGCGGTGGGGACTCGGGACCCTTAAATAAGGAGGTTATGCAGGCACCGAAATGCCGAAGTTACCTAGCCCAAGGGCTGCGGCTGCACAAGTCTTTACAGACGTCGGGAGTCCTCGCTGACGAACCAGGAGCCGGAAGGAAGGAGTTGCTGGCCGGCGACCTGTGGAGATAGTTCGTAGAGATCCAAGCCTGGATCAGAGATGGATGCCACCTGAAAGCCGAGGGGACCAAGTTCGTACTACTAGCCAGTAGTCAGAGGGTACCAGGAGGGCACCGGATGGTCGTCACCTCGACTAGGTGAGTGGGCGACGCTAGGCTCTGCAGTCTCACGGACCAGGAGGCGTTGTCGGCGACCAGGATGGAGGTGCGAGCTGTCCCACGAAGGTTGATGCTGTCGGCGTCGCTGGGCCCAGGATAAGGGCAACAAGCCTTGGCAAATTTCAGGGCCACGTGGTGGGCCTAAAATGGCGTCAGGAGTGGACCAGGAGGGTCCGGGGTGCTCCTCTCGCAGAAGGGAGCAAAGGCCGGTCTGGAGCAACCAGACCAGCAGCGTTGGTTGTCGGATGTCGTCAAGAAGGTCACAAGCCAGCGGCTAGTAACCAGACAACGTGCTGAGCGGCAAAAAGCAGAAGGGCCCCACGCAGATCGTGGAGATGCTGGGAGGCTGCACTTCGGTGCTGGAGCTGCTCAGGGTCGGGGCTTCTCGGACCCCAGAGCACTCACCAGAGGATCCCTCGGCTGTCGTGCTGGTTTAAGAATCGTGCAGGTTTTGATGATGGCCGGTCCCTCGAGGTCTCGTCGCACCCACGGATCTCAGCTGAGCTGATGATGTGGGTAGAGGTCAGAGGTGCCAGGGAAGCCGGTTCTCGTCGAGCTGGGCAGTCGGATTCCTGAGGAAGGACTTGCAGCAAACCGCAGAGTTCTTAGATGGGGCCTGCGGATGCAGGGTGACTACTCCTTAGCCACAAGGGAGAAATCTTGAGAAGAGTCTTGAATGTCCTTTCGTAGAAAGTAGTTCTTGATTCAAAGATGATCTAATTTCGAAGGGTCCCCGCTCCTGCCTTTATCCTAAAGAAAGGGGTGGGTATGTGACTAGGTCCTGCCCTAGGGGTGGGACCAGGAAGGGGGGTAGTTACACCCCTCTCCCATGCCGGGCTTTCCCCAGGTCAGGGGCTGGTGTGCCCCTGGAACTGGTTCTAGCCGGCAGATGCGTAGTGAGCACCGGGGTGCCACTCCGCAGTCACCTTCCTGTAAAGCCCTGCCTACCCAGGATACACAAAACCCTGTCTGGGATGGTGCGAACACCGCCCCGGACAGGAAACCCTTTGTCCAAGCTCTCCTCGCTGGAAGGACTCCCAGCAGCAGGAGGTCAGACTCGTGTCTGTGGTGGCAGCATCCATTTTGTGGAGCTGAGGCTTCAGTTAACTTTAACCGGGGTTCACAGTTACGTACATGTCGTGTCCCTCTAGAAGGGCGGAATGCTAACCTCGTCGCCAGCATTGGTGAGGGGTCAGCATCCCGATTGGTATGACACCTTACTCGACATGTCTTGATAATGCGATACCGAAGTTACCAATATGGTACGCGTTATCATGGAACAGCCATTGGGTCTTGGTTCCGCAAGCTGCAACCCGGCTCGGCTCGTGCCAGAGCCCAATTCACACGATTCCATGCACTCTGCCTTCAGGATTGTCAAGGCCTGCCATAGGAGTGACTGATAGGAACTCGGGTGTCCATTTTAGGGTTAGATATAGGGATACTATACTTAAAGCAACGGGCGAGTACGCCACGTTGCCCCAGCTGTCGCGCAGCCAGTTGTGTCAGATTTAGATAGCCATCCAGGGGTGGCATAATACATGCTTCAGCCCCTGGTAGGCCCTGGGTACACCGATGCCCTGAGTTACAGGGTCTGACAAGGTGGCCCAGTTCCAATTGGGTAATGCACCTAAGGTACACATGTCAATTTAGCGAGAGAACAGCTAGGCTGTGGGTCTGATTGGCAGGCCCACAGCCAGAGAAAGTCGTAAACCAGTGAAACAAAAGCAAAATGTCCGGGTGATCATAGGATTGCAGACCCTACTCTCCTACAATGACCATCAAACTTCAGCTGAGATAGAACAGCTCCCACACCCAACTCAGAAGCATCTGTTTGGACAATGAATGGTTTGGAGTAGTCTGGACTCTTTAGGATAGGTGCTGTGCACATGGCATGCTTTAGGTCATCGAACGCTTTTTGACAGCCTGCTGTCCTCTGAACTTTCTTTGGCATCTTTTTACTTGTCAGGTCATTAAGTGGAGTCACAATTGATCCATAATTTCTGACAAATTTCCTGTAATAACCAGTCAGGCCCAAGAAAGCTCGAACCTGAGTCTGGGTGGTTGGAGGAGCCCAATCCTTGATGGATTGTATCTTGCTCTCCAGTGGCTGAACCTGGCCTCCACCTACAAGGTGGCCCAGGTATACAACCTGTGTCTGCCCTATCTGGCACTTTGTGGCCTTGATAGTGAGGCCTGCTGCTTGCAGTGCCTCTAACACTTTCCTCAGGTGGACCAGGTGATCCTCCCAGGTGGAACTAAAGATAGCTATATCATCAAGATATGCTGCACAGAAGTCATCCAGCCCAGTGAGAACTTGATTCACCAGCCTTTGGAAGGTGGCAGGTGCATTTTTCAAACCAAAGGGCATTACCACAAACTGATAATGCCCACCAGGGGTAGAAAATGCTGTCTTGGGCTTGGCATCCTCAGCTAACCTGATTTGCCAATACCCAGCTGTCAGGTCAAATGTGCTTAAGTAGTTGGCAGAAGCCAATCTATCTATAAGTTCATCTGCCCTTGGTATTGGGTGGGCATCAGTCTTAGTGACTGCATTGAGGCCTCTGTAGTCTACGCAAAACCTCATCTCTTTCTTACCACCCTGGGTGTGAGGCTTTGGCACTAGAACTACTGGACTAGCCCAAGGGCTATCTGAGGGCTCAATGACCCCCAGCTCCAACATTTTCTGCACCTCTGTCTTGATGCAGTCTCTGACATGATCAGGCTGTCTGTAGATTTTACTCTTACCTGGCAGACTGTCACCAGTGTCAACCTCATGGGTACACCAATTGGTTTGACTGGGTGTCAGAGAGAACATATGTCTAAAGGATTGAAGAACTTGTTTGCAATCGTTTGCTGATGCTCAGAGAGGCTGCCACAAAAGACAACACCATCTACTGACCCATCATCAGGGTTTTGAGTGAGCAGGTCTGGGAGAGGGACACTCTCCTCCTCTCCCTCATCTGTGGCCATGAGCAAGCTCTTGTCCTTCCTGTCGACATATGCCTTGAGCCTATTCACATGGAGCACCCTGAGGGGGCTCCTGGGAGTTCCAAGGTCCACCAGGTAGGTGACCTCTCCCTTTTGCTCAATGATTGTGTGGGGCCCAGACCATTTGTCTTTGAGTGCTGCTGGGGCCACTGGCTCCAACACCCACACCTTCTGTCCAGGCTTGTACACAGTCAGGACAGCCTTTTGGTCATGCCAAGCTTTTTGGAGTTTTTGGCTTGCCTCAAGGTTTTTAGAAGCCTTTTCCATATACTCAGCCACCCTGGAGCGGAGACCAAGTACATAGTCCACTATGTTGGTTGCAGGCTTTTTGAGAGGTCTCTCCCATCTTTCCTTCACCAAACACAGGGGTCCTCTTACAGGATGTCCATACAAAAGTTCAAAAGGGCTGTAGCCAACCCCCTTCTGTGGGACTTCTCTATAAGCAAACAAAAGGCAGGGTATCAGGACATCCCATCTTCGCCTGAGCTTTTCAGGTAGTCCATGAATCATCCCTTTTAGGGTCCTGTTGAACCTTTCAACAAGCCCATTGCATTGTGGATGATAGGGTGTAGTGAACTTGTAGTTGACACCACATTCCTTCCACATAGCAGTCAGATATCCTGACATGAAGTTTGCATCTCTGTCAGAGACAACCTCCTTAGGGAAGCCCACTCTGGAGAACACTCCAACTAGGGCTCTTGCCACAAAGGTGCTGTAGTGGTCCCAAGGGGAATAGCTTCAGGATACCTGGTGGCATGGTCCACCACCACCAGTATAAACTTGTGCCCTGGTGCTGTCTGGGGTTCCATTGGACCAACAATATCAATCCCCACTCTTTCAAAGGGTACCCCCACCACAGGTAGTGGTATGAGGGGGGCCTTTGTTGTGCCACCTGACTTACCACTGGCTTGGCAAGTGACACAGGAGCGACAAAACTCCTTGGTATCTTCATTCATATGAGGCCAGTGAAAGTGTGAGACAAGTCTGTCCCAAGTCTTATTCTGGCCTAAGTGTCCTGCAAGGGGAATCTCATGGGCCAAGGTAAGAAGGAAACCTCTCTGAGACAAGGGGATAACCAGCCTCCTGGTTGCACCAGGTTTGGGATCTCTTGCCTCTGAGTACAGGAGTCCATCATCCCAGTATACCCTGTGGGCACCTGTGGTGTTCCCTGCAGCCTCAGCAGCAGCCTGCTGTATGAGGGGTTCAAGAGAAGGGCAGTCTAACTGTGCCTTCCCCAGGTCTTCTCTGGAGGGTCCCCCTGAACCCAGAAACTCAACCTGATCAGGTTCAAGTTCTTTAGGCTCAGTTTCCCTCAGCTCTTTGAGGTCAGCCTCCTCTGAGACTTGATCCACAACCTGGGGCAAGGGGGAAGGCAATGCCTTAACCCTACTGCTCTTCTTCTTGGAAGGTGTCTGGTCCATTGTTCCAGGATCCAGCACATGTTCAGTGGGGCATCTTCTGGCCTGTGACCTAGTCACAGCAAGCACATGTGCTGGCAAGCCTAACATTTCCATGTGAGTCCTCTGCTCCACTTCTGACCATAGTGATGACTCCAAATCATTGCCCAACAAACATTCAACTGGGAGGTCTGAACTAACCACAACTTTCTTTTGGCCATTACCCCTCCCCAGGAGAAATCAACAATTGCCATACTATGGTGGGTAGTGACATTGCTGGCATTGGTCACTAGGTAGTCTGTACCTAGTATGATCTGTCCAGGGTCCACAAAGTTAGGTGTCACCATTGTGACACTGGCACAAGTGTCCCTATAGGCCTGAGCCATTTTTCCATTTATAAAAGGTGTCTGTCTGTATTTGCCCAAAGTATTGGGACTTGCATCAGGGGATATATCCACATCCCCTGTACAGACAAGGACAGCCTGAGTGAGTGTGCCAACTAGGTTGTCAAACTCCTCAGATCCCAAGGCTAACCCAACTAATCCCTTGGGAGGTGCACTACCACTGCTGACTGTACTAGGGGGTGCAGGTGCCTTAGGGGCTGCAGTGGTAGGAGTTTGCCCTCCTTTCTTGGTGCACTCACTAAACCAGTGAGTTTTACTTTTACAGTACTGGCACCACCTTTTAGACTGGCCTTCTTGAGTCTTCTTTTTCTGCTGTGAAGCCTGACCCCCACCCTCTTTGGTTTCTTGGGGGCCTGTCGAAGACTTCTGGTAATTTTGCTCATTCTTATTGTTACCCTTCTGGTCTGCTTTCTTCTGACCACCCTGGTTCTGAGCCTGGTTCTGCTTAACCCTTGTTCTGACCCATCTGTCTGCCTTCTTTCCCAATTCTTGGGGAGAGGTCAGATCCGAGTCAACAAGGTGCTGATGCAACAACTGGTTCTGACAATTATTTAAAATCTGTTCCCTCATGATCAGATTGTATAATCCTGTATAATCAGTAACCTTACTGCCCAGCAACCAGCCTTCCAAAGCCTTAGTGGCACAATCCACAAAGTCAGACCAATCCTAAGACTGAGTTTTCTGGGTATCCCTGAACAGCAACCTGTACTGTGGGATTGTGGGATTGCGAGCAGCCCGGTGGCAGTGGGCTTGCTAGCGGTAGCTGGATGGTTGCTATTTCTGATTTTAAACATTATTTTCGTCCCGCTGATTACGAGCGGTGACACGCTTTTATATTGCTGTTATTGCAGTGCTTTTAAATATTGTCTAACCTGCCTCAAAGTTAACAGGTCACTAACCTGCTTCATTATTTCAGGGGCTGCGCGTGGCTCGCTGTGGGCTGATCGTCTTTGGCGGGCGCACAGCGGCCGCGGGCGCACAGCGGCCGCGGCCGCCATCTTGGCTTGGGCAGGACCGGCCAACTCCACCCACGCCACTCCCCCCTCGCTACTCCTCTATTTAGGAGTGTTCCCTACAACCTCCCGGCGATTGCGAGCAGCCCGGTGGCAGTGGCTTTGCTAGCGGTAGCTGGATGGTTGCAATTTCTGATTTTAAACATTATTTTCGTCCCGCTGATTACGAGCGGTGACACTCTTTTATATTGCTGTTATTGCAGTGCTTTTAAATATTGTCTAACCTGCCTCAAAGTTAACAGGTCACTAACCTGCTTCATTATTTCAGGGGCTGCGCGTGGCTCGCTGTGGGCTGATCGTCTTTGGCGGGCGCACAGCGGCCGCGGCCGCCATCTTGGCTTGGGCAGGACCGGCCAACTCCACCCACGCCACTCCCCCCTCGCTACTCCTCTATTTAGGAGTGTTCCCTACAACCTCCCGGCGATTGCGAGCAGCCCGGTGGTAGTGGGCTTGCTAGCGGTAGCTGGGTGGTTGCTATTTCTGATTTTAAACATTATTTTCGTCCCACTGATTACGAGCAGTGACGCGCTTTTATATTGCTGTTATTGCAGTGCTTTTAAATATTGTCTAACCTGCCTCAAAGTTAACAGGTCACTAACCTGCTTCATTATTTCAGGGGCTGCGCGTGGCTCGCTGTGGGCTGATCGTCTTTGGCGGGCGCACAGCGGCCGCGGCCGCCATCTTGGCTTGGGCAGGACCGGCCAACTCCACCCACGCCACTCCCCCCTCGCTACTCCTCTATTTAGGGGTGTTCCCTACAACCTCCCGGCGATTGCGAGCAGCCCGGTGGCAGTGGGCTTGCTAGCGGTAGCTGGATGGTTGCTATTTCTGATTTTAAATATTATTTTCGTCCCGCTGATTACGAGCGGTGACACGCTTTTATATTGTTGTTATTGCAGTGCTTTTAAATATTGTCTAACCTGCCTCAAAGTTAACAGGTCACTAACCTGCTTCGTTATTTCAGGGGCTGCGCGTGGCTCGCTGTGGGCTGATCGTCTTTTGCGGGCGCACAGCGGCCGCGGCCGCCATCTTGGCTTTGGCAGGACCGGCCAACTCCACCCACGCCACTCCCCCCTCGCTACTCCTCTATTTAGGAGTGTTCCCTACAACCTCCCGGCGATTGCGAGCAGCCCGGTGGCAGTGGGCTTGCTAGCGGTAGCTGGATGGTTGCTATTTCTGATTTTAAACATTATTTTCGTCCCGCTGATTACGAGCGGTGACACGCTTTTATATTGATGTTATTGCAGTGCTTTTAAATATTGTCTAACCTGCCTCAAAGTTAACAGGTCACTAACCTGCTTCATTATTTCAGGGGCTGCGCGTGGCTCGCTGTGGGCTGATCGTCTTTGGCGGGCGCACAGCGGCTGCGGCCGCCATCTTGGCTTGGGCAGGACCGGCTAACTCCACCCACGCCACTCCCCCCTCGCTACTCCTCTATTTAGGAGTGTTCCCTACAACCTCCCGGCGATTGCGAGCAGCCCGGTGGCAGTGGGCTTGCTAGCGGTAGCTGGATGGTTGCCATTTCTGATTTTAAACATTATTTTCGTCCCGCTGATTACGAGCGGTGACACGCTTTTATATTGCTGTTATTGCAGTGCTTTTAAATATTGTCTAACCTGCCTCAAAGTTAACAGGTCACTAACCTGCTTCATTATTTCAGGGGCTGCGCGTGGCTCGCTGTGGGCTGATCGTCTTTGGCGGGCGCACAGCGGCCGCAGCCGCCATCTTGGCTTGGGCAGAACCGGCTAACTCCACCCACGCCACTCCCCCCTCGCTACTCCTCTATTTAAACGGCCCATATGTGTCTGCGCAGCGGACGAGCGCAGCGGGCGCGACGAAGGCGCGCCAGAGATGCGCCAGAGTCAAGCCCGTCTGCGCCCGTCCGCGGCCGGCCGGGGCTAGGGGCACCTCACTATACCCCTTTACTTACATATTCTCCATCCCAACTCTGTTCACACTGGAACCCCGGTACGATTGGACCCTCTGTTACTGATCATCTGACCCACCTTGGTCTGCTTTCTCTTCCCCCCCGTGCTCCACCCGCGATCATATCACAACTGATCCCTTCGCCCTCCACCCCCCGCTTATTCCCTCTCCCCCCCCCTACCCTCCACACTCCGTTATTTAATACCTCGGCCACACTCTTGAACACCAGGTCGGCAGTCAACCATCAGTACGAGCTATTCGACTACATCGATACACATGAGCCAGATCTCCTGTTTTTAACGGAGACCTGGTTCAAGGCTGACTCCCTGCCCAACGTTCTAGCTGCACTGCCCCCCTCATACTCCATCCGGAGGGCAGAAGAGGCGGAGGAGTGGCCTTGATAGCTCGCACTGATCTTCACTTTCAGATCCTTCCCTTCCCTCCCATTCCTGAAGTAGATTACCTGGTAACCCGCTCGACTTCCCATCAGGCCCCCCTGACCTCCGTTCTTATTTACGGCCCCCCCCCCCCCCCCCCCCCCCCCACTCCACCCCTTCTTTGGTTTCCAGCCTCCAAGATCTCCTGGCTACACTGGCAATAAATAACTCGTCAGTGTTAGTCCTAGGGGACCTTAACTTCTGGCCAAACGACCCTGCTGAAAGCTCCCTCTCTAAGGAGTTCACTGATCTTATGACCAGCCTCAATTTTACATCTCATATCCATAGTTCCACGCACATGCAAGGTCACACGCTGGATCAGATCTGGACCTTAAACATCCCCACCACACCCCCCATCATTTCCCCTTGTCCCTGGTCAGATCATTCGTTTATCTCATTTTCCCTTGCTCTAGTCCCTAAGACTAAGCCCCCGCTCCCAAAGAACACCTGGCTTAGGAAATGGGGCAAAGTCGACATGCCATCCCTCTGCTCGTCTCTGGCCAAAACCAGCCCCGACCTTTCCGGCCTGGCAGCCCCTGCTCAGCTGACTACTATCAATAACTGGCTGACCCAAGCGGGCGATGAATTCGCCCCTTTGAGACGAATTACGGTCAACTGAGCCCATGCAGCCAACCGCTGGTTCACCTCAGATCTTAAGGAGAAGAAATTGGCTGCACGGAGAGCCGAGCGAGCATGGAGAAGAGCGTATTGCCCTGTGCTAAAAACCACTTACCTATCTGTTCTTAAGATTTATAAACAAGGCATTCTTGACGCCAAAACTGAATTCTATTCTAATAGGATACTGGCAGCGGAGTCCCAATCAAAAGAAATTTTTGCCACTGTGCATGAATTAGCCTCATCCGACAAAGCTACGGCTATGATTCCCCCCTCCCAATCCCTTTGCGACTCGCTCAACGAGTTTTTCATCGAGAAGGTCGCAAAGATTAAAACCAACATTCCTCTTCCATCTTCCACATTCATTAATCCCTCCCCCCCTCCCACCACTCCCAAATTAACCAACATTCCCCTCTTGACCAAAGCCACACTCCTCCCACTGCTCAAAAGGGTGAAGTCGGGCTCCCCCTTGGATTTTGGCCCTGCCCACATCCTGAGAGAAATCTTCCTAGCTTGTCCTACCCCGCCCCTCACACTTCTTAACGATTCACTCAGTAATGGGGTTGTTCCTAGTTTCCATAAATCCGCGGTTGTCATCCCAATCTTAAAAAAGGCTGGCGCCGATCCATCATCCCTTTCTAACTATCGCCCCATCTCTCTCCTGCCTTATTTGGGTAAGGTTTTAGAAACTCATGTAACCAGCACCCTGAGCACCCACGTGGAGATAAATCACTGCCTCTCCCCTTGCCAGGCGGGCTTTCGGCCCCTTCACTCCACGGAGAAGGTGGTGATCTCAGTGATGGACGGGCTACATAAAGGCATTGACACCAACCTCCCGCAAGCCCTCATCCTTTTAGATCTGTCCGCCGCTTTTGACACGGTGGACCACTCCATCCTCCTTACCCGTGTCAGGGCGGCAGGCATAGAGGGCCTAGCCTTCTCATGGCTCGAGTCTTTCCTGAGCGAGAGGGCTCAGGCGGTCCACCTTGCTGGTTTCACCGCCGCCTCCCGCAAGGTAGTGTGTGGTGTTCCCCAGGGTTCTTCACTTTCCCCTCTTTTGTTTAATTTATACATCTATCCCCTCATTTTTATGTTGCAGCAGCTCATGGTCACGGTGTTTAATTACGCCGATGACCTCCAGCTAATTTTTAACCTCTCCCACTCTCCTTCATCCGCCCAGAATGTTCAAACTGTCATGTTGTTCATCCACGACTGGATGAACTGCAACCACCTCAAACTCAACCCGGACAAGACAGAGTTGGTCTTGACCGGAGGTGGTTGCAGCCCCTGGTCTCCCTCCCATTGGCCCCCTTCACTTGGTGCTCCTCCACTCCCGGTTCCCAAAGTTAAAACCCTTGGTATTCTTCTCAACTCACAACTCTCTGTTTTTTCCCAAGTCAGTTCTGTGGTGTCTTCTTGTTTCTTTTCTCTTCGGACAATCAGAAAGATCTCCCGCTTCTTTTCCCTCCCGGCTTTAAAAATCATCGTGATGGCAATGGTGCTCTCGCGCCTTGATTATGGCAACATAATCTATAATGGCGCGCCGGCCTATGCTATCCATCGTCTGCAACTAGTGCAGAATCAGGCTGCCCGCCTGATTCATGGCCTGCCCAAATTTCACCGTGCCACCCCTCTACTGCAGGCATTACACTGGTTGCCTGTGAAGAGAGCGAGTCTTATTCAAACTCGGCTGCCTCACCTTTCAGGCCAGAATGGGCACCGCCCCTGAGTTCATATGCTCTGCCATCAAGCCCTATACGCCGGGTAGAGAACTCCGTTCCACCCACATGGCACTCCTGGCCACTCCACGTTTCAAAAAGAAGAAAGCTGGTGGAGCAAAATTTGCTGTCCTTGCCCCAGCTTTCTGGAACTCCCTCCCTGCGGGACTCCGCACTTCACCTTCCTATATAGAGTTCCGGAAAAACCTTAAAACCTTTCTTTTTTCCTGAGCTTTTGCTGCCTAATCTCCCCCTGCTGCTGACGCTGGTCGCAATCTGAAAAGCGCCATGAAACCGCGTGGTATAAGTGCGCTCAATAAATATTTTTAAATTCAAATACTGCTCAGTGGTTAAGCCAAACCCATCTATCAGTGTATTTTTCAGGACTTGGTAATTGTTAGCATCCTCAGCTCTAGTAGTGAGGAGCTTATCTCTACCTTTGCCTTCAAAGGAGAGCCACAAGATAGCTGCCCACTGACTCTGGGGGACACACTGTACAGTGCAGGCCCTCTCCAAAGCAGTCATCCATTTGTGGATGTCATCCCCTTGTTTAAAGGGGGCACTATCTTACTCAGGTGTCTAGTGTCTAAACTCCTGTCCTTTTCTCTAGGTAAAATGCTGCCACCAGTGGGGTCTGCCCCACTCAATTTCTGCTCTCTAGCAAAGGCAAGTCTCTCTTTGGCCAGGCCAAGTTCTTCCCTTTCAATCCTCAGATTGACTTCCCTCATCTTAGCTTCATGCTCTCTTCTTTGAGGGGATGTCATCCCTCTGTGAGAAGAGGTCTGAGAACCATTAGTTCGAATGGATCTGTTAGAGCCTCTGGATAGAGACCTAACTCGTCCACTCCCAATGTTAAGCCTGACTGAGAGTGGGCCTGGGGGTCCCCCAAATCCGTTCTCATGCCTGCTTAAGTTGATCCTGGTGAGTCTACTGACTTCTACCTGACCCTTATCTGCCTCATCCCCTGACAACTCCTGTTCCTCCTCCTCCCCTTCACTAACTGTTCCATTGAGATGGAGGTCAGGGTCCCCAAGGGTTCCCTCGAAGGGGGGCATGCTCCCATCTGGATTAGGAGGGCCTGTGTTAGAAGCCCTCCTGGCATCATAAGTCTCTAAGAGACCAATCAGGACGGGATGGTAGGGTTAGAACCCTGTTTTAACTACCTGGAGGTACACACTTGTCTCATCTCCTGGAAGCTAAGAGCTGCATATCTTGATATGACCTGTGGAGGGTCAACTGACACAAGGGGGGCTTCTGAGTTCCCTCCTTTGTCTGACATGCTTTTCTAGTGTGGTGTAAGTGATGCACCTACCTACACTATTTGTTTGCCTACTGATCCCTTGCTAGGAGTTGTAGTCAGGGTGTGCTAAGCCCTGTTGAACTACAACAGCTGGTTCAGTAGAACTCAGAGTATTCTAAGCTAAGTTATATGTACCTTTGTACTTATGTGATCTTTCAAATGATATTCTTAGGATACCTGTGGTAAAACAACAGCAAGCTCAAATCCCAACCGCTGCTCACCAATGTGGGGAGTTGGCCTGATATGCAGTGCTCACTAATCTAGTGATCACTATGTATCAGTCCAAACAACCCTTATTGATGATTGGTTGTAAGTCAACCTGATAGACCAGCTATCCTAGTAGCATGGACAAGAGCAGTCTTTAGGCTAAACTCTAGAGGGCGTGTTAAGCCAGCTGTTATACCATCACATATACCCCTTGAACACCAAGTGAAAGGACACAACACAAGTTGTTATGAAAATAAACAGATATTTATTTATAACAAACAGCACTGGACTCTTTATGAGGACAGAGCGCTAAGCACAATACAAAACTCTTGAAGAAATACTGAAAGTCGCACAATTTACACAAATGCCCGAGGGGCACGGAAAACCATATACTATGGAAGTGGAATGCGAAATTACTAGCAGGTAAGTACTACGCTCATAGGCTTTAGAAACGCTAGGCCTACAATGCTGAACCCTTAGATTAGAAGCAGGAGGCCTAGGGACGTCGTGTGCAGAGTGGAAACTCTCACGCGTAATGCGGGACAAAGTCTATGGATACTAGTAAATGCAAAGTTAGTGTTCTCGGGCGAACCCGACTAGGTAGGTCAAAAACAAAAGTGGATCTAGACACTTAGAGAGTGGATCTACGCCGGAGCACCGTGTTACTCGGTTTACCTAGCCCAGGGGCTGCGGCTGCATAGGGTTCAAGTGTCGTCGGGTTTCTTCGTTGACGAAGCAGGAGCCTGAAAGAAGAAGTTGCTGGCAGGTGACCGGTGAAGATGTTTGATGTGATCCAAGCCTGGATCGGTGATGGAGACGACCTGTAAGCAGAGGGGACCGAGTTCTGAATCACTAGCCAGTGATTAGATGGGCACCAGGATGGCACCGGATGAAGTCACCTCGACCAGGTGAGTGGGCGACGCTGGGCTCTGCAGTCTCTCTGACCAGGAGGTGTTGTCGGCGACCAGGATGGAGGTGCGAGCTGTCCCACGAAGGTATCTGCTGTCGGCGATGCTGGACCCTGGATTGGGGCAACAACTCTTGGCAAATGCAAGCCCACGCGGTGGACTCAAAATGGCGTCTGGAGTGGACCAGGAGGGTCCGGGGTGCTCCTCTGTTGTAGGGGAGCAAGGGCCAGTCTGGAGCAACCAGACCAGCGATGGAAGTTTCGTAGTTCGTCGTCAGGAGGGCTACAAGCCAGCAGGCAAGTGTCCGGACAACGCGGTGAGCAGCAAAGAGCAGAAGGGCCCCACGCAGATTTCGTGGATGCTGGGGGGCTGGACTTCGGTGCTGGAGCTGCTCAGGGTTAGGGCTTCTCAAACCCCAAAGCACTCACTCGAGGATCCTCGGCGGTCGTGCTGGATAAGCGTAGTGCAGTTCTGAAGATGGCCGGTCCCTCGAGGTCTCGTCACACCCACGAATCTCAGCTGGGCTGATGATGTAGGTAGAGGTCAGAGGTGCCAGGGAAGCTGGGTCTCGTTGTGCTGGTCGGTCTGGTTCCGGAGGAAGGACGTGCAGCAAACCGCAGGTTACTTAGTTGGTGCCCGCAGATGCAGGGTGACTACTCCTTAGTCACAAGGGAGAAATCTTGAGAAGAAGTCTTGAGTTCCTTTCGTAGAAAGTAGTTTCAGGATTCAAAGATGATCTAATCTGGAAGGGTCCCCGCTCCCACCTTTATTCTAAAGAAAGGGGCTGGTACGGGACTAGGTCCTGCCCATGGGTGGGACCAGGAAGGGGGTGGTTACACCCCTCTCCCATGCCGGACTTTCCCCAGCTCAGGGGCTGGTGTGCCCCTGGAACTGGTTCAAGCCGGCCTATGCATAGTGAGCACCGGGGTGCCACTTGCAGTCACCTTCCTATTCAGCCCTGCCTACCCAGGATACACAAAACCCTGTCTGGGATGGTGCTAGTACCGCCCCTGACAGGAAACCCTTTGTCCAATCTCTCCTCGCTGGAACGACTCCCAACAGCAGGAGGTCAGACGTGTGTCTGTGGTGGCAGCATCCATTTTGTGATGCTGAGGCTCGAGTTAACTTTAACCGGGGTTCACAGTTACACACATGTTGTGTCCCTCTAGAAGGGTGGAATGCTAACCCCGTCGCCAGAATTGGCGAGGGGTTAGTATTCCAATTCGTATGACACCTTACTCGACATGTTTTGATAAAGCAATACCAAAGATAGCATTTAACCGCGAGGATTATAATGCACTTAAGAGTATATGGTATGCGTTATCATGGAACAGCTATTAGGACTTGGTTCCGCAAGCTGCAAAGGGGCTCAGCTCATGCCAGAGCACCATCTCACATGATTCCAAGCACTCTGCCTTCAGGATTGTTAAGGCCTGCCATAGGAGTGACTGATAGGAATCTATGTGTCCATTTTAGGGTAAGATATAGGTATACTATATCTAAAGCAAAGGGTGATTACACCACCTTGCCCCAGCTGTCATGCAGCCAGTTGTGTCAGATTTAGATGGCCAGCCAGGGGTGGCATAATACATGCTGCAGCCCCTGGTTGGCCCTGGGTACACCTATGCCCTGAGTTACAGGGTCTGATAAGGTGGCCCAGTACCAATTGGTAAATGCACCTAAGGTACACGTGTCAATTTAGTTAGAGAACAGCTAGGCTGTGGGTCTGATTAGCAGGCCCACAGCCAGGGAAGTCGTAAACCAGTGAAGCAAAAAGCAAAAATCTGGGGTGATCATAGGATTGCAGACCTTACTCTCCTAAAACCACCACCAGAATGCTAACAATGCTGGGGAGGGTCCATGGAAGAGCGCGCAAGTTTGTTACATCCATCGCTATGGTCCACTGAGGAGATTGATGAGAATCTCAATGGCTCGAGGCACAAGGCTGCTTGCTAAGGTATTGCGGGGCGAGAACTGGAAGCGGAGTGCCCCTGCTCCCTCAAGCGGATGTGCTGTAGGAGATCCTGTCGGGCCTGTGAGGAAGACTGATCATCAGGGCGATTTTGCTGGGTCCCGCTTCAGAGGAGGCAATCTGGTGGGGCTAGGCGGAGGCGTAAGGGAGAGGTGGAGCAGCTGCGCTGCCTCCCGGAAGGAACGCAGCACCCAGTGCTTGGACTCCTAGGTGAAGATGAGAGCAAACGGGTGGCCCCACTGGTATTGGATACCGAGGCTACGCAATTTGTTTGTGATGGGTTTAAAGTCCCGGCGGTGCAGTAGCGTGTTGTGGGCAAAGTCCTGGAAGAGCTGGATTGTGGCACCATTGCATTTAAGTTCTGGTTTAGAGTGTACTACTTTAAGGATGGCCTCCTTTTCGGTGAATAAGTGACCCCGTGTGAGGATGTCAAGTATCAGGTATCAGGCCATAGCGGCGAGGGGGACCCGAGACGCGGTCAGCACGATCGAGTGTCGGGGGGAATGATCACCATCACCACGTATGTCTTGGAACAGGTCAGCAACAAAGGTCAGAATATCTGTTCCTTCTGCTCCAACGGGGACCCCGCGGAGGTGTAGGTTGTTACGACACTGCCGATTTTCTAAATCTCCTTGTTTAAGTTGAAGTTCAAGATGCTGCTCTTCTAGGGTGGCCAGATGCTGCCACAGCTAATCCTGATCCTCTGTGCGGGCATCCATCGTTTTCTCAAGTTCGTCCACCCTTTCGCCTACCGTGACCTCTTTCCGAAGTTCCCTGACACATGAGTGTACTTCAGAGCGAAGCCAGCCAATTTCAGTCTTTAGTTTCTGCATGAATCCGGCCATGAAGGATTGGGTGACAGGCTCAGGGGGATCCCCCTGCCGATGACAACCAGTTGCCCGGACCAGTGGAGTAGGCTTGTACCAAAGTGCAGCAACAGGATTGTCCTTCGGGGGGCAGCTGTGTCCTTCACTGGTTTAGTGCCGGTCATGATTGCGTAGGGCCCCTCGCCGCCGGACACAAGGCAGGCAACCCAAGAGGTGAGCAGACAGCGTCCAGAAGCCGTGCAGGAGGCTCGTGCTGGGAAACGGCGAGCTGGGAGGAGAGTGCACAGGTGGCAGTCTATACAGGCCCCCTCACCAGGCGCCGCAGCTACCACAGGATGGCCCGCCAGGTAGCGTTCACCCTCGGGTGACGGCCACAGAGCCAAGGATGATGAATCACCACCGGGCAGCGCTGAAGAGCCAGGCAGACTGGTCACTTGCGCATGAAGGTTCTGCCAACTGCAAAGCTCCCAGTGTAAAGTGGCTGTGTTCGCCCAGTAAGAAGGTCGCGGGAAGGCAGTGTGCCTATGGTGGCCAACGGCCGAGAAGGGCCGGGCCTAATAGTGCCGCAGGCAAGCGGAGATCCAAAGAGCCAAGCGAGGCATAGTGCAGCCCCACAGCAGGGAATGCATGGAGTGCAGGGGTAAGGTATCAGTGTTGCTCTCGCCCCGCACGGCCACCAGAGCATTAGGCCACGGGCGCCAGTAAATGGCTGTAATCTCCAGCAGGGTCCAGGGGTGCCAAGTGATCCCGACAGGTACCCTCGCAGGTTGTCGAGGCAGAGTGCACCCCACCGCCAGGCCAATGAGCTGGCAGGGTGACACGTTGTGTAGAGTCAGGCCGATGGCCGCCTCCCTCAGCCCAGGAGAAGGCAAAGCGCACCCAGTCACGGCGGGATAAAATGAAAGAGGATCCTTGCGCAGCAGGTGGCTCACTAGGTCCGGAGCGCTCGTAGGTGTAGGCTCGTCTCAGGTAGGCAGCCGCCGGTACCCTCCAGTGGAGGATAAGTCCAGACAAGGGGAGGAAGCGCCAAAATCGCCCAGGGTCCCCTTCAGCCTCGTGGGTACATTTATAAGGGTAATGTCACATTAGAAATAGAAGGTAACAGGCCTAAGGCCTTAAATTTAGTAACATATCTAAGTCCTTATTTATAAAAAGGACCAAACTTAAGAGAACAACTAATCAGCTAACACCACCCTCTAGAATCTTCCTGGAAGGAGCTCGAGTCCCTCAAATTTTCGACCGCACGTCGTGCTAAGGGAGTCTCCACTGAGCTCTGCCCAGTTTTCTCATCTTTTTAACTTCTAATTATCTTTGTATTCAGGTTTTATCTTGGATTCAAGGTATTTTCATCTATATGTTATTGCCTGGGTGAATTTCTCTGATTTCTTAATGCTGGACACACCTAAAAAAAGGCCCTTTTAGGCCCTGTGGTACCTGCAGAAAGAAAAGACTACACATTGATAACCCCCATAAAGACTGCCTTTACTGCCTTTATTCGGATCAGAAACCAAAGAAATGCAAGGTATGTCACACTTTTTCCACAAAGACTTTAAAGGTCTGTGAGGGTAGGCTGTTATTATGGCTGCAGAGGCTTAAAGACAGAGAGGACCCTCTATCTTCTGAGAAGAGTGAAGATTTTTCAAGATCCTCCTCATCGATGCCTCAAAAAAGACCACGGTGTGGGCTCACTGGTGCAGGGGTTCACCCTTATCTGTCCACTGATCCTTAAACCCACAAAATAGAGATTGGCACGGAAGCTGTAATATCAAATAAAAAGTTTATTAATCACTCATGAGTGGGACTCCATCAATACAACACCCTCGGGCACTGTATGAGATAGTACAAGGAATACAGAAACAACCAGGGGCCATTCATATACACTTTGTTGCACAGTAAGCATGGAGACTCAAATAGAAGGTGCAGGCCAACACAGGAATAGATAATGACTAACATGAACAGGTAGAAACCACTTTGTTAGCAGAGTGGGAGGGGAGATAGAACTGCTTGCATCAGTTGAAATAGCCCGACAGTCACATTCTAAAACAGGTACATTCTAACAAATCCAGGACTTTCTGAGCTAATACACTGCTCTGGCTTAGAATAGAAGGAGTTAACTAAAGCTGATGACTCAAGCAGAATAGAAAGGCAGGCAACAGTGAAGATGGCAGAATCACATTGCTTAACAAAATGGATGCCACAACTAAAATGGCTTCAGCTTATGCTAATGGCATTTTCTGCGATTTCTACATATGCCCTTTTAGCATTAGCTGAAGACATCGCTTTGCAGTAGAAGGAGCATGGCAGTTATCACAGATATTCTATCAACCTTAATTGAGTAATTTCTTGGTCAGTTACTAGTCGGGCATTTACATTCT
The DNA here is from genome assembly GCF_964263255.1 of Lissotriton vulgaris. NCBI lineage: Eukaryota > Metazoa > Chordata > Amphibia > Caudata > Salamandridae > Lissotriton > Lissotriton vulgaris. Next base: position 1,344,763,921 of record NC_141693.1, on the reverse strand, counting down.
GAACATTTAGTTTAACATTATCTTGATAGACCTTCTAGTGTTCTTCTTTATGAGGGCTAGAGTACCAAAGATATGTTCGGGGGCGCAGTAGTATTTATCAAAGTGTGCACAAGATATTTTTCTTGCAGAAAACACAGTATTCCAAATACAAATACTAAAACAAATACAATAATTGTTACAAAAACAATCTTTGTTTTGGGGGACCAGGAGGACCAAATGGGGCCATGAAATTAGGACTAGGAGCCGCCAAGGGCTGCTCCTCCTCAAAAATGGGACGACCAAAGGGGTAAATTGCTAACAAAAAAAGTACGAGGGACATTGAAGACACTGTACAACCAGCCAGAGGGGAGTCTTCTCCCTGTGTCCGTCTGAGCCTCACAGGCAGGCAGGCTCTTATTGTTCATCAAGTATTCTTTTCCCACGGTGGAGCTGCACAACTTGCAACCCAGAAAAACAATCTCGGCCCAGGCTAAGGGAAAATTTTTCTTTAAGGATAAATCACATTCCAGGGCAAAAACCCTCACAATCCTGTCCAGTGTATCAGGCAGTGCACCTGTATTCTTCATTCTAATGTAAGAGGCACCAGAGGCACAGCACCTGTACCCTGAACTCAAGTCCTTCCCTAACTCTTGTGTTGCTCCGCTGGCGCACTGCCCTTTCGTCAGGGCCACAGATTGTACCCAGTGTGCCCAGGCACCTTCTTATCAACAAACAAAGGTGCAGACTTGCATTCACTTGGGGACCGGAACTAAGAGGTCTGATGTACAGAACCTGGTGTATTCAAAGCAACCATTGTTTCAGAGGGGGGCAGCTCAGGCAAAACCTCCTTGCTCTTGTTATCGGTCTTGTTATCGGCCTCTCCCAGCTGGGCATCAAAAAACTGGCAAAAAGCAAAGGATCAGCTCTCCGTCCTGATTTGTGACCCCTTCTTTCTCCCAAGATTTCTTTCGGTCTTCCACCTTCACCTTGGCTCCAAATTAGATTTGCACTTTGTTCCCTTGTTGGATCTGATGTCCTGAAGCCTCTGGCAATGGTTGTATGGCAGCAGATATCTGTTAGTAAACAGAACAGAAATCTTTAGACTCCACATACAAATAATCAATCAAAAGAGGATATTCTATTTCATAAACGCCCCTATATTATTCTTCTGAAGAACATAAAAAAAGGAATTTCAAAACTATTATTCTTTTAACAAACTTTGACTTATAAATCATCACGATACAGCTTCTACTTTGTGAACCTTCACTATTGTGCAAAACTGCAGACACCTCTAAAATTATTTTCCTTGCATAAGAACAACCATGTTTGCGCTTTATGGCCATGCTCTCATATTATAGGTGTAGCGGGAAACTCAAAAACTGTGAATGTACAGAGATCCATATTGCATGAATAACTGAACAATTAAACATAACATAGTAGGTACATGAATTTTCCAGCACAACTTGTTTGTGGCAAACAAGAAAACAAGCAAAAGAAAATGTTGTTCTTAAAAATGTGTGCTAAGGACATATGGGCATCTTTCCTAGCATTGTGAACCATATGTATCATGATCTGGGCCATGTAATATCATATTCAGAGGAGAAACCTATTCACCAGCTCTAGCAGGGGCTGTCAGCTCGATTATATGGACTAACTAATGAGGGACTCGTGATGCCTCTGCGACTTATGTAGTTCTGTAATAACATCAACATTAATGGTATTGCCACCTGGGAATTTTGAACAAAACCCCCCAACATATAGTTCCCCTTAAAGGTCAAATAAGGGAACATGAGTCTATTCTACCCATCCTTTCATCCTTATCTAATTCCAATTTTATCAGTTTACAGACAGGATGGGCAGTAACATGGCATATTTATTTATTCATTTTGTTAATTCTATCAATTTGTTCAAACAGTATTACTTAATAGCCAATTAGACGTGCACTGATGAGGTGCTTTGTCTATTTATTCAAGAACATATTCACAGCATCCTGTGAAATGAATGAATAAAGCGAGCCCAAACAATTGTCTCATGGCTGTTCCTAGTCAGCTTAGAAAGGCTCGAAAAAAGAGAGAGAAAACACAACAACAAACAAAAACCAAACAAAATACAGTGTGTTACTTAATTGTGATTACCCTTAATTTGCCTAGGTGCTACCCCCCTTTGACAGTAGGTAACCTAAGCAGGTTACCTCCTGTCGACAATATTTAACTCCTTTGGCAGCTGGGCACAAACAGACTTATAGGAGGTAAATAGCTAGGGGAATCAAGGAGGCCATATCCAATACTATTTGACTGTAACACTTTGTAAATTTTGGTGTACAAGCACATTGAGCTAGCTAGAAAAACATTAATCCAATAACCAACTACCAATTCCTTTAGCTATTGTACTGTCTAACAGGATGACGTATGAATGCAAACTTAATTCCATTGCCTCCTTATCATAGCCTTGGCACAGTAATCTTAAGTTAAAACCATTATTTCTGTATGCATGGCAGAGCTGTTCTATGCACATGGCCCACAGTCACTGCTCCCCCCCCCCCCCCCACCCCACCCCTTCGCTCTTGTGGCTTCATAGAACCTGCCTGATCTTTTGCCAAAAATCATAAATAAAGCTTCCTCTCTCTATGTACACTCTCCCCCCGCCTTAGGAATGTATTCCAAGGTCGAAGTGCCAGAGCAAGTCTATCAGAAAGAAACCCTCCTGTGTGGATATTTTGCTTTCAGACGTGCTAAATGCAGAACTTGGCCTCTGATCCTTAAACCTGTTGTCCCTCGTCTGAGCAAAGCTATTCCCATGTGGCCATTATAATTCAAAATAACTCTTCCAGAAGTATGTCTAAAGGCATCCTTGCTCTGTGCCTGTGTGCTGATATTTTTAAAGGTAGGATGTTACTTTTACTCTTCATATTTTTTTATTCTTGTGCCCTGTGCTTTTTTAGCACCGAAAGAATTGGCTCAAAATTCAGAACTATTGTGCATTAAGGCATGCTATGTAATTCACGTGTCTCTAGAGCTACTCTTTTTATATAACTCTTAATTGTATTTGAGACTGCAGCCATTAGACCATACTATAAATCATATTTTAAATTTGTCACTAAGATACAATAATATCGTCATTGTTAGAGTAACTAATACTCACGTTATTCATTTGGATGCACAATATATTTAACCATTCAAACATTGAAATCTTAATGCACAATTTTCACAACAGTGTTTTTAGACATTATAAAGATCATGATAATGCAAAGTGCGTTGACTTTTAATAATTTTTTTCATGTAGTAATTTCTGGAATAATGATCACTAACCCTTTTGTTGTTTCTACATTCTTTCCCTTTTGTCTTTAAATGCATTTATTTATAACACTTACAAAACTTCTTTTGAAGCTAAGCAGAGAAGCTTTACTGAAACATAGAAAGTTTATTTCACTTTTTTAACAAGCATTTACAATGCAATGGTCTCGGCATTATTAAAGGTAGAGCTATTGGCATTGCTCATGACATTTTTTTTTTAAATTTTAAATAAATGTCATTGCCATTTACATTGCCAATGGCTTAATCGTTAAATAAATGGCATTGTCATGTACAATGCCAATAGGTTAATCGCTCGCAAATGCATGACCTATTGCATTTACACCCACACAGAGCCACCCACACACACACACACACACACACAAAGCCACAAACACACACAGAGCCCCCCCCCACACACACAGAGCCCCCCACACACACACAGAGCCCCCCCACACACACAGACCCCCCCACACACACACACAGAGCCCCCCCCACACACACAGAGCCCTCCCACACACACAGAGCCCCCACACACACACACATAGCCCCCCCCCCCACACACACAGAGCCCCCCCCCACACACACAGAGGCCCCACACACATACAGAGCCCCACGCACACACACACAGAGCCCCACGCACACACACACAGAGCCCCACGCACACACACACAGAGCCCCACACACACACAGAGCCCCACACACACAGGTGGCACACTATGCTGAGCACACATTTTTAGCTTAAGTTTTTGTTAAGCCATGCCCTTAAGTACATTGGCCACGCCCCTTTGAGAGACCTCCCCCCCCCTGTTTTTTCATCCCACTTAAAGCCCTGAACATAATTAAACATGGTCGCGTGTTTGGTGGCCTTCAGCCACGCTCACACCCAGTCAAGTGCGCTCAAATGTTGTCACACTTTCTGCAGAGATGGTGTGTGGTTGCTGAAGGGAAATACGCCTCGTATGTTTTAGGCTACCCTCCAGTGAGACCGCATCTGATGACTACAGCCGAGTACATACATGATATCCGGGGCTGGCAGCTCACATTGCACACCCTCGCATGTGTAAACCGGCTTTGCATTTATGTCACATACCTCAGAAGTCTCAGGGCCTGGAGCGGAGTCCGTGGCGGGGCACCTGCAGTTCGCTGCAGTGGGTGCATTAACCTCCGGCACTAGTCTGAACTCATAAAGAAAGGCCGAGTCAGATCTGGGAAAGAAGGGAGAGCGGGGCGCAGTCCCAAACGGAAATATTACTGCACCAAAAAAGAGATTTATAACAGTACTGAGCATGCCTCCAGGACACGATGTGACATTTTCCCGAGATTTATTCCCTGTCATTTATTTTTTTGCTATTTAACGTTGTCCCTTCACCGCTCTGTCGTTTTATGTTTTGCTTTTTTTCTCAGCGCCATTTCTGTAACAATCCCTACCTAACAGTAACAATATCTGCTGTGAAGCGCCTTGTCACCCTGATTGCACTCTAGTGTGTGCGATATAAAAACTCAAATCCAATCTAAACACGGGACCGACAAAGCCCATGGGCTGTGATTTGGCAGGTGTGTGAGGTAACACACTTTCTCTCGGGCCTGTGAAGGGCGAGGCTGCAAAAGACCATTCAGTCACTTGGCCGCTCATTTTCTCCTCCTGCGTCTGGTAGCTGCCGGGCCTGAGCCTCCGCCCCCTGCAGTAAACCCCTCCCATGGGTAACTCCAGCCACCACAGTTTTATTGGTAAACATCTAACGAGATAGCTCGATGGATTGGGCGCCTTCTACAGAGATCTCTTGGAACCCTGCATGCGAGGGACTGTGATCCTGGCATGCACGGCTCAGCATTTCATCCTGCTGAAGAGTACACAGTGAGCACCATTTACTAGGCTTCGACAGCACGATTCTTAATATAAAGTTCACAGATTCAACTTAGTTTGTAGGCAGTGCGATTCACTGCATTAAGTAGCCAAACCAGTGACTTTAGATGTATACGCGTGCGCCAATGAGCAGTGGTGCTAATCAGCTTGCCAGCATCTTGTTAACCTTATGTTTGGGATAAACTGTAGGAAATCGAAAGTTAACCAGAGGGTGTTGAGCTTGATTAGCACCATTGCTTATTGGCGCGTGATGAAGGCCTGCGAAAGTTCTACACGAAGCTGCTACCAGTTCCCCTGAATCTCCTCCTTGGGCTAAAGAAAACCAGACAGTCTGTTTAACTTCCAGACAGGCCGCATTATCATAACAATAGCGCCAGTTTCACTTTGACTTTCATGGCTTATTGTTACGTTTATTCGATTGGCATTCATGGGCGTTAGCTTGTAACATGCACAGTTTCAAAGCACTACGAAAAACAGCTGTCACTGAACTAACCTGGCACCGAAAACTGACTGCAGTTGGAACTTGAGTAAGGTGCAGTGAGAAGATTTCCAAAGCAATCCCTGACTTCATGTGAGCCCTGCCGCTTTACCAGCTTATCCCAGGTGTGTTCAGCGACGGCGGCTGTGACCACTCCCAGTGACAAATTGCGAAAGGTGGACCCACGCTGATTGACACACAACCTTGGGAAGCACAGGGCTTAAGCCTACAATGCCCGTGCTGTGTTACACAGCCTGTGTTCTATCATTGAGGGCGATGTGAGTCACTGGCGAGTGTGGCTCGAAGCATTGCTTGATGCCAAGGCACTACACTACGGCTGATATTAGACAAGCCCAGAAAAAGCTGCAACGGGACACTTGTGCACTAGAAAATGAGTGTTTGAGAAATTCAATGCGTCTGCCTGACCTTCGCGCAGAGCTAGGTCAGAGACTAGTGACGGTCTGATTGGCACACTGCCTGATATACCACTTTGCAAAAAACACAGTTGATGGACAGAATGTAGAACAATGTCATACATTCACCCCAGTACAAGGATCTGGGCCTCAATCCATCGTTTTTTTGCACTCCACACCACCCTGGGTTAGACACTGGCTATATGCAAATCAGCTCTGACCCTGTGCCTCATGGGAACAGTCCAGTCCGAACTACCAAGCCATGTCTTTCCCAGACCGGAATCAAGCATCCAAGGACCGGTTTCTCAGACGTGAGTCCCTTGCTCACTTTGCCACTGGATTCAAGCAAGCCGTGCTGAAGACGGCTGTAATGCCAGAAACCGGTCCTCGGAAGCTTGTTTCCGGTCCAGGGAAGACATGGCTTGGCAGTTCGGGCTGGACTGTTCCCATGATGCACAGGGTCAGACTGACTTGCATATAGCCATGTCTGAACTGGGGTGGCAGAGTGGGCTAAAGAACGGTCATGGATTCAACCCAGATCTTTTGACTGGGTGTGAGTGTTTGATTGATTCAGATGCTCCGTCTATCACCACCCCCTTTTGTACCACTTTTGGCTGCCATAAGTGTGGCAGGGTATGCTCAGACTTGAGTCCCTTGCTCACTTTGCCACTGGATTCAAGCAAGCCGGGCTGAAGACGGCTGGAATGCCAGAAACCGGTCCTCGGAAGCTTGTTTCCGGTCCAGGGAAGACATGGCTTGGCAGTTCGGGCTGGACTGTTCCCATGATGCACAGGGTCAGACTGATTTGCATATAGCCATGTCTGAACTGGGGTGGCAGAGTGGGCTAAAGAACGGTGATGGATTCAACCCAGATCTTTTGACTGGGTGTGAGTGTTTGATTGATTCAGATGCTCCGTCTATCACCACCCCCTTTTGTACCACTTTTGGCCGCCATAAGTGTGGCAGGATATGCTCAGACGTGAGTCCCTTGCTCACTTTGCCACTGGATTCAAGCAAGCCGGGCTGAAGACGGCTGGAATGCCAGAAACCGGTCCTCGGAAGCTTGTTTCCGATCCAGGGAAGACATGGCTTGGCAAATCGGGCTGGACTGTTCCCACGAGGCACAGGGTCAGACTGATTTGCATATAGCCATGTCTAAACTGGGGTGGCAGAGTGGGCTAAAGAACGGTGATGGATTCAGCCCAGATCTTTTGACTGGGTGTGAGTGTTTGATTGATTCAGATGCTCCGTCCATCACCACCCCCTTTTGTACCACTTTTGGCCGCCATAAGTGTGGCAGGGTATGCTCAGACGTGAGTCCCTTGCTCACTTTGCCACTGGATTCAAGCAAGCCGGGCTGAAGACGGCTGGAATGCCAGAAACCGGTCCTCGGAAGCCTGTTTCCGGTCCAGGGAAGACATGGCTTGGCAGTTCGGGCTGGACTGTTCCCATGAGGCACAGGGTCAGACTGATTTGCATATAGCCATGTCTGAACTGGGGTGGCAGAGTGGGCTAAAGAACGGTGATGGATTCAACCCAGATCTTTTGACTGGGTGTGAGTGTTTGATTGATTCAGATGCTCCGTCCATCACCACCCCCTTTTGTACCACTTTTGGCCGCCATAAGTGTGGCAGGGTATGCTCAGACGTGAGTCCCTTGCTCACTTTGCCACTGTATTCAAGCAAGCCGGGCTGAAGACGGCTGGAATGCCAGAAACGGGTCCTCAGAAGCTTGTTTCCGGTCCAGGGAAAACATGGCTTGGCAGTTCGGGCTGGACTGTTCCCATGAGGGACAGGGTCAGACTGATTTGCATATAGCCATGTCTGAACTGGGGTGGCAGAGTGGGCTAAAGAACGGTGATGGATTCAACCCAGATCCTTTGACTGGGTGTGAGTGTTTGATTGATTCAGATGCTCCGTTCATCACCACCCCCTTTTGTACCATGATATACAACTTTAACAAGCCAAGGCAGCATGGCCGATGGAGAGGGAGGGAGGGGTGGGGGCCCGGGGGAGCGACAGAGCGGAGTCGAGAGTGTGAGCAAGGAGACAACTGCAGCATGGAGAGTTTCTCTTAAAGTTTCCTGGCGGAATTACGCCAGACCCCTCCCCACCCCCTCCCCAAAATGACGGGCGTTTCTCAGAGCCATTTGTGAATGATCTCGGAAGGCAAGAGAGGAGCGCTCCACACCACCATGTTTCTCCGAGGTCATTCACAAATGGCTCAGAGAAACGCCCATCATTTTTGGGATTGAGGGGCGTGTTTAGGTCAGACTGGGACCTCGGCGAGAGGGAGGGTGTAACGCCCACCACTAGAAAAGGGGCAGAGCTTAAAAAAAGAGAGCCCCCCGCCCCCCAAATCTGCTCAAGCCGGGGCTAGAACCGAGTGACGCCCCTCTTCTCCAATGGCTGGCCAGCATTTACGAGGTCAGCCAATGGAGAAGAGGGGCGGGTTCAAGCCCCCATACTACACAACATAAAATCTTTGTCTCCGCCCACTGCTTACGCAGTGCGACGGTAGCCTCGACCTAGCCAGGATAGCTTGACTCCAGTGGCATGGAGAGCATGGGACCCATGTCTGGGCATACCCGTCCCACTTGGGGTGACAAATGCAAAAAGAAAGGCTGATGATGGGTGTTAGCCAGAAACCGGTCTCAGGATGCTTGTTTCAGGTCCAGGGATGACATGGCTTGGCATTTCGGGCTGGAATGTTCCCATGAGGCACAGGGTCAAGACTGATTTGCATATGTCTTTGTCTGAACCGAGGTGGAAAAGTGAGTTAAAGAACGATGATGGATTTTACCCAGATCCGTGACTGGGGGTGAGTGTCTGAAAAGTTTAAGCGCTCTCGACCTAAAAAGCAGTAAATATTTACCATCAGATCCACAGATGTGTTTCTTAGGAAAGCAAAAAAAAACAATTGATGGGCAGAATGCAGAGCAATGTCATACATGCACCCCAGTACAGAGATCTGGGCCTAAATCCATCAATTTTTGCTCACCATGCCATTCCAGTTTGGACCCAGCCATATGCAAATGAGTCTTGACCCTGCACCCAATGAGAACAGTCCAGCTCAAACTGCCAGGCCGTATCCTCCCTGGACTGGAAACAAGCATCCTAGGACCGGTTTCGGGCTTTCAGCCCTCATCAGCCAGGATAGCTTTATTCCAGTGGCATGGAGAGCATGGAACCCACGTCTGAACATACCCGCCTCACTTGTAGTGACAAATGCAAAAAGAACAATTGATGGACAGAATGCCAAACAATGTCATACAATTACCCCAGTACAGAGAGCTGGGCATAAATCCATCGTTTTTTTTCTCACCATGCCATTCCAGTTTGGACACAGCCATATGCAAATGAGTATTGACCCTGCACCCAATGGGAACAGTCCAACCCGAACTGCCAGGCCATATCCTCCCTGGACTGGAAACAAGCATCCTAGGACTAGTTTCGGGCTTTCAGCCCTCGTCAGGCAGGATAGCTTGACTCCAGTGGCATGGAGAGCACAGGACCCATGTCTGGGCATACCCATACCAATCCGGGTGACAAATGCAAAAAGAACAATTGATTGACAGAATGCAGAACAATGTCATACATTCACCCCATACAGAGATCTGGGACTAACTCCAACTTTTTTTTACTCACCATGCCATTCCAGTTTGGACCCAGCTATTAGCAAATGAGTCTTGACCCTGCACCCAGTTGGGAACAGTCCAGCCCAAACTGCCAAGCCATATCCTCCCTGGACTGGAAACAAGCATCCTAGGACTGGTTTCGGGGTTTCAGCCTTCAATAGCCAGGATAGCTTGACTCCAGTGGCATGGAGAGCATGGGACCCATGTCTGGGCATACCCGTCCCACTTGGGGTGACAAATGCAAAAAGAAAGGCTGATGATGGGTGTTAGCCAGAAACCGGTCTCAGGATGCTTGTTTCAGGTCCAGGGATGACATGGCTTGGCATTTCGGGCTGGAATGTTCCCATGAGGCACAGGGTCAAGACTGATTTGCATATGTCTTTGTCTGAACCGAGGTGGAAAAGTGAGTTAAAGAACGATGATGGATTTTACCCAGATCCGTGACTGGGGGTGAGTGTCTGAAAAGTTTAAGCGCTCCGGCCATTATCTCCTTGTGTTTGCTTTGTTTGCCCTAAGTTGGCAGGGTATGCCCAGACGTGGGTCCCTTGCTCCCTTTAACACTGGATTCAAGCTAGCCTGGCTAAAGACGGCTGTAAGCCAGACACCGGTCCCAGGATGCTTGTTCCTAAGGGTGATGAGCACTGCTGGTGCTTGGAGATGGCAATCCTTCTGATATAGACTTTAAAAGCCTCCCAGACAGAGGTGAAACTATCAACTGATCCTATATTTTTTCCGGAGAATACATCTATTGCTGTCGACATTTCAGCGGCAAACACTGGATCTAGTAGCGAGTAAGGGGGAAATCTCCAGAGGAATGATGCAGTCTGCCTAGTGAGTACCTTAAGATCTAGTAGTACAGGAGAGTGGTCCGAAAAAGTACGCGCAAGAGGAGCGCAATCAATAACATTTGCATACAAGCTCCTGGCAATCAGCCAGTAGTCAATACGAATGGGTGTCCTGAGGAGCAGAGTAGTGGGTGAACCCCCCCAGAGTCAGGTGAGCACTGCTTCCACATGTCCAGCAACCTCAACTCTTCAATCAAGCCAAGTATGGCAGTAGCTGCAGCAGGGGGCCGCCGTGAAGGGCTCTTTGAGCAGTCCTTGTCAGGGTCTTAGATACAGTTAAAGTCACTGCCCATAAGTAGAGTGACATTAGCATCCTACACTAGCCGTGAGCCTAATATACAATAAAACTGTGGGTCATCATAGTTAGGACCGTACACATTAACCAATTTTAATAATTGACCGTGTAGTATATTACACCACACAAGTGTTAATTCAGCTTTCTTTACTCTAGAGGTTCAGCAACCTCCAGCATCTCCCAGCTTCACCAACTGCCAGCAACATCAACATTCCAAGTTACATCAACAATAGGAATGTTTCCTACATATCTCCCTCATACAAAGAAACACCACTAAAATCTATATGATATATAAAATAAATACAGTGAGAATAGGTACATACCAAATAAACAATTCGACATATGTGATAAGATACAAAGTAAGATTTATACACAACTAAGACAACACTTTCAAGCTCAGATTACCGAGCCTAGTATTATTAGGGTTAGATGTGGAAGTGCCGTGGAACCCCCGCCCATATTTTTCATTGACTGGTGTCATTGACCATGGTAAATGGTGGCTTCCGATTGATAATGCGGCTTGTTAGTCCCTCCTTGTTACCACCCTGTCTCCTTTTGTGACCGTCCATACCAACTGGATCTTTTACTTGTGGCGTTACACAGTCTCCTTGCACGTCGCGATAATCACGGAAGAGACACCGCTACGACCTGTCTTCAACAGACTCCCAGTGAGAGCCCGCGCCCCTAGGGGGGCTATGGCAGTTACCCGTACTTTAATAATAATTTAGCAATCACTTTGCTTTCATTTACATATAAGTGATTTCCTCCTGGGTTTCCTTGTTTTTTAGGTTTGTATTTCAGCGGGGAAAAATACCAGCTAACACAGATTGTTTTACCAGTATAATGATTTTACTAAATTTGCACATGCTGTTTTCACTTTACCAGCTGACCTTTTTAGGTCGAGGTAATATCCGGTCTGCCGAAGGCAGAACCGGAAGTACAGAGATTTTATATTTCTCAAAGTGGACTATTTGTCCCGCCTCTGTTTTTGCCTCTCTCCCATTGGCTGGCTTCCTAAACGGAGGCCAGCCATTGGAAGAGAGAGCTGTCCCTCCAAATAGGCTCCATCCTTTTCGGATTTGGAGGTGTTCTTCTTTCCACTTTTAGGCCACGCCCATTCTGAGAACACCGAACACGTCCCCAAATCCGAAAAATTACCCTGGTTTCTCCGAGGCATTTCTTCCTTGCCTCAGAGAAAAGTGGTCATGTAAACTTGTGTAAAAGTTTTATTTGATGTATTTTGGGGAAGGATCCACGATTTTTTAATGTATTTTGGCGTAATAAAATAAATCATGTCGACTCACAATGTGCGCCATTTTTAACAACATCACGAACAGCCTGAGCGAGTGCTGCAAGGGTCCGGGAGCCGCCACCAAGCCTGCCGCAGCACGCACAATGAGCAGCCGGGAAGCACATGGTCGGTGAGCTGGCTGGAGGTCCCCCTTTGCCGTCCTGGGTGAGAGGGTGCCGGGAGGCCGGCGAGGACATATGTATATTCGGCGCTCACCCCGCGCGCTGCCCTGCACCCGCCGTGACTGACTACGGGCGCGTGTCTGCCCCCTACGGAGCCTTTCTATACCTCCGGGGCTCTCTGCGGTGGAGCTGGACTGACGGGCCCGGTGGACTTCAAGAAGCTGTAGAGGGCAGGGCAGCAGTGTTGGTGAAACGCTTGGAGTGAAGACAGTCACCTAGTCAAGATTTTTAGGACTTGTGCCCTGGAAGCGGTACAATTTGTGCTAAGGGGTGCCGTTTTGTAAGTAATGTTTACGTGCAAGGCAGACCGGGTGAAGCACTGGTGTGAATCCAATGAGATAGTCCCGTAAATATTGCACTTGCTGCAGAAAACTTTGAAAGGGTAACGCTTTTGAACACTCAGTGTGGTGACTCTGCCTTTCATCCACAGAAAGCCAATACAATCTGTTCCATTGACTTTGGGTGATACTGAAAGTCAGAAAAGAGAGTTGCGTGCGATAGGTTCACTAAAATGCACACGCACAGCTCCCACGCGGAGACCTCCGCACCCAGACCGTTTGTTGATAAACTCTGTCTCAGCTGCTGATGATGTAATAAACGTTCACTGTGAGGAGAGCGCCAATCTGCGGATTGAGGTATTGGGTGTATAAATCCATTCTTTTAAGCGGGTTAGTGCAAGACACCGTGAGAGGTGGGTGTGCGATAGCCTGCGGGTGGAGGGGGGTGTGGTGGAGTGGGGGGCGGAGCTGCAAGTGTATCAAGACCTTCACGCTCTCACATCTGAGGAAGAAGCCCAAATGTAAAACTGCACCCGCGATGTTGGCAAAAATCATGTACACTTTGCAGGGCTAGACCCATTACCCCCAGGTCCCTACGTCCTCGACACCTTCATAATTACAGATGACCATCTCCCGACAGAAAAAAAAAAAAAAACTAGAGGAATGCTGGGACACTAATACTGCCCCTCCCCCCGGGAGTACATAAGCAGTACTTACCCAGCAGCCCTCCTGTTCTTTTTTTCTGTCCGTCGACAGAATGGATGGTGTGCTGGTGCTGCTCCTGCTGGGCTGGAGTGGCGCTGCTTTTCTTCTTCCCCCCGCCCGGCTTCCTGGATGTGTGGGGGTGGGGATCTCCTGGACTGCCTCCTGGCCTGCCGGGCTTGCTGGTAGTCAATCTCTACTTGGAGCCGGTGTTCTGCTGTGCACTTCGTGCACCTGCCGGTCCTTTGCGGCTGGGGCTGGAGTTCCCAGGACGTTGCTTCCGGGTCACGGGCTCGTCTTCCCGAGCTTGGCCGGGGAGACGTGCCTCACTGGATGGACTCCTGCTGGTCCTGGCGGTGGTGTTGGTGGAGTGGGGGCCTTGCTCCTGGGGTTGGCCCCCACTCTGGGTGAGTCCCGCTTGCGGGGTTTTTCTTTGCTTCTGGCATGCGTCAGCTGCTTTGCACTTTGTTGCTGGACACGCTGTGTTTCTGTGCCGATCTTTCTCCCCCGTACTTGACAATGTGATGTCTGTACTTTCTTGGTTTTGGTCACGCTGGTACCGCTGTTGATGCTGTCTTTTGCTGGTTACCTGCGAGGGTGGAGCGTGGCTTGCTGAGGTCCGGACTGGCAGGACACTCCTGCTTGTGGGTGATTTCCTTCTTTTGATTTACTTCTACAGATTTCTTAATTTGTGATGTCCATGTGATTCGTTACAGGCTCCAGGACTGCCGCTTTCCGATCCCCGAGTTGCCACGTCTCAGTTTTGCATTCTGTCATCGGCCCGGTTCTGTGCCTCTGAGGCCCCCGCCCTGCTCTCCGGCTGCCTGTGTTTCGGGGCTGGTTCTACTCTCCGGGACCTTTGGCTCACTACTATGTATCCTGTGGGGGCTGAGGATCTCACGGGGCAGGGGTTCATTTCTGCAAGTTGCTGTCTCTGTGTCCTACTGTGGCATGTTTTCAATTTGTGTTACCTGCTTTCTATTCGGGTCGGGGTCGCACTGCGAGGGGAGATGTGGCGTGGCGGACAGAGCGGCTGACTCCTGTACACAGAGCTCGGAGTTCAATCCCCAGCGGCGGCTCTTCCCCGTGCAAACTCTGGGCATTTGTTCGCCTACTCTCCCCGAGGGCCCCCAGCACCTTGTGGCCATAAGGTTGTTCTGATGGGTGCGGCAGCATGCTTTTTGAGGGTCGGGGCTGTTGACGTGGGTACTGGTACGCCGGCCTCGTGTCTCTTGTGGCTATGTGTTTGTATATGTTATGAAGGCAGGGTTTTGATCCTTTCACTGCACGTTTCGTTTGGCCACCTGTGTTGTCTTCTGAGGCTGCCCCTGTGCCGCTCCTTTCCTATTGGGTGTCCTGGGCGAGGTGCCTCCGCCTTTCCCTGGCATGTCCTTTTTGCTGCTTTTGTGGCGTGCTTCTGTGGCTTGGGGCGCTGGGGTGTCTCCTTCCTGTACTGCTGGTGTTTCTGTTTTTCTCACATTTGCGGTGGGGGCCTTGTTGTGTTGTTGGCCCCCGCTCCTGAAGTTTCCCCCCTTTTTTCTTCTGGGTGCTGCGGTCGCTGGGCTCCGTGGTTTCCTTGTGCCTCTGGTATCTGACGCACCTGGTCCGTTGGTTCGAGTCCGGCCGCTGCTGTCTTGGTGTCCGGCGTTGGTGGGTAATCTGTTGGCCTGCTGTTGCTGGTCCTAGGTGCTGTCCTGCGTTCCTCCTCTTGTGTGGTTGGTTCCTGGTCTCGGGCTCTGCTGCGGGCCCGCTCCGGGTCTTGCTATTCTCGAGTGGTGGGCGTTCCGGGGGTCTGTTCCCTTTTGGTTCTCTCCTTCAGGGGGTGGCCTTGCTCTTGGTGGCTCTGTGGGCGTTCGCTCTTTCTGTTTGTGGACTGCCTCGGGTTGGCCTGGGTTCCGGTCCCCTTGGTGGGGGCTGGTTCCTTTTTTCGCTGGCTCTGCCTTTGCTCGCTCCTGGGGTTCCCTGTGTTGTTGGGGTTTTCCTGCCTGCTTGCTTGTTCCTTGCCCTCTGCTGCTCTTGTTTCGGAGTCGCTTCTCTCTTCAACGACGGCCTGTTCGGGGTGCGCTCTGTTCCCCCTCTTCTTCGGGCTCCTTGCCCCGGCTGGTGCTGGGTCGGGGGTTACTGCTCCTCCGGCCGCTTCAGGGGTTAGGGGGGAGGGTCCTGTGGACCTCCCTGGTTCTGGTTGGCCTGCTGTGCTGTTCTCCCTTGGTGTCCTTGCCTCCGCTGTGGGCTGGCTTTGTGGCTTCTGCTCCGCTTGGGTGTCCTGGTTCTTCCCTTCCTGCTTCTGTGGGGTTGGTCGCCATTTGGGGCTCCTGGTTCTTGGCCCTGTTCCTTCCGTCCCTTAGGCTGCGCCTGGTTCCTCTCTGGGGTGTTTGCCGGTGTCTTGCCAGGGGCTCTTTGGGGTGCTCAGTCCCCTCTGCCTGCGTTTGGGTTGCTTTTGCTGCCTTGGGTGCGGCTGTTCTGTTCCACCCTGCCTGCCCCTGTTCTTGTCTGTTCCCTGCGTGGTGCCTGGTTGGGTGCCTACCTGGGTCTTCCTGTGGTGTGGCCTTCCCTTTTCTCCGGCCTGGGGCTTCTGGTGTTGTCCGTGGGACCTTTCTGTGTGCTTGGTCTGGATGCCCCTGCTCTGGCACTCCGTGTGTTTGCCTTTGGCTTGCTTCTGTTGTTTCCTGTCCGCCCCTCCTGTTTCTGCTGTGGTGCCTGCCTGGTTTGGTCCTGGCTGGAACCTCCTGGCTGCTGCCAGTT
Source organism: Lissotriton vulgaris (assembly GCF_964263255.1). Classification (NCBI taxonomy): domain Eukaryota; kingdom Metazoa; phylum Chordata; class Amphibia; order Caudata; family Salamandridae; genus Lissotriton; species Lissotriton vulgaris. The sequence goes on along the minus strand of NC_141693.1, from coordinate 1,344,747,922 downwards.
CCTGTCCTGCCTCCTGTTCTCCGGGTTGGTGTACTGCCCGCATGCTCCGCTCTCTGCTCAGTGGGTGTGCTTGGTCGGGCAGGTTTGGTACCTGCCTGGCTTCCTGGGGCTGCTGGGTGCTGTTGGCTGCCTGGTCCTTCTGCTGTCTGGGGTGTTTGCTCCCTGGGTTGTTCTGGTCTCGTCTGGTTCCCTGGGTGGGTGCCGGTCTGAGGTTTCGGCTATGGCTTGCCGCTCCTGCTTGTTGGGCTGACTTTTGTGCTCTGCTTCCTTGCTGGTGTCTCTTGCTCCTGGCGGGGTGTTCAGCAGTTGGGGGCGCTTCCTGCTGGTTCCTTCTGGGCCTTCTCCTGAGGTTGGGTCTCTTCCCGGGCTTGTTTCCCCGATGTGGACCTGTGTTGTGTTCTCTGGCTTTGGTGCCTTCTTGCTGGTTCTGTGTGGCCTCGGGATCTGTCTCCTGGGTTTCATGCTGTGCTGTCCTTTCAGCCTGCTCTAGGTGTGGTTGCCGGCAGTCTCCTGTTCCTTCCTGGTACTGGGGTTCCGGCTGGCTTATCTCTCCCTTGCTTCCCCGGGTTTTTGTTCCCGGTATGGGTCTGTTGGGGTACCCCTCTTGGTTGGGGTGCGGTTCTGTGATGCTCTTGCCTCTGCTGTTTACTCCCTCCGGGCTGCGGGTTGTCTGTGGTTTCCCTGTTGCTTGGTCCTCTGCTTTTCCTTCCTATACCTTCCTATACCTATACCTATACCTTCCTATAGCGCCATGAAGCCTCCGGGCGTACGAGCGCTCAATAAATGACAGTTAACATTTTCTGCTTCCTCCTGCATCCGCTTTGGCCTTCTGTTTGGTCCGGTGGTTTGGTGCTGGTGGTTCCCTTTCCTCCTGCCGTTTTGTTTTGGTCTGGGCGCTGTGTGGGCCCCTTCTGGGGTTTGCTTGGGCTTGCTGTTCCTCCTGCATGGTTGGGTCGCTTGGCTCTGGTCCTGGCTTCCTGGTTCTGTTGGCCTTGGTTGCTCTGTTTTTTTTTTTTTTTGCTGTTGCTTGGCTCCTCTCCGGCTTTGCTGGGTTTAGGCCTTGTGGTTGTGGTCTGGGTGCTGGCTCCCTGGGTCTTTCTTTTCCGCTGCTCCTGCTCTTGCTGTTTGCCTGGCCTGGGTGTGGGGTTCCTGGGCGGTCCTGTGTCTTCTGGGCGCCTTCTTTGTGCTGCCCTCTGTGCCTCGTTGGGCTTCTGCTGGGGTTTCCCGGTTGCTCTGTGCTCCCCTCCTGCCTTGTGTTCCATCCCTTTGGGGTTGGGGTTTTCCGGGCTTGTGGTCGTTTTCTCTGTTCCCGACCTGGTTGTGTTTTCTTTGTTGCTGGTTTACGGTCTTGTTGGCCTCTCCTTGTTTGGTGGGCTTTCGGCTGGGTTCTGGGGTTCTTCCCCGTCCCTGTCTTTTGGGTCAGGTTCTCAATCCTGTTTGGCTCCTGGGTGCTCGTTGCTTCCTGGGCCTCCTCGGCCGGGTTTCCTCCTCGGGTCTCTTGGGCTCTGGTCCTTTCTTTTTGGGAGTTTGGCCGAGTTTCTGACCTGTGCTTCTCCTTCCTTTTTGGGCTGGGTGCTTGTGCCTGCGCTCTGTTGGCCGTTTCTATCTTTGGCTTTCTTCCGGGATCTCTCTTCTTCCTGGTGGGTCTGCCTGGCCCTGTGTGCCTTCCTTCTGGTTCTGTCTTTGGCGGTCTTCTCCGGTGGGTTGTTTTGGCTGGTCTTGGTGTCCTGGTCCGGGTACCGGTTGCCGGTTTCTCGGGTTGGCGGCCTCCTTTCTTTGGAGCCGTGGCCTTTTTGTTTGTCTCCGGTCCTTGTCCCTGCTGTCCTGTTCTGGGTTGCGGGCCGGCTGTTTCCTGCGGTCTTCCTTTCCTCCTTCTCAGTGCTCCCTTGGGTGGCTGCTTTTGTTGTGGTTTCCTGGGTGTGCTTGTGCGTGCGGAAGGCCGGGTTTTCTGCTTTGGTATTCTCCACTTGTAATTATGAAGGTGTCGAGGACGTAGGGACCTGGGGGTAATGTCCTATTACTTACCGGTAATCTTCATTACTCCGGGTCCCGTAGTCCTCGACACCTTCATACGCCCCTCCCTCCCGGGCGGCCGGCCTTCCTGTCTGGGCTTGTTAGTACAGGAGGGCTGCTGGGTAAGTACTGCTTATGTACTCCCGGGGGGAGGGGCAGTATTAGTGTCCCAGCATTCCTCTTGTTTTTTTTTTTCTGTCGGGAGATGGTCATCTCCCCTTGTAATTATGAAGGTGTCGAGGACTAAGGGACCCGGAGTAATGAAGATTACCGGTAAGTAATAGGACATTTCAGAGTTCAACCCGGGAAAGAGTGCTGCACGGAACGTGTGGTTTGCATACTTTTTCACACACTTAACCACTTCTTTCCGCAAGATGTCCTCGTTTTTTGTTGTTTTATATTGAAACTTTGCAACCAAAAATTTCACAAAGTTCCGTCGCAAGATCCATGTCGTTCATTTGAGCTTTACGGATGAATGACTACTTTTTCAGAGTAGAACGTTGAGCAGAATTGCGGGTCTTTTATTGTGAGTGACAGCTGGCTGTCTGCTCCGGAAGCTGCTGTCCACTCTAAGGCTTTGGCACACAGTGTCATAACATCACAGCTCAACCGCCATCACAGAACGGAAGTGATGTCATAACTTGACTGAAATAATAAAATGGCACATGGTACATACAGGCTTGCCTTGCTGTGTTGCAATCGTTATGTACAAGTTATTCATGTTATTGGTAATAATAAGTTGGCCATGCCAGGTTATGAATGCCCCCTGTTTGATCTTGGGGCCCCACACCTTGACGAAGGGCCCATGGGGCCCTCTCCTTCCTCAAAGTAAGGGTCCTAATTAATAAGCGTTTAATAAGCTGGTCGGGGTGTACATACTGGGGACCCCAACATTGCATCCTGTGGTGACCACATGGGTCGAAGTTAGTCCCATTACTGTTCAGTATATCTATAGAGCCCCTGGGGTCAAATCTGAAGAATTAGGAATGGGAGACCATCCAGGGTATGCATCAGAGTAACTTCCGACTCTGGCCGCCCAGTCTCACTGCACGGAAGCGGCTGAAACTAAATTAATTCATAATTGAGTTTCATGCACTTGTATCTGAACCTGAGGTCAGCTTTAACACACAAACTTGATTCATGCTAAACAAATTGCTCGATTCTAGAACCGAAGGCTGAAATGAAGCAACCTCTTATAATTCATGTAAGTCAAGAAACTTTATCTTGAAAATCATCAGTAATCTTGGGAAAAGGCCTTGTTTTCTGAGAAAAGTACGTAAACAATACAGACGTCTGCAATCTGCAGGCCTAAATCTACAGAGCAACAACTCTTGTAACTTTCTACCTTGAGTTTGGCAGTCAGTGGTCGAAGTGGGGGAAAAAAGTAGGGGAACTGTGGGCGGAGATCAGGGGGCGGGAATAACCTGAGGCTTGGGTCAGTGGGCGGAGTCAGAGGTGTGGCCAGAAAGAGCAAATCATTAAAATTTTTAGTGTTTGTTTGGCATTTCACTGCCTAGTTGCAACTTATTATGTTATTTAATTCAACCAATGGATACACATGTATTTAAGGTTTAATGAGTTATTGACATTAAAATACATTCACAAATAGGGATTAGTTTCCAATCACAGAATGTCCCAAATACGCTTAAAAGTGGAATAACAAACCATTTGTCTCTGAGCTATGGAGTTTCTGTCATCAGCACATCTCCCTTTTTCCACAAGAGCAGTTCAAACATGAATGACAAACAATTATTCTACACGTTTATACAACGCAATATGCATATATAGGTATATATCTATAGTACAAATAAATGCTTTTGTACAGAGGGATATGCTGTATATTTCTGTTTGCTTATGGTGGTTATGTGAGGAAGAGTCAATGATGTGGTGACTCTACTCTGGCAGCATCTTACACCCCCCAGAAGACAATAGCCCCTTTTCGACTGGAAGTGCAAACCGGTTGCGGAGGGTGTGTGAGTGGGAGGGGCGGGATCTGGCCAGCAGATCTGCTCCTGTCTGTGATGTGACAGGCGGAAGAGGGGTCAAGGAAGAGGGCGCTTGGATGACTTGTGCGTCTCACTTGCTGTCAAATAGGTTTTAGTTCCACTTTCGCGTGGTCACGTCGTGTTGTGCATGCTGCAGGGATTGTTCCTTCAACCGTAGTCACCTGCTGTATAGCATTGTCTTTGCTTTTATTTGTAATTTGTCACGTATTCTGCTGGTTTATATTTGGCTTTGGAACTTAAATCCTGGTTGCCAATAATTCCTCTGTTAAACATTAAGCAAATTCAGGCCTATTGACTTACTCGACTTTTTGTTCTGGGTAATGCTGTTCAGCTTTTAAACATTCTAAGCACTGGATTTAAAACCCCAGCACATAAAGTCCTGTCTGCTGAAAGGACAGTCCTGTAGCCCACGAATGTGTCAAAATGACATTGAATAACTTTCGGGTGTAAGCCCCTGCACGCTGTTACTTGTAATAATGTGTTCTTCACTCAGGTTTGCAGCTTGTTTTTGAGGTTTTTTAATACCTCACACTTGTCCCAAGGTCGTTCAGTACTTTACACGTGCAACCGATTATATGACACAAGTCCAGATTCATTTTGTAAGCACAGGAGATTGTGATTTGCCTAGAATCACAAGACGTTGACCGTACGTCGGGACTGAATCTTGTTCCTAGTTCCAACGTCAGCAGTACTGGCGTTTAAGGTCAGCAGTACTGGCGTTTAAGTTACATATGTCCCAAATTTCAAATGTACTTTGTTACTGTACCCAAGAAAGCTAGTTCTTCCTGCCAAGTGACTCCATGTCTTGAATGACGCCATGCTATGAATAACAACATCGGTCAGTCCCGGCTTTTAAATCAGCAGCATTTCTCAAGCTGAAATTTTCGAAATCTCGCATTGAGCTCCAAAGCTAAACTGCAGGTGTCCTAATGCAAAGTGCTGAGGGTGTAAAGGTTAAGGATGCCAGTCTGTGTTTCAGACCCCAATGTCATATCTTTTTTCCTTGATCATGGGCTGTGATAGTTTATTTGATCGAGGACCGTTGGCTGCGCTTGCGCAGTTCGGTCCGAAGATTTAATATTTTTTAGTTAGGGGGCTTGAACCCGCCCCTCTTCTCCTGCCCCCTGGCTGTGCTTGCTCTCATGCCCCCTGGCTGTGCTTGCTCTCCTGCCCCCTGGCTGTGCTTGCTCTCCTACCCCCTGGCTGTGATTGCTCCCCTGCCCCCTGGCTGTGCTTGCTCCCCTGCCCCCTCGCTGTTCTTGCTCCCCTGCCCCCTCGCTGTGCTTGCTCCCCTGCCCCCTCGCTGTGCTTGCTCCCCTGCCCCCTGGTTGTGCTTGCTCTCCTGCCCCCTCATTCGTTGTGCTTGCTCTCCTGCCCCTGCCCACTCGTTGCTTGTGCTTGCTCTCATTCCCCTGCCCCTCGTTGCTTGGGCTTGCTCTCCTGCCACTGCCCCCTCGCTCTTCCTGCTCCCCTACCCCTTCGCTGTGCTTGCTACCCTGCCCCCTCGTTTGTTGTACTTGCTCTCCTGCCCCTGCCCCCTGTGTGTGGGTGCTAATGCAATAGGTCTCGCATATGCAAACGATTAAGCTATTGGCAATGTAAATGACAATGCCATTCATTTATGATTAAAAAAAAAGTCATGAGCAATGCCAATAGCTCTACCTTTAATAATGCCGAGACCATTGCATTGTAAATGCTTGTTTATTCAATTAATGTGAATTGCAGTCCACTTTCACTTTAGCAGACGCAGTACAGAAACTTGTTAAACTTTTGTTTAATTTGCATACTGGCTTCCAGGCTAAGTGAAGGAGAGGAGGAAGAAGGCTTGTTTTAATTGAAATCAAAGCAGGCTGCAATGCTTTCCTTTCTCGCTTGCTGCTCGGGATAGTTGACAGAGTGGGGTTGCAGGAGCAGTCATGTAAGACCTCTCTGGTAAAAGCAGCCCCCTCGTCGTCTTCTGATTGGTGAAGAGCGATTCGGTTATGTACTGCACTTTAGCTGTTGGATGCTTATGCTCGGAAAGAGGATTTCGGGAAGGTAACCTGGTCCTGGGCATTATAATCATTGTAAACCATAGCCTGGGCTTTGTATAGGCACAGCACTATCTCAGCCCCTTTCTAAGCACTTTTATAGATCTGATTTTGTGAATCTACACCACCAGAGCAGCTGCCACTGGGTCTTAATTTTCATGCATAGGCTGTGTTTCAGGGTCTATGATCATGCTATCCTTGGCCTCTGTGCCGATGTTTTCAAGAGCAGCATAGACGCATCATCACTCAACCAAGCAGCACTAGTTTTATTGAACTTTTTATTGACGACATCCCTATTCGACATCCCATATTTGTTGAAAGATGTGAACCCGTAGCCTCCAACTTGGCTTCACAGATGTTCGCAGCAGGCTAAACCCAATGAGCTGTCTTATTAGAATCGGATCGGCGGCGTAACGCAAAACTAATCTTCCTTTCCCTGCAGAATGTGATGAGATGCCTGAGTCTCCAGTGTCTCACAGACATTAATTGACATTGGGCTGAATTGAGCCCCTTGAAGAGTTGGGGGGGCTGTATTACGCTCCTGAATTAGATCATGTAACCAACTTGTGACATAGAAAGCTCTACAACTGTAGCTTAAACCGACTGAAGTGTTTTTATGTGTTTTGGCCAATGTGACTTGCAAAGTGTACTCCAGGGGCATCCAACGTAGGTCCAGGAGGACTACACTATGGCTATAATTGCTGTGTGAGCAGCTATATAACTGACTAATATATATATATTTTTATATGCTTCATGTATTTTACTCATTTTGGGTGCCTACGTTTAAGACAGACCTCTTCAGCGGCCGTTTACCCCGACTGAGCTATCGAAGTTTGACTGAATCCTTTACATTGAATTTGTTCGGTCAGACCAGGTATTTTGAGCTGTCAGTCACCATAACCTTGTGAGCAGGGGTATGACCTCGGGGTATGTTTCGAAACCAAGATGCTTTGTCCGGGGAATCCTGTTTTATCATGAAACGCATTAGTAGCTGTGTTGGAATTAGGTAGCCTGGCCTAGGGCAAGACTAGCATAACAGAGGCACAGTGTAAAGGTTGCAGACCACCCAAAAGTAATTCCACGCAATAGCACTCAAAAAGAAAACACTACACCAAAATTATATGAAAATACGTACTGCTTTATATAAAAATAATATTCTCTTTGTTGTCAAACATTAGTAGCTCACATATAAATAGCTCAAAACATTTCAAGTCACTTTTAGGTTCAGCAGTTACACTTTTTAAATTACTAGCAGATTAGCACGTTGTCTTTAAAGCAGTTACTATATTCTGGAACTCCTATCACACTTTTGCATTAGGATAAACTGTACCTTAGAATCAATCAGGCTAATTATTACTCCACTAGAATCTTGTTCAATGAGACAATACACTAGATCAAAGACCCACATCAATTATGCATTTCATAAGACCCCAGGAGTAATTACAACTGGTTACTGTATTGTGCCCAATACTGGTCTTTCCCAACACCAACCCCCCTCACTTCCTAATACACAGTTGTTGATGATCCCTTCAAGTTACTCCCTCCTGTGTGTCACTCAGCTGTGGCAATTAATAGGATGTGAGTTATTTCCAGATGACCTTTAGTGCCACTCTCCCCCTTTTCAGTACACCTCCTTACTTGTTTTCAGCTGTTGTTGAAGTTATCCTGCGCCAAGAGGGAAAGGTGACACAGAAAAAGAGGGGCTAGGAACCGAGGCTGCAGAGGCTCTCTCGCCTCAGGGGTCTCCTCGGTGTTATTGGGTGTGGGCCAACTCCTTGGTGGGTCTCTCACTTAGGGGGCGTCAGGGACCGAAATCACGATGCCCCCAGGCCCCTTCTGGGCCTCTTAGCTCCCCCTCCCTGCTCGGGCCAGCTCTTCAGGGTGGCGCTCGAGCAGGAGGAGAAGGCAGGATCACTCGGCGCTCCTGTGAGACTTCCCCGGCGCCTCTCTTCACAAAGGCGCTCACTCGGCGGTCATGCGCGGAAGGCGCTCGCTCTCGTCCCGCCTCTCCTCACCGGGACACTGACTCGGCGGTCATGCGCGGAAGGCGCTCGCTCTCGTCCCGCCTCTCCTCACCGGGACACTGACTCGGCAGACATGCGCGGAAGGCGCTCGCTCTCGTCCCGCCTCTCCTCACCGGGACACTGACTCGGCAGACATGCGCGGAAGGCGCTCGCATAGGGATTCACCTTCCCCGTTTCCTGAAGGAAGACAGTACTTTGCCGGCAATGCGCTAGAAGCGCGGAGGGCGCCTCCGGGGTCCCGTCCACAGAGGGAAGCCTCAATAACCTCAAGGCTCAGTGGATCCCCAGGGGTCCCGCTCTCAGTGGGGACGGCGCTGTCTCCAGAAAAACGATCAGCACCCCAGGAAGGTAGGCGAACTGCGCTAGTTCTTTTCCTTAACCCCAGCGCCCACTCTGCCAGGTCTGTTTAGTGCTAAAGTTGAGATAGGGGTTGGGTTCTAGGGAATAAGGTTATTCTTCCTGAGTCTCCTTCTGCTGGGCAGAGGACTGCGCACCGCAGCACTGCAGTCTCCTTCTCCTTGGACTTCCCCTGTATAGTTTGGACAAGGGGCAAGCTAGGCGCCCAGGGTCTCCAGTAACCCTTCACAGCGGGGTCAGGACAAGTAACCCAAAAAGGGGATTAATGAGGTGACAACCCAAGGCAGCTTCCCTATCTAGGAGGTCAACCCTATGTCTAACCTCTCCCACCCTTGGCTACAGCCTGTCCTCCAGCTGACTTCCACAGGTAGACAAAATGGCTGCCCCGCATTCCGCCTTATATAGGCTGCCCTTCAGTGGTCCAGAATGGACCAGAAGGTTCTGGAATGCCCTATGTTAGGCTATGGCCAAGTTCTGTTGGTGACAGTTGGGGCAGTTGGTGGCCACCATTTTAGGTGGTGCCAACTTTCCTGTCAGAACAGGCCTCCGGGCCTGAGGTAAAAGATTATGAGGGGGAGAGAGAACACCTATCCCCCTGGCCAACACCTACAAAAAGTCAGTAGACACAAAAATTAATAAGGGTATGAGGGGCAAAAAGGGGACAAAATAAATAATTATTCGGAGGGACTTCGCCAAAAAGCCAGACAGGTCTAACACGCGTCCCCCCCAGCTGAAAGTGGGGAGAACTACCCAACCCCTTGGGAGTCCTCATCACTAAGGCGGAAATACCTGGAGAGACCGTCTGCATTGGCGTGGTCCACTCCAGGCCGATGTTCCACCCGGAAGTCCATTCCCTGTAGGGAGATGGACCACCTCAACAACTTGGGATTTTCCCCCTTCATTTGCATCAGCCAACGAAGGGGTCGGTGGTCAGTCTGAACCAGGAAGTGCGAGCCAAAGAGGTATGGCCGCAGCTTCTTCAGAGCCCACACCACCGCAAAAGCTTCCCTCTCAATGGCACTCCACTTCTGTTCCCGGGGAAGCAGTCTCCTGGATAAGAAGACTACAGGTTGATCCAAGCCCTCTTCATTGAGTTGCGATAACACTGCCCTAATGCCATGTCCTGATGCATCTGTTTGGACAATGAACTCCTTGGAGAAGTCTGGGGCCCTCAGGACCGGTGCCGCACACATTGCCTGTTTCAACTTTTCAAAGGCTTGCTGACAAGCCTTTGTCCAAACTACCCGTCGAGGTTGTTTCTTGGAGGTGAGCTCTGTGAGGGGCGCTACAATAGTGCCATACCCCTTCACAAAGCGACGGTAGTATCCTGTGAGGCCCAGGAAAGCTCGGACCTCAGTCTGTGTCTTGGGGGGTTCCCAGGCCATGATTGCCTCAATCTTCGCCTGCAGGGGCTGCACAGTCCCCCTACCCACCAAGTGTCCAAGGTACACAACCGACCCCTGCCCAATCTGGCATTTGCTGGCTTTGATGGTCAGTCCAGCTTGTCTCAGGGCCTGGAGAACGGCCTGCAAATGCTGCAGATGGTCCTCCCAACTGCTACTGAAGACAGCAATGTCATCCAAGTAAGCAGCAGAGAAACTCTCCATTCCAGAGAGGACCTGGTTCACCAGCCGCTGAAATGTGGCAGGGGCGTTCTTGAGCCCAAAGGGCATCACACAGAACTGGTAGTGTCCCTCAGGCGTGGAGAAGGCTGACCTTTCCCTTGCTCCATCTGTCAAGGAGATCTGCCAGTACCCTGAAGTAAGGTCAAAGGTACTTAGATATTGGGCAGCTCCTAGCCGGTCAATCAATTCATCCGCCCTAGGGATCGGATGAGCATCAGTCCTTGTCACTGAATTCAGTCCTCGGTAATCCACACAGAACCTCAGTTCAGGTGTGGTGCCTGGGGGTGCTGCTTTTGGCACGAGCACCACCGGACTGGACCAAGGGCTGTTGGAAGGATCAATTACTCCCAGCTCTAGCATCTTGGCAACTTCTCCATGGATGCTAGCCTTCACCTTGTCAGACAGCCGGTAGGTCTTGGACTTCACTGGTGGGCTTTCTCCTGTGTCCACATCATGGGTACACAGGTGGGTCCTTCCCGGGACAAGGGAGAACAACGAAGAGTACTGCTCCAGGATCTGGCGGCAGTCTTCCCGTTGCTCGGGAGTTAGAGTAGGAGAGAGAATCACTCCCTCCACTGACCCATCCTTCTCTTGGGACGAAAAGAGATCTGGGAGAGGTTCGCTTTCCGCTTCCTCTTCCCCGTCAGTCACCATCATCAGCATGACCTCGGGCCTCTCATGGTGGGGCTTGAGTCGGTTGGCATGCAGCACCCGTAGGGGCTGTCGAGGGGTCTTAAGGTCCACCAGGTACGTGGCCTTACCCTTCTTTTCCAACACCTCAAAGGGGCCTGTCCAGCGATCCTGGAGGGCGCTAAGCTCTCCAGGCTCCATCACCCACACCTTCTGTCCAGGCTCCAGTTCCACCTGGTGAGCATTGTGGTCGTACCACTCCTTCATGACTGCCTGGCTGGCCTCCAAGTTGTCAGAAGCTTGCTTCCACAACTTCGCCATTTGGCTCCTGAAGGCCAGCATGTAGCTCACCACATCCTGGGGGGGTTTCCTGGGAGATTTCTCCCAACCATCCTTCACCAGGCTGAGAGGACCGCGTACAGGGTGCCCATACAGAAGCTCAAAGGGGCTGAAGCCCACTCCCTTCTGGGGCACTTCCCTGTAGGAAAAGAGTAAACAGGGTAGGAGGACATCCCATTTCCTCCGCAGGCTCTCGGGCAGACTTCTGATCATGCCCTTCAAGGTCTTATTAACCCTCTCAACCAGTCCATTCGACTGGGGGTGATAAGGAGTGGTGAACCGGTAGGTCACTCCACACTCCTTCCACATTGCCCGCATGTAAGCTGACAGGAAGTTGGTCCCCCTGTCGGACACAACTTCCTTGGGAAATCCCACTCGGGTAAAGATTCCCATTAGGGCTCTTGCCACTACAGGTGCAGTGACTGTCCTCAGAGGTATGGCCTCTGGGTACCGTGTGGCATGATCCACCAGTACCAGGATAAACCTGTGACCAGCTGCGGTTGGTGGATCCAAAGGCCCTACAATGTCGATGCCCACCCTCTCAAAGGGGGTGCTAACGACTGGAAGTGGTTCCAGGGGAGCTTTTAGCTTCACCCCTGTTTTCCCACTGGCCTGGCAGGTTACACATGTCCTACAGTATGTGTTGGACGCCACCTTCATCTGAGGCCAGTAAAAGTGGAGGACAAGCCGTGCAAAGGTCTTATCCTGTCCTAAGTGTCCTGCCAGGGGTATGGCATGAGCCAATTCCAAAAGAAAGGCTCGGTACTGTTGCGGGACTACCAAGGCCCTCGATGAACCAGGCGAGGGTACCTTGGGTTCACTGTAGAGGAGTCCATCCTCCCAGTAAATATGGTAATGTCCCGTAACATCACCTGCTGCTTGGGCTTCAGCCTGTCGCCTCAGTCCCTCAAGGGTGGGGCACTCCCTCTGCCCCTTACAGAATTCCTCTCTGGTAGGACCTCCCTCCACATGCCACTCCGCAGGGATGGGTAAATCCTCCAGAGAGTCTACTTCCCCCTCCACGGACTCCTGGTCCACCACCGCAGGTGGCCGATCTGTCTCATGGGGTGTGGAAGCCGGAGCAGGCTTTCTCTGTCTCCGGGTCTGTCCCTTCTTAGCAGCGGGTTGGGCCATTGTTCCAGGCTCCAACCCAGGCGAACTCCCTCTCCGGGCAGTCGCAGACCGTGTGCTGACACAGGCCCAGTCAGGTGTACCCAGCATCGCAGAATGCGTCCGGTATTCCACCTCCCTCCAAGTGTTGTGTTCCATGTCATTCCCCAACAGACAATCGACTGGCACGGCAGGGCTTACGGCAACTCGAAGTGAACCTGCAACCCCCTCCCACTCAAAGGGAACCTCAGCCACTGGATAGTGGCCCATTCTGCCGTCAGCCATCGCGGCGGGGTGGAGTACATTAGGAACAACCTGCTCTGGGGACACCAGCTGACTTCTCACCATAGTCATGCTGGCTCCTGTATCCCTCAGAGCCTCCCCTCTCTGGCCATTGATGGTAACCCATTGCCCATACTTTGTAGTATTTGGGGGCACCTGGATCTTTGGCACCATCTCCCGCTCTCCCAGGGACACTAAGGTGACACCCGCCCACTCACCCCCCTTATCTAAGGGCAACTCCTCCCCGAGCGCTACACTAGCTACTCCCGGTGACTTTCCTCCGGTGGGAGGGGGTGGTCTCTTTGGGCATCTGACATCTCCCTTATAATGTCCAACGCCACCGCATTCAAAACAGTGGAGAACCCTGGGCTGCTGGTTTTGGCCAGGATGAGGGTTCCGGGGCGGGTTTGCCCTAGGGGTGAAACCTGCTCCCTTCCCTTGGAAGTTATTTTGGGGACCTTTAGAGAACTCTTTCTTTTTCTCCCCCCCTCCTTCTTCTGGGGGGCGCCCTGTCCGGCTTTTTGAGATTCCCCTCCAGTCCCCTTGGAGGACACCCGGGTACTTGTCCAGATGTCCGCCTCCTCTGCAAGCTTCCGGGGATTGGTCAGCTTGCTGTCTCCCAGGTGTTGGCGCAGCTCGTGAAAACATTTCTCGAGGAGGTGTTCTCTCAAAAACAGATCATACAGCCCCTCATAATCCTTTACCTCACTGCCCTTGACCCAACCCTCTAAGGCCTTTCTGGCGTAATCAAGGAAGTCCACCCAGTTCTGAGTGCCCATCTTGTGGCTCCCCCTGAACTTCTGTCGGTACCTTTCTGGGGTGAGCCCGAACTTCCTCAACAACGCCAGCTTCATGGTGGGGTAGTTTGTCTGTTCCTCTGGATCCAGGGCCAGCAAGGTGTCCCGACCAGCAGGAGGCATGTACTTGTACAAACTACCCCCCCAGTGCTTCTCCTGCACTCCATGAACCTTCAGAGAAACCTCATAAGCGGCCAGCCACTTAGCTACATCGTCCCCCTGACTGAAGCTCGCTATCAGGTCCTTTGGGATATAGGGTTTGGTCTCCCTGGCTGACTCCTTTGGTTCGCTGCCACCATTCCTAACAGGAGAGGACCCCCGTCGCAGACTTTGGAGCTCCAGTTCCTTCAGTCTAAACTCGTGGACCATCCTCCTCTCCTCTTTCTCCTGCTCCATCTTAGCCAACTCCCACTTTAACTGTCTTTTCTCCCTCCTATCGGTGAGCTCGGCTTCCGTTAGGCTTCTCCCAGAGATGCTACTGCCCTTTCTAGAGTAGGACACTGGTCCGGTGAGTAAGTTTTCCCCCTCATGGCGGAATAACTCTTCTACCTCCCCCACCGTGTCCTGGTCAACCTCTTCATCCTCCTCCTTCGTCTCTTGGTGTGCCTCCACCCAGGCCCTAAGGCTAGTCTGGAGCTCCCCCTTCCTGGCACCATGTTGAAAAAGACCCCCATTTGTTGGCAGGACATTTTCAATTGGGGCACGGAATAGACTTCCAGGTTTTCCACCGCGAACTCCATTGTGAGTCAGGCAAACCTGGATACACACCAGAAATTTCAGAGTGGCAAGGGCAACCTAAAGCCAACTCCACCCACCACCAGGAATAAATTTAGAAAAAACAAAAAGACTAATTGGGAGGGCCGCAAGGAGAAAACTCCTGGTGTAGGTTGGGTGTATTACGTCAAATTACTAGTAAGTAGCTGCAACCAAGTCCGCAATCCCACCGCTAGGCACCAATATGTTGGAATTGGGTAGCCTGGCCTAGGGCAAGACTAGCATAACAGAGGCACAGTGTAAAGGTTGCAGACCACCCAAAAGTAATTCCACGCAATAGCACTCAAAAAGAAAACACTACACCAAAATTATATGAAAATACGTACTGCTTTATATAAAAATAATATTCTCTTTGTTGTCAAACATTAGTAGCTCACATATAAATAGCTCAAAACATTTCAAGTCACTTTTAGGTTCAGCAGTTACACTTTTTAAATTACTAGCAGATTAGCACGTTGTCTTTAAAGCAGTTACTATATTCTGGAACTCCTATCACACTTTTGCATTAGGATAAACTGTACCTTAGAATCAATCAGGCTAATTATTACTCCACTAGAATCTTGTTCAATGAGACAATACACTTGTCAATGAATTAATCATAACACAGTAGACTTCCCCAGATCAAAGACCCACATCAATTATGCATTTCATAAGACCCCAGGAGTAATTACAACTGGTTACTGTATTGTGCCCAATACTGGTCTTTCCCAACACCAACCCCCCTCACTTCCTAATACACAGTTGTTGATGATCCCTTCAAGTTACTCCCTCCTGTGTGTCACTCAGCTGTGGCAATTAATAGGATGTGAGTTATTTCCAGATGACCTTTAGTGCCACTCTCCCCCTTTTCAGTACACCTCCTTACTTGTTTTCAGCTGTTGTTGAAGTTATCCTGCGCCAAGAGGGAAAGGTGACACAGAAAAGGAGGGGCTAGGAACCGAGGCTGCAGAGGCTCTCTCGCCTCAGGGGTCTCCTCGGTGTTATTGGGTGTGGGCCAACTCCTCGGTGGGTCTCTCACTTAGGGGGCGTCAGGGACCGAAATCACGATGCCCCCAGGCCCCTTCTGGGCCTCTTAGCTCCCCCTCCCTGCTCGGGCCAGCTCTTCAGGGTGGCGCTCGAGCAGGAGGAGAAGGCAGGATCACTCGGCGCTCCTGTGAGACTTCCCCGGCGCCTCTCTTCACAAAGGCGCTCACTCGGCGGTCATGCGCGGAAGGCGCTCGCTCTCGTCCCGCCTCTCCTCACCGGGACACTGACTCGGCGGTCATGCGCGGAAGGCGCTCGCTCTCGTCCCGCCTCTCCTCACCGGGACACTGACTCGGCAGACATGCGCGGAAGGCGCTCGCTCTCGTCCCGCCTCTCCTCACCGGGACACTGACTCGGCAGACATGCGCGGAAGGCGCTCGCATAGGGATTCACCTTCCCCGTTTCCTGAAGGAAGACAGTACTTTGCCGGCAATGCGCTAGAAGCGCGGAGGGCGCCTCCGGGGTCCCGTCCACAGAGGGAAGCCTCAATAACCTCAAGGCTCAGTGGATCCCCAGGGGTCCCGCTCTCAGTGGGGACGGCGCTGTCTCCAGAAAAACGATCAGCACCCCAGGAAGGTAGGCGAACTGCGCTAGTTCTTTTCCTTAACCCCAGCGCCCACTCTGCCAGGTCTGTTTAGTGCTAAAGTTGAGATAGGGGTTGGGTTCTAGGGAATAAGGTTATTCTTCCTGAGTCTCCTTCTGCTGGGCAGAGGACTGCGCACCGCAGCACTGCAGTCTCCTTCTCCTTGGACTTCCCCTGTATAGTTTGGACAAGGGGCAAGCTAGGCGCCCAGGGTCTCCAGTAACCCTTCACAGCGGGGTCAGGACAAGTAACCCAAAAAGGGGATTAATGAGGTGACAACCCAAGGCAGCTTCCCTATCTAGGAGGTCAACCCTATGTCTAACCTCTCCCACCCTTGGCTACAGCCTGTTCTCCAGCTGACTTCCACAGGTAGACAAAATGGCTGCCCCGCATTCCGCCTTATATAGGCTGCCCTTCAGTGGTCCAGAATGGACCAGAAGGTTCTGGAATGCCCTATGTTAGGCTATGGCCAAGTTCTGTTGGTGACAGTTGGGGCAGTTGGTGGCCACCATTTTAGGTGGTGCCAACTTTCCTGTCAGAACAGGCCTCTGGGCCTGAGGTAAAAGATTATGAGGGGGAGAGAGAACACCTATCCCCCTGGCCAACACCTACAAAAAGTCAGTAGACACAAAAATTAATAAGGGTATGAGGGGCAAAAAGGGGACAAAATAAATAATTATTAGGAGGGACTTCGCCAAAAAGCCAGACAGGTCTAACAAGCTGCTTCCTGCTTTAGGGAACAGCCCAGCTCTGGACCTTATAGTGAAGTGTTTCTTTGTAGATATGTGCGCATTTATGTGAGTTTAATCTATTGCCACTGTAAATGACAATGCCTTTTATTTACGTTTTAAAAACTAAAACATACATAAGTCGTTGTCATTTACAATGCCAATAGCTCAAACTCACGTAAATGTGAGACCTATTGCATTGCAAATGCTTGTTTTATAATACCTCCATTCCTTGTTACCACCCAATCTCCACATCTACAGTGAGTAGATATCACCCTTCTTTTGTGATCATACATTTGTTTGCACACGCTCTGCCTTTCCCTCACTCTGGATCTCATGGCTTTCTGCTCAACCCAGACTTCTTCCTATTTTGCAACGACATTGGTGATTCTTTCTTGGCAGGCTCCCTTCCTTTAAAAGCAATAAAGGGTGATACTCCTGTAATGGAGTGTGGAGTCACTCTGAGAGCCCATATCATCTTGTTCAACTCATCTCTTCAAGACAACCCATTGGCCAAAGAAAGTTGGATATTTTCCATTATGATATGGTTTACCCTTTCAACCAAGCCATTTGCCTGAGGCCTGAACAATGCTACTCTTTCGTGTTTGATCCCCAGGTGATCCAAAAATCTTACCATTTCAGATTAAATAAACTGTACCCCATTGTCTGTGGTAATCACTCTAGGGATCCTTTCCTCCATAAAAATGTCCTTTAAGGCTTTCATCACATTCTCTGTTGTTATGTACTCCATAGTCTTTACAACAAACCATGTATTGTGGTAATCAACAATGATCAGTAAAAACCGGGTCTGTCTTACCAACTTCTCCACTGGATCAAAAAAATCCATTGCCAAATTTTCCCACGGTTTCTCATGTAACTCCTTACAATACAAGGGCGGTTTTCTCACCACTTTGCTCTTATCACTGTTGGCACATGCCATGCAATCTCTCACTTTATCCTCTACGTCTCTATCCATTCCTGGCCACCCGAAAAACTGTCTCAACCTCCTCTTAGTCAAACTTCTACCCAAATGTCCTTGTTGTCCTATATCAATTAATTTTGCTTTTAAACTATTCGGGTGAACCACACAGCCATCCTGTAGCACCTTGAATCCACAAACACTTAATTCATCCTTGACCACACCATATTTTCTTATTGACTGACTATCCTCGCCTTCTTGATTCCCGTCTCCAGCTATCAGATCTTTTAATTCACTATATTCATCATCTTCCACTGCAGCTCTACGCCAGTCATCTGCAGTCAAAGCAAATCCATTAAGTTCACAAAAATCCATTTTAGGTTTCTCTTCTCCATCCTTATCCCAACAACCATCCTCAACAGGAATTCGGGATAAACAATCAGCAAAATCACAAAAATCCATTTTAGTTTTCTCTTCTCCATCCTTATCCCAACAACCATCCTCAACAGGAATTCGGGATAAACAATCAGCAAAACATTTTTCTTTCCTTTAACATAATCAACCACAAAGTTAAAATCCATTACCAATAACCACCACCTAGTTATTCTTGATGTCACACCACCTTCAAGTCCTATACCACACTTGAATATGTGCAACAAAGGCTTGTGATCTGTTCCGAGTGTAAAGGGTAAACCCCACAAATAATATTTGAAATTATTTATTCCCCAACAGCATGCCAATACCTCCTTTCCAATAGTAGAATAGGACTGACCAGCTCCTTGCAATCTCCTGAATGCAAATCCTTATTATTCTTTCTTGTCTATCTACCCTCTGGGACAACACAGTCCCCAATCCAACATTACTAGCATCAGTGGTTGCTATTGTTTTGTTATTTACATTGACCTACTGACAGATGTTTTAATATCATTAAAAGCACGTTCACACTCTTCTCCCCATTCGTACACAGCCGTATATTTCAATAACATCTTCATGGGTTCGACTTTTCAGTAAAATCACTTATAAACTTAGAGCAATACACCCCAAGCCCCAAAAAAGACTTTAACTGATCCTTATTTTGAGGCCTTGGTACCTCAGATATTGCCTTTACAACACTCTTCTTAGGCTTAATACCTATGGCAGAAATCGCATGTCCTAAATAATCAACCTGTTGTTTATTCAAGCTGACATTTTTCTTTTTTTATGGTCCCCACCCCAGCGCTTTGAGACCCTCACGGGTGAGTAGTGCGCTTTACAAATGATATATTTAATTGATTGATTGATTGAAACCATGCTTCTCTATTATTGATAATACTTCATTTAACAACTCATCATGTTCTCCCTCAGACCCACCTATCACCAATATATCATCTTGAAAGCATGAGACTTTCTGCTTACCACGAAAAATACTTTGCATCATCTTCTGAAAAACAGCTGAAGCTGAAGCAAGTGCAAATCGCATTCTCCGATAACCGAAAGCCCCTAGCGGAGTAATGAATAAAGTCAGTGGTCTTGATTGTTCATGGTAGTTCACTTGATGGTACACCGATGACATATCAAGAACACTGAACCATTTTCCACCCACCATCATAGTCAACATTTCAGATATATTAGGTAGTGGTTGCCTGTCCACTCATATATTGCGATTTAGCTTCCTTAAGTCTATGCATAAACACATTTTTCCACCATCCTTGTGAGCCACAACCACTGCCACTCCAAAGTCTCAATTGGTTCTAAAATTCCTTCTGAAAGTAACTTATCCAATTCTTTTTGTAATGGCTCTCTCATCAAGTGTGGTATGGATCTTACTCTGTGCACAACTGGTACTGCTTTTTCTTTGAAAATCATTTTGTGGGTAAAGACTTTCAACAACCCCAATTTATCTAAGGAAACATAAAGGAATTTCTGCATTATATATTCCCCATCTCCAATCTCTTGCACACTAGTTTCAATCACTGTGACGGGTTTGTCAGCATTTGAATTCAGAACAATGTTTAAATCCTTCTGGTGTCGCCAACCAAGAAGATCTGAAGCCTCCTTTGTGATATTCACTCTTCCTTTCACTATGTTATTCCTGAACTCAATATTCATCCATCTCATTGCTACAATCTCTATCCTCTTGCCACAGTATCCTACAGCTTTCATATCAGACTCTTGCAGGTCTTCCATTCATCCTTTGAAACACTCCACATAAGTACTTTTACCAACAAGAGTGAATAAACTTCCACAATCTGAACATTCACACCACCAAGACTTACTTCGCAGTGGGGTTTCTCCAACCAACCTACAAGTACTTTCCGTTTTCACCCTACTGTCACGCCTTACGTGTACACAGGTCTTCACCTCATTCACCAGCTCGACAACCTGATCCACTGACAACATCACTTCCTTAATATCCTCACACACATCCTCTATCAATTTGACTCCGTGCAGCTGCAGTCTACTTTTTGTTCTACAAACTTTAGCCAGATGACCCCTTCTGCCACAATTCCTGCAAATAAAAGTTCTGGCTCCACATATGGTACTTGAACTAATGTGTCCAGGAGTCCCACACCTATATCAAATTATATTTCTCAAGTAATTCACCAAAGCCTTACTTCTGAATGCTCCTGTTCTACCACTAGTACTCACACCAGTATCAATCCCCACTGCTTGTTCCACTTTATTTTCTTCTTTCTGTTCCCTTCACGTCAACAAGGACTTCCTCAATATCCTCCCTCACTCTTTCACTTCCTGACTCCATGCCCTTGAGCCACAAAGCTGCATTCTCCTTGCTCCTAGCAATTTGAATAGTCTTCTCCAAATTAGAACCCTTCACCAACAATTTTTCCTTGACCTGCTTGTTGTTTGCACAACCCACAATTTGATCTCTAATTAAACTTTCTGTTAAATCATGAAATTGACATGTGACAACCAATCCCCTTAAGTGCCACATGAGTCAATATATCATCAACGTCTCTTTGCACCCGCAAAAAGAATTTGTCTTTCAAATACAATATTTATCTCCGTACGAAGTGCTTATCCAGAATCATTAGGGACATATCAAAAGCATTTGCAGCTTGACCATCCCCAACACCCACTGCTGCTTCAGGCAAATCGTCATTTATTCTCCTGCCCACAGTCCCTAGATGGTGAAAGGGAATCTCTTGACTCCTAATAGGTCCATATTTCTCCCCTCCTCTCGAAACCATATAGGTGAAAAACAATTCTTTTACCTCTTCCACTGAATTGTTGGCTCACCAGGCACAGGTAAAATTGTCGGAGGTGCCATCATACTTTTCTCAGCCATCCTGAACACAAGATTTAATAAAACAAATAAAATATTTAACTAATATAATTAACTAATTCAATAGACCTACATCACAAATTAAAATAATAATCTAAAATAAAAATGTCCTGTAAGGCTCTCATCCCATCCTCATCGCCAAAATATGTATTAATTTACACCACACGAGTGTAAATTCAGCTTTCTTTATTCTCTCAAGGTACAGCATACTCCAGCAGCTTCCAACTTCACCAACTGACAGCTCCAAAGCTCCCACATCAACATTCCAAGTTACATCAACAATAGGAATGTTTCCTACATACCCTCTTTATGGCATTTCGCTATGATGTATCTCCCATTGGGATCCGCTTCAGTATCAAGTAATGTGATCCCTGCCTTGGCGTTGATCCATATTAATACTCCCTTGCATGATTGGTAAACCCTGAAGCACAAATCTTGCCTTGAAAGTATTTGTGCGTTAACTTGCCACTATCAACCGGCAAATGTGTCTCTTGGAGCAGGGCAACATCTACACTGCTCCTCTTCAGATACGCTACAACTTTCCGAATATTTCTATAGTCGTTTAGCCCTCTGACATCTCATGTTACTAATCAAATCTTCTTGTCCCCGTTATGGATCGATATCAGGTCTGTCATACTGTTCATGACTGTGAGAAGTTGGCCTGATATATGATGCTCACTAGTTCTAGTGATCACCTTGTATCAGTCCAAACAACCCTTATGGTGATTGGTTGTAAGTCAACCTTATAGACCAGCTATCCTAATGGTAGCATGGACAAAGCAGTCTTAGGCTAAACTCTTTTGGCATGTGAAGCCAGCTGTTTTACCACATATAACCCCTTGAATACCAAATGAAAGGACATCACACAGGTAGTTATGAAAATAAACAAGATATTTATTAACTAACAAACACCTCTGAACTCTTTATGAGATCAGAGGGCTAAGCACATGACAAGACTCTTAAGAAAAATACGTTTAAATTGCACAATTACAATGTTGCCCTAGGGGCACAACAAACCATATACTAAGTAAGTGGAATGTGAAAGTCGATCGAAAGAATAGAGCTGTCAAGGAGCTGTAGGATCGCTGGGACTACACTACCCTAACTTTAGGTAAGTAATAGGAGGCCCACGGAGCGCGTGTGCAGAGTGTAAACTCACACGCGAGATGCGTATCAACGTCTATGGACAGTACAGTTCAAGAAAAAGGTGAGTACGGACAATCCTGACTAGTTAGGACTAAAACGACTGGACACTAGGAGAGTCAATCTACCCTTGAGCACCGAAATGGTCTTGTTACCTCACCCACAGGCTGCTGGTGCATAGGTGCGAAGTTGTATCGGGTTCCGGTGTTGAAGTCTATGGAGCCTGAAAGAAAAGATGCTGCAGGCGACCAGAAGGAAGATGTCCGGTGTGATCCAAGGGTGGATCAGAGATGCTAAAGACCTGAAAGCAGAGGGGACAATGTTCAAAGTCACTAGCCAGTGACTGGAGTGGAACCAGGAGTGGAACCAGAGGCTGTCGTCGCGATCAGGTGAAGAGTGGACGCTTGACTCTGCAGCCACGTGGACCAGGTGGTGTCTTCGACGACCAGGGTGGAGGCTCTAGCTGTCGGCGGTGTCGGATCCGGATTTGGAGTCAACAGGCCTTGGCAAAGGCAACCCACGCGGTGAGTGGAAAAGACGTCTGGTGCGGACCAGGAGGGTCCGGGGTGCCTCTCTTTTGGAAGGAAGCAAGGGCCAGTCTGGAGCAACCAGACCAGCGGTGTTGATGTCGTGGATCGTCGTCTAGGAGGCCACTAGCCAGCCGGCAAGTGACCAGACAACGCGTCGAGCAGCAAACAGGCAGAAGGGCCCCACGCAGATCTCGTGGATGCTGGAGGGCTGGTCTTCGGTGCAGGAGCTGCTCGGGGGTGGGGCTTCTCCGTCCCCAAAGCACTTGGTCAAGGATACCTCAGAAGTCGTGCTGGAAGTGAAGTGCAGTTTCTCCAAGATGGCTGGTCCCACGTGTCTCGTCGCACCCACGGATCTCAGCTGTGCTGCAGATGTAGGTAGAGGTCGGAGAGGTCTGGGAATCTGGGTCTCGTCGGGCTCTGAAGTCTGGATCCTCGAGGGAAGACGACAAAGTGAAGCCGCTGGACGCTGATGGTGCCTGCTTGTGCAGGGTGGACACTCCTTGCCCACAAGGGAGATTTCTTCAGTCTTTTTTGTAGAAAGTCGAAGTCCAGAGTTTCTTCTAGCAGAATTTCAGTTCAGGATTAATCTAATTTGGAATAGGACCAGCTCCTACCTTTATTTTCCTAAAGGGGGCTGTATTATCACTAGGTCCCTCCTATGGGTGGGACCAGGAAGGGGGGTGTTTACACCCCCTATCCTTTGTCCGGTCTTGCGCCAGAGCTGGGGCTGGAGAGCCCCAGGAACTGGTTTAGACCGGTGTATGCACAGGGACACCTTGTGTGCCCCAGGCATGTCTCATTCCTTTCAGCCCTGTCCTACCCAATACACAAAATCCTGTCTGGGGTGGTGCTAGCACCTCCCAAGGCAGGAAACCCTTTGTCCAAGCCTCCCTTGCTGGAAGGACTCCCAGCAGCAGGAGGTCAGACTTGTGTCTGTGGTGGCAGCATCCATTTTGTGATGCTGAGGCTCGGGTTAACTTTAACCGGTGTTCACAGTTAGGTGCATGTCGTGTCCCTCTAAAAGGGCGGAATGCTACCCCCCTCGCCAGAACTGGCGAGGGGGTAGTATTCCAATTCGTATTACACCTTACTCGACATGTTTTGATAATGCTATGCCAAAGTTAGCAATAACCACGAGGATTAAAATGCACTTAAGAGTATATGGTATAACGTTATCATGGAAACAGCTAAAGGACTTGGTTCCGAAAGCTGCAGAAAGGCTCAGCTCATGCCAGAGCACTATCTCACATAATTCCAAGCACTATGCCTCCAGGATTGTTAAGGCCTGCCATAGGAGTGACTTATAGGAGTATATGTGTCCATTTTAGGGTTAGATATAGGTATACTATATCTAGAGCAAAGGGTGATTACTCCACCTTGCCCCAGCTGATTGATCAGCCAGTTGTGTCAGATTTGGAGGGCCAGCCAGGGGTGGCATAATACATGCTGCAGCCCCTGGTAGGCCTTGGGTTCACTTATGCCCTGGGTACCTATGGTACACTGTACAAGGACTTACAAGAGTGACCCAATACCAATTGGTAAATGCACCTAAGGTACATGGATGTCAATTTAGAGAGAGAACAGCTAGGCTGTGGGTCTGATTAGCAGGCCCACAGCCAGGGAAAGTCGTAAACCAGTGAAGCAAAAAGCAAAAATCTGGGGTGACCATAGGATTGCAGACCCTACTCTCCTACAATGACCAGTAGATAAGATGATGTACATGTACATTGAAAAAGTGAAAGAACACAGGTGTACTATTAATGCATGCTTCAATCGTACAGATCAAGCAAACCCGCCCACCCTCCCACGCTATGCCCACCCCAACAGTGCATAGACGATGAAATCCCCTCCCCAAACCTTATTGTGCACTCACTAAGAGCACAGGAGATCACTCCCAAAATGATAAGAGCAGCCACAACAAAAATTCTTAACAAACCCCTTGTGGAACACACTGTGGGGCAGATGTTTACCGAATAGTGAGTCACCCTGTCCCGGCATTATGGATAACATACACAGCCACATATTACCCTGATAACTAAAGAAACATACTAAGTGTGCCTCCCTACCCACCCCTCCTGCACCAGAGTCCCCAGGGAGGGCCCTACACTAGTATACACATCACACAGCCTATAGTTAACATAAAGCAATGCCAGAATCGAAGGGAAGGACCAACTGCATGGTATACATTAATATTGGTTATCACAACATATCCAGTCCACCTTACTGAAAAATGCGATGTAACCTCTAGCAGACAAACACCAGCCTCGACAGGCCCAACAGCACAAGTGAGATCTTGGACCATAGCGCAGTATCCACCCAGCAGGTCCCGCATAGGACAGCCCCAAGTTTATGTGGAGGAGTTGTCAATCCTCTTGTGCCACAGTGTCTTTCTCACCTCCCTCATGCGGGTCTGCAGAGCACTTCTTGGGTTTTGCACCTTCTCTGTACTGCTTAAGAAACTGCAGTACCTGCACAGGATCAGTCAAGACACGAGGTTTCCCATCAGCATGGACTCTCAGCTGCGCAGGATACATCATGTTGTATTCTAACTGCAGATCACGGAGCCTTCTCTCGACTGGCGAAAACAATTGCCGAGCATCCTGCACTTGCTGGGTAAAGTCGGGATATAGAGAGACAGCCATATCTTCGTATTGTAGATCCTTCATCTCCCGGGCTCTCTGGAGCGCGCTTTCCTGATCTAGTTGAAGAGTCTCGCTATAATTGGGCGGGCCGGTGCCCCAGGGACAGCACGTGGGGCCAGGGAATGGTGCACTTTAACACAAACATAGTGGAAAAACATTCTGTACCCAGCAATGATGTTAGCAAGTGCTCAACAAAGCGCTCCAAGTTAGGGATACTGGTGGATTCTGCAATACCCACGATTCGCAGGTTATTCCGCCGAGAGCGGGCTTGCAATCCTCCGCCTTAGCCTGCAGAACCCTAAGTTGATTATCCTAGGCAGTGTGGGACAGTGAAGCAGAGTTCAAGGTGTCCTCCACCTCCGAGACTCGTCCTTCAGCCACGTCTAAACGCTCAGCATGCTTATCCAGTTGCCTGCTCATCCTATCCATCCGTAAGGAGAGAGAATGGAAACAGCCACTACAATGCGGCCGTTTCCACGCATAGCTTAACCACACATGAATTACAACGCATGCGTGGTTACAACGAGTAGCCTTTACCACGCATACCTCTACTACAAAATACGTAGTAAAAGCATGTGTGTTGAAGGCTAAAAATAAAAAAAGCGGCTTGGGGGGTCTCTCCCCCACCCTCCCAAAAAAGGGTGAAAAGACTGGGGGCTTGAGGGGTTACCACCCCCCCAAAAAGAAAACGCACCTGTTGAAGCTTCTATGTGGAGGGAATCTAGAGGCAATCGGCGCCGTTAGAGGTAACGGAAAGACACTTCAGTTTCCTCTTAACGATGTGCGACGTCAACTCGGAAGAACTTTGAGAAGAGACAACGTGGAGAGATAAGGGGAATATTAGATTCAAGAAAAAAAAACAGGGGTCCGATTTAAGGGTTAAGGGCAGGGGAGGGGTATTTGTAAGAAGGGTTTAGGGGTGAGGGAATAACCTTTACCAAGAGCATGCCCTTACCATGCATGAATTTACAACGAAAATTGTTGTAAAGGTATGCGTGGTAAAGAAATACTTGTGGTAAGGTTATGCGTGGGAAAGGCATTCCGTTGTAAGGCATGGGTGGAAAAGGCATGCGTTACAACGGAATGCATCGTAATATCATACAACCGAGAGAGAATTGATCTTTCCATCAATTTTATTCAAACTACTGTGCATGGCCTAACAGTTGTTTTATATCAGAGTCAGAGGTAGGATCACCACCTTCAGAGCCAGATTCAGAGGCATTTTTGTCTTTTTCCATCTGTCTACTGGATTTGCGAGGCTGAAAGTGCAGGTTGATTTGGGACTTCTCAGGCTTCCCCATGTTAGTTTCTCCCAGGGCACACAGTGTATGTTGTCAGCACCCACGAGCGGCAACCCCTATAAGCAAGTGGCGAACCCACCAGGAGTGAACGCCAGGGGCAGAGAGGTCTTCGCGCCATTCCAATGCAGTGAATACCTTCAGCTGACCTGAATGGGCCTTATTTTATTTATTTGAAAAGTTTTATATAGCGCTGGCTAGACCCGGAGGTATCAGAGCGCTTTGCATGAGGTAGAACATTGTTACATAGTTACATCAGTTGCTGGAGCGTCGCATAACATAGAAAGGTAAACAGTGTAACATAGTTACATGAGTTACTAAAGCATGGCATAACATAGAAAAAACCGACAAGGGGGAAAGTACTTCAGGGGACACAGAAAAAGCAGGCTGGAAAAGGGGAGGCAGTCAAAGAATCACAGAGGGAGGAGGTGGGGGAGGGAAAAGAAACACAACGGGGACACGAGGAAAGCAATGTCTGATGTCCGGCTGGGTAGGTGGCGGCCGCGGGGTGAACCAGAGCCAGACTCCTCTATAGCTGCATAGGACAGCTCCAGCGGGCATTGCCCAAGGTTGCTCGGGCACCTTGGTAAGTACAGACAGTTATGGTTTCCACCCAGGGTGCTCGTCAAAAGTTCCATCAAGAGCACCGGTCACTGATGTAGCGCTTTAGTGTTTCCCCGGGGTCTCGGACTGAGCCCCGGAAGAAACCCCACACAATGTATCACATTCTGGCCAGGCGCGGCCAGAAGGCTATAAATAAAAGGTTGGAAGTTGCACGTGACTTCCTGTCCAAATACAATGCCATGCCTGCTGTGTCTTATTATTGTCCCGTGTATATTTGACAATAATGCGTTGTGCCCCATGGTTATACTGAACCCCCACATTGGCGAAACGATCAGGAGAAGGCCCTATCGGCAGAACCCCAGTTCGCGCATGCGCGCGTAGACCGAGGAGCACCGAGACACGTGAGGCGCGGCCGGAACAAAAGGTGAAAGCACGCAACGAGGGAAAGGCGAAATGAAGCAGCGATGGACACGCTCAGCAGAGGCCCACAAGAGAATCCAACTTTGAATAACGCTAGCTACAGCCATACAACTACAAAAGCATCAAGCATTGGCAAGTGCAAATACGAACAGTGCAATAACATACCAACAAGACCCACGAACAGACAGGAAAAGCGACACAAGCACCAGCAGTGGCATACAAGGGCAAAGAGACCCTGAAACAAGCATTGACACAAACAAAAAGGACAACACAAGGACCTGCAAACAAGCACTGACATCAACAAGGGCAACAACATGTCGAACACACAAGGAAGCAGTGGTGGAGCACAACCACCAACAAGCCCCCCAGCCGTTGCGGCAGGAGGAGGAGCACAAAACGTACAGCCAGCACCCCCTGCACCAGGCGCAGGGGCACAAGGAACTGGAGCGCCGGTGCCACAGTTAGCACACTCGCAAATCCAAGCATTGCCACCGTTGAGTGAACTCATTGACCCAGGGACAGCCGCAGCGAGATGGGCAGTCTGGATTGGTCGACTAAACAATTATTTTGTGGCCACTAGAGAAAAGGACAACGAAGTAAAAAGATCCTTATTACTTCATTTTGGAGGAGACGAGATATATAAACTCTTCACACATCTTCCAGATACAGGGACCGCCACTGACTATGATGCCGCCGTGCTTGCGCTGAATGCGCTCTTTGATCCACAGCTCAACCCACATTATGAGCGTTTCAAGTTTCGCCAATCAAGACAACGAGAGGGTGAAACAATGGACGCATTCCACGCAAGACTAAGAGAACTGATTAGCACATGCGCGGACGACGACTAAACAAATGAAGTCACCGCGCAGCTGATTCAAGGATGCCGCAATAAAATGAGGAAAATGAAATTTTACATGACCAATGTGTCCCCTGCGTGTACCCCAACGTTTAGTGTATGTGCATGTCACCCATGCATTTTCCCTCTATGGCCTGCAAAAAAAAAAAAAAAAAAAGATGCCTCTGCATTTGCGTCCCACATTGGAATGTCAGTTACCAGTCTCCCATAAAAGAAACGTTAATTTCGCATTGAGGCCCTGAGGCCCATGTGTTTGCATTGTGCACTTTTAATATATCACACGAAGAACCCATTTTCGAACCCATTTTGTGGCTCAGCCTGAGCCAGTCTCCGAATTAGGGTTTTCATGCCTCCAGACACTCTGAGGGCTGCAGCTACGTATCCCTGACCTCTCACATACTTTTGGCTAAGCAGAGAGGGGCCCTGCCCGGGGTGCCAAGACAGTATTTTGCACACAGTTATCTGCTTGCTCTACAGAATCACATTCCTGCCTGGTGAAGAAGGTAAACAGAACCCGTCTGCAGAGATAGGGCCTAGCCTTTTTGTCTCCGTTTAAGTGATTTACAGAGCTCGCATCCATAGAAAGCCCAAGGCCCCCACACAATGAACGAAGAAATATATGCCCACACCGGCTCTTGGTGATGAGCGACCTTTGCTTCAGATAATACATCCCCGGCCTCTCTACTAGACCGAAAGTCAGCTCCCCCCAGTCCCCCCAGTTACACGTCAATTGCACGTCATGACCAAGTGCGCACACAAGTAGGGTAAGGTTCAAGCTGGCCATGCAACCCCCCTTCATGTATCCACCAACCTATGACTCACCTATGACTCCTCAAGTGAACGCCCACATGTATGCCCTCTTGCACACCCACATGCTCTTATCTCTCTCTTTCTCTTGCTCTGCCTAGAGCGCTCCTCCTTCTAAGTACGAGATTGAATGTATAAATATTGTACTCTGTGAATAAAGTTTAGAAGACCCTTCCTGAACCTTAGTGGTGATGGAACCGATTCTCCCCTAACTCGAGTTATTGAAATAAAGCCCTTTTGAATCGGACACCACGGACTCTGCCTCTCATTTTATGCATGACCCTTTGTTTATTTATAGAAATTATGACAGGGTAATACTTTATTTACCACAGAACCCTGATACTACGTCAACCCCGCATCACGCTGGACGAAATACTAATGCTTGCCCGGTCGCACGAGCTATCAGATGCCAGGGCCACCGCCATGGAGGCCGGAATTAACCCGAGTGCTGATTCAGGGACGACAGTAAAGACGGAGCGGGTCGACGCAATCCGCAGTTCCAGCCGCAACACGCGAGGACGCTGGCAGACCAGGACATTGCGGCGATCCACACATGGCTACTGTGGGCGAGAAGAACACAACCCGGAGAGTTGCCCTGCCAGAGGGAAAACATGTTCAAAGTGCGGAATCCCGAACCATTTCTCTAGTGTCTGCAGAGGAGGAGCCCGTGGAAGAGGACAACCAGGAAGGAAATCACTATCTGGAGCAGTCAGGCACCTAACAATGGATGACCAACGGTCAACAAGCTCAGCAAAATCGAGTCACTGTTGATACGAGCGACTGGACGACTCATCCACCGAGGATGATGATGAATGTTACTTCATATCATTCACAAATGACTTAAAGAAGCGGAGAAGGCCACAGCCCAAATGTCAGATACAAATAGCTGGATCACCGGTAACAGGAGTGATCGACACTGGGGCCACTATAAATGTCATGGGCATACAGCACTACAAAGCCCTCAAGCCAAGACCAGCGCTAAAACCATCAGCAGTGCGCATCCTCACATATGGGAGCCAGAAGCCACTACCTGTGCGGGGCAAGATGACGGTACAGGTAAAGTCTGAAGACAAAGAATTGACCACGACATTCCATGTCATTGACAGAGAGGCTGACCTACTATTCGGAAGCCATACGGCTGATGACCTCAGTCTCATCGCGTTCGCCAACGTAGTGAAAACCCTGCAAGTCGAGGAAATTTTGCAATGGTTCCCATCATTGTTCGATGGCCTAGGAACAATCAAAAGAGCTCCTGTGAAACTCCACATAGACAAAACCGTCCAACCAGTCGCACTACGACACCGGAGGATCCGGTTTCACCTGCGGGCGGCCGTAGAACAAGAACAGTCCACGTTGGAAAAACAAGGGGTAATCGAGAAAGTGACCGGCCACACGCCATGGGTGTCCCCCATGGTGATAGCCGAAAAACCGCGACCACCTGGGAAGATACGGATATGCATTGATATGCGCATGCCCAACAAAGCGATAAAAAGAGAGAGACACATAACGCCCACTGTGGATAATATACTCAATGACCTAAACGGAGCCCATTGGTTCTCAAAACTAGACTTAAATGCAGGATATCACCAACTGAGACTAGCCGAAGAGAGTAGGTATATCACGACATTCTCAACGCACATGGGTTTGAGAAGATACGAGAGACTCAACTTCGGGATCTCCTCAGCTGCCGACATATTCCAAAATACCATCAAGGAGATATTATCCGGTTTGCAAGGAGTATTAAACGTCAGTGATGACATACTAATACATGCCAAGACCAGTGAAGAACATCACCGCCGACTGAGAGCCACCCTCAAAAGACTAGCTGAGCACGGAGTCACTTTACACAAAGACAACTGCAAATTCTTTCAAAAGTCGATAGAGTTCTTTGGCTATGTATTTGATGCCGACGGAGTCAAAGTAGAACCCCGGAAGTCACAGGCCATCCGACACGGGCCTGCACCCACAACAGCGTCTGAAGTAAGAATGACTTCTTTCGACACCGCCAAGAACACTAAAATCCTCGTAGACGCCAGCCCTGTTGGGCTTGGAGCATCGTTGACACAAGAAGCAGAACAAGGCATCTGGGTTCCGCTTGCGTTCGCCAGTAAAGCCCTCACACCCACGGAGGCAAGATATTCCCAGATAGAAAGGGAAGCACTGGCGGTAAAATGGGCGGGCAGCCATTTCCATCTATATGTTGCTGGCTGCCCTTTTCGAATGGTAACGGACCATCAACTGTTAGTGCCGTTATTCAAAGGCACGGCACCACATCCACCACCGAGGATCGAGCACTGGGCAATCGAAATTCAACATATCAAATGGACCTAGTCTACAGGCCTGGAGCAAAAAACCCAGCGGATTTCTTATCCCGTCATCCCCCAGCCAGCAACGAGACAGGAGGGGAGCAAGATGCACAAACAGAAGAATTTGTGAACATGATTGCCCAATGGGTGTAGGAGAGTAGGGTCTGCAATCCTATGATCACCCAGATTTTTTGCTTTTGTTTCACTGGTTTACGACTTTCTCTGGCTGTGGGCCTGCTAATCAGACCCACAGCCTGGCTGTTCTCTTTCTAAATTACGATATGTACCCTAGGTGCATTTACCAATTGGTACTGGGCCTCCTTATCAGACCCCGTAACGCAGGGCATAGGTGTACCCAGGGCCGCCCGGGGCTGAAGCATGTATTATGCCACCCCTGGCTGGCCTCCTAAATTTGACACAACTGGCTGCACGACAGCTGGGGGCGAAGACGTGTAACCACCCTTCGCTTTAGGTATAGTAGCTCTATATCTAACCATACAATGGACACCCGAGTTCCTATCAGTC
The DNA here is from genome assembly GCF_964263255.1 of Lissotriton vulgaris. Classification (NCBI taxonomy): domain Eukaryota; kingdom Metazoa; phylum Chordata; class Amphibia; order Caudata; family Salamandridae; genus Lissotriton; species Lissotriton vulgaris. The sequence goes on along the minus strand of NC_141693.1, from coordinate 1,344,716,308 downwards.
ACTCCTATGGCAGGCCTTAACAATCCTGAAGGCAGAGTGCGTGGGCTCGTGTGAGCTAGGTTCAGGCCCGAGCCGAGCCCGGTTGCAGCTTGCGGAATCAAGACCCAATAGCTGTTCCATGATAACGCGTACCATAACGGTAACTCCGGTGTCGCGTTATCAAGGCATGTCGAGTAAGGTGTCATACGAATCGGGGTGCTGCCCTCTCACCAACTCTGGCGATGAGGTTAGCATCCCACCCTTCTAGAGGGACACGACATGTACGTAACTGTGAACCCCGGTTAAAGTTAACTGAAGCCTCAGCTCCACAAAATGGATGCTGCCACCACAGACACAAGTCTGACCTCCTGCTGCTGGGAGTCCTTCCAGCGAGGAGCGCTTGGACAAAGGGTTTCCTGTCGAGGGCGCTGTTCGCACCGTCCCAGACAGGGTTTGTGTATTCTGGGTAGGTAGGGCTTTGGCGAGAAGGTGACTGCGGAGTGGCACCCCGGTGCTCACTACGCATCTGCCGGTTAGAACCAGTTCCAGGGGCGACAGCCCTGGCCTGGGGAAAGCCCGGCAGGGGAGAGGGGCGTAACTACCCCCCTTCCTGGTCCCACCCTTAGGGCAGGACCTAGTCATGTACCCACCCCTTTCTTTAGGATAAAGACCGGAGCGGGGACCCTTCCAAATTAGATCATCTTTGAATCAAGAACTACTTTCTACGAAAGGACACTCAAGACTCTTCTCAAGATTTCTCCCTTGTGACTAAGGAGTAGTCACCCTGCATCAGCAGGCACCATCTAAGAACTCTGCGGTTTGCTGCAAGTCCTTCCTCAAGGATCCGACGGCCCAGCTCGACGAGAACCGGCTTCCCTGGCACCTCTGACCTCTACCCACGTCATCAGCTCAGCTGTGATCTGTGGGTGCGACGAGACCTCGAGGGACCGGCCATCCTCAGAACCTGCACGCTCTTAAAAACCAGCACGACCATCGAGGTAACTCTCTGGTGAGTGCTCTGGGGTCCGAGAAGCCCCGACCCTGAGCCGCTCTAGCACCGAAGTGCAGTCTCCCAGCATCTCCGCGATCTGCGTGGGGCCCTTCTGCTCGCTGCTCAGCAGGTTGTCTGGTCACTCGCCGCTGGCTTGTGCCCTTCTGTGACGACATCCGAGAATCATCACTGCTGGTCTGGTTGCTCCAGACTGGCCCTTGCTTCCATCTTTGCGAGAAGCACCCCGGACCCTCCTGGTCCACTCAAGACGCCATCTTAGGCCCACCCCGTGGCCCTGAGATCTGCCAAGGCTTGTTGCCCCATCCTGGGCCCAGCGACGCCGACAGCATCATCCTTCGTGGGACAGCTCGCACCTCCACCGTGGTCGCCGACAACGCCTCCTGGTCCGCGAGACTGCAGAGCCTAGCGTCGCCCACTCACCTGGTCGAGGTGACGGCCAACCGGTGCCTTCCTGGTACCCTCTGACTACTGGCTAGTAGTACGAACTTGGTCCCCTCTGCTTTCAGGTTTCATCAAACTCCGATCCAGGCTTGGATCTCTACGAACTATTCAGCACTGGTCGCCGGCCAGCAACTCCTTTCTTCCGGCTCCTGGCTCGTCAGCGAAGACCCCGACGCCTGTAAGACTTGTGCAGCCGCAGCCCTCGTGGCTAGGTAACTCGGCATTTCGGTGCCTGCATAGCCTCCTTACTCTAGGGTCCCGAGTCCCTCGCTTCCGACTTGCCTTATCGGGTCCGCCCGAGACCTTAACCTTTCCGTGTCCTCGGACACTTGTTTTTAACTGTGCACTTGAAGTATTTGCTAAAGAGATTTGGTTTGTGCTTAGTACCCTGTCCTCATAAAGAGTACAGGGCTGTTGTGATTCTTAATAAATATCCTGTTTATTTTCATAACACTTGTGTGGTGTCCTTTCACTGGGTATTCAAGGGGTACATGTGTGGTAAACAGCTGGCTTAACACGCCCTCTCGAGTCTTTAGCCTTAGACTGCTCGTATCCACGCTACTAGGATAGCTGGTCTATAGGTTGACTTACAACCAAACACCATAAGGGTCGTTGGAACGATACATAGCGGTCGCTAGAATAGCGAACGTTGCATATCGGGCCAACTTCTCACATTGGTGGCAGCGGTGGGATTTGAGCTTGCTGTTGTTTTGCCACACGTATCCTAAGAATATCTTGTTGAAAGATCGCACAAGTACTGTTAGTACATATAACCAAAGCTTAGAATACTCTGAGTTCTACTGAACCAGCTGTTGTAGCTCCTCAAGGCTTAGCACACCTTGGCTACAACTCTTAGCAAGGGTACAGTAGGTAAACACGTAGTGTAGGTAAGTGCACCACTTACACCACACTAGAAACAGTATGTCGGACAAAGGAGGAAACTCTGGGTCTCCCCTTGTGTCAGTTGACCCTCCACAGGTCATCCCTTCAGGATATACTGTGCTGAGCTTCAAGGAGTTAAGACGACTGTGTCACTCCAGGAAGATTCAGCAGGGGTCTAACCCCACAACGTCCTTTCTGATTGGTCTCTTGGAGACTTATGATGCCAGGAGAGCTGAGAAACTTCGTAGCTCTTCTAATCCAAAAGGAGACATGCCTCCCCTCGAGGGAACCCGAGACGATCCTGACCTCATCCACCTCGCAACTGAGAACGAAGATGGGGAGGAAGATGAGGATGAGGATCTCTCTGGGGATGAGGCAGATAAGGGACAGGTAGAAGTCGTCAGACTAAGCAGGTCCAACTTAAGCAAACATGATAGCGGTACTGGGGGACCCCTGGGGCCACTATCAGGTCAGCTTAACATTGGGAATGGACGAGCCAGATCTCTGTCAAGAGGCTCTGGCAGATCCCTTCAAACCAATGGCTCTCACAACTCGTCTCAGAGAGGGATGACGTCCCCCCAGAGGAGAGTGTACGAAGCTAAGGAAAGGGCAGCCAATCTAAGGATTGAAAGGGAAGAACTTGCCCTGGCCAAAGAGAGGCTTGCCTTTGCTAGAGAGCAACAGTTAAGTGGGGCAGTCCCCACTGGTGGCAGCAATGTACCTAGTAATAGGGAAAAGAGTTTCGATACGAAACACCTTGGTAAGATAGTGCCCCCCTTTAAACAAGGGGACGACATCCATAAATGGATTACTGCTTTGGAGAGGGCCTGCACTGTGCAGGGTGTTCCAGAGTCAGTGGGCAGCTATCTTGTGGCTCTCCTTTGAAGGAAAAGGAAGAGACAAGCTCCTTACCACAAGGGTGGAGGATGCTAACAATTACCAAATCTTGAAAAATACACTCGTTGAAGGGTTCGGCCTAACCACTGAGCAGTACAGGGTGCTGTTCAGGGATACCCAGAAAACGCAGTCTCAAGATTGGTCTGATTTTGTCGATTGTGCCACTAAGGCTTTTGAGGGCTGGTTGCTGGGCAGTAAGGTTACTGATTACGAAGGATTGTATAATTTGATGATGAGAGAACAAATTTTAAACAATTGTCAGAACCAGTTGTTGCATCAGCATCTTGTCGACTCGGATCTGACCTCTCCCCAAGAATTGGGAAAGAAGGCAGACAGATGGGTTCGTACAAGAGTTAAACAGAACCAGGGCCAGAATCAAGGTGGTCAGAAGAAAGCAGACCAGAAGGGTAAAGATTCTAAAGGGGAACAAAGTGACCAGAAGTCTTCGACAGGTCCCCAACAACCCAAAGAGGGTGGGGGTCAGGCTCCCCAAAAGAAGAAAGAAGGCCAATCCAAAAGATGGTGCCAGTACTGTAAAAGTAAATCTCACTGGTTTAGTGAGTGCACCAAGAAAGGAGGAGGGCAGACTCCTGCCACTGCAGCCCCTAAGGCACCTGTGCCCCCTAGTACAGTCAGCAGTGGTAGTGTGCCTCCCAAGGGTTTAGTAGGGTTAACCCTGGGTTCTGAGGGGCGTGACAACTTAGTTGGCACACTCACTCAGGCTGTCCTTGTCAGTACAGGGGACGTGGACGTGTCCCCTGACGTAAGCCCCAATTCTTTGGGCAAATACCGACAGACGCCTTTCATAAATGGAAAGATGGCTCAGGCCTATAGGGACACTTGTGCCAGCGTCACCATGGTGACGCCTAACTTTGTGGACCCTGGACAGATCATGCCAGGTACAGAATTCCTGGTGACCAATGCAAGCAATGTCACTACCAATCACAGTATGGCAATTGTAGCTTTCTCCTGGGGAGGGGTAACTGGCCAAAAGAAGGTTGTAGTTAGTCCAGACCTCCCAGTGGATTGTTTGTTGGGCAATGATTTGGAGTCGTCACAATGGTCAGAAGTGGAGCACCGGACTCACATGGAAATGTTAGGTTTGCCAGCACATGTGTTCGCTGTGACTAGGTCACAGGTCAGAAAGTGCCCCACTGAACAGGTGCTGGATCCTGGAACAACGGACCAGACACCTCCCAAGAAAAGGAGCAGTAGGGTTAAGGCTGCGCCTTCCCCCTTGCCCCAGGTCGAGGATCAAGTCTCAGAGGAGGCTGACCTACAGGAATTGCGGGAAACTGAGCCTAGGGAATTCGAACTTGATCAAGTTGAATTCTTGGGTTCAGGGGGACCCTCAAGGGAAGACCTGGGGAAGGACCAGTTAGACTGCCCTTCTCTTGAACCCCTCAGACAGCAGGCTGCTGCTGAGGCTGCTGGGAACGCCACAGGTACCCACAAGGTATACTGGGAAGATGGACTCCTGTACACTGAGTCAAGAGACCCCAAGCCTGGCATGACCAGGAGGCTGGTTGTACCCTTGTCTCAGCGTGGTTTCCTACTTACCTTGGCCCACGAGATTCCCTTAGCAGGTCACTTGGGCCAGACGAAAACGTGGGACAGGCTTGTCTCACACTTTCACTGGCCACACATGAACGAAGATACCAAGGAGTTTTGCCGCTCCTGTGTCACCTGCCAAGCCAGTGGTAAGTCAGGTGGCACGACAAAGGCCCCCCTTATACCAATGCCTGTGGTGGGGGTACCCTTTGAACGGGTGGGGATCGACATCGTCGGTCCCATGGAACCACCTACAGCATCAGGGCACAAGTTTATACTGGTGGTAGTGGATCATGCCACCAGGTATCCTGAAGCTATTCCCCTTAGGACCACTACAGCACCTGTTGTGGCAAGAGCCCTAGTTGGAGTGTTCTCCAGAGTGGGCTTCCCTAAGGAGGTCGTCTCCGACAGAGGTGCAAACTTTATGTCGAGCTACTTAACTGCTATGTGGAAGGAATGTGGTGTTAACTACAAGTTCACTACACCCTATCACCCACAATGCAATGGGCTTGTTGAGAGATTCAACAGGACCCTAAAAGGGATGATTCATGGACTACCAGAAAAGCTTCGGCGTAGATGGGACGTCCTGATCCCCTGCCTCTTGTTCGCCTACAGAGAAGTCCCACAGAAGGGGGTTGGCTACAGCCCTTTTGAACTTTTGTACGGGCATCCTGTATGGGGACCCCTGTGTTTGGTGAAGGAAGGATGGGAGAGACCTCTCAAAAAGCCTGCAACCAACATAGTGGACTATGTGCTTGGCCTCCGCTCGCGGATGGCTGAATACATGGAAAAGGCATCTGAAAACCTTAAGGCCAGCCAAGAACTCCAAAAAGCTTGGCATGACCAAAAGGCTGTCTTGACTGTTTACCAGCCCGGACAGAAGGTGTGGGTGTTGGAGCCAGTGGCCCCAGCAGCACTCAAGGACAAATGGTCCGGGCCCTACACCATCCTGGAGAAAAAGGGAGAGGTCACCTACCTGGTCGACCTGGGAACTCCCCGGAGCCCCCACAGGGTGCTTCATGTCAACAGGCTTAAAGCATATGTCGACAGGAAGGACATGAGTTTGCTCATGGCCCTAGATGAGGGGCAGGAGGAGGAGAGTGACCCTCTCCCCGACCTGCTCACTCAGAATCCTGACGATGGATCGGTAGATGGTGTTGTCTTTTGTGGCAGCCTCTCCGAACATCAACAGAGCGACTGTAAACAGGTTCTTCAGTCGTTCAGACATATGTTTTCTCTAACACCCAGCCAGACCGATTGGTGCACCCATGAGGTTGACACTGGCGACAGCTTGCCCGTTAAGAGTAAAATCTACCGGCAGCCTGATCACGTTAGAGACTGCATCAAGAGTGAAGTGCAGAAAATGTTGGAGCTGGGAGTCATTGAACCCTCGGATAGCCCTTGGGCTAGTCCCGTAGTTCTAGTGCCGAAACCTCACACCCAGGGTGGTAAGAGAGAGATGAGGTTTTGCGTAGACTACAGGGGTCTCAATGCAGTCACTAAGACTGACGCCCACCCAATACCGAGGGCAGACGAGCTTATCGATAGATTGGCCTCGGCCAACTACTTAAGTACGTTTGACCTAACAGCTGGGTATTGGCAAATCAGGTTAGCTGAGGACGCCAAGCCTAAAACCGCATTTTCAACCCCTGGTGGGCATTATCAGTTCGTGGTGATGCCCTTTGGTCTGAAGAATGCACCTGCCACCTTCCACAGGTTGGTGAATCAAGTCCTTACTGGGCTGGATGACTTCTGTGCGGCGTATCTTGACGATATTGCTGTCTTTAGCTCCACCTGGGAGGATCACCTGGTCCACCTGCGGAAAGCGTTAGAGGCCCTGCAAGCAGCAGGCCTCACTATCAAGGCCACCAAGTGCCAGATAGGGCAGACACAGGTTGTATACCTGGGCCACCTTGTAGGTGGAGGCCAGGTTCAGCCACTGGAGAGCAAGATACAGTCAATCAGGGACTGGGCTCCTCCAACCACCCAGACTCAGGTTCGAGCTTTCTTGGGCCTGACTGGATACTACCGGAAGTTTGTCAGGAACTATGGTTCCATTGTGACACCATTAAACGAACTGACAAGTAAGAAAATGCCAAAAAAGGTTCAGTGGACAGCGAGCTGTCAAAAAGCATTCGATGACCTAAAGCAGGCCATGTGCACGGCGCCTATCCTCAAGAGTCCGGACTACTCCAAACCATTCATTGTCCAAACAGATGCTTCTGAGTTGGGTGTGGGAGCTGTTCTTTCTCAACTGAATTTTGATGGTCAAGACCAGCCCATTGCTTTTATAAGCAGAAGGCTGACCCCTAGAGAGAAGAATTGGTCAGCTATTGAGAGGGAGGCCTTTGCTGTGGTTTGGGCCCTGAAGAAGCTGAGGCCATACTTGTTTGGCACTCACTTCAAGATTCAGACCGACCATAAGCCCCTCTTGTGGCTAAATCAGATGAAGGGTGAAAACCCCAAACTGCTTAGGTGGTCCATTTCCCTACAGGGGAGGGACTTTACAGTGGAACATAGACCTGGTACTGATCATGGCAATGCCGATGGGCTCTCCAGATATTTCCACTTAGAACAAGAAGACTCACCTGGTCAAGGTTAGCTTATTGTTCCGACGTTTGGGGGGGGGTCATGTAGGAGAGTAGGGTCTGCAATCCTATGATCACCCAGATTTTTTGCTTTTGTTTCACTGGTTTACGACTTTCTCTGGCTGTGGGCCTGCTAATCAGACCCACAGCCTGGCTGTTCTCTTTCTAAATTACGATATGTACCCTAGGTGCATTTACCAATTGGTACTGGGCCTCCTTATCAGACCCCGTAACGCAGGGCATAGGTGTACCCAGGGCCGCCCGGGGCTGAAGCATGTATTATGCCACCCCTGGCTGGCCTCCTAAATTTGACACAACTGGCTGCACGACAGCTGGGGCGAAGACGTGTAACCACCCTTCGCTTTAGGTATAGTAGCTCTATATCTAACCATACAATGGACACCCGAGTTCCTATCAGTCACTCCTATGGCAGGCCTTAACAATCCTGAAGGCAGAGTGCGTGGGCTCGTGTGAGCTAGGTTCAGGCCCGAGCCGAGCCCGGTTGCAGCTTGCGGAATCAAGACCCAATAGCTGTTCCATGATAACGCGTACCATAACGGTCACTCCGGTGTCGCGTTATCAAGGCATGTCGAGTAAGGTGTCATACGAATCGGGGTGCTGCCCTCTCACCAACTCTGGCGATGAGGTTAGCATCCCACCCTTCTAGAGGGACACGACATGTACGTAACTGTGAACCCCGGTTAAAGTTAACTGAAGCCTCAGCTCCACAAAATGGATGCTGCCACCACAGACACAAGTCTGACCTCCTGCTGCTGGGAGTCCTTCCAGCGAGGAGCGCTTGGACAAAGGGTTTCCTGTCGAGGGCGCTGTTCGCACCGTCCCAGACAGGGTTTGTGTATTCTGGGTAGGTAGGGCTTTGGCGAGAAGGTGACTGCGGAGTGGCACCCCGGTGCTCACTACGCATCTGCCGGTTAGAACCAGTTCCAGGGGCGACAGCCCTGGCCTGGGGAAAGCCCGGCAGGGGAGAGGGGCGTAACTACCCCCCTTCCTGGTCCCACCCTTAGGGCAGGACCTAGTCATGTACCCACCCCTTTCTTTAGGATAAAGACCGGAGCGGGGACCCTTCCAAATTAGATCATCTTTGAATCAAGAACTACTTTCTACGAAAGGACACTCAAGACTCTTCTCAAGATTTCTCCCTTGTGACTAAGGAGTAGTCACCCTGCATCAGCAGGCACCATCTAAGAACTCTGCGGTTTGCTGCAAGTCCTTCCTCAAGGATCCGACGGCCCAGCTCGACGAGAACCGGCTTCCCTGGCACCTCTGACCTCTACCCACGTCATCAGCTCAGCTGTGATCTGTGGGTGCGACGAGACCTCGAGGGACCGGCCATCCTCAGAACCTGCACGCTCTTAAAAACCAGCACGACCATCGAGGTAACTCTCTGGTGAGTGCTCTGGGGTCCGAGAAGCCCCGACCCTGAGCCGCTCTAGCACCGAAGTGCAGTCTCCCAGCATCTCCACGATCTGCGTGGGGCCCTTCTGCTCGCTGCTCAGCACGTTGTCTGGTCACTCGCCGCTGGCTTGTGCCCTTCTGTGACGACATCCGAGAATCATCACTGCTGGTCTGGTTGCTCCAGACTGGCCCTTGCTTCCATCTTTGCGAGAAGCACCCCGGACCCTCCTGGTCCACTCAAGACGCCATCTTAGGCCCACCCCGTGGCCCTGAGATCTGCCAAGGCTTGTTGCCCCATCCTGGGCCCAGCGACGCCGACAGCATCATCCTTCGTGGGACAGCTCGCACCTCCACCGTGGTCGCCGACAACGCCTCCTGGTCCGCGAGACTGCAGAGCCTAGCGTCGCCCACTCACCTGGTCGAGGTGACGGCCAACCGGTGCCTTCCTGGTACCCTCTGACTACTGGCTAGTAGTACGAACTTGGTCCCCTCTGCTTTCAGGTTTCATCAAACTCCGATCCAGGCTTGGATCTCTACGAACTATTCAGCACTGGTCGCCGGCCAGCAACTCCTTTCTTCCGGCTCCTGGCTCGTCAGCGAAGACCCCGACGCCTGTAAGACTTGTGCAGCCGCAGCCCTCGTGGCTAGGTAACTCGGCATTTCGGTGCCTGCATAGCCTCCTTACTCTAGGGTCCCGAGTCCCTCGCTTCCGACTTGCCTTATCGGGTCCGCCCGAGACCTTAACCTTTCCGTGTCCCCGGACACTTGTTTTTAACTGTGCACTTGAAGTATTTGCTAAAGAGATTTGGTTTGTGCTTAGTACCCTGTCCTCATAAAGAGTACAGGGCTGTTGTGATTCTTAATAAATATCCTGTTTATTTTCATAACACTTGTGTGGTGTCCTTTCACTGGGTATTCAAGGGGTACATGTGTGGTAAACAGCTGGCTTAACACGCCCTCTCGAGTCTTTAGCCTTAGACTGCTCGTATCCACGCTACTAGGATAGCTGGTCTATAGGTTGACTTACAACCAAACACCATAAGGGTCGTTGGAACGATACATAGCGGTCGCTAGAATAGCGAACGTTGCATATCGGGCCAACTTCTCACAATGGGCATGCCCCCAAGCACTATCGGCAGACACGATAATCGAGCAATATGCCAACGATGCAGTAATCCAGCGCGTCACCCAAGCCGTACAAACTGGATCCTGGGTAGGATTTCTCCATGGCACTCAGAACTGGAGCGAGCCAGATCGGCTGCGACTAGGAAAATTCTGGAGAGTGCATCACGAGCTTAGCGTTGCCGAGAATGGGCTCGTCCTGAGAGGACCCCGAGTGGTAATTCCTGTGACACTCCAAGAACACGCGACAACACTCGCCCACACCGGGCACCAAGGCACTCGCAGGATGAAAGCTCGCATGCGGGAAAATGTATGGTTCCCCGAACCTGAACAACTGGTAGACATCACAGTGCAGAACTGCAGAGCATGCCAACTGACCATCACGCAGGAGGCCCCTGCCCCGGTAGTCACAGAGGACATGGCGCCAGCACCCTGGTCATGGGTCAGTCTAGATTTTGGCAGTTTTCCGGACGGAAGAGCCACTGCAGTGATAATTGACAGTTTCACCAAGTATTCAGTTGTAGAGGTAGTGGAATCGACGAGCTTCGCAAACATCCAACTGGTGCTCAACAAAACTTTTGCAATGTTTGGTATACCACTAGTGATCAAAACAGATACTGGACCCCCTTTTCAAGGGAGTGAATTCAAAGAATTCCTTAAGGGACTCGGAGTGAAACACCATCGCATCACACCCCAATGGCCTCAAGCCAATGGGGAAGCGGAACACTTCATGAGGACAATTAATAAGATCCTGCGGATAGCCACAGTGGAAGGGACAGACCTCGAAGAGTCGCTCCAACACTTCCTTCGACAATATAGAAGCACCCCTCATAGCACCACCAACAAGTCACCATGGTCGCTCATGCTAGCAGGGCAGAGACGAGATCTTCTTCCAATGGCAGACAACTGGAGACCGGCGCCCTACTTTCCGGAGGACACCCAAGAGCGAAGGCGAAGTACCAACGAGAAGGCGAGTCGAAAGCGAAGAGCACGTGACAGGAAGCTAAAGCCTGGAGATCTAGTGCTCATCAGAACCCGACGGCCCGAGTTTCGTACCCCATATAAAGCTGAGCCATGGGTAATCAAAACGACCCGAGGCACCGCCGTAACGGTGTCACGTAGAGGAGAAGAAGTTACCCGCAATATATCATGGTTCAAGAAAATACCCGATGACTCTCGCCAGCCGGAACTGATAGAAGAAGGTCCGACTGACGGTATGGACGAAAACGGCACTGGGCAAGTTGGCCCGGAACCAGTTCTTGACCGACCAGAAGAGGCTGCACAACCACCAGATATGCCGGCGCCAAGACAGACGCCCATCAGGGGAAGTCAGCGATATGATCTCCGACCCAATCCGAGGCCCAGCCGGAAGCTGGCTGACTTTGCCTGTTGAACTAAGGCGGGTGCCAGAGACTGTCAAAAGACCAACTTGGGAAGGGATGTAGCGCTCTAGTGAAACCCCACACAATGTATCACCTTCTGGCCAGGCGTGGCCAGAAGGCCATAAATAAAAGGTTGGAAGTTGCACGTGACTTCCTGTCCAACTACAATGCCATGCCTGCTGTGTCTTATTACTGTCCCGTATATATTTGTCATAATGCGTTGTGCCCCATGGTTATAATGAACCCCCACAACGGTGTTACTGGGAGGTGCCATCCACTTCATCCTCAACACCCTGCTCGGTGTCAGTGGTGTACACTTATTATGCGGGTGAGCAGATCCTAACAGCAGGCTGTGCAGAGCAGGTTTTCCCCAGTAGGGCCAACAGCAGTGTCCAGCTGGCCGAATGGAGGCGGAAGGCAGCAACGTACGAATCAATCCAGGAGATAGTGGTTACCAGGCCAAGCCCTCCCCCCTCCCAGGCCCAGCCACGGCAGCACACAACAGCTCGCCAACAATAGGAGAGGGCCCCACGAGGTCCAAAAGCCAAGGCTGATGTGAATCCGTGCTCCGGGGTCACCATGCCAGCAACACTGAAGTTTGTGTCCCTTGGCCCAGGAGACGCCAACCAGCAGCGCAAGCCAGCCCATCCGAGGCCGCGCACAGCACAGCCGCCCACCGTCAGTAGAAGTGGGGGCAGGCTCCAAAGGATGCAGCAGACAAGGCCAAGGCGGGGCTGAGAAACGGAGCCACAGCGCCAACCTCAACTTGGGCAATGTCCCTTTCCAAACAGGATGCAGATCCGCAGCGGACTCAATCCCCTGAGACGAGGTGCGGCAGGCATCGCGACCCCAAACTCAGCATGTCGCAGGGCAGCGATCACAAGGCCCCTCCAGCAGCCCGGCGGCCACCGCCCACAGGCCCGACCAGGAACACAGCGTCACAAGCCAGTAGGGTTCAAAAGCCGGATTGTCGGGAGCAGGAAGGCAACTGGAGTCCGTGAGTAAAAAAGTACAGTGTTTCCAAGGCTAAAATCAGTGGGATTTTGCAGGATTATATGCCGGGATGGTGGAGAGGGCTTATTATGCGGTCATTTTATAGCCAGGCAAGCTCCTCCCCAATGTTGTGTAAAGTTCTACTTTCATTGCAAGTATCGTGCAAAATACTTTCAGCTGTGCAGGCTGCAGGCACCCAGAAACCTTTCACCTTGGGCCCTCCCCTTAACCTTTTTTCCGCCCTATACTGATCTTCACGAAACGTGTCATGCCAAAATGTCTTGCGTCATATTGAGCAAATCCTGCCACAGTGTCAAAAGTTATAGGCAAACGAAAAGCATGTATTTTCCAATGTAAAGTGTAGTTTAACCATAACTACACAATGGCGACCTCCTCTGTAGTGTATGTCCAAAGCACCCAGGAGAAGTAATCGAAGTGGCAATTTAATCTGACGTCGTCTGGTTTTTGCCTCATTTTGTGGATTAAATTAGCACTTTATATATTTCTTATGAGTGCAAGTCAATGATTCTCATGGAATTGTTGATTTGGTTATAAAACAGGGACTTGCGCCCATTGCGGTTGCAATGGCATTGTAGGTGGGGATAACCACTTTACAGTAAGAACTGCAAATTTGTGTATGTATTCATAATATGTGTTTGGGGCTCTGGGATCTCGCGTAGAGGTGGGATTATTCAGTCGTCATTACTTTAATGTAGAATCCCCTGAAGGAGTAAAGGATTACAAGGTTAAAAGAGAAGGATTCCCTTTGGATAGGATACAAAATAAACTTATTCACGTTCCTCTCACCATTCACCCCTACCAGCACTAAAAGCACGCGAGTATAGTACTTATAAATGACGAAATTAATTCCGTGCTCCATGCTGTCTATAACTTTGGCCTAATTAACACAGGAATGACATAGTGTATTGTCTTTATAGTTTCTCCTTTTAGAATTGTTTTTTGTTCTTAACTGTTTTTAATGTCATGAAGTGATGTTGTTTGATCTATGTATTATATGCATTTGTGAAATTTATTGACTTAATAAATTAGAGGAATATTTTTACTAAACGTATTAGTTCATCTATAAGTGCTTCACTCGCGTGCTTTCAGTGCTGGTATGAATGGTGAAAGGAACTTGAATACGTTTATTTTGTATCCTATCCAAAGGGAATCCTTCTCTTTTAACCTTACGGTTTTGGGTGCTCTATCCCTTTGGTTTGTAGAGCCCCTCTCCTTGTGTTTCAAGGTACAAGGATTACAGACCAATAACTTTTACCTTTTTCTGTAACTATGCGAACTACTTTTCATTTTGTCTCTCCTGATTGTTTAGAGTTTGGAGCCAGTTAGTCAACTCTATTCTAAGCTCTTTAATGAAGCAGAAAGGATTAAAAGGTGGAAAGGATCTATAGAATCTGAAATACAGCACAAGGAGAAGAAATTGCATGATAACAAAAGGACAATTGATGCACAGCGTAAAGCCATTCAGGAGTTACAGGCAAGTTCAAATATGTCTACGGTGCATTCTAATTTTGAATTTTGTAAATGATTAAAATGCCCATCTTAACCATAGGTAAATCTTTTAATGCAACTGCGTTGCAAATGTTGATTTTAAGAGATTATAGACTATTTAGTTGTATTATTTAAAAATGAAACCTTTTTAAGCGATCCATCTTATTTCTGATTCATATTATTTTCCGCATGGCTTCATAATAGTAATAACCATTTTTCATCTAACCGTATATAGGGTGTGAAACAACAGGCACAGTGGCTTTAGAAAGTCACAGAATTCTGGAGGAATATGCGATGTTACATCACATGCGCTACAACGCAAGCGATTACTACGTGGTCTTTACAACAACTGTGTTGTTACAACGCAAACCATTACATTGCACGTTGTTTCTACAACTTGCTGTAGTGGGGCACCCTGGACTTCGGAATAGTATAATTTATTATTCCAACTCCAGCTTGTGCAACTGTAGGGAAGGTGTTGGATTAGTAAATTATACTATTTCTTAGTTTAGCGCTCCCCCTACAGCAAGTCGTAGAAACCACTTTCGATGTAATAGCTTGCGCTGTAACAATGCGGTTGTTGTTACGACTGCATTGTAATCGCATGCGTTGTAGCGCTTGCGATGTAAACACTGTTTTCCTACTGAAGTGGCTTGAAATTTCTTTTTTATGTGCTGTTGGGGATGTTAATATAGAGCCATTGTTAGAAATTGTGTTTGTGCTTGACAGAGGTATGCACCCTGTCCAAGCAGGAACCACAGTCCTAGTTAGGGTAATTCACAACACACCTTAAATTATCCAGTACTCACCTTCTGATATCTTGGCACTGAGCAGTCAGGGTTAACTTAAGAAGCAAGGTGTAAAGTATTTGTGCAACACTTTAAACAGTAAGGCAGTGAAAACACTACAAAAAGACTCCACACCAGAGTAGAAAAATAAAGAACACGTTTATAAATAAAGCAAGACCAAAACTACAACAATCCAATAAGTAGAAGTTGAGATATGAATTATTAAAGAATACATGTAAAATGGTGCTTATAAGCAATAAGCATTTAAATTAGTTCTCTTCCAGGGGATCCTCATCAATAGTCATAAGCACTGAATATTCCCGCCCATGTGCGGGACCCCGGAAACAATATAAAAATATATATGTATAAAACACATATATCTCGCTCCACATATATGTATGTACATATATCATTTTTCTCACATCAATGCAGCTCCAAAACTGAGGCTAAACAATGTAAACACATATACATGAATTGCAATTAGTAAGGAATCAAAAAACACATTAGGTCAAAAAACCCTTGAACTTTGTGTTTTAATGAGTCAAACCACTCATAAATCCTGAAAATTGCTTATAAATAGACATTGTTAGCCCTCAGGCTGCATTGCAAAACAATATCATAGAAAATGAAACCATTTTCACAATAACTGGCACTGTGCCTTTAAGGCAGCCCTGACCCCCGGCTTCCCATCATGCCTCAGGGGTGACAGTTAGGTCAGTTGTTCTTTCCGGCTCCTTCAGTCAGGACCCTGGTGAAACAGCTCCCTTTCTTTTGACTTTCTGTCAAGAAAATACTTAGCTTTTACTAGATTTTTTGGCTTCACTCGACGTCTTTTAGACATAGAGTGCTGTTTGAACACTTTTTGTGCTTAAAAAAGGTATTTTTCCTGTGAAAAATGCCTTCTCTCTTCAACAACTGTCCTTCATGTGGAAGGAAAAAGGCGAAGACTGACTCTCATTCAGTCTGTATCCTGTGTTTACCAGACTCTCATTCCTCTAAAACCTGTGAACACTGCCAGGTTTTATCTTCCAGGACTCTAAAGGATCGAGAGAGGATTAGAGCTTATGGACTTTCTGAGAGAGGAAGATCTCCCAAGAAGCAGAAAAGTCGGAAGACGCGGTCGACGTCGAGAGGAGCCCCGACTGGTTCGCATTCGACGTCGGGATCGGCGTTGGAGAAGCAGTCGACGGCGACGAAGAAGATGTCTTCAGCGTCTACATCGAAGGTACCTCCGCTTCAGTCAGCGTCGAGGGACAGGTCGCCGTCGCAGCGGAAGAGCTCGACGGCGAGCCATATGACGTCGAAACAGCATCGTCATGCTGTGACGTCGAGGCATTCTCCGTCGACGTCGGTCCACCGACGTTCGGCGTCGAGCCATCCTCCGTCGACGACTAGCCATGGTCGTTCGACGTCGAGGGAGCCTCTGTCGACACATCATCGGTCGACGTCGATGCAGCCAACGTCGACGCCTGGACGAGAGCGTTCGACGTCGGAGCGGCATTCGGAGTCGAGGCACGCCCAGTCGCCGTCAAATCAACGGCGATCGGCGTCGAAACAGCCTCCATCGACGTCGAGCAGACAGCCTTCGACGTCGAAGGGCAGCCATCGCCACCCGAGGTCGACGGAGAAATCACGGTCGACGTCGAGGGAGCGGCTTCCTGCTCGGCGCTCGGCGTCGATACAACCACCGCCGAGGGATCAGCAAAGATCTAGGGAGAGAAGTTCTTCGCAAACAAAGAACGTTACTCCTACAAAATCAAAGGAGGTGGTTCGAGACAAGGAAAGCGACTCAGGCCGTGTACAAACTCAGGCCCTGGAGCCACAGTTGGGTTCTCCAGGTTCAGCATCGGCTGCGGAGGTGGGACAATCTCCAGTGCAGGATCCCCCCGCCAAGAGACGGAGACTTGCAGAAGAAAGATCTCGCTCAAGATCTCCTTCTGGATCTCTGGTGAGCCTTTCCTCATCATCATCATCATCTCGGAGATCCTCGAATGGACGAAGCGGCGCATCTAACAGGGGGAGGTCCGATTCACCTGCAAGATCGCAACGAGATCGAACGGAACGACCTCTACGGTCGCGTACACCTGAGAGGGATATCGTCCACAAATCTCCTTCGGTTCATCTTTCCCCAAGGTGGAATAGACCTCTTCACCACTGGGCAAAGGACAAGGAGACGGCAGAGCGCCTAAAAAGATATCGAGACCAACCTCTTCCCCGCAGAGAAAGGTCTCGTTCTAGACACTCAAGCAGGAGGCATTCTCGTCACAGAGAGAGATCTCGTTCCAAGACGCGTTCTAGCAGAAGAACTAGGTCCAGGAGGGCAAGTAGTTCTTCAAGTTCGTCGAGAACACGATCACACAGGGATTACTCCCCGACTCTTACAAACAGTCCACGCTCAAGAGTGTCTCCAACTGAGGATATTTTCTCATTCCAAGATATCTTGGGCAGGGGAGCCCTGAAACTGGGAGTGCCGATGACAGCTCCACAAGTCAAGACGACTGTCATATTCGAAACCCTGCAACACAGATCAGCACCCAAACCGTTGTTACCGCTGGTTCCGGGTATAATGGATCATGTGAATGAAGTCTTCCTCACTCCGGCAACGGTGAAGTTCGTTCCAGCGAGGATTCTCAAAAAGTATCGCCCTCCGGAAGAGGATCCTCTGTTCCTCAAAGCTGATCCCCCGCCAGATTCAGTAATCATTACGGCGGCAAGGAAATCCAATGCGGTGGCTTCCTCATCCACGGTTCCTCCGGATAAGGACAGCAAGGTGCAGGACTCATGGGGGAGAAGGGTGTGTAACACCTCAGCCTCCTTCCTCAAGGTTTCTAACGCGGAGGCCCTGCTCGGCAGGTATGACAGGTCTCTGTGGGACTCTCTTCAGAAATTTACCGCAAAGCTCCCTGAAGAAGACAGAAAGGACTTTGAAGAGGTTCTGATGGAGGGCAGTCAAGTCTCCAACCAGATTATAGGTTCAGCAGCAGATGGGGCAACTCTGGCTGCACATGGCTATGTGCACGGAGTAACAGCAAGAAGAACATCTTGGTTACGCCTCACAGCATTAAAACCGGAGGCTCAAGCAAGAATCCTGAACCTTCCTTTTTCGGGCACATCTCTCTTTGGAGCGAGTGCGGATGAAGAAATGCAGCGGATGAAGACCGAGTTAGACACCCTCAAAGCGGTGGGACTCGAGAAGAAAAAGGAATTTAAGAAGAAATTCCGTTCGAACACCAAGGGTTATTCGAAGCAGAGGGTTCAAACCCCTCAATGGCAGAAAGGCCAGAACCAACAAGGCCAACAGAAGACACAGTACAAAGGCAAGGGCAATTCCAAGGGAAATGGAAACCAGCGCCAAGGCAACAACTTCAATAAAGCGCAGCAGAAGCAATGAGTTTTCACTTCCCCCAGCGCCGTTACCCACTCCAGTGGGGGGAAGCATTGCGCATCACAGAAAAGAGTGGCAGTCCATCACCAAAGATCAATGGGTGTTGTCTACGCTGCAGAATGGATACTGTCTTCGTTTCCATCGTCTACCTCCTCACGTCTCCCCGATGTCAACATCAAGTCACCAGCTACAAAGGTTAAAAGCAGAAGTAGCTACACTCCTCGAGAAAGACGCCATCGAGAGAGTTCCGGTGTCACAGAGGGGGAAAGGAGTGTACTCGAGGTATTTTCTGGTCAGAAAAAAGGGCCAGAAGGAAGAATACAGGCCCATTCTGGACTTGAGAACACTCAATCTGCATGTACGAAAAGAAAAGTTTCGCATGTTGGCGCTTCATCAGATATATCCACATCTCAGGCAGGGGGATTGGATGTGTTCGATGGACCTTCAAGATGCGTACTTCCATATTCCAATACGGCAAGATCACAGAAGATTCCTTCGGTTCCGGGTGGGGACCTCTCACTACCAGTTCAAAGTCCTCCCGTTTGGGTTGAAGTCGGCTCCCAGAGTGTTCACCAAGTGTGTCGCAGTGGTGGCGGCAGCTCTACGCCGCAGGGGAGTCTTCGTATACCCATACTTAGACGATTGGCTGTTGAAAGGTCCAAATCCAGACAATGTAAGGAATCAATTCAAGACATGCATAGAGCTTTGTCAACGTCTAGGCCTGCATGTCAATTTCAGCAAGTCTGTCTCACAACCAACTCAGAGGATCCACTTCCTAGGAGCTCTGCTAGACTCCGAAGTAGGAAAAGTGTTTCCTTCGGAGGAGAGACAGTTTTCGATAGCTCTCAAGTGCCAGCAAGTTCTTCTCCACAGGACCCAGAAGGTGCGGAAGATAGCCTCGCTCTTGGGGTCGATGGCTTCCTGCATTTTCCTAGTACCGAACGCCAGACTTCGGATGCGTCCTCTTCAGCAGGATCTGGAGGACAAATGGGACCAACACTCAGATCGATGGGACGATCGGATCACGTTGTCGGAAGTAGCTCAATCTTCCCTCCAGTGGTGGACAAAGAGACAGAACATGCAGGTGGGAGTTCTCTTCCATCAACCTCCTCCAACTCAAACGATCATCACAGATGCATCATTGCAGGGATGGGGAGCGCACATGGGACCCCTACAAGTGCAGGGTCTGTGGTCTCCCAAGGAAAGCACTTATCATATCAATTTGCTGGAGTTGAGAGCCGTTCACCTGGCTCTCAAAGCGTTCCTTCCCTCGCTTCAAGAGAAAATGATTCTAGTACAGACGGACAACACCACCACGATGTACTATTTAAACAAGCAGGGAGGAACACGCTCAAGGACTCTGTCTCTGGAAGCTCAGCGCATCTGGCATTGGCTTCTAGCTCGCAAGTTGTCTGTTCAGGCAGTCCACCTCCCAGGAGAGCAGAACGTGAGGGCGGACGCTCTAAGTCGGCACTTCGAAGACAGAGAAGACTGGGTTCTCAACGACGAAGTGCTAGACGACATTTTCCAAGCTTGGGGTCGTCCTTCAATAGACCTCTTCGCAGACGACGAAAACACCAAATGCCCAAGCTTCGCCTCCAGGTTCTATCGACCAGGAACGAGAGGGAATGCTCTGTTAATGGACTGGTCGGAACAGTTTGTGTACGCCTTCCCACCCCTTCCGCTGATCCCGAAGGTGGTGAGCAAGCTGAACCACTCGTGCACAACGATGATCCTGATTGCACCCGACTGGCCGAGACAATGGTGGTACACAGACCTACTTCACCTATCAGTGTCTCCTCACAAGAGACTTCCATGCAGGCAGGACCTGTTGTCGAAGATGAACGGGAGGATTCACCATCCCAACCTTCCGTCACTGAACTTGGCAGCTTGGCTCCTGAGGTCATACAGTACGGACACCTAGGGCTGCCACAGGACTGCATGGCCATTCTGAAAGAAGCACGACGCCCTTCCACTAGACATTCGTATGCATGCAAGTGGAAGAGATTCTATATGTGGTGCATGCAGAATGGTCACAATCCGATAAAAAGTCAGGAAGAAGCAGTTCTCCCATACTTGTTGTACCTGAGCAAAGCAGGTTTGAAGTTTAACTCCATTAAGGTGCATTTAGCCGCTATTACAGCTTATAGGCGATCACCTTCACAAACTTCTTTTTTTCAGCTTCCTGCAGTAAAAGATTTCCTGCAGGGTCTAAAGAAAGTGTACCCTCCTGTTCGGCCTCCTGCTCCTCCTTGGGAGCTGAACCTAGTCCTATCAAAATTGATGGGTTCACCTTTTGAGCCTATTCATAAAGCTTCTTTACAGCATATATCCTGGAAAGCGGCTTTTTTGATAGCGATTACGTCAGCCCGTAGGGTGAGCGAAATCCAGGCCCTATGTACTAAAGAACCGTATACGGTTTTTCATCTAAACAGAGTGGTGCTTAGAACGCATCCTTCTTTCCTGCCTAAAGTGGTGTCTGATTTTCATGTCAATCAGTCTATCTCTTTACCCACTTTCTTTCCTAATCCCTCTACTCCAGCTGAGAGGGCGTTACACTCTCTGGACCTGAAAAGGGTTTTAAAGTTCTATCTGGACAGGTCCAAGTCTATTCGACAGTCTGATCAATTGTTTGTTAACTACGGTTCGATCAGGACTGGTCATGCAGCTTCGAAACGTTCTATCTCCAGGTGGATCGTTTCGTGTATCAAGCTTGCTTACCAATTGGCAAAGAAGACTTTAGGGGGTTCCCCTAAGGCGCATTCTACTAGAGGTAGAGCAGCCACGGCGGCTTACCTGCAGGATGTGCCCATGTCTGAGATTTGTAAAGCGGCGACCTGGAGGTCTGTCCATACATTTACCAGACATTACTGTCTAGATTCTGACACGAGAGCAGATACCCAGGTGGGCCAGGCCTCCCTGAGGAATCTGTTTAACAGCTAGAGTTTTCTTTTGGCTGTTATGATTGGTTGGGTCATGTACTTCTCATTTACCTGCAGGTGGTTGATGGGCTTGCTATTCTATTCAGTGCTTATGACTATTGATGAGGATCCCCTGGAAGAGAAGGATAAGTTACTTACCTGTAATCCTAGTTCTCTTCCAGGGGTATCCTCATCAAAGTCATAAGCAACCCACCCGCCTCCCCAGGTAAATGAGATTTGGTACTGTTTTGTTTTCAATCTTGTGGTGAGCCCTGTCTTCAGGGTTATGCAAAGAACAACTGACCTAACTGTCACCCCTGAGGCATGATGGGAAGCCGGGGGTCAGGGCTGCCTTAAAGGCACAGTGCCAGTTATTGTGAAAATGGTTTCATTTTCTATGATATTGTTTTGCAATGCAGCCTGAGGGCTAACAATGTCTATTTATAAGCAATTTTCAGGATTTATGAGTGGTTTGACTCATTAAAACACAAAGTTCAAGGGTTTTTTGACCTAATGTGTTTTTTGATTCCTTACTAATTGCAATTCATGTATATGTGTTTACATTGTTTAGCCTCAGTTTTGGAGCTGCATTGATGTGAGAAAAATGATATATGTACATACATATATGTGGAGCGAGATATATGTGTTTTATACATATATATTTTTATATTGTTTCCGGGGTCCCGCACATGGGCGGGAATATTCAGTGCTTATGACTTTGATGAGGATACCCCTGGAAGAGAACTAGGATTACAGGTAAGTAACTTATCCTTATCTGGTCTTGCTTGACTGGGGAAAGTCAAAAGTTTGGGCCGATCACAATGAAGCGCAGGCCAGATGCAGGGACCCACTTGGACCCACTGAACCGAAATACTTTGATCCGGGATTCACTTTCGTCACCATAGATGTGAGGTGCAGTCGAAGCGATGCGTCCGTGTTGATCCAGGCAGAAAATGAAATGTGCCGGTTTTCTCCACATAACTACAGCAATGCGTTGGTTACGAGTGTGAAGCACTGATTTAGAATGCGATGCACAGGTGTTGCTCCCGCAGTAGGCGATGCATCGATTCCTAGGGCGATACTCTGGTTCCGAAAGCGATGCGCCGGGTACACTCTGTGCAACAACGACAAAGTGTGGGGTCCGACTCAAGTAAAGGCAAAGGTGCACTGATTCTGATAAGGATGCGTGGGTTCTGGATGTAGAAGCACTTTAGGCCTCACTCCAAGTTTCCAGGACTGAGGTGCCACCAATTAGCAGGGAGAGTAACAGCTTGTAGAGTCCAGACCCAGGTAGTTGAAGTCTTTGACATCCCTGAGCCTTAGAACAGGAGGCAAGCCTCCAAGCCCCTGCAGTAGCTCTGGGTTCAAGTAATGCAGGCCCAGCCCTTCTCACCCAGGCAGGAGAAAAGCAGGCAGCAGGATAGTTCAGCAAGGCAGTCGCACAGCAAGGCAGCAGTCCTGTAGAGTGGTAGTCCTTACAGCAGCACAACGACTCTTCTTCCTGGCAGAGTAGTCACAGGTCCAGAAGTGTACTGAAGTTATGGTGCCAGAGGTCCAGTACTTATACCCAGTTTTGCCTTTGAAGTGGGGGAGACTTCAGAGAAAGCTTTTAAGTGCACCGAGTCTCCCTTCCTGTCAGGGCTTCAGACTCACTACAGGAGGTTATACAGCCCTTTGTGTACGAACAAGACACAGCCAATTCAGTTGTAAGTGTGAGACTGTAACAAGCTCCTCCATCCCATCACCTTGGATGGACCATCTCAACACATATAAGCTTCCTTAGTTTGTGGCTGTGTCTAGAAGGAATACACAAAGCTCAGCTGTCATCCAGCCTAGACTGAACAGACAGGTGGCAGGTGCCAAATGGCTAAAGTAAGTAAATGGTAACTTTCTAAAAGTCGGATTTGCTAAACGGTAACTTAAAATTCAGCTTCACCATAAGTTGTGATTTGAAATCAAGTCCAGTGACCCCAAACTTGAAAATTTGATCTCTGCACAATTGAGAATTACACTTAAAAGATGTAATAAGGAAATTGGGAGTTTTTCACTACCAAGAAATGTAAAACCTAAAAGTGGGAAAAAACCTTTACAACGCAGTCATCACATCGCACTACATTTACAACGCAGTCATTACATCGCAACATCCTTTACAACCCATGTCACTACATCGCAGTCACTACATTGCATGTCACTACAACGCATAACACTACAGCGCATGTCACTACAACGCAGGACTTACATCGCATGTCATTACAACGCATACCATTACAACGCATGTACTCCAACACTTACCCTACTGATTCACCCCCTGGAGTTAAAATATTGTAAGTTGTACCCCTACACTAGCCAACACTTACCCTACTGTTACATCCCCTGGTGTTAGAATAGTAATTTTTATCCCTACACTATTCAACACTTACCCTACTGTTGCACCTCCTGGAGTTAGAACACTTACCTTAAATGCAATGTAATGGTATGCGTTGTAATGGTATGCGCTGTAAAGGTATAATGCGATGTAATGGAATGCATTGTAAATGTAGTTTAAAAAAAATGTGTTGTAATGGCATGCAATGTAAATGTTTGCGTTGTAAGGTATGTTACGATGTAAAAACTGTATTGCAAAGGTATGCATTGTAAATGTATGCACTGTAACGTCATGCATTCCCTAAAAGTACATGCCCTGCCTTTTAAATTCATTGCACCCTGCCCTGTGGGTCATGCAGGGCCTACCATGGGGATGACTTATATGTATAAAAATGTAATGTTTAGACCTCTTAAGAGATGTAACTTGCCAGGTCGACATGACAGTTTAAAACTGCACACACAGGCTATGTAGTAGCAGGCCTGAGACATGGATAAAGGGCTACTTTAGTGGGTGGCACAATCAGTGCTGCAGGTCCACTAGTAGGATTTAATTTATAGGCACACTTAGGGCACTTTACTACGGAATTATAAGTAAATTAAATATGGCAATTAGGTATACGCCCATGTTACCATTTTTAGAGAAGAGAGTGCATGCACTTTAGCACTGGTTAGCAATGGTAAAGTGCTCAGAGTCCCAAAGCCAACAGAAACAACATCAGAAAAAATAGGCAGAGGAATGCAAAAAGGTTGGGGTGACCCTTCAGAGAGGGCCATTTTACAACAGACTGCTTCGACTACTGTCCAGGTTCCAGTCGTGTGCCACCTTCGGATAGTAATGTTTTTTAACCAAGAAAATGCTGGGATTGCTGAGTTCATGTGACTTAATGTAATGATCAAAACTATAAGTCAAAGAATGTAACCTTGTTGGCTAAATAGCCTGGTCTAGTTAAAGGTGTCAGATTTCACATGGGAACAATTATCAACTATGAAACCCCAGTTTACAAGCCAGTTATACCATGTGTTACATTGCTAGCAGTTTACAAACAAAGAATAAAGCTTGCATATAATAAAAATGTAATTAAACACTTTAAATTAAGCAACATTATCTAAAGCACAAGTACTGTATAGTGACAACTACCTAGTGCAATTCAGTGATAGTCTTTCACTTCTTTTTGTACAGTCATTGTAGAACCAATATTTTCCTTCTCAGACATCAGTGTATAGACTCTGCACATGTGTTTATTTGTTAATTAAATCTGACTGGTAATTTCACGTGTCAGACTGCAAATAAGCGCAGAGTCTCTAAATAGAAGTCCACACATTTTCAGTGGTTGGATTTCCTAACCATAATGTGTTCATTTTAATAGTTGGTCAATTTAATAGTATATTGTCAGTGATAAGACAGAGTCAAAAATACATTTTAGAGTACATAAAGTAATTCTCCTGCAGTACTCTTTAACATACTTTGACATTTGTAAATTTGTCACAAAACATCTAGAATTGCTATACTCATATACCAGTGGTACCAATAGAAGGACTGGGCCCGCATTGGCACTTTTACTAATTGGGAGTTGGATATTTTCAGCTGATTGACAAACACATAAGAGTAGCTAAGAGTACTGATGAAGTTATACTTCCCATACTCACATGCTTTTCTGAATGGCCCCCAATGTTAAAGAAAAACAGGAAAAAAACACACAATCGGCGGTGTCAACAGGAATGAAAAAATATATATAATGGGTTTGTAGTAGATAACTGCCCTGCTTTTGCACACTGTTGCAATTTTAAAGATGAAGGACCATTCCCAAGGGATCCTGAAGAAACCCTGTGGAAGACAGAAGGTTGGCAGCCACCCCACCCCTGGATACCCTAGGAACCAGCATACCTACACCAGGGAAACTGGATGCATAGATGTGAAGTGGCATCGGAAACCGCTGTCAAACTCAATGGTGCACTTCAGGAAGATGCCTCTGTTGAAGAAGGTGAAAGTGTCCGGTGGAACCCGAAGCTGGATTCAAGTTGAGAATTAGCTGTAAGCAGAGGGTACAGAGTCTATGCCACTCAGGAGTGACCAGGAGGCAAGGGAGATGAATGCCCACCGATGTCTGGGGATGCAGGCGAG
The DNA here is from genome assembly GCF_964263255.1 of Lissotriton vulgaris. Classification (NCBI taxonomy): domain Eukaryota; kingdom Metazoa; phylum Chordata; class Amphibia; order Caudata; family Salamandridae; genus Lissotriton; species Lissotriton vulgaris. The sequence continues at coordinate 1,344,690,956 of NC_141693.1, read as the reverse complement.
TTGACAATGACCTTGGAGCTGGCGATGCTGTGGAAGAACAAGAGCCGTTAACAGGCTGTCCCACGGTAGATGAAGAGAACTGAAGGGTCGATGTTCGTCGGGAGCACCAACAAGCCATGGCAACTGCAAACAACGTGGCAAGTGAAAAAGGTGCAGAGTTGGACCAGCAAGGTCCAAGCAACTCACCACAAGCAGTGGAGTCAGAGTAGGCCCTGAGCAGTCAGGAGAGCCCACTGGAGTCAAAGAATACCCTCGAGGGGACCCACGGGCCAAGTGCATAAGAGATGCTTGAGGCTGGAGCTTCTTGGAGACCAAAGATCTCTGGTGAAGAGATCCACAAGCTTTGGCAACGACATGTCGACGTGGTGTACAGGGGTTTGCTTCCTGCCGTTCCGACGAGGGAAACTGGCCTCAAACTTGGTGAGAAGACAGTGCAGGCCTCAAGGGAGTTGTAGAACCACCACCTTTGTTGCTGAAACTTTTGGAGTCTGTGGAAGTTCAGGAGCAGCTTACCGGCCCCTGCTCGAGCTTGGCTCAGCAGCAGAAATGCAGAAACAGGTCTCTGGTTGGCAGCAGACCTAGCTTGATGTCCGCTTCTGGAAGACTGATATTGGGAGCACTGAGTGCCCTCCGGAGGAGCTTTACAGTGCATGGAATCATACCTCCCACACCATTTAAGGTGTTGTAGTGTAGTTCCTATATCCCTGATAGGCTCTGGGCATTGGAATAATATACACTATAGTTTTGACATAGGACTGAGGTCAGTATGTCGCTGTCGAGTACATTAAACTTAATTACTTGTGTGTGCCAGCTAACTCAGAGGTCACTAGAAACTTTCTCGAATGAACAAGAAGGGATTTGTTTCGGACAACCGCATAAACATGACAACTTTATTTCCCTTAGAGTCGGAACAATATCATCAGAGTCGTGGAAACAATAGATAACCATTTCACTCAGTCAATCGTGCATGCTTCGTTTCTACAGAGTTGCACAGAAATAGAGAGACAACGTTTCAATAAAAAGGGTTTATTGAACAGTCTTCTTTCTCATGCAAGAGATATGAACTGCTACAATTGTAAGACAGAATGTGAAGTATAATGCGTACAGCGCAAACAGTAATATAAAATAATACTGTAATAGCATGGTCTATAAAAATACATACATAAATAACACAGGATAAAATTCTCAACTGGTGCTTCTAAAATAATCCTACCCCAGTGTACCTGACCTAAGTCTAGTACGAGGGAAGACGTAGGTGCTGTTTTAGCTATAGTCTAGTTTAGTTTAGTTTTGCCAAGAATTGCCAAAGGTTTCTCTAGATTCTAATCAGCTCCATACCTTAGAATGAGAGAGGTTGGTATCTCTTTTCCGGGACTTGATTCTCTAACACCCCGCAAGGGGAGTCAGAAACACTGGAGCTGGATTCACGGCAAGGAGGATGACAGCGTCTGGTCAGTGCGTCAGTAGTGGAGTTGACTTCCTTCAGGACTTGCAGTGGCGAGCCGCCTCGTGCAAGTAGGTAGCCGAACTGCACCGTGCCTTGCCATAGCAAGTGAAGGTATATTTATACCTTGAAGGTGTTTAGGAATGCCAGTATTGACGTAGAAGTCGGGCATATGAACGTCATGAATGAACCCCTAAGGAATAGATGTTCATGCATAATAAATGAGTTTTTGGAGAAATCAATATTCAAGCAAGGGGAAGTCCTAAAGGCTTAAGAGTCTGGTTTTCCAGGAACTCGTTTTGACGTAGATGAACGGGTGTAAGTAGCTAAGCCTGAATTTGGTTAGCATGGACAATGCCTAAATAAGGACTGGATTTCTATGCCTATATAAGGGCAATGTGAAATGCACTTACATAAGGGCATGAATCGGGAAATTCATACAGAATCTAAATCGATACACAACACCCACTTCACTTTCGTATGTACGACGTTACTAAATTCTAAACATGATAACATATCTAAAATGTATCTACACACGAAGTGCTAAAAGCATGTTTCAAACACATTGTAAGCAATGTATCCAAAATAGTTGTAAGCATAACATTGCCTTTGTGCTGTACACATTACAGTAAGTATTCATTCTAAGCATATATTTGACATTTGAAATGCAAATTGAATTAATCATGAAAATATACATATATGAAATGGCTCGTAAATACAGAAAAAAAGAGGACCAAAACCATTTCATGTCAGATTACATAAAACTGTTTGTATGTGGACAAGGTCATATATTGGCTCTTGAAGTATTCAAAGAATTCTTGTTCTCTATGAATAGTTCCACTTTAAGCAGATTACTTGTGCCAAAAATTACAAATACAAATCTTGAAAAAAAATGTAATCATAGGAAAAAGTTCCAAAGTTAGTTCCTTGTTTTGAAAAATGAAGGTCAAATTCTCTCAGTACAATGTGTGCCAAAATCAAAAGTCTGTGTGTCGCCAAAAAGTTGTCTACCATTGTAGGTGATCTAATCAGCTCCATACCTTAGAATGAGAGAGGTTGGTATCTCTTTTCCGGGACTTGATTCTCTAACACCCCGCAAGGGGAGTCAGAAACACTGGAGCTGGATTCACGGCAAGGAGGATGACAGCGTCTGGTCAGTGCGTCAGTAGTGGAGTTGACTTCCTTCAGGACTTGCAGTGGCGAGCCGCCTCGTGCAAGTAGGTAGCCGAACTGCACCGTGCCTTGCCATAGCAAGTGAAGGTATATTTATACCTTGAAGGTGTTTAGGAATGCCAGTATTGACGTAGAAGTCGGGCATATGAACGTCATGAATGAACCCCTAAGGAATAGATGTTCATGCATAATAAATGAGTTTTTGGAGAAATCAATATTCAAGCAAGGGGAAGTCCTAAAGGCTTAAGAGTCTGGTTTTCCAGGAACTCGTTTTGACGTAGATGAACGGGTGTAAGTAGCTAAGCCTGAATTTGGTTAGCATGGACAATGCCTAAATAAGGACTGGATTTCTATGCCTATATAAGGGCAATGTGAAATGCACTTACATAAGGGCATGAATCGGGAAATTCATACAGAATCTAAATCGATACACAACACCCACTTCACTTTCGTATGTACGACGTTACTAAATTCTAAACATGATAACATATCTAAAATGTATCTACACACGAAGTGCTAAAAGCATGTTTCAAACACATTGTAAGCAATGTATCCAAAATAGTTGTAAGCATAACATTGCCTTTGTGCTGTACACATTACAGTAAGTATTCATTCTAAGCACATATTTGACATTTGAAATGCAAATTGAATTAATCATGAAAATATACATATATGAAATGGCTCGTAAATACAGAAAAAAAGAGGACCAAAACCATTTCATGTCAGATTACATAAAACTGTTTGTATGTGGACAAGGTCATATATTGGCTCTTGAAGTATTCAAAGAATTCTTGTTCTCTATGAATAGTTCCACTTTAAGCAGATTACTTGTGCCAAAAATTACAAATACAAATCTTGAAAAAAAATGTAATCATAGGAAAAAGTTCCAAAGTTAGTTCCTTGTTTTGAAAAATGAAGGTCAAATTCTCTCAGTACAATGTGTGCCAAAATCAAAAGTCTGTGTGTCGCCAAAAAGTTGTCTACCATTGTAGGTGAAAGTTGGATTACCTCGTTTAGAAGATTAACCGCACATAGATGTGAACTATCGCCTTCAGCATTGGTCACTCACACGAGGAGACAGGCCCAAGGAGAGAGGCTTTCATCTGCACAAGCGCACTTTTCAGCAGCACACGAGGCTCCCAGCTGACGACTCGCCGCACCCGCTTAGCGGGTGCCGCATCGCTGGTGAGCCCCAGTCCCTGCATCTTTGTGGGCGGAACCCAGAGGTCGTAGCGGAAAGGCGGTAAGGGGCGCGAGGCACCAGCGGGGCTGCGAGCGTGCAGGGACTTCATTTCCCAGAAGTCCTTGCGAGACCAAGGAACAGCTTCCGGTCCGCTCTCCCTGCTGGCCCGCCCCCCGCCCATCTCAGGACTTCAAAAAAGAGCACCAGCAACCCTTGCATTGTGGACACTCACACGAGGAGACAGGCCCAAGGAGAGAGGCTTTCATCTGCACAAGCGCACTTTTCAGCAGCACACGAGGCTCCCAGCTGACGACTCGCCGCACCCGCTTAGCGGGTGCCGCATCGCTGGTGAGCCCCAGTCCCTGCATCTTTGTGGGCGGAACCCAGAGGTCGTAGCGGAAAGGCGGTAAGGGGCGCGAGGCACCAGCGGGGCTGCGAGCGTGCAGGGACTTCATTTCCCAGAAGTCCCTGCGAGACCAAGGAACAGCTTCCGGTCCGCTCTCCCTGCTGGCCCGCCCCCCGCCCATCTCAGGACTTCAAAAAAGAGCACCAGCAACCCTTGCATTGTGGACACTTACACGAGGAGACAGGCCCAAGGAGAGAGGCTTTCATCTGCACAAGCGCACTTTTCAGCAGCACACGAGGCTCCCAGCTGACGACTCGCCGCACCCGCTTAGCGGGTGCCGCATCGCTGGTGAGCCCCAGTCCCTGCATCTTTGTGGGCGGAACCCAGAGGTCGTAGCGGAAAGGCGGTAAGGGGCGCGAGGCACCAGCGGGGCTGCGAGCGTGCAGGGACTTCATTTCCCAGAAGTCCCTGCGAGACCAAGGAAGAGCTTCCGGTCCGCTCTCCCTGCTGGCCCGCCCCCCCGCCTAAACCGCCACCTACAAAACACCACCTCACTCCTGCAGCGCGGGACGCAGCCCGGGCTAAGACTGGGCAAAGACAGGGCCGTTTTAGGCCGTTAGAGGCATTTAGAGACTGGGCTGGGCCACCCCACTTCGATGTTCAAATCGACCTCTAAACTAGTACCCAGCATGGCAACCCGCGAGTTCAGAGACAGAGCAGCCAAATCAAAACTAAAAAATGGCACCCTGGATGATTTTATCACCAGGACTCACACTGCCATAGACAATGAAATAACCAAGATGCAACATAGGGTGTCACTAGAACTTGAAGCTGCCAGAAGACTATCAGTCGAGTTAACCGCCGCTAAAAAATCCTCTCTTGGCCCTATTGCCTGGGCGAAAACTCCTGAACGGCCGTTAGGTCCTACACCCACCCTGATCGTTACTAATGCCGACATTCATGCTACAAAAGTAGTAAGTTCACCCTCCCCACAGGGGAGACCCCTAGACAAATCCATCTCCCCCCCAAATTTCCATCCGGGCGAGAATGTAGACCCAAAGAAGGGTTGTGACGAGGGCTTATCCTCAACAGTTGAACCCACCCCTGCCCCACAAGAAAAAGATGGTAGCCTATTCACAGTACAAAAGCACCCACACAATAAAAGGAAACGCAACCCTACCTCGGCATACTCAAGAAAAAAGGCCAAAGTGGCGAAGGCGCAGCTACCTACCAAGGCACCTCCCCTTGATAACTTGCCAACACTGCAATCATCAACCCTAGTAACATGCACGGAAAACACCTCCCCCCACACAGTAGTCATCCAGGAAAACAACGATCTCACCATAGAAAGTGACACTGCAGGAACCCCTCTATGTTCTATCAAAGGGAGGGATGTTGAATTTCTTACTATTGTTTGGGAAACTTTAAAAAAACTACTCTCCCCAATAGAAAAGAGATTCACACACATAGAGACGCAGCTACTAGAAATAGAAAAAAGTATATTAAACTTGGCAACCATCACTATGCAGAACTCTACATCTACACGCACAAATGGACCTTTGCTCCCAGCCGTACACTTGGACTCTACCACCCAAGTTACAGCGAATCCGCGGCCTCCCCCTAAAGCTAAGAGACCAGGATCTACTAACACACTTGTACCTGCCGCATGTTCTTCTTCCATTAACTCTTCCAATACTATATCTAAGGTCAAACCAACACCCAAACCCCGAACCAAGGTAAATGTCAATAATCATCCTAGTGGGGCAATCCCACCTCCCCTAGCCGCACCCGCCCAAAGTACACCTGTCCCGACTGAGCAACCTAATGTGAGACACAATGGCCAGAGCGCTAATCCTTCAACATCGCAGAGAGCCAGCACCAGTTTTATAAGATCAAGGGGATTTGTAGATCTTCCCCCTGAGGTAAGCCCCTACGTCGTGGTGCTGACCGGGGTAACCGAACTGGTATATAATCAGCATGAAAACTTTGCCTCCCTCAAGAACAAGGTGATCCACTGGTTGGAAACCAATAAATCAATCCCCAACCACTTAAGGAGTAAAATCCTTATGGTAAGGAGGGTACCTTGGGTAGGGACCACACAAAAGACCACCCCTGGAGACTGTGTGATAATCACCTTTGAGGACTCCAACACTGCTCATGCCATCTACTCATGGATCAACCATAGCTCACCTACAACAATAATAGCAAGACCACTCACCTTTTTCTACCCTCCATGTCCCCCTCCAGCTCAGGGGGGGAACTGGAGTAGGATGCAGGCGAGGAAACACACTTGGGGAGCACAAAGTAACTGGTGGGCAGATACACCCGGAGGATGGAACGGGATCCCGACTTCCAATAGATACGGTTGTCTCGAGGAGGTGGACTGACTTCCACATCCAGTAGACACTGCACCCCCCTCACCCATTGTAACCAGCAATCACACTCAGTCTTCAGGCAATGCACCGATAACCAGTACCCCAGACACACTTACGGTTGGCTCTTCTCTCCCACCAACACCAGCACACACAGTGTCAATTGATCTTAGACCAGGGGCAGATAGACATATTACATGCTCTCCCATGGGTGAAACCGCTGATCCCAATCAGGGGCTGAATCATAAACTCCCCATTCCACAGAGCCATACACCAAACAGTGCTCTATGGCACACCGCCCCACCTAATCAGTGTGGGAAATCTGTAGCTCTAGGGCGCCCCGGAACATCAAATATTAGAAGCACAACAGAGGCTCACGGCACACTCTCCATTCTATCCTGGAATGTGGCTGGGTTAGCTAACAAATTAGATTCCCCCGATTGGATAGATTTAGTAGAGGGCTATGACATCTGTCTCTTACAAGAGACTTGGGCTAGAGAACAACTTAGCCGCCAGGGATTCGCGACCTTTAGCATTGAAGCGAAATGGGGTGGAAAAGGCCGCCCTTAAGGAGGCCTTTCAACCTGGGTGGGGTCCCACCTGGCCTGCAGGGCCACACCTATGGAAACCAATTCTTGTGACTTCCAATGTGTCTCCCTAGAATGGCCATGTGGAGGGAAACTTGTAGTGATCAACTTTTATTCGAGGCCAGTTGGGGTTGCTGCAACATCGGGCCCAGTGGAAGATCTAGCACATTTCCTCGACACACACAATTTTTCCTCCCCTTTAATCATAGGTGGTGACTTTAATAATCAATTTGAACCACTCCCCGCCTATGTGGAAGGTATATCGGCCGAGGAGGATGACCTATGGGATATTCCCTCCCTGGCAGATGTAGCCACCAAGATATGTTCCCCCCTCGCCATTCAGATAATGTCCCTTACACTCAGTCACTCTCTCAGGGCATGCAATGGCCGGATGGAGGGTGATATTCCGCCTAAAAACACCTTCAACAGGCTGGGACACGAGTCAAGGATCGACTACATAATGGTATCAACCAGAGATTGGAAGAGGGCGAAAGACTTCAGAGTCATCTCCAGATATGACAGTGACCACAATCTGCTCTCACTAAAGTTTGAGATCCCTTATCGCCATCTTGAGAAGGTAGATCCCAATGCACCATCCCAGTCCGACCTAACGTTAACCAGCAATAGGCGCAGGATAAAATGGACCAAATTGCTGGAAAACCAAACCAATATCGAAAGACTTTATGCATTAATCACACCTACCCTGGAAAAAGTAGAGTGCTGCGTGAACTATCTGGGGAGCAATTTAGAGGCTAACACCATGGGTAGCCTGGACTCTCAGGTACATCTGGCTGCAATCGGGAACATCCACTCGGAGCTGTGTACAAACCTTGCAGATATTTTGAACCCAGTTGCCAGGCTTCGCAAGCCCAAAAAGAGAAGAGCGACCTGGTTCAACGCCTCTTGCAGGGAAGCAAAAACCCTCCTGCTCCAATCATTGAAAGCCCGAGAAACTCCAACCGTAATTAGGGAGAAACGTCTTTCATACAAATCTGCCCTCCACACCGCAAAAATAGAATGGGACGAGGAGAACTGGTTAAAGATTACAGCCGCCCTCGCTTGCCAAGACTCACAGACTTTTTGGCAAATTGTTAGGCACGGCTCCTCTGAACCACTTGCTGCTGTTGAGGCTTGTATTGCACCATCTGTTTGGGAGGAACATTTTAAAAACTTATATCTCCCACATAACAGTGACAATGAAAGCAGCGAACATGGTGGAGAGTCCCCCTACATCACAAATAGGCCAACTGAGATCGAGGGCTTCACTCTAGAAGAAATTACCCTGGCAATTTCCTCCCTGTCTGCTGGCAAGGCGCCGGGCCTAGATAGGCTCCCAGGCGATCTCTACAAGCATGAACCAAATGTCTGGGCTCCCTATCTAGGGGTACTATTTAATGCTATCTTGAAGGGCTTGCCAATCCCTTCCACTTGGCCAGGGGCAGAAATTGTGCCAATTTTTAAAAAGGGATCTCCCCTCCTTCCCGCAAACTATAGGCCTATAAGCCTAATCGACGTTTCCCAGAAACTCTTTTCCAAACTCTTGTTAAACCGCCTACATGAGTGGATCAGGGATTATAACATCTTGAGCCCCTTTCAAGCAGGCTTTAGGGAGAAGGTCTCCACAGTGGACCAGGTCTTTCGCCTGGCCATGATACACTGGAAAACAGTACTACTGGAGGGTGGCAGCCTCTACACGGTATTTGTGGACCTAAGGGCAGCGTTCGACCTGGTACCGAGGAACAAGTTATGGGAGGTCCTCGATAATCTGGGGGTCCCTGATGGCCTCTTGAAAATGATAATACGTCTCCACACTAGAAACTATGCCCAGGTCAGATGCGGCAGGATGGGAGAACTGTCTGAGAAGTTCCCTGTTGGCAGGGGGGTAAGGCAGGGTTGTGTGCTTGCACCAACCCTGTTTTGCCTCTATGTCAACGGGGTAATTGCCCACTTAGCAGGTGTAACCAACTCTGATGCACCGAAACTGGCCTCCGAGAGGGTTTCAGCCATCATGTTCGCCGACGATACACTGCTCTTATCCAAGTCGGCAAAAGGTATCCAGTGCACTCTCGACGGCTTTGTGGACTTCTGTGAAACCCACGGATTAGAAATAAATGCCACAAAGACTAAATTCATGGTCTTCAACCCTCCACAGAAATTTCACTTCTGTCCTAGTATTTTACACACCAAACTGGAAAGGGTAAATACCTTTGAATACCTAGGAATTGTTTTGAACGATAAATTTACCTGGAACTCCCACCTGGAAAAAGCGGCACTGAAACTGACCCAGCAGACGGGAGGCGTAATGAAGCTCGTGGCAAACAACAAATCCTCGGTTAGGCCGATTGGCCCCCCACTACAGATCTACAAATCCCAGGCCAAGGGGGCAGCCCTCTATGGATCTGAACTCTGGGGCCACGAAAATACATCTAAATTGTTGTTGGTGGAGAACAGATTTATCCGTAACCTTGTAGGGTTACCACCGAGCACCCCCCTTGTTCCGCTGAGGATGGACCTTGGTTTACGACCACTCAATGAGGAGCTGGCTCTACGCCCACTGGCCTTCTGGCGTAGATTATGGTCAACCCCTGAATTGGCCAGTTATAGGGAAGGACTACGGGAGATCCTAGCCACTCCTGGTGCCGGAAAAATCAAATGGCTCTTCCACATCAAGCTCGAACTGGTGGCTGCAGGTTTTTCAAGTATGTGGTCTGACCCCCAGAACGAGTGCCAAACCCACTCTAAAAAAGATCTAGCCAGGTCTTATCGAGAATTTAAACTTTCACGGATTCTTAATCATCTAGATCCTGGGTCCCTGACAGCGTCCTTTTTCTCCCATAAGGTGAACTATAATATGGAACTGACTCTAGACAAAATTTATCCTAATGTACTGAGGAAATTATATCTTCAGTGGAGGCACGGCTCTCTTCCAATTAAATCTTTTACAACCAAATGGAACCGTGATTCCAGCAGTACATGTCCTGCTTGTAGAAACACGGATGAGAGCGAGCTCCACATTCTCTTTTTTTGTCCAGCTTATCATGGGATCCGTAGGCACTGGATTCTTCCTTTATGCAGAAACTTGGGATTCAAGAAGTGCCTGCAGGCTTACAGAGTCCTAAAAACTGATTTGTCAGACCAAATTGTATTTACAATGGCCAAGTACCTGGGCGCCCTCTGGTCTACCAGAAGGAAATACCTTAAAATATAGACTGAATATGGATCCGTTTTTATCACATGCAGGTTTCTTTCCAGTAACGTTTTTATGCATTTTACATTTTATTGCACAAATCATTTAAATGTATTGTTCTACATGACTGTCTTTTATGGTAAAATTTTACCGAAATAAAGGTTTTTCAAGGTCAAGGGCATTGGTCGCATCAGCAATGTTCGTTTTGGATGTTACCTGCGCACCTGTTGATTCCTCTTGTACCTCAGCAGTTGCAATTTGCGTCTGTGAGATCTCAATGAATGCCGTCATCAGAATTGCTAGCCGCTGGGGACAACACAGAGCATGGGCCGTTACGGGGTCCAGCAGAGTATCAACATCCTTTGGCATGAATGATGGGAGTGTTAGACAGATGTCTAACACGGATTCTTCACCGAATAGCAGGCAGCGTAGAACAGGTTGTTCTGAATGACAGAAAACATGTGGTATTTAATTCTCGTAGACGAGGTAACCCCAGAATTTGAACGATGCGCTCACGATACTTCATCTCCTGCAGAGCTCTCGCCACAGTGAATTGGGTGTCGCTGGTGATTTGGCTTGCCATATCGTAGCAGAAGGAGCAAAAATAGTATCCGTTCAATGAGTCCCAAAAGGAGGGGCAGTCCGTTTCCTGCTTGAAAAGGTGCTAACAGTCGGAAAACACAGTCCTAAACACATGTACAATACCCCTCGTATCAGACAGGTTTAAGATACGACTTAACATTTCTGAGAAATGTATAGGGCAGTTTGTATTCAAAAGGGCATGTATCTCGGCAGAAGTCCTTGCGACTCTGTGGCGCCTCTGGGTGTCCCTGACTGATTGTAGGTGGAGTGATCGGGGTTATTGACCCCTCGAATAGACTTACAGACACCGGTACTCTGGGTTATGCAGGTTTTATTGATTTAAATGTTCGTTTTCTGTGAATGGTCTTCCTATAATAGGGCAGGGGTGGTTCCGTATCCTCAGATAGTTTTTGTTGGCGTTTCTCTGTTGCTTTCCGCCTCTCGTCCCGGTGTCTTCTGGGACTGGTGGTTCGCGCCTCTTCCTCCACGATGTTGTGGCGTCTCGCCCGTGCAGGGAAGAAAGACAACGGAGTTTTAGGTACTGTCCTGCCCAACAGCACAGGGGAGGGAGTGAGGGAACACACGTGCACAATTAACAGGCTATGACCCGCAGTGTTGGGGTAGTGAGGGAGGGGAAGTGCACTGGATAAGAGTTAGGAACTTTTAAGGGGGTTTAGCCCACTTAAAACCCGCCCAGCCCGAAAGCCGTGATCGTACCTCTGGTAGCCACACTTCCCTCGATGAAGTGTGGCTGGGCGAAGCGCTTTCCTGTTGGCCTCCTGGCTTGGTGGATTCTGCTCCCCTGGACCTCCCACGCTCAACGCTCTTCTCTCCGTCCTCGTCTCCTTCCGTCGCCTCGGTTCCCCTCCGTTCTCTCTCCTCAGATCTTGCCTCCGTCTCCGTCCTCCGACGTTCTCTCTCCTCCGCCTCCTGACTCTGCTCCGCTCCGCCTTCGATGTCTCTCCTCAGCTCCCGCCTTTCCTCCGCCTTCGCTCTCCGACTCCGTTCTCCTCCGCACTCGTCCTCCTCCTTCCAGCTCCGCTCTCCTCCGCACTCGTCCTCCTCCTTCCAGCTCCGCTCTCCTCCGCACTCGTCCTCCTCCGTCCAGCTCCGCTCTCCTCCGAGTGTAAAACACACCTGGGATGATTCCTGGTCGGCCTTTACCTGTGACGAGGGGGTGTGTCTTGTGACGTTGTCCTGTTCCAACTCCGCCCAATTAAAGAAGCAGGGCTCGCCGCTTTCTTCCGGATCTGTGTCGTCCAGGACATCTGTGTCTCTCCAGGTCCCTGTATGCTGGTCAAAGAGAGGTGAGATAGGTAAGCCAGGCGGACCCGAGTCCTCCCCGTTACACCCTCATAGATCATAGGTGTCTTTGGCCAAGCTCAGTGGCACAGTTTTTTGCAAAAGAATGGCTTTCATTCTGCTTGGAGTATCAATTTGTATAGAAGAGATGTTCAGTGAAGGCCATAAAGGCGACTACCTGACTGTCTTGGTTTGTGGAAACAATACTTGCATACAGCAAGTGACCCTGGAGGATACAGTTACTAGATATGGAATACCTGGCAACATGCCACAGCATCTGTGATCGTTCAACATGAGGTAACTTCCATTTGAAAGTTGTCCAAAAATTGGATCAATCACTGCAACTGGTGAACCTTGCAGGTGACAGGATAAGTTGTTAGAAGAACCATCGCAGACCCCGTGTAAATTAATACGCTGACAAAGGAGAGAACCGCTTAGTGCGTTTTCACAATTTGATCCGCTAAGAAACACTACACGTCCCCCACTCCAACATCTGTGTGTGTATGGTAAAACCCAGGATGTCTTGATGTATTCTTTACCCAACCTTTCATATTTGCCTGCTGGTATGTGTTTTAGGCAGTACTGAAAATGGAAAATTGTAACCGGCAGAGTGATTGTTCCATGTATTATCCATTCTGTAGCTAGTTTTTCTGCCACTGTGAATGGTAATTTTTCCAGTTTTTTCAATGCTCAGCACGGTATAGTCTGCTCCCCTTTGTGCCAGTTTGATCTTTTTATCAGTGCAATTGAATTCTGAAAACAGTGACGTAGTATTGATTAAATTTCAAAGCACATAGCCTGAACGCAAATTTTGGAGCGTCCAACCTAATAGCATGATAGAACGTAGCTGAGATTGACCATGTTGCAACAGTCTTGTTCCATGATGTCTATGGCAGAAGACACAATGCTGTCCAATGAATATATCCTGGACGACAGAGTCATTAACCCATTGTCTGCTGCAGAGAGAGATTTCTCTAAATTAAAATAACCAATTTCTCGTATTCGTTCTGCAGTCTCTGCTTGCGTAATCTTCCATATTTCGTTATATGCAGCATATATACCGGCATATATGAAACGTTTTTGGCACGTTTTTCTTGGTCCTAGCAAGAATTCCTAAGGTCTGCACCATCGTTAAGGAAAGATAAGTGTTGTTTTACATCCTGTAATGTAGCTTTCTGTAGCCAATCAAGGCATGGCTTCCCTACACTATATGTTGTTATTACTCCAGGATGCTGTCTTTGAACATATCCTGCGTCCGGCCTATTGACTTTGAAACCTTGAGTTTTGTTCAGGAATCTAGATTGACAGTGTTTGTGTCTATAGGCCAGAGCAACCATTTGTTTCAATCTGGATCTGATTTGTTGTGATGCTAAATATTATGTACGTCGACCTCCCCCCCGTGTAGTGCTATTACTTGCAGGTATAGGTATGGTCGGTGTGTTCATGTCCCTGATCATGGCTAACCCAAGGCAAGACTTTTGTTGGACAGTGTCATTCTAAAACATAATTTGCTCAGGGATGATACAGGCTCTAAACAAAGCTTCTATCCCCTGTACTTGCCAATCTTTTGAACCACATTACAAACAGTATATGCTGGCTGTAAGTGATATACATACCTAATAACAACTATCATGTCTCGTTTATATAACTCCCAACATCCGTTTCGTATCTGAGTCTACAATCCCTCATACTTCTATTTGCAATAAACAAGAAAAAAACTCCACCCTCCCTCCCTGCAGTCCTTCTGTTTACAATTATAGTTTTCAAATATATATGTCAATCATAATTTAGCATACAACAGTTCTTCCTTTCACTGGTATCCTACACATATAACTCAACCTTGCTTATGATACATAATCACACCTTTGTAATCACTGCGTTCGGGGTGTTACAGTAATTTGCTCAGCATACTTTACTGCAAGCCAAAAGGGGTGGTAGTAGAGTCTAAGTCTTGTGCTTTCAGGGTCTCTAACATGACATCCCAGTCCAATGCTATTTGGTGTTTACGCAGCCCCTGGCCTCCTCTCTCTGTATTTCTGCACTTTCTGCACTTTCACATCGGATCAGGTCTCTGTGCCACACATGTGCTGAGGGAGGGTTCTTGGATTTCCAACGCATGGTAATTGCCCGTGATGCCAGGAGCAATGATAGGTTCACAAATTTGTATTGTATTTTGTGCTTGTTGTATGATTTATGTAGTCCCAGGAGACACTACTCTATAGTATCAGAAATGTTCCTGTGTGTTGCTGCCTGCGTGTCGCACCTAATTGCATCCCAAAACCCTTGCAGGCGCAGGCAAGACCACACCATATGGATTAGGTCAGCTCCCTCACAATGGCATCTCGGGTAGTGGTGTTGGGTCTGTGGGAACATTTTGTCTAGTCTATGTGGGGTAAGATAGACCCTATGTAGTATCATGGATTGAATGAACTTGAATTTAGTATGTCTTGAGGTTTTCCTATGGTGTTCTATGATTGTCACCCATTCCTTGTACTCTAAGGCTCGCCCTATGTCATCGGACCATGCAGTGCGTAATGGAAGAAGGGCGATCCCCGTGTTTGCTCGGATCCCCACATATAGCCATCTTATCAAGTGTCTCACTCGGCCTATGTAATAGTATGTTTTAACCAATTTTGTGGTTGGTTCTTGCCGATGCGGAGCCCAGTACGTTTTGACATAGTGGATTAATGCCGCGGGTACCATATACAAATGCCACGGCGCCCCCATTTCCCTAAATAAGTTATTGTGATCCAGTAGCTGCCCATCATTAAACAGGTCCGACACAGTGCTAAACCCTACTTCCAGCCAGGGAGAGATTGTACATTCTGTGATTCTCCCAGCCGCCAGCGGTATCCCCAGTAGAGGGATGTTGCCTGCATAGACAGGGTGCAAGCTTGTGTACTGTAAAGCTCCTCTCCAACATTGCAGCACTGTGCGTAATAAGGGTGAAAGGTGGTGAGGGGGCCTGCATCTCGGTAATAACAGTGTGTGCAATGCTCCTTTACTTATATCTCGCTCTGTAACCCCTATTTCCTGTAGATTACGCCCTGCCGTCCAATAAGATAGTCATTGCAATTGACAGGCGTAATAATACGCTTTGAGATCCGGCACTCTCAGACCTCCCCTTCTAGTACTCAGTTGGAGCTTCTTGAGGCTTATCCTTCGCTTGCCATTCCCCCAGACTAGGTCTATCAGCATAGTATTCAAAAGTTTAAAGGTAGTCTGTTGAACCAACAGAGGCAGATCTATAAAATATTAAAGTAAGCACGGGAGGACCACCATTTTCTATATAGCTACTCCAAAAGGCAACGCTAGAACGTATGGCTCTGATCGCCCTGTTAAGATTACCCTCCAACATATCAGTGGGTGTCCTGTATACGTGAATGCCCAGGTACTTAAACGTATGCGGAGCTACCTGTGGCATTGTGGGCCCAAATGCAATTTCTGTTGGTGTGACTTGCTCGCGGAAGAAAAAGACATGCGACTTTGTGGGGTTGATGGCTAAGCCTGATATACATTCAAAGGTGTCAAAGATCTCAGCAAGGGGGGCCAGGTTAGTCTGCATGTCTTTGATATGAAGAATAATGTCATCCGCATATGCGGAGAAGAGATGCGTTGTAGGTTCTATTGTATGCCCAGTTCCTGTGCGTCCAGACGTAACCTGAGGGCCAAGGGTTTCAATGCCAATATGAACAACAGTGGTGAGAGTGGGCTGTAAGAGCATTATATAGCAATCGGAGCCAGTTACTGTACTCGTTCGGGAGCCCGAACTTTGCCAGCGTTTTGAACATGTATCCCCAATTCAACGAGTTGAATACTTGGCGCAGATCTAGTGATATGCAGCCCGCGTGAGCATAACAATCCAGGGTGGCCGACATGAGGGGATGTAGCCTCTTAGTGTTCAGAGATGTACTCCTGGCTGGCAGAAAACCAGTTTGGTCTATATGGATCATCCTATTCAGAAGAGGTAGGAGCCTATTTGCCAATACTTTGCCCAATATCTTATATTCCGTTGCCAACAATGACAGTGGGTGATAACTGGCCATGTCCATGGGGTCTCTTCCCGGTTTCGGGAGCGAGACCACCAGCGCCTGCGCTGTGGTGAGGGGCAGTGCCCCTTCTTTCAGCGCTGTATTAAATAATTGCACAAGGCTGGGCAGGAGTGAGTCCATAAAGGTAGTATAAAATTATCCAGTCAACCCGTCCAGACCCGGCATTTTGTTTTGTGGGAGCCCTTTGAGTGCTATCTTAATTTCCATCGCTGTGATGGGGCCTGACAGTCTTTTCAGTGCTTCTGTGTTTGTTTGGGGATAAGGTAGTGCATGCAGAAAATCGCCCGCGCTGTCCATTGGCCTACTATATAATCTAGCGTAATACTGACAGAAAGCTGCATTAATGTCATTTTGGGTGTATGCCGTTTCACCCATCAGGGTAGTTATCTAATGGATCACTATGGTGGGGGGGTTATCCCGCAGGATCTTGGCTAACAGTGTTCCAGACTTGTCCACCTCAGAGTGGCACAGCTGTATGTACCGCTGATAATCAATGAGTCGGAGGGACTCTAACAGTTCTGCTTGTCGGATACGCATTTCCCGAAGCAGCTCCTCTTCTCCTTATCATGTACTGCTTCGTGTTCTAACTTGTCCATCTTGTGTTCTGTTGCCGTGAGGGATTTACGAATTTCCTGCTTAGCGCCCACTGTCGTACTAATGGCCCTACCGTGTATGACCTCCTTAAAGGCGTCCCACTCTATCAGGCCCTTACAAGCTGTGCTACTGTTTTCAGTGAAGTAGTGAGTGATAGTATCTACTATCGCGGCACGAAATGCTGTGATCTCTAACAGCTGAGTATCCTATCTATCCTCTTGTGTAGCATGTGGACCGGGGAATAAAAAGAGTATTTGCTGTACGTCGGGTGGTGCATCCTCCACACATCAAATAATGCCCATCCCTCCGCCCAACCACAGAGTGCCTTCGCCTGCTTAATCACACCCGCGCCGTTCAGAGGTGGATGGGACCTGTCTAGAGCAATGTCCATTATCGTGTTATTGTCCCCACCGATAATCCAGGGATGCATCTCGCAGCCCGTTAACGCCAGGTTTATGGCGGCCAAAAATCGTTCCTGCTCGGAATGTGGTGCATACGTACTACCCAGTACTACCTTTTGACCATCAAGGGACCCACGTATAAAAGTATAACGTCCCAATTTTGTGTTCCAAAGGCTTGAACGGCACTCCATGTCTGACCCAAATGGTGACACCCCGTGCGTAACCCACATAACTAGTGGAAATTACCTGTCCCCTCCATTTCTTGCGCAATTGCAGTGCCTCACTGTGGGCGTGGGAGGTGTGGTGGAGATGGGCGCGGTAACGGTAGGAGGCTGAAATCCAGAGTGTTTTCTCAAACTGGGTATTATTATCAGGGTACGCTGGGTTCCGAAGGTAAGTCTCTCTCTGGCAAACTCCAGCTTGTCCGTTTTGGCGGAATCTCTAGGTCGCGGTGGCTCCTGGCAGATATCTTCTCCCTCGTTGGGTATACGCCGTCTCCGGACCCTGGCAGATATCTTCTCCCTCGTTGCGGATACGCCGTCTCCGGACCCTGGCCGATATCTTCTCCCTCGTTGCGGATACGCCGTCTCCGGACCCCAAGGAAAAAAGGAGACCAACAGAGGGAGCGTTAGTTTACGCCTGATATCGGCTTGCCCTCATTAGGACCGAGTGGTGGTGAGGGGCACCCGTGGTATCTATAAGCATGACGTGTCCGTGCTCCGGAAGGAGGAGTGGTGTGAGGAACGCTGGAAGGGTAAGGATGGGTGGAGGGGGGGAGGAAAGGACACGGGAAAGGCACACACAGGGGTATTTACAGTATCTACAAAGGGGCGCTCTTTCTCCCCACCCAGGTTGCCCAACGCCGCCGTACCTGTGAAAGCCACACTCCTCCCTCGGGAGCGTGGCACGGCGGATCACGGGGTCGTTGGCCTCCTGGCTCTCCTCCTCTCTCGATTCTCATGACCTCTTCGTTCTTCTCTCGTGTTCTCCACGGTCCTTCTTCTCCGGTTCCTTCTCCGCACTCCGGGGTGATGTCACACGCCGTATACAGGACTTCCTGTCCTTTCACCGAATCGGAGCCTCCGACGTTTCGTTGCGGTCATCATACGCCCAGTTAAAGGCGCCGGGGTCGATTTCTCCGTCCTGTTCTGAACAGCTGTCCCAATCCGCACTCGAAGAGCCAGTCTGCGGGTAAGGAGGGGAGTTAGGGTCATGGGTCCACCAGTCCTCGAGGCCTCCCGCCCCGACCCTGTTACACTCACGTTCCACCATTTGGGATTTCTGCAGATACACTATGTGTGCTTTGCGTCTTAACAGTTGAGCATGGATCCTGTGACCTTTCTGTACGGATCCCAGTCCCCGAACATTCCACGTTATATGTGTTGGGTAAGTGCATTGTGAAAACAAGGTGAGCATTATAACAGGCTGTATCGTGTATGCGTCGCTAGCCAGCCACCCCAAAGTAAACGAAAAAAGAGTGCTTCCCTCCCCATTTATCACAATACTCGGTCCGGTCGAGAAACTGTACCGGACCAGAAAACTAAACATGGCAAACAGAACAGTGCCCTGAATAAAAGCGGAATTCGCAAATTGGGGGTCATTACCAACACCGTCCACGGGGTGCAAAACTGCACTCTCTTATATCAGCGAGCTCTGACATATTGGAACCCCGGGCTAATAAAATACAGTTACATACCGCACCTTAGCATATTTCAACAAAAAGGATATATTATCGTCCACTGAGGCTGATCCATTAGCAGCAGTGCCCTCTGGCAGTCAGCCGAACAATCCATCGGCCATCTGTGGAGTCACGGTGGGAAAAAGGGCCACACTACTCTCTGAGTAAGATTTATTTGCGTGTCCATCAGAGGAAGAAGAGTCCTCAATTATCGCAGACTGTCAGAAAGTAGCGGCCGTCATGAGCGCTTGTTTTTGGCCCTACTGCATCTGTTGCGATGTTGGGGTTAGTCCATCGGGAGTTCCTACGTATCCTCCTGCTGCAACGGGCTCCGGACTGTTCCATCCGGGTGGTGCTTTGTTGCGTGTCCCTAGTCACCACGGCATACGTCACTACCAACCACTCCTCAACGTCTCCCGGGATTTCGAAACAATGCGTTTTCCAGTCATGGATAATTTTCAGCATAGCCGGAAAGAGAAGAGCGTACTTTAAATTCAGGTCCCTCAATTTTTTTTGACTCCCATGAAGGAGGACCGCTGTCTTTGCACTAGAAAAGTATAATCTAGATAAAGCAATATTCTGCCGTTCTCGAAGCTAATCTGAATTTGCTCCCTAGCTTTCTGTAAGAGCATATCCCGGTCTCTGTAGTTTAGTAACCGGACAATGAGGCGTCGGGGGACCCAGTTTCGGCCGACCAGTGGGTATCCTATGTGCCCGTTCCACACAATGTTGAATGGATAGGCCTTCTGTAGTGGCATGGTCGCTGAACCATTGCTCCATGTAGCTTGCAGGATCATCCCCTCGCTTCTGTCCAGCAGCCCAATAACTCTCACATTATTCCTCCACGCTCTTCCTTCTCTGTCTTTGACGTGGTCCATCAGGGTGGTGACTTGCTGCTGGAGTTGCTGTATATGAGTCGTGTTCTTGACAGCTCCGCCATATTGTTCTTTACCTTCTCCGCAAGCTTAGTGTGGTCCGCCTTGAGCAGCGTGAAGCTGGCTGTGAGGGCGCTAATTTGTTGCTCGATGGCCTTTCTTGAGTCCCTAACCTCCTGGAGGATAAGATATAGTTTATCCATTGGTTCTGTCGCATTAGTTGGCGGTATGCAGCTGGGCGGTGTAGTGTAGTTCCCATTTTCCCTATAGGCCCCGCGCATTGGAATAACATAAACAGCAGTGTAGACGTAGGACTGAGGTCTTCTAGGTCTCTACTGACTATGTTAGACTTAATTTAGGTTTGCGCCAGCTAGCTTAGAGGTCACTGGAAACTTTCTTGAATTAATAGGAAGTGATCAGCTTCCCTGGCTCAGACAAGAAGGGATTCAGCTTCCGACAACCGCATAAACATGACAACTTAGCTCCCTCAGAATAAGAGTCAATCTCTAGAGTCGTGTGAAACAATAGACAGCTATTTCACTCGGTCAGATGTGCATACTTAGTTTCACCAGGGTGCAGAGAATAGAGAGACGGGCATTTTCAATAAAAGGTATTATTTATTGAGCAGTCTTCCTTCTCATGCAAGAGAAATGAATTGCCACAATTGCAATACTTAATGTAAAGTAAAGTACGTACAGTAAAAGGAGTATTATGAAATAATACTGTAAAAGCATTGATATGGTTTCTTAGCCATAAGACACTTTAAAATGGATAAAATATATATACATATATACATAGGCTAACGTGCTCAACTGGTGCTTCTAAAATAAGCCTACCCCGGTGTACCTGACCTAAGACTAATACGTGGGAAGGAGTAAGTAAGTAGCAGTTTAAGTTAAGTAGGTTTGTTGCCAAGGATCTGTTCAAGAATTCTCTCTAAGGGTTTAGTCAGCACTGTACCTTGGGAATAGAATGGAGGAGGTCTGGTATCTCTCTCTCAGGACTCGATATCCCAGTTACCCGCAAGGGTTGGCTGGAAACGCCGGAGCTGGAATTCTCGGCAGGTGAAAAGACAGCGTCTTTCTCAGCGCGTCAAAGAGGAGGGGCAGCGTCCATGGGCTTCTCGCTTCTGCTGGGCTCTCAGAAAGTAGATTAGCTGGTCTGCTCCAAAACCTCCACCGTGTGTTTGCTTAAGGCAATGTTGGTATATTTATACCTGAAAGGTGCCGAGTTTGACGTAAGGTTTGGACATAAGACGTCAATAAAGAGGTCACTAACAACTGGCCGTTCTTACAGTTCTTGCAGGAGTTCTATTACAAATCAAAACAAAGCAAGCGGGGATTTCCCAGGTTGCTGGAGGTTTGGTGTGTTGAAAGAACACGTTGTGCTTTCTAGGAATCTAAGGAAGTAGCTTTTGCCATGCCTTGGGCTGCAGGGGCGATTTACTGAAATATGGATCTGATTCTTATGCCATTATAGGGATATTATTGTTTATAGCCGTACAGGGGCATAAAGTCACAATATTGAATCGGGTTCCTAGATAAAACACATCACCCACTCCACGATTTTATGTCCATAGAATACTAAAAACTAAGCAATAAAAATGCATGTGTATTCCAACCCATCCCAAAATACATTTTGCATTCGAAATGGTGTATGCGAAATACACGGAACGTTATAGGTACTGTACGTTTTTAAGTAGTGTAATCATTCAAGAAAATTGCATATATCTTTAGCTGAACGATTTGCGAAAATTACACATGAAATGTCTCTTAATTACAGAAAAGAAGATCGCGACTATTTCATCACATATAAATGAAATTGCTTGTGAGTGTGCTAGAGGCTGCGGTAATATATTGTCTCTAGATTTGCTAAAAATAAAAGCTCTGTTCTTTATGAATAGTTCTACTTCAAGCAGAGTACAAGTGCCCAAAAAAAAGTAAATATTTTGGAATTCTGAAAATAATTTCCTTTCCAGGGGAAAAAAAAGTTCCAAATGTTTTCAGTAGCTTTTGTTTTTCAAAGCTGAAGGCCGAATTCAGAGTTCATGGGAACGCTGTGTGCCGGTTTGCTTAGAAGTTATTCTTGTGATTCAGGGAAGAACATGACTTCAGATAGATGTGCAAAAAAACAGTCTACAGCTTCAGGTGAAAGTTCGACCAAGGATGATAATGCTGTAACTGGGCAATCGTGAGAATGATTGCTATCATCGGTGTCGGGATCAGCAATGCTCACAGAAGGTCGTACCTGGGTGATGTTGCTCTCATTTCTTGCTTCACTGCCACCACCTAATCGTAGTGGAGAAGTCTCAACGAATGCCGTCATCAGGATTGGTAACCGCTGGGGACAACACGATGCATGAGCCGTTACAGGACTTAGCAAAGTATCAATATCCATTGGTACTGCTGATTGTAGTGTAAGACAGGTGTCTAACACGCATTCTTCTCCGCATAGCATACATCGAAGCACAGGTAAGATGCAGTTCTGCCATATAGGTCTGAATGAAAAAAAACAGGTCATATTCAGATCTCTTAGCCGGGCTAATCCAAGGACTTTAGTTATGCGGTCCCGGTAGCGTATTGCTAGGATCGTTTCTTTCATCGTTGCTGGAGTCATGTCTGCGTTTTGGCTTGCCATATCGGAGCAGAAGAGTGAAAAATAGAATTCCTGCTACAAGACCCAAAACTAGTGGTAGGCCACCAAAAACCGAATGGACAAAATTGGGAAAGATGCCCAGGACTGCTTCGAAGAGTGTTAACAGTCCCAAAAAAATTGTCTTAAATACATTTACGATACCACTGTCATCTGACATATTTAGGATTTGGCTTCGCATTACTATGAAATGAACGTGGCAATTAGTTGATAAAAGTGTATGTATCTCTGCCATTATCCTTGCAACTTGAAGATCATACGTTTCTTTTGATGACGAAATAGGCACTGTTGTCTGTAAAAGCACAGACTTCATTCTTCTTAAAGCATCAATTCGTATAGAGGAGATATTCAAGGGAGGCCAAATTGTCGCCTCTGATTCTCCAGGGCCGTTTGGAAACAATGCTTGCATACAGCAAGTGACCATGGAACTAACGCTTACGAGATATGCTTTCCCTGGCACCATGCCACAACAGCTGTGGTCCGTTATTAGAACGTAACTCCCGTTAGAAAGTTGTCTAAAGAATGGCTCTATCTGTGTTGCAGGTGTGCCGTGCTGGTGGCATGAAAGGTTATTTGAAGTCCCCTCACAGGCCCCATGTAAATTAATACCTTGGCACAGAAGTATACCGCTTAGTGATTGTTTACAATTATTACCACTAAGAAATACATTCTGGTTTTTGTCACTATAACGTGTGTGTATAAGGTAATTTCCATGATGACTTAATGTACCCTTTACCCAACCTTTCATACTGCCTGCTGGTATATACTCTTGGCAATTTTTAAATTGGAAAGTTGTTATCGGAATTGTGATTATTCCGTGTATTATCCATTCAATAACAGGTCTTTCTGACATTGTCAATGGTAATCTCTCAAGTTTTTCAATGCTCAGAATCGTATAGTCTGCTCCTTTTTTTTGCCAAACTGATTTGTTTATCAGTAAGGTTAAAGATAGAGAACAATGACGTTGTGTTGATTAAACGCCAAGGCACATAGCCTGAACGCAGATTTTGCAACGTCCAGCCTAGCTGTACAATAGAACGTAATTGGGACTGACCATGTTGTAACATTAGCAAGTCCTGATCTATTATATCTATAGCAGATGATACAATACTGTCCAGTGAATATATTCTGGAGGACAGAGTCATTAACCCATTGTCCACAACAGAAAGTGATTTTTCCAAATTAATACTATAAATTTCTCGTATTTTCTCTGCTGTCTCAATTTGAGTCACTTTCCGAGCTTCGTTGTAAGCAGCGTATATGCTGGCCGCTATGAAACGTTTTTGACGCTGTTTGCGTGGTCCCATTATGAAATCGCGCAAGTCAGCACCTTCTTTAAGTAAAGACAAGTGTTGCTTAATTTCTGCCAGTGTGGATGTTTGTAGCCATTCAAGGCATAGTTTCCCTACACTGTATATTGTTACTATGCCTGGATATTGTCTCTGGGAGTATCTAGGGTCTGGTCTGGTCATTTTTAACCCCTGTATTTTGTTCGGGAATCTATCTGGACATTTACTTGTGTCTGTTGGCCAGATTAGCCACTTTTTTCCAATCAGGATGTGTTCTATTTTGATGTAAAATTTTGGATACGTCTATCTCAATATCTGTGGTTGTGTTATCAGGTATTGGCTTTGGAATAGACGGTTTATTTAAGTCTTTTATCTTGGCTAGGCCAAAACAGGCAATTTGTTGAACGGTGTCATTCAAGAACATTATTTGTTCTGGGATCATGCAGGCTCGAAATAATGCTTCAAGGCCTTGTACCTGCCATTCCTTTGTACCCCAGATGGTTTTTGTTTCAATGTTGTTTTTCCAAAAATCAAAACCAAATGTAATCATTTTTTCATAAAATGTTTCCGAATAGATCAATTTAATATTTGTCATCATGGTTTTTGTCCCTGTTTTATCTAACAGTTTGTAATAAAATGTTTCAGCATCACTTGTGTTAAACCCTGAGAAGTATGGGAATTTCTCATAAAAATTTTTTTAACTGCTTTTAGGTGGAGTTGCACAATTTTCCCATTGATTACATTTAAAAACATTTCTAGGTTGAGCGGATTTGTGTAAATAGTGATCTGCATAGTGGCTGTAGCAACACATCTGTTCATAATTCGATGAACCTTGCAAATAATCATGGTCTGTAAATTTTGCTGACAATACCAAATCTGACATCATATTATTTATGCTTTCAAAGTCCCAATCATCAGAGAATGTACTTGGTTTTACAAAGTCACTTAATGAAACCTTAAACTGCTGAGGATATTTCAAGAGTTCAACCGGTCCATATACTTCGTAATCTGTTTTGTCCCAAACTACCCCGCCGGGTATTGGAATGGCTGTGACATTCACTGATGATAGTTCTCTTTTCTCGATGTGAGAGGACTTGTGTGGCTTCAGAACTAAGTTGATGTTCTGACTTGCTGTGTCCATTGTATTGTATGAAAGTTCTCAAACAAAGTACCATGATGAGCCAAAGCAGGAGGAAAAGTACACCTAACACAATCCAAAATTCTAACCATGGAGA
This sequence comes from Lissotriton vulgaris, assembly GCF_964263255.1. Lineage (NCBI taxonomy): Eukaryota > Metazoa > Chordata > Amphibia > Caudata > Salamandridae > Lissotriton > Lissotriton vulgaris. The sequence goes on along the minus strand of NC_141693.1, from coordinate 1,344,666,004 downwards.
GACAAGATAAGTTTCTTTGAGTGGATGAAAGAGTTCTGTTGCTTTGTCTTTAAAAGTCTTTGTTGCTGGCGTTACTTCAGGGTCGCTTTGATCTTCAGAAAAGTTATCGAAATTGATGAAGTAGCCAGATGCAGTTCTGTCAATTGTTGGAATTGTTTTTTCAATTTGCCTCTTATCAGCACATTCTGATGCTACATCATTGTAGACTGGTGTTTCTTGACAAACTGTTTCAATTTGGGTTTCAAGGGGCACAAGTTCCATGGCATTGTTGCATAGTCCTTTTTTATTCACTGCAGGTTTATCGAATGTGATTAGTCTCTCAGTTTGAACTTCTTGGATAGTAGCAAAGTTTGGTATTCTGCTATTTCTTGGGAGTCCACTGGGCCTACTATTTATTATTGGCCACATGATTGTGGTTTTACCAGGTCGATTGATACAACTCGGTTCTCCTTTTTTCCAGCAAGGGGCGGGAGTGCAACTGATCTTGTTCCGTTGATTGCTAAGACAGGTACTGCTTTTCTGTAAGACGGCCCAAATTCCTTCTTAACCGCGATCTTTTCTCTGACCAGATCCCCAATCTTTGGAATCCAGACAGGTCTTACTGGGACAGGTGGTGTGTCTTCAGTGGTTGTTGGCTGCTGTTTTAACTTAATGTTGCTCAGGGCTTTTCTTGTTTCATTTAAGTCCTGTAAAACAGGCAAACGATCTTCGATGTCAAAGCATTTTTTCTTATCTTCTACCACTGAAGCTTGACTATCTAAATCCTGAATAAACATTCTAGTTCCGAACAATAGTTCGTACGGGCTGAAACCTTTTAGAGAATTTCTTGGCAGATTATTAAGACTACGTTGGACACTTGTTAAATGCTGGACCCACCCATCACCCGAACCTAATACCTTTGCCGTTATAGATTGCTTTATGTCTCGTTTTTTTCTTTCCACAATCCCGTTTCCCTCAGGATGGAAGGGACAAGAGTACCGCAACCCAATGCCCATGCTGGTCATGGCCTCCTTATAAGCTTGAGAGCTAAAAGCAGGACCCTGGTCAGAATGAAGCATGGCAATTGCGTATGTGCCGATAAAAACTCGCAAATCTTTCATAACAGTTCTGGCGTCAGCCGAGCGCTGGGGCCACATTTTAAAAGTGAATTTAGTCTTAAAAGAAATTAATAGGACACTGGATTTTAAGTATAGGTTGCCTTATGCTGACTACAGAAATGGCCATGGCAATACTCCGGTTGGCTCGTTACTTCGATCTCTGTTGCAGTCTGGACAGCTTTTTGCAAATTTGTAATGTTGCAGGCTCATCCCCGGCCACCTTTATTCTGATTGTAATTCTGTCAGAGATTCCTTCATCTATTTGTGCCTTGGACCTACACTCATGTGTGCGTCTACTATTAATAAGACTCTCCTGTTCATGTTTGGAATTACCCTATCCCCCACTCCAGGGATTTGATCAAAAGGAACGGAGTTTGCGTCTATTACGTATGTATAATTGAGTGGATAGTTCACGGGTAGTGCTGCACAGTTGCCTTTTAAAGACGTTTTTACCTCTAGCATGGTTTCCCCATCTATGTATTTTCATGAACGCTTTTTTGTGGCTACGGAAGCCGGTTTAGTTGCTTCCGCTATGGCTGTATTAGCCAATTAATTCCCTGCAACGTGAACGCCATCAAGTTGATGACTCAGAGTATGTATCACGTGAGTCTTTTGTAGTTCTTTCTGTAAAAGAACTACCTGTTTCCAAAGAATTTTATGCTTGATTGTGGCACCTGTGTCGTCTTTGTAATCATTTTGAACCCAGTTCTGCAAATCATTATTGTAAGATTTGACGTAGAAATGCAAATCGCACACTATTAGTATCGGGAATTCACGTTCGGCATTTTCAAGCGCCATCTTTAAAGATCTGATTTCAGCTTGCTGAGCCGAACAGTTTCTCAGTGATTCCGTTTTTGTTATTTTTCGGTCTGAATTTACCGCACAGCCAGCGACCTTTAACAATCGCGCAGGCTGCATTGTAGGATTTATCATCTACATTGTAATGCTGTACAAATCTGTCTGTATATATTATACAAGAGTACTGTTGGAGAGGCAGAATTTCGATTGGCAGAGGATATTCTTCTTCATATTTCAAATCATTCCGTTTTTTCATGTTCGGGACATAATAGTATGTCACTTTTTCTGTATCAAGAGAATTTTCCCACTGTATCCATTTTGGATCTAGTGCCACTGTTTTTAGATTTACTGGGCTGAATAACGCCTCGAAGGCTGATTCTGCTGTGAAAACAGTTATTCCTTTGCCTTGTGCTTGCGCTCGTTCTCTTGCTACTGCAGTTTGAACTGCCTTTATAGTATTTTCTGTAAGACTGAATGTTTTTTCTGCTGTTGTGTACAAATGTGATTTGTAAGCTATCGGTACCGTTTCTCCCTCATTAGAGGTCAGGTACGTGAATCTGCATCTTCCTGGGATGACTCGGATTACAAGGTTGCGTGTATTATCACGAGTTTCTTTTTTTGTTTTAGCTAACATGTCTGTTTGCAATGATCTCTACATTTCGGTGTGTTTCTGAGTCCAGTTGATTGGTTTAAAATCAGATTTTATCAATTCGTAGAGAGGTTTAACTCTCTCTGCATAATTTAGAATGTAAGTTCTTCCAAAATTCAGGAAGCCTAGAATCGATTGTACGTTCTTTAGCGTTTTTGGTGCTTGGAGTACAGTACACTTCTCTAAGAAGTTGTCTGCTAGGCTTTTGCCTTCACTTGATAAATCGTATCCTAAAAATAGGACAGTTAGATGGGCAATTCGTGACTTTTTAAAGTTGAATTTGTAACGCTCTGCTGCGAACCCAAGTATTATGGTGTTCACTCTTCTCAAGTGAGTATCCAAATCTTCGTCTGTGAGATAGATGTCATCGACATAAGATAACGCCTCATCATCATACATTTGTAGTAACTCTGTTACTCTTGCTGAGAATAATCCTGGGCTATTCTTGAATCCCTGTGTGAGTCGGCAGAAATTTTTCTGTGACCCCATTATTGAGAAAGCGGCCAAGTACCTGCTTTCCGGTGCAATATTTTGACAAAAGAATCCATTAGAAATGTCTAATATTGTTTTGCATTTTTTGCGAACTATGTTATTCATTAGTGCCGCACTGTGCGAATTTTGTACCGCAAATGTTTTGCAACATGAGTTAAGGTGTCTGTAGTCCAAGACTAGACGATATGAATCGTCTGGTTTGGAGACAGGAAACAAAGGATTGTACATTTGAGAGGTGCATGTTTCAATCACCCCTTGGTATTCAAGCTTTTTTTTTTTGTCCTCATATATGCCACCAGATTTTGTATGCTCTAGATGGGTCTCGCTGTCGCCTCTTATACTGACATTTCCGAGTCGGCCCTGGGGACAGTATCATAGCAGACAGGGATTTCCCAGAGGTAGGTTGTTTTCCTTATCCAACTCCCCTTAGCCTATGATGGAATACTTTAAGCCGGGGGAGGACAGGACCGACACAACCTCTGGCATAATCATCGGACCATTTACTTGTTAGACCAGACCTCCAGTTTAGACCAGACATTCTCAGTATTCCCATTACGACCAACCATGTCCATCTTACATACTTCCATTATATGTTTTAAACATTCTGCAAATCTGGGAGGGGCAGCTGACTTCCACTCTTTGCGGATTTCTCTCCTGGCAATAACTACTACATAAAAGATAAACTGTGTATCTAAATTATTAATGTTATAATCGTTAGGTAAACCAAAAAATACAAATCTGGGTGAACATAAAGTAGTTGTTGTTAATACCTCGCCCAGGAAGCCAACTATCGCTCTCCAATAATCCTGATTCACGGGGCACTCCAAAAACATGTGAACATCATCTGCTGCATTATAATTACAGCGGGGACAATAATAGTTATTTTGCGTAATCTTATGTAATTTGGCCGGGGTCCAATAAACTCTATAAACTGTAAATAGATGGTTAAGCCTTAAATTAGCTGGTTTAATTAGCCTCTGAGATAGAGTGAAAGAGTCTGACCATATTTTACTGCGTTCTTCGGGGAGTTCCGCTATTCTGTTTTCCCATAGGTTTGTCAATTCCAAATGTAGTTTGTTCTCTTCATCCGTAATTAACAGCCTATACCAAAATGATACTTCTCGAATCCATCTCCCCCCCCCCTGCGAATTGCTTCCAGGAGTCCAGTATCTTTTTCCCGCTGTAAATTCTGGCTTGACCACCAGGCAGATAATTGGTAATATTTAAACCTGGTCAGATGTCCATTTGTAAGTAATGTTAGGGAGTTCCAGTCCATAAGGCCCACATCTACCCTAAGTCTCCCCACTTCAGTATTCCAGCTTTTCTCAAAGGTTGTGAAAGCTGATCTTGAAGACATAGAGTTGTTCCCGGAGAATCCCATATTGGAGTGTGCGTGTGATAGTAAGGAATGCTGAAAACCTTCCGAATAAACCCGCAGTTTTTAAGAGCGGTCTGAAGTATCTTGAGGCGGATTTTTTTTTTTAATTTCTGGTCGCCGAACTTGAATAGAAAGAAGTCATGGCCATAGGGTAGATCATAAAGTAAAGCCTGGAACAAACGGCCCTATGAAGATGCATCTAACGTGTTTGCAAGTAGCCTAAAGTTTTTAAAGTGGAAGGCATGACAATATGATAGTAAATCCGGGAGGGCTAAACCTCCAATTTTTAGACCTCTCCTCAATTTTTTCCAGACTATCCTAGAAGATTTACAGGCCCAAATAAATGATCCAATCTTACCCTAGAGATTAGTGATGTCTTTCAAAGAGAATGATAAAGGGATGGAATTGTATAGGAAAGTCAATTTGGGAAGAATAGTCATTTTAATAAGATTAACCCGGCCATAAATATTTAGTGGCAGATTACCCCATCTTATTAATGTTTTATTAATGTCTTTAACTACTGTCTGCCAACTAATTATTGGTATGTTCTTTAAGTCTTGGGTTAAATAAATTCCCTGTATGGGAATGTTATTATTCCACCCCATTATCTCTGTTTTCTCCTTATTAATTTGATAGCCTGACAGTTTTCCAAATTCTTCTGATAAGTAAAATAGCCTGGGTATAGCTACAGAATGGTTAGAGGTATATAGGAGGAGGTCATCCGCATACAGAGCAGTTTTTAACGTCATATTACCCAACTTAAAAGGTTGAATTATATTGTCATCTCTAATGCCACAAACAAAAGGCTCCATATAAACATCAAACAAAAGAGGGGATAAGGGACAACCCTGTCTGGTACCTCGAGATATGTTGAACCAATCCGATAATACTCCATTTACCAAGACTTTTGCCATTGGATTATGATACAATGACTTGATACCCTTGATGAATGTTAGGGGGAACCCAAATGCCGTCATTGTAGCCCATAGATACTTCCAATTAACCTGATCAAAGGCCTTGGCTGCATCTATCGCAACCAAGGCAAGCGGGATATCTTTATCATTAGCATAATCTATGGCCCCTATCGCTTGAAACGTTAATTCGTTTAGCTGTCTCCCTGGGATAAAACCTCTTTGATCATTGTAAATTATAGATTTTATTATCTTCGCAAGTCTAGTTGCTAAGATCCCAGAATATAGTTTCATATCCGTATTTAAAAGGGAAATTGGTCTGTACGACTCTATTTTCTTGGGGTCTTTGTTAGGTTTTACTATGAGCGTTATTGTGGCTTCAGCCCATGAAGGGGGAATACAGTGGCCGTGAGTTAGTAAAAGATTAAAGAGTATGCTAAGTATGGGTAGTAGCTGATCTATGTAATCCAGATAAATCTCGACCGGCAGCCCATCTGAACTTGCAGCTTTCCCCCGCTTCATTTTCTTTAGTTGGTTTAATATTTCTCCTTCTGTTATCTCACTTTCTAGATATGTTTTATCCAATTCTGAATTTTGAGGTAGATTTTTCAGGAGCAACCAGGTTTCTAGCTCATCCAGCTTAGGGTCTTTATCTTCCGTATAGAGGCTTCTCATGTAGCTCCTTGCTTCATCTCTGATCTCGCGTCTACCTCGATCAGGTCTCCTGTCTCTCTTTGTATTAAGGCTTTGATGCTGTTCCTAGTTCTTTCTTCTCTAGATTTCCAAGCTAGGAGGACTCCGCATTTTTCGCCATATTCAAAGTTCTTTGACCCCATTATTGAGAAAGTGGTCAAGTACCTGCTCTCCGGTGCAATATTTTGACAAAAGAATCCATTAGAAATGTCTAATGTTGTTTTGTATTTTTTGCGAACTATGTCATTCATTAGTGCCACACTGTGCGAATTTTGTACCGCAAATGTTTTGCAACATGAGTTAAGGTGTCTGTAGTCCAAGACTAGACGATATGAATCGTCTGGTTTGGAGACAGGAAACAAAGGATTGTTCATTTGAGAGGGGCATGTTTCAATCACCCCTTGGTATTCAAGTTGATCTAAAATCTCCCTGACCTGTTTTTTAGCTTCTTGCTTAATCGGGTACTGTCTTTGTGCAGTAGGTTGACATTTTAACTGGATTTTGTGAGGAGGAGAGTCCTCATCCCATCCTACATGATTCTTATATAATGCAGGTGCTTGAGCTACTGCCCATTTTCTTGCATATATATATTTTCTGTGAATTGGAATATGATTTGAGAAGGCTGGCATAATCATTTCTTCGCCATGAGGGCACTCCCTTACAAACTCTGGTGGCCAGTCTTTCTCGGCTAACAGAATGTCATAGCCTTTTGAGAGGTTATCCCAAAATAGACCCCTTATATTCCTAGTCTTACCTTCCTCTATACGCAATGTTATTTCGTATATTTTATGAGGTTCGCTAACTCTGGTATCTGCAGTTTCCACTAGAATGTATTCATTCGTGTCCACTGTCTCTAGATGATTCATCAGGATCTTGCGAGCTATGCTGATTTCTGCTGCGCTGTCTAGCATTGTCTGTGCCCACTCTCCGTTTTTCAGCTGTGTCCTTAGTATCCTCGGCATGTTTGATTACTTTAATACTGGCTACCTTCTTTCTTGGAAATTGTAATTTTTCACTTTGAGCAGGTTTATTATTTATTTATTTATTTATTTATGGTCTTATAAAGCGCCTGATTCAATTCCCGAAGGGATATCTCTGCGCTTGTGCTTCCACTGGTTAGTCTCTATCAGGGTTTTTTGGCTGTAATTTAAGGAAATGTTATCTAAGGCAGGGTGAAGAGATATGTTTTTAGATTTTTTCTGAAGGATTCAAGGCTGGTGATATGTTTCAGCACAGGGGGCAGGGAATTCCAGAGGACAGGTCCTTTGTAAGAGAGGGCTCGACCACCCTGTCTGGCTCTTCTGACTCTAGGGACCTGAAGCAATTGGTGGCTGCTGGAGCGCAAAGTACGTCCGGGGGTATATGGAACAAATTTTTCCTTAAAGTATTTGGGACCAGTACCAAGCAGGCATTTATGTATCGTGCAACATATCTTAAATTTAACACGCTGCTTTACTGGTAGCCAGTGGAGTGTGTGTAGAAGGGGGCGGGAGGGAGTTCTGGGGGGGGGGAGGGCATTGAGAGCTAGCCTTGCTGCAGTGTTTTGGACTACTTGTAATTTTTCCAGTTGTTCCTCATTTGCCGATATATATAGGCCATTACAGTAGTCCATCCTACTTATTATTAAGGTCTGAATAAGCGTGTTCCTATGGTTGTCTGGCAGAAATGGGAAGACGCGTCGAAGCAGCCCAACCACACGAAAACAAGCACCTGTGACTTGAGTAGTGTATTCCTTAAGTAGGAGTGCCTGATCCAGCTTAATACCAAGATTTGTAACTGTTTGTTTGGGGCTTGGAACAGGTCCCAACTCCAAGGGCCACCAATCTGAGGACCACGTTAGAGTTGCCCCCCAAACAACATGACCTCAGTTTTGGTCACGTTGAATTGGAGGTAGTTCTGTGCCATCCAGTGTGCCACTGCTCTCATTCCATCCGCAAAAGATTTTTGAATTGCGGGTGTGAGAGTTTGGAAAGGAAATAAAAGCTGGGTGCCATCAGCGTATGACACCGGTGTGAACCCATATGATCTTATAATGTTTGCTAAGGGGGCCACATACACGTTAAAAAGCGTGGGGCTTAGGCATGAGCCCTGTGGCACTCCCTTGGTGAGCTCCCTAAGGATGGAAGAGTGGGAGCCCAGCTTAACACCTTGTGAGGGACCCGAAAGAAAGCTTTGCAACCACGACATAGCCACACCTCCTATGCCCATATCTCTCAAGCCGCCGAGAAGAAGTTCATGTGACACCGTGTCGAAGGCAGCGGATAGGTCTAACAGCACCAGAATCACTGAGCCCCCTCTATCGAGTGACATCCTGATGTTATCAGTCACTGAGAGGAGGGCTGATTCTGTGCTGTGATTGGGCCTGAAACCAGATTGAGAGTGGTCCAGGCCCTCCGCTGCCTCGATGTAATTTGACAGGTGAGTGTTCACATGCTTCTCGGACAATTTGCTGAGATAGGGCAAAAGGGAGATGGGTCGAAGGTTGGAAAGGTCCGTCCATGGAAGTGCGGCACTCTTTCGGATAGGGTTGACCACTGCTTTTTTCCATTCTGCTGGTTCCTTGTCTTTGGACTTGGCGTGCTCTTCCCTTTGTTCTGACCGTCCTCTTCTTTCCGATTTCTGCGAAAAAGATCGAGAGGGACGTGTATCAATATCTTGATATCTATCAGGCTTTTTCAAATTACCCCTATTTCTAAGGTTGTATCTTTTTTCAGAGGGCTCCCTTTGGGGACACTGGTGTTCTCGGTTCGGAGTTCTTTCTCTCCGCTGAGGAGACCTTCCTCTGGACTGGAAACCTTTTTCTTTGGGAGTGGATTGTTTATTTCCATCCCAGCTCTTTTTAGGAGTGCTTAGATTATTTTTAATAAATATCTTTTCCGGATTTTCAAGTAGTTGGGGTTTTACAGGTTTCCCACCCAAACTATCTCTACCTAGTTATTCATAGCATTTTTCTATGATTCTGGCAAGCTCAATTGGTTGATCTGTTATATCTGTCTCTTTCAATTTTTGGCGGATCGCCACAGATGCTGCTTCTCCTTTTATGTTTGCTAATAATATAGCAGAGACCTGCTTGAAGTCTTTCAGTAATTTCATACCAAGAGTTAAAGCAGGTTCTGGACCGTATTCATTTTGAATCTTTCTTAGTACATCTGGTATCACCACCAGAGACGGAACACCATGTGTTTTTGTGTAAATGGAAGCAAAGACTGTGCCCCAAGTGTCACAGTCCTCCACATGTGGTGCGACCCCCATTGGAAGGCAGATCTCAATAGGGGTAGTATTCGGAAATACTGCCTCTATTTGAGTTATTTTCTGTGCTAGCCAGAATGGAATTTGTTCCCGTTTTGCGGGTGTTTTTCCCAGACATGATTGTATGTTCTGTGGTGTAATTTTATTTGTGTCTCCCTGATGAGGGGTCAGCTGTGGAATATTAACAGCTGGTTGGACTGTTGCAGTCCGCATTACATATTGGACTAACTGTCTTTGAATTTTAATTAGTCATTTTAGCTGTGCTAAAAGTTCTTTGTCTGACATTTTTTCGATGTCAGGATGTGGTGTGTAGCTGGCTAGAACCGGCCACGTTGCTCCTGGTCTACCTAGTGGACCGAGCCTGGTGATGTGATCATTATGTTTTAGGGCGCCTTTAAACCAGAACAGGTGCTCTTGGTAATTTAGTGGTATTTCAATATCCTCAAAAGGTGTATATTCTTCCGGTGGTTCCTCTATTTTGTAATAGTGGAATTCGTGTGTTGTAGCGCTTGCCGCTGGAAAGTTTATCCCTGAATAGAATACCTCTGTCTGCCGATATTCGTGTGGCTCTATCACGAAAATGACTGTACCACCTCGTGATGTCAGTCCGTTTTCTATAAGTTTTAAAGTTATAGTTTTTCTTATGTTGACCGGAATGAGGATAGCATTCCGGTCAGTCTGTAGGAGACTTGTGTCTTCCTCTATTAGTTAGGCTGCTATTCTAGCTGCCTCCCTTTCGTCATCACTCTCTGGCATTTTACTGTCAGCAAGGTTTTTTGTTGCAGATCAGGTTTCAAGGAAACAAAAGATTAGGTGCACAATATTTTGGAACACTGTATCCTTCAACGTTGACTAAACCAAAAACTCTACATAGGAATCTCTTCCGACTAAGTTCCGGCGGATTTTAACCTTTCACCCACTCCAGACGTCTATTGGAGTATTTACTGGAGAAAGGGTCTGTGTGAAAAAGCACAACTGAGTTACTCTAACGTCTTGCGTTACTTTTATCGCCTTACCCCACGTGGGGCGCCATGTAGTGTAGTTCCTATTTTCCCTATAGGCCCGCGCATTGGAATAACATAAACAGCAGTGTAGACGTAGGACTGAGGTCTTCTAGGTCTCTACTGACTATGTTAGACTTAATTTAGGTTTGCGCCAGCTAGCTCAGAGGTCACTGGAAACTTTCTTGAATGAATAGGAAGTGATCAGCTTCCCTGGCTCAGACAAGAAGGGATTCAGCTTCCGACAACCGCATAAACATGACAACTTTGCTCCCTCAGACTAAGAGTCAATCTCTAGAGTCGTGTGAAACAATAGACAGCTATTTCACTCAGTCAGATGTGCATACTTAGTTTCACCAGGGTGCAGAGAATAGAGAGACGGGCGTTTTCAATAAAAGGTATTATTTATTGAGCAGTCTTCCTTCTCATGCAAGAGAAATGAATTGCCACAATTGCAATACTTAATGTAAAGTAAAGTACGTACAGTAAAAGGAGTATTATGAAATAATACTGTAAAAGCATTGATATGGTTTCTTAGCCATAAGACACTTTAAAATGGATAAAATATATATATACATAGGCTAACGTGCTCAACTGGTGCTTCTAAAATAAGCCTATCCCGGTGTACCTGACCTGAGCCTAATACCTGGGAAGGAGTAAGTAAGTAGCAGTTTAAGTTAAGTAGGTTTGTTGCCAAGGATCTGTTCAAGAATTCTCTCTAAGGGTTTAGTCAGCACTGTACCTTGGGAATAGAATGTAGGAGGTCTGGTATCTCTCTCTCAGGACTCGATATCCCAGTCACCCGCAAGGGTAGGCTGGAAACGCCGGAGCTGGATTTTCTCGGCAGGAGAAAAGACAGCGTCTTTCTCAGCGCGTCAAAGAGGAGGGGCAGCGTTCGTGGGCTTCTCGCTTCTGCTGGGCTCTCGGAAAGTAGATTAGCTGCTCTGCTCCAAAACCACCACCGTGTGTTTGCTTAAGGCAACGTTGGTATATTTATACCTGAAAGGTGCCGAGTTTGACGTAAGGTTTGGACATAAGACGTCAATAAAGATGTCACTAAGAACTGGCCGTTCTTACAGTGCTTGCAGGAGTTCTATTACAAATCAAAACAAAGCAAGCAGGGATTTCCCAGGTTGCTGGAGGTTTGGTGTGTTGAAAGAACACGTTGTGGAATCTAAGGAAGTAGCTTTTGCCATGCTTGGGCTGCAGGGGCGAATTACTGAAATATGGATCTGATTCTTATGCCATTATAGGGATATTATTGATTATAGCTGTACAGGGGCATAAAGTCACAATATTGAATCGGGTTCCTAGATAAAACACATCAGAGGTCTCACCAGAGTCCTCCTGTTCCATCGTACGGTCCGCACCAGGGACATCGTCTTGTTGCCTTCCCCTGGTCTGGCCCATCCCAGCGATCTCGGGCCCACAAGCGTGGCGCACAACCAACTGGCCAGGGAATGAGGGCACTACAGATCCAGTGCTCCGCGGACCCAAAACGTCACCAACTGACCTGGCCGGAAGGCTATTTGGACCAGCACACTTTCCCACTGTTGATTATGTTGTGCGCAGCCCTGAGGGTGAGTATCCCCGTGCCCAGCAGCAACTGGTCCGTGTTTCTTACTGTCTGTGGCCCATGTTGACCAGAGCACACCACCGGTCGACTGGGATTTCCGGAGCTATCTTCACAGTGTCTATGCCGCAGCGTCTTCTCTCGACTACTATCTTAGCGGGTCCAACTGTCCACCACTTTGTCCTATTTAGCTTGTAAAAAAAGCTTCCTCAACCTGCTTCACTGGCCTTAGGGCACTCTCCAACTGTGCATGTGTACAACTCGTGCAGTACTATGTCCCCCGGTGCAACACTCACTCTGCAGGCCCTTCCTTCACAGCTGGGCCAGGGACTGTATAACTATGGCACTGGCCAGCGCGTTACTGCAGCACACTCCTCCACAGCAGTCCACACGCAGCTCCCTTTGTTGCCTCTCGCAACTTTCGTAGTGTTTCTGTGCTCCCCGCCCGTGGTACGATTCCGCTGTCTCTCACCTCGTCCCCCAGAGGGAGCACCTCAGGCCGCTCTGCAGCCGCGGACCTCGCGTAGATTCCCGCCTGATTGCCTGCTAACGAGGCGCAGTCCTGCTTACCGCCGCCCCACTGTTCAGGCCACCGGAATCCTCCTCAGTCACGGCAGCACACCTCTGCACACGTGCGGTGTCAGTAATTCCCACAACTCGTCCGGCCCCGGCTCCGGCACAACCTCCAGGCAGCACCTCTGTTCCGCTGCTGCGGGGTCTCCTTTCCTTCGGTCCGATAACTCGCAGGGCCCAATCCTTGTAACCCGCCTTAACACGGCTGTGGCAGGCCGGAAAGCGGGTCCGGTCTTCCGATTTGCTTCTCGTTCACAGGACGCGCCACTTCGGGCCCTTGCAGCGGAGAAATTACAGGATCAGTGAGCCCGGGTCCGGAGACACACTAGGATGCGGCCACCATGTTCGGTTGTCCGCCACCTCCCCTAATCACACCTCCCCTAATCAGCCAGCATACCCAGAGGTATTACCAGAGCTAACAAAAGTAGAAGAAAAATATTCCCAACACAATCCAACATTCAATCCATGGTGAAACCAGATAAGTTTTTTCCATGTGATGAAAAAAGTCAGTTGCTTGTTCTTTGAAAGTTCTTTTTGCTGGCATCGTTTCAGGTTCACTGGGATCCTCAGAAAACGTGTCAAAGTTAATAAAATAGCAAGAGGCAGTTCTGTCAATGGTTGGGATTGCATCCGGATTTGTTGAAATCGCTGGAACCACTTGATCACTTGTTACTTTGTTGTAAACAGGTGTTACTTCGTTGTAGACAGGTGTTTCATGACAAACTGGTATTTGGGTCTCAAGAGGTACAAGTTCCATAGCTTTGTTGCTTAGTCCTTCTTTTCTCACTGCAGATTCCTCAATGGTGATGAGTCTCTCAGTTTGAACCTCTTGGATTGTAACTAGAGGAGTAAGTCTTCTGCATTGTTGGAGTCCACTTGGCCTACTGCTTAATATCGGCCACATAGTGTGGTTTGATCAGGTTGATAGACACAAACCGGTTCTCCTTTTTACCAGCAAGGGGAGGCAGTATCACTGTTCTTGTTCCGTGGATTGCTAAGACTGGTACTGGTTGTCTGTAAGAAGGCCTAAATTCCTTCTTGTCCACGATCTTTTCCCAGACTAGATCACCAAGCTTTGAGATCCAGACAGGCCTTGATGGGACGGTTGTTTTTTTCCCAGTGGTGGTTGGCTTCAGGAACACATTGCTTTGTTTCGTTCTTAGTTCATTTAAGTCCTGTAAAACAGCCAAACGATCTTTGATATCAAATTTCTTAGTTTCCACCACCACTGTATGACAATCAAGGTCCGGGGCCAACATTCTTGTCCCAAATAGGACCTCATATGGAGTGACACCACCTAGAGAACTTCTTGGCAAGTTGTTAAGTCTACGCTGGACCCCAATTAGATGTTTGACCCACCCATCACCCGAACCTAATACCCTAGCTGTTATAGACTACTGTATGTCCCGTTTATTTCTTTCCACAACCGAATTTCCCTCAGGATGGAATGGAGAAGAGTACCGCAATACAACGCCCAAACTGGCCATGGCTTCTTTGTAAGCCCAAGAGCCAAAACACTGTACGCTGGTCAGAATGTAGCGTGCCAATTTCGTCTGTACCGATAAAGACTTGCAAATCTTTTATAACAGTTCGAGCTTCAGCCGAGCGCTGAGGCCACATCCAAAGGTACCTTGAACACGAGTCCACTGCGACCATGATATATTTATAGTTACCATCCCCATCCCTTTGTAAGGGACGACAGTGGTCCAGGTAAACGCAAGCTAATGGTTTATCTGAAATTAACAGGGGCGTCTGCGCAGGACGTTTCACAGTAGAGCCTTTCATCTGTTGGCATATTTCACAGTCTAAGACATCGTTTCTGGTCTGTTTTCTAATGCCGGGCCACCAGTATCATTGTTTTAATAATGACACTGTGGCGGAAACACCTGCTTAAGCAGAGGCGAGCCCTTCATGTGCTGCTAGATTTAGTCCTAGTCTGTGTTCCATGTTTGGAATTACCCTATCCCCCACTCCAGGGATTCGAGCAAACGGAACATTATTTGTATCAGTTTTTTTTTTTTATTCAAATCAAAAAAACTACTTTATTCGGTTTTCATGATAGAAACACCATAAAAGTTCATGAAAGTACATTTTTTACACATTGATTCAGTTAATAAGAAACAATTAAAAAGCAGGAATTTAAAAATGCAATTTATAAAAACACAGTGTTTAAAAGTGACTAAGCTTTTACTAATATTCTTTATGCTCAATTCATTCGTTTGAATATCAAAGGTTAGAGAGATGGCGTATGCAAAATTTCAGAAAGCGTGCAATTGCTTTTGCTGTTAGTTCATTTTCGAGATATTGTAACGCCAAGTATGCTGGACGACATTGGCGTAGGCCCCAGTGTTTTAATATGGGCAGTAGCCATTGTCTGCGGGGTGCCTCAAAAAACTTGCAAAATAATGTTGTATGTATTGTTGACTGTTGTGATTGGGAATCGCAAGGACACAATAAAGATCTTGATGACCAGTCATTCTGTATGGGGAAGCAGACCATTAGGTGGAACATATTAAACCTAAAACATGTCAAGAGCAGTTTTTCAAATTGGGTTATTTTATACACCAAATAGGGTTCAACGAATAGGACAGTTTGTACCAGTAGACTTTGTTGAACAGAAGGTTTATGGATTTCTTTTAGCAGGTGTATTTGGCGCAAATGTGAAAGGCATGCTTTTCTCAGCTCTAGTTTGGAGATGTTGTTTAAAGATAATGGGTCTGTAAAAAAAATTTCGTATCCCATATCTTTTAAGAAGGCTTTTACATAAGCTGTCCATTTCATCCTCCTATAGTGGTCAAGCGTCTGTATATCTTGAATAATGAGTCTGGTTAGATGGCATTGTTCGGTAACCCAGATTCTGCGCCATAGCATTATAGGCTGGGCTTTTATAATATCCTCTAGATAGTCTATGCCCAGCTCTTCATGGCAGGCATATGTAGAGGAATTTTTCGGTAGCCCTAGTAGAGTTCTTAAAAAGGAGTTTTCTATTTTTTGTAGATCAGTCACATTTGCGTACCCCCATATCCCTGCCCCATAAGTAGCGGTACTGACACATTTCGCCTTGTATATTTTTAGCATTTTTTTTTTTTAAACCTTTATTTATGAAAAGCACGTTACACAGCGTCTGCCTACAACCCCTCAGGGCCGGCCGCTATGACACATATTGGAAGAATAGAGCAGGACAGTACGCTTTTAAGGCGATCACTGAATGCAAATTATAATGTGGAGCATAAAACAGTACGTAAAGGATATTGAAGGTTTAATTTTATGATTTTGTCGAAAGAACACAAAAAAACACAAACTCATGTCATTATACTGGCAAAGGTCCCAAGAGGGGGGGGGGAGGGAAAGGAGCACATATATGGAGAAACAAGTCTGACGTGGGGGGGCGACCATGGGGGCAGAAAGGATACAGGTGATATAGGAAACAAAGAACGGAACGCCAATTACGGGGAGGAGGGGATAGGGACGTCATAATCGAGCGGAGGGGAACAAATATCACCACGGTATGAATTCCACTGTGCCCAAACCCTGGACCATTTTCTGGGGCGACCCCGTGCCTCGTACACCGTCTTTTCTCGAAACATGCACCAGTCCATGCTGTCTTTCCAGGCACTGAGCCATGGTGTCCTGGCGGAACCCCAGAGCTGGGCTATGTCCCTCTTGGCAACCATGTTGCCCAGAGTGACCCAGAACGTCTGAGACGCAGTACAGTCAGTAGGTTCCCACACATTAACCCCATGGCTGCTAGGCGTTTTCCCGTCCTGCGCTGGGTTTTATTATTTTCATTGTTTTATGACGAGCTGGCCTTGTCATCCGCGCACGGCAGGTAAGCGCCATGACGAGGCCAGCTCGTCATTAGCCTCGAAGGGGTTAAGTAAGCAGCGCCGTGCCTCAGGACGGAGGGGGACTCCGGTGACACGTGCCATCACATCATGCACCCTGGACCAGAAGGACGAGACAACCGGACATTCCCACAGGACATGAAGAAAAGTACCATCCATACCACACCCACGCCTACACCGTCCATCCGTCGCAAGCCCCATTCGCACCAGTCGCATACCAGTTACATACACACGGTGGAGGATCTTTAGTTGAACAAAACGGAGTCGAGCCGGAATAGCCACTTCCTTAGGGGAAGAAACAGCCGACTGCCAATCCTCATCGTCTAATTCAAGCCCGTCCGCCGTCCAGGAAGCACAGAGTTTCCCCAGCTGGTCAGTCCTGTTGTTAATGAGCTTCTTATATATTAAGGAAATCGTGCTATCGGGGACGTGGCCGTCTAGGATACGATCCTCCAGTGGGGAGGATTGAGGAATATCAGTCCCGGGGGAAAGGCTGAGGACAGGGAATGCCGAACCTGCATATAACGAAAATACTCCCTATCATCAAGCTGATATTCCAGTTTTAGGGCCTCAAAGGACTTCACAGTGCCCCTGGCCCAAAGATCCTCCACCTTACTGATCCCAATCATGTCCCACCTGTCAAACCCCTTCGTCTGCCAAAGGTTGCCCAATCGATCAGAGTCGTACAATGGGGTCATACGCGTCAGCTTGCCATGCCAGCCTGTGACCACAGTTGCATCCCTCCAGGCCCGCACCGCACACTTCGTAGGACCCGTAAGGAGACGGATTGGTGACTTCGAGTACAAAGCCCTATTGAAGTTGCCACCGGGCAGCAAAAATTTGTCCAGGGCAAAGGCAGGAGCGGGTTCCGATGAATACGTTACGTGGTTAATGGCGCTTAGGTGTGAGGCCCAGTAGTACCGTTTGATATCTGGCAGAGCAATACCGCCGTCGTACCAGGGATGGGTGAGCTTGGACAGTGCGATACGGGCACGTCCGTCCCAGATCAATTGCCGCTGTAGACTTTCGATCTCGCGGAAGTAGCGAGCAGGGACCGGGTCAAAGAAATTCTGTAGTGCATAGAGAAATCGGGGGAGCGACATCATTTTGAAGAGAGCTGCACGGCCCAGCGGAGACAAGGGCAATTCACGCCATCGCCTCACATCCTGTTTAAGACGACGGAGCGGAGCATAAAGATTCTGTTCATAACGCACCGCAGAAACCGTGGAGACATAGATCCCCAAATACTTAAAGCCCTCATCTGCCACCAGAATTGGGAACCTACGAGGCAGCGGCGGCAAAACCCCGGCAATAACATAGACACAGGATTTGGTCCAATTGATGACCAAACCGGAGTTCTTACCAAAGGATGTAGGAACGTCGAAGAGCACATTCAAGGACTTTTGAGGGGAAGTAAAATAAAGGAGGATGTTGTCTGCATACAGTGAGACGCGATCTTCCAGATCTGGCGCCCACCGGATCCCTTTAATCGAGGGTTCCCACCGGAGCCACGCGCGAGGGGTTCAAGCGCCAGCGCAAACAAAAGCGGGGAAAGCGGACATCCCTGACGGGTGCTGCGTCCCAACGGGAAGGGGTCAGAGCTTCTGCCATTAACCACGACCTGGGCCAGAGGTTGTTCATAAAGAAGCCTCACTCACGCAATAAAGTTAGGGCCAAAGCCAAACTTGGAGAGGGCTGCCCAAATATAAGGCCATTCAATGGTGTCAAAAGCCATCGTAGCGTCTAGGGAGGCCACCACAGCAGGCTCCGTGAGAGTTGCAGCTCTCGCGAGAACACCATGAACCCTACGCAGGTTAAGGGCCGTGTTCCTATGTGGTATGAAGCCGGATTGATCCGCATGAATCAGGTCACAGATCACCGTCAACAACCGATTGGCCAGAACCGTGGCAAGGATTTTAGGTTCCGCGTTTAGCAGGGAAATGGGGCGATAGGAGGTACAGCGATCACGAGGTTTGCCATCCTTATAAATGACCACTATAGTGGCTAGGCGCTGTTCAAGCGGGAGGACTCCGGCTTCGAACGCGTCCAGAAACATGGTCCGCAAATGGGCGGCCATCTTGTCTGGTGGAACTTTGTAAAGCTCGATAGGTAAACCATTGGGGCCCATCGCCTTACCCGAGCGCAAGGATCTGACAGCGAGGGCAATCTCATCCACCGTAAAGGGAGCTTCCAGAGCCAGACCCTCCTCCTCCGAGACACAAGGAAGAGCTATATCACGCAACAGTAGACGGGAATCAGCCTCATCACGGTCACTCACCGGGGTGTAAACCTTCCGGAAATGATCAACAAAACAATTCACGATCTCACCGGGGTCAGACACACATTCACCAGACTCACGAACAATGACGGGTACAACACGATTCGCCCTTTCAGCCTTATCAAGCCACGCAAGGAGTTTGCTGGCCTTGTCACCCACATCATACAGTCGGCCCAACTGATTCGCTCGCATCAACTTGGCAGCATCAGTTACACAAGCCTTGTAATCCGCCTGTTTCAACTCTAGAGTATGTAAAAGCGCAGGCGTGTCATCCCCACCCAGCTCACTTTTAAGTGCAGTAATTTCAGTCTCAAGGGCCAGCACGGCCTCCCTCTTAGCTCTCCGTTCAGCAGCAATTAGAGACAGTGCGGATCCCTGAATGACCGTTTTAAAGGCCTCCCAGAGAACCGTAGGGGAGGTCACCGAACCCACGTTTTCATCGAAATAACAATCAATAGCTTTCACCAAAACAGAGCGGATCCGGGGGTTCCGAAAGTGCCAGGGGGGAACAGGGGGAACTCTGTTACCAGAAAGACCACCCACAGAGACCTTAATCAGCAAGGGGGAATGGTCCGAGATACCCCGGGGGAGATGACAAACTTCCCGTACCAAGGATAGGGTAGAAGCCAGCATAAAAAAATAGTCTATCCGAGTGAGGCTGCCATGCGCACCAGAGTGGAAAGTATACTGCGTCTGGGAGGGGTGCAGCGAACGCCAAACATCCACCAGACCAAAAGTTTCAGCCATATCATGGAGCCACATCTGGGACTGCGGCAGAACTCTAGGGGGCAGTCGATCACATTCGCCAGACATCACAGAGTTAAAATCCCCACCCATGATCAGCAAACCATCGGGGAGACCAAGAAGAGTCTTGCCAAGATCGGCATATGTGGTTGCCTGCAGCCCCGGGGGGATATAAACAACCAGTAACACAATTGGCTTCCCCTCCCATCTCCCCGAGACAGCTGCATAGCGTCCCCGATCATCTAAGACCACATCATCAATCTCAAGGGCCAGGGAGGATTTAACCATTATACCCACTCCCCGGGAGCCGGAGGTGAAACCAGCGTGGGCGCCCAATCGGTAGCCCCGACGGTCAAGAGCTTTACAGGCATTACCGATCAAGTGGGTTTCTTGAAGGAACACAACATCAGGAGCCTGACGTCTTATAAATTGTAACACAATGCCACGTTTAATCCTGTCTCCCAAACCATTGACGTTCCAAGAAAGAACCCTCATCTCACCCCCCCCATCCCAAGAAGAACGACCCAACCCAACCCCCTCCCGCAACCATAGATCCAGAATGCTTGCAATCAGTAATATACCATGAAATAAGGGAAACAACAAAAAACACATAACACAACCGTGTCCCCACCAACCACCCCCCAACCAAGAACCCGTTACAACGGCCCCACCCTGCACCCCTGCTGACTAAAAAGCCACCCCAAACTGCAGTGTGCCTGTCGCCCCATCTGATCTACACAAAGAAACCCCCGAGGAGGAAGGGAGAAACCACCCGTACCCGCACCACCACGGGCACAATCATAAAGCATACAATATAACTACTCTGCAAAGTTCACAGTCTCAAGCCGGACCTCTGGGGCCCCGAGTTAAACCTGGGCCGTCGCACCACCTTCCGCGCCGCCGGGGTCTCCGCTCTCGGCGTCATCCTTGGGCAAAGAGTCCAACCAGTCACTAGCACGATCAGGCTGATTGAAAAAATAGGCACGGTCTCTGAATTCAATCCGCAGGTGAGCAGGAAACAACATTGCGTATTTCAGTCCCAAATCCCTCAGGCGACGCTTTACTCCAAGAAAACCAGAACGCTGCCGTTGCACTTGGGGAGTGAAATCAGGATAAATCGAGACAGAGTTATTGTCGTACTTCAACGGGCCGTGTTTACGAGCGGCCTGAAGGATGGCGTCTCTGTCCTGAAAGTGAAACAGTCTAGCAATGATAGACCTCGGGGGCCCCCTGGCTTCACCTGACCACCTGGGAAGCGATATGCACGCTCGACCGCAAAACACTTGCTGAGGCCTGCGGGAGCAAGTTTAGCGACAATGAGTTCCTCGACCAGTAGATCGATCGAGGCAGCACCATTGTCTTCGGGCACTCCGACCAAGTGTATGTTGTTCCGCTGGGCCCTATTATCGTAGTCCTCCATGCATTTGAGCAAAAGGTCGTGTGAGGAACGCAAATTCCCTATCTCAGACTGCGCCTCCGCCATATCTGTCACCAAACTCGATGCCTTTAAGTCCAACGCCTTGACCCTCTCGTTAGTCTTGGCCAGATCAGCACGAATAAGAGTAACATCCACCGCCACCGTGTCTATCTTGGACACCATGGCCTCGTATTGTTGACTCATGTCGGCTTTGAGGCCTGCAATGGCGGCCAACAGGTCCTGAAGGGACACTTCTGAGGAAGACGACATGTCTGTCCTCGGGTCCTCCAAGCCACGACTGGCAGTGCCGGCGGAACCTCTCGGTTGGGTGTAGCGCTCGATCATGTTGGACTGGATCGACCCCCCACGAGTATTGGTCATCCTGCGCTTCTCCGCATCGGGTTTCGTCGCCATGATGTATTCAGCATCGGCCAGGGGCACCCGGGTGCCGCCGAATGGTGACGATCCTTGAACCCCAAAAGTCTAGATTCGCAAGGAAATGTCGCGGGCCACCTAGCCGGCACCGAGAGAGAAAGCGTTCTCAGCGAGAGCAGCAGAGCAGGATGAAGTTGCAGGTCTCAAGGAGTCTGAGACGAGAGGGCTGGAAACCGAAAGTGAAAGTGGCACACCACCGGTGGAGCAGATGCCAGGCAGCCGTTGTTGTTGCATTACAGGTCGGCCATACTAGGCAGCAGAGACCCCGGTCACGTCGAGGGTTAGGCCAGAAAGTTGAAGTTGATGTAGAAATGGTCCCCAAGGTCCGATTTCGACCAAAAGAGGATCGAAGGTATCAGTGAGAGTAGCACTTCGAAAGCCCGTCGAAGCGACCAGGATAATTGCAGGATAAATCAAGCAGGGCGGCGCGGGTCTCAGGAGCTCTCTGCTCACGCGACCATCTTGGATGCCCGCATAGCTCCTCTTCCATTTTTAGCATTTCTAAGGGTGGTTTATGCCCAGGTTTTTGGGCAAATGACCTCAATGCCGTTGTTGCTCTTAAAAAGGATAGTTTCCTGGCATTGATTGCTGCCTTCCACTTGAATTTGTCATCAATTACGATTCCCAAGTATTGATAAGTAGATGTTCTTTCCAATGCTTCTCCTTTCACAGATAGTCTTTTAGGTTTCACACTCTTTTTCCCCGCATGCATAGTAAAATTTTTCTTCACATTTAAAAACAGATTCAAACTCAGCATAAATTTGCAGTATTTATCCAACGCTCGCTGCAATTCCACCGAAGTTCTGGCTAAGATGACCGCGTCATCGGCATATAACAAAGCAGGTATCTGCCGACGACCAACTGAGGGAAGATCTTTACTTCCTTCCAGAATTGCGGCCTCAAGGCCATTTGTATAAGGGTAAATAAAAAAGGGGCCAGCACACATCCCTGTCTGACCCCCTTTTCCACACTAAAGCTTTCTGTCAACTGGCCCTTTGTCCCAAATCGCACTCTGCCTGTTGTTCCGGTATAAAGTTCTCGAAGAAAGTCCACAATAAGAGGATCAACTCCCATTGTGAGAATGATCTTCCACAGCCTTGAGTGTATAACACAATCAAAGGCTGCGGATAGATCTACATACACCATATGGAAGACACTCCCCTTAGCCTCTAAGTACTTTCCTGCCAGTAAGGACAGGTTTAACGCTTGATCTACAGTACCTAGCCCCTCTCGGAATCCGTACTGTATATCTGATATAATATTATTTGTAGCTGACCACTCCTGGAGTCTCTCGAGAACGATCCGACCAGCGACCTTCCCAAGAGAGTCCAGGAGTGAGATAGGCCTATAGCAGGTTGGTGAGTTTCGGTCTCCCTTTTTAAAAATCGGGACAAGTACGGAGGTTTTCCATGATTTTATCAGACCTTCTTCTACAGTTGCATTTAAAACATTCGTCAAAAGCGGGGACCAAAGTTCTTCCTCGTGTTTGAAGATGTCAACGGGAACCCCGTCTGGCCCCGCGGCCTTACCTATTTTTGAGGACTTTAATGCTTTCTTTACCTCATCATGTGTGAAATGCAAGTTTAATGGATAAATAACTTGATTCAGTGAATCCATTGGTTCCATACTATATGATGGTCCTAGACAAAAAACATTAGAATAGTGATGTACCCATTCAGTATTGGTAATTACAACATCAATGGAAGGTAAATCCTCCTTACCTTTTGAGGTATGGTGACCTTACTATTTGCCAGAACTCAGCGCTATCTTTAAGTTCTGAGCTTTTCTTAAGACGCTCCCATAAATCAACTTTTATCTCTTGTTTTCTATTTTTCATCGCTAGGGCATACTCTCTTCTTAGAGTGGTAATTTCCTCTCTATCTCTTTTGTTCCTGCCGAGCGCTTTTTAAAATTTTGTATGTGCTTTAGTGCAGGCTGGATTAAACCAGCCTTTCTTCGCTCATTTTTTTTGTTTACAGGATCTAGTAAGTGCCTTTTTTATATTTTGTGTGATAATATTAAAACTAGTTATTACGTTGCTACTTTTTGTCTCACACCCTAGGCAAAGTAATATCTCCTTTTTGCATACTGTGACTATTCCTGAAGTAATCGCTTTTTTGTCAATATTTCCCCACTTTAAGGTATAACCATTGAGAGAGCCCAACTCTAGGTTTTGTTGATCTAATAATGTTAATGCGTCAAGATCTTTTTGATTTTTTTGATCTCTTAGGGCGATTATAATCGGGAAGTGATCGCTTAGAGGGTTTTTGACTACTTCAAATAGTTCTATATTTGGGCCTTTGTGTGCTGAGATCAAGACATAGTCTATCAGACTCATCAGTCCCCTTCCATTAAAAGTTGGTGTAAAGGGTACTTGGGAAAATTTTAATTCATTTACAAAGCCCAGTTCTAATTCTGTTAGAACCTCACTCATTTTTTCACCCTCGAATGAGTGTGTGAAGTGAGTTATCATATTGCCATCATCTTCCTCAATTCCACATTTGTCTGTGTTGTTGTTCTCACATAGATGGAGATTGAAATCGCCACCCCAGAGTATAATACATGTTTTATTAACGTATTTCTCTTTTAAGTCTTGTAAAGTTAGAGAAATCTCTAGGAGGAGATTGGTCAAATCATCTAGTTTCTTATTATTATAGAAATTTACTATAATATATATCCTCTGTTTGGTTCTCTTTAGAATAATTATATGGTAATTCTCATTTAATTTAACGGGAACGATTTCTTCATGGCATAAGGTATTTGCTATATAAATAATTAGGCCACCACTATTTCTTCCAGATGGAGATCTTTTTGCCGGGGAGAGAAAGGTCTTGTACCCAATTATATGTATTGGGTCAATGGCCCAAGTTTCCTGAAGACAAATAACACTACTTGCGTTCACTTGATTTATGAAGTTAGGATTCGTCACTTTGGCCAGCAAGCCTGCTATATTCCAGAATGTTAAATATATTAAAGATGTACTACTATTATGGCTAGGAGAAGTTGTTTTAATTAATGAATTTTCCGATAATACAGAGCTAATTTTTAGTTGTGATGAATTAGTCTCGTCATTTAATCCTATTTGATTGTGAGGAATTTGGGTATATTTTTCGGAACAATTTCCTGTATCTTTTTCCTCTCTGTCTAAAGCACTATCTAACACCTGACCTTCTGAATTTAATGTATGGGTCGTTATCCCTTCAAGATAGACATTTTTTTTTTGTCAATCGTCAAAATCAAGAGTAGATAGTGCAGTAAACCTGTTTTGAGTCGGGATACTATAGAGATTGCCTGGTGCGGCAGCAACTTGTTGCCAACAAGGGTCCCTATATTCTTTATGCGACATTGTGGACAGATAGGGATGGGGCGTAAGATGAGAATGTATCTGCGGTTAATGTCTTTGTATGTGAACATTTGGATATGTGAATTTGGGATACTGATGTAAAAAGTGAGAGCTATTTTTGAACGTTTGATGGTGGTCGAAAAAAGGAGTAGCTAAGTTGGATCCCATCGTTGGTGTATTTGTGATCAAATGTCTGTAAAAGTATCCCACCGGGAGTAGAGTGGTATTAAATTCCCAGACCGAAGGTGAAGGGGCCCTTGCCAAGGTTTTCTCTGCCCATTGCGGGTTCTTAAAGCTTATGGATATACAGTCACCTTCAAATTTTTTCTTCAGGGGTCCTATCCATCCTACTCTCTGTACATTATTTATTACTCCTGTACATTCTATCGGGAAATTACAGTTTGCTATCAGCCAGTGCAAGATCTTGTTTTTCAGAGAGGAAAAAGGTTCCTCCTGATCATGTCTAAGTCTAGGAACATTAACCAAGACCAATACATAAGCACCACATTCAGGAGGAAGATTGATTCGTGGAGGGATCTGTCTTGAGTTATATGGTGGATCATGTGTTGGCCGAGGTTTTTGAGAGGTTATAGAAGTGGAATTCAAATGATTATGTGTCTTTTTTTTGTCATAAGATGGTGCTGTCTTCTTTCCTGGAGTTTCAGTTACAGCCTGAGTACTAGTAGTTTACTCGAAGTTGGACCACTTCCTGTGGCAAAGTTGTTTAAAGGATTTTCTCTGCTTAGAGAAGGGACTGATTTTGGTTGTAGTTTTGTCGCTGTATCTGCAGATGAAGTAGCTTTTTCTGACTGTTTAGTAGTAGTGGATTTACTGATAATTGTTTTTGTTTTTGCCGCTGTGTTAGTAAGTACAATGTCTCTTGGAGTCTTTTTATAACAGCGATAAGTTCCTCTAGTTGCTTTTCAATACGGGTCAATCTAAATTCAATTGGTGACATGAAGATGGCCAAGAGGTTACCAACTCTTTCTATTAGTTGATCATTTTTTATGTGTTTTGTAGGTGCGTCAAAGTTGTTTGCACGCTCCTGATCATTCCCCTGAGTATCATCAGTTGATGCCCCTGTGTGTATTGTTATTCCACTAACAGTGGGATGTTTAGTTGTAGTTTTTCTAGATGGAACTTTAGTTTTTTTACATTGTTTTTCAACAGGAGGGATGGTTATTGTTGGTTGTTGAGTCTGTTTGCGGATAGCGCCCTCTTGGCTGGGTCTTGCTGATGAAGCACTATTCTCTTCTGTGTTTTCCGGAGTATGATTTATATTTAGATCTGGTGTCTTTTCTAGTTCATTACTCGTATCAGAATCACAATCGATTAATGGATCGGGGAAGGGGGCTATGGCGAATACTATCAGTCACTCGGTGCCGTTCCATCGCCCTGCTCTCACGTACTCCAGACAGTCCTTATTGGATATGGGCAGGTATGTTTCAACGCTGTGCTCCCATACGGTTGAGAGCTGTTTAGAGGGACCGTTCACCTGCAGGGAATGCTCCACACAGTTTACCGTCAACGCTGTAATCACTCCGTGTCAAAATTGCCCGACCCTATCTGGCCACACTAAATATCTAACTAAGACAACTGTCAGCTCTCTTAATGGCCCACCTCTAAATTGTAAGAGCCTCCTGTGTAATGTGCGCTCATTAGTGTCTCACTCCACTCAGGTTTGGGACCTTATAACTTCAGAGAGCCCACATCTCTGCTTTTTAACTGAGACCTGGCTTAAGCCCCACACTGTCCCGGCCATAACTGTGGGGGTGCCGGCAGGGTACAAAATAGTGAGGATGGACCGCCCTATTAAAACTGGGGGTGGGTTAGCCATTGTTTTCAAACAGGAAATGGAGGTGGTGGTTACCGAGACGGTGTGTAACCCACAAATGGAGCTCCTGATTTTTACTATCAACCCTAGCTCTAGGGAATCTAGGAAAGGAGCACTAGTTTATCGACCCCCGGGTCCTGCTGGGAATTTTTCCATCCAACTTGTGGAAGCACTTGACCCCCACATGCCGATGAATTCAGATTTTATTGTGGTAGGGGACTTTAATGTCCACAGCGAAATAGCGACATGTCTGGAGGCACAGATACTCCTGGCTGATCTGGCCACACTTGGCTTCAACCTAGTGAATCAGGGACCCACACACATAGCTGGTCATACACTTGATCTTGTGCTATGTAATTCTACATATATAAAATGTCTCGCTCCTCACCATGTGGATTGGACTGACCACGCCGTCATTGAATTCTATACCTGCTCCAACCATAAGGCAAAAGGTATCCGGAGGACTATGGCAGATGTCAGAAGACCCTGGAACAAATTAACTTCAGAGGGCTTTAGGGGGAAATACTTAGAACCCATTTGGGTTGAATGTGGGGACAACGTTACCTCTGCATTAACCAAATTCAATGAAGCTATAACCATAACCATTGATTGTGTTATTCCTTTGAGGACATATAAACCGCGGCCTGCCCCTAAACAAGAAGTTTGGTTTACAGACGATCTTAGACAGCTAAAGCTCACTACGAGGAAGTTAGAGAAACGATGGAGAGTTACTCGTAAAGCAGAGGACAAAGAAAATCACAGGACCTCCCTAAAAAGTTACCACAAAGCTATTCGGGCTGCGCGGAAACACCATATCGCAGCCCAATTATCAGCAGCTGGTAATAACTCCAAAGTTCTCTATCAAATTTTACAAACATTCACTAAACCCTCGGCCGGCGAAACGGATGGGATTGAGTCCCAGGAACTTTGTAATAACATTTCACAGTTCTTTGTCAGAAAAATTGAAGGCATTTATACTAAGATCTTAGCCTCAAAATCCACTGCTAATAACATGGGTTCTGTTGATAGCATGTCTCAGCCTCTTCCTAGCTCAGTAGAAAACAAGATCAGTAAACTTGCAGAATTCCCACCGGTATCAATGAAGGAGATAACCACCTTAATCACTCAGACAAAGAGTGGGTGCCCTTCAGATATCATCCCAGCACGGGTCATGGCACTTTTGAGTGACGAGCTGGGGGCTGGAATTCAGCAGGTTGTCAATCTCTCTCTGAGCACAGGGGAAGTTCCCCTTGGCAGGAAGCATGCTTTGGTAAGACCTCTACGGAAAAACAACTCAATTCCGTGGACAGATCTGACAAACCTGAGACCCATCTCCCTCCTCCCTTTCTTATGGAAGCTCACTGAGTTTGTAAACCGGCACTTATCCAAATACATCAAAAGTGCGGGGGCTCGATCCATCCCAATCGGGGTTCAGACCCAGGCACAGCACTGAGACCGCCTTGCTGTCCGTCGCTGACGATCTTCGTATGCTACAGGATAAGGGTTTTTCCGTTATCCTGGTGCTCCTAGATCTGTCAGCGGCGTTTGACACTGTGTCACATGATATCATGACCTCCAGACTAATTGACACCGGTCTGGAAGGCAAGGCGCTGGCCTGGTTAAGGAGTTTTTTCACCAATCGCACTCAGAGAGTCATACTGGGTCCTTACCAGTCAGAGGAGGTTGAGATCTCAAAGGGGGTGCCACAGGGCTCCTGCTTGAGCCCAACGCTTTTCAACATCTATGTGGCACCCCTAGCTAACATCATGAGATCTCATGGGTTTATCCCTGTATCGTATGTAGACGATACTCAACTCCTCTTCCCGTTTAAATCATGACTCCTGAGGTGCGTAACTCCTTTGCACGGGGAATGAAAGAGGTGGCACATTGGATGGCAGCAAATTTCCTTCAGTGTAACGTCTCTAAGACTGAGGTTATGCTCTTTGGGGAAGCCAAACGATTATGGACTCCTGACTGGTGGCCTCAAGATCTAGGCCCAGTCCCTGTACCCAGAGTGGTAGTGAAAGACCTAGGAGTTAAGCTGGATCAGGAGCTTGCCCTTAAACATCATGCTAATCTAGTTGTAAGCTCCTGTTTCCATGTTATTGGCCTTCTCTGACGGGTATTTCCCCTGTTACCTGATACCATCAGGAAAACACTAATTCAGTCGCTCGTGCTGAGCAGACTGGATTATTGTAACGGTTTGTTGCTAGCCGCCAATGAGGGGGTTATGGCCAGACTACAAGTCGTGCAAAATACAGCCGCACAACTTGTTTTTAATGCCCCGGCCCGCACTCCCTCAATGCCACTATTAAATAAACTCCACTGGCTCACTGTGAAACAGAGGGTGTTGTTTAAAACATGCTGCACCATCCATAAATGCCTCATTGGTAAAGGTCCTGACTACCTGACTAAAAAGTTAATTCCCTACACCCCCTTAAGGTCCCTGAGATCTGGAGATCAAAAATTGCTATGTGTCCCTAGGTTTTGGAAGTCCAGACAAGGGGGAAGGGCTTTGTCAGTAGCTGGTCCAAAGCTCTGGAATGATCTCCCCTATGACATCAGAGTTTGTAAGGAACATTTTCCTTTTAGGAAAAAATTAAAAACCTTCTTGTTCAATTACTAATTCTGATAGGGCAATTGATACACATCAGACAGGGCTCTTGTTCACAGATGTTGCCAAAGGCGCGGAGATACTCCTCAGGGAGTCGAGTTCCTAGCGCGGTATAAGTCTGTAAATAAATAAATAAATAAAAATCTGTTGCTGATAGATTAATTTCATTAGGAATAGTGTGGAGATCAGGTCGTATTTCTTGTGGACAGCCTGTTGTAGATCGTTATGTTTAGCAGGAGTTTTTACCAGCAAGATTTCGCCAAGAGAGGAACGTTTGGTTTTTAATAGTTCTTGTGAAACCCTACGCTTGGCAGCTTCTAAATCTTGTGAGACTCTTCTTTCAAGGAGTGAAATGCTTAGATCAATAGCATCATGTGTTCTTGTAAGAAAGCTATCGATAGGGCCAATGATAGATGTACTGCTTGCTGCAGCAGTCTTACTTCAATTTCCCCGGTAGACATTACAGTCTAATCGTAGATGGTCTGCAATAACATACAATGAAAAAGAAGTTCAGGCAACTCCTGATAGATTCAGAACAGGGCCGCTCAGTATCAAGATAGTTTTTACCCTTCAAGAATAGAATATATCGGATCACAGTGTCCGCATGGTTCACAAGCAGGTTGAGTAGAAGAGTTTACCTGTAGAACAGCGGAGCGATGATGTTAGAGGGGTGTACCCAACCCGACCTCCTCGTCCTCTGAGGGCCTCAGAGGGCCCGCCCTTTGCCCGGGCTTCGCCCGGCGTCCCGCGAGACGGGGGTGATGCTGGATTTATGCGCCTCCTGGCGCGCAAAGCTCGCGGCGTGTACCGCAAAGACTGCTGGGAGTTGTGGTCCTGTGCCACGCCCAAGCTCCGCTCGGCGGCCGGACCCAGAGATGGCTGGAGGAGTCAGGCGGCGGGAGGCGGGCGGGCTGTGTCCAAGGCAGTATCCTGATCCCAGGACAAGAAGGTAACGGCGTCTGTGAGGCACTTGCTTCCCTGAGAAGGTGAAGTACCTCAGACCCTCCTGGTCTGCACCAGAAGCTCCTTGTGTATCCTGCGTGGGTTGCCTTTGCTTAGGACTGTTGGCTCCGATCTTGAAGCCGACCCCTCCATCTGCGAGATCCTTCGTGGGGCAGCTCCTCTCCAGCACCTGGTCATCCTCGACGCCTCCTGGTCCGCGTGGCTGCAACGACAAGCTTCACCCCAGCACCTTATTGCTCCTCAACGACGTCTGATTCCTTCCTGGTTCCACCCGGTCACTGGCTAGTGACCTAACCTCTGTCCCCTCTGCTTTCAGTTCTTCTTCAACTCCGATCCACCCTTGGATCCACCCGGACATCTTCCTCCTCGTCGCCTGCAGCATCTTTCTTCACAGGCTCCATAGACTTCAATGGCGAAACCCGACACATCTTCACACCTATGCACCCGCTTCCTGTGGGTGAGGTAACGCGAATACTTCGGTGCTCTCAAGGGTATTGACTATCCAAGTGTCTAGGTTTTTAGTTGTATCCTTCTAGCTAGACCGGAAGTGTCCTAAATCTTCATTTACTTACCATTTTACGTTCCTATTGACTTTCTATTGACTCTCGCGTGAGAGTAGTGACTCTGCACGCGCTGCCTGTGGGCCTCCTACTCCTAACCTAAGGGCCAGATAGTGTAGCCCCAGCGATGCCCTAGGCCTTCTCCTTTCCCAAGTCGTGGTTCTTATACCACTTACTTATTATATGGTTTTACGCGCCCCTAGGGCCTAACTGTAAATTGTGCTATTTAAAGTATTTCTAAGTGTAACTTGTTATGTGCTTATGCCTCTGATCTCATAAAGAGTTCAGAGGAGTGTGTTAGTAAATAAATACATATATATTTTATATATATCCTGTGTGGTGTCCTTTCATTTGATATTCAAAGGGTACATATGGTAAAACAGCTGGCTTTACACGCCCTCAAAAGTCTTTTAGCCTAAGACTGTTCTGTCCAGCTGGTTTATAAGGTTGACTTTACAACCATCACCATAAGGGTTGTTTGGACTGGTGCAAGGGGTTCACTAGAATAGTGAACATCATATACCAGCCCAACTTCTCTCAGCCATCTGCATTGCCACTGTATATGTTGTAATGGCCTATGCACTTACATGCAGGGGCACCTTCACACTTAAAACCGAGCACCCTGCCTTCAGGATTGAATGGCATGCTTTAGGGTTGACCTATAGGTTTTAAGTGTAGTGACCTCAGATATATGGAAACTTATATCTGTTGTAAGCGGTGCTTGCACCAGCTTACAATTGCAGGTCTGGAGTCACAACTTGAGTGGTCTCTCATGGGTGGCATAATACATGCTTCAGCCCAAGAGAGGCCCCTGGTGTACCTATGCCCTTGGTACCTGGGTGGTACAAAAGGGGATGGTGATGGACGGAGCATCTGAACCAATCAAACACTCACACCCAGTCAAAAGATCTGGGTTTAATCCATCACCGTTCTTTAGCTTACTCAGCCACCCCAGTTCAGACATGGCCATATGCAAATCAGTCTGACTCTGTGCCTCATGGGAACAGTCCAGCTCGAACTGCCAAGCCATGTCTTCCCTGGACTGGAAACAAGCATCCTGGGACCGGTTTCAGGTTCATAATCCTCATCAGCCAGGCTATCTTGATTCCAGAGGCCAAGTGAGCAAGGGACTCGCGTCTGAGCATACCCTGCCAACTTAGGGCGAACAAAGCGATACAAAAGGGGATGATGGACGGAGCGTTTGAGCAAATCAAACACTCACCCCCAGTCAACTGATCTGGTTTGATCCATCACCATTCTTTAGCTCACTCAGCCACCCCAGTTCAGAAATGGCCATATGCAAATCAGTCTGACCCTGTGCCTCATGGGAACACTCCAGCCCGAACTGCCAAGCAATGTCTTCCCTGGACCAGAAACAAGCATCCTGGGACCGGTTTCGGATTCATAATCCTCATCAGCCAGGCTATCTTGAATCCAGTTGCCAGTGAGCAAGGGACTCACATTGAGCATACCCTGCCAACTTAGGGTGAACAAAGCGATACAAAAGGGGATGATGGACGGAGCGTTTGAGCAAATCAAACACTCACCCCCAGTCAACTGATCTGGGTTTAATCCATCACCATTCTTTAGCTCACTCATCCAAAATTGTTTTGAGATGTAGTAAACTTCTAAAATACGGAATTTCATGAAATTCAGTATTTAAGAGTCGGTATTTACCATGGATAGAAAGCAGGTGGTAACCAGGTGCAGGCTAAAAAAAAGGACCCAAAATGCAACATTGTAACCAGGCGGTAATCTACGTGATAGCAAGGCGTCTAAGGCTACAGGCAGAAGGAGAGAGGGTCTGGATGAGGTAGGAGCAAGTCAGAGGATTACGCTGTTCCAACTAACTGAGCCAGAGATATTACAAAGGGACAGATTACACCCCCAAAACCATCCTGGACTTGATCAGGGACCTGCACCCACTATTGGAACACCCAACCCCAAGGGCGCATGCAATCCCACCCCATGTGCAGGTGCTCTGTAGCCTACACCTGAGTTACCAGGGGGTCATTGCTGTGGCAGGTGGGGTGTCTCCGAGCTGCCTGTCCTGTTTCTTCAGGAAGTTCCTAGAGGCCATGATGTAGAGGATGTATCATTACATCTGCTTCCCTGACACATATGCGGAACTGCTGAAATTGCAAATTGCACATTTCCCACACGTCATTGGCTGTATCGATGGCACCCACATCCCTATATGCCCACCTGCTGCCGCAGAGTACATATACAGAAACAGGAAGTCAACCCACTCCATCAATGTACAAGTAATCTGTGATGCCAACAACATAATCACAGACATTGTGGCCAAGTTCCCAGGAAGTGCCCACGACTCCTGCACATCTTTCAGAACAGTGGGATCTAACACGCCTGACAGCAGGAGAATTTGGCGAAGGATACCTGCTAGGTAAAAAACTGTAACACACCCTGATAGCTATACCAGATGTATGTGTATGTGTGCATGTGAGTAATGTTTTTCTCATTTACATATAGGGGACAGTGCTATGGCCGTCCGCTCATTCATCCTGACACCCTACCTCAACCCTTTAACATGCAGCCAGATATGATACAACGAGGCACACAAATCCACCAGGAACGTGTGGAGCGCACCTTTGGCATGTTAAAAAGCAGGTTCTGCTGCCTCCACAAAAGTGGAGGGGCACAGCAGTACTCACCAATAATCTGCTGTAAGGTGATTGCAACTTGTACAATGTTACACAACCTTGCTACAAAGAGGGGCACAGAGGTGGATTTGATCGACTTTGAGGACCACGATGATGAACATGCACTGCCTGAACCAAGCACAGCAGGAGTTGCGCCACCAACCGATGGCAGCCAGAGACGGGCAGAGATCACACAGAACTTTTTTTGAGTAAGTAAATACACACAGACAGATGGAGTATGCACCCAACATAGTTTAATATTTGGCACTATGCGGGTACTCAAAAGCACAAATGTGCAACACAAATGTCATCCATTCAATAATGGTGGTCCTGTCTCACTTCCCCATTTAAGTTCATGGAGAGTGGGCTGTATGAGTCATTTCCGGGCACGCCTACAAATGCCAGATGAAAGTGGCTGGCTGTCCTCACTGGGTGTTTGGAGTGTTGGCTCGCCATGGCGCCTGCTGCTCCTCCGTGTCTCAACTACAGGGGGGCTTGGCATGCTGCTCCTACTGGTGCTTTCCTCACTTTCGGGTACATCCAGAGCAGCAGTTTGTGCTGTCTGTGCATTAATCAGCACCTCTAGAGCACTGGTCACCCTTGCAAGCTCCCTAGACACCTCATTGCTGCTGTGTGTTAGTCCCTCTTGCATGTTGATGCATCGTCTGCATAGAAGGGAAGTGGCTGTGGCCAGGCGGTTCATAGCCTTAGTTTGTTGCTGCGCATGTTGTCTGTCCTTGCGCCTTGCTAACCTGTCCTGGTCCAGTTTACTGCACAGGAGCTGCACTGATTGTGTTATGTCCGGCACACCTGTGGCCATCTCCCGCATCCCTGCAGCCATCTCCCTCATACCTGATGCCACGTCTTTATTCTCATCTACCAGTGCACTGATGCCCTTACCTATGTTTTCCATATGTGTATTCAGGGTCCTCACCTGGCGTTGCACAGACTGGATGGCCTTCCCCTGCATTTTTTGGATCTTAACCATGCTACCCTCCAGCCCACTGAAGACACTGGGACCCTCCACATGTTGTGCAGCACTGCTATATCTGGGCCTGCGGCGTCTGATACCTATACGGCCAACCTCTGCACTGGACTGCTGTGTCGCAGTGCTTCCTTCCCCAGCCAAGGTTAGAGTGTCTTCACCCTCCATTTCACCTGCTGAAGTCTCCATTTCTACCAGTGAAGCAACTGCATGCCTCCTGCTCTTTTGAGGTGCAGGTGTTGTTTGCGGCAGTGACGCAGGCAGTTCAGGTGAGGACAGTAGCAGAGGGGATCCTGAACGTTCTGGGGACGCCTGCAGATGTGGAGACATTTCAAGGTCTTGGGATGGTGGCAGTGGTGTTTGTGCACCAGTGTCCTCTGTTCCTCTGTGACATTCTCTGCACTTGTGCCTGCCTCCTGGCTGTCATCCCTCTGTGGTGCTGTGCCTTCCTTCTCCCTGGTACGCCTGCGAGATGTCTCGCCGGTGGACATAAAAGCGTACATTAGCTCTGTGCTCCTGTCTGACTGCTTCTACAATTACATTTTTTTCACTCAAACACTGTACATATTGCTCAGCCTAACTTCTTCATTGCTGTACTGTATGACATGGTAGGTCTTTCAATTACTACATGTCCCATGATGCTTTGCTCCTGTCTAATACTACCTCTACTGCAGTGGGGTAAACTTTGCCACATAGGGAAAAGGGAAGGTGATGGCATGGGGGTGATTGCTGTGCATGCATCTTACCTTTTCTGGCGGCAGCTCTGGCTGAGCTGTCTGCATCTCCCAGTCCACAGACGCTCTCTGGTTCAATGGTGGACCCCACCAACTCCTCCAGCTCAGAAAGGGAAGGTGCACGGTTCTTCCCTCCTCCAGTTTTGTTTGCCTCTTTGTGGAGCTCTGCTATTTTCTTCTTGGTTATGCTTCTGAGGTCATACCACCTCTTTTCAGGTTGTCTATGCCCCTTGGAGTCACTCCTACAGCATTCACCTTCGTCTGTATTTCCAGCCAAATCTTTCTTTTTGCAGATTCAGCCACAGTCAGGGACTGCTTTCCAAACAATTTCTGGTGATCTTTCACCTCCTCCTCCACAAGGACCTGCAGCTCCATGGTGCTAAATTTAATTTTTCTCTTCCTCTCTGGATGTTCCTTTTCACTGCTGCTTGCCATTTTCAAACTTTAAAAGCACAAAAAAAGTTTTGCTGTGGCTCAGTGACTCAGCTCTGCTTGCTCTCCCTCTCCAAAAGCTTCTAATTACTTCCAGCTGCCTGGATTTGGCCACTTCCTGGTAGGCAGGGGGTGGGTGGTAGCACCTGATTGGCTGACTCATAGGTTTCACTTTCATCCCTTTCCGAATTGGAATTTACCGAATCGGTATTTACCAATTATGCCCATAGGAATGAATGGGAAATACCGAATCGGTAAATACCGATTTGGTAAATTACGAATGACAGATACCGAATTTTACCGAATCGGTAAAAATTACCGAATTTTTACCTACATCCAAAATACTGATTCTAAAATACCGAATCGGTAAAATTCGCTATTTTAGAATCGGTATTTTTGGATTACCTACATCTAGCCCTAGGTCAGGAAAAGGAATGAAAGGCAACTTAACTGACGTGAAGCAGTGAAGAAAGAAGAAGGACTACGGCATGGAGTGTGTTATATGGACTCACAGACTGTTACTGGGTTGGCTGATAGTCTCCATGGTTACTTCCTGTGTTTTATGGGAATGTAGTACTGTTTAGTGGTGTTTTTACTTTTATCTTTGAACTTGCTGTTTAATAAAGGTGAAGAAAGTAATGCGTAATCCTCACCTCTGATCCTGACATATGATTGTCATAAAGTGTAAGCCAACAGGGAAAATAGGTATAATCAGGAAAGGCAGGGCAGTAATAGGGGAGGACAAAAAGCAGAAGACACCCTGTCAGGAAGGGTAGAAGACTTACCTATCCTTTCTTTTCGAAGGGCTCCAGAGGAGATTAACGGTTACCATCTAAAAGAGAAGAACGCAGAAACAAGACCATAAATAAACCAGTAATTATTCAAGACATCAACTGGAAGCAGAAAAAATAAACAAGCTTTGTAAAAAGGAAATCATTATAGAAATGAATGAGAAGGTGAAGAATCAGAGTAAATGTTTGTGCCTTTTACTTACCAAGAAGCAGAACCTGACAGAGCATTAAATGTACATTCCATTTGAAGCACCACATTGATTGCGACATTTTATGCAAGGTTTCACTTAAAGTCTTTTTGCAAGGCAGGTTGTAGGAAAACTAACATATTTACTGCAGCATTAGTGTCTGACATGCATTCAAGAACTGAACCCAGCATGGTCTAGGCAGTCCTCCGGAAATGTTTAAATAAGCCTTGACTCTAGCTCCTCAAAACCTTTTCATAATCATACTGTTAGCTAATATGATTCAAGCATGAAAATATAATGTTCTATGTAAGGACCTATGCATGCAAAAAAGTATTACATGCAAAGCATGCAAAAAAGTATTACAGTGTCGAACGTTACACATTTCATTCAGTATTAATAGTGAGTAATTGCAGTCAGGATTTACATTACGTATTTAAATGTTGATTTTTTTTTAAATCTCATTTTATCCTATTGTAGTTTGAAAATGAAAAATTGAGTCTGAAATTGGAAGATGAAATCAATGAAAATAGAGATCTACTAAATGAGTGAGTAATATTAATAACATAATTCAAATATGAGGATTTTCATTTTTAATGGAAACTGAATTAAAGCTTACATTAATATAGCCTATTGAATGGACAGAACAGCATTTTTGTGTTTATTTCTGAAATATGTAAAGGGCAGTGCATACATACAGTTCATTCTTTGAGGTGGAATGAGTGGATTATAGCTCCTGTAGGATTGAAAATTCCTGCTGAAGTACCCATTTCTGGCATGCACCTTATTTCACCATTTTGATTTAACCTGGTAGATTTTCCTGCACAGAAGACTTGTGTCACAAATCCTTTGGCAGTAAATCTATACCATTTTGATATTGTTTGCTTCCCAGCTGAGTAGACTTCTCTGCTGATGATGGGGTTCACCCAACGTACACCACCTTTAAATATGTGTGGTTATTATCCTCATTTCCAGGACATTACATAACTGTTGAGGGGTGTCATCTAATCAGTAGTAGTGTAGTTGAAACACTTAATTGCACCCCATTTGAGGCAACTGTATAATGTTCCTCTTTGATAAATCTATATAATCTATTGTGGCCTTTGAGAAGAAAGATTCTGATGGATAGATGTCTCCTGCAGGGAACACTTAATACAAAATCACAGCACTGAATCCACCCATCCCTCTTAACACCTACAGTACATCTAAACTCTTAAATCTCTGCACTGAACTGATCACAGACCCACTATCTACAATGCAAAATAGTATATTGGAGCGCCAGTCATGCACTCCAATCATCAAGCATTGCCCTACTCATATAATGGGCATAGGCAAAGCTCCACAAAAGGCTAACTGATATGTAGGAGAGCGGTCGTACCTCCTGGAAGCCAAGCTCACTACCTCCATTGAGCTTACTATCTAAAAATGTGGAAGGATGCCAACCACTGCATCCATAGAGCTCACTCCATTCAGATGTTGTACAGACGATGGCGGTGATCAGCTTTGCATTTCAGGTGGTGTGCTGGCCCCTGGAGCCTGGTTACCAGTTAGCCATCTGTAGAGCTTAGCTGAGTTAGACACACTGTAGGGCCTATGCTGGATTTTGGGGGTTTCCACTCTGACCTAAAGTGTTAATGCACTTGAAAGATGGGTTCAGGCCATCTCAGCATCCCTTCCGGTGGAGTGCTGGGTTGCAGTCCTAATCCAGGATGTTGATTATATGTTGCTTAAAGGTATTCCAACCATGCTAAATTTCAAAGAAGGGACAATGTATGTTGTAATCACTCAAGTGGTATTAACTATGCTCAGGAACTCTACACTATCTACAAAGCCTTGTGAACTACTCTTGCTTGAATTCTTTCAAGACCTGAAAGCGGACGTCATGGATGAGGATTCTACAGAAATCATTTCTGCCCACTTAAATTACAAGATATGTTTTTTTTTCCTGAAGTCTTAAACTCCTTGCAAATTTCTTTGAAGAATCATTGTTTAAGCAAACAACTGTTGATGCAGCAGCCAGAATTTGACAATTGTATCGTTTTAAGTGGAATTTAAGACTCACATTAATAAGTCATCAGTATCATGTGCCTGCTAGCTAATTAATGGGGGTGTGGCCCAGGGTCAGACTGGGGTGAAAAATAGGCCCAGACACCAAAATAAAAGTGGCCTCTGATAGTGAATCAGCTAGCTAAAAAAGTGTCCCATTTCTTGCAAATTGGGGAAGTTTTGAACTTCTAAAGAACAGTAGAAGTGTTTTGTAAGGTATGGAAGACTGCATGGATTTGAGTTTGCTGCTGGCAATGTTTTTTTAACATAACTTAAATTAACAATAAAGCTAACCATATACAGCAAAAAACGGCCCCACACATTGACCTGTCACACCAGCCCGTTAACCACTGCCTGATTGCCCTAAGGGCTAGGCAGGCTCTGGTGTGGCCATGCTGGCAGCTAAGATGGCTGCATTGTGCGGAGCTGCAGATCCAGCTTTGCTGTCCTTTCTCTTGGTGCAGTCCGAGATGATGCAAATGGTGCATGAGAAGGTAAGGGAGGACGTGAAGTGTTGTCAGCCAGGTAGAGCCGAAGTGAATCACAGAGGCCAAATACAGGCTGGAATGCTGGCTGAGGCCAATAAGTGCAGGGTGGTCTCAGAGGACCAGCTGCGACAGGGGCAATTTTGGTGAGTTTGAGACTTTCTTGCTGCCTACCCACCCTAGGCGCTGCTCCCACCTCCTTGTGATTTTGGAGGGCCTAGCTGACTTTGTACCTCAAGGTGGAATTTGCCCGGCAGCATCCTAGATGCCTACTACATATGTATATGAGAGGGTCTGAATGCAATGACAGAGTGTTGATCTCCTGGGGCTTCTTCACCAAGGAGCAGAGGGGGAGGACATGCTCCACCGACTCCAAGGATCCCACCACCCAGCTCGCCTTACACATTAATGTAATTTCTCAGAAGCGTCCATGAGTCTGAGTCTTTGGACAAGTCTAGGGGTGCATAATGCAGGGGTCAAAGGAAGACACTCCCTCCCCAGACGCATTATATACTTATACAGCACAAAGATTGACAACAAGGCCCTGTGGGTGCGGTAGTGGGTGCAGGCCAACAAACCTGGAGAAATACACACTACACACATGTCCGGAGAGATGTAACATCATAGTACCAATGCAACTTAATGACATAAACCCTATCACATATTAGGAGTGCATAAGATGCCACTTTGGTCAGAGATAGTGTATTAAGCATTTGACTTAGTGTAGTGACACTATTAATCATACTGGAGTGGAGCCACAAAGACTTATGTTGCACCTTTTGAGCTGTGATACTGGACAGTGGAATATACACTGGCTCAAAATGGTGCAATACAGTGCTGACAAACTAGATTTACTTAATCGCAAACTTGGACACTTAAAATTTTTGATATTATTGGTAAAGGTGATCAGAAACAGGGTAGACTATCCTTTGAGTTCCCGAAAATTATTGACTTCCGTATCTGACACTGTAAGTGATACGGAAAACTCAGATCATCCAGACACTAATGGGGACACCTCAGCAGTTCTAATGGATCTTAAAACAGCCTGAGATCCATAGAACATAAGAATAACGCATGGCATAATGACTGTATCGTTTCATTAAAAGGATAGACAGCAACAAAGGGTGCCTTGGTGAAGTGGAGAGTGAGATATAGAAGATGACCCCAGAGCAACCACAGAGAAAGTACCCAAACTGGAGAGATTAGTTCCTACCAGATCTACCAAAACTGAAAGTTTGGATGAGAATTTGGGACACAATAACTGGAGAATGCGAATTTGCCTAGCCTTGGTGCTGGTAAGTTCCAATTCTATTAAGGACTCGGAGGCGAGGATTGTGCCATTCTTTCATCGCTTTAATCTCTACAGCAGCAAGAAAAAATATAACACAACTACTTTTCCCATGAACATTTGGGGAAAGAATAAAGTCAACATGAGTCCTATTACAGTGTCCATGTACAGGTGTCTCCCATCATGCTCCACTGTACTTGTCTCCTCCTCTTTCTTCGCGCGAAGCCAGAACATCCGTCCACTCACGCATCCTGTTTAGAATTATCTGCCCCTGCAAAAGAACACACCATCAGATCCATTCTATACCAATAGAACGTCAGCTGTAAAACAGGAAGAGCAGTACACCGCAGAGCCATAAGCGCACATTCGAAAAAGAACATAAACGATTTACTTACATTGCCTACGGGGAGGGCACACTTCCATGAAGTCACCGGGGGGGATAATCCTCGCCTCCGAGTCCTTAATAGAATTGGAACTTACCAGCACCAAGGCTAGGCAAATTCGCATTC
This sequence comes from Lissotriton vulgaris, assembly GCF_964263255.1. Classification (NCBI taxonomy): domain Eukaryota; kingdom Metazoa; phylum Chordata; class Amphibia; order Caudata; family Salamandridae; genus Lissotriton; species Lissotriton vulgaris. Next base: position 1,344,625,442 of record NC_141693.1, on the reverse strand, counting down.
TATGTCAGGACCGGAGGCTTCGGATTATGCCAGTTCAAAGCTTATCGACCACCAATCTGGCCACATCAATAACTGGCTTGAAATAGAACCTCTTAAACGTGGAGTCCGAGGACCAATCGGCCGCTCTCATCAGATCCTCCAATCGAGCCCCAAGGGCAAAAGCTTTAGACGCCATGGCACCTCGCGTAGAGTGAGCCCCAAACTGTTTAGTATCAATCCCCGCCTCCTGCATGATCCAACGCACCCAACGGGCGATCGTCGGTGAAGTAACTGCCTTATACGGTTTACGCAGGGCAATAAGCAACTGTCGCTCACCCGGAGGGCGAGTATCCTCTGTCATATCCTCATAAGCACGGAGGCACTGCACTACGCACAGCTTAGGGGAGTCCTGAAAAGCCGGGTACGAAATGACCCTAGTATGCGTTTTGGTCCGTCTGCTGACGGTAAAGGAAACACCTTCAGGAGAAAAAACCCTGGCCGTTATATCCAACGCTCGCACATCCGAGACACGCCTGCAGGACACCAGGCACAACAACATGGCCAACTTAGCCGTCAACTCCTTACACGTTAAAAACCTGTTCGGTTGCCAGGAAAGGAACAAATTCAGCACTCTGTTCACATCCCACAGGACGGAATACCGAGGCTCCGGCGGCAAGGCAAGCCGTATACCCCGCAAGAGCCTACAGACTAAGGGGTGTTCGCCAACCGGGGACCCTTGAACCAGGTCGTGCCCCGCAGACACCGCCGACCGGAACGTATTGATCGATCGATAGGCCAGGCCCTGATCAGACAGTTCCGCCAGGAAATTCAAGACACGCACTACAGGTGCCCCCACGGGATCCAAATCCCGTCGCACACACCAACGGCTCCACCGGAGCCAAGCCGATCTGTAGCGTTTGGTCGTGTTGTCGGCCCAAGCCTTGGAGAGCAAGTCCTCTGCCGTTCTCGAAAGGCCAGGCAACGTCTAGCGTCGCCGGAGAGCCTCCACGCCATCAGGTGCAACGAGCCCTCCAGAACCAACCTGTGGGGCGCTCCCTCCGGATTCAGTAGAATGTGGGGAGACTGGGGGAGTAGGATCGGAAAATCCCAAGAAAGTTCCGGAAGAACCGGAAACCAAACTTGCGACCTCCACCATGGAGTGATCAGCACTACCTGTGCCGACTGGCGGCGTAACAACGCTGACACCCGCGTTATCATTGAGAACGGTGGAAACGCATAGCCCTGTATCCCCGACCAGTCTTGGAGGAACGCATCCGTCGCCTCCGCCAGGGGGTCGGGCGCCAGCTGAAATACCGTGGGAGCTGGTGGTCCAAGCGGGACGCGAACAGGTCCACCGAAAACGGGCCCCAAAGGCCTGAGAGCTCCGCAAACAGGGTAGGGTCCAGCTTCCAAACGCTGGCGTCCAGAATGTTCCTCGAGTGCCAATCGGCCACCTCGTTCTGACGGCCCGGCAAGTACTCCGCCGTAACCGACACCTGGTGGTCTAGACAAAAGTGCCAGAAATCCCTGGCCAGGTCCGCTAACATCTTGGACCTGGTGCCGCCCAGGTGGTTGATATAGCGGACCACCGACACGTTGTCCATCCTCAGAAGGACGCAGGATTGCACTCTGTCTTTGGTCCAACATTGCACTGCGAAGGAGCCCGCTAGCAACTCCAAGCAGTTGATATGCAAGGACTGTTCGAGAGCAGACCAGGCGCCGCCCGTGGAGAAGTCTCCGCACCTCGCTCCCCAGCCGGAACGGCTGGCGTCCGACCCTATCACGATATCTGGGGCGGAACCGAAAATCGCACGGCCATTGCAGGCTTCCATGTGCGTAAGCCACCACTGCATTTCGTCCCTCACGTCCTCCGATAAAGGAATCAGTTGAGAGTACGTCAGGCCCCTCCGCAGGTGGTACGCCTTCAAACGCTGCATGGCGCGATAATGAAGGGGTCCCGGGAAGATAGCCTGGATCGAAGAGGACAACAGGCCCACTAGCCTCGCCAGGTGGCGCAAGGAAATCATCCGCTTCGCTAGGGTTTGACGCAACTCGTGTCTGATCCGCGCCATCTTCCTGGCCGGCAGGCTCAAGCTGGCCGCCACCGAGTCTATGGTGAAACCGAGGAATGTAGCGCATTGCATGGGAACCAAGAGAGACTTCTTCTCGTTGATCACGAACCCCAGGCCTTGCAAAAGGTTGACCGCAGACTGCAACTGTGACCTCAGTCTCTCGGGGCACTGATCCATGAGCAGCATGTCGTCTAGGTAGACTATCATCCTGACCCCCTGAGCCCGCATGGCCTCCACCACCGGCCGCAACACCTTTGTGAAGCACCACGGTGCTGAGGAGAGCCCGAAAGGAAGAGTAGTAAACTCGTAAACCTGGCCATCCCATCTGAATTGGAGGAAACGCCGATGAGGCGGAAAAATGGGAATCGTTAGATAAGCGTCTTTCAAGTCCAGCCTGACCATCCAGTCGGACTGTCGCAAGACGTCGCGCAGCAGATGTATCCCTTCCATTTTGAAGTGCCGATACACCAACCACTAGTTGAACTCCTTCAGATTGATCACGGGGCGACTGCCCCCATCTACCTTGTCTACTAAGAAAAGATTGCTTAGAAAACCTGAGGGGTGCTCGCAAGCGCAACAAATCGCCCCTTTTTGGAGGAGGGCAGCGACCTCTTCGCTCACCAAAGCCGCATCGCGCTGGGAAAAGGTAATGGGGCGAGGTCGCTGTAGCTGACACGGACGGCCATGGAACTCCATTTGGAAGCCCTGAACCGTCTGCAGCACCCAAGCATCGCTGGTAAGGGAGGCCCATGCAGGAAGGAACTGCGCCAAGCGCCCCCCCACTTTCAAGCTCGCAGAAGGCAGAACACTCACCTCGGCCACCGCCTTGCTGTTGGCCACGCTGACCACCACGACCTCCGAACTTCTGTCCTCTCGTGGGGTAGAAAATATTGAACTTGGCCCTGTCCTGGTACTGGCCACGTCCGGAGCCTTGACCTCGATCCGAGCTGGCGCCCCGGCCGAACGAGCGGCCCCTGCCTCGTCCGGCCTTGTCGAAAACCCGGGACGCGAAAACCTTTTTGATATTGGACTGGGCACGATCCAGGGACGTGAAGGTCGCCACAAACTTCCCCAGTTCCTTGATGAACGGGTCACCAAACAAGCCTCCCTGGGCAACAGCACCCGCCTCCGACGAGGCGAGGTCTCCGAGCTTGGGATCCACCTTGATCAGCAGGGAGCGCCTCCGCTCCGTAGAGAGGGCGCAGTTGGCGTTGCCAAGGAAAATAATGGCCCTCTGGGCCCAGTTGGAAAGGACCTCAGGGGAAATCGCGTCACCCGACACCTTGGCCTCCTCCGCCATATCCAGGATCTTGGTAAGGGGCCCAACAGCATCCAGAAGCTTGTCCTGGCAAGTGCGCCAGGACCTGTCGATACCCTTCCGCGGGTCCTTGACAAAGTTTTGTAGGAAGGTCGCCATCTTCGGATCGATGTCCGGGGTCATGGCCACCCTGCCATCCAACGACGGCCGGGACACTCTGCGCGCAGGCGGCTCCTAGCATCCTTTTTTTTTAATAAATTTATACTTTATTACAACCCCAGGTCACATACACAGCCAACATCGCCTACAACCCGGAGGCCGGCGGCATCAGAAATGGGAAAGGGAAGAAAAACCCACCTTTCAAACCCCTGTGTAAAAGTAAATGACACAGCCGTAACAACCAACAGCCCAAGGGCCTGGCGGCAAGCTCGCAGGTGTGGAACAAGTGTGTAGAGACAACAGAACATATCAGCTGCCGTCGGAGAGCTATAACTTGTAAGCAGGATGTAAGCACCGCAATGCTATCTGAGTCAGATCCAGGTGTAACATGGCGTGTCAGAGTGGAAGGATCGACATAGCCATCCGGGAAGGACTGCGTAGAAACCCAGACCCAGACCAGAACAAACCCACCCGCCCCCAAAGAAGAACTAGCCAGACTACCTAAACCCGTGTCCACCACCCACCCCCCACCCTACACTACTACCATTAACCCCTCGGCTAGGCTAAGGGGGGATAAACAGTCGCCCATGAAGGCGAGATGACGCTCCATGAGGGGGATAGCGGTCACTGCAAATCAGCGCGGCCGTCACAAGTCACATCCAACACAAACACCTCAAACGTCAGGCGAGAACCATCACTCTGACACAACGTGAAGGCTTTCAACTATCATACTCCTCAAGCACAGCTGCTGCAGCCCCATCTTCCTGCAGTACATCAAGCTCCACACTCTCTGGGTCCGATTCATCACCCTCCCTCGCATTCTGGAACGCCCGAAACATACCCCAAAAGTTTTTGGGTCTACTCTTTGGCGGTAGGAGTTCACTATACACCTCCGATTGCGTGCAACAGTAAAGCAGGTCTGTTTCCCATCTTTTTTTGGTTGGGACCGGCCCCCGCATCCAGCATAATGCTAACAGCCGTTTCGCCATGAGCAGTGCCATGTCTGTGAGTCGTCGCAGAGCCACAGGAAGGGGTTTTGAGAAACCAAGTAAGGCGAGCGCCGGGTTGGGCAAGATCACCTCACCGAGGATAGTACTGAGGTCAGCAAAGACTTCTACCCAGTATTTGTGTATTGCAGGACAAGTCCAGGCCATATGGAGAAAGTCTGCTGTGTGAAAGTGGCAGCGCTCACACTCCGCTGAGTCACGAAGGCCATACCTGTGCAACCTCTCAGGCGTGTAGTAGACTCGCTGTAAGAATTTAAAATGCACCAGTCGGTGCCTGCCGTTGAGTGAGATCTTCCTAGTATTAGTGGCACAATAACGCCACATGTCGTCTGAGATGGGAGATTGGAGGTCAGTCTGCCAGGCCAAGCGGGCCTTGGAGGGGGGACACTGCCGTTGACCATCGCCCAGTGACCTAAGAGCCGTTATCAATTTGCGCGCTGAGGGGGTTTTGATGACATAGGTGAGTTCCGGCACTACCGGTGGTTCGGCGAGGTCCGGGCCCAATACGGCAAGAGCCGCTCTACGGACCCTGTGATATTGGAAGCTCTGCAGCATCGTCGCCCTGGGACAAGACTGAAGGACGTGATGCAGCGTTTTCAGAGTGCCCTCTGAAAAGAGGTCCCCCATGGTAACAATGCCAAGGTCACGTAGCGCCGTCAGGACACCCTTCTCCGTTAGTGGAGCTAACCAGGCCGCCCATTCTACACGGAGCAAAGGTGAATACAGCAGGGAGCACTCACGGGGGCCGACCAGAGCATGCCAAGCATGATTCGTGGCAGCTATTGAGTCCAGATTGCCGACCCGTCTATCAGGCGGATAGCATACTGTCACCGGGAGCGGGACAGGGTCTGCAAAGAGCCGCTCCAATTTCACATGGGGGATGTCCGGGTCCCCATGAATCCACGTATGAAGGTGGGCACCCTGTGCGAGCCTGTAGTATCGCTCCAGATCTGGAGCCCCCAGGCCTCCCTGTTCGTAAGGAAGGGTGAGCGTTTTCCACTGCACCCGCGGTTGTTTGCCTCCCCACGCCAGGCGGACAAGGGTCTGTGTAAGTTGCCGGAAAAAGGCTTTGGAAAGGACTATTGGTATATTCACGAATAGAAAAAGGAACCTGGGGAGCACCACCATCTTCATGAGTGCAATCCTGCCCATGAGTGAAAGTGGGAGCCTAGACCACACCTCGACGTCATCCGTCAGTTTGGAGTAGGCCACTCCGTAATTCTCGCGGACCAGAACCTCCGGGTCTGTATGAATGCGTATCCCCAAGTAGCGAATGGAGTCCGTGGTCCATTGCAAGGGGTACTCCGAGTCAAAAGGGAGCGTCACCGGTGTCAGGGGCAGTGCTACTGATTTGGACCAGTTGACGCGGAGGCCCGAAAGAGCCCCAAACCTCACCACCTCCCGCAGCACCGCAGAGAGGTTGGTCTCCGGGTCTCGGACATATAGTAGAGTGTCATCCGCATATGTGGAGATACCAATTTGGTACGTCGGGAAGTTGATCCCCTCAAACCGGTGGTACTCTCGCATAGCGCAGGCGAGAGGCTCCGCTACCATGGCATACAGCAACGGAGAGAGGGGACAACCTTGGCGCGTGCCCCTCCCAATTTCGATGGGAGCAGTGACCAGGTTACCCATCCTCAATCTCGCAGTGGGTTTGTAGTAAAGGGCTCCCAGCATTTGCAAAAACGGCTCCCCAAGGCCGAATTTACGAAGGACCTTCAGCATGAACGGCCACTCGACCGAATCGAAGGCCTTCTCCATATCCAAGAATATGGCCACAGCCTTGCTTTCGTGTTTGACATGCTGGATCGTGCCCAGGACTGTGCGGATATTATACGTGAGATTGCGTGAGGGAACAAACCCAGCCTGCTCTGGGGCGACCAGATCCGGGACCAGCAGTGACAGGCGAGTCGCAAGAACTTTAGCATACAGTTTCGCGTCCACATTGATCAGTGATAGCGGCCGGTAGGAGCCACATTGGTCAAGGGGTTTGCCAGGTTTAGGGATGGTGATAAGCAGCGCCTCTCTCATGGATTTTGACATGCTGCCCTGCTGGCAAATATCATCGAACAAGAGCATCAGATATGGGACCAGTTGCGCCTTGAAGGCTTTATAGAATGATACCGTGAGACCATCCGCACCAGGAGCGCTGCCGGATTTCATGCATTCCAGTGCCTCCGTTATCTCCTCCTTCTGGATGGGGGCCATGAGAAACTCCCTCTGCCAGTCAGCCAGGGAGGGCATCTGAAGGTGGCCCAAATAGTCGTCGATTTCATCTTCGAGGTGTGCGTCCCTCGAGGAGTAAAGGGCAGTGTAGTAGGCGTGGAATTCCGCCAAGATATCCTGCTCCTCTGTAACCACCGCCCCAGCAGCTGTCACCAACTCCTCGATAACCAATGGGGGTCTACTGTTGCGCATAAGTTTAGCTAGGAGGGCGCCAGGCCGCTCCCGTTCCCCATACGCCCGCGCCGTCGCGTATTTGCCCATATGTTGAATTTCCCTGTCCGCCTCCTCCTGAAATTCATCTAGTAAGGTTTTGCGCTCGACTGCAGCAGCTGTGTCCCCCGAGTCCGCCGCCGACCCTCCAAGTTCGCTAGCTGCGTCTCTAGCAGCTGTAGGCGTCGTCTGATGGCTTTGAGCACTCCTGAGTGCTTCGCCATAGTCATCCCCCTGATGTAAACCTTAAATGCGTCCCAGAGAACCTGAACGCTGTCCACTGAGCCCACATTGGTCGCGAAATAGGTCTCTATGTCGTCGGCGAGTTCCCCTCTGAAGACCTCATCTAAGAGGGAGTATGGGGGGAACCTCCACGTGAAGGGGGGGATCCTCTTGGGAGGAGCCACAAGCAACAGGAGCAAGGGCGAGTGATCAGACAGCGTGCGCGGGAGGACCGTGCAACCCTTAACCATGTCGAGTAAACTGCGGGAAGCAAGCCAGTAATCAATGCGTGTGTGGATGTTGTGGTAGGCCGAGTAGTGAGTGAACCCACCTCACCCCGGGTGTTTATGTCGCCACACATCAAGTAAATCAAGTTTCACACATTCAGACAAAAGGAGGGACGCGGAGGGCGCAGGGGACCTAGGGGGGCCCGCAGATCTGTCAAGGGCTGGGTTCAGCACTAGATTAAAATCCCCTCCCCACAGCATTCTAGAGCCCACAAACTGCCTGCAGCTGTCCGCAAGCGAGGAGTAAAACTCCGGGGAGTCGTAGTTGGGGCCATACACATTCACCAGCAGGAGATCGTGATCTTTTCCAACACAACGCGCAACCACAAACCTCCCCTCCGGGTCACCTGCCACTCGGGTCAGCGTCAGTCGGGATTTGGGATTGGCCCATGTGAGCACCCCCCTAGCATGCGTTGTGAACCCCGCAGCGACACAAGCGGGGCCAAGACCCCTCACCTGCAACATAGGGCTGGAAGGCGGCAAATGTGTCTCCTGCAACAAAGCAAGGTCAATGTGATGGCGTTGCAAATAGGCCAGGACCTTTCTGAGTTTGCGGAAGTCGTTGAGCCCCCTCACGTTCCAGGACAGCAATCGTAAAGAGCTCGGAGAGCTCTCCGCACTCAGTGAGTCAACATTAGACATAGCAGATTAGAAAGTAGAATATCGCAGAGCAGGCAGTGTGGCAGACACAGTGCAGTAGTCGGCAAAAACAAACCCCCCACCCGGCAAACCCCGAACCCCAAACAGCATGACAGCAATAATGCACAAACAGTCAAAGAAACGCCCCCCCCCCCCGCCCACAGCCGACCATCCCCAACCCGGTCAGACAGGAATCATCACCACCCAACATCCCCCCGTGCTCAACTATAAACTGTATAGAACCCCAAATAGCTCCCGAGGGAGCCGGAAGCCAAAAGCGCAGGGGCAGAGGGATCTAGCCAGCAAACGGCTCAGTTGGGAAACCAGAACTAGTAACCTCCCGCGTGCTCCCGTCCCGCCCCCCGCCCAAAAGTAATGAGCCCTGCCAGCTCTAGTCTTTACAGTTCCTCAATACCAGTCTCTCATGTAGAGGGGCTTACCCCCGATCTCCCTCGGCAAGTGGAGCGGCCCCCCACCCAATCCACGGTGTTACCCAACCAGTTCAGGAGTAAACAGGTAGATCTCACCCAAAAGACATATCTCGGTGGGTCCACACCGGCTGTGTGTAAGTCTTTGCGCCGTCCAGTGCCAATAGGTCAGCAGCGTCCCTCACGTGCTTGGCTACTCCTGGTCACTCAAGTGGGAGGAGGTGTCTGGGTCCTCTCGCCTATTTCCCTGATTGTTGCGGTTGTCCTTCTCCCATTCCTTTAAGGATTTCTTAAGATCCGCTGGGTCGGTAAAGAAATGTGAGTGACCTTGCCTGTTGATGCGAAGCCTCGCAGGATACAGCATGGCGTAGTCGAGCCCCAGGTCCTTCAGCTGTTTCTTGTAGGGGGCGAAGCGCTTCCTCTCCTCTTGCACTCTCGCTGTGAAGTCCGGGAATAGGGAGATGCTCATGCCTTCGAATTGTAGTTTCCCCTTTTCTCTGGCTAGCCGCATTGCCAAGTCTCTGTCCCGATAATTAAGCAACTTTGCTACGATCGGGCGCGGCGGGAGGCCAGGTTGTGGTTTCGGCCCCAGAGTGCGGTGGGCCCGTTCAACAATAAACATAGGGGAGAAGACATCTTCCCCCAACAGGGCCCGCAGGAGTTTCTCCACAAACAGCTCCATTTTACCGGTGCTAGTGGATTCCGCTACGCCCGTAATGCGTAGGTTGGAGCGCCTCGAGCGTGCCTCCAAATCTTCTGTCTTATCCTGGATAACCTGGAGCAGCCGATTAAACTGTTTGCGGTCCTTATCCCACTCCGTTTGAGCCTCTTCCGCCTCTGTGAGCCGTCTCTCTGCCATGTCCAGCCGCTCCGTATGTTTGTCCACCCTCTCGGACATGCGGTCCATCCGGTATGTCAGCGCGTCGATTTTGGTGCTAATCTCTGTCATGCTGACTTGCAGACCTTTCTCCATCGTCCCAAGCATGTCCCGTATTTCAGAGCATAGGGAGGTCTCAGACGTCATAGGGCGCAGAGGGGAGGTTTGTGTCGTCCCCTCGGCCCCTTTCGCCTTCCTCTGGTCGAATGTTAGCTTGGGCTGCGACTTGTCTCCTTTCCCCATGGTGGCTCTAGTGGACATGTGTCCAACAGGGACAGACGTGTGGAGACTACCACTCGGGACTTTTGATCAGGGTCAGCAGTGGGCGCAGGGTCGTGGGTCACCCCCGCTTAGGGTGATTCGTCGTGGGACCGGAGCCCAAGATGGCGGCTCCCTGCACCAGAATGCCAGTTCAAACGTTCCGCGGAACGTGGCGTTGGGCAATACCCTGTACTGTCCGGTCGCCCAGATGGTGGGCAAAGTGCCTCAGTGCTTGGGATCAGGGCGCTCACCGCTACTTCGAACTCCTTCCTCCCCGTGGTGCCAGATGCTGGGAGTCGGCGGACAGTGCCTCTCGCCGTCAATGTAGTGATTCTCTTTAGGGCCTCCCCACAGGCAACACGGGCTCCGTGCACCCCCTGGCAGCCTCCTCCGCTCGTCGCCTCCAGACAGGGGGATGTCCTCTTCGCAGCGTCTCAGCGCCGGGCGCGAGCGCTATCGCCGACCAGGAGTCTCTGTGGGTGGCCGGGTCCGCCTCGGGCGCGCACGCCGCACGTACTGCGACGCAACCCGGGCTGCTCTCTAGGCTAGGCTGGGGATCGCGGCCTGGGTCTTCGGCGCTCCGTGTACTGTGGCACAAAGTCGCACCGCGTCCGTTCTCCGCCGGACGAAGGGGCCGCCGTCTCACCGAGGGGTCGCCTGAGAGTCCCCCACAGGTTTCAGTGCCGGCAGGGTCGATTAAGGATTATTTGCAGGAGTTTGGCGGGATATCGGCAGGGAGCTCCGCGCTCGCGCGTCTTACATGGACGCCGGCTAGCTCCGCCCCCCTCGGCTCCTAGCATCCTTGTCCACCGGCTTCCGTAGCCTATTAGCGACGTACTGGGCCACCTTGTCGCATGGGACCCACTCTGAGGAGCGGGGATGGACGATATCGTCCGGGTCCAGCATGTCCCACGGACCTGCGGAGGATGAGGGCTGAGAAGGGAGCCACGACCCGGAAGAACAGGCCTCCTCCTCCGAGTCCGGGGAGTCGTCGTCGTCGCGCTGCGGGTCCGGAGACATCGCAGGTGGAGAAAGCGGCGGAGCCTCCGAAGGAAGAGGATCAGGAGCCTGTGTGTCCTCCAGGGCCTTGAAGGCACTCTTTACCTTGGCGAAAGCCGCCGAATCAACCCCCTCAATGCAAGGCTTCTTGGGAGGAGGCGGGGTGGGGGACGAAGCAGGCCCGGAGGCCGGCGCCGGAAGCAAGGCGGCAAACTTGGCATAGGCCTCGTCCAGGCGCGCCGAAAGACGTTGCTCCAGGGGGACCATAGCCTGGTCGACCGCACGGTAGATGGACTCGTCGACCGCCTGGTAAAAGTCATCGTCCAATGGGACATAGTTCAGGGCGGATAATTGTCCGCGTTCCCCTGCATAGCGAGTTAAATTAGGCTCTAGCAACGGGAACGGCAGGCAAGATCAATGACCCTCCTCAGGGCGCTCTATAGTCAGGGGAGTCCCAGCGATATGGGTGGCCAGAGGCACACAATGAACGGGCAAAGCCCTGGGAACGCTGCAGCCCACAGAGTCTCGGGGCGCCTCCCTGCAGAGCGGTCCCACAGCACACTTACGACCCCGTAGGGTGTTCGCCAAAAGTACAACCCAAAGGGCGTTCAGAAGTAAGGGAAACCTAATTGCGACCCCGCAGGGTGTCAGAGCCGGGAGGCTAGGCACGGGTCCGCTGGTGACAGGAGCGCGCCAGAACACTCTAGAAGCTTCTGGGAGCGCCCCTTCAGCAAACGAGACACCGGCCCCTGGTGGCCGCGCCCCCACACCGCACACTACTGGGCAAAGATCGCGTAAGGAGCGCACTAGGCGTCCCGCGACCAACAAGGGAATCTGTGGAGAAAAACAGAAACCCGACACCCGGCCCAAAGGCCAAAGGCACCACACAGAAACCCAAAACCCAGGAGAGAAGGAAAAAACCAACTTAACTTGCTGCGAGCAGCGAAGAAAGAGGAGGAGACAAGTACAGTGGAGCATGATGGGAGACACCTGTACATGGACACTGCAATAGGACTCATGTTGACTTTATTCTTTCCCCAAATGTTCATGGGAAAAGTAGTTGTGTTATATTTTTTCTTGCTGCTGTAGAGAATAAAGCGATGAAAGAATGGCATAATCCGAAGCCTCCGGTCCTGACATAGAATTGTAGGCGCTGCTGAATCGACAAATGTGGTTCCCCAGACACATATGTAGAAACCATATTAACTGATCTATTTGGAAGATCCAGCTTTTCTGAGGTATTTTTGTTGCGAGTAGCACACCGTGGACCAAAATTTCTGCCAGGGTCACCTCCCCGTCCACTTATTACATTGTGTGATGCTGCGCTTAGACTGGCAAAAGAAAAAGCCCTCTTCAACAGCAAGGCTCAACCCTGTCTATATATCCGGAGGACACAAAGGCAGTCCAGCAAGCTAGATGTAATGTTCTGGCAGTGAAACATATCATGAGGTCCTAGACCATTAAATACACAATGTTGTATCCAAGCAGGCTGAATATAGGCCTCACATGGAAACTATCTCTGATACTGGAATCATGGCCAAGCCTTCTGGGAAATGTAGGTTCTGTCGTAGTGGATGTCCATTTACAGTAATAAGCACTGATTAGTCCCGCCCACGTGCTGGGACCCCAGAGCACTTTTTCACAATATATCTTTTTTTTAAGTACAGATGTTTGCCGTTCTTCATGAAGGCCAGCAGAGTCACTTAAGAAAAAAAAATATTATGCTGCCTATAGACTTGGCTAAACGACCCAATTCTTCATCTTGGACTTAAACAAGGGGCCAGGAGAATTAAATATGTGTATGATTTTATGACGTTTTAATATAACATCGTAAATCTCTTTCACAAACCCCAGAGTAGCCCCATTGACTTTCTTTATATGAGTTAAAAATAGAGGCTTCACCTTTAAGAACCCAGAGAATACTAGTATACCTTCATGCCCAGCAGGTGGCAGTTACTTCAGTTCTTTTTGAAGGTGATACATGATGATAGGTAGATCGTATGGTTATCTCTGTCCACTCCACCAGGAATGAGGGAGGGTTGCTTATGACTATAATGGAAATTCCTCTATGAGAGAACTGGAGTTACAGGTAAGAAACAATTCCTTCTCTCATAGGGGATTTCCATTTATAGATAGAAACATTGAATCGAGTAGCAAGCCCATCCTTACTAAGAGCGGTGGAGGAGACAGAGAAAGAACTAAGGTAGCCATTGCTGCAAATGGATTTCTGAGAGAGTCCTACTTGACTCTCTGCCTTAGCATCAGTCTAGGCAGTAATGTTTGATAAACGTATGGACAGATCTCCACGTGGCTGCTTTGCAAATATCTGGAATAGGGATATTCCTCAATAAAACAGCAGTAGCCACTTTACCTTTCGTGGCATGTGCATTAGGTTTAGCTGCAAGTGTCTTGTTAGCTTTTTGGTAGCACAAAAGGAAGCAGGAAACTATATATTGGGTGATGGATTGTTTGGAATTAGGTAAACCTGCATGAACACGACCATAGTTGATAAACAATTGGTTTGATCTACTGATGTCCCTTGTCTTATCAAGATAACATCCAGAGAATGAAGAGTTGTCCAGTATTATAGGTGTCTTTCATAGATTCACATGCCTGAATCTTTCCCCATTGTCGAGATGGGAGTCCCCGGTACATAAATAGGTAATGTCCCATAGACATATAGAGAATAGTAGGCCATAAGGCCTCACTTTTGTAAGATAGCTGTGTCCTTTTGTAAAAAGGACCAAACTCTAGAAAAGAGCCAATCAGCTGTCACCTCCCTCTAGAACCTTCCTGGCAGGAGCCTCAGTCCCTCAGATTTTTGTACGCACTAAGCTAAGTAGGCGTGTTACTGAGAGAATTAGGTGAGTCCTTCCAGGGGAGGCGGGAGGGTTGCATGTGAATCTATGAAAGACACCGATACTGGATAAGTGCAGTTACAGGTAAGTAACGCATTTCTTATCCAGTATTATAGGTGTCTTTCATAGATTCACATGCCTGAATCAGAGTAGCAAGCAATACAGAAAGCACATTTCGTATAGTACAGTATATACAAGTTATTAGGTAATAACATATCCTGCAACTAGTAATAGCCCATAGATGCAAACAATACCATCAGCAAAGAAATGTGCATAAAACAGAAGGATGGAGGGACGAAAGAAGGCTCACCTCAATTAAACAGATGGCGTAGTACTGCTTGTCCAACTAAAGTGGTGTCAGATTTTCATGTAAATCAGACCATCTCTCTGCCCACTTGTTTGCCAAACCCCTCTACTCCAGCTGAGAGGGCTCTGCATTCTTTAGACCTGAGAAGGGTTTTAAAATTCTATCTTGACAGGTCTAAAGTGATTTGTCATTCTGATCATCTTTTCGTTAACTATGGATCGATCAGGACAGGCCATGCTGCCTCAAAACGTTCCATTTCCAGATGGATCGTTTCATGTATTAAACTCGCTTACCAGCTAGCACAAAACCCCCTGGGGTTTTATCCCTAAGCACATTCCACCAGGGGAAGGTCTGCGACTGCGGCTTTTCTCAATAATGTGCCCATGTCTGAGATCTGTAAGGAGGCGACCTGGCGGTCCGTCCATACATTTACCTGACATTATTGTCTTGATTCTGACACAAAAGCAGATACCCAAGTAGGCCAAACCTCCTTGCGGAATCTGTTTAACAGCCAGTCTGGGCTGTGATGTTGGGTCTTTTAAGGTAGAAGATGTACTTCTCATTTACCTGCAGTTGGTTATTGGGCTTGCTATTCTATTCAGTGCTTATTGATGAGGATCCCCTGGAAGAGAAGGATAAATTACTTACCTGTAATCCTAGTTCTCTTCCAGGGGTATCCTCATCAAAGTCATAAGCAACCCACCCGCCTCCCCAGGTAAATGAGAGCTGTACGTTTGTTATGTTTGTATTTAGCCCTGACATCAGGGTTTTGCAAAGAACAACTGACCTAACTGTCACCCCTGAGGCATGATGGGAAGCCTGGAGTCAGGGCTGCTTTAAAGGCACAGTGCCAGTTTTTTGGTTGAAAATGCTTTCATTGGGGGCTTGGCTAGCAACATGGCCAAGTGAGTCGCACTCTACGCCAGCTCCGGCCAGCCGTATAAATCCGACATTCAAATACCCATCTATCTGAACTTAAATGCACAGCATGTGAAAGCGGAACACCTACTGACACGAGCTGCGACACCGGGAGATCCCTGGAGACTAGTGGAGGGAGGAAACCCGACGAAAAGAACACTCGCGCTTGGAGCCGGGGCCGGAGGCAAGATGGCGGCGGCGTACTGAGACCCCGGGACCTGCGCCTGCTTTCCGTCCCTGGAGCTACGGAGACGAAGCCTGGTGCCCACGCCTGCACTGGGGGGCTGAGACCTGCCTCGGTGTGATCTCCCCGGACCCGACGCTGTTACGGATCAGTGGGGTCGGGCAGTGGAGAGCTGCCGGCCACCATCTCTGCTCCCCCCCCCCACATCTTTGCCTGTTCCGTGGAGCGCCCGGGCCTGGAGGCCGAGATTGCGGAGGAGAGAGCATCCGGGGGTGATATTTAAGGTGAGCGATCCCGAGGGGGAATCTTGGAGAGAGGGCCGCCTACCACGATTGGCCTGAGAGGATTTGGGGCCGAATCGGAGGAACTATATCCGGCGCAAAGTGCGCCAATTGAGCGAGCTGTTCTTGGGCACGTTACCTCGGCTGCTGTGAGGCAAAGGGGTTAGGCCGATAGCCCCAGACTACCATGGCGTCGCCCGATTAGGCCTGACCACAAGGAGTCCTCTGACGCCGGCGTGTTGGGGGGCAGGCCTACATCATCGGACGCACGCAGCATCGGACCGGGCCCTGCCTGGGGAACAGGCTGCGCTGGTACTGGACCCGGGGACCTGGCGGAGCGTCCGGAGAGGGACTGCGACCTAGCTGCGGGGGAGCTGACCGCCACTGAGGTGCCACGACTGGTCACGCCGCAGGGAGGAATACCATCGCAGCGGATAGCCCTCGCCTGGTAGAATACCTCTGCACACGAGACGACGTGTGGCCCTGCGCCGCGGGTCAGGCGAGTAGGGAGACGACACGGTGGAGTGTCGCAGTGGCCTTCGGATTGCCACAAGGACTGCCGAGATTCCCCCCCCCCCCCCCCCCCCCACCTCTGCCTGCTCCGTGGAGCGCCCGGGCCTGGAGGCCGAGATTGCGGAGGACAGAGCATCCGGGGGTGATATTTAAGGTGAGCGATCCCGAGGGGGAATCTTGGAGAGAGGGCCGCCTACACCATTGGCCTGAGAGGAATTGGGGCCGAATCAGAAGAACTATATCCGGCGCAAAGGGCGCCGATAGGGCGAGCTGTTCTTGGGCACATTACCTCAGCTGCTGTGAGGCAAAGGGGTTAGGCCAATAGCCCCAGACTACCGTGGCGTCGCCCGATTAGGCCTGACCACAAGGAGTCCTCTGGCGCCGGCGCGTTGGGGAGCAGGCCTACATCATCGGACGCACGCAGCATCGGACCGGGCCCTGCCTGGGGAACAGGCTGCGCTGGTACTCGACCCGGGGACCTGGCGGAGCGTCCGGAGAGGGACTGCGACCTAGCTGCGGGGGAGCTGACCGCCACTGAGGTGCCACGACTGGTCACGCCGCAGGGAGGAATACCATTGCAGCGGATAGCCCTCGCCTGGTAGAATACCTCTGCACACGAGACGACGTGTGGCCCTGCGCTCTGGGTCAGGCGAGTAGGGAGACGACACGGTGGAGTGTCGCAGTGGCCTTCGGATTGCCACAAGGACTGCCGAGATTCCCCCCCCGCCCCTGCGGCGAAGAGGCCAGACCACAATGGGGAAGAAGGATACTGCCCGAAGGCACAAAAACAAGGGCTCATTGATAAATTTGCGGTGGCGCCACAGAAGGGAGGCATGGAGGGGACGGGGGCGACCTCAGACACGGCCCTCCTGATGGGCGCGATACAGGCCTCCAGAGCGGACATCCAGGCGTCTAGAACGGCTCTTGAGGTGAAGATTGGCAAAGTGGGAATGGAGGTCAATTTACTGCGGCAGGACTTCCGACACCTCACTGAGAGGGTTACCACGGCGGAGACAAGATTGGGCAAAGCGGAGGGTGTCATACAAGACCTACGGAAAGACGTAAAAGATCTGAAGGATGCCCACAAACAGCTGATGTGGAAGGTGGACGACGCAGAAAATAGGGCGAGACGGAACAACCTACGTTTTGTGGGCTTTAGAGAAGGAATTGAAGGGACAAATATGGCGGATTTCCTGCGCTCCTGGCTCATCGAAACGCTGCCCCAAGTGTCATTCTCCAACTGCTTTATTATTGAACGGGCGCACAGAGCACTCATGGCCAAACCTTTGGTGGGAGGTCGGCCACGACCGATAATTGCAAGATTTCTTAACTTTGCCGATAGAGAACTGATCCTAAGAGAAGCTAGGAAGCTGGGTGAGATCAGGTTGGAGAATTCGCAAATCATGATCTTTCCGGACTATAGCCAGGAGGTGCAAAAGGCAAGACGCTCATTTGACTCGGTCAAAGCTAAACTCAGGGACCTGAAAATCCAATATATGCTTCTCTTTTCAGCCAAACTTAAGGTCATTTACAAGGACAAAACATACTTCTTCTTGCACCCGGACGACGCTTGGCAATGGTTGGAGGAACGCCCGCCCCTTCGGAGACGGGAGGGGAGTGGAGGCGAGTTGTTGATGACAGGCCCACCATCCGGGACTTTCTGGGAGAAGGTACTGCCGCAAAGGAGACGCAGAGCAAGGACACTGAGGGAGACTCAAGTGACGCCGTACCCCCCACAGAACAGGTCGCCGGGGAGGCGACAGGACCCCGGCACGCTGCAGCCTGACACTGAATAGGGGTCTAGGTTTTCCGCCCTTGCACTGGAGGACACCATTGAAAGAGAGAGCGCAGCAGAAGGAGAAACATCAGAGGTGGATGAGGGACAGAAACAATCACTACACCCGCTGGTGATGGCCATACATGAACTGGAGGGCGATCCCGGTACCAATGGGGCATCGGCTCAGGAGGCGAGTGGCTCCCGCATCACTTGAACAATGACAATGGTGGATGGACAGGATATCGGCTGGCCACATGGAAGCACGCAAGTGACTCACACGCCCCTTGATTTTGGATTTTGTGTGTTGTAGTTATTTTCTATTGAAGTGAGGGGGGGGGTTCTTTCAAACTTCTTTCTTTCTAACGGACTTCTACTCGTCTCTGTAGACTTTGTGGAACCCAGCCGTTTGGTTACTGGTTGAATAGCGAGTTGGGGTAGTTCGAAAGGGGGAGAGACTCAGGGAGGGCGACAAACCTTTTCCTACCAGTAAGTCCTGTCGAGAGGGGAGGTAGTCGATGGGTCTGATGGGGAGGAAAGTGGGGTGGGGGAGCGGGGTTCAGTTGGGACACTACGTTGAGTTGACTGGATGGGCAAGTTGGGGAAGTGGGGGAGAGGGGTTGGGGGGAGGAGGAAGTTGGGAGGGAGGGGGGAAGGGGATGGACAGCAAGGGCAATGCATTCACTTGTCGGGCAGGCACGCGCACTATACACCATACTCCACCACGATTCGTACGTTGCCACCGGAAGTTCTCTGACATACAGGGTTGGCAGCACACGTACACCACACGGCGAAGGCCAGCGCTAGGCGTCAGAGATCGTCTAACGAGACTCCTACACTATGTCTATGGGGAATCCAGATAGAGGAACGGCACACGGGGAAGGTATTAAAGTGATGACTTGGAACGCCAATGGCCTGGGCTGTAGGATCAAAAGAGGTATGGTTAACAACTGTTAGACTCGGGGGTCTCTGGTTGGCACAGGTATGCACTTGTGACGAACAGGGACCCTCTCCTCTAGTCAGGGCAAGAGAACTACTCCTTTAGAAATAACCTTTGCTCACCCTCTAGGTAGTGTGGCGCGAGCAGACAAGGCTAATCTTCAGGGCGATAGTTAGTTAAGCATTTATGATCACATACAGAAAACCCACTGACCCACCACAAATGGACACCAGTCGTAGGATTGTATCAAAAATACGTAGACTTTATGTAAAAATATATGCAGGATTATCACAAGACCATATAACGTTTAGCGAATGAAGGCCACCAGATTTAAATAGGCAATTGTTCGTAAGTGTTCTTGGTTAGCAAGGTACGATGACAGGGAAAACAAACGTTGCGGACCCTGGATCCGATGCGAACTCGGGATAGAGTTCCAATGTACCTTGTGATGAGTGTCCGAGGCATTTCAGGCGCGGCTACTGGTGAGGGAGGACCCTGGACGAGGCCAACGGTTCTCCGGAGGATCTATCTGGCTCGGAGCCCCCTCGAGGTGCGAGGCGGGTGAGCGGGACGGTGTGGAGGGTTGTGGCGATCGGGGTCTGATGCAGCTCACGGGGCGAGGCGCCGTTCAGGCCTGCGGGGCGTACTACTTCTCTTCCAGGGGATCCTCATCAATAGTCATTAGCATTAGAATATTCCCGCCCATGTGCGGGACCCCGGAAACACTATATTATATGTGCCCCACATATATATACACATATATATAAATAATATATATGTAAAAAACATGCAATAGCAGCCAAATACCATCAGAGCTGAAATATGCTGTGAAGAAATTCTACAATACATGTAATAATAAGCATTAGAAACATGAGAAACAACACCAAAGATTGTTTAGAAACTGTTTTAATGCTTAGAAAGCAGTAGAAATTCTCATAACTCACTGGAAGCATAGGAAGCTCCCAGGCTGCATTGAAAACACACCGTCTAAAAAGACTGAAAAGCTAACCTGTAGCTGAATAGCAATAAACTGACACCGTGCCTTTAAGGCACTCATGACCCCCTGTAACCCATCATGCCCCAGGGGTGACAGTTAGGTCAGTTGTTCTTTCCGGCTCCTTCAGAGAAGGACCCTGGTTACACTGCTCCACTATTTTTCTGGTTTTTGACAGAAAAATACTTCACTTTTGACAATTTTTACTCTTACTTTGACAGTTAATATGTAGTCAAGTAAGATACTGCTTTTTTCAGTCAGTTTAGTGAACATTTTCTTCTGAGAATGCCTTCACTCTTTGACAAATGTCCTTCTTGTGGCAACAAGAAGGCAAAATCAGACAACCACGACGTCTGCCTCCTGTGTCTGCCTGAAGATCATGATCCAGGCACCTGTCCTCATTGTGAGCACCTGTCAGGAAGAACTCTCAAAGACGGGGAGAGGATTCGCATTTATGGCCTGGCTCACGAGCCTTCAAGAGGAAGATCACCGGTGAAGAAGGGCTCCAAGAAGGTTCATACATCTTCAAAAAAGAAGTCTTCATACCCTTCTACTTCAGCGTTGGGCTCGGCGCTGAGAAAAGAACCACCGGTGGAGTTTTTCTCTTCTAAACTACCGTCGACGTCGTCGAAGGATCCAGCTCCGTCGTCTAAATCCCCTCCACTGGCGTCAACCGGGCGACGATCGGCGCCGAGGAAGACTCCGCCGCCGTCAACCGGGCGATGGTCGGCGTCGATCCATAACCCCTCCGCCGTCGTCAACCAGGCGACGACCGGCGTCGAGGGAGGTTACTCCTCCGCCGTCGCCATACAGGCGACGACCGGCGTCCAGAAGTGTGACCCCTCCGCCGTTGTCCAAGAAGCGGCGTTCGGCGTCGAGGACCAAGACCCCTCCTCCGCCTTCGACAGTAGCTCGTCGATCGGCGTCGAGGCCGCAGTCTCCGTCAGTGCCTCGTCGGCGCTCGGCGTCGAGGGTGCCCAATACCCCTCCGCCGTCGTCGCACAGGCACTCGACATTGAGACAGAGAACTCCGTCGACGGCCGGTCATCGCCGTTCGACGTCGAGGCAGGGAGCTCCGTCGATGACCGGACATCGTCATTCGACGTCGAGAGAGAAGCCTCAGTCGACGGGCGGGTATCGCCGTTTGACGTCGAGGCAGAGAGCTCCGTCGACGGGCGGGTATCGCCGTTCGACGTCGAGGCAGAGAGCTCCGTCGACGGCCGGTCATCGCCGTTCGACGTCGAGACAGAGGACTCCGTCGGCGGCTGCTCATCGCCGCTCGACGTCGAGAGACCACAGACCCTCTCATGGACATTCGAGGTCGAGATTGTTTGACCCGCCGACTCCTCGAAGGCGTTCGACGGCGAGGGAAGAACGCTCGACGTCGAGGCATTCAGATGCGATCATGGTGACGTAGTCTGCTTCCCGTCATTAATCTTCACGGTCCTCTGGCTCTTCAACTGAACCTTCAAGGTTCAGAAGTCCTGTACACAGATCTCATGAGCGTCAGCCAGATCCTTCGGCCGAGCAAATCAGACTGTCACCTAGATGGTACAAATCTTTGGACCATTGGCCAGATTCTGGGGCTACCAAACGTATGCAGGAATATGCCAGCCCACAACACAGGTCTCCTCTTCAGGATCTGTTGGAGGAGATGGACAAGCGTAGCCCTCCCAGGCGCAAATCACCTGCAAGACCATCAGCCAGATCTCCAAGAAGATCCCGATCTCCTAGAAGGGAACCTCGGACAGAAGATCGGACTTTTGAACGCTCCTCTCCTAGACGGGAGGAGCGTTAAAAAAGATCGCGGTAGCAGAGACACAGTGCTCACCGTAGACGACGACGTACTCCGTCTACTTTATCTACCTCTTCTACCAGGTCGTCCAAGAGGGACTACTCCCCTACGTTGACGGACAGTCCTACGTCCAGATCCTCCCCAGTGGATGACATTGGCACGTATCTGGATGTACTGCAAAGAGGAGCACTGAAACTGAACATTGAAATGTCTGTCCCTCAAGTAACAACGTCATTTTTGAGACTTTACACAAGAAAGCCATCTCCCGGCCTCTGCTGCCTTTAGTCCCGGGGATTATGGATCCTGTCAAAGAGGTTTTCCTAACTCCAGCGGCGATCAGGGCGGTACCAGCCCGCATTCAGAAGAAGTACAAACCGGCATCTTCTGACCCGGTGTTTGTAAAATCTGACCCTCCAGCAGACTCTGTAATTGTGGCAGCGGCGAGGAAGACGCACGCTGTCGCTGGTTCCTCTTCAGTCCCACCAGATAAGGACAGCAAAGCTCAAGACTCCTGGGGTCGAAAGGTTTGCAACTCAGCTGCTTCCACTCTTAAGGTTTCTAGTGCAGCTGCGCTTCTGGGTCGATACGACAGAGCCTTATGGGACTCTATGGAAAGATTCAAAGCCAAACTGCCAAAAGAAGACCAGCAGGACTTTGAAGAGACTGTTACAGAGGGGTGTCTGGTGGCGAATCAGATGATAAGCACGGCTGCGGATGGTGCAGTGCTTTCGGCTCATTCCTATTCGCATGGGGTTTGTGCCAGAAGATCGGCCTGGTTGCGCCTTACGGGTCTGAAGCCGGATGCTCAGCATCGCATCCTTAATCTCCCCTTTTCGGGTTCCGCTCTCTTCGGGGAACATGCGGACGAAGAGATGACCCGAATGAAGACGGAACTGGATACGGTGAAGGCGGTGGGCTTGGAGAAGAAAAAAGAATTCAAGCGCCGCTTCAAGACCAACAGGGGGAGACCGGCTCAACAGAGGGTTCAAACCCCTCAGTGGTCCCAAAATAAGAACCAAGGGAAACCCCAGTTTCGAGGCAAGCCCAGCAGAGGTAGAGGAGGTCACCAACAATCCTCCAATACCACAAGAGGAGGAAAGGCCTGAACAGTGGCTTCCTCTGGCGCCGTTACCCACTCCAGTTGGAGGAAGTGCTTCACAACACCTGGCAGAGTGGGTCAGCATCACAAAAGATCAGTGGGTGCTGAATATACTGCGCAATGGATACAAGATACGTTTCCGTGCTCCTCCGAAGAGCATCCCTCCAAAGAGCTCTTGCCCTCATCAGCTAAGCTTGCTCCGAAGAGAGGTGAAAGTCCTACTGCAAAAAAGAGCAATAGAGGAGGTTCCTCACGCTCTAAGAGGAAAGGGAGTTTACTCCAGATACTTCCTTGTCCCCAAAAAAGATCAGGAGGACAAGTTCAGACCAATACTTGACCTACGACAATTAAACAAAGTCATCGTCAAGGAAAAGTTCCGCATGTTAGCGCTTCACCAAATATGTCCACATCTTCACGCCGGAGATTGGATGTGTTCGGTGGATCTGCAAGATGCGTATTTTCACATACCAATTGCTCAACAACATCGCAAGTACTTGAGGTTTGTCGTAGGGAACAAACACTACCAGTACAAGGTGTTACCCTTCGGTCTCAAGTCCGCACCACAAGTCTTCACCAAATGCATGGGAGTGGTGGCGGCTTTTCTTCACAAAAAAGGTCTCTTCATTTACCCATACCTGGACGACTGGCTCCTAAAAGGTCCATCCCCGGTACAAGTGACGCACGATCTACAACTGTGCCTGCACCAGCTACACAGGCTCGGCCTCCATGTGAACCTGGAGAAGTCAGTCCAGCGGCCTACACAGTCCATCCACTACCTAGGCTCCGTTCTGGACACAAGCTTGGGAAAAGCGTTTCCTTCGGAGGAGAGACTTTTTTCAATGAGTCAGAAATGTGGGATCCTGCTGGAGTCTCGACTTCCCTACTGGGTTCCATGGCGTCCTGCATTTTTCTCGTCCCAAACGCCAGGCTGAGAATACGTCCTCTACAACAGGCTCTGGAGGATCTGTGGGACCAAGCGACAGGACGCTGGGAAGATCGTATCACACTTTCCTAGGCAACGAAAGATGCCATCAATTGGTGGTCTCGGAGAAAGAATGTGCTGGTGGGGGTACCGTTTCACCAACCCGTTCCTTCCCAGTCTATAGTGACGGATGCCTCCCTGCAAGGATGGGGAGCACACATGGGTCCGCTTCAAATTCAAGGACAGTGGTCTGCGCAGGAGCAGACATACCACATCAACATGCTGGAACTCAGAGCGGTATTCCTGGCTCTCAAAGCTTTCCTACCAGCGATCGAATCCAACTCAGTCCTAGTTCAGACGGACAATACGACCACCATGTTCTATCTGAACAAACAAGGAGGCACAAGATCTCGCCCACTCTCTCGAGAGGCTCAGACAATCTGGCATTGGCTTCTCTCTCGAGGGCTCACAGTAGTGGCAGTGCACCTTCCGGGCGAGTTGAACGTAAAAGCAGACGCACTCAGCAGGCACTTCGAAGATCAGCCAGACTGGGTGCTAAACGACGAGGTAGTAGAAGAGCTTTTTCGTTGCTGGGGTCGTCCATCCATAGACTTGTTTGCAGACGACAAAAACGCCAAATGCCACGCCTTCGCGTCCAGGTTCCACCGACCAGGAACGCAGGGGAATGCTCTACTGATAGATTGGTCAGGGATGTTCGCATACGCATTTCCTCCCCTGGCTCTGATTCCGAGAGTAGTTTCCAAGCTCCTCAGGTCGAACATGGAAATGATCCTGATTGCTCCAGATTGGCCTCGGCAGTGGTGGTACCCAGACCTTCTACATCTGTCTGTGTGTCCACACAAACGGCTCCCATGCAGGCCGGACCTGTTGAGCAAGATGAACGGGAGGATAATGCATCCCAACCTCCCATCATTGAACCTAACAGCATGGCTCCTGAGGTCCTGCAATATGGACATTTGAACTTGCCTCCCGAATGCATGAACATTTTAAAGGAGGCTAAGAGACCTTCCACGAGAGCGTCCTATGCGTTCAAGTGGAAAACGTTTTACTTGTGGTGTAGGGATCATCACTTAGATCCGACTACGGGGCAGGAGAACGTCATTTTACCATACCTCCTTTCCCTGGCACCTGCTGGTTTAAAGTACACTTCTATTAGAGTGCATTTGTCAGCCATTGTAGCGTACAGAAAATCACCTGATCAGATGTCTTTCTTTCAGGTTCCAGGGGTTAAAGAAAGTGTATCCCCCTGTGCGAAATCCTTCTCCTCCTTGGGAATTAAACCTAGTTCTATCCAGGTTAATGTCACCTCCTTTCGAGCCCATCCACAAGGCCTCCTTGCAACATCTCTCTTGGAAGACAGCCTTTTTGGTGGCGATTACTTCTGCGCGCAGAGTAAGTGAGATACAAACGCTCTGTGCGAAGGATCCATATACTATTTTCCACCACAACAGAGTAGTCCTAAGGGCTCATCCATCTTTCTTGCCTAAGGTCATCTCTGATTTTCATATAAATCAGTCTATTTCCCTCCCTTCCTTTTTTCCAAATCCTACGACCCCAGCCGAGCGGTCACTTCACTCCTTAGATCTTAAGAGAGTCCTAAAGTTTTATTTGGAAAAGACTAAAGGGATTAGGAAAACGGACCAACTGTTTGTGAACTATGGGTCAATGAGAACAGGTTTTCCAGCGGCCAAGAGGTCCATCTCCAGATGGATTGCCTCTTGCATTAAATTGGCCTATCAGCTTGCAGGCAAGCCTTTGTTGATGTCACCAAAGGCGCATTCCACTAGAGGGAAAGCCGCTACAGTAGCTTTCTTGCATGACATTCCAATGTCAGAAATATGCAAGGCTGCAACCTGGAAATCTGTTCATACCTTTACAAGGCATTACTGCCTCGAATCTGATTCCAGGGCTGATACTCAAGTAGGACAAGCCTCCTTGAGGAATCTGTTTGGGTAGTATATAGTCTACTCAGACTTGTTGATGAGATTACTGTCTTATCTTTCCTTTGCCCGCAGGGATGAGGAGAGGTTCACTATTCTATTATAATGCTTATGACTATTGATGAGGATCCCCTGGAAGAGAAGGATTAGTTACTTACCTGTAATCCTAGTTCTCTTCCAGGGGTATCCTCATCAAAGTCATAAGCAACCCTCCCGCCTCCCCGGGCAAAGGATGCTCTTTAATGAGGAGATATTGTTAACCTATTTGTTATTGGGTTTGTTTTTCAGTCTCCGAAAAGAACAACTGACCTAACTGTCACCCCTGGGGCATGATGGGATACAGGGGGTCATGAGTGCCTTAAAGGCACGGTGTCAGTTTATTGCTATTCAGCTACAGGTTAGCTTTTTAGTCTTTTTAGACTGTGTGTTTGCAATGCAACCTGGGAGCTTTCTATGCTTCCAGTGAGTTATGAGAATTTCTACTGCTTTCTAAGCATTAAAACACTTTGTAAACAATCTTTACCCAGAGCATAAGCCCAGAGAATGCAGGTCGACAGGTATGCCTGTGGTGTAAGTTTATTGTAAGTTTGTACTGTCAGCCAGCCATGTTCTGGCTCCGTCAGTGAGGCTCTGTCTTGAAGGAGAGATTCTTGCCTAACAGTAAACTCGTTGACAGGCCCGTCGGCGAAGAAATCACTGTCTATGACTTTCGGCTCTGCTTTCAGAGTCGACGGCTTCGTCAACAACATCTATCATGTCGACGGTCAAAACGACGACAGCGAGTGCGGCGACGACCGTGGTGATGGTTTCACTATCGATGACCACACAGGGTCTATCCCTGTTGACAAGAGTTTCACCGACGATGCCTCTGCAGGTTACCTCAGCGTCGACGGCTATCATTTCGACCGATGTTACGTCGACGATCCCGGCGTCGATCTTGGCGATGGTACCATCAATGATAACGTTGAAGATCCCGTTGACAAAGGGTGAAGATTGGCCTGCTTCTAAAAATGGCGCCTTCCCAGATGCAGGACTTTTCTAAGGTTTCTACTCTGCTCCCTACCCGCCTTCTAGACTTTCAGGAGTCTGAAGATGAAGGATAATTTGTTCCTGCCTACAGCACTTCAGAACTCGGATCCAGCCACTTATATAGAAGGAAATTACTTCTTGGATAGGGAAAGTCCTCCGGCTGACACAGGACCATCTCAATTTATCAAAATTCCCCCATGGTCAGATCATAATTTCTTTGCAGGCTTCGCTCTCACAATTTAACCATCAAAATTCACATTTAGTATAGGAATAACAGTCTCATATTTTTCATTTGAATCTCTTTTATTTCTTTTTTCCAATTTTATCAAAATTATTTAAAACAATTATTTTATTTATCTTTTTCTTAAAGTTTTACAGAATCTTTTTTTTGGATATATAAGTGTAATACCTCAGTTCATTAACATTTGTTACAATCCAAATAATTTATACAGTGTAACATCAGCTATCATCATCTGTACAGTCCAATCATGTATTTGTTTGTTCTGAAAAGTGCAAAGTGTAAAGATACGACAAGACCAATTATACCCCTAACACACACAGCAACTACCTCACATACATCACATTCATACAGTTTCACACTCTTACAAATTCTAAAACAATCTCTAAGTTTGGAAATAACAAAAGATCTTAAAAGTTTCCTAACGCCAGGTCTACGCGTTTCGGTGGGATGTGACCACCTTCCTCAGGACCAGCTTAGAAATCGTTTTATCCTTTCAGTCTTCTTTGTGTGCAGGGTATCTGTAATTTAAAAAAATATAATATCATATTCCTATACCTGTATCCCTATACCAGGGTGTAACTCTACTTGATTATTTATCATTAACCTATATACAATTAGTTGAAACATTAAATGGGAGACACTAATTCACACCTGAAGTTGGCGACACCATGAGCCTATATCTTATTCATTTTATGTTATCTATTACATAGAAAAACTACGGTGGAATGATTTTACATATCCACTATGTTGTATTTTAATCTCTCAGGGGTCTAGAGGGTACTGACGATAGTCATCCCTTTCATATTGCGTAGGTACCGGTCCTGGTGATTCTCCCTACTTATACTTCTTCTGGACCCAACATTATCTAGTTTATATATCAATTTTATTCTTAGATTTTACCTTACACTCAAATCCGTACAAGGCCTTTACCACACAATTACGTTTGTGGTCGATGTAAATGATCCAAATGTACCACCTGCGGAACAAAGGAAATGTCACGTTTTATTTATAATTCCTTCTAAGTATAGGTTGTTGGCAATTATCAACTGATGCTCTTACCACTATTATTGCTGCAAATGTCCTATATATGACTCTTCCTTCTGGCTTAGCTAATACCGCAGTTTGTTCTTGTGGACTCTCTGTTTAAAGGTAATGCTATCATTGGTACATATATTTCTTAGTTGTTTCAAATAACAGTACCATAAATTTAAACCATTCTTACCACAGAATATCTTGTCTTTAGCATTAGAAGGGGCCTATTCTTGTGCTTTTATCTTCTGTTTTTTCGGCAAGGGGGGCGCAGGTTTGGTGTGTCTTTTAGATTTTGGTTTCTGTCCAATCTAGGAGACAGCAAGCAACTAATCAGTTTTTTTGTTTTTCTGTTTTAGTGTCCCTTGCGATTAGATTGATAATTTAAATAAATATGGCTGACTGACCTTAATGTTCTATGGTCACGGGCTACCTTTCGAATCTTCTTATGTGTCTTCTTTCATACGTGTGGCTTAGTTTTTCTGCGCGTCGCTGACTGAAATGTGGCTCATGCTACATCAGAGAGAAATATATACATTATTATCACGATGTTTCCCTTTTCTAACCTTTTTTTTTTTTAAAACTTTATTGATAGGAAGGAATAATGGTTAATTAGTTGCATACATCATGTCAGTAATCGTTACAGTTCACAAAAAGTATCATATCAGTAGGTAATGAGCGACAGTTTCGTAACAATGACTGAGTCGTTGGTGGCTCCCTGGGCCATGCATATATCTCAATACAGGTTTACAGTATGTAGTTTGTGGTCCCTAATTAACCCTTCCCTCAAACATCAGTGATGGCTACATCTCTTTTTTATGAAAACTATAGCAACAAACATCCCAACGTATCCCCCCAACCATGTGTCATCGCAACCCTTCTGTGCCATCCTTAGCATTTAGCAGCCTGCGCCACCTCTCACATCACGTTGTACGGTCAGGTCCGTGTCGCCAGTGCAACAATGTTCCGTGCCTGTGGCCACTGACCCTGCATGTTACATTCACTCCTCCTCCTCATCAGAGTCTAGGTCCTCTCCCTCAGGTAAGGGCTCACAGATTTCCCCTCTGTATATGTTCCACGCCGCCCAGACCTTGTTCCACTTCCGGGGCGCTGCCCTGAGTACATAAACCGCCCTTTCAGTCACCATTAGGATGTCCATATTTTTAGCCCACCTACTGGAGGTAGGGACGTCCGGCGCCCCCCATTTCTGTGCTATATCCCGCTTTGCCACCGTCAGTGCCAGTGATGCCCAGATCAGCTCATACCTGCCCAGATCGTTGGGGTCCCAGATATTTAGGAGGCATTTGCGTGGTTCAGGCAAGATGGAGAGTTTAAGGGCCTGGGAGATGGATCGGAGCACCTGCCTCCAGAATTCGCGTATTTGTGGGCATTCCCATAGTGTGTGAATTAGTGTCCCTTCCTCCCCGCAGCCCCTCAGACAGAAGGGGTGTTGCGCTCTCTGTATTGTGTGCAACAGTGTCCTGGTGTAGTAAATGCGGTGGAGGATTTTGAGTTGCACCAGTCGTAGCTTACTAGAGATTCCCACCTCCCTCGGGGAGGCCAACGCCTCATTCCATTCAAATTCGTCTGTCTCGCCTAGTTCCCTTTCCCATTTTTCTTTAAGCTTTAGCGTGGGGTCTTTGAGATTGTTTATCAGTTTTTTATAGGTAAGGGAGGTGGCGCTTTGGAGCATGAAGTCTGTAAGCAGTCTGTCCTCCAATGGGGAGGAGTCCGGTAATGCAGTGCCAGCAGGGACTGCCTGTAGCAGCGCATGCCTAATCTGGACATACCGAAACGTTTCCGTAGGTCCGAGGTTGTATTGTTGTTGCAGGTGAGGGAACGGAATCACTGAGTCATTGTCCCAGAGGTCCCCTACTATAGAGATACCTATGGAGTCCCATCGGTCAAACCCCTTGCAGCCTCTCAGATTCCCAAACGCCTTCGTGTCCCACAAGGGCGTCATTTTAGTAATTCGGCCTGCCCACCCCAGACGGGCCTGCGCCAAGTGCCACAACGCCGCCGTGTGTTTGGTTGGACCAATGAGGGTTTTTAACTGCGACTTGTTGTAGAGCACGGACAGCATACAGTCCGTCCCGAGTTGTGACCAGTCCGCCCGATAAGCCGGGTCGTCTTTGGGGGCGTGGATCCAGTAGTTTATAATTTTGAGTTGGGCTGCCCAGTAATATAGCTGAATGTTGGGGAGCGCTATACCCCCCTCGTACCAGCTTTTTACCAGCTTGTCGTATGCTATGCGCGCCGGGCCTGCATTCCAGAGGAGTACAGTCACCAGTGCAACAATCTGCTGGAAATAGCGCGGTGGCACTAGGTGTGGAGTGTTTTCCAGGACGTAAAGGAGTCTCGGGAGGGCCATCATCTTATACAATGCTGCCCTGCCCAGCAACGTCAGAGGGAGGGCCGCCCAGTGTTTAACATCTGCTCGCAGGCGATCTATGGGTGGTTTTAGGTTGTTAACAAAGAATTCAGCCTCTCCGCTCGCGATGATAATACCTAAGTATTTGAAGGAAGTCGACGTCGCCAACCGTGGACAGTTCCCCTGCAGTCTTGGCTCCCGGGCCTCTCAACGTGTACATGGTGGATTTCGACCAGTTGAGGGTGTAGCCCGACGCGCGTCCATGTGTGTCACAGAGGTCTAGCAGGGCTGGGATGCCGGTTTCCGGCGCGGTCATGTAAATAAGCATGTCGTCTGCATACAGTGAGACTTTGTCCTCCCATCCCCCCTCCCATTTGATGCCCGCGAACAGGGTTGTCGATCTGATCTGGATGGCCAGGGGTTCGAGTACCAAAGCGAAAAGCAGGGGGGACAGGGGGCAGCCCTGTCTAGTCCCCCTACCTAAAGGGAACCTCGGTGACGTGTGGCCATTGGCTACCACCTGTGCGACGGGTTTCGCATAAAGCAACCTTATCCATGAGATGTATTTCGGCCCAAATCCCATGCGCTCCAGCACCATGAAGAGGTATTCCCACTCTACCAGGTCGAACGCCATTTTGGCGTCTAAGGAGAGGATCACTGCCGGTTCCGTGAGGAGGTGCGATCGCGCCAGCACTCCGTGGACTCTTCTAAGATTCATCGCAGTGCTCCGGTGGGGCATAAAGCCCGACTGATCAGGGTGGATTAACGTACTGAGGTGGGGTAGCAAGCGGGCGGCTAAAAGTTTAGCCAGTACCTTGGCCTCTATGTTCAACAATGATATCGGACGGTATGAGGTGCACTCCGTCGGGGGCTTCCCGGGCTTGGGTATTGTTACAATCGTGGCCGTGCGTTGACCCAGCGGCAGCTCTAGTCTGTCTCTGCTCTCCAAATACATGGCCAACAACGGGGCACTGATGTCCGAAGCCACGGACTTGTACCATTCTACCGGTATCCCATTAGGGCCCAGAGCTTTACCGGACTGTAGCGCTTGGATCGCTAGCTGGATCTCCTCCTCCGTCGGGTCTAGTTCTAGGGTGTCTCTATCCGCTTGCGCTATGCTGGGGATAGCAATATCTGTGAGTGTTGCCGTCGCTAAGTGTCGTGTGACCCTCCGTTCCGGTGTGTATATTTTTTGGAAGTGACGCGCTAGTTCGCCGACTATTTCTGCTGGGCGTATCAGTGTTCGTCCATCTTCAGTGTCAAGCCTATGAATACCTCTCGCTCCAGTCCCTCTCTTATCTAGCCATGCCAGCATACGACCCGCTTTGTCGCCCACATCGTAAATCCTATGTCTAGTGTTTGCGATATACCCCTTCTCTGTCGTTTTGAGATGTGCTAGGTACTGTTGCTGCCGGACCATGAGGGTGTGTGTCGTGGATGGGGAGGGGTTCGTCATATGAGCGTTATTGGCTGTGTCGAGTGCCAGTTCCAAGTCACTGAGTTCTTTACGTGAGTCCCGTTTATGTCCCGTAATCGCAGAGATGGCCGCCCCCCTGAGGACTGTCTTGTATGCCTCCCATAGGGTGGAGGGTGACTCCACCGTGCCGGTGTTTTCAGCAAAATACTGTGTCGTCACTAGTTTGAGCTTTTTCCGAATCTTGGGGACTTTTAGGAAATTGGGGTAGATTGGGTAGAGCCGAGCATTCCGTGTCCCCCCGGTGGTGAGTGACAGGACTATTGGAGAGTGATCTGAGATCCCCCTGGGTAGTGTGTCCACTTTGTCTATAGTGTCTGGTCCCACTCCTAGTGCCATGAAGTAGTCTATGCGAGATAGGCTATTGTGTACTGCCGAGTAGTAAGTGTAGTGAGTGGTCTCAGCATGCAACATTCGCCATAGGTCAACCAGGCCCAGGGCTTCCGCGAAGTCCGACAGTGGCGTCGTGCCTCGCGATCTGGTTCTGGAGGGAAAGGTGTCATGAAGTGGATCCATTACAGCATTGAAGTCCCCCCCTATAATCGTGTTGCTATCGGGGAGATCAAGAAGGAATTTGCCCAGTGCTGGTAGTGCCACAGAGTGTAGGGCTGGGGGAATATATACTGAGACCACATTTAGCGCTCTGCCTTCCCATTGCCCATGAACCGCGGCAAAGCGACCCTGGTCGTCCGCCACACTGCGGGTCACCATGAAGGGGGAAGACTTTCTCACTAGTATGCCTGTTCCCCTGGATCCAGTAGTGAAGTCTGCGTGCACCGCCATTGAATAGCCACGCCTATCTAGGGCTTTGCAGGTGGACCCTGTGAGGTGGGTTTCCTGTAAGAGGACCATATCAGGATTCTGGCGTTTTAAGGCCTGGAGGACCAGACCTCTCTTGATTTTGTCACCCAGGCCCCGGACATTCCATGTCAATATGCGTAGTGGGGGAACCCCCCTGGTCGTGGAGGTGGCCCCTGCGGGCGTGTGATTAAGTGGCCTGGCCATAAGGCTGACTAGGGAGTTTTGCACCCATCGTGTGCTGTGGCGTGATCCATGGGCTGACCTGTGTTATGCTGCATAGGGGATACGCAAGTGCTCGGGTGATAGACCCTTGAAGGTGTGGCACGATGACTACAAACAAAAGAAAACATTTCAACATGAAAACTTCAATCCCATCCCCCCTCCCTGCTACCCTGCTCCACGGACAAACTCCCGCCCGCTTCCCCAACTGTGCAGAGCGCTTTAACCCTCCCCTCAACATCTTACTTGCTCGTGGGGTAGGTGAGTCCCCTCCGGGCACTGCCTGTGCCCACCCTACTCAGCCGCGTCCGAGCCACGGCGCCGCGGCCCTCACAGTCTCAAAAGCAGTATAGTCCAGTGTCACCTCGGAGCCCCTTGTCCGGAGTCCAGCGGGTCTCTCTCCAGGTCCGAGTCCAGGCCGTTTCCGCCCCCTTGGCGTGGTGGTTGGGAGGATTGGCTGGGTGATGTCCTGTCTGTACTGTGTCGCGGTCGGTCCCGCTGTGAGCGATGTCGCTGCCCTGCTGGTCTCCAGCCCTCCAGCCATTCTTGAGCCACTTCCGGCGTGTCGAAGAACCAAGTCTTCCCCTCGGCCACTATCCGCAATTTTGCCCGGAACAACATGGAGTATGGTAATTCTCTGTCTCGTAGCGCCTTCTTTACCTCCGTGAAGGATTTGCGTCGCCTGGCCACCTCTGCCGTGTAGTCAGGGAAAAACGCCAAGGTTGCATTCTGAATCCGCACTGGCGGTGAATTCCTTGCCGCCTGCAATATGGCATCCCTATCTCTGAAATTAAAGAGCCGCGCCAGTACTGGTCTCGGAGCTGCTCCCGTCTTGGGGGGGCCCCCCGGGACTCTGTGCGCCCTCTCCACTGAAAAGAAGTGGGACAGGCCTTTGGGCTGGAGTTTGTTCTTGATGAGATCTTCAATATAGAGGTCCATGGCCCCTTTCCCTTCCGTCTCCGGAAGCCCCAGGATACGCACGTTGTTGCGTCGCGAACGCCCTTCCTGGTCGTCCAGCTTGTCATGTAGGAGCTTGGTAACTTTCTGCATCCTTTCCATGGCCATTTGTAGCTCCGAGGTGTCTTCCACAAGTGACTTCGTGACCACTTCCACTTGTGACACCCTCTCCGCCATCTTGTGAAAGTCTGCTCGCAGAAGGGAGACCTCCGAGGAGATGGCGCCCACTGTAGTTTTCACCTCCGAGAGCGTTCTCATGATGTCCTCCAATGTTATTTTTGGTGTTTTATCTGCGTCTGGAGTCTGCCCTGTGGAGGGTCGTCCCGTGGACTGCTGCTGTCCTTGGTGACCATAGGCGAACTTGTCCAGCTTAGCTTGTGTGGACCCGCTCCTGAGGCCTTTACCCGCCATGGTGTTGGGGTTAGCGAGGACCAGGGCTAAAATATAGGCCGTCGCGACCTACGTGGTTTCGGGAGTTTCGCAGACAGAGATTAGCCAAAGAGTAGTCTGCAGCGGGAGGCGGACAGAGCGACCCCCCTGTCGTTTAAGCAAGTCTTACTGGCTGCCTGCGTGGGATGTGTTGAGCCACTGGTATGATGTGCTTCTGCGTCCCCGATATTCTACTGCTGGGACGGAGTGGCCTTTGCGACCCCGCTCCTATTCTGTCGTGTCGGTCTGCCTCTCGGTACCACCTCGGCTAGTGTAGACGTCGGACCTGGGTTTCCGCCCCCCCTGCACACTGGTCAGGCCACCGCGTGGTGGGCCTCTGGTTCTGCTCTGGTGCCACTGGTGCGCCTGGGTGAATGTGGCTTCCGAGGTCCCCTCCTGTACTCCCGCGCTGCTGTCCTGCAACACGGCGTCCCCCTACTCCCCCGCTGACACGTGGGGTGTGATAGTGTCCTCCGCAGCGCTGTGCAGCTCGCTAGGCTTCCGTGGGGGGGGGGGGGGGGGGGGGGGGTCCGCCGGACGCCGTCTCCGCTCCGCGCGGATAAGGCTGGGGTGCACTAACCACTGTGTTGCCCAGGTCCCGCTGGGTGGGTACCGCAGTCCGCTCGCCACCGAGGGATGTCCTCAAGGTCGCCAGGCTCGATCGAAGTTCACGGCAGGTACCGGGGTGTT
The DNA here is from genome assembly GCF_964263255.1 of Lissotriton vulgaris. Taxonomy (NCBI): domain Eukaryota; kingdom Metazoa; phylum Chordata; class Amphibia; order Caudata; family Salamandridae; genus Lissotriton; species Lissotriton vulgaris. The sequence continues at coordinate 1,344,591,032 of NC_141693.1, read as the reverse complement.
GTCACTTCCCTCGGCCGGCCTCACTGCACTTCCGCCGGGGCCCCGATGGTACGCGAGACCGGTGCTTCTCCGCTGGTCGTAGGCCCTCACTCGCCACACGACGTAACTCGGGCTCCGGTGTGCCGATTGTTCTGCAACTTGGACCGGGTACACCGCTTCGGCCCCGAACTCGAACGCCGCCGCTTCAGGCGTGCGTAGTAGCGGATAAGTGAGACGGATTTACTGGAAGGCTGCAGTGCCCTCGGGAGCTCTCACACTAAGCGGCCGCCATGCTCGGCTGCTAGCCACGCCCCCCCTTTTCTAACCTTTAGATGCTCTCGACAATGTCCGTTATTTAACATGTATGTATCACTGCTCATTTTAAAAACAAGGGGAAACCTCTAGGATTCGTGCACGGTCGTTCCGCTATGTCTCCCTACAACCCGTGTGACCCGTATTGTTGCTCACTCGCGTCTTAGGCGTATGAGCTCCCTTTGTGTCTTACAGTCAAAAGCCCTCCGCGCGTCCTGACTAGCCCCGGTGTTCACTCGCGTCTTAGGCGTATGAGCTCCCTTTGTGTCTTACAGTCAAAAGCCCTCCGCGCGTCCTGACTAGCCCCGGTGTTTACTTTAAATACCCATCCGTAGCACTTACCTCCTCTGTAACGCGTTCTTCCTTGAATGGATTCTTCCTGCCAGTTCTCCCCTTCCGCGGCATGCGAACCCGCCAATGCCGGTTTGGTCTTAAGTACTATCCACATTCCCGCTGCTACCACTTTCGCCCCTTTGCCGACCCGGAAGAGATTGCCATGATTTCCGGTTAGGTTTGTCTGCGCCATATTGGGAAGGGCTCGAATGATTCCTGATCTCCCTTTGTCGTATTCTTGTATTTTAGTGTGCGCCATCTTAGTCGGGTCATTATTACATTAGTCTGTATTAATGTGTTCTATGTATTCGTGACAAATCCGTGTGGGATCTCATGGTCTTGTCCTCACCTTATAACGCTTCTAATAGGGAGACCTCGTGGTTCCACATTATTCATTTTTACAGCTACTATGGATTAACTAGATTGTTAGTTTGTAGATAATAACACCCAATAGACTTATAAAGGTGATTTATTTAAAAACTCTATTTTTATGCTAAATTACATGCTTTTAACACTAACATCCATAGAAACCATTGATCTAGGTGTGTTTAGTTACAAGCCATGAGATGTTTTTATTCAGTCCTTTACGTACACTGTCGAAGTGGTAAATCCAAAAACACTTGCGTCTTCTCCGAGTGTATTCCATTGTCTGGCCTAGTCGGAGTTGGACCTTCTCAAGGATACACCACCGCAAATCACTTTCATTGTGATTTAGATCTATACAATGTTGTACTAGTGGTGCTGATGTTTTCTTCAGTCTGACTGCAGATTTGTGTTCGCTAAATCGGAGGCGAAACTCCCTGCCTGTTTCTCCAATGTAGGCAAGGCCACAAGGGCACATAATTACATACACAACGTTACTACTCCTGCAGTTTGTTAGTGATCTCAGAGTTACTTCAAAGTTGTTATAAGTAATCAGTTTAGTTGTGATTGCTGCCTCACAAGCGTGACACGATCCACATCTGTGATTACCTAGTACAGGGTTTTGTCCTGTAATTGAACTCTGATTACTCCTTATTTTTTGTTTATTCCTAGTATGGACCAGCCGGTCTCTTAGATTTTTATTCCTCCTATAGGCTACTAGGGGTTTTGTTCCAAAGTTATCACTTTCCTCTGTTTCCAATATACTCCAGTTTTTATTAATTATATTTTTGATTTTATAATTTAAAGAGGAATGATTGATAACACAAGTAATGCGATCTGTCGATTTTCTTTTCGTGCCGCTAAGTAGAGAGTCGCGATCAAAATATTTAGCTCTTTTGAAGGCTTGTCGAATTAGGCGATGTGGGTAACCTCTATTGAGCAATCTGATTTTCAAGTCTGTTCCATGGCGTTGGTATTCTGTTAAATTAGTACAGTTTCGGCGAATCCGAAGGAATTCGCCGAAAGGAATGGAATCCTTTTGGCAGTGTGGATGGAAACTGCCAAACTGTAATATAGTATTTTTAGCGGTGGGTTTTCTATATAGACTTACTTCTAGCTTCCCACCATTTCCATTTATCTCAATATCAAGGAATTCCACCTTCTCTGTGTGATAGTTGGATGTAAACTTCAAATTGGGGTCACTGGAGTTCAGCCAGCCTATATAGTCCTGCAACTGTTCTTCTGTACCATGCCATATGAAGAAAATGTCATCTATGAAGCGCCGCCATAAATGCACATTTTCAAAAAAGGGGGCGACTTCATTATACACATGTTGTAGTTCCCACTCGCCCATATAGGCATTCGCTATACTCGGCGCACAAGATGCCCCCATGCTGGTGCCCTTCACTTGTTTGTACAGGGCACCATCATAGTCAAAAAAGTTATTTAGGAGGACAACCTCCAGACATTGTAGGATAAATCTGTCCGGTCGGTTGTCCGGATATCTTTGCAAAAGCGAGGACACAGATTGCAACGCCTGACATTGAGGTATGTTGGTATACAACGCCTCAATGTCAAGCGTTACCAGTATGTCCTTCCTAGCATCGAAGACAGTGCCCTCCACCTTCGCGATCATATCACCCGTGTCACGGACAAATGATTCGTATTTTTGAGTCAGGGGGCACAGAAATTTGTCTATATATTTCGACAAAGGTTCTGTGCTCGAACCTATAGTAGAAATAATCGGTCTCATTGGGGGGTTGACTTCACTTTTATGAGTCTTTGGCAGACCGTACAAAGCTGGGGTTACTGGATTGGTTTTATTCAAGAAAATTAGTTCATCCTCACAGATGAATCCCTCTTCAAATGCATTATTAGTCAATTCTCTTATTGTTGTAGTAAGTCGTTGCAGTTCTCTAAGGTGGGCCGGCCTGTAATGTTCTTCTACACTCAGCATTTCCTGCATCTTTGTATCATAAACATTCTTATCAAAGACTGTGATCCCCCCACCTTTATCACATGGTTTTATAATCAGGGCATTATTTCTTTCGATGTTATTGAGAGCTGAGTTTTCCTGTTTTGTGAGGTTGAAGTTAGGTTTATTTGCTCCTGTAAGAAGGCGAGTGATATCTTTTAGAACCATTCGCTCAAAGATCTGGACCTCCGGTCCTATTGTATCTAAAGTTGGTGTAAAACTAGAAGGTGGTTTACACCCTGATAGATTGAAATTCTCATCTTCTCTAGTTCTACCTTCAAAATACTTTTTCAGCCTAACTTTCCTGAAGAACGCAAATAGGTCTTCGTGAAGTTTGAATTTATTGAGTGGGGCACAGGGGACAAATGATAAGCCACGACTTAGGACAGAAAGCTCTTCTTTGTTCAAATCAGAGGACGATAGATTATAAATTGGCATTATATCTCCTACTCTGTCACTGTTTTTATTTTCTCCTGAGTCTACCACCAATATTGCTGGTTCCTCGTCTTCACATATCTTTGTTGAGGTTGAGGGCTCATCGTTTGGTGGTCTCCGCTGTCCTGCTGCCAGTGTACGTTCCTCCCCCTGTAATTGCCTCTCGATAAAAAACCCCGAGTCTGAGTATTCTGGTAGCCCTGTCTGCCTCTGTACGGAGGTCTGGAGTTGTAACGTCCTCTCCCTGAGTCCAGATAGTAATCTGGATCTGAGTCGGAGGAGCCCGTGTCTGAGAAATTATTGTAGTTTCTCTTGTAGGTGTTATCATAATTTGGATTATGACTAGCTTGGTGCCCCCCTTGATAATAATTGGGGTTTAAATATGGATAGATCTTTTCCTTCGTAAACCAACGAACATCCTTTTTTAATTTTTCAGTTTTCTTATTAGTTAGATAAGTGTCAAAATCCTTCATCTCTGACTGAATCTTTTCTAGTTTATTTCTTGCATCCTCAACTGCGTTTGATGTTTTTAGCTTCCCTTCCAGTTCCTCAATTTCTTTGCTAAGTGATGTTAAGAGATCTTTTACAGTCTCGATAATCAACATCATCCAATCTCTGGAGCAGCGGTTTGAAATCAGGGACCACCGCTCCAGGAATTTACGAACTTCGATGAATAGGGCTGGGGCATTGCGGACCCTGAGGCCTGATGGAATAACTCCCTCTTTCAAGTATGCAAGCATGTAGAATGCATGTGATTCTATACGTTTCATTTTCTTTTTTAGATTTAAAAGGTTTTGCCATTCGCTGTTATCTCCTAATGTTGTGCCTGCAGGATTATTTTCGTTGGTTACTAGTCCCAGTAGGGAGCTGAATTCTTCGTCCGAGAAACCAAATGTTTCCAGTTTGTCCATATTGGTACAGGATCTCCTAGTCACTATTACCTTTTCGTTTTCAACAAATCTGCATCAGTTACTAATTAACAGTCTATATCTCAGTGGTGCCACCATGCACGGTGCAACAGTGTCTCCCTGTAATGTTGAACAAGCTAGGATGGAACTGGGTTCCAATCTTAGTTATAGTTCTATATCCCACAGTTCAAAAACCGTGAACACAATAGTGTAAATGTCGGGACCCCCTCTATATGTATTTTGGTGACCGGGGAAAAGAGAGGAATACAATGTATATCACAATTTATCAAAATTCCCCCATGGTCAGATCATAATTTCTTTTCAGGCTTCGCTCTCACAATTTAACCATCAAAATTCACATTTAGTATAGGAATAACAGTCTCATATTTTTCATTTGAATCTCTTTTATTTCTTTTTTCCAATTTTATCAAAATTATTTAAAACAATTATTTTATTTATCTTTTTTTTAAAGTTTTACAGAATCTTTTTTTTGGATATATAAGTGTAATACCTCAGTTCATTAACATTTGTTACAATCCAAATAATTTATACAGTGTAACATCAGCTATCATCATCTGTACAGTCCAATCATGTATTTGTTTGTTCTGAAAAGTGCAAAGTGTAAAGATACGACAAGACCAATTATACCCCTAACACACACAGCAACTACCTCACATACATCACATTCATACAGTTTCACACTCTTACAAATTCTAAAACAATCTCTAAGTTTGGAAATAACAAAAGATCTTAAAAGTTTCCTAACGCCAGGTCTACGCGTTTCGGTGGGATGTGACCACCTTCCTCAGGACCAGCTTAGAAATCGTTTTATCCTTTCAGTCTTCTTTGTGTGCAGGGTATCTGTAATTTAAAAAAATATAATATCATATTCCTATACCTGTATCCCTATACCAGGGTGTAACTCTACTTGATTATTTATCATTAACCTATATACAATTAGTTGAAACATTAAATGGGAGACACTAATTCACACCTGAAGTTGGCGACACCATGAGCCTATATCTTATTCATTTTATGTTATCTATTACATAGAAAAACTACGGTGGAATGATTTTACATATCCACTATGTTGTATTTTAATCTCTCAGGGGTCTAGAGGGTACTGACGATAGTCATCCCTTTCATATTGCGTAGGTACCGGTCCTGGTGATTCTCCCTACTTATACTTCTTCTGGACCCAACATTATCTAGTTTATATATCAATTTTATTCTTAGATTTTACCTTACACTCAAATCCGTACAAGGCCTTTACCACACAATTACGTTCGTGGTCGATGTAAATGATCCCAATGTACCACCTGCGGAACAAAGGAAATGTCACGTTTTATTTATAATTCCTTCTAAGTATAGGTTGTTGGCAATTATCAACTGATGCTCTTACCACTATTATTGCTGCAAATGTCCTATATATGACTCTTCCTTCTGGCTTAGCTAATACCGCAGTTTGTTCTTGTGGACTCTCTGTTTAAAGGTAATGCTATCATTGGTACATATATTTCTTAGTTGTTTCAAATAACAGTACCATAAATTTAAACCATTCTTACCACAGAATATCTTTTCTTTAGCATTAGAAGGGGCGTATTCTTGTGCTTTTATCTTCTGTTTTTTCGGCAAGGGGGGCGCAGGTTTGGTGTGTCTTTTAGATTTTGGTTTCTGTCCAATCTAGGAGACAGCAAGCAACTAATCAGTTTTTTTGTTTTTCTGTTTTAGTGTCCCTTGCGATTAGATTGATAATTTAAATAAATATGGCTGACTGACCTTAATGTTCTATGGTCACGGGCTACCTTTCGAATCTTCTTATGTGTCTTCTTTCATACGTGTGGCTTAGTTTTTCTGCGCGTCGCTGACTGAAATGTGGCTCATGCTACATCAGAGAGAAATATATACATTATTATCACGATGTTTCCCTTTTCTAACCTTTAGATGCTCTCGACAATGTCCGTTATTTAACATGTATGTATCACTGCTCATTTTAAAAACAAGGGGAAACCTCTAGGATTCGTGCACGGTCGTTCCGCTATGTCTCCCTACAACCCGTGTGACCCGTATTGTTGCTCACTCGCGTCTTAGGCGTATGAGCTCCCTTTGTGTCTTACAGTCAAAAGCCCTCCGCGCGTCCTGACTAGCCCCGGTGTTCACTCGCGTCTTAGGCGTATGAGCTCCCTTTGTGTCTTACAGTCAAAAGCCCTCCGCGCGTCCTGACTAGCCCCGGTGTTTACTTTAAATACCCATCCGTAGCACTTACCTCCTCTGTAACGCGTTCTTCCTTGAATGGATTCTTCCTGCCAGTTCTCCCCTTCCGCGGCATGCGAACCCGCCAATGCCGGTTTGGTCTTAAGTACTATCCACATTCCCGCTGCTACCACTTTCGCCCCTTTGCCGACCCGGAAGAGATTGCCATGATTTCCGGTTAGGTTTGTCTGCGCCATATTGGGAAGGGCTCGAATGATTCCTGATCTCCCTTTGTCGTATTCTTGTATTTTAGTGTGCGCCATCTTAGTCGGGTCATTATTACATTAGTCTGTATTAATGTGTTCTATGTATTCGTGACAAATCCGTGTGGGATCTCATGGTCTTGTCCTCACCTTATAACGCTTCTAATAGGGAGACCTCGTGGTTCCACATTATTCATTTTTACAGCTACTATGGATTAACTAGATTGTTAGTTTGTAGATAATAACACCCAATAGACTTATAAAGGTGATTTATTTAAAAACTCTATTTTTATGCTAAATTACATGCTTTTAACACTAACATCCATAGAAACCATTGATCTAGGTGTGTTTAGTTACAAGCCATGAGATGTTTTCATTCAGTCCTTTACGTACACTGTCGAAGTGGAAAATCCAAAAACACTCGCGTCTTCTCCGAGTGTATTCCATTGTCTGGCCTAGTCGGAGTTGGACCTTCTCAAGGATACACCACCGCAAATCACTTTCATTGTGATTTAGATCTATACAATGTTGTACTAGTGGTGCTGATGTTTTCTTCAGTCTGACTGCAGATTTGTGTTCGCTAAATCGGAGGCGAAACTCCCTGCCTGTTTCTCCAATGTAGGCAAGGCCACAAGGGCACATAATTACATACACAACGTTACTACTCCTGCAGTTTGTTAGTGATCTCAGAGTTACTTCAAAGTTGTTATAAGTAATCAGTTTAGTTGTGATTGCTGCCTCACAAGCGTGACACGATCCACATCTGTGATTACCTAGTACAGGGTTTTGTCCTGTAATTGAACTCTGATTACTCCTTATTTTTTGTTTATTCCTAGTATGGACCAGCCGGTCTCTTAGATTTTTATTCCTCCTATAGGCTACTAGGGGTTTTGTTCCAAAGTTATCACTTTCCTCTGTTTCCAATATACTCCAGTATACAAAGGACACTTTCCTCTGTTTCCAATATACTCCAGTATACACAGGACCATCTCTCCTTCAGGAAGCAACTCAAGACCTGGCACTTCGAGCAGTAGCGCCTTGAGACCCTAGTGGGTGAGTAGCGCGCTTTACAAATTTTCTGATTGATTGATTTCTCATCGTATGGACACTTTCCAGGGAACACTATCCATATGAAGAGCAGAAAGACCAAACTTAGGAACCCTTCATGTATGTTCCAATTCCATTAGTATCGGACCTCCGACTAATGCTCAATGATTATTATAAAAGATTTCCATAAGCAAGTTCTGCTCCTCCTCCGCCTCCCGCACAGGAAGCCACCATTCCATCACCGTGGGTGCTACCTCCTCTTCTGAAAACTCCTGCTCAGGTTCCGGCGTAAAGTCAAGATGATGATGACCAGCAGTTGGAGGAAGGGGAATTGCGTTTGGACCAGGATATCCAGGATGAGTGGGATGATTATGCGATTACCACTCCACCTTCCCCTACTCCTCCCTCAGCAGACTCTCCTTCTGCAGACATCTATGGATTCCATGATCTGCTAGAACGCTCCTCCATGCGCTTTGATCTTCCCATGCCAGTCAAACAGACCGAATGTTTTCTTTATGACTTTAAGCCTACTACACAACGCTCTTCTCGTTACATCCCTTTTGTGAATTTCTTGTGGTGAGAAGGCTTGAAATGAATGAAAACGCCAGCTTCTATCCCTGCTGTAGTACCGAAGCTGGATAAAAAATACTAGGCACCTGAAGATTCTCCCACGTGCCTTATTGGACATCCCAGACCTGATTCGGTCATCATGCAGGCAGCTCAAAGGAGGTCAAAGAACCCTTCTTCTCCAAGCTCAGCTTTACCTGCCAGGAAGGGACGTTGTTTAGACAATATTGGCAAAAGGTTCCCTGCTTTGTCAGCCACGGCCATCAGAGCCTCAAACGCTTTAGCTATCCTGGGGCGGTATGACCACCAGTGGTCTGACATCTCAGCTATCCTGGAATTCCTTCCAGAAGATAAGAAGAAGGAAGCACAATAGGTGCTGTTGGAAGGAGAAAAGGCTACCTTGAAAATGATCAACGTGGCCATGGACATTTCATCGACAGCCTTCCGGCAGATGGCAGGGACTGTGGTTTTGAGACGGCAAGGGTTGCTGAAAGCCACTGCTTTTAGTCCAGAAGTTCAAGCAAAAATTCTGGATAAGCCATTCGATTGTGAGTTGCTTTTTGGAAAGCATGTGGACGAAGCTTTGCAATCAATAGAAAAGGATACAGACACAGCAAAATCCCTGGCAAATCTTCAGCAAAAGAGATTTTCTGCTTTCCGAGGCAGAGCCAGGGGTCAATATATCTCTTGACCCCATCTTCAACTGCGTTTCCAACCCTATCATCAACATGTTTTTGCTCTCAGTACTCCTCTCAGCCCTTTCAGCAAACCTCTACATCAACCTATTCTAGACCAGCCGCACGTCGACGCCAACCTTCAGGAGGTAGAGCTAACGACTCTAACAGGAGACAATGAGATCCCTCAGGCCCCTGCAACCGCACTCCCACTTTAGTTCAGCTTCAATTACTCCAAATTCTTTGATCAATGGAAGCTTATATCTTTCGACAAGTGGGAGTTAGACATATCCACGGTCACACCCTAGAATTTGTTCAACGTCCTCCCAACATGGCACCAGGAAGGACCAATTATCGCCACCTCCGGATTCTCATAAAAGAGGTCCAATTGCTACTATTCAAGCAGGCAATCGAGGAGGTACCGCCCAATCAAAGCAATCAGGGGTTCTATTCCCACTTCTTTTTGCTAAAAAGAAAGACAGGGAAATGGAGGCAGATAATGGACTTAAGATCACTGAACAAGTTCATCAAATCCCAACCTTTCAGGATGTTATCACTCCAGGAAATTCTGCTTCTAATGGATGCCGGAGACTATATGTCTCCCCTGTTGCGGGGATTCTGCACATACACAGAACTATGAACAGTAAAACAGGACCTCAGTATATAGGTGGTGTACCAACCTACCACATCTGTACCCAAAATCCCTTACCGACTAGCTAAAGTTTCTCATTTGTTCTCCGTCTACAACTCTATCCTGGGAATCGCGGGAGTCAGACACTCTTTTGCTTAGCCACTCATACTTGTCCACAATTCGAGTAATCAGAATCCCAATATAGTTTACAATGTTTTTTTCAACTAACGCGCTCCATGGTGCAGTGCACGAGCCAATACTAGCAGCAGAATGCACAAACACAATATTGTCAGCATTGTTACAATTCCATAGAATACAAACGGGATGTCATGTTATAGAAAGCAATGGAAAAGGACGAAAGACAAGAGATGGTTTATTATAAAACAAAAGACCTCTGGGCTTTGTCAGCAGACCCCATACCTCTAGGCCTAGATGCAATGTCCACATCGCAGGACAAACATGGGTCTTCTCTCTGGAAAGCTGTCTCTCCGTGAGTGCAAAAACAGGTTGTGGTTGCAATATTAAAGTACACGATTTCCAAAGGTGCAGCTGTGTGTAGCCTGTTATGTCTAGGTGCGAGATACAGATCAGGACAGAATAGCAAGGGACATTGTTGTTTAACCTTGAACATTGTGTGCAGACTAAACCTCAGAGGACAGCAAAGAACCTGCAAGGCAAAATGTTTTCATGTGTAAAGGTGCACAAATAAAGTCTTGCAAAATAGATGCTCGCAGTGTCTTGCGCAAAAGCAGCCTCATGGCAGCGAAGCTCATGCTTATTTAGCAATTGTCGACAATGGACCTATAAACCTTACTACATCCCTAGATCTGCTAGATGCTTATTTTTCTGTTCCATGTCACCCAAAACATCGTCAATTTCTGAGATTCAAGGTAGCAGGGTGCCATTACCAATTTCGAGTATGTCCTTTCGGGCTGAAGTCTGCAACAAGAGTCTTCACCAAGTACCTGGCTCCAGTAGCGGCTTTCCTACGACAAACCGGTCATCAGGTATTGCCTTTATTTAGACGACTTAGTTGGTCAAGGCCTCATCACTTCAAGCCTCCAGGAGATTGACGGACGCTTGTGTCCAACTCTTTCGCTCTCTACTGCTTAGAATACATTGGGAAAAGGGCTCCCAGGTTCCCTCCAGGTTAATACAGTTTCCAGGAGCAACTCTGGACACTACACTTTCTAAAGCTTTTACCACAAAAGAAAGAATCCTCCGACTGCAAAGGACAGTGAGAGGTCTGTCTGCAAAAAGGTTCACTTCAGTACGAACGTTAAAATCAATGCTGGGGATGGTGTCATCTTGTATCCCGCTTAAAGATGCAACCTTTCCAAGAGGAGCTCAACGCTCAATGGAGGCAATCTCAAGGCTCATTCGAGGATGTCATTTCAATCACCCCAAAGATGGTCTCAACAATGTCTTGGTGGACGGTCAAAGAGAACATTTCATGGGGTCTCTCTTTCCTCATGAAAAAAAACAAAGATGATCATGATGTCTGATGCTTCCATGGACGGATGGGGTGCTCATCTACAAGGATTGAAGGTCCACGGAAAATGGTATTTTCAGGAATCTCAGTATCTCATAAATTACCTAGAACTCAAAGCGGTCTTTTTGGGTCTTCAAGCATTTCTGCCCAAAATCAGGAAATCTGATCCGTACGGACAACACCATCACCGTGTTTTATCTGTTAAAGCAGGGAGGGACAACATCTCAAACCCTCTCAATTTTGGCTTAACAGATTTGGGAATGGCTGACAGCCAACAAGATATCGATCCAGGTTCAGCATGTGCCAGGAGTCCAAAACGATTTGGTGACTCACTAAGCAGAGACACAATGCAGTGTCACGAATGGGAGATAAACAACAAACAGTTGCAAAAGGTTTTCATCGCTGGGGATTTCCAACACTAGATCTGTTTGCTACATCTCTCAACAAAAAATACTGATCCTTCGCCAGCAGGTTACCTCAACCAGGCTCTCTGGGAAATGCCTTCCACTTCTCATGGGAGGGAGCTTTCGCTTACGCTTTCCCTCCATTTCCTCTCATACCGAAAGTTCTCCAAAAGATCAAACGAGAACCTTGCAGTGTCATTCTATTAGCCCCAGCATGGGAGCGACACTACTGGTTCACAGAGCTGTTTCCCCTATCAAGGTGTTCGCCGATTCACTTACAATCAAAGGTGGTTCACCTCCAGGTTCGCACACTCAACCCGACAGCCTGGCTCCTCATCACACAGAATTTGGAGGATTAAACATTTCTAAATAATGTCAAACAAGACTGCAGACTGCTCTTGCTCCTTCCACAATAAAATCCTATTCAGCTAAGTGGGAAAGATTTTGTATGTGGTGTATCACAAATACTCGTGACCCGCTTTCTTCATCACGTGTGGATGTTTTGTCTTATCTATTTTCTCTTGCTAAGGCTGGTTTGGCACACGCATCTATCAAGGTACATTTAACAGCTATCTTCAGGTACAGACGGCGTTCCGGTTCTTTGTCCCTGTGGGCTGATAGACTAATAAAATAATTTTATGTAAGGACTTTTCAGGCTCTTTCCTTCTGCGACTTTAAGTATCTATCTTGGAAGGTAGCCTTCCTGTTGGCTATCACGTTAGCAAGACGCATTAGTGAGATTTAGGCCTTTACCACAATGGAGCCTTACCTTAAATGTTTTCCAGGCAAAGTCATTCTTCGAACAAACCCATCTTTCATACCTAAAGTGGCTTCAGTGTTTCATCTAAATGAGCCTGTGGTTTTGCCCTCCTTCTTTGCAGCTCCTTCGTCACCAGCTGAGAGGGCTCTTCATTCTCTGGACTCTAAAAGGTGCCTAAAATTCTACTTTCAAAGGACTCAGGGCCAGATGTAGGTAAATCCGATTTACCGACTTTTAAATACCGAGTCATACCGATTCGATATTTAAAAGTCGGTAAATTGGAAGGAGGCAGATGTAGGTAAAAAATTACCGAATCTGTCAGAGTCGGTATTTACAGATTCTGTAAATACCGATTCTGTATTTCCCATTGATTCCTATGGGCCTTGAAGCCCATAGGAATCAATGTGAAATACAGATTCGGTATTTACAGAATCGGTAAATACCGAATCCTGCAAGGGTGCAGGGGGTGTCACTTTGACACCCTCTAGCATCCCAATTCTGGACTTGTGTGTAATGTGGCACACAGACATGCCCTAAGGGCATGTCTGTGTGTCACAGTGCACAGGTGTGCATGCACAGATGTGCATGCACACCTGAATCCGGTATTTTACCACCCAATAGGATTGGGTGGTAAAATACCGATTTTTAAGGGCCTGTGGCACTCTTAGGAGTGCCACCTACATATGGTTTTTCCGAATCGGTAAATATACCGATTCGGTATTTTACCGATTCTGTAAATTTACCGATTCGGTAACTTTACAGAATCGGTAAAATATAGGCCCCCTACATCTGGAAACCCAAATACCGGTCGGTAACGGCCGAATTCGGCCGTTACCGACCGGTATTAGGGCTCCTACATCTGGCCCTCAGTCTTTTAGAAAGTCTACTCAACTACTAGTTGCCCTCTCTGCCCCTAGGAAGGGTTAGGCTTTGACATGGACATCTATCACTCATTGGATATCATCAGTTATTCTTTTTTGGCATGAGAGGGCTGGCCGTCCTCTGGTTGCTAAAGCCACAGCGCACTCAACACGTAAGGTGGCTGCTTCTTCTGCCCGGTTCGCTGGAGTGTCCTTGCATTACTGCTTGGATGACTGGGAAAAGTTGGATGTAGCAGTTGGTCAGGCTACACTGAGCACTGAGGAGATTATTTGCTTAAAGGTATGATGTTTAAACCTGTTTGTTACTGTGTATGCTAACCTTCTTGAATATATATATATATACATATGTATATATATATATATATATATCTATACTACTATTATAAAGAGAGAACAGAAACCTTTTGGCAAGGTAAACTCGGCAACCACAGCGCCAATCCACACACCCAATACATTGTTGGAATCCTCAGGGTGTGTAGATGGACATAGGCGACATATTATAAAAATAAAACGTAAATTAAAAAATTAAAATTTAAAAACAAAGTAGTCCCCTAAAACTAGTGCCAGCCACGACGTAGCGCTGACCGCGACCTAGACGTGCGTGATGACGACAGGCGGGGACGAGCGGTGACGAGCGGCGAGGAGTGGCGGTGAAGTCCGGAACGCGGGGAGGAGCGGCAGCTCAGGTAACGCAAAGGCGAGGTGGGAGGCGGTCTGGGCAATGTCGGGGTGGGCGGGGGCCCGGGCGGGAGTGCACAGAAGCCTAAAAGAGGAGTGGCGGTGAAGTTCGGAGCGCAGGGAGGAGCGGAGGCTCAGGTAAGGCAAAGGCGAGGCGGGAGGCGGGCGGGAGGCGGTCTGGGCAATGTCGGGGCGGGCGGGGGCCCGGGCGGGAGTGCACAGAAGCCTAAAATGCTGCCCCCAGCCTCCTTCTGCCCCGGGCAACGCCGGGGCGGGCTGCTAGTATATATATATATATATATATATATATATATATATATATATATATATATATATATATATATACATACATATATATACATACATATATATATATATATATATATATATATATTTATATATATATATATATATATATATATATATACTACTATTATAAAGAGAGAACACAAATCTTTGAGCCAGGTAAACTCGGGAACCACAGCGCCAATCCACACACCCGATACATCGTTGAAATTGCCAGGGTGTGCAGATGGACATAGGCTATAAAAAATAAAAATTAAACGTCAATTTAAAAATGTAACAAAAAAAAAAGTAGTCCCCTGAAAGTAGCGCCGGCCACGACGTAGCGCTGGCTGCGGCGTGCGTGATGACGAGGAGGAGCGGCGGACATGGAACGGCAGTGAAGTGAGGAACGTGGGAAGAGGCGGCGGCTCAGGTAAGGCAAAGGCGAGGCGAGGCGGGTCGGGACGGGAGGGGGGCGGGGGTTGGCCCTGCTTCCATCTGCTCCGTGTCCATCCCTGAATACAACAAAAAAACAGCATTAGCGGCGGCTCAGGTAAGGCAAAGGCGAGGCGAAGCGGGAGGGGGGCGGGCGGTTGGCCCTGCTTCCATCTGGTCCGTGTAGCTAATAGGTATCTTGGCGGCTCAGGAAAGGCAAAGGCGAGGTGGGGCGTGTGGGGGTCGGGGCAATGTCGGGGCGGGTGGGGGCAGGGGTGGGCGGGGGCCTAGGTGGGCGGTTGGCCCTGAAACCTCATTGCCCCCGGACAACGTCTGGGCGGGCTGCTAGTATATATATATATATATATATATGAATATGTTTTTTCTATTATTAAGCATTTATATGCATTGTTCTCAGTTCATGTTAAAGGATTAGTTATTTCTTGGGTCGTATGTTGGGATGGTTCACCTTCCCGCCGCCTTTCGGCCAATTTTTCTTGATAAAGTACTGCTTGCTATTCTGATTCAAGCATGTGAATCTATAAAAGATACAATACTGGAGAAAAAAACAAGTTACTTACCTGTACCCTGTGGTTCTCCAGGATTGATCTTGTATCGGTTCACACGCAACCCTCCCTCCTCCCCTCTTCAGGTTCACCTTCCATACCTTTTCATTACCTAGGGCACTCGTGCTTGAAATCTGAGGGTATGTTGGCACTTCAGGGGAAGGAAATTCTATGGTTTGAGCTCTGATCGGCTACAGTGTGAATGTTTTATAACAATGGTTATAGGTTACAAAAGTGTATGAGTTTCTATGGGCTTTTCATTGTTAGATTTTCATACTATTATTTGACTGGTACAGTGGGTCTCCACCATGACTACGGGGAAGATTCAAGCATGTGAATCTATAAAAGATATCAATAGTGGAGAACCATAGTGTTCGGGTATGTAACATCTTTTTCCTCTACCTAACATTTCAAACAGGTTGAGTCCAATACTGATCACATGATCATGGTAAACAGCCTGGAACAGTTATAGTGTTTTCAATTTTAGAAGTCACAGATTGACTTGGATAGGCACCGCCTTTAGATTATGAAGTGCACCGTCCCAGTCCACGAGTCCAATCAGCTCAGATTCCTCTCCTATTTGTAAGTCAGCCTAGGTCATCTGGTATATATATATATTTTTTTAAACCTTGTTTATTAACAATAAAATAAACATGAACAAACAAGGCAAATAAAGGCAATACTGCTGGGTACATGCTCTAAGGGGGGGAAAGCGCGTTGCAATTCAATGCAAATCGTCAATGTCAAAAGAAAAAGGGGGGGAGCAAGAGGGAAACAGATTCACATTTCCTTAAGACTAAACAGCACTAGGAATGTCAGGTTAGGGGGAAGGCGGCATATCCGGAATATCAATGAGGGGAGGAGTGCAAACATCACCCCGGTACGAGTTCCACTGGCTCCAAATTTTACCCCACTTCCTCAGTCTGCCCCGGGCCACATACACCGTTTTCTCCCACAACATGCACCAATCCATGTTCTCCTTCCATGCAGTGATAGTGGGTGTTCTTTGGGACCCCCATAATTGTGCTATATCTCTCTTGGCTATCATATTCCCAAGGGTCTGCCACCGAGTCTGCACAACATCATAGTCAGTCGGTTCCCAAACATTCAGCAAACAGCGCCTGGCTTCGGGCAACAACGGAACTCCAGTGACTTCCTCCATTACTGCGTGCACTCGGTTCCAAAACACAACCACCTCCGGGCATTCCCAAATTATGTGGAGGAAAGTACCCGTTTAGCCGCATCCACGCTTACACAACCCATCCACTGAGTAACCCATACGAATCAGGCGGGGCCAGTTATATAAATCCGATGCAGGATCTTGAGTTGCACTAGCCGGAGAATGGCTGGAATCGCGACCTCCTTGGGAGAGGATATCGCGGCTTGCCAGTCCTCATCATCCAACTCTAGCCCATCACTGGTCCATACCTCACAGAGGTGCACCAGCAAATCTGTAGCGTCGTTGATCAATTTCTTATATATCAAAGAAATGGTGCTGTCTGGAACGTATCCGTCTGGCACCCGATCTTCGAGAGGGGATGATTCTGGGATTGCAACACTGGCTGGAAAAACCGAGCTAAGTGCGTGGCGGATCTGCATATAGCGGAAGAACTCCTTGTCACTAAGTTCGTATTCTACCTTCAACTCCTCAAAGGTCTTAATCCTATCTTTGTTCCAGAGATCCCCAACCTTACAAATACCAATCATATCCCACTTCTCAAAGCCCTTTGTCCTCCACAAGCTACCCAATCTTTCAGACACATAGAGCGGGGTTGCCCGGGTCAATCGATCTGACCACCCCATTGGCGCATTCGCACTCTGCCACACTCGCACTACAATCTTAGTGAGTCCTGAGAGTTTCCCTCTAACAGACTTGGAATAAAGTGCCCCATTGTAGTCTCCACCCGGCAGCTGCCACTTATCCATCTCAAACGCAGGGTTTGACGTGGGGCCATACATTGCATGATTAATCGCTCCCAGCTGGGAGGCCCAGTAGTAGCGCTTGATATCCGGAAGTGCAATACCTCTGTCATACCAGGGAGGCGTCAGTCTGGCAAGGGCGATACGCAGACGTCCGCCCCATATCAACCGCCTCTGCAAACTCTTCACCTCCCGGAAGTAACTCGCCGGAATGACATCAAGCGTGTTCTGAAGCGCGTAGAAAAACTGTGGTAGAGACATCATTTTGAAAAGGGCTGCCCGTCCGAGAGGGGACAACGGCAGACCACACCAGGCCACGACGTCAGACTTCAACCGCTGGAGCGGGGGAAACAAATTACGCTCGTAACGGACAGCGGGGTCCAGTGAAATAAAGACCCCCAAATATTTAAAACCTATCTGCGTTACCTGTATGGGGCAGATGCGTGGCAAAGGGGGAGTGTCTCCAGAGAGTACATAAACACAGGACTTAGTCCAGTTAATCACGAGACCGGAGTTCTTCCCGAACAAGTTCAGCACATCAAACAGTACTATCAGCGACTTCCGAGGCGACGTGAGATACAGCAAAATATCATCCGCGTAAAGTGATATTCGATCCTCAAAATCAGGGATCCACCGAATACCCTTAACCGATGGTTCCCACCGCAGCCAAGCCCAGGGGTTCCAAGGCGAGGGCGAAAAGCAGTGGGGACAACGCGTGCCCCTCCCCAGAACAAAGGACTTAGAGACCCGACCATTTACCACAATCTGGGCCAGCGGTTCCTCATACAGGAGTTTTACCCAACCGATGAAACCAGGGCCAAAACCAAACTTTGCAAGAGCAGCCCAAAGATATGGCCATTCCACTGTATCAAAGGCCATTGTAGCATCCAAGGAAACCAAGATGGCCGGTTCACGCAGCGACGCCGCTTTCGCCAGGACACCATGTAGACGCCGCAGGTTTAATGCGGTATTGCGATGTGGAATGAAACCAGACTGATCCGGATGAATCAGATCACTGATCACCTTTATCAATTGGTTTGCCAACAATTTTTGCAAGGATCAGGAGCGATATAGGCCTATAGGATGCGCAACAATCCTGCGGTTTCTCTTCCTTGTGAATCACCACAATGGTCGCAAGTCGCTGTTTATGGGGAAGGGAACCGACGTCTCACGATTCCATGAACATTTCACGAAGATACAGCGCCATTTTGTCAGGACGCAGCTTGTAAAGCTCAACGGGGAGACCATTTGGGCCCATAGCTTTTCCCGAGCGGACGGAACGAATAGCGATTGCTACCTCATCATCAGAAAACTCTGCGTCCATCAGATCCCTATCTGGATCCGATAGTCGAGGCAACGCGATGTCTCTTAACAGCAGATGCGAGTCTTCTTCTGGTCTGTCAGAGACTGGGGAATATACATTATGAAAATGTTCAGCGAAACACTCCACAATCTCAACCGGGTCAGTAACACGCACTCCATCCACTCTCTCAATCACGGGAACCACACGACTTGCCCTCTCCTTTCTATCTAACCAGACAATCAGTTTTCCAGCTTTGTCTCCAACACCGTACAGCTCCCCCTGCTGCTCTCTACTCATGGCTTTAGCAGCATCCGTTACCAGGGCCCTATAGTCAAGTTGTTTGAGGCTGAGGACATGCACTTTATCATGAGTTATACCCGACTCCAATTCCCCTTCCAGCTCGGCTATTTCGGCTTCCAGACGGACCACCGCCTAATTTTTGCTTTTCTTTGCGCTAGCAATTAACGACAGTGCCTGACCACGGATAACCATCTTGAAAGCCTCCCACAGCAAAACAGAAGAGGACACTGACCCCACGTTTTCAGCAAAATAATGATCTAAAGACTTAAAGAACTCGGCCCGGGTTTTGGGGTTACGGAGATGCCAAGGATTGATCGGAGCCACTCAACCCTCAGAGCCCATCTTCATGTCCATCAGAAGCCACAGTGGGGAGTGGTCCGATATACCCCTGGCCCAGTGTCTGACTTCCCTTACCGAATGTTAGGAATTAGGCAGTCTTTTCTTTGTTTCCTGTTGTCTGTTTGCCTGACTGCACCAGTGTCCTCTTTCTGTGTTCACCTTTCGGTAGCCTCCGCCCCCTCCTTCTCCTCTCTCCATAACTAGGTGCCCGTGCCATTGATCGGGGCTTGGTTTCTTTCCTAGTTGGAGTTCGTCGGTAATCAGAACAAGTTGTTCGGATTAAGCTGTAATCCCGTTGGGTGCGTTCTTTCCTTCCTGGCGTTGCTCCGCGGAGAGCAGAGCTGTGCAGAACGAGGCTTCGCTCCGCGGTCCGGATACCCGTTGCCTGGATCACCTTTCCGCGTCTGGAGAGCAACGAGAGACTTACGCTGCGCTTCTGTTCTTGGAAGTTTTACCAAGACTTGGGACATCTTATTGATACTTGTCGAGAGATTTTGGAGCTCTTCCTTTATTTAGTGAGAGCTACGGCGGTGCCGATTTCCGGGTTCTTGAGTACCCGTTCCGCATTGTTTTGTAAAGTTGGGACATTTTCACGAAGCGTTTGCTTCTAGCGTTTTATTAAGAACGCGCTTTAGTTTTGTGGCCACATTTAGGATCGAGTTAATGCAATATCGGCAAAATACGCTGCCATTTCTTATTCTTGGGGTTTTTTGTGTCAGAATTATGACTTTTTCCCCTATTTTTATTTAAACGCTCGCTATTGGGAGTTTGTTTGCCAATTCCTGTGGGACTACACTTCATACATCTCCCTTTTGGAAGTGCCGTCTATGTCACACAGGTAAGGAGAAGAAGGGGATGTGTTGGGCAGTATTAAGGGTAGTGGAGGGGGATACAGGTAGGAGGACACTGGGATTGTGAGTAACCTCATGTACTTTTCTCTGTTTCTTGTCTTGTTTATGCTGCAGGTTAGAAGACTTGTCCTAGAATCCAGTACAGAGTGTATCTAGCTGTGACATAGAAAGAGCCTGGGCGTTTCTCTTTCTTTGTTTTGTTTTTCCTACCTTCTTCCTTTGTTCGGTCCGCTGCCACGCTGTTTATCAAGGGCGTGTGGCGTTCCGAATAGGGGTAGAGGAGTGGGGCCATCCTCGCTTCCGTGGTGTGGGTCCAGTTGGGGACAAATCCAACAGAAAACCAAGCCCACGAACTTTACGCCACCTGAGCGAGAATGGATGACGATGGGAATGTTTTAGAGGAGAGGGCCCCTACGATGCAGGAATTGATGGGGGCTGTTAATGCTCTTCAACTCAAAGTGCAGGAACTACAACAGGAGAATCAAGGGCTACGACAGGAAATGAGTGTAGGAAAGAGTAAGGATCCGGTTTGGGGAATGGGAAAATCCTCAGTAGTTCAGCCTGCTACTTTCCATTTCGATAGGAGTACAAGTGCCAGTACTAGTAATCCCCCTTTAACTGTGAACGTTACTACTCCTACTCCTGTCCCGTTGGCCGTCCCAGAGAGGTTTTCTGGCGATTCTAGTAAATACAGTGTGTTCATGAATCAGTGTCATTTACACTTTATGTGTCGTCCTGCTTCATTCCCAAACGACACCTCTAAAGTGGCGTTTGTTATTTCTTATTTGGCGGGAACAGCTGCCTCTTGGGCGGTCCCTTTGGTGGACAATGATGATCCGGTTCTGTATAATTATGGAGCTTTCAAGGAGCAGATGCGTTGTTTGTTTGCGAAACATTCGTTTATGCAAGCCAATGATGCTGAGTTGTTGAAATTGAGACAGGGGAAACAGGATTTATTGACCTATGTGTCTACCTTTAATCGTTTAGTATCAGAGACCCACTGGCCCGTTGATAAAAGAACCTCTCTGTTCTATCAAGGGTTGTCAGAAGACTTGAAGGACGTTGTCTCGCAGGTGGTGAATCCCCCTGAGGACTGTGTGGAGTTCATTGATCTCGTAGTAAAATTAAACCACCGACTACTGGAAAGGAGAGGTGAGAAAAGCCGCTTTCAGTTATCCAGAGTTGTTCCTGTTAGAAGCGAAGCTAAGAGTACAGGAGAGGGCCGAACAACTGCAGAACCTATGGAGATAGGTGGAGTGAGGGGTCCCCTGTCTGCCGAAGAAAAGAGTAGAAGACGTTCTCAGAATCTGTGTCTTTATTGTGGGCAAGGTGGCCACTATGCCAGAGATTGTTCTGTAAAACCGTCCTCAATACCTTCTAAGAAAGTGGTAGCTTGTGTACAACCTCCTGAGGACTCGGTGATAGACAAACTAAATCCATCCTATCAGATTACTGGTATAGTAAAGAGAGTCCCTAAACATTTTATGATTACCGTCTGTTTGGTTATATCCAACAGTCATAGGGCTCCTGTATCGGCATTATTGGATTCTGGTGCCACAGGTAATTTCATGGATATTCGGTTAGCTGAACAACTAAAGGTGCCTTGGATCCTGAAGGACCAACCCGAACCTGTGAGGGCCATAGATGGAACTGAGTTGTCTTCTGGTACTATTACTAAACAGACTGAACCCTTGTGTATGATATGTGACAATGGCCATTCAGAATACCTCGGATTTGATTTGATTGATGCCCCTTCTTTCGGTATTGTCTTGGGGGTGCCTTGGTTGCAGTCACACAATCCTAGGATAGATTGGTTTCGAAGAACTGTGACTCTTGATTCAGTCTATTGTTTGAAAGGTTGTTATAAGGTAGCTACGGATTGGGTTACTCCTTTGACCTCTGCTGTGGGTGATGGGTTGAGGTGTGGCGTGCAAAAGATTCCAGAGGCTTATGTAGAGTTTGCCGAGGTGTTTGACAAAGGACGGGCAAGGGATTTGCCTCCACATCGTTCGTTCGATTGTAGAATAGATTTGGTTCCCGGGGCTACTCTGCCTTGTTGTCGCATCTATGCCTTGTCCGAACCAGAAGAACTTCATTTGAAGGAGTACATAGATGAGATGTTAGCTAAGGGGTTTATTCGTCCTTCTTCCTCTCCTGCTTCCTCAGCTATCTTCTTCATCCCTAAACGTGAGGGTGGCCTCCGCGCTTGTGTAGATTATAGGGCGCTCAACAAGGGTACTATTAAGAACAAGTATCCTCTTCCCTTGATACCTGTGTTGCTAGATCAACTGAAGCATGCGACGGTTTTTACAAAATTGGATCTCCGAGGGGCATACCATCTCATACGAGTCCGTGAAGGCGATGAATGGAAGACTGCCTTCCGGACTAAGTTCGGTCTGTATGAGTATTGTGTTATGCCCTTCGGATTATGTAATGCTCCGGCTGCTTTTCAGTTCTTCATCAACGAAGTTCTAAGGGAATATTTGGACTTGAGCGTGATCGTCTATATAGATGATATATTGATTTTTTCCTGTACGGAGAAAGAACATGAGATCCACGTGCGCCAGGTCTTACAAACCTTGAAAGATCATCAGTTGTTTGTGAGGCCTGAGAAATGCAGTTTCCATACAGACAAAGTGGAGTTTTTGGGATTTGTGGTATCTGCTGAGGGTATCAGAATGGATCCACGCAAGATCGAGGCTATAACTTCTTGGCCACCGCCTAAATGTGTAAAAGAGGTGCAGGTATTGCTTGGATTCGCTAATTTCTATCGGCGGTTTATCTCCCATTTCTCTGAAATTGTAGCCCCTATGACTGTCTTATTGAGAAAGGGAGTTCCTTTTGTGTGGTCCTATGTGGCGCAAATGTCGTTAGATCAATTGATCGAACGGTTCACTTCAGCCCCTGTTCTTGTCCATCCTGACCCAGCGTTGCCCTTTTTTGTTGAAGCGGATGCTTCCTTGGGTGCCGTGGGGGGCGTCTTGTCTCAGCGAGATGTAGAGACGGGGTTTATGCATCCTGTAGCTTTCTTTTCAAAGACCTTGTTACCCGCCGAAAGAAACTATACGTGGCAGAACGTGAACTGTTGGCCATCAAGCTTTCCTTTGAGGAGTGGAGACACCATTTGTGGGGAGCTCGCCATTCAATTACCATTTACACGGACCATAAGAATCTTGAATTCTTTAGGTCCGCGCGGGCATTGACCCCTAGGCAGATGAGGTGGGTTTCATTCTTCAATGAATACGATTTCACGATTACTTACCGGCCTGCCGCTCAGCAGTTGAAATCAGATGCCTTGTCTAGAATACATGTGAAACAGAATGAGTGGGGGACTGATAAAGACATGGGGTCTTTCATTGTACCAGTTGTATCACGGCCCACAGTTGTTCATTCCTCCTGCTTTGAAGGATACCGTGTTACGATGGTGTCATTCATCGGCTTTAGTAGGTCATCCCGGAATCAATAAAACTAGAGAATTCTGTTTACGTTGGTTTTGGTGGGAATCATTGCCACATGATGTGCAACAATTTGTGGCATCTTGCCCTGTATGTGCTATGAGTAAACCATCCCACTCCAGTCCTTCTGGCTTGTTACAACCTTTACCAGTACCCCCTGCACCTTGGCATACGATTAGTATGGATTTTGTTACAGACTTACCGGAGGAGTCAGGGTGTACGGTGATTTTTGTTGTGGTTGATTCCTTCACAAAAATGGCCCACTTCATCCCTTTACCTAAGCTGCCTACTGCGAAGGAAATGGCTTTAGTCTTTGTGTCATCTATAGTGAGACTCCACGGTTTACCATCTGCCATCGTGTCCGATAGGGGAGCGCAGTTTGTGTCCTGTTTCTGGACAGAGTTATGTGAGGCTTTACAAATGAAGATTTGCTCATCTTCGGCCTATCATCCGCAGTCCGATGGCCAGACTGAGAGAATCAACCAAACGATGGAACAGTATCTACGTTGTTTGTTGACCTCTTTGACATGTAATTGGGTGATAGCTCTTCCTCTTGCGGAATTCGCATATAACAACAGCGTTCATTCAGCCGTGGGTATGTCCCCCTTTTACTGTTCTATGGGTTTTCATCCCAAGGCCATCCCTATCCAACCTACGGGTCTAGTGCCTGCGGTCGATTCCTTAGGAATAGCTTTGGGCAGGATTTGGGGCATAGCACAGGAACATCTGAAGAAGGCAAAGGAAGACATGAAAAGGCAAGCCGACAAACACAGGGTACCTTCCCCCTCTTATGTAGTGGGAGATAGGGTTTGGTTGTCAACAAAGAACTTGAGATTGGAAGGTTCCAGGAAATTACAACCAAGATATGTGGGTCCTTTTTCTATAGCACGAGTGATTAATCCTGTGGCTATGAGGTTGGAGTTGCCTGATGAATATGGTATTCATCCGGTATTCCACACTTCATTGTTGAAGCCATATAAACACACCGATCAGACCTTGCCCCCTCCCCCTTCAGTGCTAGTGGATGGTGAAGAGGAATACGAGGTCAATGCTATTCTAGATGCTAGGAGGAAAAAGGGGAAGTTGATGTACTTGATTGATTGGAAGGGGTACCCTCCTGAGGAACGGTCCTGGGAACCAGCTACAGGAGTGCATGCCCCCCGTTTGATTAGATTGTTCCATCTCCGTCACCCGACTAAACCCCGTCCTGTTGGGAGGCCTTTGAGGGGAGGTACTGTTAGGAATTAGGCAGTCTTTTCTTTGTTTCCTGTTGTCTGTTTGCCTGACTGCACCAGTGTCCTCTTTCTGTGTTCACCTTTCGGTAGCCTCCGCCCCCTCCTTCTCCTCTCTCCATAACTAGGTGCCCGTGCCATTGATCGGGGCTTGGTTTCTTTCCTAGTTGGAGTTCGTCGGTAATCAGAACAAGTTGTGGGGATTAAGCTGTAATCCCGTTGGGTGCGTTCTTTCCTTCCTGGCGTTGCTCCGCGGAGAGCAGAGCTGTGCAGAACGAGGCTTCGTTCCGCGGTGCGGATACCCGTTGCCTGGATCACCTTTCCGCGTCTGGAGAGCAACGAGAGACTTACGCTGCGCTTCTGTTCTTGGAAGTTTTACCAAGACTTGGGACATCTTATTGATACTTGTCGAGAGATTTTGGAGCTCTTCCTTTATTTAGTGAGAGCTACGGCGGTGCCGATTTCCGGGTTCTTGAGTACCCGTTCCGCATCGTTTTGTAAAGTTGGGACATTTTCACGAAGCGTTTGCTTCTAGCGTTTTATTAAGAACGCGCTTTAGTTTTGTGGCCACATTTAGGATCGAGTTAATGCAATATCGGCAAAATACGCTGGCATCACTTATTCTTGGGGTTTTTTGTGTCAGAATTATGACTTTTTCCCCTATTTTGATTTAAACGCTCGCTATTGGGAGTTTGTTTGCCAATTTCTGTGGGACTACACTTCATACATCTCCCTTTTGGAAGTGCCGTCTATGTCACACAGGTAAGGAGAAGAAGGGGATGTGTTGGGCAGTATTAAGGGTAGTGGAGGGGGATACAGGTAAGAGGACACTGGGATTGTGAGTAACCTCATGTACTTTTCTCTGTTTCTTGTCTTGTTTATGCTGCAGGTTAGAAGACTTGTCCTAGAATCCAGTACAGAGTGTATCTAGCTGTGACATAGAAAGAGCCTGGGCGTTTCTCTTTCTTTGTTTTGTTTTTCCTACCTTCTTCCTTTGTTCGGTCCGCTGCCACGCTGTTTATCAAGGGCGCCTGGCGTTCCGAATAGGAGTAGAGGAGTGGGGCCATCCTCGCTTCCGTGGTGTGGGTCCAGTTGGGGAGAAATCCAACACCGAAGAGGCCTGTGCAGCTGGCATCAGGACATAGTCAAGCCTAGCAAGACTACCGTGGGCACCAGAGTGAAAGGTGTATTGTGATTGTCCCGGATGCAGCAGCCTCCAACAATCTACCAGACCCAGCGTCTCCAAGAAGCCACTCAACCAAGACTGTGATCTCGTGAGGTCCCTGGAGGGGCTGCGGTCCTCCCTACCGGAAACGACAGAATTGAAATCTCCGCCCATGACCAGAATGCCCTCGGGAAGCCCCAACACTACTCT
Organism: Lissotriton vulgaris; assembly: GCF_964263255.1. Taxonomy (NCBI): domain Eukaryota; kingdom Metazoa; phylum Chordata; class Amphibia; order Caudata; family Salamandridae; genus Lissotriton; species Lissotriton vulgaris. The sequence goes on along the minus strand of NC_141693.1, from coordinate 1,344,565,076 downwards.
CCCCAGATCAGCAAAGGTCATAGTCTGCAAACCAGGTGAAACATACACAGAAAGCAATGAGATAGTCTTCCCCTCCCACCTACCAGTGATAGCGGCATAGCGGCCCCTGTCGTCAAGAATTGTATCATCTAACTCCAGGAAGAGGGAACTCCTGACTAAGATACCCACCCCCCCCCCTAGATCCAGAAGTAAATCCCGAGTGTGCGATTAGACGATAACCTCGACGATTCATGGCATGGCACGTGTTGCCGATCAAATGTGTCTCCTGCAGTAAAACTACATCAGGGGAAAGGCGTCTCAGCAGCTGTAATACCACTCCTCGTTTTATCCTATCTCCCAGTCCGTTAACATTCCAACACAATACCTTCAACCCCTCACCCCCATCCCAAAAGTAAGGGCAGAATCCACCCCACGGCGAACACAAAACCCAGATCAAAATGCAAAATAATGCGTTGCCTTGAAACAAAATAAAACACATCCAACCCCCCCCAACAAATCCCAGGAACACATCCCCCCACCCTGCACCCCTGCGTTAGACTCAAAAGCCAACCCAACTTGCAGTGTGCCTGTCGCCCTAACATTAAACTAATCTACAAGAAGAAACCCAGGAGGAGGGAGAGTCCCATCCCCCTCGCCACCTCTGGGTACAACACCAGAAGTATTGCAAGTAGAAAAGTCATCAAACCACAGCTGCCAATTCTGTGTACTGTCCGGGAACCGGTAACCACTCCTCATTCTTGTTCCAACGGGCCACCCTCAGCACCTCCAGAATGTTCAGAGCGATCTCGCTGCATAGGCAGTGTATCAAGCCAGTCACTCACACTCTCGGGGCGATCAAAGAAGAACGTCCGATCGTTGTGATCAACACGAAGCCGAAATGGAAAAAGCATAGCATATTTCATACCCATGTCTCTCAGTCGCCGCTTCACCCCCTAGAACCCCATCCTTTGTTTCTGAACAGACTGGGTGAAGTCAGGGTAGAAGCTCACTGTGGTGTTTTCAAACTTAGTAGGGCCACCCGCCCGTGATGCCTGCAGGATAGCGTCTCTGTCTCTATAATAAAAAATTCTGGCGATTATAGGCCGTGGAGGGGCACCCGGTTTCAGCTTCCCACCCGGCACTCTGTGCGCACGTTCCACCGCGAAAAAGTTGCTCAGGCCTTTGGGGGCGAGGTGGTTCAAGATAAGGTCTTTCACGAGGAGATCCGTGGTCAACTCGACCGACTTCTCAGAGACCCCAATGATACGCACGTTGTTGCGTCTTGCCCGACTTTCAAAATCCTCCAGCCGGCGAGCAAAGAGATCGTTGGAGGACCGTAAATTGCGAACCTCCGTTTGCAAATCGAACACATCGGTCGTGAGGCTGGAGGTTTTAAAATCTAGGGATTTGACCTTTTCGTTGGTCTTCGATAAGTCTGCCCTGATCAGGTTGACATCGATCGCCACCGTGTCGAGCTTTAGGGCCAATGCCTCATACTGTTGGCCTATGGAGGTCTTCATGCTAGCAATGGCGCCCATGACATCACGCAGGGTCAAATCATTCAATGCAGCTGAGCCAACGCCCGCATCTTCCAGAGACCTACTCGCACCACCGGGGGACCCTTTAGGCTGGGTATAGCGATCCATAATGGTCGATTGGATGGTACGCCCTCGGTGAGTGGTTTTGGTCTTCCGCTTCTCGCTGTCGGGTTTGCCCGCCATGTTAGATGTTGCGCCCCGGAGGGGCCTTTGGGACCTGGTAAAAATGACTCCTCACGATTCAGCCTCAGGGAAGTCCGAGTAGGAGTCTCAGCAGGAGATCATACGACCAGAAACTCTCGACCCATGGCACCAGGTGAAGTTGCGGGGTCCGGATCGCAGACTGCCAGAGTTGAGCGGAGATAGGCTGAGGTGGAAAAATCAGGAACGAAACCGAAAGTCGACTCAGGGGCGTTAAGCCGATTCTTGCAGGCCGCTGTTGTTCAACTACCACCTGGGCACCACAATGACTCGAGTCCCAGGCGGTTCCATGGAGCAGGCCACAAAAGTTCAAAGTAGCGTAATTTTGGTTCCCGGGGTCCAAATCGATTTCTGAAAACAGCTATTATATCAGCTGGGTTGCGTCTTCAATAACCTGTCGTCATAGTCAGGTTAAGATGCAGGATATTTGCGGGCGGTGGCGAGGGTCTCGGGAGCCCTGTGCTCACGCGACCATCTTGGTTGTGCGCGAAGCTCCGCCCCTATATCTGGTATATTATGAAAGTCTTAGATACTGTGCCTCGTAAGTGCGTTTGTCAGCAGCTTGACTTGTATTTGCGAATTGACCAACAGATCTGCCAATTTCGTATTATTTCTCTGTGTAGCCATATTCAAGTGACACCGGACAATTTGAATTTTTCTTATATAAAATGCCTGTTGTCCCTAGTTCCATGGGAATATCCTTTTCAGGATGCCCTGACCCTCACCCGCAGAAGGGGCGTGATGAAATGATCAAAATATTCAGGGGCGGTGGATCGGGGCAGGTGTTTTTGCTAGCACACCACGGAAACCGAGCTAATAAGTTCCTTGTGGGGCTCATATTCCTGTGTCCGATGAGGCAATGGATCACCACAAGCATGGGACATTGGTGAACCCTTGTTATAAATATAAGAGTTCACTAAAATTGGGGAAGAACACTGAGCGTGCTTTTCTCACTGCTCACTCTGTTAACAAAACGCATACTAACCAAATGTGACAACAACTTTACCCCAGACAAACAGTATTTGAGAAGAAACACTATTGACCTGACCAGGCAGACCAGTGTTAAACATGTGGACCAGAATTTGGATCAAAAGAACAACTGATGTGTATTTGATCCTAACCTGTTTTTAATATTGCCACAGATAAATAACCACAACTAAGAATTCCTGCATTTATTTGTCTGCAATTTTATAACCCACCATCCTCTCTTTACTGGTTCACAAAAAAAGGGTGTTATATCCTGCTTATTTAATCATATGTATTCCAGTTTACCTTTCTCCTAGCTGCTCAGCCAGTGTGAGAGTTGACAGTGGAATGTTGGTGTGACTGAAATGCTTGGGTTCCTGTGTGGATGAGTGGTTACTGTTGGAAGATGGGCTGATCAGCAGGCAGGCTGCTCCTGATGGGGCTGGTGTATAAGGATTACCATGCTGAAGAGCAGATGTACATTATTACCATCCTTCAACCTGAACTTAATAAAGAAATACTTAAAATACAACTTGGCTACGTCTGGTAAGATACAACGGGCCCGATTCACAGAACTAACTTAAGACAAAATCTTAAACTTACTACTTTTGGTATTCACAGAAGTTAGGATTTTGTCTTAAGACAGACTTAAGACAGACTTAAGACGAACTTAAGACAAAATCCTAACTTAAGTCTGTCTTAAGACAAACTTAAGACAAAATCCTAACTTCTGTGAATACCAAAAGTAGTACGTTTAGGATTTTGTCTTAAGTTAGTTCTGTGAATCGGGCCCATAATATTTTAGCAATGACCTGGACCAAGACTCAAACATGCTATATGCTTTTAATGAACCTATCTTTCGTATGGAAATGAAGAACCCAAAGAAAAACTATAGAAACAAAGAACAAAACATCAAGATTGGAGCTCCAGGCAAGCCAGCCCCATCAGTGTCCTTGTCAGTGGACAGCCCCAGCCTGAACATGCTTCATTGTACTTCTAGGAATTACATTGACACAAGGGGGTAAGTGGTGTGAGCCTCACCACTTCCACATCTCATTTTGGTTACTTTCTACATATGGATGGATCAACTGGTTGAAGTTTACAAGCATACGCGTTTTAAACAGTGGACAACCCTATCCAGGGCGTACTTCTTTTAATGACATTTTGAATTATGGCAGTATCTATCTATCTATTATCTATCTATCTATCTATCTATCTATCTATCTATCTATCTATCTGTCTATCTATCTATCTATCTATCTATCTATCTATCTATCTATCTATCTATCTATCTATCTATCTATCTATCTATGTATCTATCTATCTATCTATCTATCTATCTCCAGAGGCTTACATAAAAGTATTTCTTGCAAGTGTCATCTGCAATGGTAAAGCTTAAATGGGACGCTTGACCAACATTAAGGACTGGTTGCGGTTACGCCACCAGTTTTATTCAGATGGAACATGGATTGTACTTCTAAAACGTCTGCTCAAGATCAAAGAAATACTGTACGCTTTCCATTCTGCTGTTTTTAATCACCTGCCATACGCATCATTGGTTAAACAATACTGTTGACACTGTAGTCTGGGCTTGCAGCTCTTTTATGGCACATCCGTTCATGCCGTCTGCATGGTGTGTTTCACAAGTGCCAGAGTTTACAAGGGACGCTTTGTCTGGGTGGCCTTCGCACCAGCGGTCGAAGGGGCCTTCGTTATGGCCAATGAAGAAAATTCTGGTGAGTTGTTGTGAAAGTTGCGAATTCTACAACAATGAGTTACCTGCAATCTGGGACATTTAACCGTTGCTCAGTTGTTTAAAGTTCAAAAAACGGCACGTGTCACTCACCATTGTCACGGTGTTGAGCGTTGCTCCTGAGGGGTCTTCATTGACGTCTTTGCTGCACACAGCTTTTTGCTGCTTTTAGACGCTTTGCAGGGCAGCAATGCCGGGGGCCATTCGGCATGACATTGTCAGCGTGCCACCATCTTGCTGCGCTCCGCTTTTAGCCAGCCACGAGTATTGGCTATTTGGTGTTACAGTAGCATGGAGAAGACTCGCCATGTCATGGGATCCCTTTGTACTGTGGTTCTGCACAAGCAATCGGACGACTTGGTAAAGTGCCAGTGTCTGGGGGTCTTATATGTTTTCTTTTCTTCAGACTTTGACACTTGAGTTGCTTTTCCGATAAGACAAATCAGTTTCACACACTTGAGGCATTTGTCAAGGTCTTCTGCGTGTAATTTCTGTTTTCTCCGTGGACTACTTTATTCAAGCTCCCAGTCATGTCAGGTTTATGTAGCTCATTTACTTTAAGGGGTCACTATTCACATGGACACAATGTTCGATGCCTGCATGTTATGGCTGTGTACACGCAGCTTCAATGTTGCTTATGTTTGACTCGATTGTTTTGTTTATCTATGGTCAACATGACTAAAGTGTGGTACGGTTAATATTACAAAGGAATTTATGTGAGACATTACCCACAGGTATTTTTGCTGTGTCTGGTCTAGTCACAGTTGCTTGGTATAGACAAAGAGTCAAAGGAATTGTGTACTATATGTTTGTGTATGATCTTCTCGCGTTAGAGTAATGGTCATCACAGCTTTTGTCACACGTCTAGTTATGGTGAATAGCATACTGACAAATACCTTTTTTTTATGCTGGTTGTGGTTTGTCAACTTTTTCACTATTTACTACAGATCGTATTATGGAGTTTAGTTGCATAGTTATATATTACACTCCCTTACATGAGGGACGGGTATGGAGTTTAGTTCCGTTTTTACATTACACTTTTGGTGGGTGGTTTCCCACATTTATGTTTCTTACTTACACTGTTGTTTGTGGGTTTAGCTTGGTGTGTAAGTCGCCATGTGCTAGGCGTCTTGTCTGCTTGGTGTGTAAGTCGGCTTGCGCTACATGTCCTGTCTATAAGGTGTGTAAGTTACCATGTGCTACACATATAAATTGGTTTTTTACCCTTGCATCAGGGGTAGGTTATGGGTGATAGTCCCATTTACACTCTTTTTAGTCCCTTTTCCAGAATGTATTTCTTGTTCCTTATGTTAGGAATTTTGTCTACACTGTTCGCTCCCTTGTTGGGATTGTTGTCTCGGTGTGGTCCACCCTTCTACTACGTTACATATTTTTCTAAACTGTTTGATTGGGGAGGATGGGTTATATTGCTTGTCAATTTATTTATTGTTGCTTGCATATATATTTACCCTTCTTTTCAGGTTACTTGGGGGCCGATTCCGATTCGGTAAAATCCCTTTACAAATAGCCGTAGGGAGCATATTTCCCGTACGAATCGTACCCGTAAACTTCCCCGTACGTACGATGAAGTACAATTATTCCAACTGAAACCGCCGGTATGTACTGTGGTTGGTCCTTGATTGTATCGCTATACCTAATTCCCTAATTCCAAGGCTTACCCCAGGCTCTATAACCCACAGGTAATATCTCCTTCCAAGAGTCGCTCCCCGCAAGGGGTGCCGATCAACGGCGTTACCCCTTACGCCTCAATAAGGTAACATTATCCACTTATCACTCAGTTGGAATAATTGTACTCAGTTCCCTACGGTTCTTCCAGTGTTACCTTTATTTCCACAGCCTCCTGTAAAGTTCCACACCTTGAAACCATCCCAGGACTCCCTGGTTGCCACATATCCCGTAACCCTGGGACACGTCCACCATCCTAAGGTAACAGTTAGTGTAACTACAGCCATTAATGCTGTCATGTTCCTGTGCATCGGCGATAGCAGTAATACCAGACACCAGGTAGGGGTAATACACTTCTTTATTAGATGTTTGTCTGTGGAGCGTGTCGCAGCACGTCCGTCCTTATCGCCGCCCTCTATGTGTCTGTCCACTTCCTGTCCCTACAGGACGTGGTGTCCAGTGACCTGTTCACTGCCCTGTGACCCACAGGGTCCTAGTGCCCTACGTCCGTCCTCAGTCTGTGGTCACAGTTACTACATCTCCCCCTTGTCACGAACAAATTCTTTGTCACATGTACAAAGTCTTGGTATATCATGTAAGTGGTGACGGAGAGAGAGAGAGAGAAAGAGAGAGAGAGAGAGAGATGTGTTTCTCTACATTTCTTCAATTAGTCTCTTAGGTTTCTTGCATATCCTGCTTGGTCTTGTTTCTTTTCTAGTTTCTTGTTCTCTGTTTTCCACCTTCGGTGATGTTGCCACTGCTCCTTCCTCTTCCACTTTGAGCCCCTTGAAATGGGAGCTGTTTCTTGTTATTCGTTGATGGTCTGATGCTGCCGTCACCATTGAACCTTTTATGTCGGTCACTACTAACGGATCCTTTGAGAATGGACTGCCTGACTTCCGCTGTTGTCTCTGTCTCACCACCACCAGGTCTCCTTCATTTAGCTGATGTTCCGATGCGTTTCTCTTCTTATCCGCATATTCCTTCATTTTCCTTTTTGCTTCATGATCTCTCCACTATGTCACTTCGATCCATACTTGGCGTGGTATCTATTTGGGGCAGTCTTGTCTTGCTTGATCGTCCCAACACCAGTTCCGCTGGACATCGACCTGTGGAGCTGTGAGGGGTATTTCTGTAGTCTCTCAGCACTTGACATAGTGCTTGTCCAATTGAGATCTGTGTCAGTTTAGCTCGCTGGATAGCTTTCTTTATGGTTCCCATAAATCGTTCTGCCATTCCATTTGCTTGTGGCCACAGGGGTGTTATCTTTTGATGTTTGATTCCCAAGTATTCCATAAATCGATGGAATTCTTCCCCAGAAAACGGGGGACCATTGTCCGTTTTTAGTGTTTGTGGGGAACCCCAGGCCGCAAATATGTCGTCTAACGCTGGTAGGGTGGCACTTGCTAATGTCGACGCTACTTCTCTCACAATTGGAAACCTTGAAAACTCATCAATGACCACCAGCAAGTATCTTCCAGTCTCTAGTGGCCCATAGAAGTCTGCTGCCAGCTCAGTCCATACTGCCGGTGGCAATTCTGACATTTTTAATGGTGCTGGCTTGGAAGGTGGTCCCGTTATCTGACAGACGTGACAGTGTGCTACTTCTTCTTCCACCATGTTGTCCAGTCCTGGGAACAACACCTTTTCTCTCAACATTTTCTTTGTCGCTACAATGCCTCTATGTGATTCGTGGGCTAGTTCAATTGTTCTTTTCCTTAGTCGGTATGGGATCACAATTCTTGACCCCCTCATTAGAATTCCATTCTCAGTTTCAGATAGTTCTTCGCTTATCTTTTTGAACGCTAGCAGTTCTTCTTTGATGACCCCTTCTCCTGCAGGGCTGTTGGTGTTAATGTGTCTCCATCTCTGTTGCCGGACTACATTTCCAATTGCTTGCATTGTCGGGTCTCTTTTTGTTTCTCGCTCTAGTTCTGCAATTGTCAGAGACGCCGGAGTGTTCTGTTTTAGAATAAAGTTTAGATATTCTTCTGCCATGGTGGTGCCACCTTCTCGATGGGGAAGCGGGTGTCGTGACATATAATCCGCTGGGTTTTGGTCTTTCCCAGGCTTGTGGACAATCTTGAAGTTGTAGTCCATCAGTCTGATCCCCCATCGTTCAATTCTTGGTGGTATTTTGGCGTTTGGGTTTCCGTAGATGGTCACTAGTGCTTGGTGGCTTCCCATATATGAACATGTGGTAGTGCTCACATGCCCATACTACCGCCAAACTCTCCTTTTCTGGTTGAGAGTATGCTCTCTCGATGTCCGACAGACTCTTGCTTCCATATGCTACGACCTGTCGAGGTGAGTCTTTTCCAGGCTTGTGTTGTGCTAGTATTGCCCCAAGACCTACCGGGCTGGCGTCTACTGTCAATTCTCAGATGTGAGACCCTTGCTCATTGCACCATCAGGATTCAAGCAAACCGGGCCGAAGACGGCTGTAATGCCAGGGAGCTTGTTTCCTTCCCAGTGTAAGAATTGGCTTTTGTAGTTTGGTTTGCCCTGTTCCCATCATGCACTGGGACAGGAACAGACTAATTTGCATACAGCCAGGTTCTTAAACTGGGATGGTGCAGTGAGCTAAAAAACGGTGTTGGATCTAGCCCTGATCTCTTGACTGGGTGAGAGCTTTCTGCTTAATTCAGAGACTCTGTCCCTCACCACCCCTTGTTGTAAATATTTTTGTCCACCCTAAGCGTGGAAGGGTATTCTCAGATGTGAGACCCTTGCTCATTGCACCATCAGGATTCAAGCAAACCGGGCCGAAGACGGCTGTAATGCCAGAAACCGGTCCCCGGGAGCTTGTTTCCTTCCCAGTGTAAGAATTGGCTTTTGTAGTTTGGTTTGCCCTGTTCCCATCATGCACTGGGACAGGAACAGACTAATTTGCATACAGCCAGGTTCTTAAACTGGGATGGTGCAGTGAGCTAAAAAACGGTGTTGGATCTAGCCCTGATCTCTTGACTGGGTGAGAGCTTTCTGCTTAATTCAGAGACTCTGTCCCTCACCACCCCTTGTTGTAAATATTTTTGTCCACCCTAAGCGTGGAAGGGTATTCTCAGATGTGAGACCCTTGCTCATTGCACCATCAGGATTCAAGCAAACCGGGCCGAAGACGGCTGTATTGCCAGAAACCGGTCCCCGGGAGCTTGTTTCCTTCCCAGTGTAAGAATTGGCTTTTGTAGTTTGGTTTGCCCTGTTCCCATCATGCACTGGGACAGGAACAGACTAATTTGCATACAGCCAGGTTCTTAAACTGGGATGGTGCAGTGAGCTAAAAAACGGTGTTGGATCTAGCCCTGATCTCTTGACTGGGTGAGAGCTTTCTGCTTAATTCAGAGACTCTGTCCCTCACCACCCCTTGTTGTAAATATTTTTGTCCACCCTAAACGTGGAAGGGTATTCTCAGATGTGAGACCCTTGCTCATTGCACCATCAGGATTCAAGCAAACCGGGCCGAAGACGGCTGTAATGCCAGAAACCGGTCCCCGGGAGCTTGTTTCCTTCCCAGTGTAAGAATTGGCTTTTGTAGTTTGGTTTGCCCTGTTCCCATCATGCACTGGGACAGGAACAGACTAATTTGCATACAGCCAGGTTCTTAAACTGGGATGGTGCAGTGAGCTAAAAAACGGTGTTGGATCTAGCCCTGATCTCTTGACTGGGTGAGAGCTTTCTGCTTAATTCAGAGACTCTGTCCCTCACCACCCCTTGTTGTAAATATTTTTGTCCACCCTAAGCGTGGAAGGGTATTCTCAGATGTGAGACCCTTGCTCATTGCACCATCAGGATTCAAGCAAACCGGGCCGAAGACGGCTGTAATGCCAGAAACCGGTCCCCGGGAGCTTGTTTCCTTCCCAGTGTAAGAATTGGCTTTTGTAGTTTGGTTTGCCCTGTTCCCATCATGCACTGGGACAGGAACAGACTAATTTGCATACAGCCAGGTTCTTAAACTGGGATGGTGCAGTGAGCTAAAAAACGGTGTTGGATCTAGCCCTGATCTCTTGACTGGGTGAGAGCTTTCTGCTTAATTCAGAGACTCTGTCCCTCACCACCCCTTGTTGTAAATACTGTCAATTCGGTGCATAGGCTCGGGTCAAAATACGCCAGGTGGTCTACTGCCGTTACTGACGCCCTTATTTCTTCAAACGCCTTGCGGCATTCTGTGGTCCATTCGAATTTTGGCCCTGCTTCGTTAGCTCTCGCAGTGGGGTGCTCACCGCTGCGAAGTCCTAGATGTATCGCTCACAATAGCTGGCAAGGCCGAGGAATGAGCGCACTTCAGCGACATCTTTTGGTTCTTTTGCCTTTTCGAGGGTGTCTACTTTACTGCGATCTGGTCTCATTCCTTTCTTCGAAAAGATGTGTCCGAAGAACACTAGTTCTTCTCTTCCCAGTTCACATTTCTTCTCATTTACTGTTAGGCCCACATCTACCAGTTGTGAGCATACTTCCCAAAATGCTTTGTCGTGTTCTTCATCCGATTTGCCAAATACCAGAATATCATCACTGTAGTTTAGGCTATTTTTGATTGGTCTAATGATCTGCCTGATCGTTTCCTGGAAAATCTCAGCTGCTGATGATATTCCAAAACTCAACCGTTTGTAGCGAAATAGGCCTAGATGTGTTGAGAAGGTCGTAATGTATCTTGATTGCTGGTCCAGCTCCAATTGGTGGTATCCCTTGCATAGATCTAGCTTGGAGAATTTTCTCATTCCCGTCAGGCAACTTATCATGTCATCTAGATGCGGCCCTGGATGTCGTTCTTGTTCAATAGCGGTGTTGGGGATTCTCATGTCCACACATATCCTAATTTGTGCGGTGTCCTTTTTTGGTACAGCCACTATTGGGGACACCCATGGCGTTGGCCCTTCAGCTGGCTCAATGATGTCTTGGTCTAGTAGTGCCTTTATTTCTTCTTCCACCTGGGGTTGTAGATGGATGGGTACCCTTAGGTGGTGCTGGGCGACCGGTCTGACTAATTCATTTATGTGCAATGTGATCTGTCGTCCTTTCAGCTTTCCAAGTCCTTTTGTTAACTTCGGGTACTCTTGTAAAATGTTCTCTTTGTCCGACACATGATATATCATCTTTAGTAGGCCCATGATTTTCGCTGTTACATTGCTTAGTAAACATGGTGCGGGATTGTCTCCTCGTAGCACATGGATTTCCTCAGTGACGGTCTTGCCCTTGTGTGTCATGGTGTCCGTGAATTTTCCGATGTTTGTTACTGGATTTTGTGCACCCCAGGTAAACACTCGTATACTTGATGGCTGTAGGGGTGGTTTTGTCTTCATTTTGTCATATTATGTGGCGCACATAATGTTACACGTGGCCCCACTGTCCAGCACAAATTCCGTTTGGTGAGGTCCTACATCGATGGTCACCCAGTCCGTCTTCTTTATTGATTTTCTATCCACTAATCTGATGTGCTCTTCCTCATGCCCTTCGTCCGTGGACATGAGGTATAGGCGTTCCACCTTCCCTGCTGTTTTTCTTCTTCTTCCTCACCCGACTCCAACGACGAGCTCCTGGTGGTCGCTTCCATGTGTCGTACATGTCTGTTTGTTGTTGTTCTCGGTCTCCCTGGCCTTCCCCGTTCATTTTTGAATTGCATTCCTTGGCACATGGTGGCAAAATGGTTGCTTCTGTTACATTTTCTGCATGTTTGACCGAATGGTGGGCAGGTTCCTCGGTGTGGAAACTCCAACCCGCATCTTTAGCATTGGGACCCTTGTTTCCTTGTCACTTGTTCCTTTGATCCGCTCTTCCAATTCCCAGTTCTGCTTGTGTCTGTCATTCTGTGGACTTGCTCTTCTCTTCGGTCCATCTGTCTTGCGTGCACCATTGCCCTTGCTTCCGCTCTCGCTAGATCTAGAATCTTTTCTAGAGTGATAGGTTCTTTTAGTAGTCTTGTGCGAAAGTCTGTGTCACGACAGCCTTCTATCAGTCTTAGGCAGATGGCCTGTTCATTGTCGTATTTTTCGAATTCACAATGAGCTACTAATTTTCTCAGCCTTGTTGCAAAATCGTCCATTGACTCCTCCGGCTGTTGAAATGCTATGTTAAAACTTTATCTTTCAAAGTCGACGTTTCTTTGAGGGTCGAACTTGTTTGTTAGACATTTTATTAGTTTTTTGTATGTTTCCGTTTCGCTCTTTGGGAGTGTTATCAGGAGGTCATCCACTTCATCCCCCACCAGATTTAGGAATAGTCCTAGTTTCTTTCCCTCTACTACATCTGTCGCCTCCATGTATCGCTCAAACTTCACAATCCACTTCTCCCATCTTATTCCCACTTGTGGCTCTGAGACACTGAAAGGCATTGGTCTGCGATATTGTGCACTTTGCTTTGTTTCAGGCATTTTGCTTTCTTTTCTTTTGTTGTCTTTGTACTTCTTTTATTTCTGATGGGTTTTTTTTTTTACTTTCTTCTTGTTTCACTTCTTAGTTTATATTATTACGTATTATTTCTTCTTGTAGGGGATCTCGCTGTATTTTCTGCCCCTTTATTCTTCTATTTTCTTTGTTTTCTGCTTTCTTTCGTGTTTTTGCCTGCCCTTTTAATGGCTGCCTTGTATCTTTCCTTGTTATTGTCCTTTTTGTCCCAGTTAAAATGGCCGCCGCGTTTTCCCGCGAGATTTCGCGATCGAAATCCCGCTTCTCCTGACTCTAAAATGGCCGCCGCGTTGTTTTGTCGTTCTTATTGGCTGTATCGCCTGTCCCTAAAATGGCCGCCGCGTTTTCTCGCCTCTCGCAAGACTTCGCTCTTCAAGTTTCCGAGCGCTAGAGCTTCGCGCTTCTTGGCTGGCACTAGCGCTGCTTCCCGGTGCTCCTTACCGCACTGTGTCGTTTGCTTTGGTGGTCGCTGATAGGGGTGGGCTCCCGTGTAGCTCCTTGCGTCTCCATACTGTCGGCGATCTCTTCCTTCACACGACGGGATCCTCATGTGTGTGGTGTCATCACCGTCCTTCGTCGCCAGTTGTCATGTTCTTGTGCATCGGCGATAGCAGTAATACCAGACACCAAGTAGGGGTAATACACTTCTTTATTAGATGCTTGTCTGTGGAGCGTGTCGCAGCACGTCCGTCCTTATCGCCGTTCTCTATGTGTCTGTCCACTTCCTGTCCCTACAGGACGTGGTGTCCAGTGACCTGGTCACTGCCCTGTGACCCACAGGGTCCTAGTGCCCTACGTCCGTCCTCAGTCTGTGGTCACAGTTACTACAAATGCCCCTTCTTTCACCGCCTTTAATGCCTCTCCTTTACTACAGTTACAGCCAATCTTGTACTCCTATAGCTCCTGATGCCCCGAAACCCCCCTGAGTCGGTCTTGATTGTATTACCTTCTTACCTATTATCGTGGAATTCTGCCAAAACAACCCCCCCCCCCTTCCTTGGGTAAGCCAGGCTCAAGCGCATTCCAATCTTATCCCCTTATCCCCTTGTCCCTTTCTGATTAGGATTGGACACCCCCCCTGGTCACAATTCCACGTGTTGCGCTTAAGATTGAGTGTCACAAGAGCACTTCACTCACGGTTGGAAGGTCTTCATGCTAAGTACGGCATGGTCTACAAGAAATGCACTATCTTGCAGGCCAAAGGGCTTAATTCTGTCCTTTGTTCTTTTTGCCTCCCGTTTCTACAGGCATTTGTGTTCTGGCAATTAATTCTAGTCCTGATGATGATCCCTTATTAATTGTAGGATCGAAACGCCGTTGACAGTTGATGTAGTGACACTCTAACTATTAATCGAATAACCTATTGTGTATACTACATGAGGTCAGCTAGATGATCACCAATCTAGTACTAGCGCCTCCCCCTATTTAATTGCCTGTAATTTTCTGTAACCTTTGTCTTTTGTATGTGTTATATGTATTGGATACAGGATTGTATCCCACTGTATTAGTGTTTTGTTTGTATATATTTGATTATACATTTACATTGATTAAATCAGTGTCCGGCTGGACACCTTTTTTATAGTACAGATTCTTGTCTATAATTTGCATCCCAATGTTTGAATGCTATAAATTAAGCACCAATGTTCCTTAAATAGCAAAAAGAAATATAGCGCAGAAATGGGGTGCCTCGGAAGCGCCTACCCTGGCACAATGGAGCAAAGATATGGACGCAGCCATGATAGCGGAGAGGGCAGTATACAGTAACAGAGGGTGCCCAAAAAAGTGGGAAAAAATATGGAGTGCATGGAATACGTACAGAGGGGAAATTTGTGATCCACATCAGATCATGAAGACAGTGACTCTGACTTAGAGGGGGACTGATACCTCAGGAAGGCAAAACAGAAGTTGATTCTCCGGCATTATGACAACAGAAATATTGTATATTTGTGATTGTATAATATTTATTGCTGGTTTTGGATGCAGAATATTGAGATGTGGGGCGTGTATATGCTCCAGATTGTTTTCGTGTATTTACAAAGCGAATACTAATAAAAATGTTTTAAAAAAAAAAATAATAAATTGGAATAAAAACAGAAATGTACTACATAGTCAATCCAAAGTCATTAATGGTATGCCTCCCAATACAGGTTACAATCTTATTATGACACACATAAAGTTAAAAAAGTCGACGTAGCATTTCAGTGTTGATTCAATACTATCACCTTCTTCAAGATAGAAAATGCTCATAAGATCTAAACATGGAAAAACATAAAATATATATAATTTAACGACCTAAACATAAACTATACATAAATACAATGCACTGTGGTGTTTTGATTACCTATCTATTTTATTATCTGTCACATTTGCTTATTACATTATCTTACATGGCCACACACTTAGCCCTAACTATAAGTATAACATCATATTTTCTTGTGTCATCTCACATACTCCGTGCTTTATTTTACAATTCCACTAAGTGAAGCTATATTACTACATCTTATGTTTATCCTAACTACTATCTGAAATGGACATCATATGTTCTCTTCGTACCTTTATAGTAGGTGGATTATGTTTAATAAATTGCATAATCAGTAGAGTTGGATACTCTTGACACAGGTAATGTTTCCTTGATAGGGCCTCTAGGTAAAAGGAACAACCATTAGATTTCAGTTTTTCTTACATTTAATCAAAATTCACTTGTTCCCCCATATACCTCTTGTTAGATTAGTTCTTTTTGTATCTCCATCAGAGCCACCGTCTTGTTCTGGTGTAGGGATTTGATAAAAACCTACCTTTGTATAAAAATTCTATTGAAGAAACAAAGCATTTAATAGATCAAAAGGCTATATTTATGCGGCTATTTATATCAAATTTTGCAGTGTTAAAGTGTTAAAAAACACCGGCTTACCTATTATAAATAGAAATGCTGTTTTTAATTTTCAGCTCAGTTATAGATTCACGTATGATATACTGGAACTTTTAGCAGCAAGCTGAACCAAACAATTCAATGAAAGTGGTTCAATGATAAAATATAAAGAATAACATTGTATGTAAGATTTATAATATATCTGTTTTGCACTCTTTACTTCTCTATACATAGCTCATATTTATTACTTGGTATTTCTCTCATTTGTAATATTTCTAATGTTCTAGCCATTACGATCTATTTTTGTGGTCCAGGCGATGGTTATGAGTCGCCTCGACTACGGGAACGCGCTATTGGCGGAAGTGGGTGATACTACGCTAGCTAAACTTCAAGTGAACCAAAACAAGACAGCGAGGATGGTCTTAAATCGCCCCCGGGATACCCATCTCTTCCCCTGCTCAGAGAGCTTCACTGGCTCCCAGTGAAAAAAATATTTTTTTTAAGATCTGTTGTCTCTCTTTCAAAGCAATCAAGGGATAAGGCCCCCGCTATCTGCAAAAAAAGCTCCGTAAACAGATGTCCGGACGCAATCTAAGGTCTAATTCACTGGCCCTTCTGAAGGCCCCCCTTATCCGTTCAACGCGTACGGTTGGCAGAGCTTTTTCATACATTGCTCCCAAATACTGGAACTCGCTACCAGAGGCCCTGCGTAAATCTATGTCCTATCTGGTTTTTAGAAAACAACTTAAAGCCTTCTTGTTTTAACTCTGTTTTCCTGTTGAGTAATACCATCTGGACTTTCGCTTTGTTATCCGCTAGGCAAGCGCTGAGATGCCCCCGGGTGAGTCACGCGCTATATAAGAGTTCATAACATAACATAACCCATTGTTGCACTTTGGGTGTTTTGGTTATATTGACCGTAAAGCTGCAGTTTAAAAACAACCTCCTTACTCGACGTTTCGCACTTGGGGACATTTACAGAATTCGGGAATCATGACCCAAATGCGGAATAGATTCTGCTCGGATGTGGCCACACCGGCTTGGATACATGAATGTCCTAGTGCTCAACAAACCTTTGTGCTTCCCTGGTTAGCACAGGCTATACTTATGGTGAAGACAGTACTCGTCTTTCCTACTAGTGCCACTCTATATGATGTTTCAAGTGGCCATTTTCTGAAGCCCCCTAGAAATTCGCCTTTGCCGGTTACTGTTGGTTGCTGCTGAATCCAGATAACTGAAATATACTATGATTGTTTCTGGATAAATGTCCATATTGGAATAGCCAGGTCTTGTGACTCAGTGTTCCAGTGCATCTACTCCAGGTATCTATGGTTGAGCCCATAGTAATAGCTGTGACTCACAGTTGGTCCACTGAGGTTGATGAAAGGAATTTCTTAAAGTTGAGCAACTTTAAGCATCTGTTATTAGTCAAACTGATCATTTCTACCATGGCGGTCTCTGAGTCTAGCCCAAGCTGTAATACCTGTTAAATTAGTGGATACACATATGCATGACTGCTTGTGAAGTTGTGTAACTGTTTGTATACTACTTGAGGCACTTTCATGCTTACCTCCTAGCCCCCAATGCTCTTTGAGAATGTTTAACAAACAAAACAATGTGGCTTGAGGCAGAACTTTTGCAAAACATCCTCGGAAGTCTGTTTCTGATTTGTTTATTTTTTTGCAACACAAACGTTTCTCTGTGGTAGGTAGCTTTTGTCAGACCATGCTGTTTTACTCAAAATTTTGCAGAGCTCAAGACAACCTCACTGAAGGAAGCAAACATTTCTTTAATTCTTTACGTCGATGTTGTGAGAAGCAAGGAATGTGGTATTCAGTGGCCTAAGTACCAAAGAAAGGGTCAAACCATTTTGCACAAGTGGGTACAGCTTTGAGCTGCCTTTGCCTGATAGTATTCCATACTGGGCATGTTGTTAATGGTACATAATGTGAATCAGAGGCAAACTGGGCTGTAGGAAATACGGATGATGTCCACGATGGCCACCACTTGTGACAGGACAGTGGGGCCCAGGCAGTCAGTCACATATCAATTATGTATGAGATCTGATTAAGTTGAGTCTTTCCTGACCTCACTTGCCTTTGAGAGGTGTTGGTCCTGTTGGTAAATAGAAAGCCCTTCATTTTCCTTGGAGAATTGCCAACACCAAAGGCGTCAGATCACTTTACGATAGCACTGTATCATTAAACAAGCATTGCAGTGCAATAGGTCTTTTTATTACTGACATTTTGAGCTATTGGCGTTGCATTATTATTTGCAAAGCCAATAGCTCAAACTTTCAGTAATGCGAGACCTGTTGCATTGCTTCTCCTACCTGGCTGCCAAGACATGGAACTCCCTACCCATCCACCTTCGGCTGACCCAGGACCACCTCGCCTTCAGGAGACAACTCAAGACCTGGCTGTTCGAGCAGTAGCGGCCCTCTTCCCCCAAGCGCCTTGAGACCCTTCCGGGTGAGTAGCGCGCTATACAAGTGATTTGATTGATTGATTGATTGATTGCAAATGCTTGTTTCTTATGGTAACTCTGTCTGGACAACAATTTCTCCTCATAAGTACTTGTTTAAAAACCAAATAAAGCAATAAGTCACTGAAAGATGATCAGTCAACTTTTGCAAAGGGCCTTGCACAACGCAGGAACACATGTTGCAAAGTTTTTTTAAACTTTTGATTCATTTGAGCTAGGAACAAAATGTAAGTTAAAATCTGCAGATTATGGAGCCGATGATGGATTATGAGGCAAATGCAGCAAATCCATAGTCATGCAGAAAACACAGCAACCACATAATTCCAATGGCCCTATTACACATTGACAAGGCATGGAAACAAACTCATCAGCACCACTATGGACTAAACAAAACAAACACTGCCAAAGCCAATTGGTCTGGCTCTAATGTCACAGCATGACTGGTAAAATGGTGGAATTATCTCTACATGTTTTTGTAAATGGTATGATATGGTAGCGCACAATGATTTTTGAATTTTTTCGGACTATAAAAATAATATCCTGCCTTGCTGTGTGTCCCAGGTTGAGGTGAGACGTAGGGATAGAGCCGGTCACTTCTAGTGAAGGGCTGTCTAGGGAGACCTTAAATAGGCTTTTAAGTGAATGCTTTATTTGAGTGTAAGTCTTTCTCCTCCTGCTGGTGATTCTTTCTCTTGCAAACGTTTCTGAGTCAAATACAGGCTTGCGAGGGTGATCCAGCTTGCCTCTGAGATCTTATCAGCTCGTCCAGCAGGTTCAGCCGTCTCCGTATGGAAATGAAAGAGACAAGGACGTATTAGGAAAAGGGTTTGGGAACTATCGTACGTCAGGACCGGGAGTCAGGGAAACCAGTGCTAAGGTGAGTATGTACACGTAATGGCCGTGGGGTAGTGCTCGTGAGGTAAAGGGAAACAGGAGATGAGGACTTTACAAGGGGCTGTACAGATTTACAGACTACATGGTAGGTTGGACCCGATGTCCCATCCAGCCCGCCACTCTGCCCCGTACCTGTTGGAGCCACGCTCCTCCCGCGGGAGCGTGGCGGGGCGACGCGTGAAGACGTTGGCCTCCTGGCTTCTCCGTCTCTGCTCCGGTCTACGGGTTGGTCTCGTTCTCCTCACGCTTTCTGCAATCTCCGTCGCTGTATTCACTCCTCGCCTCCAGGGAAACGCCGTCCTTCGCTTCCTGGTTTTGGCCCCTTTTGACGTCGGCTTGACACTCCATAGGGGCGGAGTTTCATCTGTGGTGTACTCCTCTTTAAAGGGACAGGGTTCCATTCCTTCCACTTTTGGCCACCAGTATTCTGGATGTCCTGTCGCCCACTCCTCTGCTACTTCGCGACCAGGCTGCTGTTGGGAGGAAACAGAGGTACGTGAAAGCATGGTGGTGGACCACCTGTCCAGTTCTGGAGTCTGATCCTCCGTTAGGGGACCCGCCGTGTCACTCCGGCAGCCCGCCCTGTCACACTGTGCTAATAATAATAATCCACATTTGTAAAGCGCAAACCATTACCCGTTAGGGTCTCTAGGCGCTGGGGGCCGTCAGGAAGATTAAGCAAGCTATTGCCCAGAGTCACATGGTGCTGGGTTAATCTGCCGCCGGGCCCGGAGATCGAACCGTGATCCCCAGATCCTGGAGTCAGTCACCCTGGCCGCGGAGCCACACCGCTCATAATCCTGCCACAAAGTGCAATCAAACACCATAATTTGTAACATAAACTCATAGCAATTTTTAATAAGATTGTTCAGGGGCTGATACACACAGTGTTAATATCTGTATATACCAGGCAGTTCAGAGTTTCCAAAATTAGTAAAATAGTAGGAGTTTGGTGTGACTTACTCTAGTAAGTAAGTAAAATGTATTTGCAGATTAATTAAAATCATTGCAAGTAGAAGCGGTTCATTTCAATATTACAATTTATATAGTACATGAATAAAAAGATAAAATATGAATATGGTAAAAAGCAGGTTAAACCCTGAAGGGACTGAAAATCTCGACAATTGCAAAGATGTGATGCAAGAGTTACTTGGCGAGGTTCTATATGGTAAGTGCGTAGAGTGACATACCTTAGGATATACTGTGATTTATGGGCCCCAGGCAGTGCCCCTGCTGCGCTAATATTAGTCTGTTGACTTGTATTAACAAGCAGTTGCAATGCAATAGGTCTTGCATTCGCAAGAGTTTCAGCTAATAGTGTTGTAAATGGCAATGCCTTTTATTTACGTTTTAAAACTGAAAACATAAATAAAATGCGAGACCTATTGCATTGCAAATGCTTGTTTTTCTAGGAAATGCTTCATAGCCATGCTTTAGGATTTGGTGATTCAGGCTCCCCTTTCAGCAACTGATGGCACAGTGGACACAGAGCCAATGCTTTGGAAAGTGCCTTCTATTTAAAGTGGGCCTTCTAGTGTATATTTCTCTATCAAAGAACCTCTCTCAAGGCAAGAAAAATTATAAATTAACCACACGTGCAGGGAGGAAACACTATTTGCATTCTGGCTGTCGGAATTTACTTTTGTAGAAATAACCTCCACTCAACTCTCTGTTTGAGGATTTATTTCTACATCACAAAACATTCAAACTGTTATGAAATGGTGGCCAGATGGCTTTAGATTTTTGAGGACGGTACTTCAACACGGTACATTTGAGGAAGGTACTTCCGCCAAAAAGCTCCCTTCAAAATCTTAAATTTGGCTCGTCTTGTGCCGTATGAGTAGGCTGGCCGCCAAACTGATAATCCTGCTTTCTCAGCTTTCTCCTGCGGCCGGTTTCTACCTGTTTCTGCATGGTCCTGGGGGACCACAAAGACCAGCCTGCCTGTCTCCCTGCGGCGCTCGGCCGCCAACGTCACCACCTAGCGCCAGGAGACGCTGCAAAGGCAGCCGCGGGCTCCCGCAGCATGGGACGTGCGTGGGCATGCCCGGGCAAAGCCTGGGCCGAGGGTGGGCCCATCCACGCCCGTCAGAGATTGGACTTGGCTGGGCCACCCCCCTTAGTCGCCCATGGGAAACCACCTCTAGTCAACAGAGCCCCAACAGAGTCAGAATCTAAGGTGGGTACTTTCACTCCGCAAATGTTCTATTGAGTGTTTTAACTCTGCCTCAAGCCAGGTTTGCGGCTTCTGCAATTCCCCTTCTTCCTTCCTACGTGGGAGTCCCATACTGTGTGCGGCATTCTAGCCGCCCCGGACTCTTCATTGCAATTCAAGACCATTGATGAAGTAGAACGCATCCTTGCTAACCGGTTAAAATGGGGAGACACACCTGTGCAGGGAGAAAACAGACACTGACTATAAAATCGCCAACAAGCCATCAGCCCACCTCTATCGATAACGTGCTCCAGAGGGCTATAGGGGCAGTATGAACTGAAATCGAACTGACCGAAAGACTGCTATAGATAACACCAGACCTAGCCCCTCTCTTATCCAGTCCTGATATGCAATCTGCCCATTAACTGTAGATTCTGTCTCTTCTAGGACCCAGTCTAGGACATGTGCCTTGATACACAACACACCTACCTCGGATTTGTTTATTGAGGATGTCCCTTCTGTTCTAGGGAAGAGAGGGAATGTAAAAACTCTCACGAAGTCTAGGACGAATTGGAAGAAGGGAACCACGGTTCTTGTAGTGAATGGTGACTTGGGCTGGGAGGGTCGGGTGGACATGTGAATGAAGTATAGAAAAACCATTCTGGGTGTCAAACTTAGTAATGGATTTGCAGTTGCACATAAGAAATATCATAAAGGAGGAGCTGAACATCTTGACCTGCGGGTAGATAAACGTATATCTCTGTTAGAAACTTGTGTTGGCAAGGTCAACGTTAATTTTAGGGAGGAAGTCCGCCCCCAGCAGCGCGTGTCCCACCAGAGATTAGACAACGCACCGGTAATGAACCCGAGCCTGCCACCACAAATTAAGAGTAATAAGGAGGACGCAACTAAGCATGCGAATATTCTCTGCAAGCTTAGAGACTTAATTAGCCTACAAAGCCAGGAGCGCAGTCGGGCCGGTAGAGTGGCAAGATGCTAGGATACTGCCCAGAAATTCCTCTGGTTGAAGCCAATGCGCAGCATTTGGGGGCAAAGTATAGAGCAAAAGAGGGGCAAGACATATGATCAGAAGTAGTAGAGGGAAGACCAACCGTACCTTGTTTTAATCTCCCCCCGGACTCAACACCGTATGTCATGATTTTAAAGGGAGTACAAGAACTTAATAGGGGCCAAAGGGAATCATATTATGATCTAAAAAATAAATGTATTTTTGGGCTGTCAAAACAGCTCCAAATCTCGTATAAGGATGCAAGTGAAATCTTATTCACACATAGGGTGGGATTGGTGGGCCAGAGGCCAAACGATATTCCCGGTGACATAATTGTGATCAATTTCAGAAACCCCCAGGTTGTAAGGTCCCTTCTAACATGAAACAAACAAAGGCAGGAAGGGGGCATCTGACCACTCCCTTTGGGGTACTTCTAGCCCCAAACAATAGTCTGTGGCCAGTGTGTGGGGCAGGGTCAAGGTACCAGTACCAGCAAAATACCATTTTGGGGCAGGATCAACCAAGCCCACTTTTGTTTAATCTCCCACTTACAAATAGATTTGCGTCCCTAGAAGCAGTAGACTGACTAAAACCAGCACAGCTACTGATTGTGGAATCAAATCCACAGTGGTATTACAGGTGGGACCCCATGATTGGAGGAGGTTGCGCAAGAGTCCTGTTATTTCTAGACAGGTAGCAGACTGGGCCACTAAGAGGGTTGTTGGAGTGGGAAGTGCCCAAAGCGAGAGAGTGGAAAGGGCCTTTACAAATTCTATTGCAATAGGCAGAGTTCTGAGGCCTTCGCAGGTACCCATAGGCCACCAGCGGGTGACTATAGAAAGCATATCCCCCAGAGCCGAGTGTCCCATCTTAGAGGAACCAAGCAATACAATCCAGCCATCAAAAGACATACCCAAGCTTCATGTGTTATCCTGGAACATTGCGGGCCTCACTTCCAAACTTGACAATCCGGAGTGGGGAGCATTCAACCAAGATAACGATACTTACATGTTCCAGAACTTCTGCTTAACAGCCACAAGTGGGGTAAGGGGAAGACCTACAGGGGGACTTTGTACCTGGATTGCCGTGCACCTGGGTTGCACGGCTAAACAGGTTGAGGCCTCCTCTCGTGGCATACTCTGTGTTAGTCTGAGCTTCCCCGCCAAGATTAGAATAGCTGTAATTAATGTCTATTCCCGCCCAGTTAGCAAAGGCCATTAGTCGACAGCTCTTGAGCAACTGACTACTCTTTTATACACTATTCCTGACAACACCCTAGTGATGCTTGCTGGTGACTTAAATTGTCAGTTTGAACCCTTGAAAGACCTAATTGGGGGTAATGTCAATGAGGAGGACCAGTATTGGGCCATACCAGAACCAAACATTCAGGCAACCAGGGCCTGGACTTCACTGGTACTCCAAAGGAACATCTTTACATTGAATTACTCCCTCAGGACCTGCAACGGGCGCACTAAATCAGACTCCCCGGCGAACCAAACCTGCAGTTGACCAGGTAGTTCCTCTATTCTAGATTATATCTTGGTGGACACCAAATTTTGGCAGCGGGTGATTGACTTAAAGGTCATGCCTCGATATGACAGTGACCATAATGCCCTGATTCTCAAGATGGTATCGCCTTGCCCCAGGGTTGTCAACACAGGCCAAATTTCAACCAGTCCCAGGTTAACTCTATCTAGTTGCAGGAGGAGAGTAAAATAGGGGGCATTTTGTAAATCCCAGGAAAAGCTAGCCTCCTTTTATCAAACTGTTATCCCAAATCTTATGGTTGCAAGCCAATTTAGTGAAACTGCTGTATCCACTACTGCCCTACATGAAATCACAAACAATCACCAAGGTGTAGTATCTGATCTGGCAACTATTTTCTTCCCATTGCCAAATCTAGGGAAAAGGAAACCCCGGTTCACCCTTGTTATAATGGCGATAGTCGCAAGGCCAAGCAAGCGCTAGTTTTAGATAGACCTCTAATAAAAGACAAGCGAACAGACCACAAAAACATAATCAATATGGCCAAGAAACAATGGGAGGCAGAAAAGTGGGAAAGCTTGAAAAATACCCTATGTTTCAGGGACATGAGGACTTTTTGGAACTTAGTAAATACTGGCAGCACAGATGGCAAACTGACAATAGAACTGTTTGACCTTACATCATTGGCATGAGTCTCCCTTCCATTTTTGACGGATTGCCTCCTCTGTTTTGATATGCTTTTGCCGGTTATATGCTTTGCGCACTGTGCCACTGCCTTTCAGTGCCACAGTGCAAGTGCTCCCTATGTTAAATTGCTGTACTAATTGGTGATTCTATGATTGGATTATTTGATTTACCTGTCAGCCCTAGTACTGTGCACCATGTGTGCCCTGGGCTTGTAAATCAAATGCTGCTGGTGGGCTTGCAGCACTGGTTGTGCCACCCACAGAAGCAGCTTGTAAAGTGTGTCTCAGGCCTGCCTTTGCAAGGCCTGTGTGCAGTCTAGCACTGCCATGGTGACTTGGCCAAGTGCACCCACTTGCCAGTCCCTAAACCTTCCTTTTTCCTCATGTTAGACACCCCTATGGTAGGCCCAAGGGCAGGGGGTGCATTGTATGTATAAGGTAGGACAGGCTCTTATGTTTGTAGCATGTCCTAATAGTGAATTACAGCCATTTTCGTTTTTCACTATTGCAAGGCTACCTGTTCTCCATAGGCTAGAATGGGCAGTTGGATTTTTATTTAGTATGCCTGAACTCAGAATAATAAAGTACATCTTTCAGTAAAGTTGGTTTTAATATTCTGTGTTTGAAAATACCACTTTTAGTAAGTAGGTATTTTCTTGCCTAACTGTCCAGGCCTGCGTCTGCTAGGTTGTGTATTCCTTGTCTGGGTTTGTGAGTGACAGGGCTGGGGGATTCCAGGATACAGGCTGGGATAGCCCAGAGGTGAATAGAGAGATCTGCAACAAGATGGGAGGGAGGAGTTGCACCTGGGACCTGAATAGGTCTGGACCTTCCCTCTACAATGCTAGCGCCACCTCCTGTGGCTTGTCTGATGTCTCAGCCCTGCACTGTAAAAGGAGAGAAGGAATAATGTCAACAAAGTGCTCCATAGCTGTATCTTCCCTCCCCTGTGCTGGCTCTACCTCCTGTTGGGCGGCTGGTGTCACTGCCCTGCACAGTGAAAGGAAGAAGAGAGCCATGTAAACAGAGTGCTCAGGAACTGGTTTGGACTAGGCAGACGCCTCTCTGCCTTCAGAGAACTAAGGATTTTGGTGTATAAATATTGGGACCCTGATCCCATGAAATTAGATCACTTCTGAAACAAGAAACCTTTTGCCAAGGAGGAAAACCAAGGAAGCTGCAGGAGTTTTACTGCCCCTCTGCCATTGTGCTGTTTGCTGGGTTGGCCTGCAGTGGTTGCTTCATTGCCAAGGAAAGGAGAAGGAACTTTTTAAGGACTTTCATCATCTTCAGAATATTCTCCAAGGGCTTGAACTGTGCTTGCCTCCTGCTGAAGTTTCAGGGACAAAGGACTTCACCTGGAAGCGTGATGCATCGAGAGGAAGCGTGTCGCCGCCAGAGCTGAAATCATCGCATCCCCGGAGAAACAAGCCTTCGCCGCATCTCCCTGGAAGCGCGTGTTCATCGAAGCTGCCTGCTGTCGCATCACTGGAGAAGCGTGACGCCATCGACAGAGTTGCCATCGCATCACCGGAGAAGCGTGTCGCAGGGCCTGTCGCGGCTCCAAAGTTCAGAGTCGTCGCAAGGCTGCCAGGGCGTAACGCATCGTCATTGCATCGTCGCATCAAGGGCGCCATCTTCTCGCATCGCAACCGGACCATCGCATCGCATCAAGGCGCCATCTTGCGCATCGCAAAGGGCCCGCAGGCCGAGAATCTACGCATCACCTCCGCACCGGTAAGGATCACGACGCATCCCCTACTCTGCGCAAGCATTAAGGTATGACGCATCATTTCCCCCGGATCACGAAACCAACGCATCTCCCCTTTTCCGAGCCTTTTGTTCACTTTGCGTTACGCATCTAGGTACTTTGTTGAGAACTTGATTAACTCGAATTAATTAACTTTGATCATCTTTAAAGCAATCTTAAGTGTAGTATTATGGATTTTTGTCGTTTGTGATCTTGTGTTTAAGTCTATATAAAGAATACTTACTTTAAAAAAACCTGTGTTGTGTCCATCTGTAGTGTTTTCACTTTATTACTGTGTATATTCACAAATGATTAACACACTGCCTCTGAGATAAGCCTGTCTGCTCGTGCCAAGCTACCAAGGGGGTGAGCAGGGGTTATTAAGGAGTATAATCCCCTTATCCTGACTTAGAAGCAAGGGTCCCTATTTCCACAAAGGTGAATACCATTGCCAATTAGAGACCCCCAGATCTAACAAGAACCAAATCTGGAGGCAGAAATCTGGAAGGCCCACTTTGAACCCCTATATAAAAGGGCAGAGGGTGTAGCAGGGCGGGCCATTGACGAGTGCTTCCACTTGCAGCTACCTATCCCTGCTGTTTCAACAATTTATCTAAAAGAGATAATGGATGCCCTAAGCAGGGTTAACCCCTCTAAGGCACCGGAACTAGACAAGATTTCAGGCAACCTCTTCCGTAACGAGCCTAATATTTGGGCCCCATATTTATGAACCGTATTTAATGCTATCAGATTAAAGGAAATAAGCGGTAATTCGAATTACCGCTTGTCCGGACGTGGCCGCTTAGAACTAAGTAAATACCTATAAGATGGTGAGGACCTTACTGATGTGGTGATAAGGAGTTATTCATGCCATATCCCACTTTATCTCTGTTTACTTGCAGTGCTTACCCCGGTTTCATTGTTCTAATACTTTTAAGCTTGATCTGGTCGCAGTCCATGCTGAGTACCTACGTTACCATACAGCAGTTGTGCCTTCAATATATGGCCCACTGATCAACCTACAGACCTGCATTCTTGATCCATTGTCTAGCTGCTTTGGAATATTATTTCCTTTCATCTGTTCGGACTGTGACTGCTTCCATCCTTACTTGATGCAAATTTGACTTACTGCTTCCTTACTGACCACGTCGCTTTCAATAGCTAGAAGATTTAGAGGTTTACTTGCCCACAACGTGGATGGTAGTTGTGATTTGCGTTTCCTTGGCTGCTCCATGGGAGGCCGTTAAACAACAAAGCCCTGACGAAGTTCCTACGGGAACGAAACGCGTTGGCTGAGGCCTTTTTAAAAGATTTATAATAATAAAGGAACTTGTTCTAGTTACTACACCTGCTGCAGACTTCTTATTTTGGTGCACAATCCATTTGATATACGATTTGGTATCTGTTTTGACAGTGGAGTTTCTATGTGGCTAGCTCCACATGTGACGTGCACAGCCTTCTACTGACTTCCCTACATCGAAGCTTAAGGGCCAACCTTTGGTCAACCACAGTTGTTTTCATTACAAAATGAATTATTCTCTTGTCCGGCATACAAGAAAGCTAGATGCCAATGGCTAGTACAGATATGTAGAAACCTTGGAACAAATCACTGCGCGGAGGCCTATAGGATATTAAAATATGACACCAGTTTGCCGATTGTGTATTCTGTCTTCCGATATCTATTTTCCATGTGGTGTGCACGCTGAGTTATTTTAAAATCAGGCTCTGCCTAATTTGATCACTTCATCCCCTTTCTGTGATTATATATTGGTACCAACCTTACCCCTTTTTAAATTTTAAATGCAACACACGTGTATTTTAATGTATTTATCACATCTTATAACTTTTATTTAGAATTCTTTGATATTGTATTGCACATGCATTTTATCTTTGGAAATTTATATGTATGAATTGTTACATATTTTTAACCTGTGTTTTTAAGGTCTTATTGGACAAAATAAAGAATTCATGATGATCATACTTCAAATTTCTCTTGCTTTTCTAATGTAAAATGGCAATGTGAATTTACAATAGCCTGTTTGAAGAGGAGTTATGTCAAGGAATAAAGCTGCACTATAGAATTTATATATTTTTAAATTTATTTTTCAGAAATAATGCCACAAGACATCTGTGTGACCTTCTCAAAGAGACCTGTGCGCGATCCTTGGAGAAGACTAGTATGTGTAAGTATGATGAGAACTTTTCTAATTTCACTACATATAGAACTCTTTTATATACGGTTGTCTGTTAATACAGTAAAAGTGAGCCATGTTTGTGGTAACATTACCTTCCAGGGGAATGGTTTGTTTTAGGGCAACTGCCAACCACTTTCTTTTTGATGGATTGGTGTTATAAAAAAATGGTTATGACCATCCTGCAAAAACAAAATGTGATCAAAAGTGCAGAAACAAATTTATGACATGAAAACAATACTGTACAGTATATTTAATGCTTGGTAGCAGCTATTTATCAGACCTCCAGGTAAATAGCGACTTTCCTCTGTTAAACTGTTAAAGATAATGCAACGCAAAACCTTCTCACCTCAAGAATAGACTGTGAGATAAGGTCATCTTCTATGATACATAGTTAAAGTTACAATGCGTTTGGCACATAGCATCAAGCTTCTGTTTCACTTCCCTAGACCTCCAGTGCATACAGCCATATGTAAGTGGACAACACAGCATGTAAAATCCTGCCATTCAGCGAACTAGCAGCCACTGTTAAGGCTTAGTATTGCTGAGCTAATGTATAAGTAAAATGAATAATTGATTGTCAAAAGACAAGCAAATCCTCCATCCATCGCGCACTTTTACTGTATTAAGTTGGGGAAGGAATTTAAACATTCTTCCAAAATCTGCCCAAAACAGGAACAGAAGGCACCTGTGATGCACCAGTAACCGTCCTAAAAGAACACTTTAACCCAGAGCTCAATCCAGAGTACAAGCGATATGTCTTATGGCAAGCAAAACAAAAGGATGGAGAGTCTGTAGACAATCTCTATGCATTTCGAGGAGAGCTGGCGAGTATCTACATAGATGATGTCACAAACTAAATAAGATCCCTGTAAAAAAGTAGGATCTTTCTGCAATAGATACCCACACTTTTTGCCTGGTGTGAGTACATTTTGACTGTAGTTCACTGGGATCCTGCTAATCAGAACTCCAGTGACTGTGCTTTCCCCACTAAATTTGCTTGGAAAGTACGTTGTACCCCCTACAATTGGCATACTGGGGTACCTTTATAAATACCTAGTATATGGTCCTGAGGTGCACAGGGCTTTGGTCTCCCATTGGTATCCCATGGGCTGCAGCATGTATTATGCCACCCATAGGAGCCATACAAACTGTGTCTTCAGAAGTGCCATGCATGCACCCTTCACTTCAGATATAAGGTTCCCCTTACATCCCGGTGACTGCACTTAAAAACTATAAATTATCCCTAAGGTAGGCCCTTCATCCAAGGGCAAGGTGCAAAGTGCTAAGTGTGGGGGTACCCCTACAAACCCCAGACTCCATTTTCTGGGCTTTGTAGGTATTGTATAGCCATTATAAGGTATTTTGTGGACAATGGCAAATCGAGATGTCTAACTACATAAGGTCTGCCCCGAACCTGGTCATGTGTGCTTTCAAACATGTTGGAATAATGCAACTACACCAATTCCAGTGTTAGTTGCATGATACCATGTACTAGGGGTCTGCTTAGAGGACCCCCAATACCTTCTTTTGTAGCTTTACAGGAACCGACTGCCAGCCCATGCTCCTGCTGAATCTAGACAGTGTTTTGCCCCCTTCTGAAGAGCTTCACTCTGGCTGGGGAAGATAAACAAAGGATTTCCTGTGAAGGAGAGGTGTGACCACCTCTCCTTCAGAATTAGGTAGCGTGGGGGCGCTGCAGAGCACCTCCAGACTGCATTGAAGGGCACCAAATGTGCCCTCCTTGCATAAACCAGTTTGGCCCAGTTCAGGAGCCTTAGATTCTCCAGTATTAGGGGTGTCTTTCATAGATTCACATGCCTGAATCATTCCCCGTCGTCGGAGTGGGAGTCCCACGGTATATAAAAAAGTAATAAAATGCCATAATACATATAGCAAATATCAGAAATACCCAACCAGGTGGGATGACTTCGTCGACGGCAGCATCTTCATCGTCGACGGGGATCCAACCATCGACATCAAAGTCGTAGACGAGGAATTCGTCGACGGTACCTTAGCCGTCGTCGACGGGACAATTGTCGACGACGAGATAGGCCTGATCTGAACATGAACCAGAGTAGGTGATGAAGCCGAAGACATGACAAGAGTAGGCTTTGGAGAGGAGAAAGTCATAGTGCAGGTGGTAGACGTGGCCACATGGGAGGAAACACAGTCCTGTTTTGACGTTGAAATTGTCAAAGGTGGCAACTGAGGAGGCACAGATTTTGAAGATTTCTTGGGAACTGAAGATTTCCTAGACTTCTTAGAGGGCGTACTATCACCTTTAGCAGGTGGGAGAGTCTTACTCGAAGTACTAGGCCCAGGAGCATCCTGAGAGGATTGGGCCATCTTAGTCACCTTAGCCCTTGGAGATGAAACCTCAGTTTCCGCCTTCCTCTTAGTAGAAATAAATGAAGACCCAGAGGCCAAGCTTCCTACCTCAGATAAAGGGTCTTCCTTGTCCTTGAGTCTGTTTAGCCACAATAGTAGTCGACCTTCTCTATCCCTGATGGTCTTAGGGGGGGAAGGTCCGGCAGATCTTGCACTCCTTTGCCTTATGGTCAGGATAAAGGCAATATAAACATTTCTTGTGGGGATCTTCCTTGAAAAGTCTTTGCTTCCCACAAGAATCACAGGCCCTGAAAAGGGATTTTGAAGAAGACATCTGAAAAGTTGAAGAAACTAACTGTGTAGAAGAAAAAACTGAGCAGAGCTCAGGGAGACTCCCTTCACACGACGTGCGGTAGAAAATCTGAGAGCCTGAGCCTCTGGGGAGAACATTCTGGTGGGTGCTGTCGCCTGATTGGCTGCAGTTTGGACTAAGACATAATGACTAGAATAGTCACGAGTGTGAGGGTTTTTTCTACTGTAGCTGGTGCTACTTTACTTCCTGGTTGGGTATTTCTGATATTTGCTATATGTATTATGGCATTTTATTACTTTTTTATATACCGTGGGACTCCCACTCCGACGACGGGGAATGATTCAGGCATGTGAATCTATGAAAGACACCAATACTGGAGAACCACCTGTTTACAGGTAAGTAACTATTGTTCCTCCCGCTCTTGCATGAAACCGGCCAAAGGCCAGGAGAGGGACCACCCCCAGATCTCCTTAGGGAGGTGCCCCAAAAGTCCTCGAGGTGGCACCTTATTCTATCAGGTTGAATCTTGGTCCCTGGAGCATCTTTCTGGATGCACTTTGAGACGCCTATTTAGGGCGGACTCCTGCGCCTCACTCTGTGATCATTTGCTGCATTAGCGCAGGTCGCGCTGCCAGTGCGCTGCACTTTTTATTCAGCCTTTATTGTATTTTAGTTCTTTTAGGTTGCTGTATCCCCTGCTTTTAACTTACCGCTTTTGTGTGGCTCAGTCCCCTTACTTGCACATAATTTCTGGAACGCTCACCGCTGTGGATTTCTGTGGGCGCCATTTTGGATTGGGTGAGTACTACTTCCTGCGGGCGCCATCTTGGAGCGTCCCCACGCTCGAGATGCACTTTGAGACGCCTATTTAAAGTCGTCCTCTCCCGCGCAGCGGGAACGCGCAGTGGGACGCCGTCGCTTAGCCGGAGTCGTGCCAGAGTCCTGCCCGTCTGCGCTCGTCCGCGTCGAGGTAGCGGGTGCGGGCACAGGACTCTGGCTTCCTGCTCTCATCTCACCATGGATTTCATCGCGCCGATCAGGTACAACCGCGCCGATCTCCTCTCCATTAGGGACGGTCTTTTGGCGTGTACACATGATCTGGTGTTCCCACTTTCGGGACCTTATGACTGTCCTTTCTCTCTAGATTCCCCCATCTGGGTGCGCTCTATAGAAAAACCTACCCTAGGTACTCGTATTGACAACACTGAGCGAGCACTTAGTATATGGAGCCTTAATGTAAGATCATTGGTCAAGCACCATCAGTCCCTTCGTGACATGATTGACAAG
The DNA here is from genome assembly GCF_964263255.1 of Lissotriton vulgaris. Classification (NCBI taxonomy): domain Eukaryota; kingdom Metazoa; phylum Chordata; class Amphibia; order Caudata; family Salamandridae; genus Lissotriton; species Lissotriton vulgaris. The sequence goes on along the minus strand of NC_141693.1, from coordinate 1,344,533,100 downwards.
GACTCACCTGACCTCATTTTTCTTACTGAGACATGGTTACAGGACGCCGACTCTGCCATAATAAATCTGGCTTTTCCTTCCACCTATACGGTATTTACTCTGAACTGCACTTCTAGGGGAGGAGGCATAGCCATGGCGACAAAATCTTGCTTTCCGGCGGATTGGAAAGCTCTTGATCTGCCGATGTGCGAGAGCGCCTCTTTCAAGGTTACTGTCAGCCATCAGTTCACCCTTAGTGGCCTGCTTATTTATCGCCCTCCAGGGAATGACACGGTCTTCAAGGCCGCTCTCGTTGACATGGTCAATTCGTTAGCTCCTAGATGTGCTAACTTTAACATCGTAGGCGATCTGAATATACATCTCGATCAGACGTCCTCCCTACCCATCAGTTCTTTGATAGCGGACCTTGAAGCCATGCAACTGAACCAACTAGTCACCGCCCCCACCAATATAGGAGGTCATATCCTTGACCCCTTCTTTACCACCTTGGCTCGGGCTAGGGCATCTGACCCGATGGCGGTGGGCTGGACTGATCATCTGTTGGTTAAAGTGTCATGTCCCTTGGATGACCCTCAATTTAAACCTGTGGACAGACTGACCCTTAAAAGAAACTGGCGTAAGCTCAAAATGGAGGAGTTCGTTAAAATCTTAGAGGTACAGCCCTTGGGCAACCTGTCGAATGTGGAACAGGGATATGAACAGTTCTGTAACTGGGTCCTTACTGCTCTTGATTCTCTTATACCAATGCGCTGGTCGAAATGTCATGCTAAAACGCGCAGCCCATGGTATAATGAGACCCTTGCCGAGCTCAAGAGAACATGCCGGCAAGCTGAGAGGGCGTGGAGGAAATCCTTCGACCCTACATTAAAATCACTGTACTTCACCCAGCTCAAGATCTATCACAGAGCTATCTGTCAAGCCCGGGCGGCATATTATGCCTCTGAGTTCTCAAACAGCCCTAACCCATCTAAATTAATATTTAAGGTGCTCAAAGATCTGATGGGAAAACGGGCCACCCCGCTAGAAATCTGCACGGACTCTCACTGTGAAAGCTTGGCATCCTTTTTCGTGGATAAGGTGCAGGTAATCTACCGAGGGTTCATGCCATCTGTGCCCAGTGATGAGCCCAGGGCTGAAAGGGCTCTGGACTGCGAACCGCTGTCCTCCCTACCTGCTTTGTCGGTTGAGGCTTTTGATACTCTGAGCCTTAAAATTAAATCTGGTTCTCCTCTAGACCCTTTGAAGCCAGAGCTTATTACTCTTCTCCCGCCCCTATGCCGTGAGCCCATACTGGACTTGATCAATCTCTCACTCGCTGAGGGCGTGGTTCCTGCCTCCTGGAAGCAAGCAGTGGTCAGCCCCATTTTGAAGAAGCCTAATCTCGACCCTCTGCTACCCGAGAACTACCGCCCCATCTCCCTCCTGCCCTGGACCGCCAAGGTCACTGAGGCACACGTGAACTCTATCTTGTCTGCCCATCTCTCTCGCAATAATATTCTTGACGAGAGCCAGAATGGTTTTCGCGCACAACACAGCACCGAAACAGCTCTGCTCTTTATGAGCGAACATCTTCGTTCGGTGCTGGATGCGGGTCAGACAGCGGCGCTCCTCTTGTTAGACCTGAGCGCCGCATTCGACACGGTGTCTCATGACATTTTGATGCGGCGGCTGGAGGAAGTGGGAATTGAGGGGAAAGCTCTTCAATGGTTCCGCTCTTTCCTCTCGGACCGGTTTTTTAAAGTGGCCATTCCACCTGGTCAGTCCTCTTTCCATCCTCTGGGTCTAGGAGTCCCTCAGGGCTCTGCGTTGAGCCCCACTTTGTTCAACTTGTATGTGAAACCGCTGGCTGCTGTCGTCAGACAAAGTGGCTTAACCATGACATAGTACGCCGATGACACGCAGCTGGCGGTGACACTCAGTGGGGACCCTGAGGTGACTGCCCCCAGGTTTCGCGCAGGGCTTTTAGCCGCGGCGAATTGGATGCGTATTAACTGCTTACAGTTAAACGTCAAGAAAACCGAAGTCCTGATCTTAGGAAAGCAAGCGGAATTGTGGGGAGATCAATGGTGGCCTCCTGAATTGGGGGTGACTCCCATCCCAGCGGCCGAAGTGAAGAACTTGGGGGTCTGGCTGGATTCTAACCTCTCTTTTACCAGCCATACAAAGAAGATTGCAGCTACCTGCTATGGTATTCTGCGAGGACTGAGACCAGTCCTCAAATTCTTCGACCCCCCTACTCGGCAACTGGTGGTCCAAGCCTCTATCCTTTCTTGGCTGGACTATGGGAGTGCTCTGCTGCTTGGTGTCAATCAGGCCGAGGCCACCAGACTGCAGAAGGTGCAGAATGCCGCTGCGCGGGCCATTGTGGGCCTCCCGAGACGGTGCTCTGTCTCTGCAGTTCTGACCTCCCTTCACTGGCTGCCGGTCAGACAGAGAATCAAATTCAAGGCTCTCTGTCTGACATTCAAGATCTTGAAATTCTCGTCACCTCCTGCCCTGACGGGTCTTGTTTCCCCGTATGTCCCCAGGCGTTCTCTCAGGTCGGAATCTCTTCATCTAGCGAGTACGCCTAGGTTTAGACTGAGTAGGATAGGAGGTCGTTCATTTCGAGTTATGGCGGCTGGATTATGGAATTCTCTTCCTGTCCATATCCGTGCCCTTAACAGCCTGACTCTCTTCAGACGTGCGATAAAAACTCATTTGTTCACCTCTGTTAACTGATATCCTCTCTTTTCAGCGGCGATTTGTTGTGTTGTGGTACTTGATCAGGCGCCAGGACGCCCCTTCGCTGGGGCAGCTGTGCGCTGAATAAAAGTTATTAACATAACATAACATCTGACTGACTAGGACATCTGAGTAGTGTCCCTGACCCTTCTGATAGGTGGGTCACTAGAGAAGAGGTCCTTCCCTATTTTAGGGTTACTTAAGGGCTCCCCTGAGGGTGGGTCGTTAAATTCGTCCCAACAATAACTTCCGGCACTGACTGCCTGTCGTCTGAACATTGTTCAAAGACTCTTCTGCTTATGGACACTGGAACTCTGCTGTTTTTCAAGCCGGGAACTACAGCAAGACTGCTCCCATGGGAAGAATCTTACTGCAGCTTCGTCCCTGTGTTCCAAAGATCTGCAACTCCTTGGGTATGCATCCCTCGAGTCACCCAGGACTCAGCCTGAAGGATTGTTCCTTGAAGTGCAGGCGTCTCTTCCCTGCATCTGCAGGCACCTCGACATCGATGACCAGTTTGTTAATCCTGTGTTCCCACAGACATCGCCCAGTTCTGAAACACAAGTGGTGGTTTCTTGGTTCTCCAGAGGGCTGACCAGTCTTCTCTGTAAATTGGGACACTGTAATCTCCCTCTAGCCAATGTAGACCGCCTCCCTGTACACTGTGTCTGTTTGTCGTTGCCAAGGCTTGTTGGCTCACTTCACAGAAGATCTTCAAGCTTTTTTTGACTGCGACCAAGATGGCCACCAGACTAGAGCTTCTCAAGTGAGCTCCAGGTTGGGGATTACCGAATCGGTAGATATCCCTGTCTAACCCTGCCATCATCGCCCATTTTGCGCACTACCATTGGCATACAGTTGATCCTGGATCCACCGATTATCTTATGCTCTCACTCATCTTCCACGATACTGCCGACCTTTGGACTGCTGGGTTGACTCCTGTTGAGCCCGATGATCGCATCACCTCAGCTATTTGCCTGGATGATTGCCAGAGTTCCCACGGAGTGCTGATCCCCAGTCGTCCAACCTAAGCAGTGGGAGTTGCTCGTTTGAAGCCATGCGCTGACTCTGATATAGGCGATTTCTCTCTTGCCTCTGGCAGTCGAGGAACCGAGGCCCTGTCGAGTCTGCAGAGCGCAGGCCACTTGCCGCTCTGTTCACCCGTGCTGTTGTCTTCTGGGGGCTGGCTTCTGAGGCTGAGACACTGGATCTAACAGCATGATACCCTGGAGCGAGCCACGTCCCTGGTCCACTGTCGCTGCCCCGCTGCCTCGACCTTGCTGTGGGGAGACACCCCACTCCTTCGCACCCAGGGTACGGCTATGCTCCTCGCACAGAGGGCAAGACCACCACCAACCATTGGACTGCTGGGTTAAACTCCTGCTGAGTCCGATGATCTAATGGCCTCAGCTATTTGATTGGATGATTGCCGGAGTTCCTGCCGAGCACTTCTCCCCGGTCGTCCAACCCAAGCGGTGGGATCTGCTTGTTTAAATCCATGCGACGACTCTGGAATAAACAACTGTTCTTGCCTCTGACAGTCGAAGAACCAAGGCACTGGTGAGTCCGCAAAGAGCAGGACGTTTGCTGCTTTGCTGACCAGCGCTGTTGTCTGCTGGGGGCTGGCTTCTGAGGCTGAGATGCTGCGTTTATCGTCCGGGACGCCTGGGGCGAGCTGCGTCCCTCGTCCGCTGCCTCAACCCTGCAGTTTTGCTTATCATTTTACTTTGCCTTATTACTTTCTTTGACGTCTTTTTGTCACTCCTGGCCATCGAGGCTACCCAGGGGGGAAACCCATTTTGAGTCCCTGTGTTTCTGCTTTTTCTTGAAGGCTAAATCTATCTATCCTCCCACCACAAAATTGCAGCATAATTTTTACACGGAACAGGCTAAATCTATCTATCCTCCCACCACAGTAAATGGTTCGGCCATCTTGATCTGACCTACTCCCTTGAGCTTCCCCCTTGAAAGTGAAAGAGGACTGATTAAAGAGCAGCATAGTAATAGAAAGATGACTTGGTGAATTTCTGCAGCAGCCATTTTGGCATGGGCATATGACTAACAGAGCTCTGAATATACTCGCCTGAAAGCGACCTGGTAATCCCCTCTGAACAATGGATGGATTATTTTATCTAATTCAAGTTAATCTCCAATTGCATTATTGCGGATCATGTAAGATGGGACAAGTCATCATGGCACTACATCACATTTTTTAGGTAGGCCTAGCTCATAGGACAGACCTTTTGGGTTCTTCTACCTTTATATTTCACTTTTCTTTACAGACATCCTTGGCTGGAGTTTTCCCACTCTCCCCAGCATGGCAGGGCCCTGCCCGACCTCCACGGGCGACAATTACTACACCGTTGTCTTTCCTAGTAATCTCTACAAAACTACCACTAAGTCCTTCAAACAGTCCATCCTGAAAAGTCATCCTGAGACCCTGGAATCCGACCTGCGATTTAGCGTGGGCAAGGGCACCCTCATTAATGACCTCATCTCCTACTCCAGGAAAACGTCTCTATGGCGCAAAGCCTTCTCGAACCTCCTTAAGGTACACAAAGCCAGGAACATACCATACGGCAATAAACCCACGATCGCACCGTCCGCAAACGTGCGAGCTGACCTCACCATCACCTGATACAAGAACGGCATCATCCTTATACAAGCTCCACCCAAAGACTACACTAAATTTGCGGACCTCTTCACCCTCATTAAAAAATATATGCACAAACCTCCTCTGTCCACGCTCCCAGGCACCATCCCTCGCCCCCATCCACCAGGGGTGCCTCACCTTTCACAAACCACCTGTGCTAGGGATCACGTCACTGATCGACCTAGCCCCACTACCATGCCACCAGCGCATGCTAACCGCTGCATGCCTATACCACTGACCCCAGGCCTGCAAGCTCCCCCCTCTCTCATGGCTACTGAAACTCCCCCTTGTTCTCAGGTCTCTAGCCGTCCTAGCCCCTCTACCATGCTACCAGCACACGCCAACAGAAGCTTCCCCAAACCTTTAACCTCCTGCCCGCAACTTCGTCCCCCCCATATGGTTATTGAAACTCCTGCAAGGGCTCACAACACTGGCCAACTTAGCCTCACCACTAGGTTACCAGCTCATTCCATCAGAATTGCTCCTATACCGTTGGCCCCCTGCCCGCAAGAGCTTCCCTCTTATAGGGTTATTGATACTCTCCACCGCAGAGCTTCGGAACTAACCCTGAGCATCCACAACTCCATTCTGGATCTAAAGAACCCCTTGCACCTCACCGAACTCTCCTTCTCTAATCTCAGGCTCTCGCAGAACTACCGCTATCCCTGAGACACCTGCGCCCCCGCAAGCGTCCTTGCCACTCTCGGAGGAGGACGTTTTGGCCCTCCTCCTTATCTACAATCCTACCCCTGTCATGCCTAGCCCTCTAGACCTCACGGAGGAAGATGTTTTAGACCTCCCCATTAGCTACGAATCTGCCGTAACAACCCCATGCCCCTCAGACCTGAGTGATGAACACCCTATCCGCACGGTTGCAACCAACTTCAACAGATAAGCTTCCCTCCGCAACAGAGGAGTGGTTAATAGCAACCTAGTGCTAGTACCCATCTGTGTCCCTACACACGGCTCACACTCCGACCCCCTACTATCTGGCCTCCTAATTAATTGCCGCTCAGCAGTAAAGCATGCCTCTGATGTCGCCGATCTCATCCTGAGCCAAAAATTGGACTTAGCGATCTTGACCGAACCTTGGCTCAATGAATCCTCATTGCCCTGCCTAGACCTCTTAGTCCCCCCCCATTTACAACATCGTAAGGCTAAACAGGCAATCAACAAAAAAGGGGGAGGCATTGCCTGCTTCTACCGCTCTAATCTCCTTGGTACTGAACTTCTGTCTGATCCTTCAGACTCCTGTGAATATCTTGCACTCTCCCTTTGCAACACCACCACCCAACTGTGCAGACTACACATCTTTCACCACCCCACAGGCAAGAATGACACCTTCACTGACCACCTCATGGAAATCATCACAGCCAAGGCTTCCCCTAACTTGAATGACATTTTCCTTGGCAACTTCAACTTGCACTGGAACAACCCCAAGGACCCTCAGGTCAACACCATCAGAGACTTCCTGACCGACCAAGCCCTTCCCCAAGCCTGCTCACTCCCTACTCACTCCAAAGGCGCCACTCTAGACTGGAACAGCGCTAAGGAAGCAACGATCAAACTTATCTCTATAGACCCATGTGATTTTTCTGACCACCATGCTATCTCCTTCCTTCTGCCTGGTACCCACAAGACATGGTCACCACAACCAATGATTCCCAAACAACGGGTTAAAGACACCAAGACACTTGATCACAGGAAATTGGCAGCGTGCTGTGAGACTGAACTCCCCCTCATTTCACTTTGGTCAACAACCTCACTGATCATTATTCCTTAACACCTTAACCGCGGTACGGTTTACCGCGGTGTGCTGCAGATTTTAAAAACCCACTTTACATGATGAGCTCAGCTCGTCATCAGCATACGAGCGCCTGAGCTCGTCATCAGCAGCGAAGGGGTTAACTATATCCGATATTCTCGATGACCTTGCTCCGCTAAAACTAAAAAGAACCCAGATGAAAAACAGGTATCCCTGATTCAACGGATCCCTCAACAAAGAGAGGAGATCCCTTCGGCAGACAGAACGTACCTGGAAACAGCACCCGTCAGCAACCCATCTAAAACTTCTCCGCCAGGCCAGAAATGCCTACAATAGGAAAATCCTTAACTTGAAAAAAGAATTTTTCAGAACAGAACTAGATAACTCCAAGAACAGACCTCGCAAGTTATTTGATTTTGTCAAACACCAATCCAACAAACTAGCTTAAACCTCAAAAGAAAACCCTAAATCTCTAATATCATGCCAGGAATTTTCCTCCTTCTTCTGCAACAAAATCGCTGCCCTAGGAAATATACTGAAATCTGCAACTTTCTCCCAAACTCCGTTGGCTCTACCTCTTCTCTTCACGCTGCCCTCTCAGATATCAACCAAAAACCAAGTGCACTGGTCCAACTTTAAAGTCTATGACAAACACCCTGTCTCGAAAATTCTATCCTCCTTAAACCCGAACAATCACTTCAAAGATCCTCTCCCCGACGACGGCAACCAAGATGGCAGCTTAGGTTCCCGGCTCCGCCGACCTCTGTCTTCCGCCACGAGATCCTGTATGATATCCTGATTCTACACACAGCCTCTACCTGGATGAAGTGTTCCTAGCTCCGGTGGTGAAATCCCCAAGCTTTTATCATTTGATTTCATGGACTTATACTGAGTTAAAGATCGTGGCCTGTTCCGGCGGTGAAGCCGGGGCCTCGTGTAACTGTAAGGCCAGGTTGCAGTTCAACAACATCGTCTCAGAGACCCTGGCAGGGTCCGGTCTACCGACATGGAGACTTTGTCTACGCCCGAATTTGGTGGCTATTGTTTTCCGTGCCCAGCGTTGTGAGAGAAGTGACCTGCTGCTGCTGATTGAGTGTGGGGATCCCTGTACCGCGGACCCGGTATAGATTCCAGCCGGGGTTCGGCGGGTCGGGACCCCGACTGCGGTGCTGCGCTGGGCTCTCCCGTCTGTGGATAACTACGGGTGGCTGTCCACGCTTGCCCCTCAGTATCCTGCTCGTCCGTCCCCCCGAAAATGCTTGATTCATCCGGGGAGTCGATTGTGACTGCCACTGAACGTGGTATAGTGGATCGACCGGCGTCTGGGCCAACGCTGGAAACAATTTTGGCAGAACTTTGGGCGTTTCACTCGCAAGTGACTGTGCTAATGGCTAAAATGGATGTCAGTCTGACTGGGATCCTGTTCGAAGTACCGGACCCTGCCCTACAGTCGAACCAGCAAACAACAGCCCCTCAAGCCGCAGCCATTTTGACTTCGGGCGAGGACCCCGTGCGAGATCGAGTGTGGATGTTAATATCGGATTCAACGGATAGCGCCCAGGAGGACGTTGTCCTCGGGACCACAAGTGTATCACAGTGCCTTTCATCATCACCGACTTCGGAAGTCTCGAAGGGCGTTCCCCCCCCTGACAACTGTGTTGTAAACTCTTCCCCCATCTTGTGGCTGTATCCCCCTTTTCTGGACGTTCTACGATTCCGGGGCAAGAACTATCAGGACAGTCCAACTTGGAGAGGGGAATTTTCCGTGTGTGAAGACCTCTTGGAGTCACTAGCCTCGGGGGGTAATGGATTGACTTTCGATGCTTTCCCTCTCGTCTATGACTTGTTTGTGTCCTCTGGGGTTTCGCTGGGGAGGGTTTGTGTGATGATTCGAAAGGGTCAAGGTTGAATCAACTGAACTGGGATGGCTTGGAACAATGGTAATGGAAGTTCGAATTGGAACTGTTTAATAATGGAAGCTGGGCGGTGTATCATGATGCCCCCCTCTTGATTTTTGTAAGAGTTGCTTCACATCCGTCTTTGGCTGTAGGGGGTGTCTGTGTTTTGGCGGGGGAGCCAGGGGCCGGGAACACCGTATGATTAGGCCTTCCTCCATTCTTCTTCTTTCTCCTTCTTTTAGGGTTTAGCTTAGTAGGGCGACAGGCACGCTGCTAGTGGGGTCAGGCTATAGCCATCGGCAGGGGTGCAGAGGGGGGGGTGTTTATTTTTCCTTTTTTGTTTTCTATGGCCTTTTTCTCCCTTCCCATATTTCCTTAGGATCGGTGTGGTCTGTGTTTTATTCTGATTTCATTGTGCTCTGAAATTAGTGTCCATGCTTCTCACGTTACTCGTATTACTGGGCGGGCGGGCCCTGAGGACTGGCGTTCACCAAAATGTATACTGTTTTATTGTTTACAATGATATATAGGTATCAACGCCAGAGACCCACAAATGGCTGTTTCCACACGTATATCCTGTTACCCTGGCCTGCCCCCGTATCCTGTTGTTAGATTGTATGGCACCTGATCCCATCATTTCAATATTATAAAAAGAAGACCTTTATCATATCCTGTGCTTTATCAATGCGTCCTGATACAATATCCATCCTGAATCGCTGCCGGACCTCAGGTTGTCGGCTGAAGAGCTGTGTTGTGTTATGACACGTCAAGGTTTGCTACTGTTTAGCGGCCGGCCCCTGCGGTTGTAGGCCCATCCTTGTATTTCCTGAATGCTGCAATAAAGGTTTAAAAAAAAAAAAAAAGATCCTCTCCCCTCGAACTGCCTAGCTGCCGCCTCTCAGGCTATCATCCCTTCTTGGACTGCAATAATCAATGATTCCCTCCTACAGGGCTCGATACCTGACTCTTAAAGCCAGGCAAGACGTCCACATCTTAAAAAAACCTTCGCTGAATCCTGCTTCCCCAGACAACTATAGACCTATATCTAACATCCCACTCCTAGTCAAATTTCTGGAGAAATGTGTGCAACAGCAGCTGAGCCTACACATCACCAACTTCCTCCTACTAGAAGACTTCCAATCCAGGTACAGACCTGGACAGAGCACTGAAACAAACCTCCGCCACCGTGGATGATGCCCTCCCAAGCCCTTGACCAAGGCAAAACCTGTCTCTTAATCCTCCTAGATCTATCCTCGGTTTTCGATACGGTTAACCACAAAACTCTACTTGAACGCCTCAAACTCAGGATGGGTTTGGATGGCACCGTTCTTGAATGGTTTGGGTCCTTCCTCTAGAATCGCTCACAGAGAGTCCTAATCAACGGTAACCTATCCGCTCCCTCTCTGATCAGACTTGGAGTCCCCAAAGGATCAACCCTGTCTCCTACCCTCTTCAATCTTTACCTTGAACAGCTCACCGAGCTGCTACGCACCACTATTATCCCCTACCACAAGTATGCAGATGACACACAGATCTACGTTAAAATCTCATCTCCTGAGGACATTCTCTCACTGAACGAGGCCTTGAAGCTGACTGTTCACAGGCTCACCTCTAACCAGCTCAAACGTAACGCAAAAAAAACAGAGTTTCTTGTAATCTCTCCACCCAAAACCAATCTAGACATCCAGGAATGGATCAAGGCTATCACAGAGCTAAAACTGCCTTCCCACTATTGTGGACTCTGCTAAATCCCTTGGAATAACCCGAGATGGCAGTTTGAACATGCGTAGCCATATCAACTCGATGGCCAAAACTGCCAGATTTCACCTGAGATACCTAAGAAACCTGAAACCATTCCTCGACACTCACGACCTAAAAGCGGCCATCCAGGCACTCGTCCTCTCCAGACAAGAATATGGATGCTCTACTCTTGCAGGTCTACCCAAGAACTCTCTGGCCCCATTGAAAGCCTGCCTCAACACCGCCGCCAGACTCAAAGAAATTCAACCACATCTCTCCCCACCTTAAAGCTCTGAACTGGCTTCTTCTCGCGGCCACAATCCAACTTAAGCTGGCCTGCATCACTCATAAGGCTCTATACTCCAATTCCCCTGCTTTTCTCGCCGAGAAACTTGTGATATCCGGAGGGGCCAGAAGCTCCTGGTCTGCCAGAGACCTTTTGCTCCAACCAGCTCGCTTCAGAAAAAAAAAAACTACAATCGGGCCTACGCTGGGGCCGCTCCAAGAATATGGAACTCTCTCCCGCCCACCTTTAGAAGACTTTCGTCTTTGGCAAGCTTTAAAAAGGAGACCAAAACTTTCCTAATGGACATATTCCTCGCCTAAAGATCGCATTTCAATCACCTAAGCAACCTTGCTCCACCCACCATTACGGCATTATCCATGGCTTTTCCGGATGATACCTTCCCGGCACTTCTGGGCATCCCACTGGGAGTTGAGACTGCTTGTTTTCATGTATAAAGTATCTACCTGTTTTTATCCCTAATGTATCCGGGATTTGAGACTGCTTGTTTTCCTGCATCATGTATCTACCTATTTTTATCCCAATGTTATCCTCCCCTCCTAAGTCTTTGTATACCACCCGTCTATCTTTTAAAGTGCTCTGATACCCTCATGGGTCTAGTTTGTGCTCTATAAAAAAAAAAAATAAAGTAGTCCCTGCCTTCAGCACTGCACAACTCTAAGAAGCTTGTCCTGTCTGTATCCTCTACTTCATGAGCCTTCATCTTCTGTGTGCTGCTGAGGCTTCCCTACTACTCCCTGTCCCTGCTGCAAGATGGTCCTCGGGGGAGCTTCATCGATTCAGCTGGCTCTCTGACAGGCTGAGGGCATGCCCTGACTTACCCTTGCTGGGTTCGTTCCACAGACCTTGCTGGTCTGCAACTAAGCATTTTCTCCTGCAAACCTTTGTTAGCGTTTTCCAAGGCTTGTTGATGATCCTGATGGTCACTGACCTCCCTGAGCTCGTCAACCGGCGTGGGGAAGCTCGTGAAAAGGCTTCTGGGCTACTGCAACATCTTCTGGTCTCCACAGCTGCTGTCTCTTATTCACCTTGCTACTGCCTGAACCACGAACCAGGGCTGGTATTGTGCTCCTGTGCCTCCTGGTCGCCTACGGATGGTTTGGACTCTGTCCCCTCTGCTTTCAGATTCTTCTTGTCTGGATTCTTTGTCCTGGTTCCACCTGCCTTATCCACAAGATAGTGTAGCTTTGAACTTTCATGACTCACCATTGGTGTCTATGGAGGTTTCTGACACCACTTTATCCCTATGCACCCGGGCTACCTGGGGCAGGTATCTGTCTTTTCTGGGTATCCACAGGTGGGGTCACTCTCCAACCTTCCTTGATCCAAGTGGTTCCTTCAGGGTCCTATGGGAAGTGTCCTAGAACTCAACTTTTCCAACTGTGACTTACCCTGTGTTATCCTATGGACGTCTGACCGGGTGTAACCACTCTGCACCCGGGTGCTTTGGGGTCCCTGGCTACTCCTAAAATATATTCTTTTGTTGTAAACAGTAACAGATATCACGACAATGGTTAGAAAACACTATAAAACAATTATAGTAACATTGATCTCAAATTGTTATCCAGTTAAAATCATGTATCCTTTTAAAAGCCTTGAATTCATATATTTCTAATCTTACATACAGACATTACATCAACAGAGAGAGAGAAAAAGACAAAACATTTTGTCATTAAAAAACATATCCGATCTAAACAATTATGTGGCTAATCCTGGATATAATCTATTTTCCTTATCTACAGAATTAGCTACTGCCACAGATTATGTAGATGAAGCGTCAATGCGTTTTGATGGTTCTATTGATATCCCATCTTTTTCAAGACAAACATACATCTCTCTTATTGGCACTGTTTAGTTGCCTTTGGTCTGCATCCTGTATGAGGCAAATACAATATATTTATTTTATATATTTGAAAACGAAACTTCATAGGTCACACTATACCGTCTAAACTTACAACCATTTTTGTACAAATTATGAACTAGACTTCACTGATCAATTTTTGCAATATTAACTTTCAACCATTTTTGTAAGTTTTTCTTAATCAATTGTTGTGCCTGTTTTAAACATTAATAATTGGTTCAGACTGACAATCATCTCATCCTAAACATTCCGATGCACGTTACAACTTAGCCTCTATCAAATTGGCTCATTATATTGATGACCAATAGTCCCCCAAAATTTGAGGTACTATTGGAAAAAACTGTACAAAAATGGTTGAAAGTAAATATGGCAAAATTTGATCAGTGAAGTCTAGTTTTTTATATGTAGAAAAATGGTTGTAAGTTTAGACGGTATAGAGTGACCTATGAAGTTTAGTTTTCAAATATACTAAATAAATATATTGTATTTGCCTCATATAGGATTCAGACCAAAGGCAACTAAACAGTGTGACTGTGATTCACCAGAAACATTGGAGCATCCTCGAGTCTATAGGGGTAGAGTTGGTGCTTATTAATTTTCTACGCCAGTTATATCAAGGAGCCCAGGCAAGTAACCGATATGGCAGTGCAGGAGAATGTAGTCCAAACTTCCCTGTTAAAAAGGGGGTAAGGCAGGGGTGTGCGCTAGCCCCCTTCTTTTTCACCTTGTATATAAATGGCTTAGGTGTTATTCTATCCAGGGAATAGCGGGATCTACCCTGCATTGTAAACGACCTATAGGAGCAATACTATATGTGGATGACACTGTTCTTTTATCCCGCACGCAAATGGGATTGCAACAAAGTGTCACGAGCTTTGTAACATACATGTCTAGCTTAGATGTTAGTGTCAATATAACAAAACGTATGTCATGAAATGTAGCAAGCCGAGTGTTAAGTGTCGGGACATCGTTATTGACAACAAGACACTGAAATTTGTGAGCTCCATTCGCGCCGGAGGGACTCGCCACCGGGGGCCAGATATTGAATGAGCCACTGGAGGGCACGTGATCTAGTGACACGGGGTCCAGCGTCTTGATGGTTGTAGGTAAGCAGGAACTGGCAACCATCAGGCCTTGTAAATTCATAAGAGTGAAGATTGAGAATACAGAACTCCACACTGCCCTGATGAAGTTGCTGGAACAAGTAGCAATGAAACATGTTGGCAACAAGAAAGTAATCATGGTATATTGGTAACCTTTTTTAATTGGGAGATCTTGCAGCATTGGAATAAAGTTAAACAGCCAGCAAGCCGTACCACATTTTCACAGTGAGAACCAACTTTTTTGGTTTTCACAAGGGGTTCTTGTTGCATACACACAGTTTGTGAAAAGTGGACATTTGGTTCAGTTCACTATTCTTTCACCACACGATTATTATTTGGGAGAATTGGCACATGGTTTGTTTCTTTTTTCTTTACACACAACAAAGAGAGAGTGGCAGATTATGAGAGGTGGGTAAACTGGCAATTGCCTGCCAGGAACCCCCTCGGGTGCTGCTACCGTGATGTACTCTCACTGTGTTCACTTTAGTTTGTAAGAGTGAGGCTAGACCGGGTTTGACATATTTTAGTTTTAAATGGTTTTTTATTGAGCCAAAAGAAAGCATAGTAAAGCATCGCAGTACAAAGTACATGTAACAAGTAGACCAGTTGCGGATGGTAAGCACGTGTCCATATAACGCTAAGGAAGAAATGGCGTAGAAGGTGGTCATACGATAAGAGCGCGATGATGCATGGGAGGCACGTGACAGGCAATATTGGCCAACAATTTAGAACAAACAAACCCCGTAAAACCCCTCCGCCCCCCCAGCCAACCCCCCACCCTCCTCCCCAACCAGTGTGCCTTATGTTAGAGGTCCATTGTCTATGGATCAGAAAGAGATATGCCCTGTACACCCTTGAAGTGATTAGGTTCCAGTCGCCGGTTCGGTAAGGCGTAGCAGTCGTAAGTATTTCGGACAGGTAATTTCGTTGAATTCTTTGGACAGTAGCGATATGAATGGTTGCCAGACCTTTTGAAATGTGGCTGTAGTTTGGGAGAGAGTAGCTTGAATACGTTCCATGCCCAAGGTGAACCAGAGTTTGTGTAGCCACCCTGTGTGAGGGGGTTTGGCCGTGGACCCCCAAAGCGAAAGGATATGTTGTGTGGCAGCTTGCATGGCAATGCCCATCTGGCGGCCTCGGACAGATTTCAGGGGGAAGGTAAGTGCGTTGGGTAGCCCCAGGATGGCGTATGCGGGAAATCGAGGGATCTCGGTGTCAAAGGTCGCATCAATGTCGTCTAAAACTGAGTCCCAATAGCCCCGGACCTCCCTGCAGTCCCAAAGGATGTGTGTCAGAGTGTCAGAGTGCCCTGCTCCCCGCACCCCTCCAACACAGGTCACTCCTTGATGGGTTCCCCTTGTGAAGCCTGACTGGCGTAAGGTGCCAGTAGGTCGCCAGCTTCACAGCCGATTCCCTGCCTGCTGTATTGCGCGTGGTGTGTGATGCTCTGTAGTATACTTGGCCCCATTCTTTGGGTGATAGTGTTCTGCCTAGTTCGGTTTCCCATCTTTTCTGACCAGCGGTTTTGTGTATTGCCGTTGGAGGTGTGAGCATTTTGTATATGTCAGAGATTAGGTGGCGATCAGTGTCTCTGGTCAGGAGCCATTTCTCGAAAGACGTCATGGGGCGCCCCACCAAGGTGACAGTCGCAGAGTCAGTAAGCCAATGTCGCAATTGAAAATATTGGAAAAGGTGAGGGTCAATTATGTTATAGTTTTGTTTGATGTTGGAGAGAGTGAGGAAGCCTTGTAGATCAAAGAGATCCCCAGCGCATCTGCATGCTGTGCCCCGCCATTGTGTAAAGGCCCTGGGGTCGTTACCCGGAGGGAAGTCTGGGTTGTCTAGGAGTGGAGTAAATGGAGAAGGAAAGGTGGTGAGGCCGCGTTTGACGGCTACCGCGTCCCATACTTTGGTGACTGTGCTAGTAATGGGAGAGTTGGTGAGGTATGTTGGTCTATGCTTCTTGGGCAAAAAGAGGATCGCCCAAAGGGATCGTTGGGCCATGGCTCTGTCTTGGAATAGCCACCTCTTCTCTGACTCGGGTCTATACCATTCCACTAGGTATCTGAGCTGCGTGGCGTGGAAGTACTGTAATAAGTTGGGGACTCCCAGGCCTCCCTCATCTATGCCCCTCTGGACCAATTGTTTGTGAAGTCGCGCCTGTTTACCCTCCCAAATAAAGTGGTTTAGTGCTGCTTGAAGATCGGAGATGGTGCCTTTCTGAGGGAATACTGGGAGTGTCTGAAAGACGTATAGGATTTAGGGCAGGGCCGACATCTTCACCGCCGCCACTCTGCCCAGGAGGGATAGAGGCTGCTTGGACCATCGTGTGAGATCCGCCTTAATCTGAGCGGTAAGAGTTTTGTAATTAAGAGCCACCGTCGATGTTGTCGAGTGGGTGAGGGTAATCCCTAAGTAAGGGAGTTCCGTGGTGACCTGGAGGTCACAGCCATAGTCGGAGGCCGGGGCGTGCTGGCGGGCATTACCCCCCAGTGGCAATATTAGGGACTTTCCCCTATTGATCTTGAAGCCTGCAACCGTACCGAATGATTCCAACTCCGTTAGGAAGGCGGGTATCGAGCGGGTGGGCCGGGCAAGAGCAGCTATGATGTCATCAGCGTATAAACTGATGGTATGCGGTTCGCCCCCGAAGGTGACTCCAGTAATGTCAGGGTTGTCTCGAATCTTCTGCGCCAAGGGTTCGATGTAGAGGGCAAACAAGAGGGGAGAAAGTGGGCAGCCCTGTCTCGTCCCGCGTTGGATATCGAAGGGGTCTGAGCTTATCCCGCCTAGTCGGACTCGGGCCTGAGGTCGATGGTAACAGCTGGCTATCCAGGAACGGAAGCGGTCGCCGAGTCCGAAGCGGAGCAGTACCTGTTGTAAGTACGCCCAGTCAACGCGGTCGAAAGCTTTCTCCGCATCGATGGCCACGAGTGCCGCGTCGAAGTCCTGGAAGTGTGTTTTATCTATTAGATGTAACATTCTTTTAGTATTGTCGCTACATTGTCAATTGGGCACGAAGCCCGATTGGTCAGGTTCCAGGATTCCGGGTAGGAGCGGGCCCAGGCGAGCTGCCAGAACTCCAGTAAAAAGCTTGAGATCTAAATTCAGTAAGGAGATCGGACGGAATGCCGAGCAGTGGGTCGGTTTTTTGCCCGGTTTGGGCAGGACAATCACCTCGGCTGCTAACATATCAGGGGGAATAGAGCCCGGTCCCTCAAAAGAATTAAAGAGTCGGGTGAGGACAGAGGCCACTAGGTGGCTGAACAGTTTGTAAAATCCCGCTGAGAAGCCGTCTGGGCCTGGGGACTTCAGTGGGCGAAGTCTGGATATAGCCGCTGTGACCTCCTCTAATCGAATGGGAGCATCCAGCGCATCCACGCTGGACTGGGACAACTCCGTAATGGCCGCTGAGGACAAATAGCTGTCCACCTCCCTATTGGGTGGTGCATCAGCTCTATACAGTGAGGCATAGTAGGTCCGGAACTCGTTAGCTATCTGGGGTTCCTCGGTGAGGGTGTTCCCAGAGTCGTCAGTGAGGCCTGTGATTTTTGTGCGATGGGTTTTGGCTTTGAGGGCGCTGGCCAGTAAGCGTCCAGTTTTGTTGCCCCCAACAGAGTAGGTGTGTCGAAGGCAAAGTGCGGCAAATTCCGCTCTATCTGTGTCGAGGGAGGCCAGTTGGGCCCTTGCAGCCTTTAGCTGTCGCCAGACACGTGGGGCGCCAGTGCGACTGTGGACTCTTTCCAGTTCCTCGACTTGGGTTGTGAGTTCGGACCTCTTCTCCCTGCGATCTCTATCTATAGCAATTAGCTCCCCACGGACCACCGATTTCAGGGCTCCCCATAGGGCCGACAACGACACTTCTGGCGTGTCATTATTCGTCAGGTAGTCGATGATACAGGTGTTCATGCGCTCACGGATCGCTGGCCTTTGCAGCATGGTTTCACGGAGCAGCCATGTGCCACGAGGGCGGGAGGTGGCAGGGGCAGTGATGGTCAGTTCAATGGCGTCATGATCCGAGATTGCCGCGGGTACAATGTCAACGGCGACTATGTTAGGCAGCAACTCAGACGATCCCATGAAGTGGTCTAGCCTGGCATAGGTGCAGTGGACATGGGAATAGAAGGTGAATTGTGTTGCGGTAGGGTGTACAGTGCACCATAGGTCCACCAGGTCTCTCTCCCGCAGCCAGTCCGCCCCAGCGGCGGTAATAGCGCCTGTGTCCCCATAGCGGTGTCCTGACCTATCTTTGGTGGTGTCCATAACTAAGTTACGGTCCCCCCTGACAAGTAGGAGTGTGTTAGATAATTGAAGGGATTCAGAGAGAGCGTTCTTCAAAAAGGTTTCCTGGCCTGTGTTGGGAGCGTAAACTGACCTAATCGTGAGGTGTAGGTCTCCAAGTTGAAAGGAGTGTGCGAGGAGACGGCCCTTTACTTCCCCTGATTTGGTCTAAAATGTTTAAAAATCAGGATGGCTACTCCAGCTTTCTTGGTGGGAAGGGAAGAGAAAAATTGTTGGGGAAAGGCACGTGAGCGCATTGTGTGCCAGTCCTTGGGGAGCAAGTGGGTCTCTTGGAGTAGGCACAGGTCCGCCCCTGAGTGTTCCAAGTAAGAGAGTATCGCCTGCCTCTTAATAGGGTTATTCAGGCCTTTGACGTTAAGTGTCAGTATCTTCAGTGTGGGACTAGCCATTGTGGTAGAGGAGGGATCGAAGTGCGCTATAACGTGTGCGTGTTCCCGGCCTAGATGAACAACGTTGTAGAAACATCTGTGGTGTGAGGTTGGGCAGTAAGGCATAGAAATAGAGTCTCACAAGTCCATTAATAGCAACCCCCCCCTGGCACACTGGTTCCCCCCCAACCGTCCCCCCATCTCCCCCCTTGTACCCCCAACTATTCTCCATGAGACAAGGATACTGTCAACAATCCCCCCCAACTCCCGCTCCCCGCTGAGCCCCAACTCCCACGTATGTGTGGGTATAGTCCCAGTCCTGTCAGGTCGCACAGGGCTGTGGTGAAGTCTTCCAGTTGGGTCATGTCCCTTGGCGGACAATTCGGCTCCCCGCCCGAAACCCACCCCCCTCTCAGGGAGAAAGTAAGCTAAGAGTGATCTCCCAAGTATTGCGGACGTCATCCTGAGGAGGATGTCTCTTTGGCCACCTCCGCAACCGCCGTGGCGCGTTCCTGTGTGATAATAGAGGCGTCCGGTCTCAGGTGGTGTGAGGGTGAACGTCTGCGGTGCACAGTTTGCCAGCCACTGTCCCGGGGCCCTCTGGATGGGCTAAGGGTCGGTTCATCCACATCATGCTCAAGGCCCAGGAGGGCACATGTGTCCTTGAGCGAACGCAGTTGGTGTAGTTTTCCGTCCCACTTGAAGATGAGACTAAACAGGTGACCCCAAGAATACGGAGTTTCGTGTTGCCGCAGGAAATCCGCCACCTTACGGAATTCCTTGCGTTTCTGCAGGGTGATGGCGGACAGTTCCTAATAGAGGGCTATGGAGTGGCCCTGGAACTGAAGAGGCTGGGCTCGTCGCGCTTCCCTGAGGATCCGTTCCTTTAAGGGGAAGTCAGGCAGAAAAGGTAGTATGTCCGGTGGTGGCGCCGAGGACCGTCTGGGCAGCCCCACTCTGTGAGCCCTGTCAATGCGTATCTCGAAGTCCGCTGATTCCCCCAGAACGGACCGGAACGGAGTCTGCAGGTAGCCCGTGACATCGGATCCCTCTGATTTTTGATGGACCCCCCGGACCCGTATGTTGTTCCGGCGGGAACGGTTCTCGAGATCTTCCGTATGGGCCTGGAGGTCCATCTGCTGGTCAGTGAGACGCACAATTTCCTGTTGGAGGTGTGTTATTTCCATACTCCTGGACTGAGCTGCTTCCTCGACCGCTGCTACTCGCTCCCCCAGGCCCTCCACGTCCCGCCGAAGCTCCCGGACCTCGCCCGCCACTTCTTGCTTCAGGGACCGGAAGTCATCCCTTAGGGAATTAAAAAGTGTTTCCAAGAAAGTTCTAGTGATGGGCGATTGGTCCTCCGTTGGTGCAGACGTCTGCTTTGCAGTCGGGGGGAAGGAGGGTCCTTACTGGGCTTGGACTGTGATTTGGCCAGGAGCTCCGGGAGCGTTTGTGACCCTTTCTTCGACCGCTGCCCCGCCATGTTGTCTGTAGGGTCGTAACAGTCCCTGGCGTCGGAGTGCGGGCGGCGAAGCGTGAGTGTGCGACCAACAGGCCCCGGAGGTTTGGCCCCGTGATGGTGTTGGGTGGTGCGGGATGACTACTCTGTCGCAACGAGCAAGGCGGTTACCCAAAGAACTTGATTAGGGAGGTACCCGGCCGTGGGGCTTTGTGGGTGGCGGTTAACCAAATGTGCGTTGGAGGGGCCAAGTGTTGAACCCTGTGGCGGCGCCCGCTGGCGGGAACCAAGGTAATTGTGGGTCCGTTCCACTCGCGGCGAGCAGTCCGTGGCGAGACGGACGGAAATGGCAGGCCACAGGAACCAATCGCCGGGGGCTCGAGCGTGCCCCCCGAGGTCCGTTACGATTCCCCCACCGCGCTCCTCACCTGTGCGTAGCAGTGTTGTATGATGGTACAGGTATGGAGTGGCAGCTCAGCTCCGGCCCGATGGCTCTCCCCGGCTTCCCAGCCCTCCTTAGCAGGTAGCGTTATCACGATGCCCCTCGGTGACCAGGGCGGTGGTTGCCAGTCCAGCGATGCCTCAGTGGTTGCTTCGCCCAGGGTTCCCCAGCCTCCTGCAGCTCGCCCCCCGGACAGCGCCGGCAGGCCCAAAGCCAGGGGGTCGGTTCCGAAGACGCCTGGCCGGCACTCACCGCATCGCCGGCCAGGCCGCAGGACCGGAGACGTTCCGCAGGTGGCGGGGCTCGGCCTCGGGATCCCGCCGGGCCGTATCTGTGGGTGCCTCAGTGGGCTGTAGGAGCTGTGCGGGGTTACGGGGGAAGAGCGCGCCGGCTCTCACAGGGCCAGAGCAGCCGCCATGGTCCGACCGCAGTACAGTGTCCTCGGTGGTTCCAGGCGCCCACCCGGCAGAGGCAATGGTGGTCAGGGTGCAGGCCGGGGGAATCGCTGCTGTGTTCGGCCGCCTCTTTGTTCGGCGGCGCGAGGCCCCAGGCGGACAGTCCTTAGATGGTGCGTGCAGGCCCAAAAGCCGGGGAGTCGATTTTCGTGACTCCCGGCTGGCACACGTTGCTCCGTCGGGCGTGCCGCCGGTCCGTGGGTGTCCCGCAGGTGGGAGCAGGGATCACACAGGTGGGCTCAGGCGTGCCGGGGTCCCGTCAACCAGAGCTCCAGCAGGTCGCAGAGTTCCCGCAGGGCTACAGGGGAAGAGCGCGCCGGCTCTCACAGGGCCGCGGCAGTCGCCATGTTTGGCCGCGGCAATCAGTCATCGGCGCCCCCAAGCTCTGGCATGGTACCAGCGGCATTCAACAGGGTACCGGATGGCTCAGCAAGAGATCGGCAACAGGATAAGCCGATTTGAGTGTGACAGGGAGATCAAGCTATGCAACAGGGCGCAATTTTGGTGGGATCAGGCAGGGAGCCTCCGGGACCTGCGACCGATCACGCCGCCATCTTAGCCACGCCTCCGTTTGACATCTTTTTAAAAGAAAAAATACACCGTGACCTACGAGACTAGTGTTAAATGAACACATCTAGGGGATTTAGAAAAATTTGCTATCAAATCCCAACATTGGGTTCCTTAACGTAGGTGTTAGTTGGGTTAGGCCTTTCTTGTTGATACTTGGTTGAGTGGGGGGCTCCTATAAATTCGTTAGCTATTTTTCATACCTTGGTGTTGTTTTCGATAAAGGGGGGTCATGGGCATACGCCATTAGAGCAAGAAAGTTGCAATTCGTCAAAGCCATAGGAGCTCTGAAAAATGTTGCCAAGAAGTTAGGTAAGCGTCCCATCGCTGAATTGCTCACAATTTATAAAGCTAGATGCATTTCAACTGCTGTGTATGGAGCCGAAATATGGGGATATGTAAATGTTGATTCATTGCAGACAATTGAGAACACATTTTTTAGATATCTTTTAGCTACCACAAGGCTACGTACATTGTCCATGCCGAGTTGGGAATGCCATATCTGACCGACCTAATTAAAATGCAGCCGGTCCTTTTGTGGCATAAGGTCTGGTGAAGCATGGCCGCAGGTCATAATAGGGACATGATTGAAGATTGCCTGAGACTACAGCTTGTTTCAAGTATCCCATGGCTTAACTATGTCAAGCATTTTGTGGCCAACTTGGGACATCCTGAATACTTCTACAACCCTGTTAGCACCTCTACCATCCAAAGGCAAGAACTAAAGACAATCTGCATAAACTTTTAGAGAACTTGAGATTCTCTCTTAAAAATGACAAACCGACTGTTAGAGAGAACCAATTGCTACTGATACAACCATACCTTTTAAATACAAAGGGAAGTTATGACAGGATGTTATTAAAACGCTTACGCTTAGGTAATTTTCATAACACTGTTACATTTCCAAACATGAACGATTGGTCACGCCCCCTAGACCCTTGCCCATGTGACCATATATCCTCACAGACCACAATTCACATTTTGTTTTTCTGCATTTTTTATACATTGTTAAGGAAAAGATGGATTTTGCCAATTTTAACAGAGCTAGGACTGAGACAATGCTGTCCCACATTTATTAAATTACAACTTTTAGAAAATGAAATTTTGAACGATTGTATAGCTAAATATATGAAAAGGGTTGTTAGATTTAGAAAAACAATGTAATATCTCATCCCCACATTGCGAGCAACTGGACGATGAAGTACGATGCTGAAGTCTTTTTAATAATGTGTTTTAATTGTTTTAAAAATATTTTGTAGAATTGATGTATGTTTTTCTTGTATCATGCTTTTATGATTTAATATTTGAATCGAATAAAGCGAATTTTAATTTGATTTGATTTGAACTAAAGAGTGCCAATAAGAGAGGTTTATGTTTGTTTTGAAAAAGATGGGATATCAATAGAACCATTGAAGCTTGTCGACGCTTCATCTACATAATCCGTGGAAGTAGCTAATTCTGTACATAAGGAAAATAGATTATATCCAGGATTAGCCACATAATTGTTTAGATCGGATATGTTTTTTAATGATAAAATGTATTGTCTTTTTTTCTCTCTCTGTTGATGTAATGTCTGTGGGCCCGATTCACAGAACTAACTTAAGACAAAATCTTAAACTTGCTACTTTTGGTATTCACAGAAGTTAGGATTTTGTCTTAAGTTTGTCTTAAGACAAACTTAAGACAGACTTAAGACAGACTTAAGACGAACTTAAGGCAAAATCCTAACTTAAGTCTGTCTTAAGACAAACTTAAGACAAAATCCTAACTTCTGTGAATACCAAAAGTAGTAAGTTTAGGATTTTGTCTTAAGTTAGTTCTGTGAATCAGGCCCATAATGTATGATTAGAAATACATGAATTCACTAGGTGGCAGCAGAGAGCTGTGGCGAGCAGTTTGGCGTTTTTCAGTTTGGTGTTTTTCGCCGGAGCAGAGGAATAGCAGAGGGGCTGTGTATCAGCTTTTAAAAGCTGATAGCCAGAAAATTCGGGTTGCTACGTCCCTCAACAGACGACCCACGAGCACAGAGAACCTAAAGAAGCTGCGGGGTCGGGCGGCGCCAGCGTCTGCACCCTGGACTTGTAAGGGAGCGGAGGCGGAGGCGGCAGAGGCGGTAACCGCGGCAGGAGGGCTCTGTACATGCGGCCGCAACGCCCGTAAAGGAAGCCGCGTGCAATTTTAAAATCCCTGCTTCTCCGGCACTCGCCCTGAGTAAGAGGGAAACAACCATTTTTTGCAGTTAACGCAGATGAGAGGCAAACAAGCAGTGAAAGCCTACCCGTGCATCTCCCGCCGCCTGCAGCCCGTGAGGAGAGACCAGCCAGCCAGCCAGCCAGCCAGCTGATTGCACTTAGAAGCAGAAGCAGCTTCACAGCGTGCAGCGGCAGCAGGGTCTTGCACTAAAAGAAGGGATGAAGCGAAGGCAATTCGACCTGAGGAAGTGGGAGACCAGCCCTGGGATCACAGTAGGCAACATCAGGTTGGTGCAACCACACCGCAGCCTCACCATGAGATCAGGGAGACTCAGAACAGACCCCATAGTAAAATCAAGTAAAAGCAAACAACTCCCATGCCGGAAAAAGAGCGAAGAGGACATAATAGAGGATACTCCAGATACCCTAGAGGCAAAAGACATTACTCTTAGGGTCCTCACAGTTAAAACACCTCTGGAGACCGCATGTCTCAGAAAACATAAAGATCACAGATTTTCTACTCTCCGATCCATTATCTGCTCCGCCAGCGTTGCAGGAACAGAATTTAAAGACAGCAATCAGTATCAAAAGAATGTCTCAATCAGTATCATCTCTAACTAAAGCCTTGCAGATCCACAACAACACTCAAAGCAATAAATCATATGAGAGCAAATATTACCCCTGGGATACTCTCCAAAAGAATCCAAACAAGACGACGCATCAACACACGGTGAACGCCCAAATAAACACAAGGGAGGAAGCTGGCGACACCAACTCAGACAATATGCCAAGTGACGAGCGCATGGAGAACATAAAGGAAGTTCAAATGGATCCCACCATCCCAGAAAAGCGATGCTCACTAAGTTTAGGATCTTATTTCGGCCCTGGGGTTTATGAAAATGACCTCGGGGTCGCCAAGAGAACAGCTTCGAGAAAGGATAACAAGGCCTTATTGGACATATCGGACAAGGACATCAAAGAAACCGATAATAAGGACCAATCTCTAAGCACAAGGATGACACCCTACGGCCCAACACAGCCAAAGGATGATCCGTTAGGCACGAACGCACAAATTAACCATTATATTACTCTAAATTTCACCGTAGGCGCAAATGCGCAGGAGCCCGACAACCTGACCAGCGTTGGCACCACTCATACCAGCCAAATGACCTCAAATCGTCCGTCGGGGCTATTCCCGCTCCACTTCATCATTGTTTCACCAAGCCAAACAATTCCTTCCAAGGGCCAAGAGCAGAGGATCAGAACATCTTATTACACGCCCATCCCAGACAAGGGTCGGGGTGACCAACGAGACCAACCAGACTCCGGAAACCTACGAGCATCAGGCGTAACAAGATCAAAAATAAGGGATAAGCTCGGAGCAGCCCTCAAGACCCAAGACACCTAGCAGACGACAGATTACCATTCCACGCTCCACTGTGGTCGCCGTTTATAAACATGATGGAAACAATCTCCTCAGCCCTCCTTCAACACTTAGAAAAGTTAGAGTCTCAGATAGATATCTTGCAAATTTTAGCTTCACATGTGGCGGGATAGATAAAAAGATTCTCGAGTTGAATTCCTTCATCGAACGGGCACAGAAAGACCCACGTACAACATACCACGAATGTCAGTGCTCTGAAATAATTGACCAGCTCAAAGTATTACCAGCAATTCTAACAGACATTCTGGTAGAGGTACAGAACAAATCCAATGATGTCCATAACTTCTCTGAAACCACCGGGATCGAAAGCTCGCCCGTATACACAACAAGCTCAGTCAGCAGTGCCACTTCATACAGCGAGGACATAAGGCTGGCCAAGATGGAAGGCAGTCCAATACCTCTCCCCCAGGCCTCCCAGATGTCATTCACCGAAGACTTAACATCCCCTCAAAAAGGCATTTCGGATACAGCCAACGCAGGGAAAGAAGCTCCCGGCCAATCGCAAAAAAATGGTAACCAATCCCACATACTCATGGAAGAACCAGAAAATGTGAGCAGAGAAGAGCTGGGAACAATACAAAACGGGCAAATAAAACAGATACTCCATCTCACAAAGCGAGAAAGAAAGCGAATAAGAAAAGCAAGACAAAACAAGCATCAGGGGAAAAAAGATACCACAAGAATCACTAAGCCAGACATAAATACAGGAACAACAGTGCAAGGCCCCAACCACAAAAAGTCGCCAAAGGCGAACCTGGCAAAGCAATTGGACCGCGGGATGACTTTTTCAGCAGGGAATCAGCCCCCGGAAGTCAAACCAACAGCCGACACAATGTCATTAAGTGCTTTAAATACAACACAAGCCCAAATTACAATGCAACAGGCGGACGGCCCTCCCGCACTGAAGCTGCAGGGAGAACAGAAGGATATTTCACACTACTTCCCGAAAATGGTGATGGCACTCAAAGAAAATCGCCCTGTAACAGAGCAACAACAGAGTTTCACACCACAAGAGCAACAACAGAGTTTCACACCGCAAGTCTTAGCGGACCCAAGTTTAAAGCTGGCGGTCTCAGATATCGAACCAGGATCTCAGTTGTTCGCCCCAAACCAGGGGAGTCCTGCCAGACAACCCAAACCCAATGATCACATCCGTTTATCAAACCAGAATGAGAAGCCAGATTTAACCTATCCGGTGGGATCAATAAAGCAGGAAATAATCCCGCACTATAACTCAAGGGGATATCATGATATTCTTAACCGGAGTGCCATTCTAAAACTTACCAACCAGTTTGAGATGTTGAAATATGTGAACACAACTCACATAGATAGCATCGAATTTAAAACAATTCCCAACACACATGGGAGAGAAATGACTGTGGCAACATGGAAGTACCCGGAAATAGCCAAAGAAGTTTGGCGATACAGAGAAGATTTCGCCAACTGGGGAATTGAAATAAGACCAGTGCCGCCAGAAAGATACCCAGGCCCACTATCCATGCTGGCGGAAGAAAGGCCTAAACCAGAAGGCGGAATTCTTCGGGGCGCCGTTGGGGGTATTGATATCAACAAGGGGGGTTGGGCCAACTTACGCATCATTCACCAAGGCCTGTGGGGGGTAGACAAAGAATGCCGAAAAATTCTACAACCAACTCAAAATACATCCACAGCAAGGATGGTTGAAGCATGAAAACCGACTCTGAAAGTCTGCTCGTGGAATATCAATGGCCTGGGGGGCAAAACCAATGATGCAGAATTATTGTCATTTTAAAAACTTTTTGACATTATCCTTTTTCAAGAAACCTGGTCAACGGCTTCCCAGCATATTGACGGCTTTAAGGAAATCCAATTAGAAGCAATCAAAAGAGGCCCGTCAGGAAGGGCTGCCGGAGGCCTTTCGATCTACCTGAACACTGGGATCACTTGGTCATATGATAACATCGACACAGGACAACAATGGATCCAGTGTATTAAAATTGAGCTGACGCCAGTTCTCGGCAATGGTAGGCAGAGGACCCACAACACTTTCTCAATAAGAATCTGTAACACCAATCTTCACCCAAACCCCAAGAACAAAGTGGAGAAAATCCTGACTTTAAAAGCCTTTATAAAATCACTACAATCTACGTACCCGTAGGAGAGGCTGGTCGTGTCTGGCGACATGAACATGTTCCTGCTACAAACAGACCACGCTCAACTTATTAATCAACATAAACGGATTGGCGGACCAATCCCAAGCATTATTACAAATCATCAAAAAAGGGATAAGATCGGTCAACAATGTGCACTCATGTTCGCTGAGGTCGGGATGATCGCATTGAACGGCCGCTTTCCACAAGACCAACCAGCATCTTCAACTAGAATATCTAAACAGGCCCAATCAGTGCTGGACTATACCATCGTGAATCTAGAGGTTTTGCAAACAATCGCTAGTTACAAAATCATCCACAAATTGGAGAGCGACCACAGCCTGCAATCATTTGAAATCAACATCCAATATAATAGGGCTACACCGACCAAAGACCTGACAGAACCCCCAAGCCTCTACATCCTTAAGAGACTGGTATGGAACGGCAATAACATCAAAGACATAATGTTATTCGTGAAAAATATTGTTATTGAAGTGACCGGAGAAGATCCATCCGCACATCGGGAAAACTGGGAAATACTGACCTCATCACTAACTGAGAGATTCGGCAACCACAGTAACATAAAGAAATCAAGTAATACCCCTCAAGCGTCTTTGGGCAATATAGTGCGCAAGAAAAGGACCCTTAATCAAGAAATCAGGAAGCTGCAAGCAACAGCCAGGTCAAAGGGTGATGATATAACCACTCAAATCTATAGTTTAAGGCAAAATTATAAAAAAGAAGTGTGGTTAGAAAAATCAAAATACCAAACTAACATCTGGCAATCACTATTAGCATCCAGTCAATCAAATAACAACGGGAAATTTTGGGCTGAAATCAATAAAGTTGCAAACGGGGCTGCACAGGTCTTCAGCGCTAATATTGTGGAGGATGACTGGATACAGCACTTAAAACATTCTCAAATCATCAACTATCCAGTGGGGAGCCAAGCGTTGCAGACCCTGCAATTCGAAAACAATCATGAAGCAGACCAGCTTTCGGATGAAAACTGGATAACGCCATCCCAGGTAGAAAAGGTATTAAAAAACTTGAGATCTAAGGGAGCCCCAGGTCCAAACGGTTTACCGAATGGTCTGTTCAAACAAGACCAACAATTCTGGGCAGAACATCTTTCCCCACTATTTAGCAGTGCATTCCAGACTGGAAGCATTCCCCAGTCATGGAGAGGCAGTATTTTTCATCCAATCTTTAAGGCAGGCACAAGATCTGATCCAGCCAATTACCGCCTCATAGCACTCATAGATGTCGACGCCAAAATATACGCCTCAAATCTTTTGATGGCCTTGGAAGACTGGGTTTGTGCGAACAAGATCTTGGCGATCACGCAGACTGGCTTTAGGCCCGGAACCAACACCTCATGTAACCTGCTGGCGTTAAATCTTCTGGTGGACAAAGCCAAGGATAAGTCAACTAAGCTGTACACGTGTTTTGTCGACCTGAAAGCTGCGTTCGACACAGTCCAGAGGGAGGCTCTATGGAAAAAAATGGACACTTTGGGAATACCATCAAAGTTGCTGCGGGCCATCATGAACTTGTATTCATCCACCTGGGTTCGAATAAAATTAGTCAATGGCGATCGAACTACACAAAAAATCTACACCGATGTGGGCCACAAGCAGGGCTGTGTATTGGCCCCAACTCTTTTCAACATCTTCACAGCGGACCTGGACAAGCACATTGCGGAGACAGAAAGCGATCCGCCAAAGCTAGCCCATCACCAAATCAGGAGCATTCAGTATGCGGACGACATTGTACTGTGCAGTCAGACCCCGTTGGGCTTACAACGTTCCATCATGAAGCTCCATGAATACATCAGTGCGCAGGGCCTGCAAATTATTTATGAAAAGACGAAGATCGTCTGTTTTGCTTCTCGCCCAGGGAGGAAATCTTTCAAATGGCACATCGCAGGCAACAAAATAGAGCTGACCTGCTCGTACAAATATCTGGGAGTAGTTGTCGATGCCAGGTGGACTCTGAAAGATCACCAACTGTATAGAAAGGCACAGGCAAATAAACTTCGTTTTGCCCTAAACATATTAAATACGAAATTGAACTGTCCATCCAATTCGCACCTGTTGAAGGTGATAGCCGCCAAGTTTTTACCCTCGCTCACTTATGGTTCGGAATTGTATAGGGGTAAAGATGCAAATTTTCTGAACACACAGCAATCAGAGCTGTTCATATATATCTTTAAGATTCCGAGGTTTGTATCTCAATCATTGATTCACCTGGAATTTGGTCTATCAAACCAGCATCAAGTCAGACAAGCGGCCATTCTAAAAACATGTTGGAAACTAAGAGCAGCCCAAGAGGACACGATAATGGGCCTCTGTTGGATTGAGATGAACTACCAGACCAAGTCGAAAAACGCTTGGAAACCAGTATGGGAGAACACCCTTGCAAGTCTTAAGTTGGAGAAGGCATGCAATACAAATCTAACCTTTGCAGCTTTTAAAAAAGTAACCAACGGAGCAGCACAGCAAAGATCTTGGCTAACAGACAAAGCCGCAACAGCACAGAAAAAACACAGTTGGACGGTCCTGGCCACGTACGTGAAAATGGAACCTCAACCATATTTAGTTAATCACATATCCAATGCCGCCCAAAAAACACTATTACAATTACGGCTGGGCACCACCATTTTAAAAGACCATACACCTCCATGGAAGCAAACATGGCCGACCCCTGTCTGCAGACTATATGGGCAATAAAAAATGTACTTACTTACTTACTTACTTACTTACATGAACTCAAGGCTTTTTATAGGATACATGATTTTAACTATAAGAATTTGAGATCAATGTTACTGTAATTGTTTTTATAGTGTTTTTTATTCATTGTCCTGATATCTGTGACTTTTTACAATAAAAGAATATATTTTAGGAATATAACAAACAATAGTTTTATGTGCAGCTTTTTGAGATCTACCACATGGGCTGTTAACTTAAAAAAACATTGTTTTGCTGTGTACTTTGAGATTTAGTATTGAACTAAATGCTCGTATATATTTTTCCACCAAGGGATAATTGTTTCTATCTGTCAGTAGCACCCTGTTCCCCTGGTCTGATATAAGGGGTCCCTCTCTTCTTTTAATTATATTATATCCCTGGCTACTCACCTTGGGTGGTTCCTGGGGTCCTTCAGCCTTGGGAACAAGTCAAGTTTTGGTAACCATTCTGCCTGCCACTATTTTAGTAAATGGTTTTGCACCCCCCTCCCCCCGGTGGGGCCCTATGTGTTTTGCAATGCTACTTACCTCTTTTCTAAGTATTCCTTGTGTGTAATTGATACCTGCGGGTAGGACATATACCAAGTTAGTGTCTGCTTTGTAGTAATAAACATAAAGTATTTTTCTACTCACCTGGTGTGGTTCTTTCTTGTGTGAAAAGCTTACTGTCTGACTATAGTGGTACATACAATTGCTTTTCCCACTCCTGGATAAGCCTTAGCTGCTCTCCGCTGCTACCCCTTCAGAGCTTTGGTTTTCAGGAAACTAAACATTATCATTAAGGGTTGCCTGAACTCAGTGCACAGTGTCTCAACATAGGTGTACACTATATACTGAGCCAGCATCCTGCAATCCCTACTAATTCAAGGTTGCCGTTCTGATGGTGATTCAGTGGATCCTATGACATCCAAGAATAAACTTAAACAAGATGCTAATTATCGGAAAGTCATACGAGCTCACAGATGCCAACCATGGTAGACGAGGACCTAACTCTCTTTGAGATTAAGAGAAAATCCTTTCTTCCCCCCGACGGTGTTATCGGCACCAGCATCTGCCGATTCGCAACGCCGGCTCTCTCTGGGACATCGGCATCGGCTTGGCCCGCCTCCTTCTCCGGACGTTATACTGCTGCTCACAGAGGGTTAAGAGGTTAGGCGCTGCAGCATCTGACTTCCCTGCGGCCGGCTCCGTTTTCACTGTTGCCCATCTCCCCCTTGTTCGATCTGTGGTCGGCGCTCGTCTCAGCTTGTGCTGCCTTGACGCTTCTTGATCTGCGGTCTGCTGGGTGGAGGTGTGCAGAATTTTTGGTGCATGCTGAGGTGAGGCGGTGGTTGACGGCCGGCCCGCTGGGGCGGTCACTGCGCACCCCGGGATTGCTCCGGTCCCCTGACGCTCGTCTGGGTGGCGGGGGGGGGATCCCTCGGGGGTGGGATTTTGAGGAGAAAATCTTGAACATCCTTAAAATCTACCCTTTTCATCTCTTCAATACCTATTACCCACCTACTATTCATCGTCCCCTCCCCCCCCTTGGAACTTAAAGGGGTTGGACAGACGTGCGGGGGAGAGATTAACAGTAGTTGAGGTCAGGTATATATATAGATATATAGTCTGATCCAACCTGCTCTTTAAACACTTAAAGCACTCCTAAAAGTGGATACATTTCATGAAGAGAGCTTTCCGTAGTCGAGGAAATTTTGGGTAGCCGCCGCCCGGTGCCCTGAAAAGCGCAGAGGTGGCGGCAAAAGCGAGACCAACGCCTAGCGGAGTTCGATGGTCAGAGGCTGCGTCCAGCTTGGCACAAAGGGGTAACGTCTCGGCCAGAGTCAGTTTGCGAAGAAATTCAGCTCCAGCAGATTTATTCCTTCATCTTAAGGTAAACCAAACTGCTTCACGCCAGGACACATCAATAAGAACACAGAAAAAATTAAGAACTAAAGAAGGAGAGGAACAAGATGGCCGTTGGGGGGGATTGAGCCTAATGCTTGGATCACATCAATGATACCGGTAAGGAGAAGGGGGAAAGATTGGGGGCCTAAATTGCATCTGGGAAGGGAAGTAGAGCGACTCAAAAGCGAGGAAAGAGGTCTACATACAGGGTTAAATAAAATCAGTAGGTACGGGGGCGTGGCCAAGGAAGCCAGCATGGCGGACGCAGCCTAGAAGAGTTCCTTCCCGCCGGCCAAATATCCGCTAATTTATCCTTGTTCTCCCCCACCCTGTGGCGTCCCGTAGGGGTGTTCCGGTAGCGGAAGTCAGTGGCAGGCCCTGTGCGAAGTTTCGGCGGACAGGGTGAGCCGGGGACCGGAGATCGAGATCCTGGGCAGTGGGGCCTACGCTGTGAAGTGACGCCGGGGACCTTGAGTTTCGCGGGTCCCGGTGGCAGATGCAGTGACGGAGCGGATGGTGAGGGGAGAGTGACACTGGTCCCGAATTAGCGCAAACGGCGCTCCGACGGCACTGATCGGCCCTCCACTGTCATCAGGCGAATGGGAGCTGCAAAGAACGACGGCCGAGTGACCGGCTCCGGGGAGCAAAGCTGCAGTGCGGCCTGGAATGAAACGTGGAGCCTGGGACTAGAATTTGGAGACCTGGGCACCAGCGTTTGAGGCGACCTTCCCTGGCTGCACCTGACCCAAAGGGGCGAAAGTAAGGAGGTGTGCTCCCCCAGGGGTGCAAAGTGGGGGCCCAGTGAAGCAGCAAGACCAGTGGGGCGGGAGGATGTTCTTCCGGCGGTCAGATCGGGCCGCGGCGGCGACGAGGGGCGGGCAGGGAGCCCCCCTCGGGGAAAACAGTTGGCCCCATACTCAGCAGGGCAGAGGTGGTTGGCTAGAGCTGACCCAGCCGCCTCCGGCCCTCCCTCCCTGATCCACGAGGCCCGAAGGGGCTACCCGTATCGAACTGCAGGCCACTTAACAGCGGGACAAACAAGTGGTGGCGGCGGAGACAAGGCCCTTCCCCAGGGATCCTACACGGGCTATCGCAGCTGTATGGGACGATAAGGCCTGTAACATCCCCATACGGCGGTTAGACTGGGCCGCGGCATAGGCCTGGGGGTGTGGAGACTGAACGCTGTGGGAGACATAGCTGGCCCCCCAGGCAGTTGGATTGGCGGAGGCGACCAAGGGCATTACAATAGACTCAGGGTCGGTCCGGGTGGAGGCCCGATTCATAAGGTTGGCATGGGCGTTGGTGGTGTAGAGCCTGCAGTGGGGTAGAGATTGGCCCCTGACCACTATCGGTCCTGGACAAGCGACGCCAAGGGAGTGCACAGAACTGGGTCTGAGGAGGAGCCGTAGCCTGCACTGAGGATTGAAGAGAACTGGGTGGGGTCGTCCGTGGATACAGCAGGGGGCCAAGAGCTGAGAGGAGCAGCAGAGCGACACTGAGCGGAGCATTGCGACGACCGCTGGCTGGTCCCTAGACGGCCCCCCGGGCGGCATTTGGACAGAGCAGGTGCGGCTGCGGACTTAGAGATCTAGTGAGACCCTGTGCGTTTCCTTCCCCCAGCGGCAGTGGAGCAGACGTCCCGTGGCACAAGCAGCAGGTCCCAGGGCGAGTGCCCCCAGACACAGCCCACTGTGACCAGAGGTGGAAGTGGCGGAGGGACCTCGAAGCAGGGGCCCATAGACAAATTCACGGGGCGAGTGGAGGTGCTGGGCGGGCCTCAGGGGGTCATCAGGCACCAGGACCAGACAATTCAGCACTTATGGCGGCGATAACCCAATCCAGGGATGCGAAGATAGGGGCGGAGGGGGCGGATGATACACTACTACGCCAGGACCTGCGAAATGCCGTGGCCCGCATCACGGAGGCTGAGACCAGAATATCGGGGTGGAGGACGACGTGGCGATCTTGAAGCGGAAGGTGGCCAGTATGGAAGGGATCCTGAAAGGCCTAGCACTCCGGGCAGAAGATGTGGAAGGGCGGGCTCGGCGGAACAACCTGAGATTCGTGGGGTTCCCAGAGGGCCACGAGAAGGGCAACATGGAGAGTTTCTTGACCCAGTGGCTGGAGAGCTGGCTCCCGCCAGATTCCCTCTCACGATGCTTTGTAATAGAGCGGGCACATATAGCTCTTATACAAAAACCACCAGTCGGATCCCGCCCCCGGCCAGTGATAGCAAAGCTGCTGAATTATCACGATCGGGACACTATCCTGCGACAGG
The DNA here is from genome assembly GCF_964263255.1 of Lissotriton vulgaris. Lineage (NCBI taxonomy): Eukaryota > Metazoa > Chordata > Amphibia > Caudata > Salamandridae > Lissotriton > Lissotriton vulgaris. Next base: position 1,344,498,780 of record NC_141693.1, on the reverse strand, counting down.
CGCGGATAAAGGAGCCTCTCATGTGCGACAATCAGAAAATCTTGATCTTCCCAGACTACACCAGGCTTGTGCAGCGACAGAGGCAATCATTTACAGCGGCCAAGGCACGCCTGCGTGATCTTAAGCTCCCATATGCCTTACTATATCCCGCCCGCCTGCTAGTGGTTTATCAGTCCCGTACTCTTTTCTTTACCACCCCGGTGGAGGTGTTCAACTGGACTGACGAGACTGTAAAAGTGAGGGTGCATACTCCGCCGGGCCGAGACTCGGACTGCTCGTCCAATAGTGCACCGACGCTGACCCCCCACGATCACGGAGCAAAAGCAATTGGAGATCCAGATCTAGGAGACGCTCTACCTCCCGAAAGGCGGGGGATGGGAAGGTGGCTGCCCCCGACCCTCCGACGGTGGATCCTTGAACACAAGACCTGCATGAGGCAGAACTTTGGCGCATAAATACATCTGTGGTAACTGGGAGGATGGGGGATTCCCTACTGAGTGTTCTTGAGGCTACAAGGAACGACTACCAGAGACATTTTAGCTATAGTGATTTTATTGACACGGGGCAAATATGGGTGGGGGGGGTACTGTATTAAGGGCGGACGCATACCCCGAGTTCAGAAGAGTTCATTTCTTGGGAGGGGGGTAGTTGGGTGACTGGGCGGGTAGTTAATGGGGATCCATTGGGGTAGATGGTTTCCCGCCTCCCGTTGGGGCTTGGCGACATTCTATGCCGCGACAGGTACTTCAATGTTGCTGAGGTATGGGTGGGAGGGGGGCAGTTGGAGGTGAGGTCTGGGGGTGGGTGTTTGGGGGGTGAGTGGGGCCGGAGTGGGAGTTGGGGGGGAGTGTTTGGTTTGCACTGCACAATGTTATTGAGGTCTCAACAGTGGGTGTGTACACGTCCGTTATCTTGTCACTTGGGCCCTTGATTTGCATGCTCTTGGATGGCGGTTGAAGGTCACAGTTCGATGACTCCTAGGGCGTTCAATACGGATTCTGAGCTGGAATGTAAGGGGATGCTCGACAAGATAAAGAGGGGTGCAGTTCTGCGGTTGGGGAAAAGGGAAAGAGCGGATGTCCTACTACTGCAGGAAACGCATCTGCTAGGCAACAAGACACTTAGTCTGCAGCGATATGGGTATCAACAGGTATATCATGCTGGGTTTGTGAGGGGTTCTCGGGGGTGGCCATATTGGTGCACCGCAGGCTGTCCTATGTCCACTCGACACAGTGGGTTGATCCACAAGGTCGTTATGTGTTTATCAAGGGGATGATTGGAGAGGAACCACTGGTGTTTAGGAGTGTGTATGCCCCACCCCCATTACAGTGGTAGCTGGTGGAGAAGTTGTTTGCGGTGAGGGCGGAAATTCCTGAGGTGATGGCAGTGGTTGGGGGCACCTGGAATGATGTCATGAATTGCCGAATGGATCGTTGTAGACCCGGGGGAGTACAGGCTGCGGACACGCCCACTAAACTTCGATATATGGTGTGGGGGATGGGCTGGGTAGACACGTGGCGATACCTACACACACATAGCCGGGAATATACATATGTTTCGGCGGTCCATAAATCATTTTCTAGACTCGACTATATATTCGTCCCCCGCGCAGCTGTAGGAAGAGTGGACTCAGCGTCTATATTGCCACAGTGGCTTTCTGACCACTCTCCAGTTGCAGTAGACCTTTTGCTAGACAAGGGGCGGCAGCCTTTCAGATGGCGCCTTTCCACGTGGCATTTGCAGCACGAAGACTACCAAAAGCACATGTGGGAGGCCATAGCCCACTACTGGGAAGACAATGTAGGATCGGTGGCAGATGTCGTGACACTCTGGGAGGCTCTGAAGCCCACACTTCGTCGGGTGGACATAGCCTGGTGTGCGGCGGCCCGTAGGAAGCGTAGGGAGGACTTAGTGAAGGCAGCGGCGCATGTAGAGACGCTAGTAGAACGATGCAGTGTGGCTAGGGAGGATAGAGAAGTGGGGCAGCTACTATTAGCACAGCAGTCATATGCGTCCTTGCTACTAGATGAGGCTAGGCAGGTGTGGCTGGCGACGCAGAGCAGAATATATCAATGGGGGGACAAGTCGGGTATAATGCTTCATAGGCTTTGCCAAAACACATTTCAGGCGCAGACATTGCCGGGATTCAGGGATTGAGGTTCCGTGACAATTGTAAGTGGTGTTTTCGACTCGCACGAATATGGTCGAGTCTGGTATCTATGAACCGCAAATGACGAGTTTAGTGGGTGTACGCATTTTCGCTGTACTAGCCTAAACCGTTCGTTTGTTTCGTGGGTTTCTTCATCTGAACCCACGGGTTCCATCTTAGATACGGCATCCATTTTTGTTTCTTGCCCTCAAGTAGCCAGCGAACGGACACTGTCCGCTTCGCGACCCTGGGTTTCCCAAACTCTAGCGGAAGACACGTGTTCCTTTTAGGGTGTCTTTATGATGAGGGGGATGACACTGCAAGGCAGATGGCCCCGCTTGAGGCTCATCTTGCCGTGCTGGTCTATTGTCTTAGTTGTGCATTTCATTAGGCACATCCTTTTGATCCCTGCAATCGTGTTTCCTGATACCGCCCCCTTTACACTCTCTTCGATCTGTTCGCTATCCTCATCTTCCTCTGCACCTGTTTCTGTCTCTTCCTTGATTCGTTTACAGCCGAACTGAATGCACTAATGGTGGGAAGATGTACTTTTACAGTTGGATACTGCCAAATGCTACTGTAATTATGTTCCGGGCTCTGAATACATGAAAGCGACCCCCTATGATATTTACTGTGGGAACCAGGTTGTAATCTTTTGTTTATCGTGTTAACCTATGACGGGAAACTGCATAAAAAGAGCGATCCACAGATACAATTTGAAGCAGTCTCCCAGAACTTACACGTGTTGTACTTCTTGTGACTTCTGTGTTCCCTGCAGTAATAAACCTCGAATCTTTGACGCCGAAGGAAGTGTCCCGTGTCTCTGTCATTTGTACGCCGGAACAGGTAACCCATGAAGGTTTCCCTGGCACCGCTGGGTCTTAGAGTAACCCAGTCCTTCAGTTGGCGCCCAACGTAGGGCTGCATCAGCGGTACCGGTCCAAAGCCCGACGATCGTGAGGAACTTCGTGTGAAATCTCCGAGGGAAGGTGCACCCCGCTTCATCGATCCTGTTGTCGAAACAAGTGGCCCGACGACTATTCCCGCGAAGATTCCCGCCTCCTGACGGCTGCGACGGACTGCTGCCCTGACTGTAGACCTGTTTTGGCGCCTGGCGTAGACCTTGGTACAGCGAGACGATTGACGGGCCTTCCTGGTGACGCCATTGATCTTTGAGTTAAGTATTTGTGGGTCGCTCCCAGAGTCCTTTGTTGTTGTGGGTGCTTAGTTGTTGCATGGTTCCATTGCATTTGTGGTTCTTGGTATTTTGTTCTTAGTTGTGCTATTTGACGTCTGCAGTCGCCAAACACCAAGAGTTTTTGCTCTTTTGCAGGGACATTGTAATCCTATAACCCTTGACGTTTGTGAAAACTCGGTTAATGTGCACGATGCCTGGCCGTAGTACTTTGTTCAGTTGCTTTAAAGGTTGTGGTACGGATTCCCGGCTGGAGGACTCGTGTCCGATACCTCCGGTTGGAACTCCAACTTACGAATTATACAGTCGACATGGTTTGGGTCCGATCACGTTCAATGAGTGTTGGGTTTGTTACACCAAAAAGGACGGTGTCCTTAGTTGGCCACCTCATGGTAGTTTTGAGGCCCCGATTTTAGATAATCTTGAAGCTAAATTGTTCCAAAGAAAAGCAAGGAACTAAGGAGCCTCCTTATTTTCTTTTTGTTTGATTCCTTTCGGTTGTGGCGTAAAGAAGCCAAGCAGAAAGAAATCAGGCAGCTTAAACGTAATAAGAGAGAAGGTATCGTTACAACGATGAGAAATGCAGAGCAATTTCAGCGAGATAAGGAGGAGAAGGAAAAGGAAGTTTTTGATAGATTGCAGCGCATGTCAGTGGATAAGTGTTATCCCGCTTTACCCACGGGTACGGATAAGAAGGGAGAGGAAGCAGTAGAGGACCCTTTGTTGTCTTATCTATTGAAGTCGCCACCTCCGTATGCACAGGATACCGCAGTTCCTGTGGTCCCTCCTGTACCTGTTCCTGTTCCTCAACCTGCTCCTGTTCCCCCACCTGTTCCTGTTCCTGTTCCTACTGCTCCTCCGTCTATACCTTCTCATACTCCTGCTCCCGCTACTTCTACTATTGTGGTTACTCCTGCTGTTCCTTCTGTTTCTGCCACTTCTCTTGTTACCCCTTTGCTTTACTCTTCTACCCCGTCTGCTCGACGTCGCGTTCCCTCTGTTGCTGCTAACTTTTTCACTTCTCTCGGACCAGTTCTTGGGTCCGCTGGTTCTTATGCTCCCCAAAGACGAAGTCAGCTTCCTGATGCTAGGGAGCGTGACACGTTAATTAGGATGGCGCGTAATTGGATTAGGTACCCCGTTAAAAATTCCCCACGTGTAGTTTTTGAGACGTTCTCTCAATTCAATGAGCCAACACAGAGGTTTGTGTTTGATGAGATGTGCAAATTTCTACGTGAAGCGATATCCAATGATGAAGCAAACGAAGTACCGATTGAGGTAACTGAACTTCAGCTTCAGTTTTCAAGTGGTATACTTGTGGGAAGCAATGTTCGACGTGCTGTCGAGCATCTACTGTCTTTTCGTCCCACTATCATACCCCGAGCATTGTTCAAAGATGAAACTGAGGAATGGATGGCTACGCCTGGTCAGTTTCCCATGCGTGAAGTTCCACCAGTGTGGATGCCAGGTAACCCTGGTGCTGCCCCGCCGATCCTGCCACATTTCCAGAGAGTGTGGATACACCTTCCATGGAAACGATCGGAAGTTTTGCAGGTTAAGCAGACTTTGCCCGACCCTCGCAAAAATCCTGCAGGGTATTACAAAGAATTATCTCAGTTAGTAGATGCTACTATCATGAACCTTGCTGACATCGATATGTTGTTTGGTAACGTAGTTCCGCAACCGGTTTGGGCGAAAATTCGTCAGGAAAATCATGCAGCAGAGCTAGGTGGTGATTGGGCTGCTCTTATAGCGGCGGATACACGACAAGTTGGTGGGGCTAAGCCTGAGCAGCTCATTACTGATCTTACCCAGAGAATTATTACTCTTATGAAGACACTTATGCCAGCTATGAAAGTTAACTGGGACAAATTGTCTGCTTGCGAACAAAAGAAGGACGAAAGTGTCTCCGATTTCTTTACGAGATTTGAGGAGGCATTTATCGATCACAGTGGTCAAGATATGGGTACTGAGGGAGGTCAGAGATTGTTCGTGGACAAATTTGTGTCGAATTTGTTGCCGGACCTAAGCAACAAATTGAGAAATTCTGAGAGTGCGTGGGCTGTTTCTACTTCGGCCCAGATATTGGCTACGGCTCAATATTATGAAAATAGAGAAAAAGAAGAAATAGATCGCGCAGACAAAAAGACGAAAGAGCTCAAAACGAAGGTGTTGTTGCAACAAGCGTATCCTCCGCGTTCGAATCAGAATGATTCGCAGCAGCGGAACCGATCGCAGTCGCAGTCCAGTAGGTCACAATCGCGGAATGACTCTTCACAGCGATCTATGCTTGGGTACAATCAATGTGCCTATTGTAGGGGTGAGGGTCATTTGAAATTCGATTGTCCAGTTTTGCGTGATCGAAATTGTGGTAATTCATCTAGAGGAGGTCGTAGTGGTCCTGAACAGGCTTCACGAGGTAGAGGTCGTGGTGTTAATCAGAACCAAAATGATCGTTCTAATGATTCCTCTGATTCTAACAATTGTTTCGATCAGCGAGGATCATCGTCGCAAGGCCGATCCGCACAGTACAATGTGGATGATTATTACGTCGATCAGGGTACTGACGACGGTAATTACTAGGACAGCCATAGACAAGGAGAGGGAGTAGTATCAGTTCCGGTTGATCAAAGAGGGCCTTACGTCGCAGTTGCCACCTCAGGCGTAGTTGAGCCTTTTCTGTTGGACACTGGTGCAGCGAAAAGTTCCATCATGCATTCGAAACTCCCTGGCGCACCTTTGTCTGGCTTAACAAATGTTTCCGTTGGATTCTCTGGCGCCCCCGTTAGCAATCCGGTTTCTCGTCCTTTGCCCCTTACAATTGGGCCACGTGAGCTGAAAGCTCCTTTGATTTTGACTACTGGTTGTGGTGAAAATCTTCTGGGCTTGGATTTGCTGAAACGACTATATGCGACTTTGTATTGTTCTCCTGCGGGAGTGAAGCTTACTTTGGGTGAGAGAGTTATCTCTCCTATGTACCTGTCTTTCGATAAGCTTCCACCGGAATTGAGTTCTCTTCCTGCATCTTTGTGGGCAACGGGCCCTAATGACGTGGGCCTGCTTGACATTTTCCCTTATGTTGTTCATTTGAAATCTAATGTGCATTTACCACGTATTCCGCAGTATCGTATCTCCCTTGATGGTGAGCGAGCGTTGTTAGCAATTATCTACGATTTGATCAAAAAAGATGTTATCGAGGAGACTCGGGGAAACGTGTGTAATAGCCCTGTGTTGCCCATCTTGAAACGCACTGATCCATCTAAGCCTCCTGTTTATCGTTTTGTTATCGATTTACGGGAAGTGAATAAAATTGTGATTCCTCCGTTCCCTGTGGTGCCTGACATCACGGCTCTACTGACTCTGATTCCAGCATCTGCGTCCTGGTTCTCAGTGATCGATCTGAAGAATGCTTTCTTTAGCATTCCGATTGCTGAGGAGAGTAGGGACCTTTTCGGTTTCTCTCTAGGTGGCCGCAGCTTTAGGTTTAAACGCGCTTCTCAGGGCTACTGTGAGAGTCCATCGATATACAGTCAAGCCTTGAAAAGCCAACTTGATGCGTTTGTATTGCCGGCTGGTGCGGCCTTGATTCAATACGTCGATGGCTTATTGGTGGCTGCGGACACTCAGGACATTTGCAAAATTGCTACGGTGTCGTTGTTACAGCATCTCTGTGACTTACATCACAAGGTGTCACCTTCTAAACTACAATATTGTTGTCAAGAAGTAACCTATCTAGGTCACTTATTGTCAAAGGAGGGAAGAAGGTTGACCCCAGAGAGAATTGCAGCGATCGCTCGGATGACTGTGCCAACAACTCAGAGAGATGTGCGTGCCTTTTTAGGTATCACGTCATACTGCAGGCAATGGATTCCAAATTTTTCATTGCTAGCGAAACCATTGGTAGCTCTTACGTGCAAGGATGTTCCAACTCCTTTGCCATGGACGGAAGAGTGTCAGAAACGTTTTTCTGAACTACGTGATGCGTTGTGTTCGGCCCCTGTGTTAGGTACTCCTGACTACAGTAAGCCGTTTACACTATACGTTCACGAGAGGGAAGGTTGTGCGTTGAGTGTTTTGACGCAACAATTTGGTGGTAAGCAGCGTCCATGTGCATATTTTTCCTCGACCTTGGACCCGGTAGCTAGAGCATTGCCGAGTTGTTTGAGAGCAACAGCGGCAGCTGCGGTGTCCATCCGACAATCTGCAGGATTGGTCATGGATAATATGCTTACGGTGATGGTTCCGCACGCAGTTGACACTCTCTTAAATCGTACGAAAACCCAACATCTGACGAGCGCAAGGTTGTCTGGTTATGAGTTGACGCTTTTGGCAAGTCATGTTCAGATAAAGCGCTGCAATGTTCTAAACCCGGCGACTTTGTTGCCAACCAATATGGAATCAGATGAGGTAGCTGCACACGACTGCTACTTACGAACTGAGGAGGAAACAAAAGGTCGTGTGGACCTAAAAAACACTCCTTTGGAAGACCCTGATGGTACCTTGTATGTGGATGGTTCGTGTTTTAAGTTGCCGAATGGTGATGTGACGACTGCGTATGCTGTAGTAACATTGAGTACGGTTGTGGAGACTGCGAGATTAAATCAGAATTCTGCACAGGCGGCAGAGCTGATTGCCATGACCAGAGCGTGTGTTTTGTCGAAAGGGAAACGGGTGAATGTGTTTACAGACAGCCAGTATGCGTTTGGTGTTGCGCACAGTTTTGGACGTTTGTGGAGAGAGAGAAGTTTTATGACATCGCATGGTACGAAGATCCAGCATGGACAGCTTGTGAATGACCTTTTGGATGCACTTACATTGCCCAGGCAGGTGGCAATTATTAAATGTAGTGCGCACCGTAAGGTGACGGATGATGTTGGTCGTGGTAATGCGTTTGCTGATGAGATTGCTAAGGAGACTGCACGGAATCTTACAACTAGGATGTATGTGACGAGTTCGGTAAGGTGGCCTGTAGAAGCTGGTATGTGCGAAGACACTATTGAGAGTGTGAAAGCGATTCAGAACGAGGCCACCGAGACTGAAAAGACCAAGTGGAAAGAGAGTACGGGAAAGCTAGATGCGAGTGGCTGTTGGATTGATTTGTCCGAGAATAAGAGGTGGATGTTGCCAGATGCATATGTGCTGGCTGTTGTGACGATGGCACACGGCTTGTCACATATTAGTGCGAAAGGTATCTGTAAGTTGTTGTCCCCTGTATGGAAGAATGATGGTATCGCTAAGTGTGCTGAGAGATTGGTTAAGAATTGCATGATAAGTATGATGTACAATCCTGGTAAGGGAACTCCTACACCCCCTGGCCACTTTGCTCCCCCTTCATGTCCCTTTGAAGTGATCCAGTTAGACTTCATCCATATGGAGCGATGCAATAACCTAAAGTACGTTTTAGTTGTGGTTTGCGCATTCTCCCGATGGATCGAAGCCTATCCTCTTAAAGACAATACTGCCCTGTCCACAGCGAAAGTCCTACTGAAGGAGTACTTTCCTCGGTATGGAATGCCACGGATTGTATGGTCTGATAACGGAAGTGAGTTTGTGGGGAGCGTGATGAAGAATGTGTGTAAGGGCCTTCGGAATTATACAAAAATTCCACAGCGCCAATCATCCCCAGTCAGCAGGTTTAGTTGAGGGATACAATGGAACTCTCAAACTTAAACTCGCGAAGATTCAGGCCACGACTGGTCTTTCATGGCCTGACGCTTTGCCTTTAGCTCTTCTGTCAACTAGAGCGACTGTGCACTCTCGAGGAGGGCTTAGCCCATATGAGATTGTGTTCGGTCGTCCTGCCAATGTTTGGGGGGTCCCTAGACCCAGTGTATTTTCTGATCTTGAGTACCCAATGTTGATTGATTATCTTCATGATCTGACTGCTAAACTGAGGTTAATTCACCAACAGGTCTTTGAAGCACTGCCGACGCAGACGAAGGGTCCAGGCCACCAGCTCCATACCGGAGACTGGGTGGTTACGAGGAATTTTGGCCGAAAACGAAATCTCGAGCCAAGGTTCACCGGACATTACCAGGTGCTCCTTGCCACGAGGACTGCTGTTCGTTTGGAGGGTGGCAAGCACTGGGTGCATGCCACCCACACCAAGAAGGTACCCATACCTTTGCCAGCGGACTCGTGGGTGAGGAAGGGCATCGCTTCGTCTGAAGTTGAGGGTGTAATGAACTTTGTCCCGTTCAGCGACGCTCAGCTTGTCGGAGATACCTCAGTGCAGCAGGACGATACTGTTGAACATTTGTCATCGAAGGACTCAAGATCTGAACAATTGTCTGGTCGACAGGATTCTGTTTCATCACCTGACCAACTGTTTGAAGATCAGACTCGTCCTGGGAGAAGCAGATACTTTCTCCGCTCCAACACTAAGGACAAATAAAATATTTTCGTTTTCTCCCCTGATATTCACGTTACCCCATTACCACTCTTCACTTTGAACATTTTTTGAATAACTGCAATTTTCGTGAATTCTGAGTTTTTTCTGCATATGTGTATTTGTTTCCACAGCTAGGAGATTTTGTATATACTGTTTAATTAAAGTACCTTACGTCCGGGTGGACCGTAGGGCCATGCGGGTACTTCCTTCTGGTTAGTAGGTCCTTGACACTAGGTTGGAGACCGTCGGTTCCTAGGAACTCCTGGGGATTGACTATTGCTACACAGAACGAAGTGCGTCAAGAACGTTGCGGACGGTTTTAGAGGATGGCTTTCTCGAAGCTGTCGGAATTGGAAAAAACTCAAGCTCAAAGATTCGAACTGCATAGAATTGCACGTACTAAATGCTTCATGTTTCAGGTGTTCCTTCTATTCTTAACTGTTTCTTCGTTATTGGTGGGTGGGGTGTATTACATGATACAGTCATTGTTGCCTTCTGCCTCACCTACCCCTTCTTCTGAGCCTAAACCTACCTCCACTGTCTCTCCTCATTCCTTCCACATCCTACCTCAACACAAGCAGGTTAGACGTGCGGAATTTATGAACAATTCCTTCGTTCAGCTCCTTCATCAGCATCAGTTGGTGATGAACACTACCAACTGTTGGGTGTGTGGGTTAATGCCACATACCACCGATAAGGGAATTCCGTACTTGGTTCTTCCTTATAGTTCCCAGGGTTCAGCTCGAGCATTCCAAACAATGTTTCGTAGCGCACTAGATTCTTACCCCAATCGAGAGCCACGTTCTCCACACTTTGGTCCCGGCCCGTACCATAAGTCTTTGGCAATAGCGATTGCTGATTTAGATAGGGATATCTATGATCCATCGCTTATCCCAAAGGAAGAGGTGCGAGCCTACAGGGATCTGAGTGAGGCTGAGTATAGCGTGCTAGTGGGTGATAGACAGCTCAAAAGTTCATCTCCAATATGGATCGTACCCCACCTTGGTAATTTCTGTTTGAAAGGTCGTGGCCGAAGCCCGAGAGCTCACCTTGGGGAGAGTGCTTGCACTGAAAAGTATGTTTTACCAATGCTCTCTTCCCCTGTTCTCCTGACTGCCAAGGGTACGTACTTTGTTTGTTACGACCGTGCATATACATGGTTGCCCCTTGACTTCTCGGGCACCTGTTATATTGCAAATTTGTTGCCACCAACTTTTACGGTTGCCTCAGATTATCACAAGACCAGAGTTGTGAGAGGCGTGATTAGCAAAGAGGACACTGCCGGTCAAGAAGCAGGAGACTTCTTCAAGGGTTTCTTGCCGTTTTGGGGACCTATGATTAATAGTAGGAACCTGAGACAGTTGACTCGAGTGGTGGAATCAACCGCTAATATCACTGCGAGTGCCCTTGGCAATATCACAGCAGAGCTTCAGGCGGATAGGCTTATGACGTTACAAAATCGTATGGTTTTAGACGTCGTCTTAGCAGATAGAGGTGGAGTATGTAAGGTGATCCATTCAAGCTGTTGCATTTTCATTCCTGACAACGCTCCGACTGTCTATCAAGCCATCTCGAAGTTGCATAAGATCTCTGAGTCCATACACGTGGACGTAGGGGATTGGACACTACTCGGATGGTTTTGGGGCCTGATGTCGACTTGGGGTTGGAAGATTCTGATGATCATTGGGGTTGTTGTAGCATTTCTGTTCACGTGTTGTCTTTGTGTGCAGTGTGGTCCTGCCTTATGTGGCCTCTGTGCTACAACGTGTATAAGGCGGCCGCCTGTTACCAAGGAAGCACTAATGGATAGAATTATGTTGCAGCAACATCTGGATGATCTGATGAATATCGAGATTGATTCTGACTTCGACTAGTGCTTGCCTACATGAGGGCAAAAGGAGCGTCTGAGGTTCCGTGACAATTGTAAGTGGTGTTTTCGACTCGCACGAATATGGTCGAGTCTGGTATCTATGAACCGCAAATGACGAGTATAGTGGGTGTACGCATTTTCGCTGTACTAGCCTAAACCGTTCGTTTGTTTCGTGGGTTTCTTCATCTGAACCCACGGGTTCCATCTTAGATACAGCATCCATTTTTGTTTCTTGCCCTCAAGTAGCCAGCGAACGGACGCTGTCCGCTTCGCGACCCTGGGTTTCCCAAACTCTAGCGGAAGACACGTGTTCCTTTGAGGGTGTCTTTATGATGAGGGGGATGACACTGCAAGGCAGATGGCCCCGCTCGAGGCTCATCTTGCCGTGCCGGTCTATTGTCTTAGTTGTGCATTTCATTAGGCACATCCTTTTGATCCCTGCAATCGTGTTTCCTGATACCGCCCCCTTTACACTCTCTTCGATCTGTTCGCTATCCTCATCTTCCTCTGCACCTGTTTCTGTCTCTTCCTTGATTTGTTTACAGCCGAACGGAATGCACTAATGGTGGGAAGATGTACTTTTACAGTTGGGAACTGCCAAATGCTACTGTAATTATGTTCCGGGCTCTGAATACATGAAAGCGACCCCCTATGATATTTACTGTGGGAACCAGGTTGTAATCTTTTGTTTATCGTGTTAACCTATGACGGGAAACTGCATAAAAAGAGCGATCCACAGATACAATTTGAAGCAGTCTCCCAGAACTTACACGTGTTGTACTTCTTGTGACTTCTGTGTTCCCTGCAGTAATAAACCTCGAATCTTTGACGCCGAAGGAAGTGTCCCGTGTCTCTGTCATTTGTACGCCGGAACAGGTAACCCACGAAGGTTTCAGGTGTTATCCCTGGCACCGCTGGGTCTTAGAATAACCCAGTCCTTCAGTATGAGGCAGGGGTTTCGATCTCGGCTCCAAAGGAACTAGCGGACAGCTTCGCACAATATTATGCTGCTCAGAATGCCCGGCAGGAGTGCCTCCCTGCAACAGTGGTTGATAAATTTATCAGGGACCTTCCACCGCGTGCAATATCGGAGGAGGTACGTGAGCGCCCCGAACTTCCCTTGTCGGCTGAAGAGCTGGGCATGGCCCTCGGAGAGCTTAATACCGGAAAGGCCCCCTGGCCTAATGGGTTCCCAAGTGAATCCTTTAAGAAATACCCCCTTCAATTAGGTGCGCACTATAGGGGGGTACTAGAGGCGGCTAGGGAGCAGGGTCGCCTACCGGCAGACTGGAGACATGCCAAAATAGTGGTGTCTCGCAAACCAGAAAGGCCCCCAGACAGACATGAGTCCTATCGACCCATTTCTCTTCTTAACGTTGAAGCTAAGATACTGGCCAAGGTGCTCGCAAACCGCCTCCTTCCCCATATAGCGGAGCTGATCCACCCGGACTGGCTGGGTTTATGCCCCGTAGGGCGACGAGACACTATATTAAACGCGCGCATGTTGCGGTGGAGGTGATGAAGGATTTTGGGGACCAGGCGGCGCTCCTGCTGGCAGATATAGACAGGGCTTTTGACTCCTTGAGTTGGGTCTACCTGTTTTCACTCCACTCACGTCTAAACTTTGGGCCCCGCTTTATGTCGTACCTGAGGCTGTTATACACAGACCTGACGGCCTCTGTAAAGGTGGCAGGGGTCACGTCTACTGCATTTCCCATCGGGCGAGGTACTCGACAGGGGTGCCCCCTCTCGCCGTATTTGTTTGCCCTTGCTATGGAGCCGCTGGTGGTGTAGATACGCATAGACGCACAATTGCGAGGTTTTGAGTGGGAGGCAGGACCGTCGGATAGAATTGCGCTCTACGCGGATGATGTCCTGTTTTTCCTTACTAATCTGAAGAGGTCGGGCCAAGGGTCTTGGAGATAATGCGAATATTTGGCGAAACATCGAGGCTATGCTTGAACCCGCGTAAGTCTACTCTGTGGGTACTGGGAGACCGCGCAGGACTCTGATCATGGGCGTCTGCACTGCAGGTGGCGACGGGGGGCCTTAAGTATTTTGGAGTGTTTTTAACAGACTCACTGCGGTCTCCTGGGAGCGCAACATAGTGCCAGTCTGGGACCGAGTTCGTACGGAGATGAAAACGTGGTCCCGTATGCCCCTTAATATCTACGGCCGGTCGGCTATATTCAAGATGGTTGCCCTCCCACGCCTGCTGTACGAAATGCAGAATCCCCTGTACCCGATTTCACTGCAGTGGTTTCGGCAAGTTAATTCAGTGCTGGGACAGTTCCTTTGGGCGGGGAGTGCTGTGCGAGTAGCTCTGCGCACCTGTTTTTTATCAACATATTGCGGAGGGTTGGCAACGTCCCATATTCTGTCTTACTATCAGGCATCTCATCTCCTGATATTGAACGAATGGTGGTATGGAGATAGGGGAGACCCCGATACGCTACACACAATTTTATACTCGGCAAGGTTAAGGAAGAAGTTGCCCAAGGCCACCCATGTAGTCTTCCAGATATGGAGGCAGGCGCTACGTCGCATGGGATGGTGGGGTAAGCTAACTGAGGAGACCCCTCTATGGCATAATGGTCGGCTGCCGGCATTGGCGTCCTTGCAGGGCTTCCGAGGCTGGGACTCTATGAGAGTTTCAGCGTTTGGGACATGTTCTGAATGGCACGACCCTTAAATTGTTTCAAGAGCTTAGCGAGGAGTTTAGCATGCCTCGAACCCAGTTCTTTAAATATTTGCTGTTCCACCACGCCATTGCGCCTAGCTTGGAGGGACTGGACTCATTGCCCGAATTTAGCCCACTAGAAGCAAACTGCGGCAATCCTGGGAAAGGGATGTGGGAGAGCTGGAAGAGGAAGATTGGTGGGAAGCCCTTGAAGCCCCAAGAGGTGCGGCTATTGCAATGCGCCTACGACGTATCCAATTCAAATACCTTCATAGAACCTATTACACTAGAGAGAGACTGTGGTGGGCTGGCCTGATTGAGTCCCCCGAATGTTTGAGATGTGGCCAAGAGGTGGGCACTTTCCTTCACACAGTATGGAACTGCGGAGCGTTGGCTGGGTTCTGGACAGGGGTATGGGACTGTTTGTCTGAAGTGTTGGGTTGGGACCTGCCTCGTACTCCACAAATTTGCCTCCTACATGTCTTGGAAGGGGTGGGCATCTGTTATTACTGGGCCTTACCGTTGCCAAGAGTGACGTGGCCCAGGCCTGGAAAAACTCCCGGGCTCCTCCGGTTGTGGTGTGGAATAAAGGGCTAGATTTTTGTATGGGGCTGGAGCATCCTATTTTTGAGGCCAGGGGCTGCCCTAGGAAGCACTATAAAATAGGGAAGAGATGGGCAGATTACAGGGGTCTGTGGTTAGAGCCAACGGTGCAACAGGAGGAATGCGCGGGACTGGTGTGAAGGGGCCACAGGTGCGGCATTGTGTACACTGTTCTATCCATGTGATTTCTTTCAAGAAGGAGACAGAATTGTGCAGGGGGTTAGGGTGGGATCCGGGCGGGGGGAGTTGGCAGTGGGGAGGTGGGGGGTGGAGTGGGGGGGTGGGATACATGTTCTGTTTAAAATAATGTATAGATTGCTTCTCATTTGCTGATGGCTACTTGTTTGCAGTTTGTCCGGAGTGCGGAGTGCTGCGTCTTGTGTGCGATCTGTCAATAAAAACGGTTTAAAAAAATTAAATAAATCAGTAGATACACCCTTAGTAGTAGGGACATCTGGGGGGCAAATAGCTCTCCCCCGAGGTGTTGAACCAAGAATCCACACAAGCAGTTACTAAGGAGACACTTTCAAAAGAAAATACTACTACTAAAAAACTACTAAATACACTATTAGCAGAGATCAGAGACAAGTTTGCAGTTTCGGAGAGTAACCAATTAAATATTATCAGTCTGTGAAACTCTTGAAGCTAAAATTAATGCTATTTCAGATAGAGTTGGAGTTGTGGAGGCAACGGTCGAAGATCTAACAAAGAAGGTTGGGAAGAACTCACAAGACATTCAGGAACTAAGGGGGGACGATAAGATCTTGAAAGAAAAACTGGAGAGTTTGGAAAACGCTGCAAGAAGGAATAACATTAGACTGCTAAATGTCCCCGAAAACGCAGAAGGCGAGGATATAAGATCATTTACTATTAACCTCTTGGCAGAAATTAATGCAGATATTGACAAAAAAAACCTCTAATAAGACATTCAAAGAGTTCATCGTTATTCTTACTTTAAAAAACCAGGAAAAAAATCTTGACAGGAGGTTTAAAAGTAGGGACTTATAAAAAGGCGAATTATATCAGACATCTCTCATATTACCCAAGAAAGACAATGAGAGTTAGGAAAATCAATGGAGGAACTAAAGAGTCTAGGTGCAACGGTAAACCTCTGCTTTTCTGCCTCGCTTAAAGTCATGTGGAACAATAAAATGTTTATTTTTAAAGATCCAGCCGAAGCAAACACTTTGATCAATCAGATAAAGAGTTCCACTTCTAGATAAGCGCTCTGGAAATCACACCAGAGACAGAGCCTAAAGAAAAAAATTAGAGGAGCCCCTTTAAATAGGAATAAGGGAGGTTTCCCCAAGGCCCCACATGTTAAAAATAAAAGCAAAAACATTATTTGTATATGTGCACAGGGTGGGGGAGCATGTGGGAGAAAATATTTAAAAAAAATGTGTCCTCATTTAAATTTACCGAATATAAAATCTCTGGCCCTCTTTATTTTTTTTACATGAAGATTATTTGATCTTCTATGTCTAAAAATATCAGAATAAATGACTTGGAAATCATGACATGGAACATGAACGGCTTGAGGGTTCCCCGGAAAAGGAAAAAGATCCTGGAATATCTGAGACTATCAGAGTGTAAGGTCTTTTTGATACAAGAATCTCACCTACTTAGAGACGAATGGTATTTGTTTCTAAAAAAACAAACATGGATTGAATACTGTATTTGCGCCAATCAATCTTGTACAACAAAGGGAGTTGCTATACTAATAAACAAACGGCATCAGCTGTATTGAGTGAAAGTATAGTCGACCCAGCAGGGAGATGTGCTATCGCCAAATTTAGTTATTACGGCCCTAATTTAGATGATCCTGGACCGCTATATACTTTGCTATCTCACTTGACAGACACCAGTGACTATACCATCTTAGGAGGGGATTTCAATATGGTTTTAAACCCAAGTAGTGACTCTACATCACACAGAGCCACATTAAGTACACGAAAAATGAGAAGAGCACTAAGACAATTAATGACTGTTATAGGCCTAATAGATATTTGGAAGGATATGTCCATCAAGTCCTACACTAAAGGTGGGAAGTTTACTTTTCATAACAAAAAATGGGGACATAAGTCAAGGATTGACTTCTTCCTAGTCAGCGCTATAGTAAGTAGAAACACAAGACAAGTCAGTCATGCCCCTGAACATCTGGCAGACCACTCTGCAGTTATGCTAAAAATAACGATTAGTAATACACAAGGACTAAGAAGATGCACTATTAATCGTGCGCTATAATTGGATGACAATATAATTGAAAAGTTAAAGATGGAAACTAAGGAACTTTTTTAACGTCAACCTAAACTCTGCCCCAATCCAAATAGTTTGGGACACATATAAAGCTTTCTTAAGGGGTGACGCTAGCAATCTCATATACGCAATCAAAGAAAATAAAAGAGGAAACAAAAAAACTTGAAGATAAAATCCATAGATTACATAAGTGTCTCGAGGGAGATCAGGAGAACGCTACACTCTTAATTAATCTAACCTCTGCTAAACATGAATTAGCCGATTTCTTGGAACTATCATAAAGAAGAAGTGGGACGCTAGTAAACTGGCAAATCACGAATATGGGGAGGGTTGTAGTAAACGCCTTGCCTGAAAAATATAAACTGACCAGACAAGGAACTGGATAAAAGATATACGATCCCCAGACACTAACAACATAGTCTCAGAAGACACTGAAATAGAGGAGGCGTTTGTCCAGTTTAAAAAAAATTATATACGGAGTATATGATTATGGAAGATACCATTGCGGAAAAATTCTTAGCAGAAGTGTCCCTCCCTACCCTTCAACAGGAAAATAAAGAGTTAATAAATCGCCCTATACGGTTAGAGGAAGTACCCCAAGGAATTACATCCCTAAAAAAAGGGAAAGCAGCAGGACCTGACTCCATTCCAAACAAAATTTATGATGTACTAAAGGAGGAATTAACACCTATCCTTCTTCAACTATTTAACTCCTCCTACACAGATGGTGAAAACCCTCCCATATCCTGGGAAGAAGCAACAATAACAATTCTTTTAAAACCCAATAAAAACCCTCGTATATGCGAATCCTATCAACCAATTTCACTCCTGAACTGTGATCATAAAATCTATACACAGATTATTACTAAACGACTAGATAAAGTAATAGGACCTCTTATCCATCCTGACCAAAAGGGTTTTATGAAGGGGAGACAGCTTAGTGAGTTAACCTTCAACCTGATTGGCGCCATAGACATGGCACAAAGATACAAGTCTCCCTTGGCGGTAATGACATTTGACGCCGCCAAGGCGTTTGACCGAGTTAACTGGACTTTCCTATTTAAAGTAATACAATCTTTCGATCTGGGTGAAAAATGCTTGGCAGCAATCAAGGCCATATATAAGAAGCCCTCAGCTAGTATCCTGGTTAATGGGAAGCTAACCAGAGCAATACAGATTGGTAGAGGGACCAGACTGGGCTGCCCCCTCTTCCCATTACTTTTTAATATGTACATCGAACCTTTGGCCTGTAAACCTCCCAGAAAATCACCCCCTTTTTTTGTAATGGATGGGAGAAAAAAATCGGGTTATATGCAGATGACCTAATTGTTTTTACAGGAGCTTTGGAAAAGGCCTATTCAGAAATCTGGTTACAATTAGAAAGTTTCTGAAAAGTTTCAGGATATCTCCTCAATCAACAAAAAACAGAGCTATTAAAATGGAATACAAGTTTTTATAGTGCCTATGAAAAAAAAGAGATCAGATATTTGGAGTCCAGATAGTCCAAAACATAGATAAAATTACGGAAGTTAATTTTGACAGAGTAACAAAGGAAGTAAGTTCTGTAGCAGGGGATCTCTGTGTATAGTCCTATTCTAGTGAATAGTCCCGCCCATGTGCGTGGACCCCGGAGCAATCAAAAATAATCTCTTAAAGTGTCGGAAAAATGCAGAACTGCACAGACACTTAAGAGAGAATTTAAATACATATAATGCAGCCTATAACAGGCTACACTGTCCAGTACTTCAGCTAGAAATTCCACCAAAAATCCACAAAACAGCAAAGCCTGTCCAGATTTCCCTTGCCTTCAGCAAAAAAAAACTCTGGATGATAGAGAGGAAGACATGGACAGACAAGCCCCACAGGCTGCCATTATGTGGCTCAGAATAGGATACTGTGCCTTTAAGAGAACTTTCCAGAACTTCACAGTATCCCAGAATGCCCTGCAGGTCCCACTTACTTTCAGTTCTTTTTTCCGGCTCCTGCTAGCAGGACCCTGGAGCATTGAGCTCTCCCTTTTTGGGACTTATTTTGTGTTTTTTTACTATTTTTCACAGTTTAAGTACTTTATTGTAAGCCTGGGCGTAGTTCGCGTAGCCGCACTCCGCGGAGCTACGCAAAGATGCACTTGCACTCCGCGAACTACGCATAACTCCGCGAGCATGCGTAGTAGCTTGCTTGACCCGTTCGCGAGCCGTTTTTCGTCTTCGTGAGCGCCGTGGAACTCTGGAACCTGCTCGACACCACATCTCCAGACGTCGCCTTCCTCACGGAAACATGGATGAATACCTCCTCAGCGCCCGACATCGCCGTTGCCATCCCAGACGGATACAAGATCACCCGGAGAGACCGCGTCAACCAGACAGGAGGAGGCATCGCCATCGTCCACAAGAACACCATCCGCATCACGACCAACTCAGACGACACCCTCACAGCCGCCGAACATCTTCACTTCCAGATACACACTGACCCCAAGACCACACTCAGAGGCACCCTCATCTACAGACCCCCAGGACCTCGCACACAATTCAGCAAAGACATCGCAGACTTCATCAGCCCGCACGCCCTCGCCTCCGCTGACTACATCCTCCTAGGGGACCTCAACTTCCACCTGGAGAACAACAACGACAACAACAGCACCACCCTGCTAGACAACCTCGCCAACCACGGACTCAAGCAACTGGGGAACACCCCCACCCACTACGTCGGACACACGCTTGACCCAGTCTTCTCCTCCAGCACGTACATCTCCTTCAGCCACTCCACCGGACTCCACTGGACAGACCACAGCTGCGTCCACTTCAGCTTCAGAAAGACCATGACTCACCACCACCCGCAACAGGTTCCCAGCAGGAGCTGGAACAAGATCACCACCGACCAGCTCACCACTTCACTGAGCCAGAACTTTCCCGCCAGCTCAACGGACCCCAGCCAAACAGCCAACAACCTCACACAGTGGATCACCAACTGCGCTGACGACCTTGCACTTCTGAAAAACCATCCCAGCAGGCCCGGCAGCAAGAAAGCCTCCTGGTTCAGCGACGACCTCAAGAACTCCAAGAACTGCCATACCCTCGAGAAAGCCTGGTGAAAAAACCTAACTACAGACAACATGACCGCCCTCAAGCACGCCACCCGCTAACACCACCAGCTGATCCACACCACCAAGAAGACAGCATTCAAGGAACGTCTCGACAACAATGCACACAACAGCAAGGAACTCTTCAGCATCGTCAAAGAGCTCTCCAACCCCAGCGCCGGAAACAACGACATCACTCCCTCGCAAGACCACCGAACCGACACCCCCCACGACCACCCTCCGCGACTGGACCCCGGTCAGCACCGAAGACACCATCCACACGATGAACACCATCCACTCCGGATCACCAACCGACCCATGCCCCCACCACGTCTTCAACAAGGCCGACTCCGTCATCGCACCCCAACTCCGGGACATCATCAACTGCTCCTTCAGCACCGCCACCTACCCGGAGAGCTGGAAGCATGCCAAACTCAGCGCCCTCCTGAAGAAACCATCAGCGGACCCCGCCGACCTCAAGAACTACCGCCCCATCTCGCTCCTCCCCTTTCCTGCCAAAGTCATCGAGAAGACCGTCAACAGACAGCTTGCTGCCTTCCTCGAGACGAACAGATCCCTCGACTACTCGCAGTCCAGCATCCGCGCCCACCACAGCACAGAGACTGCCCTCATAGCAGCCACTGACGACATCCGAGCCCTGCTCGACAACGGGGAAACAGCGGCCCTCATCCTCCTGGACCTCTCCGCAGCATTCGATACTGTCTGCCACCGCACCCTAGTGCAGCGCCTCAGCAACATCGGAATCCAAGAGAAGGCACTGGAGTGGATCATCTCGTTCCTCACCGGAAGAACCCAGAGAGTCCGTCTCCCCCGTACAGATCCAAGGCCACCGAAGTCATCTGCGGCGTACCAAAAGGATCATCACCCAGCCCCACCCTCTTCAACGTCTACATGAGCCCCCTCGCAGCCATCGTACGCCAACACAACCTCAACATCATCTCCTACGCCGACGACACCCAGCTGATCCTCTCCCTCACCAATTACCCAGCCACCGCCAGAACCAACCTACATGAAGGGATGAAAGACGTAGCCGAGTGGATGAGGAACAGCCGCCTGAAACTGAACTCAGACAAGACGGAACGGAAGTCCTCATCCTTGGATCATCACCCTCCGCCTGGGACGACTCCTGGTGGCCCCCTGCCCTGGGCAGCGCACCGAAACCAACGGACCACGCACGCAACCTGGGCTTCATCCTGGTCTCCTCCCTCTCGATGACCAGACAAGTCAACGCCGTCTCATCATCATGCTTCAACATCCTACGCATGCTCCGAAAGATCTTCCGATGGCTCCCCACCGAAACCAAGGAAGATGGTCACACAGGCACTCGTTACCAGCCTACTGGACTTCGGAACACCCTCTATACAGGAACCACAGCCAAACTCCAGGAAAGACTCCAACGCATCCAGAACGCCTCCGCACGACTCATCTTGGACATCCCCCGACACAGCCACATCTCCGGACACCTGAGAGACCTTCACTGGCTCCCCATCAGCAAGAGAATCACGTTCCAACTCCTCAACCACGCACACAAGGCCCTCAACGACCTGGGCCCCAGGTACCTCAACAACCGCCTGACCTTCTACACTCCCACCCGCCAGCTACGATCGACCAGCCACGCCCTCGCCGCCGTGCCACGCATCCGAAGATCCACCATGGGAGGAAGATCCTTCTCCTACCTGGCAGCCAAGACTTGGAACTCCCTCCCCCTCCACCTCCGCCTGACTAAGCATGGGCGAATTTTGCGGATCTCGCGTTCGCGAATTTTGCGGATTTGCGAACTCGCAATCCGCAAAATCCGCGAATTCCCGCGAATTTGCGGATTTTTTTTTTTGTGTGTTCGCAATTGTTTCTGCCAGTTCGCGAGGATTTGGTACTAGTTCGCAATTGCGAACTTACTTGTCGGCTCGCAACTGACGCGACTATATTGTTTCTACGTCTGGTTCATCATCACAGCCTCCCAGCACCCTCTGTTTCACCACTGGCACCCTCTCTTTGACCCATGCCACCCTCTGTTACATCAATGCCACCCTCTGGTTCATCATCACTGTAGAAGATGGGGGGGAAAAGCAAGCCCACCTGCCCTGCTTGAACTGACATGAATTAATTTGGGGTTAGTTTATTAACAACAACTGCCCTGCCCCAACTGACAATAATGAATTAGGGGCTAATTAATGTGTCACTGAAAGAATTTCAAGTTCCAGCCTGGCACCTGCTTGTCTGCTCCTTTAGCTGTAAATCAGGACCTTTGTGGCATACAGTTAAGGTCAGAGCAGGGTCACACAATAGTTGCAAGCAGGCAACCGAATTCTGGAGGGCCCCCTCAGGAAGCACTACAAAGAATCGTTACAAATCATGAGGTTGACCTTTTGCACCTGCTCATTGCTTTTGCTTTTGCTGAAATCGTTTTTCGTTTTTTTCGCGCTATTCGCGGGGCGCGTCGTCGTGCGAAACCCGACCGCGGAAGCCGCCAATTCGTGCGAATGAGCATTTTATTTTTTGCGGCTTGTTGTTTCGCGAGTTTTTTTGCAGTATTCGCGAGCCGCTTGCAGCGCAACACGCGAATTTACCCCAAGGTCGAGTACGGGCGCGGCCATTTTGTTTGCATGACGTATTTCCGTTTCCGCCCGCTATGTATAATCTCGCGCAGTAAGCGCATTGCGAGTAGAGGTTCGCACGAGATCGCGCGGGAAATCTAGAGGTTCGCACGAGATCGCGAGGAAAATCTCGCGCGAACTTACTTTCGCGCTCGTGAACGGGCGCCGGCCATCTTGTTTTTCATTCATTTCCTGTGTCTGGGCATGGTGTTTAATCCTCTTGGTATCTTTGCCATCCTTTGCTTGTTTTCAGTTTTTTTTTTACGATTTTGCTTCTTATCTATCCCTCTCTTTTCCTAGCTGTATATTTTTGTCTTTTCTGCTATTTTTCTTTACTTTTAAACTACTTTTTTAAACTCTTTTCTTTTCTTCTTCCCTATCCTATTCTTTCTTAATTTTCTACTTCTTCCTACCTTACCTGCCCAGACCATGGTCAAGCCAGGCGCCGTGAAGCTGCCCAGGCACTTGAGGGCCGCGGCGGGGAGTAGTGCTGGACCCAGTGCCAGGACAGCATGCGGGAGATTGAGGGGGGAGCAGGTGACGCGACGGGAGATATTCAGCCCGGAGGAAGTGGGCGCGCTGGTCTACTTCGTCCAGCGCCGCCTGCCCAGGACCATCGCGGGAGGCGGCAGGATCGCGGCCGGCGGCTACAACATGCGGGAGCGCCGGAAGCGGTGGGAGAAGGTGTGCTGGGCCATATCCCACCTCTACGGGGTCCAGCGCACCTACAGCCAGGTCACCCATCGCTGGACGGACCTCCTGAACCGCGAGCGCGACCTGCTGGACCAGCTCGGCTTGGAGATCCCCGGGCTTGGTGAGTAGTAGTCGCCATTTAATCACTCACTACTATGATGTTTTCTCCTGCTCTGTGTTGTTGTATTGCAAATATTTGTTTTTTACATGGAGCAAGCCAATAATGCCGCTGATGACGATTACATTGTAGTTAAATTATATTTCAAAATCTTCTGTGCATTTCAGGTGCACTGCTCTCCTTCTCAGTGGCGTTGCTACTATGCTTATTTGTTTTCTATTTCGTGGTCTCATTGGCCTGAGTAACTATTATGTATGAGTGTACTTTACAGAACTGCGTAATGCTAGACACTAGGGGGCAGATTACATTTACAAGCCCCTTGCGCCACGTTTACGTTGCCTTGCGTGACGCAACAGCGGCGTAAACGTGCCGCATCCCTGCGAGTCATTTACAGCATGACGCATCTAGGGAGATGCGTCACGTTATAAAGCCATGGGCCTGCACCACAATGGGTGCGTTCCTAGTACGCAGGGTGGGCGGTCCGGCGGCTGTGCGCCTCGCAAAATTGCCTGCGTGAAATCTACAAGATTTAACGCAGGCACTTCTGCGACGCTGCTACGTCAATTCAATTCCTTATGTCTGCTCGAAGCAGGCTAAAGGACTGACACAGCATGTTAAGTATTGGGTGGCCCTGAGCATTACTGGAGTTGCATTGCGTTGGCGACGTGACTCCAGCGATGCGCCGCTCTTACGTGACGAGATGCGTCACGCAAGTGCCTACCCTTGCGCCAGGGCGCGCCGCATAGTAAATGAGGCGCATCTGCCGTGTCGCAAGGGTAGTTTTGCGTGACGCATTTGATCTGGCGCATCTCTGGAGATGCGCCAGAACGCGTAAGTAAGTATGCCCCTAAGGGGCAGAATTGCAATTACCGTCGCATCCCTGCAAAGTAGCAGGGATGCGCCATTAATTGTGCGGCCCGCTACCACCACCAAACATGGTGCGCCGTATTTGCAATGCGGCGCACCATGGGCCCAAAACGTCACCGAAGCTTTACTGCTGGAGTTGCGTCACAACGATGGCGCAGCTCCAGCAATGCTCTGGGGTACCCTATCTCCCCAATGCTGGGTCAAGCCGTACGTCTGCTTCAAGCAGGTGCAGGGTTTGTGTGACGCATCATTGTCCTAAAGGTGACTGATTGAAATTTTGTAGATTTCCCTCAGCCACTATTAGGATGTGTTCCAGCGCAGGAATGCCCTCCCTTGCGCCGGATCGCCCCCTGATGGCGTAGGGCTTTATAACGGGATGCATCTCCCAAATGCGTCACGTTGTTATAATATTATACGCCCCACCATGGCGCCCTTTTTTGTTTAGCTGCTGCGTCACAAAAGTCACGCAAGAACGGCGCAAAAGAGCCGCAAGGGGCTTAAATCTGCCCCTTCCTTTGTACCCCTGACAATAAGAAAAATAGTGGCGGTGGATTGATAGTTTGACTATTTAAATGACTGGTAATGTAGCAGGCAACTGTTAGTGTTGTCACTGATCTGACTGAAATCACAATGGAGTTTGTCTGTCACTTTGCGTCTTGCCTGCGGACTGCTGCCTGCCAGTCCTAGGTGAACGTTTCAGTACTTTGTTTAGTGAGTTACGTGACTTTCGAAGTCACAGGTCCGCAAATAAATGAAAACTAACCCTAATCAATATAATTTCGCGGAAATATTTTGTTATTGTTCTTTTGAAATGTTTGATTTGGTTGACATTGATAAGCAACAATCATCCATGTTTTCTGTTCTTTCTTTCATGTTGTACGTCAGCTCCCCCCAGGGGCGAGAGGAGGACACAGGAGCAGCAGGCGGCGGATGCTGTTCAACAGGGCCAGGATCGGGCAGGCGAGGGCTCCTCTGCTGGCCCCAGTAAGTTTTCATTTTAGACTAGTACCTATTTTTCCTAGCGTTCCTCATTTGACTTTTTTCAAAATTGTCTTTGCTCTTCTTGTAGACTGTATCTAAATTCTTATCCTGCCTCTACTATGACTCCCTGTGGTATTACTAGATTATTCTTATTAGTCTGTCTGTGTAGCTAACTAAGATTGCACGGTTGGCGAAACTCCCATGATTCTAGTCAGCAATAGCTCTATCAACTTAGTGCAGTCCTCTGGGATTGTCCATAATGTCTTTTGAAGTGTTCTATCTGGACTCATGCTTGCAAAAATTGCAAAACCTTTCGCTCAGTCACTCTAGTCTGGACCAAAAAACACAGATTGTATTTAAGTTTAAAAGCTTTATTAAAAGTAAACACATTTATTAAAATGAAGTCATAATAAAACTAAACGTTTAACTGATAATGGAAAAGTGGTTAGTGCTGACGATTAATTGAAGACATTTCTTGTGGTCGAGCCGAGCTCTCACCTCGTTTCAACTTGCTCTTGTTGTTAGAAGTCCATCTTCTGTCTGTGTGGAGAAAAATGGTGCGTGTTAAAAAAACAGCCTTCATCAGTTGTGCCAAAAAGTGCAGCAAGACAACCTTCCCTGGAAAAAGGGACATTTTTTTTAACTTTAACGTAGACAGTCGCAAATTACATTGTTTTCACATGTCTTCATTCCCAGACCAAAGACTAGTGAGTGCTTTATTCTAACATTCTTAAATGTACTTTGTAGGTGGAACATCTGGTGGCGGGGCCAGTGTGGAGGTGGTGGTGCTCGACACGGAGGCGGAGGGCGATTCTTCAGGGGAGGAGGCGGCGGCTGTGAGAGTTGAGACGGTGGTGGTGGCGGCCAGAGGTAAGCTCTTATATATTCCTTACTTATTGAGATTGAAGACTAGCTGGGAAGGCAAGAATATGAGATGCATGGCTGGGTGAATGATGAAGCAATGATGGGTGGAAGGACAACAGCCTGGGTGGGTGACACAGAAACTGTATGTGTCCATATACCTGGATCATGCTACTATCTGACTCTTAGATAGCATATGTGTATCTAGAGCAGGGGTACTCATAGTACGGCCCGCGGGCCGGTGGTGGCCCAGCAAGCCTTCCTTGGCGGTGCGCAGACCTTGCAGACAATCACTGCTCCCCCGGCCCCCACAGAGCAGAGGCTTTTTTGTATTTCACCTGTTAGCGCCCCTGCATCTCCACTCTGACAATCACTGCTCCCCCGGCCCCCACAGAGCAGAGTGGAGATGCAAGGCCACAAAGAGGTGAAATAGAACAAAGCCTCTGCTCTGTGGGGCCGGGCAAGCAGTGATTGTCAGGGTGGAGAAGCAGGGGCGCTACAACAAACAAAGCCTCAATAATATGTTAATGGTCTTTTAAAGACCTGTTAAGTACTTTGGTGTTGTTGTCTGTGTGTGCGCGTTGAGGAAGCGGTCTCAACCCGGGCTGAAGGCTGACACAGATAGACACACACACAGTGACATGACAGAGTGGGAGGGAGAGGGAGGGCAGGAGGGAGAGAGAGATGGAGAGGGAGGGCAGGAGGGAGAGAGATGTATGTAAATGCTGGGTCTGGTGGCTCAGTGGATGAGGGCATCTGCTGCAGGGACCTGTGTGCAACCTCATGGTCACAAGTTATCTATTTTCTTTAGCCCCGCCCCCTCTGACTCCGCCCCCACCAGTGCGGCCCTCGGCCCCAAACTACACTGTAAATGTAGCCCCTGAGAGAAAGTTCGTGAGTACCCATGATCTAGAGAGAGTAGACGGTCAGTGGATGAACTAAGTGTAACTTTGAAGAGCATGTAACACTGCACCCGCACGTCCGTTCCAGTGTAGGAAAGGCAAGGAAAAGAACTTTTAATTTTGTCCAAATACTACCATCAATAGTAGCAGTAGTTTGTATTGCAAGCACTGCATAGATCCGGTTATTACTCCCTACCTCTCTTAATAAGTTTAGTAGTACTCAGTCATTCATGTGTGGATGTATCACTGGTCACTCAATAAAAAGCAAAGCACCTAAAGTCATCCCATATATAAGCAAAAACATCCCATGTTAAGTGATAGATAATCAGATTATTTATCTTCTTCAATTTTCCATTTCTAGCACTCATTTCCACTGTAGGGTGAAAGTTAAATTAATTAAGCAGTAGCCCTTGAGTTGTAACAGAGTATTCTCAGTGCCACCCGTAATAGAAAAGTAAGAGCTTCACCACCTGCATGTACTGGACGGGTACAGTAACGCAACGCAAGTCTAGGTCACTCCTCATGGCGTGCGTCTCTTTTTCTCGGGTGCAAGTTTACTGCGCTGCCATTATGCCGGCTTGCAGAAGATAACGTACCAATTTTCCAAAACAAGAGACAAGAAGAAGAATAAGACTGGTGTACTTTCATAGTCGACTCCAATGGAAGTCCATAGTGCTCGTAGAATTTGTTCCTTAAACTCCCACTAATGTTAGAGCAAGGATGAAGAAGTGTGAGGTTAGATAGATACTGGCCTCAATAGTTATGTAATGCGTTTGCAAGTTGCTAGTTGTAGTGCAACACAAATTTCTGCTGAATGATTGAGTTAATCTTAAAGAGCATTGGTTACAGACTATGTCTTTCTTTCTTCATATAGGTTCTCCTTCCAAACGAACAAGGAGGAAGGAGCTGGCTAGAGCGGCCCGGCAACGGCGGATCGATGCCACTGTGGCCGAATATCGGCGGCTGGTGGCCCTGGAGGACGAAGAAAGTGTGCAGTCGACCACAACAACTACGTCGTCTGCATCGGCCTCCGTTCCCCCACGGGCTGCCAGTGCCACCCAGCACAGTGGTCCACCCAGACTGAGCCGGGCTGCCAAAGCCAAACGCCACCGCCGAGTAGCAAGGACAACAGCTACAGCTTCCTCTCACAGCCGTTGCACCTACAAGGCATTGAAGGCACGCCTGCGCCGCAGTACCCTGATGGTGTCCCGCCTCCAGCAGGAGCTCCACCACTTTTCCAACCAGTTGGAGGGGCTCCGCGTAGAGCACGCCTTGCTCCGCCAGGAGCATGATGCCCTGGCCCAAAAAGTTGACAGCATCCACCCATAGTGTCCCTTGCCCCTTTTTTAGAGACTTTTGGGGGGTGGGAATTGGGAGTTGGGTTTTTGGGGACTTTTGAAGGACAATCGTTGGGGTTAGGGAGGGTCTTGCGGGAGATTATTTTGTTAGGGATATAAATATACTTTTTCAAACTTTATCTGAGCATACCCGTTTCTTACTGCTTGCCTGGCGGGTGGGGGTTTAACAGTGACTTTGTTTTCCTGAAAGTTTAGTTCCATTTTCTTCCTTTAAGTGTAAATGCCCAAATGTTTTCAACACTAAGTGCCTCTCACAGACTAAGTGAAGTGAATCCAAGAGTCCTAGGACTTTAGTAGTACTACCTTCAGTCTCTCGTCTCTCGTACTAATACTCCATTATACCCCCAAACCACCAAACGCTTATCTTACCTGTAATTTGTGTTTGAAAGTAGGGCTAGACCCAGGGCTGGCTCCACGGGAAACAGCGAATAAGGTTGGCAATCTTGGTCGGATAAAATTTCCTCATAGCGGTGGTACTAGTGGTGTGACACAGTGGCAGTTGCATGCCTATGAAAAAAAAGAAAATGAAATCTGGTTTGTCCTCCTGAGCAATTCAACGGTACAACTGAGAATATAGCAGGTGACAGAAGTACAGTAGAACAGTGCCACATTGTAGCCTAACAAATGGTAATGTATAACTACTAATTCGGTTGAAGTTCTTTCACATTAGCAATGGTTCTTTGTCAAGCAGAGTAAGAATATATCCTCGGATTTCTTCACCAGCCTGTTGCTATCACCTTATCCTCCCCAGCAAGTGTGTGGATTTATTGCTGTAATTTAGTCACACATCAATCAAAACCACACAGCCCGGGGGAAGAGGGTTAGGGTTTGAAAAATGGATGGGTACGGGGGTTTTTGGGAAAGGTTTTGGGAGACAAGAAAAAATAGCACAGCATAGACAAAGAATTGTGAACATAAACAAATCTTTGGGTACAAACCTATCCATCAATCTTTGAAAGTGCATGCACTACTGCATGCATGTCAGTGAAAAGTAAGTAGTACATTCGACAACTGTGGAAGAAAGAATGCGACAGTACAGGGCCTGTGTGGAATTATTGATAACGGTATTCAACATAAGGTCTCTGTAGCCAGATACCCGAGAGCCTTGCTGGTCACTATAAATCCATTCACAACAACACTCAGTGGGGTTGGTCTGGAAGGTATAGTAGATAGAAAAGGAGAAATTGCTTTTTTTCTAGGTGTCCCCTCACTCACCAGGGTTGCCCCTTGGTGACATGCTTCATCATTGGGGCCATCCCAGTCCTCTACGGCCTGGGGCGTGCTGCGACTTGCGAATTACGTAGGAGGACTTACAAATGACTATGTGTGGTGCAGATGTGATAGTGGAGTGGACTAAGTGATGTGTTAAGGGATCAATTTAGAAGCAGAGAGAGAGATCCAAGAAATGCAGTCACAGTCAGAGAAAAAGGCAAGGGATACTGTATCTATGTGGTTGTAGTGGTCCTGTTGGAAGTGGTAAGTCAGTTGCCTGCAGAAAAAAAATCCTCCTATTAGCGGCACTCCTCCATTGCAGCCGACGCTTCGTCCATCGATGTTGGTCACCAGAAGACACCCTGTAAAACAAAGCACAGCATAGACAAACAATTGAACATAAACAAATCTTTGGGTACAAACCTATCCATCAATCTTTGAAAGTGCATGCACTACTGAATGCATGTCAGTGAAAAGTAAGTAGTACATTCGACAACTGTGGAAGAAAGAATGCGACAGTACAGGGCCTGTGTGGAATTATTGATAACGATATTCAACATAAGGTCTCTGTAGTCAGATACCCGAGAGCCTTGCTGGTCACTATAAATCCATTCACAACAACACTCAGTGGGGTTGGTCTGGAAGGTATAGTAGATAGAAAAGGAGAAATTGCTTTTTTTCTAGGTGTCCCCTCACTCACCAGGGTTGCCCCTTGGTGACATGCTTCATCATTGGGGCCATCCCAGTCCTCTACGGCCTGGGGCGTGCTGCGACTTGCGAATTACGTAGGAGCACTTACAAATGACTATGTGTGGTGCAGATGTGATAGTGGAGTGGACTAAGTGATGTGTTAAGGGATCAATTTAGAAGCAGAGAGAGAGATCCAAGAAATGCAGTCACAGTCAGAGAAAAAGGCAAGGGATACTGTATCTATGTGGTTGTAGTGGTCCTGTTGGAAGTGGTAAGTCAGTTGCCTGCAGAAAAAAAATCCTCCTATTAGCGGCACTCCTCCATTGCAGCCGACGCTTCGTCCATCGATGTTGGTCACCAGAAGACACCCTGTCCACTGCCTGCCTGATGCTGAATTGTGGCTCGCTACTGTGAAGCCTGACTCCATCCTTTTTTCCCCATTACAGAGACTGAAACCCGGCCTGTAATTATTCAACGAAAAACAGGAAGTGATATAATATTACAACACCACTGATAAATAAATATAAGGTATGTAGGCTGTGGAGTGCAAAAAGTCACAATTTGATTTTCCTAGTAGACTACAATATTTTTGAAAGTGCGTACTCTGTCTGAGTCACCTTTTGAAGGATAAATAAGTATGGGCAAATTAATGTAGCGGATCTTTACCCTCAAGCTAGGTGTACTGTAAAGTGTTTTTTAGAACAAAATTAGATCTTCCTAGCAGTGCTCCCACCCAGACCCTTACTAAAGCCAGTCGCAAAAATGTAGAAGACCCCCAATCAAATCTCAAAAAACGAGGCCTAGCAGAAAACTGGTGACAAAACTTACTTTGAAAGTAACAGTAGGCCGAAGTACCCCCTTCCTAATTACCCCTTACCCACCGTGGATTGCATTCAAACCACTTGCAAGCAACCAAGCAAAAGTAGCCATAGCCAGCATCGCTCCAAGACTCGAAATCCCCCCCACTCAAACACATGCAATAGAAATACTGCTAACCCTAACGAACCCTAAGTTAAGAATAGTGGCAAAGGCTTTCTTTAACTATGCCAAATCCCCCCTTTCCCACCATGGATTTTCTTCAAATGACTTGCAACCAAAATTACACATACTCACGAGTGCTCTAAGACCCCAGAACTCAGTTGCAAAAATCTAGAACACCCCGAAACACATGCAATCCTGCTGCTAGGGCTAACCCTAACGAACCCTAAGTTACATAAAGTGCCAAAAGGCTTTTCCGCCTGGATTTTGTCCCAACCACTTCTACCCGGTATTAGACCTTCCCAGGAATGCCCCAAGACCCGCCAACCCACCCGCCAAGAAGCATAACACCCCCAAACAGGCCAAAAGCAAAATCTCATACTTGCAATATTTCTCGGCCTTCGGTCCAAACGCGCTGCGTAGCTAGGCCATAAGTCGGGGTTGCCACGACGGATTTCCTGAAAAGCAAATGCAATCAAGATTAGAGTGTCCCAGCAGTGCTCCCAGACCCCGAAACTCACCCACAAACACCAGGAAGCCCCCCAAACAGGCCCCCGAAAAGGCTACATTGAGCAAAATGTCAGAAATAGCCAAAAAAAATCGGCCTGGATTTTGTCCCAACCACTTCTACCCGGTATTAGACCTTCCCAGGAATGCCCCAAGACCCGCCAACCCACCCGCCAAGAAGCATAACACCCCCAAACAGGCCAAAAGCAAAATCTCATACTTGCAATATTTCTCGGCCTTCGGTCCAAACGCGCTGCGTAGCTAGGCCATAAGTCGGGGTTGCCACGACGGATTTCCTGAAAAGCAAATGCAATCAAGATTAGAGTGTCCCAGCAGTGCTTCCAGAGCACGAAACTCACCCACAAACAGACGGAACCCCCCCCTAAGAGCACCTCAAAGGCAAGCAAGTCATCAAAAACACTAAAACTTTTCCGCCTGGGATTTGGTCCAAAACACTTTTATCCGGTATTAGAGCTTCCCAGCAATGGCCCCAGAGCCGTCAACCCAGGCGAAAACTAGTAGAAGACCCCCAAACAGCCAAAGAGCAAAAGTACAAAAATGGGGACTTAGTCAATTTTTCACAAATTTCCCAAATCACTCCGCGCGTGCTCTGCAGCTAGGCCCTAACTCCCCTCTGCCACCATGGATTTGCTTCAAACCTCTTGCAAAGTAAAGTATATATAGCCAGCAGTGCGCCCAGACCCCGAAACACACCCACAAACACCAGGAAGCCCCCCAAACAGGCCCCCGAAAAGGCTACATTGAGCAAAATGTCAGAAATAGCCAAAAAAAAAATCGGCCTGGATTTTGTCCCAACCACTTCTACCCGGTATTAGACCTTCCCAGGAATGCCCCAAGACCCGCCAACCCACCCGCCAAGAAGCATAACACCCCCAAACAGGCCAAAAGCAAAATCTCATACTTGCAATATTTCTCGGCCTTCGGTCCAAACGCGCTGCGTAGCTAGGCCATAAGTCGGGGTTGCCACGACGGATTTCCTGAAAAGCAAATGCAATCAAGATTAGAGTGTCCCAGCAGTGCTTCCAGAGCACGAAACTCACCCACAAACACCAGGAAGCCCCCCAAACAGGCCCCCGAAAAGGCTACATTGAGCAAAATGTCAGAAATAGCCAAAAAAAAAATCGGCCTGGATTTTGTCCCAACCACTTCTACCCGGTATTAGACCTTCCCAGGAATGCCCCAAGACCCGCCAACCCACCCGCCAAGAAGCATAACACCCCCAAACAGGCCAAAAGCAAAATCTCATACTTGCAATATTTCTCGGCCTTCGGTCCAAACGCGCTGCGTAGCTAGGCCATAAGTCGGGGTTGCCACGACGGATTTCCTGAAAAGCAAATGCAATCAAGATTAGAGTGTCCCAGCAGTGCTCCCAGACCCCGAAACTCACCCACAAACACCAGGAAGCCCCCCAAACAGGCCCCCGAAAAGGCTACATTGAGCAAAATGTCAGAAATAGCCAAAAAAAATCGGCCTGGATTTTGTCCCAACCACTTCTACCCGGTATTAGACCTTCCCAGGAATGCCCCAAGACCCGCCAACCCACCCGCCAAGAAGCATAACACCCCCAAACAGGCCAAAAGCAAAATCTCATACTTGCAATATTTCTCGGCCTTCGGTCCAAACGCGCTGCGTAGCTAGGCCATAAGTCGGGGTTGCCACGACGGATTTCCTGAAAAGCAAATGCAATCAAGATTAGAGTGTCCCAGCAGTGCTTCCAGAGCACGAAACTCACCCACAAACAGACGGAACCCCCCCCTAAGAGCACCTCAAAGGCAAGCAAGTCATCAAAAACACTAAAACTTTTCCGCCTGGGATTTGGTCCAAAACACTTTTATCCGGTATTAGAGCTTCCCAGCAATGGCCCCAGAGCCGTCAACCCAGGCGAAAACTAGTAGAAGACCCCCAAACAGCCAAAGAGCAAAAGTACAAAAATGGGGACTTAGTCAATTTTTCACAAATTTCCCAAATCACTCCGCGCGTGCTCTGCAGCTAGGCCCTAACTCCCCTCTGCCACCATGGATTTGCTTCAAACCTCTTGCAAAGTAAAGTATATATAGCCAGCAGTGCGCCCAGACCCCGAAACACACCCACAAACACCAGGAAGCCCCCCAAACAGGCCCCCGAAAAGGCTACATTGAGCAAAATGTCAGAAATAGCCAAAAAAAAAATCGGCCTGGATTTTGTCCCAACCACTTCTACCCGGTATTAGACCTTCCCAGGAATGCCCCAAGACCCGCCAACCCACCCGCCAAGAAGCATAACACCCCCAAACAGGCCAAAAGCAAAATCTCATACTTGCAATATTTCTCGGCCTTCGGTCCAAACGCGCTGCGTAGCTAGGCCATAAGTCGGGGTTGCCACGACGGATTTCCTGAAAAGCAAATGCAATCAAGATTAGAGTGTCCCAGCAGTGCTTCCAGAGCACGAAACTCACCCACAAACACCAGGAAGCCCCCCAAACAGGCCCCCGAAAAGGCTACATTGAGCAAAATGTCAGAAATAGCCAAAAAAAAAATCGGCCTGGATTTTGTCCCAACCACTTCTACCCGGTATTAGACCTTCCCAGGAATGCCCCAAGACCCGCCAACCCACCCGCCAAGAAGCATAACACCCCCAAACAGGCCAAAAGCAAAATCTCATACTTGCAATATTTCTCGGCCTTCGGTCCAAACGCGCTGCGTAGCTAGGCCATAAGTCGGGGTTGCCACGACGGATTTCCTGAAAAGCAAATGCAATCAAGATTAGAGTGTCCCAGCAGTGCTCCCAGACCACGAAACTCACCCGCAAACACCAGGAAGCCCCCCTAAGAGCACCTCAAAGGCAAGCAAGTCATCAAAAACACAAATAATTTTCCGCCTGGGATTTGGTCCAAAACACTTTTATCCGGTATTAGAGCTTCCCAGCAATGGCCCCAGAGCCGTCAACTCACCTGCAAAGAGGTACATCAACACCCCCACAAGTGCTGAGTCTTTCTTCATTGGGCGTAAACCAGCCCTCTGGTTTGATGGAAATAGGAGTCTGGAGGAGGAGGATAGAGGAGCATGTTCTTCTGAAATTGTGAACCTGAGGAATGCAGACTGCGGCAACTTCAAATCAATTAGCAAACCAGTGAAGACAGTTCTGCTGATGGGCTTGATTTTGTGATTATCTGATTAAAGTTTGTAATATATTAACTGTGCACAACAAAGAAAGACAGACAGACAGGAATAAAAGTGAATAGGGACGAAAAAGAAAGTTATTGATTCGTTGTCTCATTTTCAGGGCTCGGTATCACGGTCCAGGAATAAGAATAAGGCTTCGTCATCATACTCTGCGAATTCAGGCAGGGTGAGCTCAGTGTCACCTGACAGAGTAGAAATTCCCTCATCTATGTTGCTGGCCACCTCCTCTTCATCCGGCACGCTTTCTCGTACTCTGAAATCTGGTGGTATGAGGTGCTGATTCATCTTGATCATTGTTAACCTCTCCACATTTTTGGGCGAGAGGCGGCTCCGTTTGGGAGTTACAATGCCACCAGCAGCACTGAAAACCCGTTCAGAAGACACGCTTGCGAGTGGGCAAGACAAGTAGTTTAAAGCCAGGTTGGTGAGCTGTGGCCACAATCCTTTTTTCCCATGCCAATACGCCAATGGGTCAGAATTAACATAGACCTCTGTTGAGTCATTCAGATAGTCCTTCACCATCGACTCAAGGTCCTCTTCCAAGGTTCCTCCACTTTGCTTAGCTCTTGCTGTGCCTCTGACCTTTTGAGAACCAAACCCACGCAGAGCTAGCCAATCCTCTTCAGCCTCCAATGTTTCTGTTGTGTCTCGTGCAGATGATCCGGTTGCCGGTGTCTTTAACGGCTGAGAGGTCACTTGTGCCACAGCCACAGGTGCAGAAGTGGATTGTTTTGACTGGGGATGGCCTGCTGATGTACTGCCATTTCCTTCAATTTTCAGCCGTTCTGTTTCAAACTTCTTGGCTGACAAGGCTAGCCAACGTTTGTACTTTGGAACATGTTCATCATCAAAAGGAAAGAATGCTTGGCCTGCCAGCGCCTTTTTGTAGCGTGGATCCAGAATAGTAGCACAAATGTAATGCTGTTCTGAGTGGATCTTTTTAAGACGTTCATCACCTTGTAGGAGCTCTAATAATTGCTCAGCCAGAAGCAAAGAGTCTTGGTTTTTGTCATCTTTTTCAAACACAGAACACACCTCCTTCAGTTGGTCCTCCAGCATGTACAACAATGGGATAGCTTTTCCCAAATTAGAGTCCTCCTTGCTGACTGCACGCGTGAAGAACTCAAAAGGACGAAGCATGCGTGTCAGGCCTTGAACTATGTTCCATTGCGGCCCACCCATCCTCAGCTCCTCTGTACCCTCTGTAAGGAAATATTGATCGAGTTCCATATACTGCTCATACAGACGCTCAAGCATGTAGAAGGTTGAGTTCCAACGTGTTACCACCTCCTGGATGAGTACTTTCACTGGCATTTTACGTTGATATAGCAGGCTCCTCAGCTGCTTCCGGGCCTTAAAAGAATGGCTGAAATGCTTGCACATTTTTCGGCAGGTGTCCAATACACTGTACGCTGCACTGGCTTTATTAGCCAAGAATTTTTGGACAACCAGGTTTATACAGTGCGCCAAACACGGCACTCTGAAATAGTAACCGTCCCTCATGGCCTTAACTATATTGGCGCCATTGTCCGTGGAAACATAACCAACCTGGCGTTTTAGTGGGGACAGCCAGTTAAGGACCTTTGTGTTAAAGACATCCAAAATGTTTTCTGCTGTGTGACGTTTCTCCAAATTAAACATGGCTAGTGTTGCATGTTTCCGAGCAGCTTTAAAAACAATGTCCGTGTCAACACCTGCGTTTAGCTTTGCTTTAGCCCCTGAAAAAGAGACCCAGTGTGCAGTGATGCACATGTAATCAGCGCCTGCGCCACTGGTCCACATGTCTGTTGTCAGATGTATAGTGTGAACAGCACTCTTCTGCAAAGCTGCCCCAATCACCTTCAGAACATCTTCATGTAGTGCTGGAACCGCAACTCGGGCAAAATAGAACCGGCTAGGAACCTTCCATTTAGGGCAGAGCGCTGCCACTAATTCTAGAAAACCAACCCCTTCTACAAAAGAAAAAGGGAGAAGGTCCAGAGCTAGCATTTTAGCCAGCTTAGTGTTATACAGACGCGTCATTGGGTGGTTGCGTTCATATTGCGCTTCTGTAAACAACATCTTTTTAATGTTGCCCTGGACCAAGGATTTACTGGATGATGATGATCTCTTCGACCCAGTTACGCTCGCTGATGTACTTTTCCGCATTGATGTCTCACTCTCTCCCACACTCTTAGCGTGGCTCACATGGGGTGTGCTGCTGACAGGGGTACTGGGTGTAAGTGAAGTGTTTGAATCGTCTTCTTCCTCCTCATCATCAGATGAAAAATCAACGTTTTCATTACGTGCAATTCTGCCTTGCATAAACGCCTCTAGGTGCGGAAGCCATTGGACAGGGTGCGCTCTCTTAAGATGACCTCTCTGGCCTCCGGTACCATAGTTAGAACCAAGCTTACCACGACCAACTCGAACCTTACAAAGGCTACAAATGGCTACGTTTTCCATTTTTGGGCAAACACTAAAGAAGTCCCAAACTGGAGACTTGAAATGTCTTTGGGGGCCGGAGGAGGCGGCGATACTGGTGGTGGTGGTCCTGCTGCTAATGCCAGATGAAGTGGAGGATGTGGATTGCCGAACTTCCGTACGTTTTGCACTTTCACCACCACAAATTGAGGTCGAGGACGAGGTGGGTACCTTCTTGCGAGGAAGAAATATGGAAGCGGTAGGTTTTGGTGTACTACTTAACTCCAAATCTAATTATTCCATTTCCATTGCCTCCTCGCCGACATCATCATCACGCTCAGCAGCTTCTCGGGATAGGGTCAAAATGTCTCTTTGCTGCATGCCCGGTGGGGCTGCAGTGACCTTTGTGATGACTGGCTCGTCGTCATCGTGAGAGGCTTCATCACCAGCAGTATCTGTCACTTCTTGTTGAGCCTCATCACACTCCATAGGTTTGAGTTTTTGGACGACCTTCCTTTTACGCTTAGGTACCTGTGTCAGATCATGGTGTGCCTCACTGTCAGACCGCAGTTGTGGTTCCCAAGACAGATCACTTGCATCAGAACGAGGTGGGCTTGAAGAAGATGTAGACACACCCCTTGATCTTTTCCTTGCTAGGGATGTGGAAGACAATGAATGATCATCAGGAGGAGTGGCTTCCAATGATACCTCGGCTTCATTGTCGATTTCCTGATGTGCCCCTACTTCGGGAGGAACAACTATTGTGGGCACTTGTGAACCTCCATGCACCTTTGCTTGCGCATCTCCTTTTGCTGCCTCTCCTTCCACATGTACTTGGGCGTGTACTTGCACATGGTGTTGTTGTTGCGGCTGTGGTTGATCAACACTTGTCAGATGAGTTACAACAACCTGTGTTGATTCAGGGACATTGCTGCTACTTTCTTGCGATGAGCCAACATCACTGGTCGATGGTGATTGGAGAAGTACACTGACTGCCTCTGAAGCACTCAAGGGCTTTGACTTAAGTTGGCGTGGTGGTGGAGGCACTGAACCCAATGGAGCAGGGGTGCTGCTCCCAGCTTGGTCCCCAGCAGATCCTGCTGCTGCAGGCGTACTTTTTTTTTTCTCCCAAAAAACGTGGCGGGTGGCACACCAGCCTCCTTGGTAACTTGCTTCTCCTGCTCCTTACTAGCAACTTTCTTGCTAGAGGAGCTACGGAGACCTTTCTTTGGGGCCATCTTCTTCAGAGCAGGTCAGACAGCAGGCCGCAGTTGCACGAATTGTAGAGTTGTCTGAGGCCAGACGTGACGTCGCGTGACGTTATGCTGCACACACACACCGCTGCAGGACTTCTTCCTGGCACTGGTGGTTCTCTTGAGTCTTGTGCACCTAAAAAAAATGGAAGACAGAGGAACATCAGTTCAGTTATACAGCACAAAAAAATCGAAAAACACTGCAAAATCAGCACAATCCCAATCCATCCATGCCCTCCATAATGTTTAAATTCAAGACAACCCACAGAAAGACTAGGCCCATGCAAGACTCACTACCCCTGGGCATAAATAAAGGTTGAAAAGTAGGCAAAATGGTTGGAGGCCTAACAACAAAGCCTGCATTCAAAATGGCCACTTGCCTGCCAGCACATGGCCAGTGCCTGTAGCTGCACTCAAAATGGCCACCAGCCACATGGCCTGTCCCTCCCCATGAACACCCCCAAAAATCGAAAAACACTGCAAAATCAGCACAATCCCATTCCATCCATGCCCTCCATGATGTTTAAGTTCAAGACAGCCCACAGAAAGACTAGGCCCATGCTAGACTCAAATACCCCTGGTGAAAAGGCCACAAGTACAGGCCCAAAAAACGAAAATCACTGAAAAATCAGCACAATCCCATTCTTTCCATGGCCTCCATGATGTTTAAATTCAAGACAACCCACAGAAAGACTAGGCCCATGCAAGACTCACTACCCCTGGGCATAAATAAAGGTTGAAAAGTAGGCAAAATGGTTGGAGGCCTAACAACAAAGCCTGCATTCAAAATGGCCACTTGCCTGCCAGCACATGGCCAGTGCCTGTAGCTGCACTCAAAATGGCCACCAGCCACATGGCCTGTCCCTCCCCATGAACACCCCCAAAAATCGAAAAACACTGCAAAATCAGCACAATCCCATTCCATCCATGCCCTCCATGATGTTTAAGTTCAAGACAGCCCACAGAAAGACTAGGCCCATGCTAGACTCACTACCCCTGGGCATAAATAAAGGTTGAAAAGTAGGCAAAATGGTTGGAGGCCTAACAACAAAGCCTGCATTCAAAATGGCCACTTGCCTGCCAGCACATGGCCAGTGCCTGTAGCTGCACTCAAAATGGCCACCAGCCACATGGCCTGTCACTCCCCATGAACACCCCCAAAAATCGAAAAACACTGCAAAATCAGCACAATCCCATTCCATCCATGCCCTCCATGATGTTTAAGTTCAAGACAGCCCACAGAAAGACTAGGCCCATGCTAGACTCACTACCCCTGGGCATAAATAAAGGTTGAAAAGTAGGCAAAATGGTTGGAGGCCTAACAACAAAGCCTGCATTCAAAATGGCCACTTGCCTGCCAGCACATGGCCAGTGCCTGTAGCTGCACTCAAAATGGCCACCAGCCACATGGCCTGTCCCTCCCCATGAACACCCCCAAAAATCGAAAAACACTGCAAAATCAGCACAATCCCATTCCATCCATGCCCTCCATGATGTTTAAGTTCAAGACAGCCCACAGAAAGACTAGGCCCATGCTAGACTCACTACCCCTGGGCATAAATAAAGGTTGAAAAGTAGGCAAAATGGTTGGAGGCCTAACAACAAAGCCTGCATTCAAAATGGCCACTTGCCTGCCAGCACATGGCCAGTGCCTGTAGCTGCACTCAAAATGGCCATCAGCCACATGGCCTGTCCCTCCCCATGAACACCCCCAAAAATCGAAAAACACTGCAAAATCAGCACAATCCCATTCCATCCATGCCCTCCATGATGTTTAAGTTCAAGACAGCCCACAGAAAGACTAGGCCCATGCTAGACTCAAATACCCCTGGTGAAAAGGCCACAAGTACAGGCCCAAAAAACGAAAATCACTGAAAAATCAGCACAATCCCATTCCATCCATGGCCTCCATGATGTTTAAATTCAAGACAACCCACAGAAAGCCTAGGCCCATGCAAGACTCACTACCCCTGGGCATAAATAAAGGTTGAAAAGTAGGCAAAATGGTTGGAGGCCTAACAACAAAGCCTGCATTCAAAATGGCCACTTGCCTGCCAGCACATGGCCAGTGCCTGTAGCTGCACTCAAAATGGCCACCAGCCACATGGCCTGTCCCTCCCCATGAACACCCCCAAAAATCGAAAAACACTGCAAAATCAGCACAATCCCATTCCATCCATGCCCTCCATGATGTTTAAGTTCAAGACAGCCCACAGAAAGACTAGGCCCATTCTAGACTCAAATACCCCTGGTGAAAAGGCCACAAGTACAGGCCCAAAAAACGAAAATCACTGAAAAATCAGCACAATCCCATTCCATCCATGCCCTCCATGATGTTTAAATTCAAGACAACCCACAGAAAGACTAGGCCCATGCTAGACTCAAATACCCCTGGTGAAAAGGCCACAAGTACAGCCCCAAAAAACGAAAATCACTGAAAAATCAGCACAATCCCAATCCATCCATGGCCTCCATGATGTTTAAGTTCAAGACAACCCACAGAAAGACTCAGTCCACCCACCACTGAGTACCCCTGGGCAAAAGGCCCCAAAACAGCCCAAAAATCGAAAATTCCAAAATTTTAATTGCAGCAACTGTAATGCCCCAAACAAACTTACTTGTAAAATTTCTAATCCAACAGTGATCCAAAGAAAGTCAAAAAGGCCTCAAATCCAAATATCCAGCAGCATCCACAAAAAGTAATCCTTCCAGCTCCAGACCCAAATGAAAAGTGACCAGGAGATGGACAAAGCCCTGGGAGGAGCCTGCTGAACAGGAACAGGAAGTTGAAGACTGTGGGGCACTTCCTTCCTCCCACCCCCCTGCCCCCCTCCCCAAAATGGACTCCTCGCTAAAAAAGTGCAGGCAAATGTCAAACTAAGGAGTTATTCAGATAAAAATCATCATTCCTAGAAGGTTTATGCTGCTTGCTGGTGGATTTCTTGTGCAGAATTGCAAATTTTATATTTTCGCTCGCCGCATCTCAAATCTCGCAATTGCGAAGTACCGCTAGACGTGATCTCGCCGTACTCGCGTTGACAAACTATCGCTGGCAAGCCGCGATGACGTAATCACGCTCGCCAATTCCCGCGGGATCACACAGCAAGATCCAAAATGGCGCAGCACTCGCAAACTATTGAGAAAAACAACTCGGCAAACGATGATAAACGCCGCGCGCCGCAAAAATTGTATCACCAACGCCGCTGCGTGCGAATTTGCGGATTTTGCGGGAAATTCTCAAATCTCGCGGATTGCGAATTTCCCAAAAATCCGCAAAATCCGCGAGCGTAACGGATTTTCCGCCCATGCTTACGCCTGACCCAAGACCACCTCTGCTTCAGTAAGCAACTTAAGACATGGCTGTTCGAGCAGTAGCGGACCCCCCTCCCCCAAGCGCCTTGAGACCCTCTGGGTGAGTAGCGCGCTATACAAATATCCTGATTGATTGATTGATTGATTGCTTGCATGCTCGGGATGTGTAGCGCGCAAAGTTACCCATTAGGTTTGTCCCGCCCGCTCGCGTCCCCTTATTTCCGGTCACTACTAACGTGTTCACGAGTTATTTTGTGCCAGATTGCAGTTTCTGCGTGTTCGGCAACTCGATCTTACCGACAAGCATCCTCGCGCACGCGAAAATGCTATTGAGCGCGCGAGAACTACGCTGCACAGCAGTTTGCGGAGTATTCGACAACTTCGCGTTCTCCGCGGAGCGCGGAGTTGCCGAAACTCCGCGAACGGAGCGTAGTTCTTCGTCCAGGGTTACTTTATTGTACTGTGGGGCTTTTCTTCTTGGTTTTCTCACTCTGTTTTTGTCGAATATGCCTGCCTTATTCGACAAATGCCCGGAGTGCTCCAGGAAGAAGGCCAGGTCGGACCACCATGAGGTGTGTATCCTCTGCCTTCCAGCTTCTCATGTTCCAGAGGAGTGTGTTATCTGCCAAGGCTTCTCTGGAAGGACCCTGAGGGAAAGGAAGAAGATCAGACTTCAGGGTCTCGAGGAAAGAAGACTGAAGGCTCAAGGTGGGTCTGGAGGGGCTTCTTCTGCCCATGCTGAGGCCCCTGGGGGGCTCCCCAGGGGCAGGAAGACCAGCAAACGTCACCATTCTCCGCCTAGGTCCATTGCGCCCACTACGGCGTCGAGAGGAATGACTGCGGTCTGTTCCCCATCGTCGGAGACGAAACGACGTCGAGGCTCGGTGTAGGAAGGTGGATACCTGACTATGGTTACCCCCAACTTTTTTGCCTGGTGTTTTGCTGGTTTTTCGACTTAGTTGGCCTGGGACCCTGGTATTCAGGGCCCTAGGCCTACTGCTCTCTCTGTAAAATGAATTCCTTGTACCTTAGGTACATATCTAATTGGACTGGGCCACCTTATCAGACCCTGTAACTCAGGGCATAGGTGTACCCAGGGCCTACCAGGGGCTGCAGCATGTATTATGCCACCCCTGGCTGGCCATCTAAATCTGACACAACTGGCTGCACGACATCTGGGGCAAAGTGGTGTAATCACCCTTTGCTGTAGATATAGTATACCTATATCTAACCCTAAAATGGACACATGTATTCCTATCAGTCACTCCTATGGCAGGCCTTAACAATCCTGAAGGCAGAGTGCTTGGAATTATGTGAGATGGTGCTCTGGCATGAGCTGAGCCCGTCTGCAGCTTGCGGAACCAAGTCCTAATAGCTGTTCTATGATAACGCGTACCATATACTCTTAAGTGCATTATATTCCTCGCGGTTATTTGCTATCTTTGGTATCGCTTTATCAAAACATGTCGAGTAAGGTGTCATACGAATTGGAATACTAACTCCTCGCCAATTCTGGCGACGGGGTTAGCATTCCACCCTTCTAGAGGGACACGACATGTATGTAACTGTGAACCCCGGTTAAAGTTAACTCGAGCCTCAGCATCACAAAATTGATGCTGCCACCACAGACACAAGTCTGACCTCCTGCTGCTGGGAGTCCTTCCAGCAAGGAAGGCTTGGACAAAGGGTTTCCTGTCAGGGGCGGTGCTAGCACCATCCCAGACACGGTTTTGTGTATCCTGGGTAGGCAGGGCTTTAGAGGAAGGTGACTGCAAGTGGCACCCCGGTGCTCACTATGCATAGGCCGGCTAGAACCAGTTCCAGGGGCACACCAGCCCCTGACCTGGGGAAAGTCCGGCATGGGAGAGGGGTGTAACCACCCCCCTTCCTGGTCCCACCCATGGGCAGGACCTAGTCGCGTGCCAGCCCCTTTTCCTAGTATAAAGATAGGAGCGGGCCCCCTTCCAAATTAGATCATCTTTGAATCCTGAAACTACTTTCTACGAAAGGAACTCTCGACTTCTTCTCAAGATTTCTCCCTTGTGACTAAGGAGTAGTCACCCTGCATCCGCAGGCACCATCCAAGCATCGCGGTCTGCTGTAAGTCTCTCCTCCGGATCAAGACTGCCCAGCTCGACGAGAACCGGCTTCCCTGGCACCTCTGACCTCAACCTGCATCATCAGCCCAGCTGAGATTCGTGGGTGTGACGAGACCTCGAGGGACCGGCCATCTTCAGGACTGCACAACGCTTGCCCAGCACGACCGCCGAGGGATCCTCGAGTGAGTGCTTTGGGGTTCGAGAAGCCCTGACTCTGAGCAGCTCCAGCACCGAAGACCAGCCCCCCAGCATCCACCAGATCTGCGTGGGGCCCTTCTGCTCTTTGCTGCTCACCGTGTTGTCCAGTTACTTGCCTGCTGGCTTGTGGCCCTCTTGACGACGCTCCACGACGACAACACCGCTGGTCTGGTTGCTCCAGTCTGGCCCTTGCTCCCCTCCAACAGAGGAGCACCCCGGACCCTCCTGGTCCACTCCAGAAGCCTTTTGAGTCCACCGCGTGGGCTTGCATTTGCCAAGACTTGTTGCCCCAATCCTGGGTCCAGACGTCGACAGCAGATACCATCGTGGGACAGCTCGCACCTCCATCCTGGTTGCCGACAA
Source organism: Lissotriton vulgaris (assembly GCF_964263255.1). Classification (NCBI taxonomy): domain Eukaryota; kingdom Metazoa; phylum Chordata; class Amphibia; order Caudata; family Salamandridae; genus Lissotriton; species Lissotriton vulgaris. Next base: position 1,344,453,965 of record NC_141693.1, on the reverse strand, counting down.
CGCCTCCTGGTCCGTGAGACTGCAGAGCCCAGCGTCGCCCACTCACCTGGTCGAGGTGACTCCATCCGGTGCCATCCTGGTGCCCATCTGATCACTGGCTAGTGATTCAGGACTTGGTCCCCTCTGCTTACAGGTGTCCTCCATCTTCGATCCAGGCTTGGATCCATCCGAATCTCTTCACTGGTCGCCTGCCAGCAACCTCTTCTTTCAGGCTCCATAGACTGCAACGAGGATTCCCGACGTCTTTCCAGACCTATGCAGCCGCAGCCCCTGGGCTAGGTAACTTCGGCATTTCGGTGCCCCAGCATAGTCTCACTATCCAAGGGTCCAGATCCTTTTTCGTTTCAGCTCTACCTAGTCGGATTCGTCCGATAGCACTAACTTTGTAATTTCTAGCAACCATAGACTTTGTCCCGCATCCCGCGTGAGAGTGCACACTCTGCACCCGATCCCCCTAGGCCTCCTGCTAGTAATCTGAAGGTTCAGTAGTCCAGTCCTAGCGATCCTAAAGTCTATTAGAGTAGTACTTACCTGCTAGTAATTTCGCATTCCACTTTTAGAGTATATGGTTTTTCGTGCCCCTCGGGCATTTGTGTAAATTGTGCGACTTTGCGTATTTTCTTAAGAGCTTTGTATTGTGCTTAGCACCCTGTCCTCATAAAGAGTCCAGGGTTGTTGTGTTCTAAATAAATATCCTTTTATTTTCATAACAACTTGTGTGGTGTCCTTTCACTTGGTGTTCAAGGGGTATATGTGATGGTATAACAGCTGGCTTAACACGCCCTCTAGAGTTTAGCCTAAAGACTGCTCTTGTCCATGCTACTAGGATAGCTGGTCTACGGTTGACTTACAACCAATCATCAATAAGGGTTGTTTGGACTGATACAAAGTGCTCACTAGAATAGTGAACATTATATATCAGGCCAACTTCTCACACTCGGTGTCGAGGGATGTTACCAGACCTTCGAAGTCTCCGGTGTCTGTGTCATCGTCGTCCTTGTCGGCATCGACGTCGAGCGATCGGCGTCGACGAGCCAGGCGTCGGCGCTCGCCGTCGAGGCGATTTCGCCGTCGGCGAAGAGGAGGCGGGCGTCGTCGGTGAGTTCCTCGCCGTCAAGGTCGCCGTCGAGGCACAGGAAGTCGCAGTCGAGGCACAGGAAGTCGCAGTCGAGGCACAGGAGGTCGCCGTCGAGGCACATGAGGTCGCCGTCAAGGCGCATGAGGGCGCCGTCGAGGCACCGAGGTTCGACTTCGAGGTCGAGGCGCAAAAGGTCTCCGTCGAGGCACGGAAGGTCGCCGTCGAGGCGCCAAAGGCGTTCGACGCCGAGGAAGAGACGCTCGACGTCCAGGGGCCAACGCTCGCCGTATGGTCTCCGTTCTTCGACGCCGAAAAGAGGTGGAAGTAGACCTGACGCCGTGGGAGGTTCGCCTACGTCCCAGGCTGGAAAAGAAGGGGTTCGCCGCGCTCGGTGTATTCCGAGGTGTATACCCCGTCGGTGAAGATGACTCCCCCTCCTCTGTTACCGAGGGGTCCCCGTCCGAGGACACCTACTCCGCCTCCGTTGCCTCCACCGCAGCCTGGATCAGGGTTGCCTGAGAAGCCACCTCCGGTTCCGCCGAGGTTGACTTCGTTGCCTAAGCTTCCGACGCCTCCGAAGGGGACGCCTAGACCAAAGGCTCCGTCCAAACCCAAGTCACCCATTCCGGTGGACCCGGTTGATCGTCCTCGGCCGAGGAGGTCCCGTTCACGCTCCGGGCGGAGAGGAAGATCAAGGAGTCGTCATAGATCCTCCACCAGATCAAGGCGTCGCCATAGGAGGAGGGGGTCTAGGTCCCGCACGGACTCTTACAGTACCCATACTTCCTACTCGCCGACCTTATCGGACTCTCCTGAGACCAGGATCTCTCCAGTGGACGACATTGCCACGTTCCAGGAAGTTCTCCTGAGGGGGGCGGCGAAGTTAGGTATCACGGTGACGGCTCCAACACCTACGACGTCCGTGATATTCGAGACACTTCACAAGAAGCACTTGTCTCGCCCTCTTCTGCCTCTGGTGCCTGGATTGAAGGAACCTGCGGAGGAGCTGTTCCTCACGCCAGCGGTGGTGAAGGCCGCTCCGTCCCGGCGTCTGAAGAAGTATAGGGCCCCAGATTCGGACCCTGCATTCCTGAGAATGGATCCGGTACCGGATTCGGTGATTGTGACGGCGGCCAGGAAATTACATTCTACCTCCCCGTCATCCACTGTGCCGCCAGATAAGGAGAGTCGGTGGATCGACTCAGCAGGAAGGAAAGCGTGTGGGACCGCTTCCGCAGCCATGAAAGCTGCCAGCGATACAGCTCTGCTAGGCCGTTACGACCGGGCGCTGTGGGACTCCCTTCAACAGTTCGTGGAACTGCTACCGAGAGACAAGAGGGAGGACTTCCAGGAGATCCTCAAGGAAGGGATGCTGGTTTCAAACCAGGTGATCAGTGCGGCGGCGGACACCTCCCTGTTGGCCGCACATGGTTACTGCCATGGAATCAACCAGCGGCGGCATGCCTGGCTACGGCTCACGTCACTCAAGCCGGAGGCCCAGCAGCGGGTGGCCAATCTGCCCTTTTCCGGAGAGACCCTTTTCGGTAAACACGCAGATGATGATGGCCCACATGAAGGCGGAGGTAGAGACCCTGACGGCTGTGGGCTTGGAGAAGCCCAAAGAGAAGAAATCCTTCAGGCCTTTCCAGAGGCGCTACGGCGCACAGGGAAGAGGACGGGGGCAGTCTTCGGGACAGCAGCAGCAACAACAGCAGCAGTTCCGGAGACCCTTCCAGAAACGTCAGAAGGGTAGAGGAGGACAACAGTCCTCTACCGCGAACAAGGGCCCGGCAGGGTCTCGAACCTGAGCGGTTACTTCCCCTTCATCCGTTACCTGCTCCGGTGGGGGGAAGCGTTCAATTTTTTCTGGCAGAGTGGAGAAAAATTACTCCGGACAAGTGGGTGCTGAATATTGTTTGCAATAAATACAGTCTTCGGTTCATCAGCCCTCCTCCACCGATCCCTCCGGTCAGCTCGCAGTATCAACTGCGCGAGCTCAAGGCGGAGGCCGATATCCTGTTAAGGAAAAGGGCGATAGAAGACGTCCCTCTGTCTCAAAGAGGAAGAGGTCTGTACTCCCGGTTCTTTCTGGTTCGCAAGAAGGACAAGAACGAGTTCAGGCCCATTCTGGACTTGCGGCAGGCAGACAAGTGGATTCGCAGAGAAAAGTTTCGCATGCTGTCGTTGCATCAGAATTATCCTCAGGTGCAACAGGGGGACTGGCTTTGTACCATAGACCTACAGGATGCGTACTTCCACGTGCCGATCGCGTACAAACACAGGAAGTTTCTGCGATTTGTAGTCTGCACCAACCATTACCAATACACAGTGCTGCCTTTCGGGCTGAAGTCTGCGCCCAGGACATTCTCGAAGTGCATGGCGGTGGTAGCGGCACACCTCAGGAAGAACAAGGTGTTTGTCTACCCGTACCTGTACGATTGGTTGATCAAGGCCTCCTCCTTCTCGGAAGCTCAAGCAGACTTCCAGAAGACGTGCGTTCTCTTGAACAAGTTGGGGTTGCACATCAACATGTCCAAGTCTGTTCCGATCCCGATCCCGGTCCAGTGCATTCAATACTTGGGAGCCACCATCAATACGCTGTCAGCAAGCGAGTCTCCTTCGGAGGAGCGACGACGATCGATCCTTCAGAAGGCTCAGGCTCTTATGACTGCTCCATCTACAACAGTGAGGACGGTGTCTTCTCTACTGGGGTCGATGGCCTCTTGTATCTTCCTCACTCCTCATGCACGACTACACATGAGACCTCTGCAGGAGTGCTTGGAGGACCAATGGGACCAGAGGAAAGGATCTTGGGACGACAAGATACGACTGTCTCTGCATGCTCTTCAGTCTCTGAAGTGGTGGTGTTCAGCGGAGAATCTCCTCAGAGGGGTTCCCTTCCACAAGGACATTCCTACTCAGACTATCGTGACGGATGCTTCTCTCCAAGGCTGGGGAGCGCATTCGGGAGACTTACAGATTCAAGGAACGTGGTCTCAGACGGAGTCCACGTATCACATCAATTTCCTGGAACTCAGAGCTGTTCACTTGGCGCTGAAGGCCTTTCATCCGTCCTTCCGGACCAACTCTCTGCTTGTACAGACGGACAATACGACCACAATGTATTACCTCAACAAGTAGGGGGGGTCGAGATTGCGCACCCTGTCTCGGGAGGCGCAGACGATCTGGCGCTGGTTTCTGGCCAGAGGATTGACGATAACGGCTACCCATCTGCCAGGTGTGCAGAATGTTCAGGCGGACGCACTGAGCAGACTGATTCAGGAAAACCACGAATGGGTCATAAACGACGACGTACTAGGAGAAGTCTTCGAAAGGTGGGGGACTCCAGACGTAGGTCTGTTCGCCACCACCGAAAACAGCAAATGCCGAGACTTCACCTCCAGGTACTACCAGCACGGGACGCTGGGGAATGCACTCTGGATCAACTGGTCGAACAGCTTTGTTTCCGCTTTTCCGCCCATTCCCCTGATTCCAGCGGTGCTCATCAAGCTGTCCCGGTCCAGGGCACAGATGATCCTGATTGCCCCGGAATAGCCCAGACAGTGGTGGTTCACGGACCTTCTACACCGGTCCCTCCTTCCACACATACGGTTGCCGTGCAGGCCGGACCTTCTCACGAAGTTCGAGGGGCAGATGTTGCACCCCAACCTCTCGTCCTTGAGTTTGACGGCATGGCCATTTGAATCTGCCCGAAGATTGCATGGACATACTGAAGGAGTCTAAGAGACCTTCCACTCGGACTTCCAATGCTTACAAGTGGAAGAGGTTTTGTATCTGGTGTGTGTCCAGGAACTTTGACCCAACGACGTGCAAGGAAGATGTCATCCTTCCTTACCTTCTGCATTTGGCGCGGTCTGGCCTTAATGTTCATTCCATTAAGGTTCATCTCGCTGCATTGACTGCCTACAGGAAAAGCCCTTCACAGACTTCCTTCTTCCAGATCCCTGTGATCAAAGACTTTTTGGAAGGCTTGAAGAAAGTGTTCCCTCCTGTCAGGCTTCCTTCGCCTTCATGGGAATTGAATGTGGTGCTGTCCAGTTTGAGGAAGGAGCCTTTTGAACCCATTCATAAGGCCTCGTTGCAGCACCTGTCCTGGAAGGCGGCGTTCCTCGTGGCCATTACATCGGCCCGCAGGGTGAGTGAAATTCAGGCGTTGTGTTGTAATGAACCGTATACTGTATTTCATGCTCCTAAGGTTGTTATGCATACTCATCCCTAAATTTCTTCCCAAGGTTATTTCTGACTTTCATATCAACCAAACTATAACTTTGCCTACGTTTTTTCAGAATCCTTCATCTCCAGCAGAAAGGTCTCTACATTCCCTGGATGTTAGGAGGGTGTTGAAATTTTATCTGGATAAGACCAAAGGTATTCGTAGGTCAGACCAATTGTTTATCAATTATGGATCGGTCAGGACGGGTCTTGCGACCTCTAAGCAGTCCATCTCTAGGTGGATTGTGTCTTGCATACAACTATGTTACCAGAAAGCTAATAAGACCTTAGGAGGTAAGCCTAAGGCTCATTCCACCAGGGGCAAAGCTGCCATGGCAGCCTTGCTCCGTCATGTGCCGATTGCAGAAATTTGCAAGGCCGCCACTTGGAAGTCGGTTCATACCTTTGCTAAGCATTACTGTCTGGACACTAATGCCAAGGCGGATGCTCAGGTTGGACAGGCTTCGCTGCGGAATTTGTTCGCACAATAGTGGTGTTGGTTTCTTTTCTCCACCGCCGCTTTGGTGTGGGGATGGGCTTGCCATTCTATTCACTAGATTATGACTATACACAGAGATCCCCTGCTACAGAAGGAGTAGTTTATTTTCTGTAACTCCAGTTCTGTAGTAGAGGTATCTCTGTTATAGTCATAAGCGCCCACCCTCCTCCCCGGTGGAGACAGATATTCATGTAAGGAATGCTACAGGTCTGACGTGTTACGCCTTCAAAAAGAACTGAAAGTAAGAGGGACCTGCAGGGCATTCTGGGATACTGTGAAGTTCTGGAAAGTTCTCTTAAAGGCACAGTATCCTATTCTGAGCCACATAATGGCAGCCTATGGGGCTTGTCTGTCCATGTCTTCCTCTCTATCATCCAGAGGTTTTTTTTGCTGAAGGCAAGGGAAATCTGGACAGGCTTTGCTGTTTTGTGGATTTTGGGTGGAATTTCTAGCTGAAGTACTGGACAGTGTAGCCTGTTATAGGCTGCATTATATGTCTTTAAATTCTCTCTTAAGTGTCTGTGCAGTTCTGCATTTTTTCGACACTTTAAGAGATTATTTTTGATTGCTCCGGGGTCCACGCACATGGGCGGGACTATTCACTTGATTATGACTATAACAGAGATACCCCTACTACAGAACTGGAGTTACAGAAAAGAAACTACTCCTTCCCAATTACGCTCCTGGGGGCTCTGGGTCTTTCCTTTCTTGGCAAATCTAATTTAGTAAAAATTTAACTTCTACCAAAATACACATTCTCGTTCAATAACATTCCACTGGAGTTTCCAAAAATATGGTTCAGGAAAGTCTAGGGGCTTTTCTCAAGTTTCATGTGGGGGAACAAACGACCGCGGATTGCACAGAAGAAATTTAGAAAGAAAAAAGAATACGGAGGGATTGCAAGCCCACATTTATATCTGTATATGTGCGCATTCCAATTAAAGAATTTTCGTCAATTGATGTGTGAGGATTCTAAAATTTCTCCTCTATTTAAAGCCCTCTCTAGAGACAGCACTCAAGAAGCCGGGTGTTATCTTCTAAAATTTGGGCACCCCAAATTCTTTAAAAAGATAAAGTTATAGATCATGATAACAGCGGCTAAGCTCTGGTCCCAAGTAAGTTGAATTTTAAAAACCCCATATTATAATGATGTCAGCCCAATTTGGGACTCCCCCGGGTTGCCACTATGTTTGACAGACGCTTTGGGGACTCCCTTGAGAAGATGCAGGATTAACACCTGGGGACAACTCATAATTGATGCTGAACTTATCTCATGGCCACACTTAACTGAAATCACCGGAAATCAAGTCTCAAAATTTAAATATTACCAGTTGTTGAGCTGGACAAGAGCAATAGAAAAATAACTAAAAGGGAACTTGAACCTGGCATTTAAGACCTGCTCAAATGGTAACAAAAAAAAGAAGTTGCAGAGTGGTATTGGTTGCTTAACCAGAACGGAGAAGAGGAGCAGGCCTCCTTTACGGAAATATGGAAAAGGACCTGCCGGATGAAGACCTGGAAAAGACCGGGCAAGTATCTATGTCTCTCCTTTGGTGAAGTGTAAACTCTGCTTCTTTAAAAGAAAATCACCTTTTTGCAGTTCACAAGGCCTATTGCCCCCCACAAGCTATCAAAAATGGGTAACCAAGTGATCAAGAGATGCCCCAAATATGGGGAAGAAAAAGCTAATGAGGTCCACATGTTCTGGAGCTGTTTGGGTATAGCTGCATATTGGAATAACGTGGGTAAGACCATGTCTGATAATATAGGGTTGGAAACAAAAATAACAATTTTATCAGTAATTTTTGGGGTGCTCCCGAGGGAAGCAGATGAACGAGCATTTACAAAAAAGCATAAAACACTACTATTTATCTTGATCTTATTAGCGCGTAGAGAGCTTTGTATTAAATGGATATTACCATGCTCCCCTACAGAAGGAGAATGGACTCGATCCATACAGAGGATAGCTATGTTGGATCAAGCTAGTAATTGCTCGAAAAATACTAAATTCTGGAAAATTTGGGAGGCTGGGCCGAGACAGCTGCGGTACACACATAGTTACATTTCCCGCTCCCCTTTCCTTTTCTTTCCAATGCTTAATATGCTCTGATTTTATACACATGATTTCCAAGTCTTATGAATAAATAATATGCAACAGACAACTGTCCAGGGGACGGGTCTGATTGGTCACCCTCCGAGGTAGGGGGTCATACTGGCCGCTAAAAATTCGAGATCAAGGTGGAAACCTCAACAAGTGGACGAAGGTGCAGTTCTGGAGATACAAGGTATCCTTTCTCCCCCGCGGGGGTGTAACCAGACCAGTAATTTAAAAAAAACAGAAAATGTATCCTTTATACACTTGAAAGGGTCAGAGACACCAAATCTTTAATTATTGAGCATATTATATTTAAATGAGGCCAAAAAAAAAAAAAGAATAGGCGGATATGGCAAGATCAGCTTTTTGGTGAGTGTATGATGCATTATCGGAAACTATGGGGTGGTTTCCTCATTGGCTTGGAGCTGAACATGGACATAAAGGCTTTGCTCCATTGGGCTCTCCCGTTAGTGAAAAAGATTATGTCGGTATCAATGACACCTTTAAACGTACAAAAGTAGGCTTCTGAGACAAGCGTTTCCGGGTGCTGTTTGAGTAGACTATGTTTGAAGTTCTTAGCTGTGTTTTTAGATTGGTTAGGCGTTAAATAATCTTAAACTGTGTTATGACCCACCCCTGACTGCAGGTCCTCATTGAGGCTAGGGATATTTGGAGCCATGGTGGAAAAGGAAACAACAGAGAGGGATGAGTAGAATTCTAAGTTGGGTAAGGGATTTTGCAAGACTATTACAGGAAAGCTGCCCCAAATTTGTGTAGAAATAGAGTTGTTGCTCAACTATTCATAAATTGAGTGATGTCTTGTTTCAAAATGTGAGTTCTCTTCAGACATAGATTAGGCGTCTTTAGCTTTGGACTGAATAGTGATTTAATGCATCAGGGAGAGTGTGGAAGGTTTAGTGAAAATCCAGGTAAATGCTTGGCAGTGCAGGGACACCATTACAAGATGACCGCTCCTAAGACATACCAGGTGAATTGTCCTACCTTTCTTTTCATGCAAAGTCAACATGCCCAAGGTCCTTCTTTGCTTTCTGTGAATGGGCTAAGACGATGGTCCTATTTCTGTTTTAAACAAGCTGGGTAGGCCACTATCTTGTAGCAAGTGTCCACAGGTCAGGGCTGGAGAAAGAGACTCCCAAAATGGCCTAGACCAAACTCTCTCGACCCAGAGACAGTATCATGCTCAAATAGGAAATTTAAAAAAATCAACACTGACTAGTGAATTCCAAAGGTGCATGAATACAATCAGGCCTGCAGCTCTGGAATCAAACTCATCTCATCTGTAGGTTCAGTCCTGTCAGCAGCAGCTTGCACGAGAGCGCATCCCGAGGCATTGAGCAGAGACTGGCCCAGAGTGCCCTCTCTCAGACTATCAGGGAGGTGAAACTAGGCTCAGTTGTCCTGAGAACTGCGATACACACTAATTGACCTCTATGCCTCCGAGTGATTGGGCGAGGATATTCTGTGGCAGCTGTCAAATGAATGTGGGACCCTTAGTAAGACAGTGGCAGAACTGAAGGGCTTGGCTAGGGTTCAGGGCAGGTGGAGTGTGGTCCAGTGACAGCGCCGGGGAGGAGGCCTGGTGAAGGGAAAACTACTAAGACTCAGCCTAGCACTGTAGGTGACAACCAAGATATAACTTCCAGAGCGGCAAGTGCTCTTGGGACATACGAGAGACTGTCTGCACGGACAAGAGACGTCCCAACTGCAGCGCATGGGGAAAGCCTCCAGCAGACGCAAAACCTTCCGCAGATGGAACCGGACACTAAGAGCATGGCGGGTACCGCCCCATAGAACGAGGGGTACCCCCCTTACCCGCATCACAGGAAGACCCCCTCATTATCTTATATCCTGCAAGCTATAACGGTGTCCAGAAAGACGCTCGAGACTAAGATCCACACTCTAAGCTCTGATCTGGGTCTCTTACAAGACACCTACAAATGACTGGTGGAACGAGTCACCAACACAGAGCGACCCGTGGCAGACATAATGCCTACACTTGCCTCAACGGTGGAAAGAATGAAAACTTTGCAATCCAAAATCTGCACCATAGAGAGCAGAGGATGCCGAAAAAATCCCTCACGCCGCAATAATAAATGAGTAGTAGGACTGCCAAAAAAGATGGAAGGTGGAGACATAATCGCAACGTTCGCATCAAGGCACCGCAGGCAGATCCCTGAAGCAATGCACACACCGCTCCTGCTATGGATGTGGGAAGATGCGGTGTAGTCTGGAGGCGCCGTCGCAAGCTGAAGCGCAAATTGGATGGCTGAACGTGGTAGACGTGGCGCAAATCAGCTGCATAGGCACAGATCCACTGACGCCAGAGAGAGAGGAGACACCATGGAACTCAGACTCTGATCTGGGGTTGATTAGTTCAACAGCCTCAAGTATAGTGCTCCCCAAGATGAGACTGAGATCTTCAGACTATCTTTTATGAGCAGCTAGGCGAAATTGGACAACAAGAGACATTTCATAACTACTCTGGAACATTGACACCCAAGGCACCTTTTTCGTATTTAGGTCTACATCGAGACATCCTGTAGACTTCGCTGGTGGAGAGGCAGTGGAGAGCACTTATCCTTCCCCTTACTCTTCAACCACGGGGAACTCCAGCGATAGAATGACTCAGGTTAAAGGTTGTATGGGGGCACCACCTACTTGTCCTGGGGAGTGGACGTTGGTGAGTTTATTACTGGTTTCTTTACAGGGGAGTTTTGAGTCACACCACTTCGCATGTTACTTCTGTAATACTTGGAGGTATGCTGCATGTTAAAGGAGAATAATTGGGGAGGGACACACACACCCTACATTGCGAAAACAGATGGCAAGCACATCAGTGTACAAATGCATTTCTTGGAACATGTGTGGTATGCACACTGTGTCAAAGAGATATAAAGTGTTCTCCTACCTCAATAGGAGAGGAGTACAGATAGCACTACTACTTGCGGCAAAAGAAAAACAGGTGCACAGCGATGCTGGTGAGGCCAAAGGTTCTACACTACATAGTCTGCATATGCTAGAAAGGTGATGATCTGGATCAGAGTCGGGGTTACATTCCAGCACATTGACAGACCCAGCAGTCCGGTACATATTGGTGCGAGGTGGATTAAAGTGTTGGTGTAGGAAAGTAGGATCTGCTTTCATGGTTAACCCCTCTTTTTGCTGGTATCAGTAATAGTAGTAGTAACTTTATTAGATTTTTACACAAAATCATAAAAGCACATCAATTTACAGTTATTTTAAAAAGATTTTCCTCTTGTCGAGTCTTCAGAATAAAATTATACTATAGAATAGAATAGAATTTCTTTATTCGATTGTTTGCATGTAACAATCATAAAAGAGCATTTCATACAAGTTAATCCATACAGTAATAATAAAATAGGGAGAGTAGTATTACAACAAGACATTCACAAGCATATACACAATAATATGGTTAAAAAGAATAAAATACATTAGAAGTGGGAGTACAATCAGCAGCAGAGTTAGTTACCCTTCCATGCTTTTTCTATGTTTAACTGCGAGTTTTAAGAAACTACATACAAACATGGTACATTCACTATTTAGCATTTGAAGGTGACACAGTGCAGGTCTGAATTGTACAAAATTCAGGTGCTTAAGTAAAGGTTTTAAAAACAGGTTACGGGGGAGTGTATAAAACTGACAGAAAAATAAAAAGTGTGCCAGATCTTGCGGAGACTTATTGTCGCAGCCGCAAGCTGGCAACACTTGTCCTCTATGCGCTCCATTTGGTACAGCTAATAAAAAATGGAACATGTTAAATCGGAACCTTGTTAATAAAAAACGGTCATAACCGGACATGGGCCAGGACAGGTAGGGTTCCATATATAAACAGGTTTTAGTTAAGGCATACTGTCTCACACTGCTTTTCTTGTATTCATTTTCCTCCCGTGTCATGCACCTGGACAGCATAAAAGTGTTCCTAACAAAGGTTACATCAGTTTTGGTTATTGTTTCGGGGGATAAAAATAAATCTGGTCGGCCTAATTCAAAAAGCCACATTCTTACGTATTTTAACCATGGGATCTTAAGTCTACCATCCCACTGTAGTGCCTCTTGAAGAATGTTTCTGGTAAGAGGTATGGCTGTGTTTAGCCAGCTATTCAGCCAGCATAACAAAGGATTCACGGCCAGCTCATCACTTAGATATGGGATGCCAAGTTCCTCATGTACCGGGAAGTTGGCCGTCCCCCTGGGTAACCTTAGGACCTGTTTGAAGAAGTTATTCTCAGTAACTTCAAGGGCACCTAATGATTCTGATCCCCATATTTCACTTCCATAACGTGCAATTGCGGTGCTTTTGGCTTGATATAACTTCAAGACAGCAGCCACCGGACTATTGCCCATTTTTCTAGTGAAGTCCAGTATTGCCGCGTTGGCCCGCACTACCTCGCCCTTTTTCTTTAGTATTGCTGGTGCCCAAGTTAATTTGTGGTCAAAAAGAACACCAAGGTACGAGAAGGTCTTAGTAGTGGGTATTTTATCTCCGTTTACAAAGTGAGGATATATTTTTTTTGGAGATACACCTGTCGTCATTGTAAAGGATTTCGAGTTATTAATGCTCAGGCCACGGGAGTTCATGAAGTCATTAAAAGAATCTAGCAGGATTTGGAGACCGAGCGCCGTTCTAGATATTAGAACGGCGTCGTCCGCATATAATAGGACCGGTATGCCCTTCTTGCCAATGTAAGGAAAGTCTGTACTAGTTTTTAATAGGTGCTCCTCCAACTCATTAATATAAAGATTAAAAAGAAAGGGGGCAAGGATGCACCCTTGTCTGACACCTCGGGTTATTCTAAAATCTCTGGTTACCTTCAAATCATGGGTGTAACGGACGTTTGCTCTTGTGTCCGAGTGGAGGTCAACAAGAAAGTTGACCAGGTTTTGTTCCACCCCCATTTTTAACAGCACCTCCCATAGCCTGCCTCTGTCTACGCAGTCAAACGCGGACGATAAATCCATAAAGGCCATATGGATCGTCCCTTTTCTTGCTAGGGTGTATTTACTGTTTATTAAATATAGATTCAGACATTGGGTTATCGTGGAGTGGCCTGGTCTGAACCCATATTGTATTGGAGACAGTATGTTATTATCATTGGCCCAGGCTGTTAATCTGTTTAGGATAATACCCCCCACCACCTTTGTGACTGAGTTAATCAGGGATATGGGTCTGTAACATGTAACACTACCACGATCACCCTTCTTAAAAACAGGGACAATGGTGGAGGACCCCCAGGCTTTTGGGCAACCAGCCAAAATACCTGCATTTACAACTGCGGTGATGACTGGTGCCCATAAGAGAATGTTTGATTTGAATAGGTCGGGTGGTATACCATCGGGGCCAGGTGCTTTGTTACAGGTTAATCCTTGTATCCCCTTTTCTACCTCCCCCACTGTGAAACACAACACATTTTCATCAGAAGATTTAAAAACAAAGTCTGCTTGCAAATTATCACTTTTAAAAATTGTGCTGTAATGTGACATCCACTCTTCCTCAGGTATATTGGTCCCGACAATAGAATTTAAGGGGACGACAAACATAGGTTTGTTTACAATGCTCCAGAACTTGGAGCTATTACCCAGAATTGCAGGATCACATAGCTTCTCCCAAACACCGGCTTTTACTTCTTTTTTCCGGGCTGCCAGGACTGTCTTGTAGTTAGATCGCAGTGACTTAATAAGGACAGGGTCTCTTGGGGTAGCCTTGAGTGCTTTTTTTAAGTCTCGTCCGGCCTTTGAGCAGGCTTGATCGAACCACCCTGGTTGGTGTTCATGATGTCCCTTTATTGGTACTGACAACATTTGGCCAATTTTCTCAACAACAGCAGCAAAGGCAATCAGAGTCGCTTCGGGCAAAGTAGATGGAGAAACACAGAGATCTAGGTCATTACCACAGCTAGTGGTAATTGAATCATACAAGGAATCGCTGTTAACCTTTGACCACTTCAGACGACGATTTCCGTTGATGGGTTTTAAGACACCGTGATCAGGTCGAGGCTTCCTATGATCAAAAAGGTCACCTCCAATCCTGATTGACAAAGGGTTATGGTCGCTGAAGATGCTTGTTAGAATTTCAAAGTCAGTGGCTAAATCAACTAGATCTCTTGAGAGGAATATGTGGTCTATGTAGGAGCCTTTACCGTGGCCTTTGTACGTGGGGACATTAAACTGGTGTGAGTCCTCCAGTGTGGTCATTGCGACGGTTAGATTCCTACCATCTATTAAGTTATTAATACAGGTGCCTCGGGGCGAGTGATCAAAATGAAAGCCAGACCTCCTGTTGCAGCCTAAGAGGCTAATAGGTGTCGTTTCGGGGTTGCCACAGGGGTAGGCGTTAAAGTCTCCAGCGATAATGATATTTCGAGGTAGACTATCCGCTTTTATTTCTAAGAGGTTTTGTAATTTGAGAATGTTACACTCCTTGTTTGATAACACGGCATTATAAAAATTAATAAGTGTCAGTGCCTTTTTACCATTCCTGAGCACTAAGATTTGAGTATGTTTGTTGTCCGATGCTCTGATTGTGACCTGGCAGCTGAGTGCAAGGCTTATGTAAGTTGCCAGGCCCCCTTTGGATCTTCCGCTATTTGATGGGGTTGCTGGTAAGAAGAAACTTTGAAAGCCCTCAATGTATGCATTTTCATCTGCTAGCCAGGTTTCTTGAAAACATAGAATGGTATAATTTTTTACATAGGCTAACCACACTGGATCATTAACCTTAACGGCTAAGCCGGCTATGTTCCAAGATAAAAGATGTATGGAGCGTTGTTCGGTGGTGAGGCCCAGGCCTGCTATCTGGGCCTGGTCTGCGGGAGGAGAGATTGCTTGAACCCCATGATCCGTTATTAAGTGTTCTTGCGATACATTACTAATGGTTAGAGGGTTTTTTACTCCACTGTGCACTATGCGTTGAGTTAAATTGGTGGAACCTGAGTGGCTGCGCCCACTGACGTTCAATGTGTTTTCTTGGAGTTGTACTGAAGGAGCTGCCCTAGGCGCTTCACTGGCCTCCGGGGAGGAAACACTTATGCACTCTGGACAGATGCTTGATACTCTATAAAGGGGAGCTACCTTAGTTGGGGGCTCAACAGGGATAGAGTAGGAGGATGGAGATACGATTTGTCAATCGATCTCATCTAAGTAGTCGATATTATGAAAAGCATCAAACCTATTAGAAATAGGTACCCCATATTGTGTGTCTAAGTATTGGGGATGTGAGAAAAGCTGCTGCTGGGGACGAGTAAAAAGCTCGCTTCTCTCCTGATATCTACTAGGATGGTTGCTAGGTCTGCTCTGCCATGGCTGTTCATGCCTATAGTCGATATGATTTGGTCGAGTATATGGACCAATAGGCAGTGTATAGGCCCCTGATTGATTATCAACTATTGGCTCAAGCAGCCCCTCCTGTCCGTAGGTTGACTGCACTTGTATACGACGATGACCATGGTTATTTGGATAAAAGTAACTTAAGGCCATGGTGCGGATCAGGCTATTTGTCACACCGCTTTTCCAGCTACTTATAAAACTGGCAGCACGACTATCCCCAAGGGTTACCACTATACAATCACCCTCGGTCGATTTAAATCTGTTTCCCACCCAGTCTACTCTTCTTACCTGTGCAATATGACCATTAATATGTTTAGGGATCGGTCTATGAGTTGTGAGCCAATGGCTCACCTTATTTTTTAAGTCCCCATGTGTTTCTACCCTGTCCCCCGTTAATTTAGGTACACCAATCATTACAATGGTGTACGGGCTACATTCAGGCGGGAGGTTAACATGAAGTGGACTCTTTACTACGACCGATTTTGTCGTGGTAGCACCTAATTGTTTTGAAGATATGCCCTGTTTGGGGTTTTTGGTTGGTCTCGTTTGTTCTACCTGGGTAGTTGCTATTTTGATTGAGGAACTTTCAGCGGCCCATTCACAATCTTCTGTCTCTGCATCATGTAAGGGTTGAGAGCTACTTGGTATGGCTGCCACTGGGTGGGATATGATGGTACCTCTATCTTGAGTTGTCGCTGGGGTGGTTAGAGGAGTCTTTGGCTGATTTTGCTTACTAGCAAGGGTAGGGTTAGCTATGGCTTTTTTTACCCTAGGGTTTTTGTTGCTAATCAAAGTAAGGGAATTACTGACTGGTGTGAAGGTAGAAATTGGTTGTGATACCTTCAATGTTTTAAGCAAGGTGGATGTTGCGTCATTTTGGGCCCTTTCAAACTTCCCTAAGGCATTCTCAATGTTAAGGACTCTTTCACTGATAGGTAACAGAAGGGACTTGATCAAGCTTTCAAGGTCACTCAGAAGTGATTTTGTATTTATCGTTGTCTGATCAGCCCTGGCTGTGGTGTGTATAGACGTGTTTATGGGTACTGTTGTCTCTTTATTCAAGAACAGGTCTGGGTTTTGACTGCTTATGAAAGGACATAAGGTCGCCTTCTCTGGGGCAGGTTTAGCCAGTCTAAATGTAGACCAAATGTCTTTAGCTGAGCTGAGGTGTTTGGCCTTGAGGTGAGATTTTTGTTTTTTTACAATAGATGACTTGGGTTTGCCTCGTATGCCAGTAGTCCTGGTTTTGCTCTTTACCAAGCGACTGACTTTAGTAACCGGTTTCGTCGTTGTAGATGTAAAACCACCCGAGGAAGGGGCTACTGAGTGTAAGTGAGCTATAGGTGACATATGGGTGCTACTGCTGTTTTCACCGGTAGGTGCAAGACTGTTGTTCCTACTGTTGCCTGAGGGTGAGATAAGCAAGGCTGTTTGCGTGTTGTCTCTAGTTTGGGGACTAGGAAGCCCTGTAAATGACAACGTTAGAATAGACTCCTCAGAGTTTATAGTGTTATCCAGAATGTTTATGTTACCTGTGGTGTGTAAAGAGAGGTCGGGGAAACATAAATCTGGAGTAAGTGAGAGGCGTCTTTCGGAGTCCTGAATTGCATCCGCCACGACATTGATCGTTTTTTGTAGCATTAAGTCTATGGCGGTTATTGTGGGAAGAGGGCAGTTGGTGACATCTTTCAATCTTGTAGCTGATCTTGTGGTCACGGGGGTATTATGACTTTTACTCATCCTCGCTTAGTTATTTTCAGCTGTAGGCAATATTGCAGAAAAAAGAGGTAATAGGTTGCGAGTGCGGATGATTTAAATTCGCATTGGGCGTTTACCTTAGTTGATGACAGCTAGGCAGGATCTCAGGGGGGTAGCCCCGTCCCGGACTCCTCGGTCCCCGGAGGGCCACAGAGGGCCCGCCCTTTGCCCGGGCTTAGCCCGGCGCTGCCCCGCTCGCTCCCGCGACGCGGGAGTTGAAGGCTGCTTTTAAGCGCCTCCTGGCGCGCTCCGCCTCGACGCGACTTCCGGTCGCGGAGGCTGCTGGAAAGTGTAGTCTTTCCCTCTCCCCCACTCAGCGGCAGCGCAGTTGTTGTGAGGCTGCGGCGGGGGGGGGAGGTACTCGACGGTGGAGCTGCAGCGAGGTCGGCGGCAATGGTGCTCCTGGGACGGCTCCGCAGGCTGGAATGGCGACTCTGCTCCTAGTAAGTTTCTGGCGTTTAGGATATGACCCACTCCTTTGAAGTTTGAAGGCTGCTTTTAAGCGCCTCCTGGCGCGCTCCGCCTCGACGCGACTTCCGGTCGCGGAGGCTGCTGGAAAGTGTAGTCTTTCCCTCTCCCCCACTCAGCGGCAGCGCAGTTGTTGTGAGGCTGCGGCGGGGGGGGGAGGTACTCGACGGTGGAGCTGCAGCGAGGTCGGCGGCAATGGTGCTCCTGGGACGGCTCCGCAGGCTGGAATGGCGACTCTGCTCCTAGTAAGTTTCTGGCGTTTAGGATATGACCCACTCCTTTGAAGTTTGAAGGCTGCTTTTAAGCGCCTCCTGGCGCGCTCCGCCTCGACGCGACTTCCGGTCGCGGAGGCTGCTGGAAAGTGTAGTCTTTCCCTCTCCCCCACTCAGCGGCAGCGCAGTTGTTGTGAGGCTACGGCGGGGGGGGGAGGTACTCGACGGTGGAGCTGCAGCGAGGTCGGCGGCAATGGTGCTCCTGGGACGGCTCCGCAGGCTGGAATGGCGACTCTGCTCCTAGTAAGTTTCTGGCGTTTAGGATATGACCCACTCCTTTGAAGTTTGAAGGCTGCTTTTAAGCGCCTCCTGGCGCGCTCCGCCTCGACGCGACTTCCGGTCGCGGAGGCTGCTGGAAAGTGTAGTCTTTCCCTCTCCCCCACTCAGCGGCAGCGCAGTTGTTGTGAGGCTGCGGCGGGGGGGGGAGGTACTCGACGGTGGAGCTGCAGCGAGGTCGGCGGCAATGGTGCTCCTGGGACGGCTCCGCAGGCTGGAATGGCGACTCTGCTCCTAGTAAGTTTCTGGCGTTTAGGATATGACCTAAACATGAGATACGTGAAGCATGTTACTTGATGACAGTTCACATTAACATTGCCTAGTGACCATACATTTTTGGGATATATATACAAGATCTGTGTTTTAACTTTCTTAAGTCAACATATGTATGTTAATATTTAGTAAATTGTGGAGTGCTCAATTAAATTATAATATCTACAATAGAATGATACTAAGATTACAGTAAGTAGGATAAATTAAACCCACTTACCGTGCTAATTACAGTATTCATTATGTTTAAAAAATATATATTTTATACTACCATTTAAAATCTTTAAAAGGTAAAAGATTTGTTTGTCCCATTAGAGCGGCAAGTGAAACAACCTTTACAACGCGGTTGTTAGATCGCTTTCCATTACGACACGGTTGTTCCAACGTCCGCGTTGTTAGAACGCGATACCATTACAACGCACGTCATTACATCGACTTGCTCCAGATGGCGCTCCAACCTAAGGAATAGTATGATTTACTATTCCAACACCTTTCCTATTGTTGCGCAGGGTGGAGTTGGAATAGTAAGTTAATCTATTCCTAATGTTGCGGCATCATCTCGTGCTAGTTGATCTAATGACTTGCGTTGTAAAGATATCGCGTTCTAACAACGCGGTCTTTGTAACAACCGTGTTGTAATGGAATGCGATGTGAAAGAATGAGTTGTAGCATGCTATATTCGAGCGGCACTCGCATTAGGCTGTGCCAATTTTGTGAACAAGTATATTAGCTACACTGGTGTGCTTGTCATTGTATAATTAACATTATGCTACCGTCACTACATGCCAAAAATTCCCAATGGTTATAATCTCATAGAAAATACCTATCCTTACAGCTTGGTTTATCTTCCTATAATACATGCACCTACAAACATGAGCCAATTTTTTAAGGGATCATTTTGTGTTTAAGAATTTCAATGACCTGTTTCTTAATATCCATGCATGTAACATATATCTAGACAATCCAAAGACTAGGCATTCTGTGCAGCCACTTTTTAGGATTCTGGTAATCTCCTATAGGTGGTTAGAGGCCAGAATCCGGAAAATAGGGATTATCCAGGTTCTTCTGATCTGTTTTTACTTAAGTCAGAAGAATAGAAAGTGTACTTCTGTGTCTAGTGCAACCTCACATGCCGAACAACCGGGGGAGAACAACCGGGGGAGATATCAACATCATTCCAATTGCTGCAAAAACTATTAATTGGAAGAATACCATACCTACATTTTAGGCATAGTGATTTTGCAAGTGGTGGTTCTATACGATCCAAAAGTTCTTCCTGCTGCATTTTGTCTTTGTTGCTAAGGAACCTACTTGTCAATTTCCCTGCAGTTCTCCTATTTAACCAACCATCATCCACGTAGCTCCAGTTTCTCTTTTTAAGGAGGTTTAGAGAACTTTTTGGGATACTGCAGGGGTTTAGCCTCAGGTCACTCCTACCCAATTTGCAAATCCATACCTAGATGTAGTTGAACCACTGGTCACACCCTCTGGTGTCTGATGACAATACCTCTGTGAGAAAGTGCCTCTGCATGATATGCCCCCACTTTTTGCTGAATTGCTGAGGTTCTTTGACTGAGTGTGCTCTGGGCTCGTGCTAATCAGGTACCCAGTGCCTATGTTCCTTCCCAAAATTTGCATTGAAGCCTAAACCCAATTGGCATCTCTGGCCACTTGTCAGCCCCTGGTAAATTGTACCACAGGTACCCAGGGCACTGTGACCAGAGAAGGCCTCTAAGGGCTGCAGCACTTATTGTGCCACCCTAAGAGGTCCTGTACCCTGACACTGACACACTGCCTTTGCAGGCTGCGTGTCTTGGTGCAGAACTAAGTGAAGAGTCGACATGGCACACATCCCTGTGTGCCATCCCCACAAACCACTGCCTGGCATAGATCAGTCACCCCTCTACCTGGGTGCCCTATGCCAGTGGTGAGGGTAGAGGTGCATGAGCCCCTTACCCCTACAGTGCCCAAGTCCATTCCTGGGCACTGTAAGTGCAGTGCTGCCATTAAGAGTATATGTGCTGGGAGTTTGTCATTACGAACTCCACAGCACTATAATTGCTACACTGAAAACTGGGGAGTTTGGTATCAAACTTCTCAGCACATTAAAACCACACTGATGCCAGTGTGGGATTTAATATAAAATGCATAATAGAGGGCATCTTAGAGATGCCCCCTGAAACTTGACCAACTTCTAGTGACCTGAGTGAGTGGCTGCTTAGGCTGCCACCAACAGACATGTTTCTGGACCCCTGGGTCGAGAGCTTGGTGCTCTCAGGAGCCTGAAATAATGCACATCCTGGGACGAGGTGCCAAGCCTCCTCCCCCAGGATGGACAGGGTTCACGAACGGGAAGCTTCAAAGGCATGCCACCTTTTGAGCCTACCCAGACCATTTACTGCTTTCAGCAACTGGTCCCCACTGGTTCTACCCCACACTTTGGACAGGAGAGCCGGCGGGAAAAACAAGTGAGGGAAAGAGGTGTGCCCACCTCTGCCAACTCCACCCCTCAGGTAGGGGAGGCGAGCTGAAGCACAACTATGAGTCCCCGCCATCTTGAGGGTGGGGGGACCCAACCAACCAGAGACAGGCTCCTGCCCCCTCCCACTGGAGGGTGGCTCGATAGGGGTGTACCCACCCCAGTGAAGGGACCCATTGGTCCCTGCCCTTTACCTACCTGTAACGCCCTTAAATCTAGTATTTAGGGGGCACCCTGAACCTTGCTTCCTCAGATACAGAAACATCAGGAAGAAAAGAAGAAAAAGGACCGAACAGCTGAGCAGCCAGCTAACAAGAGGAAAACGCTCACTGACTTGACCCCAGCCCTACAGGCCTGTCTCCCCTCGAACCTGCTCCTGCAAAATCCCGGTGTGTCCTGAGGCCAGCAACCTCGAAAACCCTGGAGGACCTGCCTGCCTTCACTTCCAAAGACTGCTTCTCCTGTGAACACTAGATTTGTTCAAACAGCAACCTCTGGCAGCCGCCAGAAACTGCGAATCGCCAAAAAATACAAGGCTCCAAGTAAGTCGGCGTTGAGGCACCACACTTAGGGCTCGAAGTCCGTGGCTGCTGAGAGTCTCCGTCAATGTCGAGGCTTCCATCGACGTCGAGACACTCTCTGCCACACTCGAGCGGGTCAGAGTCGAGAGTAATGATGGCTGACATATCGCCGCCGCCTGGCGTGCCATCGTCAAGCGGGTCTTCGAGATCCCACCACTCGACGTCAAGGAGATCGACGTCATGGCAAATTGCCGTCAACTCGGCGTCATAGCAGATCGACGTCGAGATCACCAACTCGACGCCGAAGGTTGCCGTCAAGGTCACTATCGTCGTGGACGATCGACATCGAGACCTCACTCAACGCCAATGGTGATTCAGACATTATTGAAGTACTCGACGTCGAGAGAAAAGGTCACTGGGATTGCGGAGTCCCAGAGGCAGTCAGATCCTGGGTCCAGAGGATCGTCAGGAGACCGGTCATCGTATCCAGGGCTGCACATTGTGGAGATCTCACCAGAAGTATCCCCCAAACCTGCGGAGGAGAAATCCCGCACTTTGTCTCCTTGCCGTCCGCAAGGTGCTGTATCTGGTGGTCGCAGTAGTCCGGACTCGGATTACTCCCGCACGTACTCACCATCTGGTCCAAGGACGAGCACTCCGGCTAGACCTTGGAAGTCTCCCTCTAGGAGACCAAGATCACCTCCCAGGCCAAGATCACCTTCCAGACCAAGGGCACCTTCCAGGCCAAGATTGCCTTCCATACGTCGGATTAGGTCCAGGGGTCGTCACAGCCACCATCACAATAGGCCCCATAAAAGAAGGCGCACAAGATCACCTACATGGTCTTCGTCTACAAGATCGACGATCCGGGACTACCCTCCAACCTTCTCCTCCACGCCGCCATCACCAGTGTCACCCATAGATGACATCTCTACATTTACAGATGTTCTGGGTAGGAATGCAGAGAAACTCAACATCACTTTGCATACCCCGGTGGTCCCCACGTCTTTCATCTATGATACCCAGCTTCACCGGACAGCTCCTACACTAGAACCTGCTATGGCCACCTTTCTCACTCCTGCGACGGTGGGTTCTGTACCATCCAGAATCGCCAAAAAATACAAGGCTCCAGCAGAGGACCCCTTGTTTCTCAGGACTGATCCACCAGCTGATTCGGTTATCGTGGCGGCAGCCATGAAATCCCACTCCGCTTCCACCTCATCAACGGTGCCTCCTGAGAAGTATAGCAAACAAATGGACTCGTATGGGAGGAAGATGTGCAACACTTCAGTGTCATACATGAAGGTTGCCAGTGCCTCTGCCCTTCTCGGGAGATACGACAGATCTCTTTGGGACTCTCTCACACATTTCACCGAGAAGCTTCCCAAAGAAGACCGGCAGGATTTCACCGAAATACTAAAGGAAGGAGGGCTTGTAGCCAATCAAGTAAGAAGTGCTGCAGCGGATGCTTCCGATCTCGCCGCTCATGTCTACTCCCATGGAGTCTGCTCATGACGCTCGGCTTGACTGCGCCTCACAGGCCTCAAGCCTGATGCTTAGAAGAAAATGCTGAACCTCCCTTTCAATGGGTCATCTCTGTTTTGGGCTCACGCTGCTGACGAGATGAACAAGATGAAGGCAAGGAGTTTAAGTAGCGCTTCCGTCAGAGCGACAAAAGTTCGTACCAACAGAGGGTTCAGACCCAGAATCAGCAAAGATCTCAGTTCCAGCAGAGACGCCCTGGTAGAGGTAGAGGTAATAACACCAAGCAACAGTCCACCTCCAAGCAGCCTTCCAAACCTTGAGTCGTTGCTTCCTCCACAACTGTTAGCCACTCCGGTGGGAGGTAGTGTAGCGTGTCACTTGGAAGAGTGGAAAATCATAACAAAGGACAAACGGGTGCTAAGTATTGTGCAGCATGGTTACTTGCTGAGGTTCAAGTCTCCTCCTCCGCAGATTCGCCCGCAACTCAAGCGCCTTCCTCAAATTCAAAGACGAAGTTTCTATCCTTCTCACAAAAAAGGCCATAGAGGAGGTCCCTCCCATGTGAAGAAATCAGGGAGTATACTCCCGCTACTTTCTAGTCCAAAAGCGAGGAGTAGCCAAAGAGTACAGACCTACCCTCGACCTACGCCTGCTGAACAGGTTTATCAGAAAAGAAAAAATTCGTATGCTCCAAATCTTTCCACACCTTCACCAGAGAGATTGGATGTGTGCCATCAACCTGCAGGACGCTTACTTTCATATACCTGTCTCAGTAAAGCATAGAGCATTTCTCAGGTTTCACACAGGACCGTCACCACTACCAGTATCGAGTGATACCATTCGGCCTCAAATCCGCCCCACGGACATTCTCCAAGTGCAAGGAGGTGGTGGCTGCCTTCCTCTGCAGGCGGAAGATCTTCGTCTATCCCTACCTAGACGACTGGCTACTAAAAAGCTCCACACCTGTTCTGCTGAGGAGCCATCTCTCTTACTGTCTCAAACTGATACATTCTTTGGGGTTGCAGGTCAACTACAAAAAGTCAGTACTCAATCCCACCCAAAGAATACACTATCTGGGCGCCTCCCTGGACACTGCAGAGGCAAGCGCATGTCCTTCGGAGGAGAGGTTATCATCAATGCTTCTAAAGTGCCGCACCTTGCTAGACACCCAAAGCCCTACAGCCAGACAAGTGTCGTCACTACTGGGATCGATGGCCTCATGCATCTACATTGTGCCCAATGCACGCCTTCACATGAGCAGCAGGCACTCGAGGACCAATGGGCTCAGAGACCAGGCCACTGGGAAGATCAAGTCTCTCTCCACGAAAGTGCCAGAGACTCGGATGGTGGATGAAACGTTTTCATCTACTTCAAGGGGTCCCATTTTATCAGTCACCTCCATCACAGATGGTGGTCACAGATGCCTCAATGCATGGCTGGGGGGCTCATATGGACCAGCTTCAGGTACAAGGTCTCTGGTCCGAAGTAGAAAGAAGCTACCATATCAACTTCTTGGAGCTCCGAGCTGTCTATCTGGCGCTCAAGTCCCTCTACCCGTCTCTGCACACCAACCACATTCAAGTTCAGACAGGCAACACAACAACAATGTTCTATCTGAACAAACAAGGAGGCACCAGGTCACGAGTTCTGTCTCTGGAAGCTCAATCCATTTGGCGCTGGCTTCTGGCGAGAAGCCTCTCCATTGTGGCAGTTCATCTCCCAGGAATTCTGAATGTTCAGGAGAACGGCCTAATCAGAGACTCCGTAGAAGCGCACGGCTGAGTGCTCAACGAAGACGTCGCTCAGGAGGTGTTTCGGCAATGGGGAGTACCAGACATAGATCTGTTCGCAGACTCGGCAAACGCAAAATGCCCCGTCTTTGCGTCCAGATTCCCCCAGAAGGGATCACGGGGGAAAGTACTTTTGATCAGCTGGTCTCAGACATTGCTGTATGCTTTTCCTCCCCTGCCTCTGATCCCGGCGGTGATACAGAAATTCTACAGTACCAACACCAGGATGATCCTGATAGCGCCAGAGTGGCCACGCCAGTGGTGGTACCTGGATCTCCTCCAGCTGTCGGAGGTTCCTCACTGGAGACTGCCCTAGCGCCCAGACTTGCTGACCAAGGACGGGGTAGGGTGTTTCACCCCAACCTTCCTTCCCTTCGATTGAAGGCATGGCTCCTGAGGTCATCCAATATGGCCACCTAGACCTTTAAGCTGAATGCATGAACATTCTTTAAGAGGCAAAGAGGCTCTCCACTAGAAAGTCTTATGCTTTCAAGTGGAAGAGATTTTACATTTGGTGTATAGACAATTCTCTTGATCCAATCCAAGGTTAGGAGCAGGTGATTCTCCCATACTTATTGCATTTGGTAATGTCAGGCCTGAAGTACCCTTCCATCAGGGTTTACTTAGCGGCAATAACAGCCTATAGGAAGTCTCCTTCTCAGAACTTCCTTTCTCATGCCTGTGGTCAGATTTCTTAGATGGGCTTAAGAAAGTGTTTCCACCAGTGAGGTCCCCCTCTCCTCCCTGGGAGCTTAACATCGTACTTACCAAATTGATGGGTGCTCCTTTCGAGCCTATCCATAAGGCATCTTGCAGCACTTGACCTGGAATGCTGCCTTTTTGGTAGCCATTGTGAGAAGTTGGCCTGATATTCAGTGTTCACTATTCTAGTGATCACTATGTATCAGTCCAAACAACCCTTATGGTGATTGGTTGTAAGTCAACCGATAGACCAGCTATCCTAGTAGCATGGACAAGAGCAGTCTTCGGGCTAAACTCTAGAGGGCGTGTTAAGCCAGCTGTTATACCATCACATATACCCCTTGAACACCAAGTGAAAGGACACCACACAAGTGTTATGAAAATAAACAGTGTATTTATTTAGATCACAACAGCCCTGTACTCTTTATGAGGACAGGGTACTAAGCACACAACAAAACTCTTACGAAAATACTATAAGTTGCACAATTTACACAAGTGCCCGAGGGGCACGAAAAACCATATACTATGGAAGTGGAATGCGAAATTACTAGCAGGTAAGTACTGGACTAATAGGCTTTGGAATCGCTAGGACTACGTTACTGAACCTTCAGATTACTAGTAGGAGGCCTAGGGGACTCGGGTGCAGAGTGTGCACTCTCACGCGGGATGCAGGACAAAGTCTATGGGAGCTAGTAAAAGCAAAGTTAGTGTTCTCGGGCGAACCCGATAAGGTAGGTTGAAAACGACAGTGACTCTGGACCCTTGGATAGTGAGGCTATGCTGGGGCACCGAGATGCCGAAGTTACCTAGCCCAGGGGCTGCGGCTGCATAGGTCTGTAAAGACGTCGGGAATCCTCGTTGACGAACCAGGAGCCTGAAGAAAGAGTTGCTGGCAGGCGACCAGTGAAGATTGTTCGAAGTGATCCAAGCCTGGATCGAAGATGGATGACACCTGAAAGCAGAGGGGACCAAGTTCTTAATCACTAGCCAGTGATCAGATGGGCACCAGGATGGCACCGGATGGTAGTCACCTCGACCAGGTGAGTGGGCGACGCCGGGCTCTGCAGTCTCACGGACCAGGAGGCGTTGTCGGCGACCAGGATGGAGGTGCGAGCTGTCCCACGATGGTTGATGCTGTCGACGTCGCTGGACCCAGGATTGGGGCAACAAGTCTTGGCAAATTCAAGCCCACGCGGTGGACCTAAAATGGCGTCTGGAGTGGACCAGGAGGGTCCGGGGTGCTCCTCTTTTGGAAGGGAGCAAGGGCCAGTCTGGAGCAACCAGACCAGCAGTGTTGTCGTCGTCGGGCGTCGTCGGGAAGGCCACAAGCCAGCGGGCTAGTAGCCAGACAACGCGGTGAGCAGCCAAAAAGCAGAAGGGCCCCACGCAGATCTCGTGGATGCTGGGGGGCTGATCTTCGGTGCTGGAGCTGCTCAGGGTCGGGGATTCTCGGACCCCAAAGCACTCACCAGAGGATCCCTCGGCGGTTGTGCTGGTTAGAAGTCGTGCAGTTCTGATGATGGCCGGTCCCTCGAGGTCTCGTCGCACCTACGGTTCTCAGCTTAGCTGTAGAGGTAGGTAGAGGTCAGAGGTGCCAGGGTAGCCGGGTCTCGTCGAGCTGGTCAGTCGGATTCCGGAGGAAGGACGTGCAGCAAACCGCAGAGTTCTTAGATGGTGCCTGCGGATGCAGGGTGACTACTCCTTAGTCACAAGGGAGAAATCTTGAGAAGAGTCGAGAGTTTCTTTCGTGGAAAGTAGTTTCTTGATTCAAAGATGATCTAATTTGGAAGGGTCCCCGCTCCTGCCTTTATCCTAAAGAAAGGGGTGGGTACGCGACTAGGTCCTGCCCTAGGGGTGGGACCAGGAAGGGGGGTGGTTACACCCCTCTCCCATGCCGGACTTTCCCCAGGCCAGGGGCTGGTGTGCCCCTGGAACTCGTTGTAGCCGGCAGATGCGTAGTGAACACCGGGGTGCCACTTGCAGTCACCTTCCTGTAAAGACCTGCCTTCCCAGGATACACAAAACCCTGTCTGGGATGGTGCTAGCACCGCCCCTGACAGGCAACCCTTTGTCCAAGCTCCCCTTGCTGGAAGGACTCCCAGCTGCAGGGGGTCAGACTCGTGTCTGTGGTGGCAGCATCCATTTTGTGATGCTGAGGCTTGAGTTATCTTTAACTGGGGTTTGCAGTTACATACATGTCGTGTCCCTCTAGAAGGGTGGAATGCTAACCCCGTCGCCAGAATTGGCGAGGGGTTAGTATTCCAATTCGTATGACACCTTACTCGACATGTTTTGATAAAGCGATACCAAAGATGGCATTTAACCGCGAGGATTATAATGCACTTAAGAGTATATGGTATGCGTTATCATGGAACAGCTATTAGGACTTGGTTCCGCAAGCTGCAAACGGGCTCAGCTCATGCCAGAGCACCATCTCACACGATTCCAAGCACTCTGCCTTCAGGATTGTCAAGGCCTGCCATAGGAGTGACTGATAGGAGTCTGTGTGTCCATTTTTAGGGTTAGATATAGGTATACTATATCTAAAGCAAAGGGTGATTACACCACCTTGCCCCAGCTGTCGTGCAGCCAGTTGTGTCAGATTTAGATGGCCATCCAGGGGTGGCATAATACATGCTTCAGCCCCTGGTAGGCCCTGGGTACACTTATGCCATGAGTTACAGGGTCTGATAAGGTGGCCCAGTACCAATTGGATAATGCACTTAAGGTACACGTGTCAATTTAGTGAGAGAACAGCTAGGCTGTGGGTCTGATTAGCAGGCCCACAGCCAGAGAAAGTCGTAAACCAGTGAAACAAAAGCAAAA
Source organism: Lissotriton vulgaris (assembly GCF_964263255.1). NCBI lineage: Eukaryota > Metazoa > Chordata > Amphibia > Caudata > Salamandridae > Lissotriton > Lissotriton vulgaris. Next base: position 1,344,425,848 of record NC_141693.1, on the reverse strand, counting down.
AATCTGGGTGATCATAGGATTGCAGACCCTACTCTCCTACAGCCATCACCTCAGATCACAGGGTGAGTGAGATCCAGGCCCTGTGTTGCAAGGAACCTTACACAGTGTTTCATGCCAATAGGGTGGTGCTGAGAACACATCCAGGCTTCCTGCCCAACAATCAGACCATCACTCTGCCGACTTTCTTCCTTCAACCAACCACTCCCCCAGAGAGGTCCTTACACTCTCTAGATCTCCAGAGCGTTTTGAAATTTTACCTGGCTAAAACTCTTCCACTTAGGAAGTCTGACCGGCTCTTTGTAAATTATGGGACAACTAAGTCTGTCAGCTTCAAAAAGGTCTCCTGTATAGCTCTGTCTTACCAATTAGCTAACAAAGCTTTACAGGGCAAACCTCAATCACATTCTACTAGAGGGAAAGCTTCTACTACAGCTCTCCTTCGCTACATTCCAATATCTGAGATTTGTAAGGCAGCTACATGGCGTTCAGTGCATACCATTACCCGCCATTACTGTCTAGATTCAGATGCACAGGCCGATGCCCAAGTGGGACAGGCCTCTTTAAGGAATTTGTTTGCATAACTACATTTTAAATGTGATGTTAATTCATGTTTTTTGCTGTATACTTGATTGCTCGTCCGCAAGACTGGGTATGGGCTTGCTAATCTATTCATAGAATATGACTATTGATGAGTATCCCCTGGATGAGAAGGATTAGTTACTTACCTGTAATCCTAGTTCTCATCCAGGGGTATACTCATCAAAGTCATAAGCGACCCACCCACCTCCCCGGACGAGGAGTACTGCAAAGTTATGATATGTTGCTTACGGATTTACTCAGGTGTTTATGCACCTCCAAAAAGAACTGACCTAACTGCCTCCTGTGGTGCATCATGGGAGCAGGGGGTCGCCTACAGGTTTTCACATATGCATATATATGTATATATATATGTATTTGTATTTTCTATATGCTCCGGTATCCCGCACATGGGCGGGGATTATTCATAGATTATGACTTTGATAAGTATACCCCTGGATGAGAACTAAGATTACAGGTAAAAAAAGCCTATTCATTTTATTGTACTGTATTTGCTAAGTATTGCAACTCACTGCATCCCCTGTAAATCAAACAAAGTACAATCAGCAACTTATTACTGTAAAGTATTTATTGCTTAGCTGTGCCAGGCTTGCTTGGTTCTAAAAATAAAACAACAGTATATATTTTTATTAAAGAACAATTGGTCTAGAGTTCAGTCCTTCAGTGTGTGAATTCATGTGCTGACTGAGTGTGTACATCAAATACTTAACACTGTCCTCTGATACTGCCTTTCTTCTCTTACCACTCTACCGTAAATAGAGAGTAAGGTTCTATCTAACTTTAACCTCTGCATACCTCTGGGGTCACCTGGACTCTATACACACTATACCTCATTTTGGTGTAGTATATATAGAGCCAGTTTCCTACAACCTCTAAAAGGGATTCTTTCACGGGTAATGGTAAGTCATTCAACCAAATACAGTTCCAAATAATTGAGGGACGCAGAGAAATCGCATGAGCGATGCTCTTCATGTAAAGAAACAAACAGGAGTTACCTGGTCAGATCGCTTACCTACGTGTTGTGTCATGCCCAAAAGACCACTAAACCAACATGTCCTCACAGTGATAATACTGGGTTAGAAAAGTTCCCATCAGCCCACCATTGTTGGCGGAGTGTCGTCATGTGGGATGTAAACTAGGGGTGGGCGGCCAGCTACGCTCCGTGCACCAAGTGTGCGTAGTGCCGCCTACTCCGCATTTTGCGGAGCGGGCGTAGCCAGGCGGCACTACGCACGCTCCGCAGACGGAGCGTAGCTGGCCGCCACCCGCCTCCCTCCCGCCCTCCCTAAATACTTTCAATTAAAGGAATCAAATAATTTAAAACGCACTTACCTTTCCCGCCGCGTCCGCGCATGCGCATTTTCTCGTGAGAAATGCGCATGCGCGGCCGCCCGCGCATGCGCATTAGAAACTAATTCAGTTACACAGTATAAATTTATCTACGTTCTACTCACCCAACAATCTGTGGGAGAACACCTCACCTCACCCGGCACCTACTCGGGAAGAAGGAGGCCCCGCTCTGTTAGGGATGGAAAAGTATAGTGACCTCAGATGAAAATTCTATTGAGGTACAGAGTGAATGTGCTCTACTTATCCATATATATATACTAACAAATACTAGTTGATTAAAAAGAGACTCAACCCAAACAGATAACATGGTTATAACTAGGCTTAGGGATGATGCTGATTGTAAAATGGTTCTATAGGTGGGCTATAGATACTTGCTAAACCTAAACAAAACAGTTTCTTAAGAGCATAGTATAAGAGAGACCAAAGAGTCTAGATTGGTGCATTCAGGGCAACAGAAATTAAGTAAAGGACTTAAAAATGGTGTTCCTAGTTGTTAGATTTAAGGTTTACAGGGAGCCATACCTGTCCGTCGGTACCTCAGTGGCCAGCGTCCGAGTGGGAGTGGAGGTGATTAGGCTGTGTGAACCTCCTTGTTAAATACCCACTCTAATTGGTCAAATTAGCAGAAAAAAGCGCGAAAAACGGCACTTTTTGTGAAAGAACAATGTCCATTGGGTAGCGCTGCCTGACTCTTGTTTACAATTGCAGCAGACACTAAACGCGCATGTGCCGATGATTAGTCTCAAGCCTACGCGCTGACACTATGGCGCGATTTGTATTTTGAGCAGCATTGAGCAAATCGCGCATGCGCCGAGCGGAAACGCAGTGCGCATGCGCGAGGCGAAGACACCGCTCGCGTGTGCCATCGCTAGTGGCTACATTGTAAAGATATATTGCGCATGCGTGAAACGGAAAACATCGCCCGTATTTGTTCGTTTTGCTAGTTATTTTATGCACTACCATAATTTGATTCTTGCCTTCAATTAGATGTATATTGACACAAGAGGACCTGATGAAATCGGCCATATTTAACAGGCATGTCAGGGTGTATATGAACCAGCCTCTCTGTTAATACTAAGCATTGGAGCATAACAATAATAGGATTGGAAGGTTGCCAATCCACACACGGGGACTAAGAGGTTAGTGTCTGACCCACATGTGTGTCTGTATATGCGTCTGTGACTGGTCCTAGAGTGTACATTCCAGATATCTAGGGAAACACATGTATAAGAATGTCAACTTTGCGAGGGGCTGGGGGAAGATGTGATCCTCTGGTACCTATATATCCACGTCTATCAGTAGTTGTAATCAATGTATTCCAGATATTAAGGTATTGTATAATTAAGAGGGCAAATTGGTTGTTGTTAGCACAACCATGGTAAGTTATAAGGACGCCCATGGTATGTCATCATTGAGCCCCTTAGAATCACTTTGTAGTTGGAAAACCCATTTCTGCTCTTTTCTGAATAGGAATTTCGAGACATCAGTTATGTGGGTGGGGATGTACGGGTGTTCTAGAACAACCCATCTCATGTCCTCTGCTGTGTGCTTGCAGATCAGAAAGTGATTTGTGAGTTTGGTTGCCTGTTTGTGACACCTAATAGTGCTCTTATGCTCTCCAATCCTGAGTTTGATTTTGCGAGTTGTATATCCAATGTATCTGAGAGAGCAAGGACAAGTGATCATATAGATCACATTTTCTGTATTACAATTAGTGTGTTTCTTAAGGACCCAAGTCCTCCCCGAGCCCAAATCAATAGTGTTGGTTTTACTAGTCTGGGGGCAGACGCTACAAGATCCGCATGGATGGTGGCCTGTGACCGGAGGGAGATCCCACAGTGTGGTTGGTCTTGCGGTACTCTGTGTCCTAGGTCTCGTATGGACCAATGTGTCACGTAAGCTTGGCGCTCTTTTAAATGAAAAGAGAGGTAAGGGGATATTGGCGTTCGTGGTATTGAGAATACCCCAGTGTTTTCGCACCGCTTTCTGAAGTCTGTTGGATTGTGCGTTGAAAGTGCTCACAAATGTTAGTCTCTCAAGAGGTGGTTTCGGAGGACGTCTATCCAACAGTGCCTCACGATTGTTGTTGGAGGCCCTTTTCCATGCTCTTTTCACCAGATGTTTTGGGTATTCTCGTTCCTGTAGTTGGTTGGAAAGGGTCTTTGCGTGTTTGTTAAATAGCGCCTGAGATGAGCAATTCCTTCTCACTCTGAGGAATTGTCCCACGGGGAGGTTCTCCTTCAAGGAGCGTGGGTGGTGGCTGTTAAAGAGCAGCAGAGAATTTCTCGCCATAGGTTTAGTGTATAATTCACTCTGTAGACTGCCGGCCTCAAAAAAGATGGACAAGTCTAAGAATGCGAGTCTGACACGACTATGTTCCAGTGTGAATTTAAGGAACTGATTTCGTTCGTTCAGCCATTGGTGGAAGGACTCGATCTCACTCTCGGTGCCTCGCCATACCATCAAAATGTCATCTATATATCTCTTCCATAGTACCACTTGGTGGAAGAAGGGATTACTATGGTTGAGAACAAGATCTTGCTCAAATTGATGGACATAGAGGTTGGCGAGGCTAGGGGCAAAAACACTCCCCATCGATGTCCCGGAGACCTGCAGGAAAAATTGTTCCTCAAATTTGAATTTTTTTTCTTTCATTGCTATTTCAGCACATGCAAGAATGAAGTTCACAGGGGTGATACTGTCCAACTCTTCCAATGATAGAAGGTGTCTGATGGTGTCCAGAGTGTCCTGCTGGGGTATGCAGGTGTAGAGGGACTCGACATCAAAGCTGGCTAATAGGTCGGTCTCTACATTGAACTCGATGTCAGGTAGTAGTCGAAGCACATCAGCAGTGTCTTCCAAATATGTAGGCATTTTCTTAACGAGAGGTCTAAGAAAAACATCTACGAAGGTTGACAGAGGCTCCAGCTGAGAGCCAATCCCGGAAATGATGGGACGTCCCGGTGGTGGTCTTGTGGCCTTATGGATCTTCGGTAAACAATAGAAACCAGGGGTGACCGGGTTCTCCGTTACCAAAAATCTTGCCTCCTGAGATGTGATCCACCCTTCATTCAGTCCTTCGTCCACCAGATTTTTAATCAGTGACAGTAGACGAGGGGTGGGGTCTTCAGACAGACGGCGGTAGAATTGCTGATTGTCCAGTTGTCTAAGACATTCTTGTCGGTATTGGGCCATGTCTAAAACTACCGTCGCACCCCCTTTATCCGCCGGTTTTATTATGATTGTCGGATCTTTAGTAAGACTGGTAAGGGCCTGTCTTTCTGCTTTGGAAAAGTTCTGGAAGGTTTCGGACTCCATATCTTGTGTTTGTGCTACATCATATCTGACTGCTTGTTCGAAAGTGGTTACAAGCGATGGCACTTGATGACTCAGGGGGTTAAATGTGGATTTTGGTCGCAACCCGGTGTTCCTGGGTTCATCACTGCTGCTGTCAGGAGATTCAGATCTATTCTTGAAAAAGAAATGCAAGCGCACCTTGCGAAAGAATTTTTCAAGTTCAGTCCTCGTCAGGAAAGGGTCCCCCTTGTTGGTGGGGACAAAGCCTAGGCCTTTCCCCAGGACTGTCTGTTCAGCCGATGTCAGAGTACGGGAACTTAAGTTCACTATTAGATCCCGTTCGTCTCTGCACTGCTGCTCTGTTGAGCTGCCTTCCTGCTCCGTGTGTTGGGAACTGAGATGTCGGGGTCCCATTGGACCGTTTGCTGTCCTCTTCTCTTGCCCCGGTTTTGTCCCCGGCCACGTCCTAAAAAAGACTGGTTAGGAAAAAACTAGGGGGGTTGTCCAAATGGATTCATTTGTTGCGGGAATGGTGGTGGAGGTTGAAAGCCCCACGGCCCTGGATGCCACCAAGGTCCTGAGTGCTGATAATGTCCTGGGTATTGGTTGTACATACCTCCTCTCTGTCTACCGCCCCTTCTAAAGGGTCGTTGTTGTTGCCCATCCAAACCGGCAGATGTACTTGCTCGGTTAGATGTATCTGAATCACTTGACTCGGATCCAGAAGTAGAGTAGTTTGACCCGTATCGTTTGCCTTTGTTATTAAACCCTGGGGCTTCATAATTATCACTAGTATACGGATAAACTTTGGTTAGGGAGAAGCGTTCTAAATCCTTTTTGAATTTCTCCATCTTGCTTGTAAGTATGTTGTCTTTGTATTCTTTGTTAGCTTTGTTGGTTTCATCCATGCGTTTTTTAAACAAAGTGCTACAAGTGGCCTTAATCTGGCCCTCCAGAGTCTGAATCTCTATGAGGATAGCGTCCGCCACCCGCTTGGCCGTATTGATGATCAGTATGAGCCAATCTCGCGTGCAACGCCACGCTATTAGAGACCAGTCACGCATGAACTCCTTATTGGTCAGAAATAGCCTAGGTGCATTTGTCACAATCAGGCCTGTAGGTGCACACTTCCCCCTAAGATATTGTGCCATGATGGTCCCGTGTATTAGAGTACGTGAGTGTGTCTTTTTTAGATTGAGAAGAGTAGGCCACTCATCTTTGGTTGTGTTGGTGGTGTCGGGCAGTGAATCGAGAAGACAGGGGTTCTCATCTAGGACAGATTTCAGCATATCGTCGACGAATGTCAACCCTACAAAGTCAGCCATGATTCAGAAAGGGGAGTCTCAATAAATATCAACTAGTTGAGCTTATAACAGGGAAAAATGCCCTGTGCGCAAGACAGTAAATTTTAATATATGACCTGCAACGACTAAGTTGCACTAAACACTAGAAAAAAGGAGGTAGGGGGGTCAAGAGGGGAAAGTTTAACGACCATGGTAGCTCAAACCCCTTTATCAACTAAAGAAACAAACAGGAGTTACCTGGTCAGATCGCTTACCTACGTGTTGTGTCATGCCCAAAAGACCACTAAACCAACATGTCCTCACAGTGATAATACTGGGTTAGAAAAGTTCCCATCAGCCCACCATTGTTGGCGGAGTGTCGTCATGTGGGATGTAAACCATGAACCATAGTTTCTCCCAATGCACCTTGTAATGATGCGGAGATAAGTTCTGGAAGGTATTGTTGTGAACCACAGTATTTCAGAGGTAGGACCGATGGAGTGCAGTGCTCGTGCAAAAAGAAACAAAAGTGAATAAAATTGTCTCCTGGAACAAAAAATATGTTTATTCAGTATTGTCCAGGGTCAAGAGTAAAAACAACGCCTCATAGTCTTAACGAATGACTATGTCATGGCGTAGTGCGTGGAGGTCGACATGTTTCAGCTGAGAGGACAACTAGTCCAAGCTTTCTTCAGGACCATAAGATGTTACGCATCTGCACTATGTGAAACATAAAGTATATTTAACATTTTGGATTAATCCTACCAGATCTTTGAGCCCAAAGTATTCCCTGGTGTTTTATCCAACTGGTCGTGTTTTTTCTATGGAGGAAAAATGGTGTGAGAGGCATTTGTGATACAGTGGCAATTAAAAACACTTAAAAATGGTGTTCCTAGTTGTTAGATTTAAGGTTTACAGGGAGCCATACCTGTCCGTCGGTACCTCAGTGGCCAGCGTCCGAGTGGGAGTGGAGGTGATTAGGCTGTGTGAACCTCCTTGTTAAATACCCACTCTAATTGGTCAAATTAGCAGATAAAAGCGCGAAAAACTGCACTTTTTGTGAAAGAACAATGTCCATTGGGTAGCGCTGCCTGACTCTTGTTTACAATTGCAGCAGACACTAAACGCGCATGTGCCGATGATTAGTCTCAAGCCTACGCGCTGACACTATGGCGCGATTTGTATTTTGAGCAGCATTGAGCAAATCGCGCATGCGCCGAGCGGAAACGCAGTGCGCATGCGCGAGGCGAAGACACCGCTCGCGTGTGCCATCGATAGTGGCTACATTGTAAAGATATATTGCGCAAGCGTGAAACGGAAAACATCGCCCGTATTTGTTCGTTTTGCTAGTTATTTTATGCACTACCATAATTTGATTCTTGCCTTCAATTAGATGTATATTGACACAAGTTAAGAAAATGCCTACATATTTGGAAGACACTGCTGATGTGCTTCGACTACTACCTGACATCGAGTTCAATGTAGAGACCGACCTATTAGCCAGCTTTGATGTCGAGTCCCTCTACACCTGCATACCCCAGCAGGACACTCTGGACACCATCAGACACCTTCTATCATTGGAAGAGTTGGACAGTATCACCCCTGTGAACTTCATTCTTGCATGTGCTGAAATAGCAATGAAAGAAAAAAATTTCAAATTTGAGGAACAATTTTTCCTGCAGGTCTCCGGGACATCGATGGGGAGTGTTTTTGCCCCTAGCCTCGCCAACCTCTATGTCCATCAATTTGAGCAAGATCTTGTTCTCAACCATAGTAATCCCTTCTTCCACCAAGTGGTACTATGGAAGAGATATATAGATGACATTTTGATGATATGGCGAGGCACCGAGAGTGAGATCGAGTCCTTCCACCAATGGCTGAACGAACTAAATCAGTTCCTTAAATTCACACTGGAACATAGTCGTGTCAGACTCGCATTCTTAGACTTGTCCATCTTTTTTGAGGCCGGCAGTCTACAGAGTGAATTATACACTAAACCTATGGCGAGAAATTCTCTGCTGCTCTTTAACAGCCACCACCCACGCTCCTTGAAGGAGAACCTCCCCGTGGGACAATTCCTCAGAGTGAGAAGGAATTGCTCATCTCAGGCGCTATTTAACAAACACGCTAAGACCCTTTCCAACCAACTACAGGAACGAGAATACCCAAAACATCTGGTGAAAAGAGCATGGAAAAAGGCCTCCAACAACAATCGTGAGGCACTGTTGGATAGACGTCCTCCGAAACCACCTCTTGAGAGACTAACATTTGTGAGCACTTTCAACGCACAATCCAACAGACTTCAGAAAGCGGTGCGAAAACACTGGGGTATTCTCAATACCACGAACGCCAATATCCCCTTACCTCTCTTTTCATTTAAAAGAGCGCCAAGCTTACGTGACACATTGGTCCATACGAGACCTAGGACACAGAGTACCGCAAGACCAACCACACTGTGGGATCTCCCTCCGGTCACAGGCCACCATCCATGCGGATCTTGTAGCGTCTGCCCCCAGACTAGTAAAACCAACACTATTGGTTTGGGCTCGGGGAGGACTTGGGTCCTTAAGAAACACACTAATTGTAATACAGAAAATGTGATCTATATGATCACTTGTCCTTGCTCTCTCAGATACATTGGATATACAACTCGCAAAATCAAACTCAGGATTGGAGAGCATAAGAGCACTATTAGGTGTCACAAACAGGCAACCAAACTCACAAATCACGTTCTGATCTGCAAGCACACAGCAGAGGACATGAGATGGGTGGTTCTAGAACATCCGTACATCCCCACCCACATAACTGATGTCTCGAAATTCCTATTCAGAAAAGAGCAGAAATGGGTTTTCCAACTACAAAGTGATTCTAAGGGGCTCAATGATGACATACCATGGGCGTCCTTATAACTTACCATGGTTGTGCTAACAACAACCAATTTGCCCTCTTAATTATACAATACCTTAATATCTGGAATACATTGATTACAACTACTGATAGACGTGGATATATAGGTACCAGAGGATCACATCTTCCCCCAGCCCCTCGCAAAGTTGACATTCTTATACATGTGTTTCCCTAGATATCTGGAATGTACACTCTAGGACCAGTCACAGACGCATATACAGACACACATGTGGGTCAGACACTAACCTCTTAGTCCCCGTGTGTGGATTGGCAACCTTCCAATCCTATTATTGTTATGCTCCAATGCTTAGTATTAACAGAGAGGCTGGTTCATATACACCCTGACATGCCTGTTAAATATGGCCGATTTCATCAGGTCCTCTTGTGTCAATATACATCTAATTGAAGGCAAGAATCAAATTATGGTAGTGCATAAAATAACTAGCAAAACGAACAAATACGGGCAATGTTTTCCGTTTCACGCATGCGCAATATATCTTTACAATGTAGCCACTATCGATGGCACACGCGAGCGGTGTCTTCGCCTCGCGCATGCGCACTGCGTTTCCGCTCGGCGCATGCGCGATTTGCTCAATGCTGCTCAAAATACAAATCGCGCCATAGTGTCAGCGCGTAGGCTTGAGACTAATCATCGGCACATGCGCGTTTAGTGTCTGCTGCAATTGTAAACAAGAGTCAGGCAGCGCTACCCAATGGACATTGTTCTTTCACAAAAAGTGCCGTTTTTCGCGCTTTTTCTGCTAATTTGACCAATTAGAGTGGGTATTTAACAAGGAGGTTCACACAGCCTAATCACCTCCACTCCCACTCGGACGCTGGCCACTGAGGTACCGACGGACAGGTATGGCTCCCTGTAAACCTTAAATCTAACAACTAGGAACACCATTTTTAAGTCCTTTACTTAATTTCTGTTGCCCTGAATGCACCAATCTAGACTCTTTGGTCTCTCTTATACTATGCTCTTAAGAAACTGTTTTGTGTAGGTTTAGCAAGTATCTATAGCCCACCTATAGAACCATTTTACAATCAGCATCATCCCTAAGCCTAGTTATAACCATGTTATCTGTTTGGGTTGAGTCTCTTTTTAATCAACTAGTATTTGTTAGTATATATATATGGATAAGTAGAGCACATTCACTCTTACCTCAATAGAATTTTCATCTGAGGTCACTATACTTTTCCATCCCTAACAGAGCGGGGCCTCCTTCTTCCCGAGTAGGTGCCGGGTGAGGTGAGGTGTTCTCCCACAGATTGTTGGGTGAGTAGAACGTAGATAAATTTATACTGTGTAACTGAATTAGTTTCAAATCAGGAGACTTATATAGCTTCTGAAAGGCGGAATACAGTCTTCTGCCGCCCTGCCTATTTCTGTTGTGTTGTGTTTTTAATTGCCACTGTATCACAAATGCCTCTCACACCATTTTTCCTCCATAGAAAAAACACGACCAGTTGGATAAAACACCAGGGAATACTTTGGGCTCAAAGATCTGGTAGGATTAATCCAAAATGTTAAATATACTTTATGTTTCACATAGTGCAGATGCGTAACATCATATGGTCCTGAAGAAAGCTTGGACTAGTTGTCCTCTCAGCTGAAACATGTCGACCTCCACGCACTACGCCATGACATAGTCATTCGTTAAGACTATGAGGCGTTGTTTTTACTCTTGACCCTGGACAATACTGAATAAACATATTTTTTGTTCCAGGAGCCAATTTTATTCACTTTCGTTTCTTTTTGCACGAGCACTGCACTCCATCGGTCCTACCTCTGAAATACTGTGGTTCAGAACAATACCTTCCAGAACCTATCTCCGCATCATTACAAGGTGCATTGGGAGAAACTATGGTTCATGGTTTACATTAACCCTGGGCGGAGTTGGCGGAGTGGGGCTTCGCGGAGCTACGCGAAGTGGGCGAGAAACTACGCCCACCTCCGCACTCCGCGTAGCCCCACTCCGCAAACACCACTGGCCGCCAGCCCCGCCACCCGCCTCCCTCCCGCCCTCCCTAAATTCTTTAAATTAAAGGAGTCAAATAATTTAAAACGTACTTACCTTGCCCGCCGCTGCCCGCTGCGTCCCCGGGGCTCGCTATCTTCCGTCTTCCGTCTTCTTTACTAATGCGCATGCGCGGGCGGCCGCGCATGCGCATTTCTCACGAGAAAATGCGCATGCGCGGACGCGGCGGGAAAGGTAAGTGCGTTTTAAATTATTTGATTCCTTTGATTGAAAGTATTTAGGGAGGGCGGGAGGGAGGCGGGTGGCGGCCAGCTACGCTCCGTCTGCGGAGCGTGCGTAGTGCCGCCTGGCTACGCCCGCTCCGCAAAATGCGGAGTAGGCGGCACTACGCACACTTGGTGCACGGAGCGTAGCTGGCCGCCCACCCCTAGTTTACATCCCACATGACGACACTCCGCCAACAATGGTGGGCTGATGGGAACTTTTCTAACCCAGTATTATCACTGTGAGGACATGTTGGTTTAGTGGTCTTATGGGCATGACACAACATGTAGGTAAGCGATCTGACCAGGTAACTCCTGTTTGTTTCTTTAGTTGATAAAGGGGTTTGAGCTACCGTGGTCGTTAAACTTTCCCCTCTTGACCCCCCTACCTCCTTTTTTCCGATGCTCTTCATGCCCAGATCTAAGCGCATTGGTGTCAGTGGAGCATTTTGGGGGAGCTACAACACTGATCTCATTCATTTATTTTCATTTTTTCCGATGGAACCTGTGTTAAGATGTCCCCATAGCTCTGCCCCATAAAGTGTGGCTCCTATTCCCTTGGCTTGATATACTTGGATCACTGGGGTCACCGGTCTGTAAGTTTACTGTCTTCATTTTTTGACTAAGGCAGTCCCTATGTGTTGTAACGCGAGTTGGCTTTTTAATATTTGTGGTGACCATGTTTGTGTGATTGTGTGTTGGTAAGCCTTACCCCTAGGTAGTCGAATTGGCTCACCTCCTCTAGTGGAGTTGAACCCAACTTTATACTGCGGTTGAAAGACTTGTGATGATTTAAAATCATGAATTTCACTTTTGAGGTGTTAATTTCTAATCTATGTTCCTCACACCTCCCGAACTGCTTCACTAGATTTTAGAAGCCCGTTGGGGATCTGGAGATGAGCAAGGTGTTGTGTGCGAATAGTATTGCAGCCACCACTTGCCCTGCAAGTCTGGGGGGGATCGCCCCTGCAATCTATTAGTTGTTTGATCAGACCATTTATATAAAGGGTGCAGAGGGATTATGCAAGATTCAACTTGCTGCACTCCTCGACTTACCCTGATCCGATCTGTTAACCCCCCTCGCTCCCCCATCTAATTTGAGCATAATTATCTATATGGATTCTAATGAGTATTTACAGGAGATTTTTTGGGGAATCCCCAGTTTGGTGAGGGCTACCCAGAGTTTTTCCAAAGGGACTAAATCTAACGTAGCTCGAAGATATACAAACACTACATATATTAGGCCTTTCTTAATTGTCATGTATTCCCACAGAATCAGTAGAAAGCGGAGCAACTGATCTATGGTATGGCTAACTGTGAAGGGTTTTTTAGATTTCAGAACATGTGGGGCGCTCTGCCTAGAGTAAACGTTATGGAGTTACTTAAAACAACAACAAGTGAGGTTGCGGTGCGTGAAGAGCGAACGGATAAGCCCTTAACCGTTCAAACGGAAAATCAACAGACTCTCCCAAACTTAAAGAAGCAAAGCTCTCGCAACCACAAAACAGTGTAATCAGGAAAAGAAAACGTTTCAAAAAAGTATTTAGCAGTTCTGTAATAAGCAACAGCAGATCCTTGTATCTTTATCCTTAGGAGGTTGTTTATTTGATCCACATTCAGCCTGGAGAGTCTGTTGATTTTCCGCTTGAACGGTTAAGGGCTTATCCGTTCGCTCTTCACGCACCGCAACCTCACTTGTTGTTGTTTTAAGTAACTCCATAACGTTTACTCTAGGCAGAGCGCCCCACATGTTCTGAAATCTAAAAAACCCTGCACAGTTAGCCATACTGTTTCTTCAGACTGGGTGCCTCCACGTTATATTTAAACTGTTCTTTACTCTAATTTACAATTAACTTTGTCCAAACATGGACAGAGATAAAGCGGCAGCTGATCTTTTTGATAATTTAGCGAAAGGGATGCATACACACCAGGCCTCAGCCTCCACAGGTCCTGCGCCTGTTGAGGGTCTCAGGGACAAGTTTATCAAATTAGAGAAACTGAAGAAACAAGAGAATTCACGGTGGTGGGATGGAACCACCCTCAAATATTACAGACGTATTAAACAAGTACCTAGAGGGCTTCGCTCCCACACTTTTCCTACATATGATGATTTGGACATAGACTTGATAGTCAAATGGGAGGAGTCTCTCAACCAAAATTCTATAAATTTGATGGATATTTTGATAGAGAGTGCTGAGCGTAAGACCACTAAATTACAACTAGAGATCTCCATTATAGATCAGGAGATCAAAGATCTCAATAAACCAGAGTCAACCGTTAAAAATTATACCCTACTGGATGAAATTCTACTCAAACATCAGGCAGACATCAAAACCAGGAAAGCCCGTCAAATTAAAAGAGACGAGGCAGACTATAGAAATGGGAGGGTCTACACCTATGACCATAAATATGATTCAATGATTCCTAGAAAGAAACAAGGGTCTCAAACAGGTAGATCTACAACTGCCAGCTCTGTCAATTCCAGTACAACTTCACTAAGTTCTACTGGACTAAGTGAACCTGAGAATGAGATGTTAGACAGCACAGACCCCACACGCATGCCTTTTTTATTAGAGATGGAGCGCATCAGAAAGGGAAACAGAACACAACCTCCCAGGGGCGTACCAGACCTAAAACCCACAGAGATAAACGGGGCAACAAACGAGGATTATCGGAGGAAACTCAGATCAGGCACACAGAGGACCCGGGCAATACAGTTCAGGTAGTCAACCTCTCCTCTCTCTTTTTGACTGAGGATATTTTCTCTTTACTTGGCAAGGGTTTGAGCTTTAATCCCCACGCAACTGGAGACATCTGCCAAACTAAAATCGACATCTTTAAATTTGTACGTAATCTGAAACTGAAGAAATATTTTGCTGACCAACCTAACATCTCCAGGCATTCTAGGAACATTCCAAATGTATTTGACAATGAATCAATGACTATTAAAGATGTTCAAACAACTCATCTGCTTCTTTCTTTAACAGATAGAGAGGAAAGTCCATATGATATGGAAAAACTGTTAGAAGAGCTGGATGTTGAGACTGATTATGGGATAGCTAGTGGCCTTAAATGCAAATCCAGATGGACCCCAACACTATCAGGGGGAAATGCCATTGACAATTTTCACAGGCATGTTCTTGAAGACCTTAACAAAGTCAATATTAAAAACTTGAACATGAAATTCAAATTTAAAGACAATTTGACAAAGGGGGAACGCTTAGCACTCTATACCCTCAGTAACAATCCTGATATTATAATCAGGGAGGCAGACAAAGGGGGCAATGTTGTTGTTATGGATCTCGTTGACTACAACAACGAGGTATTGAATCAACTTAATGACAGCACATGCTATGAACAATTGACTCATAACCCTATGGGTCCTTTGACGATACAAATAAATAAACTACTACTCAATTAGAAGCAATCTGGTCTTTTGGATGACGACGAGTTCCTTTATCTGAAAGTGTCTAAACCCACCTATCCATGGTTGTATACACTACCTAAAATACATAAGAACCTTCCATTTCCCCCTGGCAGACCAATAGTCTCGGGAATAGGGGGTCCTACTGAGAAATTATCGGAATATGTGGACCTTTTCTTAGGACCTTTAGTCAAGAATCTACCGTCACATATCCAAGATTCCAAGCACATATTGGGCATAATGACTGACATTGAGTGGCAACCAGGCACGTTACTAGTGACGATGGATGTGGTGTCTCTTTACACCAGTATCAATCCTAAACTAGGAATGCAGGCTATGGAGAAAATATTTTCTAACAGGCCAGCATCGATGTGGGCTCACACGAAGATGCTGTTACAAATGATGGAACTTATCCTAGATAACAACTACTTCATCTTCGACCGAAAATGGTATCGACAAAAGAGGGGGGTAGCCATGGGCTCCAAGTTTTCGCCCTCTTTTGCTAATTTATTTATGGGAGCTCTAGAAACTGATCTAATTTGGGGAACCAAAGGAGCCAGATATATCGACTCCATTGTTTTCTGGGGTCGTTATATCGATGACTGTTTTCTTTTGTGGTCCGGTACGGAGGACCTACTTTCATCCTTTTTCGAATATCTCAATAACAACACATGGGATATCAAATTCACCATGCAACACAGCAAAGATAAGATGGAATTCCTAGATCTCGAGTTTTATGTAAAAGACAATATCCTACAAAGTAAGCTCTATAGAAAACCTACTTCATGTAATTCCATCCTCCATGCTTGCAGTTCTCACCCTAAACACCAGATTCAATCTATTCCTTATGGGGAATATCTCAGGTCGAGACGGAACTGTAGTGAACCGATTGAGTTCGAGAACTGTGTAACCAACATGAGGAATAGATTCCTTAAGAGAGGTTATTCCCTGAAGTCACTGGAAACTGCAGAGAAAAGGGCTAGACGCACCTCAAGATCAGATTGCTTGAAGAAACGCACTGAGCCTGCTTCCTCCACTCAGAATATTAGACTAATTACCGAATTCAATGCTTTGAATCAAATTGTCAAGAAAAGCTTTAACAAACATTGGAACTTACTAACTGGTGATACTGCTCTCAAAGAATGTATTTCTGAGAGACCAGCTATCACATACAGGAAAGGCTTCACACTGAAAAACAAACTCAGTCCTACTGTTCCACACAAAACTGGTGCACTGGGCTGGCTAACTACAAGAGGCATTGGCTTTTACAAATGTGGTTTTTGTTCCATGTGCATATGGGGCAAACATGGGACTAAGACATTCAAGGGCTTTGACGGAACCAAATACGACATCAAGCATAACATCACATGTCTAACTAGATTTGTGGTCTATATCATTGAATGTCAGTGTGGTAAAATCTATGTAGGCAGTACCATCAGACCACTTAAAGAGAGAATGGCTGAACACATGCGTGCCATTCAGAAAAGAGATCCGAAATACCCAGTAGCTTTACACATGGCAGAATGCCAACCACGAGAGGATGAAGTCAATGTGCGTTTCTTCGGAATAGACACAATCCCTCTGAACATTAGAGGGGGAAATCGCGAACTCATACTGAGGCGTATGGAAGCGACGTGGATCATGCGTTTGCAATGCGTGGAACACGGGCTTAACTATGACCAAGAACTTCAATATTTTCTGGGCAGCTAAACATACCCAACATGTGGTAAATATGTAAAAATGTACAGCAATTAGAAATGTTCAACACATGTCTATTCAGGTTAAACACAAACCTTTTCTAACTGGATTTTAGAACTTTTTGGGCAATGTCTTTTGAATATCTGATTAACAGTTTACTCTTAACATATATTCAGCGCATGAGTCAAGGATGTCTACAATATCATCTGTTAAACTGATATCACTATATGACTACTCGTAATATATTAACAGTTTGTATTGTATATATAATTGTCATGTCACCAATAAGAACACTTATTAGGCACCGTTTTCACTTATGGTGTGCACTCGCTACTATACCTTCTTAGAACCAATCAAGTTTACTTATTGTTCCGAAGATACCATTCTTCCAACATGGAGGACTAGAAGTCGTCTCACACGCTCTAGTCTTTTCAGGCTATTATCGTATAAAAGCACTTCCTACTTCCGGTCACATGTCCGTCTTTCGAAACACGGCGACCGGGAACACACAGAGGAGGGATACCAAAATATTGGTGAGTCTCGATACTATTTGATCTGCCAACACACGGGCAGACTCAAAATCTGACCTAAGCGACATTTCACTGGCTCTAATCGCTTAACGTCTTACACTGTCTCATTGTCCTTTTAGTTCGCTATCCACAGAGGGATCGAACCTAATCTACTTTTATGAAACTTTAATTGGATCCCCTCCCGGTACGGCTAGATACATACACATATCCAGGTACGTCCCTTATGTTTATTTGTGACTACATCACAACTGAATCTTTTACCTTTACTGGATATATTTTAAATCCCTCATAATCTCCTTTGCTGTACAGTTGATCTTTTTTCGTCCACCATACTTGGTTTGGAGAACTTTAAAACGGATGGAAATTCGATTGCTCTAAACCCAGAGCAGGAATTCTTTGTTTATTTTCTGAGTGTCATTATCTTTACGTACTGGTAAGCAAGACCTATGGTAAAATCTTTAAACACCCTGCCATATGCAATTGCTTGCCTCACTCTTATGCCTCCCTCCTGTCTTGACACACAGAACTATCGACCTGAAGCTAAAGTGTCCATTAAGTCCGACCTACTGACCAGTGGGTCACACCACTAGGTATGCATTTCCAGATTTTATAAGACATAGAAAGAATTTTTTACGCACGGTTTCCACTAGTAATCAATGCACCTTGATCAATTGATCGTCACGGACTCACTTACACCGTCCAGCAAACGATAGCAACACTTATCCACCCTGAGGCTTTCCAAATGTAGGAACGTCGAGAGCACGGCAATTTTGAGATCACTACAGTTTCCACTTCACATCTTTGAATGTGTCGTCACCAATCCACCATGCGCCGTAATTGTTTTTATTAAGAGTGTTGAAGAAGCATGTTTGAACCTTTTAGAGGATTGACGCTAGACACCAAGTAACTCGTGGGCAAATAAGGCTTCACATCCATGCACTTCAAGACCTATCCTCATCACTGATCGCACAAATTTTAACACGTCAAACATGTGAGATATGCTATATCTACGTTGTTTTCTGTTTTATCAGCCCTGAAGAGTCGTGTTGACTCAACTTCAAACACGACGAAACACGTGTCAAGGCAGAATGTGGATCAAATAAACAACCTCCTAAGGATAAAGATACAAGGATCTGCTGTTGCTTATTACAGAACTGCTAAATACTTTTTTGAAACGTTTTCTTTTCCTGATTACACTGTTTTGTGGTTGCGAGAGCTTTGCTTCTTTAACTGATCTATGGTACTTGTTTTCCCTCTAAATCCTTCCTGCAGGGTTTGATAATAATTTCCCTTTTCTCATCCAGTCGCAGATTCTCTCCAATAATTGCTGGCAAAATATTTTCGGGCAATATCAATAAGGCTGATAGGCCTGTAATTTGCTGGGTCAATTTTGTCCCCCTTTTTAAATATGGGAACTACTTCAGCACCCAGCCATGAATCCGGAATTTCTTCCCCTTTTAGTATGGCGTTGAATGTGCAATTTAAAATCATGTTCTATTTTTGAGGCTCATAGAGGTAGATGCCCCCCAGAATTCTATCTAGGCATGGTACTTTCCCCCATTGCTAAGGGATTGCTTCTCCAATCTTTTAGTACCCAAAGTTACCAAGAAGTTGGCTACTATAGTATACATTTGCTGCTGCTGTTCTCTATTGATGGCCATTTGACCCTTTTTTGTTATTACTAAGCTCAATGCAATTGGGTTTCGGAGAGGGTTGGTTGAGGCCAAGTACTTCTTTTAGTTCCAGGGAGAGAGCATTGTGGTCACTCTCGTGTCTCTCTGTTACCCATATGTCAGCCAAATTTAGCCACAGTTGTAGATCAAGCAAAAAATAGTCAATTCTGGTTTTACAATTCACCCTCTTATATGTGTGGTTTAATCTTTTGTTAATCAATCAATCAATCAGGGGTTTGTAAAGCGCACTACTCACCTGTGAGGGTCTCAAGGCGCTGAGTGAGGAGGGGGAGCAGTTCCAGATCAGTCGAAGAGCCAGGTCTTGAAGTCCTTCATGAACGTGTGCAGGCTCGGGGAGCATGTGATGTTCACTGACAGCTGGTTCCTGCGATGTAGGAGAAAGCCCACCCACCTGTTCTGTTTCTGCGGATGCGGGGGGCCACTTCCAGGGCGTGGTCGGCAGAGTGAAGGTTCCTCTTGCGTATGTGGAAGGATATTCTCTCGTTGAGGTATTTTGGTCTGATGTTTTTGAGGGATTTGTAGGCGTGGGTGAGTAGTTTGAAGGTGACCCTTTTCTTGACACAGATCCAGTTGAGGTCTTGTAGGTGACGGGTCATGTGCTTGTGACGGGATGTGCCAAGGATGAGTCTGTCTGGGGGGTTCTAGATGGTTTGGAGTTTGTGTAGGAGGGTAATGTTGATTCCGGCGTATATGGCGTTGCCGTAGTCCAGTCTGCTGGTTATGAGCGCATGGGTGATGGTCCTCCTGCAGTCGAGTGGGATCCATTTGAAAGTCTTGTGGAGGATTTGTAGGCAATTGGAATTAGAGAAGGCGACGGTGTTGATCTGGCGGTTCATGGAGAGAGAGGAGTCGAGGATGATACTGAGGTTTTATGCGTGGTCTGTGGGGGTGGGTGGATTCCCGAGGCCAGTGGGCCACCAGGTGTCATCCCAGGTGGAGTTGCAGGGTCCGAGGAAGAGGACATCAGTTTTATCTGAGCTGAGCTTCAGACAGCTGTCCTTCATCCAGGCTGCCACATTCTTCATTCCCTCCTGGAAACAGAGTCTGGTGTCTTTGGGATTCTTCATGAGTGAGAGGATGAGCTGGGTGTTGTCAGTGTAGGATACAATGCTGAGCCCATACTGTCTGACGAATGCTGCGAGGGGGCTGAGCGGTGATCCTTGTGGTACTCCGCAGTTGATATTAATGGGTTTGGAGAGGAAGGGAGGGAGTCTGTTCCTCTGGGTTCAGCCTGAGAGAAAGGATTGGATCCAGTCAAGGGCGGCTCCTTGTATCCCAGCTTCGTGGAGTCTGGCTGTGAGTGTGCAATGTGAAACTGTGTTGAAGGCTGCAGAGAGGTCTAGACGGATGAGAGCCACAGTGTGTCCCTGGTCGAGCAGCATGCGGATGTCGTCAATGGCGGCGAGGAGGGCCGTCTCGGTGTGGTGGTTGCTTTGGAATCCAGACTGGGAGGCGTCCAGGATGGAGTTCTCTTCAATGAAGGTGGTCAGTTGGGTGATTACAAGTCTCTTTTTTTAAACTCTTTTTATTAAAGTTTTTTCACATTTTTACCATATTTTCCAGTACATATTACAGCACAAAGTTTCAAAAGTAAAGAAATGAAATCATACAGACACAAATACTTTACAAATCATAAAAGCAAGTTTTGATGGTGAGCATATCCTATTACAAACTCTTTCCAACATATGTTTGCTCCCATCCTCTCTACTCTGGCCTATTTTTCCATTGATCTGTTGGTTGCCAGATTCTTCCCCCCAATGCTCTCGCTCGTCTACCCTTCCTTTCATATATAGCTTTCTCCAAATTGTACGTAATCCATGTTTGGAATGACGGAGGCACCCTGTCAAGCCATGCCCTCGCAATTCCAATCCGATATACTGCTGCTACCATAAATAAAAATTCTATAGAAGAGTCCGCTGAGCCTGCAAAAACACCTAGAATTATTAATTCATCTGTTAATTTAATCTTAATTCCCAGTGGGTTTTCCAGAAATTCCTCAATTGCCCCTTTTAGTGTGTGTAATTGTGGGCATTGTGCAAACATATGGACAATGTCCGCCTCTCTTGCATCACATCGTGGGCATGTAATCCCTCTGACCCCCACCCCCCCCACTGTGCAATTCTGGCCGTGGTATGATAAAGAGAGTACAATGTCTTGTAATGCTGTGATTGTAATGTCGCAGAGCTTAAAACTGTTCGCCCTAAGTCTATCGATGTCTGTAGATCCTCCGTGGTAGAGCCCACCTTCTCCACCCATTTCCTGGCATATTTTTCTCTGTCGTCATTTTTTAGCAGATACAGTTCCGCGTACAGCTGGCGAATTGTACAATGGTTACACTTTCCAAGGTGGTCCATTATTCTGCATTGATTAAATCCTATCAAGCCACCTCTTTTGTTTGTGAGAAAACTTCTTATCTGGAGGTACTTAAAGAAACTGTTACTCAATATCCCATATTTCCTTTGTAGTTCCTGAAATTGCACAACCACCCCCTCTGTATTCAATAAATCCCCTATCTTCCTAATCCCCTTGTTATCCCAATCCTTCATGTTTACATCCCGGAATATTTCCCCTGGGAGTGAATGATTTGTGTACAATCAGGTATAATAATTGTATCTCCCTATACCAAGCTTTTTAGCCACCGCCTTCCATACATTATATGCCGCTCGTAAAGTCTTGAACCTAGTGTGTTTAAAATAACTATAGTCAATCGTATTTAGCAAGGCATTCTCAGCGTCCCCCCCCCCCCCCATCAGTGCCCTATATACATTTGTGAAGCTTAAAATACCACCTTGTTGCTCGATTCCTCCTCCCAGAATCCCCTGTGAGTATTGTAGGACAGCTGCCCAGTAATATAGTCTAAAATCCGGTGCCCCCCTTCTCCCTAGGTAGCACCATATAACGATACGCTCTTCTGGTCTTCCCTTGAGCCCATATCAATCTATTAAGTACTGTTTCTATTTTACTAAACCATATCTGATCAAAAAATAGTGGTATCGCTCTAAAGATATACAAAAATTTCGGGAACGTGATCATTTTGATCAGGTTTATCCTACCCATTAATGTCAGGTGGAGGTTATGGATCTTTTCTGTGTTTCTTTTTACTTTAAGTAATAGTGGTTCCATGTTAAGCCCTACGAGATTATCTAAGTCAGCAGTCACTTTTACCCCAAGATATGTGGCTGCAGGCTCCACTCTAATATCCTGATATGTTGTGTAGCTATTCTGCACAATCTGAGTCTTACTTTTATTGATTGAGTATCCCGCTATTGCTCCAAAATTCAACGCCTCTTGCTCAACTTCCACTGTCGCTCTCCCTGGTCTCGGTGTTATGATAGCCACGTCGTCTGCATATGCAAATAGCTTGTACTCAGTCCCATGCAGCCTAACCGGATAAATGTTGTTGTTACTTATAAGTTTTCTTAGGAATGGGTCCAAATATAAAGCGAACAGCAATGGTGAGGCTGGGCAGCACTGCCTAGTCCCGTGTTTTATCTGAACTGCCTTTGTGTACCTCCTGTTTATTCTTATTCTTGCTGTTGGACATTCATAGAGGGCCTGAATTGCCTTGATGTAGCTCTCACCTATCCCAAACCACTCCATCACCCTCCACAAGTAGTCCCAGGAGACCCTGTCAAAAGCCTTCTCGGCATCAAGAAATATAGCCGCAACAGGGTCTCCTGCGACCCCTGCGGCGTCCAGAATGGTAATCATCTGCCTAGTATGTTGTGTGGTTCCTTTTCCAGGGATGAATCCGTGCTGAGAGGTGCTGACTAGCCCCTCAATCACCTTGCTCAATCTTTGTGCAAGTGCTTTATAATTTTTTTTTGCATTCGCATTTAACAGAGTGATTGGTCTATAAGACCCTGGCTCTAATGGTGACTTGTCCTTCTTTAGAATCACTATAATATCTGCACCTGCCCATGAATGTGGTACTGCTCTGCCTATCTGTGCCTGTCTAAAGATTACCAACATATTTACCCTCAGTATATCCCTGAATGTCTTGTAAAATTCTACTGGTATTTGGTCGGGTC
Organism: Lissotriton vulgaris; assembly: GCF_964263255.1. Taxonomy (NCBI): domain Eukaryota; kingdom Metazoa; phylum Chordata; class Amphibia; order Caudata; family Salamandridae; genus Lissotriton; species Lissotriton vulgaris. Next base: position 1,344,402,792 of record NC_141693.1, on the reverse strand, counting down.
CTGTGGCCTTCCCCGCTGGTAGTTGGTTCACAGCCTCCATTACTTCTTGAAGCATTAGAGTGAGGTCTAATTTCTCTTTCCCCTCAATACTTAATATATTGTGCGGTATATCTGCCAAGTAGTCAGTAATCTCCTTATCTATATTACTTAGATTCTGTTCATAAAGATTTCCATAGAAGCTCCTAAAAACCTCCTGTATTCCTTCTAGATTGTTAACTAGAGTTCCTGAACTATCTTTGATTTCCTTTATTTCCCCTGCTGCTAGGTTTTGGCGTGCCCGAATAGCTAAAAGGTGACCTACTCTTTCGTTAAATTCGTAGCACTTTTCTTTCTTAGACAAAAAGTTGCTTGCCGCCTTCTGCACCAGACGTTCCCCTGCCTGTGCTTTGTTCAGTTCTATCTCCAGCAATATCCCCTCTATTGGTTCTTGGTTGGATATGGCCATAATTAGTCGATCTTCTAATCTCTCCAAGTCCCTCAATCTATTGTCCATTCTGATTTTCTCCATCTTACTCCTTCGCAGTGTGTAGCTTAAAGTCTCCCCCCTCACCCCAGCCTTGAATGCATCCCAAATCATGTTGACAGGAGCTGAGTTCCAATTGATCTCCCAGAATTGAGGAATCCATTCTTGCATATGCCTAATATATCCTGGCTCTCTCAAAAAGCCCCTCTCAAATGTCCATGTGCTACTTTTGCCCACACCCCTATTAATCAGCGGGAGACTTAGCACCAGTGGATTATGGTCCGAAACTAGCCTTGGCAACCTTTCTAAGTGGGACCCACTCACTATTGAGCTTGAGGTAAAGAAATAATCTAATCTTGCTACCGTTCTATGTGGGGCTGAGTAATACGTGCTCCCTGTCCCTATGGGGTTCTTTTCCGCCCACACATCCACCAGAGCGGTATGAAACACCATATTATGTATAGCATTATACGTTCTCCTTTTTCGACCTGCATGACCTCCTCCTTTCAAGAATCCCGCCCCATACAAACCATTGACATTAAAATCCCAACAACATATTATAGGCTCTGGCCACAGTGCAAGTTCTGTATCTAAATATTCAAAAATTCCAGGTTCATCATCATTCGAGCCATAGACTGAAACAATTGTAAAACACCCAGCCAGTGTCTCTACCTCCGCTATGACCCATCTTCCATCCTGATCCTCCTTTTTTCTCTTAAGTTGGACTGACCCTTTCTTAGCTAGTATGGCAACTCCTTTTGTTCTAGTTTCTTGTTTTGTATGTGCAAGAACGTCAAACTCCATCTGCTCCAACAAGAATTTTTCTTTTCCAGCAATATGTGTCTCCTGCAAGCACATTATTTCTAACTTAAGCATTCTTAATAATGCAGCCACTTTCTGCCTTTCGTCTCCATTATTCAGCCCACATATGTTCAGAGAGATAATCCTTAATGCCATTTATATTTACTAACATTTCCTTCTTTTCCCCCCATCCAGAGGGTCCAAATCCTGTGTTTGTATACTGTTATCAATACTTCTTCCTTTCTACCTTTTTTTGTGTTTTTGTCAATTTGTGCTGTTTTTTCCTGTGTATCACCACCCCTCCTTTCCCCCCCTCTGCCCCTCCTCCCTCCCAGCAACGCCCCCCCTCTCCCATCCCCCCTTCTACAGGCAAATAGGTCATGCATGACCTATGTGTGACTGCTGTGTGTTGTAGAGTCGCCTCCCTCTCCTCCCTCCTACTCATCCTCCCCCCCCTCTGCCCTGATGCCCAAAGCTTATATAGCTTTCCATCTTGCTGATGCTATATTTAAGCTTTTTTAAACTCCATCTATTTCTTTCCTCTCTCTTTATTCAGCTCAGTAAGATCCAATAGATATTCTCCTGCTTTTATTTCTGAGAAAAACATCCTAGTAACACCACCTGTGATAATCTTTAGCTTTGCCGGAAACATTAAGTAGGCCTCTGCACCTTGTCGCTGGAAGGGCGCAATTAGTTGTCTGAGTCGCCACCGCCTCTCCACAGTGACGTGGCAAAAGTCCGGTCGAGCAAAAAAGGTTACTCCCTGAGCTGATTTTTTTGAATCTGGTCTGGCTTTTTCAATAATTTCCTGTCTTGCCAAAAAATTTCCGCAAAATACCAGCATAGCTCTAGGCAAATTATCCTGTCTACCACCTCGTTTCTTTTTATTTATCAACGGGAACCTATGTGCCCTTTGCACCTCTAGCTCCCATTGCCATTGAGTTTCTGGGAAGGCATCTTTCAGTAACTTAATGACAAAGCCTCTTGGATCCTGCCCCTCCACCCCTTCCTCTACTCCCAAAAGTCTCACATTATTACGCCTCTGGCGATTTTCAAAGTCCTCCATTTTCCACTGCAAGTCCTCCGTTATTTTCGATTGTTCCATCTTGAATGTCTGCGAGTCTGTGACCTCGTCCTCTAGCGTGCCCGTCCTTTCTTTGACTTGAACTACTCGCTCTTCCCCTCCTCATACTTTTTGTTCATTCTTCTTATTGATGCCTGTAATTTCTTATTATCGTGCCTAGCTCTCTGACTCTCTGCTCTGGCTTCAGCCTACATTGTTTTTAGTGTATTATACAGCATATCCATTGTTATCTGCTGCGGGTTTCCACTTTTTGCCCCTCCTGTAGCTCCAACCTCTCCTTGCGTGCCCTCCTGATACAAACTGGAAGTTGCCGAGTAGTTCCATAAGAGTTTTTTATTAGTTTTATCTGGGGAACCTTCCCCTCTACCTCCTCGTCTTGCCTGCGGTTTCCTCCTTTTTTGTGTATTTTTATCCTCCGGCCCACTGCTCCCTTCCGTATCAGAACTTATTTCTGTGGAAATTCCACCTTCCTCCTCGCTTGAGGTGGAGTCTGTGCCCTCATTAACAGAGAAGAATTCACCTTCCCGGTCTTTCTATGAGTCAAGGCTCACCAGACTCCCCCATTTTGCACCCTGTGTCTTAGTCATATTTTTAGACATTTCTTCCTCGACCTGGAGGAGTGCATCCAGCATCTGGGCATTGTTAGAGCCCCCTGCCCCCTCTGCTGTGCTGCTTACGAGTGCTTCAGTCCCCCCGCTCACCCGTTGTAGTTGATTGCTGCTTCGGTACTCTGTCTCTCCCAGCTCTGCTGCTTTCACCGGGTGCGTGCAAACAGTGCTACCTGGTTGCCCAGCAACCGAGACGCTTACGTCCTCGAGGACGGCTCCAGCTGCCTTCGCGTCTCTGTCGGCGTCTGTATCGGGGATTTCGGCCGGCGGATGTCTTGCCGGGTTCCTGGGTGCTAAAGCTTTCGATCCGAATGCTTCGGTTACGGTAGGCTGTCTGTAGCTGGAGTCCTTAATGTCTTTGGTAGCAGCTGACCTGTTATTCCGTGGCAATGAGCAGTTATCTTTATTTGGTCCTTGAACTGACAGCGGTGCTTCTTTTGATTGTGCCGATTTATCTTCAGGCTTTTTTTCCCCCTTCTCAGCTTTCTTTTGTTGTGTCCTTGGGGGCCCGGTAGTCACCCGTTTGGTTGATGTTGGAACTTTTGGTATTGTGCCCGTTCCTAGCGGTTTAGACGCGCTGCCTTCTACTAGCACCATCTTTTCCTTCTCGCTTCTGCCTATTTGTGCCATTTTCAGGAGGTTGCTGCACGCCGCTCCCCAGTGCTCTCTTACTGTTCTGAGCACTGCTCGGGCTCGATTCTTCCAACTTGTTCTACCTGCCCCTCGCAGCCCGTCTCGCTGACCGCCTGCTATCCACAGGATAACCTGCATACCCAGCTCTAGTTCTTCATCAAGGCATCAGGGCTTCATCCTTCTCCTGCTAGTTGGGAGAGGGAGAAAATGTGACTGTGCTCTACAGCCCACTGGCGGCCATCTTGCCTCCTCCGAGCTCGGGCGATTACAAGTCTCTATGTGACTTTGGCCACAAATTTGAGGAGAGTAGTTTTTCCGGTAGTTTTTCAGGTCTGTTGGGTCGGCAGTAGGTTTAATGAGGAGGGGTTCGACCTTTGCCCGCTTCCAGTCATCTGGGAAGATGCTGGATATAAAGGAGGCGTTGTTTGTCCGTCCTAGTTCGGGCGAGATGGCGGATATGTGCGGTGCGCAGGGTCCGTTGGGTCTCCTGAGTGGGTTTTCTTCATGGTCGTGGTGATGTGTTTGACGGTGGCAGGGTTCCAGGTCATGATGGTTGGTTTGTAGGGGGCGGAGAGGTGGTTTCGGGCGTCTGTTCGCTGAAGTAATTGTAGAGGACCTTTATCTTCTGGTGGAAGTAGGAGCTGAGCTTGTCGCAGAGTTCCTGGGAGGGTGTGACGTCCGTGGCTTCGCTGAGGGGATTTGCGAACTGCTGTATGATGTTGAACAGCTCCTTGGCATTGGTCGTGTTGGTCTAGATTATGTCTCTTATGAAGGTTTGTTTGGAGGCTCTTATGAGCTGCTGGTATTCCTTCAGGGCGCTCTTGTGGTTGTCCCGTGCTTCAGTGGTTTTCTGGTTTTGCCTGGTTCCCTCTGGCCACCTGCAGAAGCGTCTGGCTTCTTGCAGTTCCATGTTGAACCAGGCAGCCTTAAAAGGGCATTGTTTGGTGGGGTGGCAGAGGGGTGCGAGCTTGTCACCGCAATTGGATATCCAGCGGTGAAATCCTATGGCTGCGGAGTTGGCATCGGTCGTGGTGCTGGGGGGTCTTGGAGGAGGGTGGAGTTGAGATGTTCCTCTCTGACCTTGCTCCAGTTCCTTTGTGGCGGGTGTGGGGGGCTTGGATGCGGGGTGGTGTTGAAGGTGAAGTGGACGCAGTGGTGGTCCATTCAGGAGGCTGCGTGGTGTGGCTGAAGTGGATGTTCGTCCCTCCCGTGAAAATTGGGTTGAGGTTGTGTCCGGCTCTGGGAGTGGGCATGTTGACCAGTTATTTCAGTCCTAGGTTGGCGAGGTTGTCAAGGAGAGTGGTGGACTTGGGGTCGTCTCGGTTGTCGAGGTGGAAATTCAGGTCCCTGAGTAGAATGTAGTCCAAGGATGTGATGGTGTGCGGTGCGGTGAGCTCGGCGATGGTAGTTGCGGACTGGGTGCGAGGTCCCGGAGGTCTGTAGATGCGGGTGCCGCATAGCGTGGCCCTGGGGCAGGTCTGGATCTGGAAGTAGAGGTGTTCTGTGTTGGAGTTGGGGTCAATCGTGCTGGATCAGAGGTCAGAGGTGGAGCAACCATTTACAGCCCTCAGCCCATGTTTATAAGTGAAAGAAGCTACTTGAAGTGCTACTTTCACACCCTTAGCTGCCTTTCCAAGGCTCAGGGATGGAATGTCAAATTCGGCAACCTCTTCATCAGTAATGTTTTTAGTTACTTCAAGGGTCTCGAAAGTTATATTAAGATCTCTTGCAATGACTATGTAATGTGATGCCCTTTCCGTTTCGAGAACTTCATCTAAATATATGATTGTAGGAGAATCATGGTGTTGAGGGGGGAATCTATTATAGATATTCACTTATAGAAATTACCTGTTGTTGATGGTATCTTTAATAATCATGGCCTGTAGGTTGGACCTATCTAAATTTTGTTTTTTATACAAACCCCCAAATTGATTTTAATCTAGATTATTAGTCCACCTGCTGGGCAACCCTCTTTTGATGGTGTGGCTTCTATACTGTGATTGGTAAATCCCACTATGTATATTTTGTCAACGGCCCATGTCTTCTGAAAAAGACAAATATCGGAACTATCTATTAACTTCCCCCAGTCTTCACAAGCAATCTTAGACCTGAGACCTGCTAAATTCCAAGACAACAGTCTCAGTTTCTTTTTATGCTTGCTGTTTGGTTGATGTTCCCTCTCCTCGCTTATAGTCAAATCAGTAGGTGAGGCTGATTGTATATTTGTTTGAACTTGAACTAGGGACTGTTCCTCCGTAAGACTGATCATGCTAACCTCCGACGACTGAGTAAACTCTTTCGGGGTGAGATGAGGGTTGCCTTCCTGTGTTATGGTTCAAGATACACTATGAGGAAACTTGTCAAATATGCCTATACACAGGAACTGCTTGAGCCTGATCCTGAGCCTGGGCATTGGTGTTAATGTTTTTGTGTAGCGATTCCCCCTGCTTTAGATCAATAAGCGGGGAGAAAGAGCTTAAACTGGACTAAGGATCTATTGGGGGGCAATGTGCACTGGCCTAGATTGAGTAAACCCTCTACCAAATCCCTATAAGCCAAGTCGAGTATGGTGTAGTCTAGTTCTTTATTTATGGAACAGCGTTTAGCATTAAATATATCAGATCTTACTATTGAGTGGCATTGCCTCACCTGCCTTATCCAGTGGGTGATTTTGTTAATTAGGGTGTCCCTTGATTCTACTAGATTATTAGTCAATTTGGGTACATTTATCATGAACACTCTGCCACTGGCCTCTTTAGATGACTCCAAATTCCTGCTTAGATTTCCTCCCCCCAAGAGCCCACCTTTTCTGTCAATATGCCCTAATTATTCATGTAGGGGTTGAGGACTATGCTCCCCTGGCATTGCCTTTGCATATGGAATTGCTCTTACACCATTAAGTTCTCCCAGCGGTCTCTCTTCACCATCGCCCTACCATAGCCTTGGGCTGTACACTGAGACCACCCCCTACATATGAGTTACAATGGTAGGGTGTTTAAATATCGATTACAAAAATATAGTTGACAAAAATATAGTTGTATAAATATCGTTTACAAAAATATCGACTCCCTATACCTAAACAGGTAAGTACATAAATATCTACTCAAAAATATCGATGTAATAAATATAGATGTTAAAAATATCGACTTTTTAAATTAATTAAAATTACATTAAATAATTAAAAAATATAAATACGTTATATTACTTTTATTTTTTAACTATTTATAACAAATTAACTAAACTTTTTCATTATAAACTTAATAAATGTGTACATATACGTATATTTAACACATAAAATTATATAATAACAATAATACATCCATTTAATAAAAATATAAAAAATATTATTAGTTAAAACATTTGATAGCGAAGGGGTAAAAATTACTATTCCCACTCCACTGAGTGCAACAGTAGGGAAAGCGCTGGATAGCGTAGGAGTAAAAATTACTATTCCCACTCCAGAGGGTGCAACAGTAGGGAAAGCGTTGGATAGCGTAGGGGTAAAAATACTATTCCCACTCCAGAGGGTGCAACAGTAGGGAAAGCTTTGGATAGCGTAGGGGTAAAAATTACTATTCCCACTCCAAAGGGTGCAACTGTAGGGAAAGCGCTGGATAGCGTAGGGGTAAAAATTACTATTCCCACTCCAGAGGGTGCAACAGTAGGGAAAGCGTTGGATAGCGTAGGGGTAAAAATTACTATTCCCACTCCAAAGGGTGCAACAGTAGGGAAAGTGTTGGATAGTGTAGGGGTACAAATTACTATTCCCACTCCAAAGGGTGCAACAGTGGGGAAAACGTTGGATAGCGTAGGGGTAAAAATTACTATTCCCACTCCAGAGGGTGCAACAGTAGGGAAAGCGTTGGATAGCGTAGGGGTACAAATTACTATTCCCACTCCAGAGGGTGCAACAGTAGGGAAAGCGTTGGATAGCGTAGGGGTAAAAATTACTATTCCCACTCCAAAGGGTGCAACAGTAGGGAAAGCGTTGGATAGCGTAGGGGTAAAAATTACTATTCCCACTCCAAAGGGTGCAACAGTGGGGAAAACGTTGGATAGCGTAGGGGTAAAAATTACTATTCCCACTCCAGAGGGTGCAACAGTAGGGAAAGCGTTGGATAGCGTAGTGTAAAAATTACTATTCCCACTCCAGTGAGTACAACAGTAGGGAAAGCGCTGATAGCGTAGGGCTAAAAATTACTATTCCCACTCCAGAGGGTGCAACAGTAGGGAAAGCGCTGGATAGCGTAGGGGTAAAAATTACTATTCCCACTCCAAAGGGTGCAACAGTGGGGAAAACGTTGGATAGCGTAGGGGTAAAAATTACTGTTCCCACTACAGAGGGTGCAAAAGTAGGAAAAAGCGTTGGATAGCGTAGTGGTAAAAATTACTATTCCCACTGCAGTGAGTACAACAGTAGGGAAAGCGCTGGATAGCGTAGGGGTAAAAATTACTATTCCCACTCCAGAGGGTGCAACAGTAGGGAAAGCGTTGGATAGCGTAGGGGTACAAATTACTATTCCCACTCCAGAGGGTGCAACAGTAGGGAAAGCGTTGGATATTTAGGGGTAAAAATTACTATTCCCACTCCAAAGGGTGCAGTTGTAGGGAAAGCGCTGGATAACGTAGGGGTAAAAATTACTATTCCCACTCCAGAGGGTGCAACAGTAGGGAAAGCGTTGGATAGCGTAGGGGTAAAAATTACTATTCCCACTCCAAAGGGTGCAACAGTGGGGAAAACGTTGCATAGCGTAGGGGTAAAAATTACTATTCCCACTCCAGAGGGTGCAACAGTAGGGAAAGCGTTGGATAGCGTAGGGGTACAAATTACTATTCCCACTCCAAAGGGTTCAACAGTAGGGAAAACGTTGGATAGCGTAGGGGTAAAAATTACTATTCCCACTCCAAAGGGTGCAACAGTAGGGAAAGCGCTGGATAGCGTAGGGGTAAAAAGTACTATTTCCACTCCAAAGGGTGCAACAGCATGGAAAGTGTTGGATAGCGTAGGGGTAAAAATTACTATTCCCACTCCAGTGAGTACAACAGTAGGGAAAGCGCTGGGTAGCGTAGGGGTAAAAATTACTATTCCCACTCCAGTGAGTACAACAGTAGGGAAAGCGCTGGATAGCGTAGGGGTAAAAATTACTATTCCCACTCCAGTGAGTACAACAGTAGGGAAAGCGCTGGATAGCGTAGGGGTAAAAATTACTATTCCCACTCCAGAGGGTGCAACAGTAGGGAAAGCGTTGGATAGCGTAGGGGTACAAATTACTATTCCCACTCCAGAGGGTGCAACAGTAGGGAAAGCTTTGGATAGCGTAGGGGTAAAAATTACTATTCCTACTCCAAAGGGTGCAACAGTAGGGAAAGCGCTGGATAGCGTAGGGGTACAAATTACTATTCCCATTCCAGAGGGTGCAACAGTAGGGAAAGCGTTGGATAGCGTAGGGGTAAAAATTACTATTCCCACTCCAAAGGGTGCAACAGTAGGGAAAACGTTGGATAGCGTAGGGGTAAAAATTACTATTCCCACTCCAAAGGGTGCAACAGTGGGGAAAACGTTGGATAGCGTAGTGGTAAAAGTTACTATTCCCACTCCAGTGAGTACAACAGTAGGGAAAATGCTGGATAGCGTAGGGGTAAAAATTACTATTCCCATTCCAGAGGGTGCAACAGTAGGGAAAGCGTTGGATAGCGTAGGGGTAAAAATTACTATTCCCACACCAAAGGGTGCAAAAGTAGGGAAAACGTTGGATAGCGTAGGGGTAAAAATTACTATTCCCACTCCAAAGGGTGCAACAGTGGGGAAAACGTTGGATAGCGTAGGGGTAAAAATTACTATTTCCACTCCAGAGGGTGCAACAGTAGGGAAAGCGTTGGATAGCGTAGGGGTACACATTACTATTCCCACTCCAGAGGGTGCAATAGTAGGGAAAGCTTTGGATAGCGTAGGGGTTAAAATTACTATTCCCACTCCAAAGGGTGCAACAGTAGGGAAAGCGTTGGATAGCGTAGGGGTAAAAATTACTATTCCCACTCCAGAGGGTGCAACAGTAGGGAAAGCGTTGGATAGCGTAGGGGTACAAATTACTATTCCCACTCCAGAGGGTGCAACAGTAGGGAAAGCGTTGGATAGCGTAGGGGTAAAAATTACTATTCCCACTCCAAAGGGTGGAACAGTAGGGAAAACGTTGGATAGCGTAGGGGTAAATATTACTATTCCCACTCCAAAGGGTGCAACAGTGGGGAAAACGTTGGATAGCGCAGGGGTAAAAATTACTATTCCCACTCCAGAGGGTGCAACAGTAGGGAAAGCGTTGGATAGCGTAGGGGTAAAAATTACTATTCCCACTCCAGAGGGTGCAACAGTAGGGAAAGCGTTGGATAGCGTAGTGGTAGAAATTACTATTCCCACTCCAGTGAGTACAACAGTAGGGAAAGTGCTGGATAGCGTAGGGGTAAAAATTACTATTCCCATTCCAGAGGGTGCAACAGTAGGGAAAGCGTTGGATAGCGTAGGGGTAAAAATTACTATTCCCACTCCAAAGGGTGCAAAAGTAGGGAAAACGTTGGATAGCGTAGGGGTAAAAATTACTATTCCCACTCCAAAGGGTGCAACAGTGGGGAAAACGTTGGATAGCGTAGGGGTAAAAATTACTATTTCCACTCCAGAGGGTGCAACAGTAGGGAAAGCGTTGGATAGCGTAGTGGTACAAATTACTATTCCCACTCCAGAGGGTGCAACAGTAGGGAAAGCGTTGGATAGCGTAGGGGTAAAAATTACTATTCCCACTCCAAAGGGTGCAACTGTAGGGAAAGCGCTAGATAGCGTAGGGGTAAAAATTACTATTCCCACTCCAGAGGGTGCAACAGTAGAGAAAGAGTTGGATAGCGTAGGGGTAAAAATTACTATTCCCACTCCAAAGGGTGCAACAGTAGGGAAAGCGTTGGATAGCGTAGGGGTAAAAATTACTATTCCCACTCCAGAGGGTGCAACAGTAGGGAAAGCGTTGGATAGCGTAGGGGTAAAAATTACTATTCCCACTCCAAAGGGTGCAATAGTAGGGAAAGCGTTGGATAGCGTAGGGGTAGAAATTACTATTCCCACTCCAAAGGGTGCAACAGTAGGGAAAGCGTTGGATAGCGTAGTGGTAAAAATTACTATTCCCACTCCAGTGAGTACAACAGTAGGGAAAGCGCTGGATAGAGTAGGGGTAAAAATTACTATTCCCACTCCAGAGGGTGCAACAGTAGGGAAAGCGTTGGATAGCGTAGTGGTAAAAATTACTATTCCCACTCCAGTGAGTACAACAGTAGGGAAAGCGCTGGATAGCGTAGGGGTAAAAATTACTATTCCCACTCCAGAGGGGGCAACAGTAGGGAAAGCGTTGGTTAGCGTCGGGGTAAAAATTACTATTCCCACTCCAAAGGGTGCAACAGTAGGGAAAGCGCTGGATAGCATAGGGGTAAAAAGTACTATTTCCACTCCAAAGGGTGCAACAGCAGGGAAAGCGTTGGATAGCGTAGGGGTAAAAGTTACTATTCCCACTCCAAAGGGTGCAACAGTGGGAAAGCGTTGGATAGCGTAGGGGTAAAAATTACTATTCCCACTCCAGAGGGTGCAACAGTGGGGAAAACGTTGGATAGCGTAGGGGTAAAAATTACTATTCCCACTCCAGAGGGTGCAACAGTAGGGAAAGCATTGGATAGCGTAGGGGTACAAATTACTATTCCCACTCCAGAGGGTGCAACAGTAGGGAAAGCGTTGGATAGCGTAGGGGTACAAATTACTATTCCCACTCCAAAGGGTGCAACAGTAGGGAAAACGTTGGATAGCGTAGGGGTAAAAATTACTATTCCCACTCCAAAAGATGCAACAGTGGGGAAAACGTTGGATAGCGTAGGGGTAAAAATTACTATTCCCACTCCAGAGGGTGCAACAGTAGGGAAAGCGTTGGATAGCGTAGGGGTATAAATTACTATTCCCACTCCACTGGGTGCAACAGTAGGGAAAGCGCTGGATAGCGTAGGGGTACAAATTACTATTCCAACTCCAAAGGGTGCAACTGTAGGGAAAGCGCTGGATAGCGTAGGGGTAAAAATTACTAGTCCCACTCCAGAGGGTGCAACAGTAGGGAAAGAGTTGGATAGCGTAGGGGTAAAAATTACTATTCCCACTCCAAAGGGTGCAACAGTAGGGAAAGCGTTGGATAGCGTAGGGGTAAAAATTACTATTCCCACTCCAAAGGGTGCAACAGTGGGGAAAACGTTGGATAGCGTAGGGGTAAAAATTACTATTCCCACTCCAGAGGGTGCAACAGTAGGGAAAGCGTTGGATAGCGTAGGTGTACAAATTACTATTCCCACTCCAGAGGGTGCAACAGTAGGGAAAGCGTTGGATAGCGTAGGGGTAAAAATTACTATTCCCACTCCAAAGGGTACAACTGTAGGGAAAGCGCAAGATAGCCTAGGGGTAAAAATTACTATTCCCACTCCAAAGGGTGCAACAGTATGGAAAGCGTTGGATAGCGTAGGGGTAAAAATTACTATTCCCACTCCAAAGGGTGCAACAGTGGGGAAAACGTTGGATAGCGTAGGGGTAAAAATTAATATTCCCACTCCAGAGGGTGCAACAGTAGGGAAAGCGTTGGATAGCGTAGGGGTAAAAATTACTATTCCCACTCCAGAGGGTGCAACAGTATGGAAAGCGTTGGATAGCGTAGGGGTAAAAATTACTATTCCCACTCCAAAGGGTGCAAGAGTAGGGAAAGCGCTGGATAGCATAGGGGTAGAAAGTACTATTTCCACTCCAAAGGGTGCAACAGCAGGGAAAGCGTTGGATAGCGTACGGGTAAAAATTACTATTCCCACTCCAGAGGGTGCAACAGTAGAGAAAGCGTTGGATAGCGTAGTGGTAAAAATTACTATTCCCACTCCAGTGAGTACAACAGTAGGGAAAGCGCTGGATAGCGTAGGGGTAAAAATTACTATTCCCACTCCAGAGGGTGCAACAGTAGGGAAAGCGTTGGATAGCGTAGGGGTAAAAATTACTATTCCCACTCCAGTGAGTACAACAGTAGGGAAAGCGCTGGATAGCGTAGGGGTAAAAAGTACTATTCCCACTCCAAAGGGTGCAACAGTGGGGAACGCGCTGGATAGCATAGGGGTAAAAAGTACTATTTCCACTCCAAAGGGTGCAACAGCAGGGAAAGCGTTGGATAGCGTAGGGGTAAAAATTACTATTCCCACTCCAGTGAGTACAACAGTAGGGAAAGCGCTGGATAGCGTAGGGGTAAAAATTACTATTCCCACTCCAGAGGGTGCAACAGTAGGGAAAGCGTTGGATAGCGTAGGGGTAAAAATTACTATTCCCACTCCAAAGGGTGCAACAGTAGGGAAAGAGCTGGATAGCATAGGGGTAAAAAGTACTATTTCCACTCCAAAGGGTGCAACAGCAGGGAAAGCGTTGGATACCGTAGGGGTAAAAATTACTATTCCCACTCCAGAGGGTGCAACAGTAGAGAAAGCGTTGGATAGCGTAGTGGTAAAAATTACTATTCCCACTCCAGTGAGTACAACAGTAGGGAAAGCGCTGGATAGCGTAGGGGTAAAAATTACTATTCCCACTCCAGAGGGGGCAACAGTAGGGAAAGCGTTGGATAGCGTAGGGGTAAAAATTACTATTCCCACTCCAAAGGGTGCAACAGTAGGGAACGCGCTGGATAGCATAGGGGTAAAAAGTACTATTTCCACTCCAAAGGGTGCAACAGCAGGGAAAGCGTTGGATAGCGTAGGGGTAAAAATTACTATTCCCACTCCAAAGGGTGCAACAGTGGGGAAAGCGTTGGATAGCGTAGGGGTAAAAATTACTATTCCCACTCCAGAGGGTGCAACAGTAGGGAAAGCGTTGGATAGCGTAGGGGTAAAAATTACTATTCCCACTCCAAAGGGTGCAACAGTAGGGAAAGCGCTGGATAGCGTAGGGGTATAAATTACTATTCCCACTCCAAAGGTTGCAACAGTAGGGAAAGCGTTGGATAGCGTAGGGGTAAAAATTACTATTCCCACTCCAAAGGGTGCAACAGTGGGGAAAGCGTTGGATAGCGTAGGGGTAAAAATTACTATTCCCACTCCAGAGGGTGCAACAGTAGGGAAAGCGCTGGATAGCGTAGGCGTAAAAATTTCTATTCCCACTCCACAGGGTACAACAGTAGGGAAAGCGCAGGAACTGAAAAAAAATAATAAACCATCTGTCAAATTTAGTATAAAATTTAATGTAGATTATTCACATATTTAATATATACATTTAAATATATTATTATTAACAAACACCTACACACCTAAAATTAATTGCTCAATTACATTTAATATTTACTAATTAATTATTGATTAGTATTGTATTTTCAAAATATTTACATAAATAATTAATTGACATCTTTCACACCATATACACTTATAAACACCACAACACAAACTAAAATGTATTTACTCGTTTAAAAATTAAAGTTATTTAATCATAATTAATTAATCATTAAATAATTATTTATTCAATAAAAATGTAATTACTTCACTACATTTTCACTTAAAAATTCCAGTACACACACCTAAAATTAATTAAACAATTAACATAATTAATTAACATAATTAATTATCAATTAACTAATTGAAATTAATTAACTAATAATTATCAAACTATTTATATTAAATTAACACATTAATTAATCAATTCTTTTAATATATTTAAATTACTTCCCACCCTATTCCCCTATTAACCCACAACCCGCTACGGAACTATTAACACTAAATTCAACATAAAATACATTATTAACTAATAAAATGCTATAAAATATACTAAATTGACAAACAATACTCATTAAAAACACTAAATTACTTATAATTATTAAAAAATCGATATTTTTGTAAACTATGTTTTTGTAAACAATATTTATTACAACTATATTATTGTTATCGATATTACTTACCTGTCTGTCGATATTCTGGTCAAACTATATTTTTGATATCGATATTTCTTCTTGTAGATATTTCTGTGGCTATATTAATGTAACTCGATATTTTTCCGTCGATATTCCCGCTCTACACCAGTTACAATACGTGGTGGTATTGTCAGTTGTCTTCCCTTGGGTGGGTTGCAAGGGTGGTGGGACTTGAGGAAACAACTGTGTAGTGTAGTTGGTTTCTGTATTGTGCTGGTGGTTTGGGACGCTGGAAAACACACAAAATTATGGACAGAATGTTGCACAATAGCAAAACATTCACCTCAGTCACAGATCTGGGTTTAATCCATTGTTATTTTGCTCACCAAGCCTCCCCAGTTCAGACATGTCCATATGCAATTCAGTCTTGACCCTGTGCCTCATGGGACAGTCCAGCCCGAACTGCAAAACCATGTCTTCCCTGGACCGGAATCAAGCATCCTAGGACTGGTTTCTGGCTATCAGTTGTCTTCAGCCAGGATAGCTTGACTCCAGTGGCTTAGTAAGCACGGCACCCACGTCTGGGCTTGAGGCACAGGGTCAAGACTGTTTTGCGTATGGCCATGTCTGAACTGGGGTGGCTTGGTGAGCAAAATAACGATGGATTAAACTCCGATCTAACACTGGGGGTGAATGTTTTACCATTGTGCAACATTCCGTCCATCATTTTGTGTGTTTTGGGACGCTGGAACACATAATAGGAACTGGCTCCTGAATCCGTTGCTTGTAATCTCCCCCCCTTTACTTTGTCAGTGTGTGGTACCAGGTCCCACCAATGTAATGCTGGAGTGAGTATTATTAAGCTGGTCTTTGAGGGACCCTACAATGTCTCTAAGCGCATTGACTTCTGATGTTAGTTCCGTGACATTAGTTTTCAGTTATCCTAGTTCAATGTGGAGAGCGCTGATGTTTGCAGTTGTTGGGTTGTTCATTCTTCCTTGCCTAATCTCAGTTTCAGTGGAGTCTGCTTGAATACCAGTGGTTGTCTTATTAAGGTCATCAGGGGTTGCTGTGTCTTTGGTAGCAAGAGGAGCAAACTGATTGGAGAATTATTTATTTTTTATTTATTTAGAAGTTTTCTATAGCGCTAACAAGACCCGGAGGTAGCAGAGCGCTTTACAGTAAAAGGAATGACAAGGTGAAACAAAAAGACACGTAACAAATAAAGGCTATCCTCAAAAGACAGTATTGGAGGAGGAAAGGTTCGTAACAGTAGGGCTTTTGGTAGAAGGATACAGAGATAGCACATATTTCTGTGGGTGATCCTGGTCATCTAGGACCTAGGGAGCCGATGAGGAACAAGGATTTAAGTTGGTTCTTGAATTCCGCATAGGACGGTATAGTTCTGATATGCGAGGGGATAGAGATCCATATTTTGGGGGCATTTTCAGTGAAGGAGCAGTTCGCAGTTTTCTTCTTTCTGGTTTTTGGCAGGATGAGCAACAGGGAGTTGGAGCTTCTCAAATATCTACTTTGGCCTGCTTTTGTGAGCTTGTTTGCCAAATATTCTGGTTTTCCGGTGTGGAGGGCCTTGTGGGTTAGACAGGCCGTTCTGAAGGTGCTACTCATTTCCACCGGGAGCCATTCAAGTTCTTTGAGTGCTGGGGAGATGTGGTCAAATTTTTTGCATCCTGTGATCATTCTTGCTGCCGCATGTAGTGTTGTTTTTAATGGAGCCAGGTGCGATTTGGGGATACCTGTAAGGATTGAGTTCCCATAGTCCAGTCTAGATAGAACTAGAGATTGTGTGGCTAGTTTAAGGTCCTTGTTTGGAATGAAAGGTTTGAGTTTGTTCAGCAGTCTGAGGTTGAAGAAAGCACTTTTTGCCGAGTTCTTAATGTGGTTTGTCAAAGTTAGTTTGGGGTCTAGGGTGAAACCCAGAGATTTAACTGAATCAGTTGGCGTGAGAGAACCTTTAAGAGCATCGATCGACTTCAGCCACTCAATGATTTGAGGATTGTCTTCTTTGTTTGAGATGAGAAGAGTTTCGGTCTTGTCGGGATTAAGTTTCACGTGGTTTTTTGTCAGCCAATCTTGAACATCGTTTAAGACAGCATTTAGTCTGAGGATGTCATTAAGTGAAGAGGTTTCCAGGTAGATCTGCGTGTCATCCGCGTAGAGGTGGAAGAGGATATTGGCTTTCCTGAGTAGTTTGGCGAGCGGTTCCATATAGATGTTGAAAAGCTGAGGAGAAAGTACCGATCCTTGGGGGACACCCTTGTTCACTTGCTGGGTTTCGGAGGTGAAGTTCTTCAGTTTTATTATTTGCGAGCGGTTATGTAGAAAGGAAGAATACCAGTCAAGAACTACCTCGCCGAGGCCAGCTCTTACTTGCAGAGTCTTGATGAGGAGCTTATGGTCTACCGTGTCGAAAGCTGGTGATAGATCAAGGAGTATGAGAAGGCAGCACTTGTCAGCGTCAAGAGAGCCGTGAATGTCGTCTAGGATGTTCAGCATCGCGGTTTCTGTGCTGCGGCCTTGTCTGAAGCCAGATTGGAGGGGGTCCAGGAGATTGATGTTATCCAGATGATGAGTCAATTGCAGGAGAACGCAGCGTTCCAATGTTTTGGCGAGTAGAGGGAGGTTCGATATCGGTCTGAAATTGTTCAAGTCAATAGAGTCAAGGCCGGGTTTTTTCAGCAAAGGGGTGACTTGTCCCATTTTTAGACAGTCGGGGACCACTCCGCTTTGTAGGGAGCTGTTTATGATTTTGCCCCAGATGGGTGCTAAGGTGAGCTTCATTTTTTTGATAAGTGAGGGGGGAATGGGGTCTGAGATGTGAGCTGATGGTTTGGAGGTTGAGATCAGCGAAATTATCTCGGTTTCCTGCACGTGGCGAAAGTTTAGCCAAAGGAGGGGAGGGGGGCCAGAAGGGAGGGCCTGAGGGATGGCCGCGTTGCTGATGTCTAGAGATAGTTCGATTTTTAAGACCTTGTCGTTGAAGAAGCTGGCGAAGTTGTCGCATAGTTCTTTGGATGCCTGCAGGGGTGAGGGCAGAGGCTTAGAAGTTTGATGTCTGATTATGTTGTAGAGCTCCTTAGGTCTGTTTTTGGAGTTGGCCAGTGCCTCTCGGAAGAAGCTGGATTTCTTGTTTTTGATATGGTTGTTATACTTCCTGCGGGCTGTTTTTAGTTGTAGACGAAGGATGGCTGTTGGGTTGTTTCTCCACTTTCTTTCTTTGGCTCTCAGGGTTCTTCTTTCTTCGATGAGGTCCGCATTGAACCAGGTTCTAGAAGGGGTAGCACAGCTTCTTTTGAGCTTTGGAGGAGCTAGATTATCGAGAATGGAGACTAGCTCAGAGTTGTAGTGGTCAATGAGGTCGTTGGTTGAAAGGAGTGGAGAGTTGTCTGGAAGAAGTGAACTTAGCTGACCTTCTAGAAAGTCTAGGGGTACTTGGGAGAGGTTTCTCGACCATTTGGGGGGGTCTTGAGGAGGTTTAAGCGGGATGATGGGGTGATTGATATGAAATAGAATCAGATGATGATCTGACCATTCAACGGGAAGTATGTGGTTGATCGTTATTGAATTCTTTTGTGCAATGATGGCGTCCAGTGTGGCTCCTTTGTAGTGAGTCTCCTCAGTGCAATGTTGCGTGAGGTTGTTATCGGCGAGGAGGCTGGATAGCGATCTAATTAGAGGGTTGTGGGTTTCATTCCATCGGATATTCAGGTCACCAAGAATTAGGTTTTTGGAATCACCGAGAGCGTCTTGAGCGATCAGGTTGGATAGTTGGTCTCCAAACTCATTGTTTCTGCCCGGGGGGTGATAGAGTAGATGGCATAGTAGAGAGTCATTGTCTTTGGTTTTGATGACAGCGGATAGACATTCAAATGAGTCGTATTCAAAGGAGGAGGTTTCTGTGATGTTCCAGCTGTCCTTGTGGATGATAGCAACCCCACCTCCTCGTTGTTTAATCCTGTCTTTGGAGATGAGGGAGAAGCCAGGTGGAACCAGCATGTCTAGGCAGGGGGGAGATGTCTTATTTAGCCAGGTCTCAGTGAGGAACGCAACATCAATGTCGTGTGTGAGGATGGCTTCGGCTAAGTCCGTTGCATGCAATGAGGCCGATCTGCAGTTGATTAGGAGGCAGTTGGTGATTTTCTCCTGAATGTTGGTGGTTTTGTCTTTAGCTTCTCTAGGTATAGCGGTGAGGACTGGTAATCTTTGCCGTTTGAGAGTGGGTTGATCTTTCCGGTAGCCAGTGTTTACTTGGATTTTAGATTTAGGTGAGACTGGGATGGGAGAGTCATAGGTCGTGGCTAGTAATGCTGCTTCTCTATCTGACATCGGAGCTTCTGATCTGAGCGGTCTGGAGGTCAGGTGTTTTGTGCCTCCTAGGGTGTGAGATGGGATTGTGGTCAGGGGCCTGGTCCAAGGGGCTCTAGAGAGTTCAGATTTTTTGGGACTGGAGACCAGGACCTTGGGATAGGGATCGATCGGGTGAGCATTGTGGGCTACTGTGGGCCCCTGGGTGATGTTGGCGTTAGCGCGGAGGGGCGTTCGGGGAGGGGGTTTGGGAGGTTTGGGGGGATTACATTGAGCATTGAGGACTACTGTGGGCCCCTGGGTGATGTTGGCATTGGAGAGGAGGGGCGTTCGGGGAGGGGGTTTGGGGGGATTACAGGCTATACCGAGGTTTAGGAGGGTTTCAATTAGACCTTGGGTGATGGAGTCGACCTGTTTTTCCAAGGCTGTGAGCCGCTTAGTTATGGAATCAATGGGGGGGTTGTGGGCAACTGCAGTGGGGCCGAGCGTGTTGTAGTTCGGGAGAGTGGGTTGGGAGATAGGGATCGAGGTAGAGGGAGGGGGACGTGTGGGAAGAGGGCTGGGTGGGAGATTGGACATGGGAGGGGAGGGGAGAGGGTCGGGAGGAGGATAGGAAGGGGGAGGTTTGAGAGTTGGGGGAGATTGGAGGGAAGGCTCGTAGGCTGGGGACTGCCTGTTGACAGGGAGGTGATTGTCCTAGGAGGTGGGCGGTAGCTGTGTGGGGAGGGGTGGTAAAGGGGGGGGTAGGGGGTGAGGGTTGGGTTTTCTGTTGGTGGTGGATAGGTGGGCGTTGTGGGTGGGATATAGCGGGGGAGGGGAAGCCTGGCCGGCTGTGTGTGGATCGAGAGGGGGTGTGTCGCGGTCTTCTCTGTCTGTAGAGGGGGTGGACGATAAGGGTGTTGATGCGAGGTGCAGCGGGGTATGGGGGGCAGACTTGAGAGAGGGAAATAAGGAGTCAAAAGCTTCCAGGTTATCATTGTTGGCTTGTATGAGGACTGTGCCATTGGTGAAGATAGTCACGGTTGTATAGCCCCTGCCAACTGAACTGCAAGGAAGAATCGTAGTTAATTTGCAGCTATGAGGTGTGGAGGTGGTTTTGGCGATGAACATCCGCGTTCTGATTGTGGAGACCCAGTATTCGGGTCTTTCGGTATGGAATATCAGGTCCATCTTCATCGGTCCTATGGAGGTCGAGTGGTAGATGTCAATGATTAGAGTTTCTTTATGTTTGCGGATGAGTTTCTGCTTGAAAGTGCGTCGAAGCTTTGTAGAGAGGAGGGGGGGAAAGATGATGGTGAAGGAGTTCCGACTGTGAGGTTTAAGGTGGGAAAGTGGGACTGGAGGAGGAGGGGGAGGTTGGTTCGGGCCATCGTGAGGATAGTAGAGGGTGGAAGAGCCTGGATAGGTTACGATGTGAAGCTTGGAGCTTGGGTGACCCAGGGTGGTGAGCCCGTAGAGTGATGAAAGTGAGGCTCCAGGTCGATGGCGGGGGTCTTAAAGCCCGTGTGGAACTGCTTGGGAGTATGCAGGTAATCGGTCTCAAGTTGGTAGTTGGACTTTTGTAAACTAGCGCCTTGAAAGTGGTGTGTGAAGCAGACTCTGGTCAGGAGAGGACATGCAGAATGCCTCGCATACATACACACCAACAGCCGGCTCAGTACGGGATCTGATCTGACGCAGTTCTAAGGTTGCTGTTAATACGCACCAGCAGCCATGATCTTTCTGATAGAGCTGCACCCTGTCTGGCGTAAAGATAAGGTTTTAGGGTCTACAGGACCTCATTGGTCGAATTGGGGGCAAGTGGTTGAGGATAGTGGTAGAGGACGTTCCGTTGTCACCCTGTTTGGTGCCCCTCACGAGTTTGGCAGTCAATAGCTCACTGCGAGGTCAGGCGATGTCCTTTTTGGCCGCCATTTTGGGGTCAGGCACAGGGTCGGCGTTGGTGGGCAACAAAGGGAGCCGGTGGTGAGAGTCTTGATTACAATAGAAGGTAGATAGGGCTGTGGCTTGGCGCCCACGTGGTGGTCGTTACCTTGTTAGGTGGAGGAGGCGACTCCAATGGGCATTCAAGTCAGGCGGCGTCTTCATTGTCCTCCATTTCGGAGATAGGAGGTTGTGCACAACAAGAGAGCCGGTGAGAGACTTATTGTTACAATAGAGGTGGAGCGGGCTATAGCTTGGCGCCCACGCAGTGGTCGTTATCCTGAGAAGTTGTAGGGGGCGACTCCGGTGTATGTTCGAGTCAAGCGGAGTCTTCTTTGTCTGCCATTTTGGAGACAGGCGTGAGGTCTGAGGCGGAAAAGAGCATACAGCTTCGTTGAAGGGACTGTTAGGTTTTTTATGACGAACAGGGCTGTGACTTGGAGCCCACTTGGCCGTCTATGCACTTGCAGGGTGAAAGAGAGCGGCTCCGGTGGAGGCTCCGGTCAGGCGATGTCCTTATTAGCCGCAATTTTGGAGACAGGCCGTCTATGCACTTGCAGGGTGAAAGAGAGCGGCTCCGGTGGAGGCTCCGGTCAGGCGATGTCCTTATTAGCCGCCATTTTGGAGACAGGCGCAGGGATTAACGGCGGCGAGAGTCACGGAGCTCCCGTGGTGGTCTTGAACGATTATGCGGGCTTGAGGTGTTCTTGGTTCCAGGTGAGGGCGCTGATGCTGGGATGCTGGATCCGGCGGTGATCTACATCAAGCGGGTGAGTGTCCTGGGCTCGCAAGGAGGGCAGAGGGGCGCCGATAAATGTAGAGCGAGATCAGGCGGCGGGACTCTGCTTTCCTAGGCGGGACTGGCTGCACTTAACCATCTTATGCTTCGGTCGCGATTTCTGGTGTTGGGCAGCGCTAGTGGGGGCTCTGTTTAGGATATTTTCAGTGAAGCCAGGAGCTCGGTTCAGAGCTCACTACCCCTGCGGCCACTGCCTCCACAGCGGAGCTATCAAGATTGGGAAATGAGTCCAGGGTGATAAACTCCAGGTGTTTTTGACTGCTTCTACTATGAGAGTGCACTTGACATGTGGTTATACCCTTCGAGGTTGGTTCTGTGTATGAGATCTTTTTTCTAGCTTTATTTTGTAAAAAGATATCTGCCACTTTTTTTTTTTTTTACAACAAATTTTATTGAATTTTTCCATCCAATGAGGTGAGCTCCCAACAAGCAGTATTCAAACATAGTAATGATCATAGGTATACAAGTCGCTGCCGAGGGTATCCTTCGAGAATCTATAAAACATCCAAACCAACAACCGCCGCCACCCCCCACACCTGTGCCGCCCTACCCGCTTCAAATACTAAACAGGCATAAATACATATGATCACATCTCTGCGCCAGCTAATCCGTGAGTGATATCTGCCACTTTTGAGCTCTCTTGAGATGGCTTGTACTGACCACTTAGTAAACTTTCTACCTCTTTGATTAGGGTGTCAATATCATCTGCCACACAATTCACTGCAGCGCTCGCTGTTGACCTCTTTGCTTGCTTAGGAGCTCTATTTAGACTGCCTTTTACCTTCCGTTTGCCCATCTTGCTAAACCTCCCCAGTGCTAGCTAGTCTAAAACGTTGTGGGAGTTATATTTGTACACAAAACCACAACAGTACCTGGATGATTCTTGGTGCGTACTTCCCTCTCTTTATCTTGAGGTCAGAAGCCAAGAAGGATGACCTAGCTCAGCCTCCTCCGGGCGCCATGCATAACCCCCGGCGTTGTCGCGTGGCGCTTTTAAGCACAGGAGATTCGTGGCCAAAACAAGAGGCTGCTGGGAGTCGTGGTCTTCCCCACAACTCAGTGAGGCTTGCAACCAGGGTCTTGGCGATGGCGGTATTATCTGGTGTTTACTATGTTTTTATTTGTATCCTTTTGAAATAAACTGAATTCAAAAGTGTTGCTTTATTATTTCCCAGGTGAGCAGCCACGGAAGCGGTACTCGGACCCCCTTTCTCCTGCCGAAATCCTGCATGAATTCGTTTCAGGCATCTCTATGCTTTTAAAGCAATAGCGACGAACGCGCTAAACGGACCCCTTCTAACTAACTCGGAATCCTTTGCATAAATCCCTTAACTCAAGTAGGACCCTCGTCCCAGTAGCAGTGACTGAGCGCTACTTGTTTTTCCATTATTAGAAGACCGTCTAATACAATATCCCATTGAGAACAACGGCAGTTAAGCAGCTGCACCACCAAACAATCTTCCTTGCCTATACAAGCAAAGGCAAGTTTCAGGAGGCTCATCTGTCCTGATGATGATCTAAAAGCTAAATAGATTGAAACGCCGTCGACCTACCCAAGGAATTTCACTAGTTCTATTTGTATATAATTGTTGTGTTTTTATCCTTGTTGTTGTTGTGTGACAGTCCGTTCACTTTGATCACTTATGTCACTTCCTGCACCACACTATTCACTTGAGCACCTGAAAAAGAGTATGACTATTTATGTATATCCTTGAGAAAAGAGTAAAATAAAATACTCCTACTTGTACCTACTACCTCTGCTCCCAAGCGATTTATTAAGTATTCGCTTCCTGTTCTATTTTCTACCAAGGACCCCCTGAGGCCTACCCTGAACCATTGTTCTTCCAAAGCAGCTTATTATTTCCACTCTCCTATTAACTCGAGCTGTTATAAAAGTTTTTTAATCCTTGCCTAGTAGAAACAGCACCTGAGAGCTCTTAATTCGCAGCCCTGAAGTAGTGGAATAAGTCTCATTATGCAGTCTTGGCCTTAGATGCATGCACTGCTCTTCTGCTGCTTTTACTGCTATCCTTTTCTGTGCCTTTGAGCTGGGCCTTAATAGACAGCTTGCAGGCGTTTGGGTTAGCAGTGAAATGCAAGGCAAACCGAAAAGCAGCCTCTCCCTATGGTGGTGGTAAGACCCGTCTCACCACTGCTCCCTGTATCAGTGTGCTCTCACCTCTTCTTCAGGAAGCGCAGTCTTCCAGGATGCACCACTTGCCCTCCCATGCACAGCTCAGGGCTTTATGGCTCCTCCTGCTCACCTGCATCTATTCGAGAATTGGCTCCTATGTTGCCACCCTTATCTGTGGAGCTCCATTTGCTACACTAAACACCGCCATTCTGCCCTAGCACCTTAGCTCGCACCTTCACTTCCAGAGCGTGACCATGCTTACTGTGCTGGTGTCAGTATGTTTTTTTTTACTAGTCTGGCTGGGATCCTGCTAATCAGGACCCCAGCCACTGTGCTTCTTTCCTAAATGTTTCATAGTAAGTACTTTGGTACCTCCACAATTGTGTACTGGTGTACCCATGTAAGTCCCTAGTTTATGGTACCATGCTATGCAGGGCATAGGTTCACCAGGGGTCTCCCATGAGCTGTAGCATGTATTATGCCATCCATGACAGACCACTCAAACTGTGACGACAGGCCTGCCATTGAAGCCTGTGTAAGCTGGTGCTAGCACCACTTACGATAGATATATTTTTCCTTATATTTGAGGTCACTGCACTTAAAACCTATAAATCACCCCTGAGGCAAGCCTTTCAATCCTGAAGGCAGGGTGATAGGTTAAGTGTGAGGGGGTCTTGCATGAGCAGGACACCCCCTACAAACCCCGAAGTCTATACTCCAGGCTTTGGAAGTATGGTCGGCCATTTTGATATATATAGTAGCCATACATCATTATGCAATGGCTAACTATATCTTGGCTGTGCCAAACCTGGGCATGTTTGGTATCAAGCATGTTGGAATCATGCCCCAAAAACGGTGTTGGAGGTAGGATTCCATGCACTGTGGGGCCTCATCAGGAAGCCCCCAGTCCTACCGATAACAGCTTTCCAGGGTCTGCCAGCAAGCTAATGCTGCTGCCGACCCAGACAAGATTCTGCCCTCCTGTTGCTGAACTGAGCTCGAGCAGGGAGAAGAAGGTCGAACTATAGGTTTCCTGTCACTGGGAGGTGTGACCAACTCCTAGACTGACTTGGTGTATTGCTCTGGGGTGGGAACGCTTGCCGGAGCCACCAGGCAGCTTTTAAGGGTACATTTGGTGCCCTCCTTGCATACTCCAGTTTGAGCCATTTCAGGGAGCTCTTGGCTCCTGCTCTGGCACGAATCTGGACAAAGGACATGAGAGTATCCTTCCCTCTGTCCAGCCCCTCCTCTGGGAGGGTCCCCTGAATCGTTCCAACCCTTTCCCTATGGTACTTAAGGGCTTACCTGTGGGTGACTCTGCAAATTCTTCGTTGGACAAGATTCAAAAGTGGATCGCCTGCGTTTCAATACCAGTTAATGGGTAAGTCGCGGTTGCAATTTTAAAGAAGAAGGTCCCTTCCCAGTGGACCCTGAGGAAACCCAGTTGAAGACAGAAGGGTATCCACCCTACCCGTGGATACCCTAGGAACCAGGATACCTACATCAGAGAAACCTGGCGTGAACTGGCATTGGAAACCGCCATCGAACTCATTGAAGGACTTAAGGAAGATGCTGCTGCTGTAGAAGGTGAAAGTGTCCAGAGGTACCCAAAGGTGGATTCAAGAAGGGAAGTACCTGCAAACAGAGGGCACATAGTCTATGCCACTCAGAAGTGACCAGGAGGCACAGAAGACAAATGCCCACCGATGTCGGCTTCTGCAGGAGAGTTGAAGGTGACTCTGGAGCTGCAGCTGTGTGGATCGGGCAAGCCTGTGGAAGACCAGGAGCCGTTCACGAGCTGTCCCTTGGCGGATGTCGAGAGTTGAGGGGCCGGTGTCCGTCGGGAGCACCAACAATCCTAGGCAACTGCAAACAACATGGAAAGTAAAGCAGTTTAAGTGTCAGGACCAGCAAGGTCCAGGTTATTCACGACAAGCAGGGGAGTCGGGGCCGGCCCGAGAAATCAGGGGAGCCCTCTGAAATCAAAGAAGACCCACAAGAGGACCCATAGGCCATAGGCACTGGAGTCGCAAGAGGACCTTGAGCAGCTCACAAAGATGCAGGCCTACGGAGCAAGTGATACAGTGAGTACAAAGATCTTGGTCATAGGAGGTGCTGGACGTTGGGGCTACTTGGAGTCTGAAGATCTTGGAGGAAGGAAGCCAACAAGCCTTTGCAACAGCAAGTCGATGGGGGTTCAGTTCCTGCGGCTCTGACGAGGGATACTGGCCTCAAACTTGGTCCAAGGACAGGGCAGACCTTGAGTGAATAACCACCACTTTCACCACCACCTTCACTTCAAGGGAGATTTCTTCTGGTGTCTTGGATGACCACAGGCCTTGGAAGAATCCTCTATGGAGCACAGGCACAGACGTTGCTGCAGACGAGCAGGGCAACAAGACCAGGAGCAGTAGGAGTCTTCCCTGTTGTTTTCTTAATGCCCAGAGTGAAGTCCAGAGTGTCCAAATGGTCGAAGAAGTGGTGTCTTGAAATTAATCTTGTCCCACGACGGATCTAGGGACCCACCCTCATGTAAGCCCTGAAATACCCTAGGGAAATGGTTGGGACGATTCAGGGTTCCCTCCCAAGGAAGGGGTCGGTCATGTCCTTTGCCAATGGCTCCCTGAGATGGTTTGACCTGGAGTATGCAAGGAGGGCACCAAATGTGCCTTTCCAGCAGACTGAGTGGTGCTGGCAGGCGATCCCATCTGGCCCCAATACACTAAACCCTGTGTGGGAGGTGGTCACACCTCCCTGTGACAGGATGCCTATTGTTCTGCCTTTCCCTGCTCGAGTTTGGCACAGCAGAAGGAGGGCAAAATCATGTCTCTGGTCGGAAGCAACCATGTTGTGCTGTCCGGGTCTAGAAGACCAGTACCGGGAGCATTGAGGGTCTCCCAGAGGAGCTTTACAATGCATGAAATTATACCTCCAACACCGTTTAGGGTGTGGGGGTATGATTACAACTTGTTTGATACTAAACATGACAGTGTTTGGTATTGCCAGTTTGGAGATGGTCATTGCGTAATGATGCATGGCCACTCAATGTATCGTAATGGATGATGTACTTGCAACCTGGGAGAATAGACTTCGAAGTTTGTAGGGGTGTCCTGCTCACGCAGGGGCACCCACAAAATAAGAACCGAGCACCCCGCCTTCAGGAATAAAAGGCCTGAAACATATATCTTTCGTAAGTGGTGCTAGCACTAGCTTACACAGGCTGCAATTGCAGGTCTGTAGTTATAGTTTGAGTGGTCCCCCGTCGGTGGCATACATTAATCTGAAAGAGACTACTAGCCGCAGATTCCTTCACATTGAATTATTCCTCCGGCGTGAGACTGGATCCGGAAACTTTTTTGCCACAGCATCCCTGCGCGCCTGGGGCGGGGCCACATCACGTGACTCTGCCCAGGTGTCATCTGCGTACGTAACGTCAGCGAGGTCACATAAGCCCCACCCCCGTGCGCCTACGTCAGTTTTTTCCTTTTCCGCGTGCAACGCGGATCCGGTCTTGCTGCGGGCCTGTTTCGGGCCCTTTTTTCTTCACCTTTGTCTTTTCTCTTAGTGGAACAGTGTGCGAATGCCTTCGGGCTTCAAAACTTGGCATGTCGTGTAAGCGTCTTATGTCAGCGACGGACCCTCACCTAATTTGTATGTGGTGTACGAGGGAGGATCAAGGCACCACTAATTGTGAGGCTTGTCATCAGTTGAAGCCAAAGTCGCAACGGGAGCGCCGAATGAAGCTTCTATCGGCGCGTCTCTCCAGATTGACCTCCTCCCCGCGATCAGCTTTGGCAGATGGCTTCAAATATGGCCGTGGTCGTCGTCCTCCTCCTTCTCCGATGTGGTGAGAGTGTCCCAACCTGGTAGGTAAGTGTTGCACCAAAAACTCGGACGATATGGGTGTGCTTTACATCCGGACTGGATCCTCGCATTGCTGGCGAATGCAGATAGTAGCCGCTTTAAGTCAAGGCTATACTGTGCCTGTTCTGCTGCGCTTATCTACGCTTCGGGTTCACCGCCGCCCGTACCACCTTCTGCACCGTCCAGCGATCGTAGGCTGTTTGCCTAGTCCCTCGCTCTACCCAGAACCAATAATGTAGGCAATGACCGTTTTTTATGCTGCTCCCATTCTGCTGAGCTTACCTTTGCTACGCCGCTTTGGGGGCACCGCCGCCCGCGCCGACCCGCCTACTTTCCCACGCACCGCTGTTCTGGCTGCAGGTGCTGGGATTTTCAGATTTCTGTGCCCTTCTTAACTTCAGCCAAAGATGCCAGGCTTTTTCCGTGAGGGGCCAGTTGAAAACTTGAGCTCGCTGCTAAGCACGCTCGCCTTCTGCCCGTCTGCTCCTCTCCCACGGTGGCTCGGTCTGCTTGAGCGAGCTGGGTACCTGCTGCTGATGCCGGGAGCAGAGTTTAGAAGGATGAAGTGATGTGAAAATCACCGTCACCCACACAACAGCATGCGAGTGTTCGCCTCCTAGCGCTCGCCTTCCCTTTCTTCTGGACCTCATGGCAACCGAGGTTGTGCGTCGATTCTGAGACACATAGCAAGGCCTTCCTGCAGTGGGCCCACGTTCTCATCAGACCCGCAAGCAGCTTTTTGATCCCGACCTCTGCCTCGATCAGCCGCACTCGATCTGCCTCCTATCGATTCTGAGGCACATAGCAATGCCTTCCTGCAGTGGGCCCACGTTCTCATCAGACCCGCAAGCAGCTTTTTGATCCCGACCTCTGCCTCGATCAGCCGCACTCGATCTGCCTCCTATCTCCGTTGTCAGCAGTGCAGGGTATTAGCGCTGGGTATTGCCTGGCGGGCGCACAGCGACGCTTCCACGAGGTCCTGATGCCCCCTCAGAATGGGAGCAGGAATGTGGGTGGCAGGCGAAACAACACTCCTCTTTTTTCAGTACACCGGGGTAAGCACTTGGTCGTCTTTTTGTAAGCCGCTGACTCGAAGATGGGAGCGGGAATGCGAAACTGGTCGACGGACGGCGAGTTCCTTACTAAGGGCACCAGGGTGGGCACCTGGTCGTCACCCGGACGGGCTTGGCTCCGGACCTGGCTTCACAAGATTATCCTCCAACTCCGTCGCTGCTCCCCCGCTCGGTGAAGATAGGAGCTTGCCTTGGGGAGCAGCGCTTATATGCCCCCCACTCCCCTTCCCCCGTGTAGGCCCCCTTTCCATTGGGGGGTTTGTATCCCGCCCTGGCCCCCATTGGCCGGGGGTTTGGTCCTACTTCGGCGGCTGCTGGGGGGGAGCCGGGGCCTTCTATCGCCCTTTGTCCCTGTGAGAAGTTGGCCTGATATATGATGCTCACTAGTGCTAGTGATCACCTTGTATCAGTCCAAACAACCCTTATGGTGATTGGTTGTAGGTCAACCTTATAAACCAGCTATCCTAATGGTAGCATGGACAAAGCAGTCTTAGGCTAAACTCTTTTGGCATGAGAAGCCAGCTGTTTTACCACATATAACCTCTTGAATACCAAGTGAAAGGACACCACACAGGTTGTTATGAAAATAAACAATATATTTATTAATAACAAACACCTCTGAACTCTTTATGAGGTCAGAGGGCTAAGCACATGACAAGACTCTTAGGAAAAATACGTTTAGGTTGCACGAATTACAATGGTGCCCTAGGGGCACGTCAAACCATATACTAAGTAAGGGGGTTGAGAAAGTCGAGATGCGTAACAAAGTCAATGGACAGTACAGTTTACGAAAAAGGTAAGTACGGACAATCCTGACTAGATAGGACTAAAACGACTGTGAATCTGGACACTAGGAGAGTCAATCTACCCTTGAGCACCGAAATGCTCTTGTTACCTCACCCACGGGCTGCGGGTGCATAGGTGCGAAGTCGTGTCGGGTTTCTGCGTTGAAGTCTATGGAGCCTGAAAGAAAAGATGCTGCAGGCGACCAGGAGGAAGATGCCCAGTGTGACCCAAGGGTGGATCAAGGAAGCTGAAGACCCGAAAGCAGAGGGGACAATGTTCATAGTC
This sequence comes from Lissotriton vulgaris, assembly GCF_964263255.1. Lineage (NCBI taxonomy): Eukaryota > Metazoa > Chordata > Amphibia > Caudata > Salamandridae > Lissotriton > Lissotriton vulgaris. Next base: position 1,344,373,079 of record NC_141693.1, on the reverse strand, counting down.
ACTAGCCAGTGACTGTAGTGGAACCAGGAAGGAACCAGATGCTGTCGTCGTGATCAGGTGAAGAGTGGACATTTGACTCTGCAGCCACGTGGACCAGGAGGTGTCTTTGACGACCAGGATGGAGGCACGAGCTGTCCCACGCAGGCTCTCGCTGTCGGCGGTGTTAGATCCGGATTCGGCGTCAACAGGCCTTGGCAAAGGCAACTCCCGCGATGAGTGGAATCAGCGTCTGGTGCAGACCAGAAGGGTCCGGGGTGCTTGTCCTTTGCAGGGAAGCAACGCCAGTCTGGAGCAACCAGACCAGCGGTGTGGATTTCAAGGATCATCGTCTAAGAGGCCACTAGCCAGCCGGCAAGTGACCATACAATGCGTCGAGCACCAATCAAGCAAAAGGGCCCCACGCAGATCTCGTGGATGCTGGAGGGCTGATCTTCTGTGCAGGAGCTGCTCGGGGCTGGGGCTTCTCAATCCCCAAAGCACTTTGTCGAGGATATCGCAGAAGTCGCGCTGGAAACGAAGTGCAGTTTCTTCAAGATGGCCAGTCCCACGTGTCTCGTCGCACCCACGGATCTCAGCTGTGCTGCAGATGTAGGTAGAGGTCGGAGAGGTCTGGAAGTCCGGGTCTCATCGGGCTCTGAAGTCTGGATCCACTCGGGAACACGACAAAGTAAACCGCTGGACGCTTGATGGTGCCTGCTTGTGCAGGGTGGTCACTCCTTGGCCACAAGGGAGATTTCTTCAGTCTTCTGTGTCGCAGAACGTCGAATTCCAGAGTTTCTTCTTGTAGATTCAATTCAGGATAATCTAATTTGTAATGAGACCAGCTCCTACCTTTATTCTCCTAAAAGGGGCTGTACTATGACTAGTTCCCTCCTATGGGTGGGACCAGGAAGTGGGGGGTTACACCCCCTATCCTTTGTCCGGTTTCGCGCCAGAGCTGGGACTGGAGTGCCCCAGCAACTGGTTTGAACCGGTGTATGCACAGGGCACCTTGTGTGCCCCAGGCATGTCTCATTCCTTTCAGGCCTGTCCTACCTAATACACAAAATCCTGTCTGGGGTGGTGCTAGCACCTCCCAAGGTAGGAAACCCTTTGTCCAGGCCTCCCTCGCTGGAAGGACTCCCAGCAGCAGGAGGTCAGACTTGTGTCTTTGGTGACAGCATCCATTTTGTGATGCTGAGGCTCGAGTTAACTTTAACCGGGGTTCACAGTAACATACATGTCGTGTCCCTCTAGAAGGGTGGAATGCTACCCCCGTCGCCAGAACTGGCGAGGGGGTAGTATTCCAATTCATATGACACCTTACTCGACATGTTTTGATAATGCTATGCCAAAGTTAGCAATAACTGCGAGGATTATAATGCACTTAAGAGTATATGGTATAGCGTTAGCATGGAAACAGCTAAAGGACTTGGTTCCAAAAGCTGCAGATAGGCTCAGCTCATGCTAGAGCACCATCTCACATAATTCCAAGCACTCTGCCTCCAGAATTGTTAAGGCCTGCCATAGGAGTGACTTATATGAGTATATGTGTCTATTTTAGCTTTAGATATAGGTATACTATATCTAAAGCAAAGGGTGATTATACCACCTTGCCCCAGCTGATTGATCAGCCAGTTGTGTCAGATTTAGATGGCCAGCCAGGGGTGACATAATACATGCTGCAGCCCCTGGTAGGCCTTGGGTTCACTTATGCCCTGGGTACCTATGGTACACTGTACAAGGACTTACAAGAGTGACCCAATACCAATTGGTAAATGCACCTAAAGTACATGGATGTCAATTTAGAGAGAGAACAGCTAGGCTGTGGGTCTGATTAGCAGGCCCACAGCCAGGGAAAGTCGTAAACCAGTGAAGCAAAAAGCAAAAATCTGGGGTGACCATAGGATTGCAGACCCTACTCTCCTACATAACCCCCCCCCCAAACTTAGGGACATTAAACTAACCTTGACCAGGTGAGTCTTCCTATTCTAAGTGGAAATACCTGGAGAGACCATCTACATTGCCATGGTCAGTCCCTGGTCTGTGCTCCACTGTAAAGTCCATCCCCTGTAGGGAAATGGACCACCTAAGAAATTTGGGGTTTTCACCCTTCATTTGATTTAGCCACAAGAGGGGCTTATGGTCTGTCTGAATCTTGAAGTGAGTTCCAAATAAGTTTAGCCTCAACTTCTTCAGGGCCCAAACCACAGCAAAGGCCTCCCTCTCAATAGCTGACCAACGTTTCTCTCTAGGGGTCAGCCTTCTACTTTTATAAGCAATGGGCTGGTCATGACCATCAATATTCAGTTGAGATAGAACAGCTCCCACACCCAACTCAGAAGCATCTGTTTGGACAATGAAAGGTTTCGAGTAGTCTGGACTCTTGAGAATAGGTGCAGTGCACATGGCCTGCTTTAGGTCATCAAATGCCTTTTGACAGCTAACTGTCCACTGAACTTTCTTTGGCATTTTCTTACTTGTCAGGTCATTAAGAGGGGTCACAATTGTCCCATAATTTCTTACAAATTTCCTGTAGTAACCAGACAGGCCCAAGAAAGCTCTGACCTGTGTCTGGGTGGTTGGAGGAGCCCAGTCCTTTATGGCCTGTATCTTGCTCTCCAATGGTTGAACCTGGCTTCCACCTACAAAGTGGCCCAGGTACACAACCTGACTCTGCCCTATCCGGCACTTAGTAGCCTTGATAGTGAGGCCTGTATTTTGCAGGGCCTCCAAAACTTTCCTCAGGTGATCCTCCCAGGTGGAGCTAAAGACAGCAATATCAACTAGATATGCGGCACAAAAGTCATCCAACCCAGTGAGAACTTAGTTCACCAACCTTTGAAAAGTGGCAGGTGCATTTTTCAAACCAAAGGGCATCACCACAAATTGGTAATGACCTCCTGGGGTAGAAATGCTGTTTTGGGCTTGGCATCCTCAGCTAACCTGATCTGCCAATAGCCAGCTGTAAGGTAAAATGTACTCAAGAAGTTGGCAGAAGCCAATTTATCTATGAGTTCATCTGCTCTGGGTATTGGATGGGCATCTGTCTTAGTGACAGCATTGAGACCCCTGTAGACTACACAAAACCTCATCTCTCTCTTACCATCCTCGGTGTGAGGTTTAGGTACTAGAACTACAGGACTAGCCCAAGGGCACTCTGAGGGTTCAATGACTCCCAATTCCAACATCTTTTGTACTTCTTGTTTTATGCAGTCCCTGACGTGGTCAGGTTGCCTGTAGATTTTACTCTTTATAGGCAGACTGTCTCCAGTGTCCACCTCATGGGTGCACCAGTTTGTCTGACTGGGGGTCAGAGAGAACATTTGTCTAAAGGATTGACGAACCTGTTTGCAATCCTTTTGCTGATGTTCAGAGAGGCTGTCAGAAAAGACTACACAATCTACTGACCCATCATCAGGGTTCTGAGTGAGCAGGTCTGGGAGAGGGTCACTCTCTTCCACCTGTCCCTCATCTGTGGCCATGAGCAAGCCCATGTCCTCCCTTTCAACAAATGGCTTGAGCCTGTTCACATGAAGTACTCTGTGAGGGCTCGTGGGAGTTTCAAGGTCTACCAGGTAGGTGACCTCTCCCTTTTGTTCAATGATAGTATGGGGTCCAGACCATTTGTCTTGGAGAGCTGCTGGGGCCACTGGCTCCAACACCCACACCTTCTGTCCAGGCTGGTAAACAGTAAGGACAGCCTTTTGGTCATGCCAAGCTTTCTGAAGTTCTTGGCTGGCCTCAAGGTTTTTAGATGCCTTCTCCATGTACTCTGCCACCCTGGAGCGGAGACCAAGTACATAGTCCACTAGGTCAAGCTTAGGCTTTTTGAGAGGTAACTCCCATCCTTCCTTTACAAGACATAGGGGTCCTCTTACAGGATGCCCAAATAGAAGCTCAAAAGGGCTGTAGCCAACGCCCTTCTGTGGGACCTCTCTGTAAGCAAACAGAAGGCAGGGTAAAAGGATGTCCCATCTTCGCCTAAGCTTTTCCGGTAACCCTTTTATCATCCCTTTTAGGGTCTTGTTGAATCTCTCCACAAGCCCATTGCACTGTGGGTGATAGGGGTGGTGAATTCGTAATTTACACCGCACTCCTTCCACAGTGCAGTCAAGTATCCTGACATAAAGTTTGCACCTCTGTCAGAGACAACCTCCTTAGGAAACCCCACTCTGGAGATAACTACAAGTAGGGCCCTGGCCACAACAGGAGCTGTAGTGGTCCTAAGGGGAATAGCTTCTGGATACCTAGTGGCATGATCCACTACCACTAGTATAAATCTGTGCCCAGATGCTGTTGGGGGGTCCATTAATCCAACAATGTCAATCCCCACTCTTTCAAAGGGTACCCCCACTACAGGTAGTGGTATCAGGGGGGCCTTTGTTGTGCCACCTGACTTTCCACTGGCTTGGCAAGTGACACATGAGCGACAAAACTCTTAGTGTCTTCAGACATATGAGGCCAGTGAAAGTGTGGGATAAGTCTTTCCCAAGTCTTGTTCTGGCCTAAGTGACCTGCAAGGGGAATCTCATGGGCTAAGGTAAGAAGGAAACATCTCAGAGACAAGGGGATAACCAGCCTCCTGGTAGCACCAGGCTTGGGGTCTCTTGCCTCAGAGTATAGGAGTCCATCATCCCGTTACACCTTGTGGGTACCTGTAGCATTCCCTGCAGCCTCAGCAGCAGCCTGCTGTCTGAGGGGTTCAAGAGAGGAACAGTCTAACTGTGCCTGCCTCAAGTCTGCCCTGGAAGGTCCCCCTGACCCAAGAAACTCAACCTGTTAAGGTTCAAGCTCCTCTGGGACAGTTCCTTCTGGGGTCTTTGGGTCAGCTTCCTGAGAGGGCCGATCCTCACCTTGAGGTAGGGGGGAAGGCACTGCCTTAACCCTACTGCTCTTTCTCTTGGGAAGTGTCTGGTCCATTGTTCCAGGATCCAGCACTTGTTCAGCTGGGCATTTTTTGGCCTGTGACCTAGTCACAGTAAGGACATGTGCTGACAAATCTAACATTTCCACATGAGTCCTATACTCCACTTCTGACCATAAGGAGGATTCCAAATCATTGCCCAACTGACAGTCCACTGGGAGGTCTGAACTAACTACAACCCTTTTGAGGCCAGTTACCCCTCCCCAGGAGAAGTTAACAACTGCCATACTCTGATTGGTAGTGACATTGCTAGCATTGGTCACTAGGTAGTCTGAACCTAGTATTACCTGATCAGAGTCCACAAAGTTTGGTGTCACTGTAGTGACACTGGCACAAGTGTCCCTGTAGGCCTGAGACATTTTTCCATTGATTAAAGGCGTTTGTCTGTATTTGCCCAGAGTACTGGGACTTATAGTAGGGGTCAAATCCATGTCCCCAGTACAGACAAGAACAGCCTGTGTAGGTATCCTGACTAAGCCAGAACCCACCTCAGTTCCCAGGGTTAACCCAACGATCGCCTTGGGGGGTGCACTACCACTACTAACTGTACTAGGGGGTGCAGGTGCCTTAGGGGCAGTAGTGGTAGGAGCTGTGCCTTTCTTGGTGCACTCACTAAACCAGTGAGTCTTACTTTTACAGTATTGGCACCATGGTTTTCTCTGACCATCATTCTTCTTCTTTTGGGAATTCTGGGACCCACCCTCCTTAGATTGTTAGGGCCCTGTTGAAGACTTCTGGTCATTTTGCTTATTCTCATTATCCTTCTGGTCTGCTTTCTTCTGGCCACCACCCTGGTTCTGGTTCTGCTGCTTGACCCTTGTCCTGACCCATCTGTCTGCCTTCTTTCCCAATTCTTGGGGAGAGGTCAGATCTGAGTCAATCAAGTGCTGATGCAACAACTGGTTCTGACAATTATTTAAGATTTGCTCTCTCATAATTAGATTATACAATCCTGTGTAATCAGTAATTTTACTTCCCAGTAACCAGCCTTCCAGGACCTTAGTGGCACAATCAACAAAGTCAGTCCAATCCTGAGCTTGAGTTTTCTGGGTGTCTCTGAACATCAACCTGTACTGTTCAGTTGTTAGGCCAAACCCATCAATCAAGGCACTTTTCAGGACTTGGTAATCCTTAGCATCCTCATCTCTAACAGTGAGGAACTTGTCTCTTCCTTTACCTTCAAAGGAGAGCCACAATATAGCTGCCCACTGACTCTGGGGTACCTGCTGTACTTTGCAGGCCCTCTCCTGAGCAGTCCTCCATTTGTGGATGTCATCTCCTACTTTAAAAGGGAGGACACTATTTTACTCAGGTGTCTATTATCAAAACTCCTGTCTTTATCTCTAGGGATAATGCTGCCACCAGTGGGTTCTACCCCACTCAATTTCTGCTCTCTGGCAAAGGCAAGTTTCTCTTAGGCAAGGGCAAGTTCTTCCCTTTGGATCCTCAGATTGACTTCCTTCATTTTTGCTTCATGTTCTCTTCTCTGAGGGAATGTCATCCCTCTCTGAAATGTTACCTGAGAGACATGGGTGTGCATAGATCAGTTAGAGCCTCTGGATTGAGACCTAACTCGTCTATTCCCAAGGTTAGGCCTGCTTAAGGATGGGGCTGGGGCTCCCCCAGTTCCATTCTCATGTAGGCTTAAGTTGGCCCTGGTAAGTCTGCTGACTATAACCTGACCATTGTCTACCTCTCCATCAGATGATTCCCCATCTTCCTCACCATCTACACCTTCTAAGGGGGGCATGCTTCCATCTGTAGGATCAGAGAGGCCTGGATTAGAAGCCCTTCCGGCACCATATGTCTCTAAGAGACCTATCAAAAAAGGAAGGGTAGGGTTAGAATCCTGTTTCAGTTTCCTGGAGGTACACAATTGTCTCATCTCCTGGAAGCTGAGGGCTGCGTATCTTGAAATGACCTGTGGAGGGTCAATAGCCACATGGGGAGCCACTGTGTTCTCTCCTGTGGCAGACATGCTTTCTAGTGAGGTGTAAGTGGTGCACTTACCTACACTATGTGTTTTCCTACTGATCCCATGCTAAGAGTTGTAGTCAGGGTGTGCTACCCCCTTTCTACTACAACAGCTGGTTCAGTAGAACTAAGAGTATTTCTAAGCTTGTTATATGTACCTATGGTACCTTATGTGATCTTTCAAATGATATCTCAAGATTATATTTGGTAAAAACAACAGCAAGCTCAAATCCCAACCGCTGCACACCAATGTGAGAAGTTGGCCTGATATATGATGCTCACTAGTTCTAGTGATCACATTGTATCAGTCCAAACAACCCTTATGGTGATTGGTTGTAAGTCAACCTTATAGACCAGTTATCCTAATGGTAGAATGGATAAAGCAGTCTTAGGCTAAACTCTTTTGGCATGTGAAGCCAGCTGTTTTACCACATATAACCTCTTGAATACCAAGTGAAAGGACACCACACAGGTTGTTATGAAAATAAATAATATATTTATTAATAACAAACACCTCTGAACTCTTTATGAGGTCAGAGGGCTAAGCACATGACAAGACTCTTAGGAAAAATACGTTTAAGTTGCACGATTCACAATGGTGCCCTAGTGGCACGTCAAACATATACTAAGTAAGGGGGTTGGGAAAGTCAATAGACGGAATGGAGCTGTCCAGAGGCTGCAGGATCGCTGGGACTACACTATCCTAACTTTGGGTAAGTAATAGGAGGCCCACGGAACACGTGTGCAGAGTGTGAACTCACACGCGAGATGCGTAACAAAGTCAATGGACAGTACAGTTTACGAAAAAGGTAAGTACGGACAATCCTGACTAGATAGGACTAAAACGACTGTGAATCTGAACACTAGGAGAGTCAATCTACCCTTGAGAACCGAAATGCTCTTGTTACCTCACCTACGGGCTGCGGGTGCATAGGTACAAAGACGTGTCGGGTTTCTGCGTTGAAGTCTATGGAGCCTGAAAGAAAATATGTTGCAGGCGACCAGGAGGAAGATGTCCGGTGTGATCCAAAGTTGGATCAAGGAAGCTGAAGATCTGAAAGCAGAGGGGACAATGTTCAAACACACTAGCCAGTGACTGGAGTGGAACCAGGAAGGAACCAGATGCTGTTGTCACGATCAGGTGAAGAGTGGACGCTTGACTCTGCAGCCACGTGGACCAGGAGGTGTCTTTGACAACCAGGATGGAGGCACGAGCTGTCCCACTCAGGCTCTCGCTGTCGGCGGTGTTGGTTCCGGATTCGGCGTCAACAGGCCTTGGCAAAGGCAACCCACGCGGTGAGTGGAATCAGCGTCTGGTGCGGACCAGGAGAGTCCGGGGTGCTTCTCCTTTGCCGGGAAGCAAGGGCCAGTCTGAGGCAACCAGACCAGTGGTGTGAATTTCAAGGATCGTCGTCTAGGAGGCCACTAGCCAGCCGGCAAGTGACCAGACAACGCATCGAGCAGCAATCAAGCAAAAGGGCCCCATGCAGATCTCGTGGATGCTGGAGGGCTGATCTTTTGTGCAGGAGCTGCTCAGGGCTGGGGCTTCTCAATCCCCAACGCACTTCGTCGAGGATACCTCAGAAGTCGTTTTGGAAACGAAGTGCAGTTTCTTCAAGATGGCTGATCCCACATGTCTCGTCGCACCCACGGATCTCAGCTGTGCTGCAGATGTAGGTAGAGGTCAGAGAGGTCTGGAAGTCCGGGTCTCGTCGGTCTCTGAAGTCTGGATCCACTCGGGAAGACGACAAAGTGAACCGCTGGACGCTTGATGGTGCCTGCTTGTGCAGGGTGGTCACTCCTTGGCCACAAGGGAGATTTCTTCAGTCTTCTGTGGAGCAGAACGTCGAAGTCCAGAGTTTCTTCTTGTAGATTCAATTCAGGATAATCTAATTTGGAATGGGACCAGCTCCTACCTTTATTCTCCTAAAGGGGGCTGTACTATGACTAGGTCCCTCCTATGGGTGGGACCAGGAAGGGGGGTGGTTACACCCCCTATCCTTTGTCCGGTTTCGCGCCAGAGCTGGGGCTGGAGTGCCCCAGCAACTGGTTTGAACCGGTGTATGCACAGGGCACCTTCTGTGCCCCAGGCATGTCTCATTCCTTTCAGGCCTGTCCTACCTAATACACAAAATCCTGTCTGAGGTGGTGCTAGCACTTGCCAAGGCAGGAAACCCTTCGTCCAGGCCTCCCTCGTTGGAAGGACTCCCAGCAGCAGGAGGTCAGACTTGTGTCTGTGGTGGCTGCGTCCATTTTGTGATGCTGAGGCTCGAGTTAACTTTAACCTGGGTTCACAGTTACATACATGTCGTGTCCCTCTAGAAGGGTGGAATGCTACCCCCGTCGCCAGAGTATTCCAATTCGTGTGACACCTTACTCGATATGTTTTGATAATGCTATGCCAAAGTTATCAATAACCGCGAGGATTATAATGCACTTAGGAGAATATGGTATAGCGTTATCATGGAAACAGCTAAAGGGCTTGGTTCCGAAAGCTGCAGACCATATACTCTTAAGTGCATTATAATCCTCGCGGTTATATGCTAACTTTGGTTTGGCTTTATCAAAACATGTCGAGTAAGGTGTCATACGATTTGGAATACTATCCCCTCGACAGTTCTGTCAACGGGGATAGCATTCCACCCTTCTAGAGGGAAACGACATGTGTGTAGCCTTAACCCCGGTTAAAGTTAACCAGAGCCTCAGCATCACAAAATGGACGCTGCCACCACAGACACAAGTCTGACCTCCTGCTGCTGGGAGTCCTTCCAGCGAGGGAGGCTTGGACAAAGGGTTTCTTGCCTTGGGAGGTGCGAGCACCACCCCAGACAGGATTTTGTGTATTGGGTAGGACAGGGCTGAATAGATTGAGACATGCCCGGGGCACACAAGGTGTCCCCGTGCATAAGCCAGTCCAAACCGGTCCTGGGACTTTCCAGACCCAGGCCTGGCGAGGAGCTGGACAAAGGAAAGGGGGTGTAACCGCCCCCCTTCCTGGTCCCACCCAGAGGAGGGACCTAGCAGGTGATCCACCCCTCAGATTGTGAATAAGAGTGGGAGCAGTGCCAGGGCACCGCAGATCATCCTGAATCAACTTAAAACAAAGAAGACGACTGGACTTCGACATTCTGCTGCACAGAAGACTGAAGAGCATCTCCCTTGTGGCCTAGGAGTGGCCATCCTGTGAACACAGGTACCAACCAGCAACTCGACGTCTGCTTTGCCGCCGCCTCACGCCGGAGCCCGAGCCCAGAGCCTGACAAGACCCAGACTCCCAGACTTCTCACAGCCCGATCCACAGTCCCTGCAAAGAAGGGACCCGTGGAGGCACCGAGAGACGTGGGACCGGACCTCTTGGAAGACACTCAAAGAGCTGACTGCGCAGCATCCGAGGCACCCGCGACGTTGTGCTTCGGGGACTGAGAACCCCCACCAACGAGCAGCCCTTGCACCGAAGATCAGCCCCCCAGCATCTCCACGATCTGCGGGGGGCCCTTTTGCATTGTGCCACACGACGGCCATCCCGGCCACTTGCCACGTGGTCAGCGGCCATCTTGGCCACGAAACCGACGAACTACACTGCGGGTCTGGTTGCTCCAGACTTGCCCTCGCTCCTGTAAAAAGGAGCACCCGCTCTGACCTTGCTGGTCCGAGTGATAAGCCTTTTTCGATTCCTGCGTGGCTTGAATTTGCCAAGGCCTGTTTGCTCCAATCAATTTGCCGACACCGCCAACAGCGAGAAGCCTGCGTGGGACAGCTCGTGACCGACTCCTGGACGTCCTAGACCCCTAATGTCCACGTGGCTGCAGAGCGAAGCTACACTTCAACGCCTGTTTGCACCCGACATCGCCTGGTTCCAATCTGGTTCCACGGTAGTCACTGGCTAGTGACTTTGAACATTGTCCCCTCTGCTTTCAGGTCTTCACAACTTCAGATCCACCCTTGGATCCACCGGAACTCTTCACATTGAGCCGCCTGCAGCATCTTCAGCTCCAAGCACCATCGACCAGCGTGACGAAACCCGACACTACTTTGACCCTATGCACCCGCTTCCTGTGGGTGAGGTAACTCAGCAACACCGGTGTTCCCACACTGGTACACACCTCTAGGGCCTGTGTTCCAAGTTTCAGCTTTCTAGGTCACTCGGAAGGTTCCTAACTAACTAACTTTCTAACTTTTACGCACCATAGACTTTGCATTGGTGAGTGCGTGCACTTTAAACACTGCACCCGAGTCCCGCGGGCCTTTCCCGACTTAGTCACTGCTAGTCCCGAACAGCTCCAGCGATTCCCAAGGCCCTAGGCCTGTTTCCCTTTAGATTGGTATCTCTTATACCACTTTCTTAGTATATGGTTTAGGTGGCCCCCAGGGCTCATCCATATTGTGCAACTTTTGTGTATTTTAAACTGTGTTTTGTTTAACGCTTGTGCTTCTGTGCTCATAAAGAGTTCAGGGGATATTTGTAGTTAATAAATATATATATATTTTCAACATATATCTGTGTGGTGTCCTTTCATCTGGTATTCAAGGGGGTTGTGTATGGTAATACAGCTGGCTTCACATGCCTTTCAGAGTTTAGCCTAAGACTGCTTTGTCCACGTTACCACTAGGATAACTGGTCTATAAGGTTGACTTACAACCGATCATCATAAGGGTTGCTTGGTATGATACAAGGTGATCACTAGAATTAGTGAGCATCACATATCAGGCCAACTTCTCACATTGGTGAGCAGCGGATTGGGATCTGAGCTTGCTGTTGTTTTACCATTGCAATCTTTGAGATTATCATTTGAAAGATCATACAGGTACCTGCTAGGTACATATAAAACAAGACTAGTATACTTAAGTTCTACTGAACTTAGTTGTTGTAGAGGAAAGGGAGTAGCACACCATGACTACAACTACTAGATAGGTTTAGTAGGTAAACACCAGTGTAGGTAGATTGCAACATATCCACCACACTAGAGCAATGTCTGGAGCAGAGGGGTCCAGTGGACTTACTCCTGTTGAGAGTGACCCTCCAAGGGCACCATCCAAATTTGCTATCTTTTCCTTTAAGGAACTAATGCAGCTTTGTGCCTTAAGGGGTCTGAAGACAGGGCCATCCCCTACTACAGACCACCTTAGAGAGATCTTAGACCAGTCTGAGACTCTAAAGACCTCTAAAGCAGACCCCACAGGGAATGCTGAAGGAGGCTCTCCTTCTGAAGATGACAATACTGACGCCCCTGTCCCTATAGTCCAGATAGATGAGGATGACCAAGTCACTGGAGACCCTCAGGTAGATGTGGAGGAAGAGGAAGAAGAAGAGGAGACAGAAGGGGGGAGCAGTGATTCTGATGATGGCAGAAATAGTCAGGTGCTAGTCAGTAGGCTTAACCAGGCTACCTTAAGTGTATTTGGGACTGAAGCAAGGCTGACCTTGCCCAGACACCCAAGTGAACTAACCAGGAGCGTAGCAGGAGGAGGAATCACTCAGGTGACTCCAATACCTCCCAGGCTTCTAGAGGTTCCCATGGTCACTCCAGAAGGGAGATGACTAGCCCTCAGAGAAGGGAGCATGAGGCCAAAATGAGAGAGGCTGAACTTAGGATCCAGAGACAAGAATTAGAAGTTGCCCTGGCCCAAGAGAAACTTGCTAGAGTAAGACAGCCTAGAGAGAGTGGGGTAATAGAACCCACTGGTGGCAGCATTATCCACAAGGATAAAGACAGGTCTTTTGATAACAGAAACCTGAGTAAGATTGTGCCCCCCTACAAAGCTGGGGATGAAATCAACAAATGGATGACTGCACTTGAGAGAGCCTGCAAGGTTCAGCAGATCCCTCAGGAGCAGTGGGCAGCAATCTTGTGGCTCTCCTTTGAAGGTAGAGGCCGAGACAGACTCCTCACAGTTAGTGATGGGGATTCTAGAAACGACCTGGTCCTGAAGAGTGCTCTGATTGATGGGTTAGGCTTAACCACTGAACAGTACAGTTTAATGTTCAGAGACACCCAGAAGACACAGACTCAGGGCTGGTCTGAATTTGTTGAGTGTGCCACTAAGGCTCTGGAGGGATGGTTGCTGGGAAGTAAGGTTACTGACTATACAGGATTGTATAATTTAATTATGAGAGAGCAAATCTTAAGTAATTGTCAAAATCAGCTTCTACATCAGCGCCTGGTTGACTTTGATCTGACCTCCCCACAAGAATTGGGTAGGAGGGCAGACAAATGGGTCAGAACCAGGATCAGGCCTAAGAACCAGGATGGTGACCAAAAGAGATGGTGACCAAAAGAAAGAGACTACCAAGCCTCAAGAGAAGGGTGGGGATAAAAGTAAGGAAAAGACTTCCCCAGGGCCCCAAAACTCCAAGAATGTGGGTGGGTCCCAAGACACTTCTTCAACCCAGAAAAAAGCCTTATTGTCATACCTGTAAACAGGTTGGGCATTACAAAACAGACAGCTGTTGTCCCAAGAATGGCAATAAAGAGAATATACCTCCAAGGCCAGCTCCAACACCTCCTGTTACTGTCAGCAGTAATCCCCCAGGAAGTGGGAGCACACCCAGGAATCTGGGTGGGTTTACTTTTGGACCACAGGTGGACCCTGGCCTATCCAGGTCTCCATCCCCAAATAATCTTGTTTATGAGACTGGCATGGGGTTTGCCAACTTCTCTGATTGCCCAAACACCTTGAGCAAATATAGACAAAAACCCATCATCAATGGTTTGAAAGTTGAAGCTTTTAGAGACACAGGGGCTAGCATCACCATGGTGGCTGACTGTATAGTCCCCTCTAAGCAACTTTTACCTGGTGCCACATACCAGGTAACAAACATTGATGGAATCCGAACAAATCATCCCATGGCAGTAGGAAGTCTCAGCTGGGGAGGTGTCACTGGCCCAAAGAGAGTGGCAGTGTCAGCAAACTTGCCTGTAGATTGCCTACTTGGTAATGATTTGGAAATCTCAGCCTGGGCTGAGGTTGAACAGTAAACCCATTCTAGAATGGTAAATCTCCATGGAAAGGTTAGTGGGGCTGTGATGGCTACAACCCCAATCCAAGATGTCCTTCCTGAAAAGGTTGGTAGGGCTGAGCAAACCTCAGCCCCATCTTTAGCTAACTTCCCTCCTGAAAAGAGTAGCGGGGCTGTGATGGTAACAGCCCATACCCAAACTGAGTCTCCTCCTGAAAAGGTTGGTGGGGCTGTGATGGCCACAGCCCAAACTCAAACTGATACATGGGTAGTGAAGCCTGAAATGATGGATCACTCCACCCAAACTGAGAGCATTGAGGAGGAAGAGAAATCTCCCTCCCACCAGACTTTAGGAAAGGATCAGCCTCCTCAGGGTACTGATCTTACCCCTGATGAAGGAACTGTCCCAGAGGTTGTTAGGCCTGGCCTGACAGAGCCTCTGATGGCAATCAATCAATCAATCAATGCATTTATATAGCGCACTACTCACCGGGAGGGTCTCAAGGCGCTTCGGAATAGGGGGTCCGCTACTGCTCGAACAGCCAGGTCTTGAGCTGTTTCCTGAAGGCGAGGTGGTCTTGGGTCAGGCGGAGGTGGGTCGGGAGGGAGTTCCAAGTCTTGGCCGCCAGGTAGGAGAAGGAATTTCCTCCTGTGGTGGCTCTTCGGATGCGGGGGACGGCGGCGAGGGCGTGGCCGGTCGATCGAAGCTGGCGTGTGGGACTGTAGAAGTTGAGGCGGCTGTTGAGGTATACTGGGCCTTGGTTGTGTAAGGCTTTGTGTGCGTGGGTGAGGAGACGAAAGGTGATTCTCTTGTTGACCGGGAGCCAGTGCAGGTCTCTCAGGTGTCCGGAGATGTGGCTGTGTCGGGGGATGTCGAGGATGAGTCTTGCTGAGGCGTTCTGGATCCGCTGGAGTCTCTTCTGGAGTTTGGCAGTGGTTCTGGCGTAGAGGGAGTTGCCATAGTCCAGTCGGCTGGTGACGAGGGCCTGGGTGACCGTCTTCCTTGTCTCGGTAGGGATCCACCGGAAGATCTTACGTAGCATGCGCAGGATGTTGAAGCACGACGAGGAGACGGCGTTGACTTGTCTGGTCATGGAGAGGGATGAAGCCCAGGTTGCGTGCGTGGTCTGTTGGTTTGGGTGCTCTGCCCAGGGCGGGGGGCCACCAGGAGTCGTCCCAGGCTGAGGGTGAGGAGCCCAGGATGAGGACTTCCGTCTTGTCTGAGTTCAGTTTCAGGTGGCTGTTCATCATCCACTCGGCTACGTCTTTCATCCCTTCGTGCAGGTTGGCTCTGGCGGTGGCGGGGTTGTTGGTGAGGGAGAGGATCAGCTGGGTCTCGTCGGCGTAGGAGATGATGCTGAGGTTGTGTTGGCGTGCGATGGCTGCGAGGGGGCTCATGTAGACATTGAAGAGGGTGGGGCTGAGCGAGGAGCCTTGAGGAACGCGGCAGATGACTTCGGTGGCTTCTGATCTGAACGGGGGGAGGTGGACTCTCTGTGTCCTTCCGGCGAGGAAGGAAATGATCCATTCTAGTGCCTTCTCCTGGATTCGGACGTTGCTGAGGTGCTGTACTAGGGTGCGGTGGCAGACAGTGTTAAATGCCGAGGAGAGGTCCAGGAGGATGAGGGCCGCTGTTTCTCCGTTGTCGAGTAGGGCTCGGATGTCATCGGTGGCTGCGATGAGGGCGGTCTCGGTGCTGTGGTTGGCCCGGAAGCCAGACTGCGAGAGGTCGAGGGATCCGTTCGTCTCGAGGAAGGCGGCCAGCTGCTTGTTGACTGTCTTCTCTATGAGTTTGGCCGGAAATGGGAGGAGCGAGATGGGGCGGTAGTTTTTGAGTTCGGTGGGGTCCGCTGGAAGTTTCTTCAATAGAGCGCTGAGTTCGGCGTGTTTCCAGCTCTCCGGGAAGGTCGCTGTGTCAAAGGAGGTGTTAATGATGTCCCGCAGATGGGGTGCGATGACAGAGTCGGCCTTGTTGAAGACGTGGTGAGGGCAGGGGTCGGTTGGAGATCCGGAGTGGATGGAGTTCATCGTGCGGATGGTGTCTTCGGTGCTGATCGGGGTCCAGGCGAGGAGGCTGGTGGTGGGGGGCGTAGGTGCGGTCGTGGGGTGCGTCGGTTGTGAGCTGAAGCTGTTGTGTATGTCTGCGATCTTGTTGTGGAAGTAGGAGGCAAGGGAGTTGCAGAGGTCCTGTGATGGGGTGATGTCGTTGTTTCCGGCGTTGGGGTTGTAGAGCTCTTTAACGATGTTGAAGAGTTCCTTGCTGTTGTGTGCGTTGTTGTCCAGTCGATCCTTGAATGCAGTTTTCTTGGTGGCGTGGATCAGTTGGTGGTGTTTTCGGGTGGCGAGCTTGAGGGTGGTCATGTTGTCTGGTGTTGGGTCTCTGCGCCAGGCTTTCTCGAGGGCTTGGCAGTTCTTCTGGGAGCTCTTGAGTTCGTCGGTGAACCATGGGGCTTTCTTGCTGCCGGGTCTGCTAGGCGGGGTCCTCAGAGGGGCGAGGTCGTCTGCGCAGTTGCTGATCCACTTTGTGAGGTTGTTGGCGGCCTGGCTGGGGTTCGCTGCGATGGTGGGAGGGTTCTCGCTCAGGGAGGCGGCGAGCTGGCAGGCTGTAATCTTGTTCCAGCTTCTGCGTGCAACCTGTTGCTGGTGATGGTGGATCGTGGTCCTTCTGAAGCTGAAGTGTACGCAGCTGTGGTCCGTCCAGTGGTGTCCGGTGGCGTGGCTGAAGGTGATGTCCTTGCTGGATGAGAAGACGGGGTCGAGTGTGTGTCCGGCGTTGTGGGTGGAGGTGGTCACCAGTTGCTTGAGACCGAGGTTGGCGAGGTTGTCCAGCAGGGTGGTGGTGTTGCGGTTGTTGTTGTTCTCCAGGTGGAAGTTCAGGTCCCCGAGGAGGATGTAGTCAGCGGAGGGGAGGGCGTGCGGGCTGATGAAGTGGACCCTTCTCAGGTGGGACCCAGTCTGAAGCAGGTAACCTGCCCCTCTCTACCTTGCCTTTCTCAGCCCAGGGCTGCAGAGGACAAGAAGGACAGTGAGACCCAAAGGGCCCCCTGTCAAATAAAGCACCCCATCAACAGATTAGGGGCACTAAAACTAGTAGCCCTAGTGAGGTGAAAACTTTAAAAGCTCCTGAGGGAGCCCCCTTAAAAGTAGTTAGGGACCTTCCACAGATGGATTCTGTTGGGCACAGCCAAACCTGGGACCATAAGGGCCCAAACCTGAACTGTCCCTCCAGTAAGCCGAACAGTGGGACCCAACCTCCAGCTTTAGGTAGCCAGAGGTTGACCCTGAGAGCACAGTGCAACTCAGTCAAAGAAAGAAAGGCACACATGGTGGAGAGTGATTGGAGGAAGCTGAGTCCTACAGAGGAATCTCACTTCAGTACTCCATCTCAACACCAGCCTTTGACTTTGCAAAGACACACCACAGGTAGAGATTCCCTATGGTGGAGACCCTCAGATACCCTTAGGGTGAGGGATTGCTTAGTGGACCATGATACAGGGGGTTACCAAGCCAGAGCTGGTACTTCCTTATAGGGCCACTTAGGCAATATAGGCTTACCTGGTCAAGGATAGCCTTATCTCCTTTAGTTTGTGGGGGGTTATGTAGGAAGGTGGACATCTGACTATGGTTACCCCCAAACGTTTTGCCTGGTGTTTAGCTGGTTTTTGACATAGTTGGCCTGGGATCCAGCTATTCAGGGCCCCAGGCTGATTGCTCTCTCCTTAAAATGGACTCCATGTACCTTAGGTGCATACACAATTGGAACTGGTTCACCTTATAGGCCCCTGTAACAGTGTACCATAGGTGCCCAGGGCATAGGCGTAGCCAAGGCCTACCAGGGGCTGCAGCATGTATTGTGCCACCCCTGGCCTGGCCTCCATATTTGACACAACTGGCTGATCACTCAGCTGGGGTAAGTTGGTGTAATCACCTCTTACTTAGATATAGTATCCCTATATCTAACCTTAACTGGACACATATGTTCCTATCAGCCACTCCTATGGAAGGCCTCATCAATCCTGGAGGCAGAGTGCTTGGAAATATGTGAGATGGTGCTCTAGCATGAGCTGAGCCTGTCTGCAGCTGTCGGGAACCACTCCCTTAGCTGTTCCGGGATATTGCCATACCATATACTCTTAAGTGCATTATAATCCTCGCGGTTATATGCTAACTTTGGTTTGGCTTTATCAAAACATGTCGAGTAAGGTGTCATACGATTTGGAATACTATCCCCTCGACAGTTCTGTTGACGGGGATAGCATTCCACCCTTCTAGAGGGACACGACATGTGTGTAGCCTTAACCCCGGTTAAAGTTAACCAGAGCCTCAGCATCACAAAATGGACGCTGCCACCACAGACACAAGTCTGACCTCCTGCTGCTGGGAGTCCTTCCAGCGAGGGAGGCTTGGACAAAGGGTTTCCTGCATTGGGAGGTGCGAGCACCACCCCAGACAGGATTTTGTGTATTGGGTAGGACAGGGCTGAATAGATTGAGACATGCCCGGGGCACACAAGGTGTCCCCGTGCATAAGCCAGTCCAAACCGGTCCTGGGACTTTCCAGACCCAGGCCTGGCGAGGAGCTGGACAAAGGAAAGGGGGTGTAACCGCCCCCCTTCCTGGTCCCACCCAGAGGAGGGACCTAGCAGGTGATCCACCCCTCAGATTGAGAATAAGAGTGGGAGCAGTGCCAGAGCACCGCAGATCATCCTGAATCAACTTTAAACGAAGAAGACGACTGGACTTCGACATTCTGCTGCACAGAAGACTGAAGAGCATCTCCCTTGTGGCCTAGGAGTGGCCACCCTGTGAACACAGGTACCAACCAGCAACTCAACGTCTGCTTTGCCGCCGCCGGAGCCCGAGCCCAGAGCCTGACAAGACCCAGACTCCCAGACTTCTCACAGCCCGATCCACAGTCCCTGCAAAGAAGGGACCCGTGGAGGCACCCAGAGACGTGGGACCGGACCTCTTGGAAGACAGCTCGAAGAGCTGACTGCGCAGCATCCGAGGCACCCTCGACGTTGTGCTTTGGGGACTGAGAACCCCCACCACCGAGCAGCCCTTGCACCGAAGATCAGCCCCCCAGCATCTCCACGATCTGCGGGGGGCCCTTTTGCATTGTGCCACTCGACGCGCCATCCCGGCCACTTGCCACGTTGTCAGCGGCCATCTTGGCGATGAAACCGACGAACTACACTGCGGGTCTGGTTGCTCCTGACTTGCCCTCGCTCCTGTAAAAAGGAGCACCCGCTCTGACCTTGCTGGTCCGAGTGATAAGCCTTTTTCGATTCCTGCGTGGCTTGCATTAGCCAAGGCCTGTTTGCTCCAATCCAGTTGCCGACACCGCCAACAGCGAGAAGTCTGCGTGGGACATCTTGTGACCGACTCCTGGACGTCCTCGACCCCTGGTATCCACGTGGCTGCAGAGAGAAGCTACACTTCAACGCCTGTTTGCACCCGACATCGCCTGGTTCCAATCTGGTTCCACGGTAGTCACTGGCTAGTGACTTTGAACATTGTCCCCTCTGCTTTCAGGTCTTCACAACTTCAGATCCACCCTTGGATCCACCGGAACTCTTCACATCGAGCCGCCTGCAGCATCTTCAGCTCCAAGCACCATCGACCAGCGTGACGAAACCCGACACTACTTCGACCCTATGCACCCGCTTCCTGTGGGTGAGGTAACTCAGCATCGCCGGTGTTCCCACACTGGTACACACCTCTAGGGCCTGTGTCTCAAGTTTCAGCTTTCTAGGTCACTCGGAAGGTTCCTAAATAACTAACTTTCTAACTTTTACGCACCATAGACTTTGCATTGGTGAGTGCGTGCACTTTAAACACTGCACCAGAGTCCCGCGGGCCTTTCCCGACTTAGTCACTGCGAGTCCCGAACAGCTCCAGCGATTCCCAAGGCCCTAGGCCTGTTTCCCTTTAGATTGGTATCTCTTATACCACTTTCTTAGTATATGGTTTAGGTGGCCCCTAGGGCTCATCCATATTGTGCAACCTTTGTGTATTTTAAACTGTGTTTTGTTTAACGCTTGTGCTTCTGTGCTCATAAAGAGTTCAGGGGATATTTGTAGTTAATAAATATATATATATTTTCAACATATATCTGTGTGGTGTCTTTTCATCTGGTATTCAAGGGGGTTGTGTATGGTAATACAGCTGGCTAAACATGCCTTTCAGAGTTTAGCCTAAGACTGCTTTGTCCACGTTACCACTAGGATAACTGGTCTATAAGGTTGACTTACAACTGATCATCATAAGGGTTGCTTGGCATGATACAAGGTGATCACTAGAATTAGTGAGCATCACATATCAGGCCAACTTCTCACACCATCTCACATAATTCCAAGCACTCTGCCTCCAGGATTTTTAATGCCTGCCATAGGAGTGACTTTTAGGAGTATATGTGTCCATTTTAGGTTTAGATATAGGTATACTATATCTAAAGCAAAGGGTGATGACACCACCTTGCCCCAGCTGATTGATCAGCCAGTTGTGTCAGATTTGGATGGCCAGCCAGGGGTGGCATAATACATGCTGCAGCCCCTGGTAGGCCTTGGGTTCACTTATGCCCTGGGTACCTATGGTACACTGTACAAGGACTTACAAGAGTGACCCAATACCAATTGGTAAATGCACCTAAAGTACATGGATGTCAATTTAGAGAGAGAACAGCTAGACTGTGGGTCTGATTAGCTGGCCCACAGCCAGGGAAAGTCGTGAAGCAAAAAGCAAAAATCTAGGGTGACCATAGGATTGCAGATCCTACTCTCCTACAGTCCCGTTTTACGAGCCAAAAAGGCTGGCCCTCACTGGTTTATCCGGGGGCTCGGCGCTGGTTATTGCGCCGGCTCTCGAGCCCCCTTCGGGAGCAGCCTCTGTGAAACCTGTGTGAAAAAGCTTAATTGATTCCTTAGTCAGGGATAACATTAAATTACTTAAATATACTGTATTACTTAATGTTTGCCGTGATAATTAAACAATTATTAAACAAAATAAGTCATCAAATGTATTATATTACACACTACTTTTAAATCTTCACACACAACATTGTTTTTAAAATATGCATAGAATATTCGGTGTCTAAAGCGCACTGGAAGAAGGTGGAGCGCAACACTCGGCATTTTAGCTAATGTCTGCGGATGGATTCTGCTGCCTCTTTATTGATACGCACTTACCCTGACTTCTAGTGCGAAAGTGATTCAGCACCCACGCTAATGTGCTGCATTGCTAAATACATATAAGATCCTAATGGCGAGACCGATTGACATCGCAGTGCTTGTTTGGGTAGTAAGTATTCGATCTTGCTGAGTGGCATTGTTCTCTTTCTTTTTTGTACCGGTTTTTCTGGGTGAACAACCTTTACAACAAAACTTTTACAACGCACTATCATTACAACGCGGTCATTACAACGCAAACCATTACAACGCATTGCGCTGGGGGGCGCTCTAGGATAGGGAATAAGTTTAATTTTCTATCCAACACCTTCCCTACTGTCCACGGGGACTGGAGTTGGAATAGAAAATTAAACTTTTCACTATCCAGCACCTCTAAGCGCTATGCGTTGTAAAGGTATGCGATGTAAAAAACCGCGTTGTAAAGGCAGGCGTTGTAATAGCCTGCGTTGTAACGTCATACATCCGTTTTTCTGGGTTGTGTTTAGTTGGTGTTCTACCTGTCTCCCTCTAACGACGATGCTGTAGTTTGTTTGGCAGATGTCTGTTTCTTCTGCATTTTAGTTTACACCTTTAGTGGGAGGTGATATACAGAGGGAAAGTTAATTTATTTCCTGGTGTTACACACGACAATGCATTCCTTTTAGAACCACGATTGACACGTGATGTGTTTAGGTTGAATCCTTTCAGATTGTTAGCCTATTCTCAGACTATTTTTCTTTTGTATCGTTAAAATAAATGTGTAAATCTTATGACCTGCATATTATGATTTATTGATCCCTTAAGGAGGTGGATACTTTTAAATTTTGTGTCGAACATTTTGGTATTAATGGGTCACTTGCCAGGTGAGACCAGTTCTTCTTATACACTGCCAGCAACAGAATCTATTGGATTGTTGTGATAGGTGAATACCTTCTAGCATTCATAGTTTTTAGCTTGAACTAAAGAGGACGATTGCTTTCATTGGTCCGTATAGCACAATTCTTCTTGTATTCCTCCTAAGATTCTTCCCATGTGTTTTTTTGCTTTGAATTTGATGCAGGAAGTGAGGAATCTGCAGGTAGAATTATCTGTCAGCAGAATAATTTGTCTACTTGCAGATTTCTCACTGCCATACCTCTCACCCCGTTCTGAGTAATATGCATTTAAATACTCGTTTTGTACTGAATTTCTGTATCTTGGTCAATCTCAGCTTTACCCCTAAGGGCATGGAAAAAGGAAGGGAACTAATATCAGAATTACGAGGTGGCACAATATATGGCTCCGAGGTATAGTAGAACAATTTCAACTTTTCCAGATCCTGTCTGGCGCATGGAGGAGATTCAACAGATGAGGCATTTGCAGGGAGGTAGATTTTCCACCAAAACATCATTAGCATAGGTAAGTAACTTACTTTTTCTGTACATCTTCCTCCGATAATTTTTCTCCTGTTGGATCTGCTGAAATTTGTCTTGGGAAAATGGCAGAGTGGCACGTTTACCACACAAAACTCATCAAGTGCCACGGGAATTATATGATTCTGCCGAGTTTTCTGCACAATTAAAGATTTGTCATATAATGTATCATCTACTGCATAATCTGCAGATTTTAACAAAAAGAAAAGTATATTGCTGAAACGGATCAAAAGTTACAAAAAACGGAACAATGCGTGTAGCCAGATCTAAAAATACCCTTAAACAAAGATTGCATGGTCACGTTTTAGTGGTTGATGTGTTTGGGTGTTAAACTTGTACCAATGAGGGAAACCTTTGCCCATATAGTGTTCACATGAATAAAAGCATCCAAGTAATGAAGGAATACTATCACAAAATATACAGCATTACTCCGTATAATTTGGCTTTTTTTAACGCATAATTTAGTCAGCCCCGCAGCGTAATTAGGTCCTCCCCTATCACATAATTGCAGTGGCCCTACCTATAAGTAAGGCCTCTGAGTCTTAAGTGCAGCTTAACTTTAGAAGCGCTGTGAGTGAAACCTTGGGTTTGTATATTTATTCAGTATCCTGAAAACACACCCACAAAATGCTAATTAGGCCTGACTTTTTCCGCTGTATTTTGCTGGTGATTGCTTGAATCATTACCTTATTTTTTCTATCTTGTCATTAGATGATCATGAACGGGAAGAGTATGGACAGCTTTATGGAGAACTCACTAAAAATACTGAAGTAAGTGAGTAAAAGGATGTTCAAATTTGTAAGCAGTTTCAGAAGTTCGATTTTAATTCTAGTTTTGCTGTGCAGTTGCTCTCTACTAAGTTGTGAACACATTTTCTTTTCCAAGGTATATTTCAAACCCATTAAGTAATGTTTTGAGTTCTAGGTCATGAAGTTATTTACAAAATGTTGCATCACACAATGGATTAGTGTATATGTGTATATGGACGCATGGAGACTTATGTGTCAGAGCCCAAGAGTAATGATATATATATATATATATTTGTTTTATATAGCGCAAACCTGACCCTGTGGGGTATCAGAGCGCTTTATAGTAAAACTGTATATATTTAATTTCTATAGTACATTTCGCTTGAAAGCATTTGACAACTTATAACCAATTTAGAAACCGTAACAGTGACTTCATTCAGCAACATAGACTGTATGTCTAGAGTATCCAATATTGCATATTAGTTCGTTAGCATCACAGAATATAAAACCCTATAAATAACAGGTGAGATGGGACCTTGGTAAGAGATGCTTATGCATAGATTAAGCAAGAGTTTAAAGGTAAGACTGCAAGATTGAACGGAAAAGGTTACGGCAGGAATTTGCTCATTAAAAAGATCTTGGTTTCTTTCTTGACTCTTGCGGCAGTTGGTAATCCTCTGATGCTTGGAGATAGCGAGTTCCAGATTCTCAGTGCCGCTCTTGAGAATGCTGTCATATGTTTTTTTCTTCTGGAACATCAGTGGCTTCAGTAGTAGATCTCTGGCTCTTCTGGAAGATCTGATTCCAATGGAAATCCCCAATTTCTGAGCTAGACACCTTGGTGTACGCTTTGTGTGTGATCCATGCTTATTTGAGATGAATTCTGGCTACGTATAGTAGCCAGTTCAGGGCCTTCAGGTGAGGACTGATGTGGTCGATTTTTTTTTTACCCTGATATAAGCCTTGTTTTTGAGTTGAGTGCTACGCAAACAAATGATGGACGCAATGCTGAATAAATCATACATTTATCCCCAGTCAAGAGATCTAGGTTAAATCCATTGTTATTTTGCTCACCATGCCACCCCAGTTTAGACCCAGCCATATGCAAATCAGTCTTCACCCTGTGCCTCATGGGAGCAGTCTAGATAGAACTGCTAAGCCAGGTCCTCCCTGGACCGGAAACAAGCATCCTGGGACCGGTTTCTGGGTATTAAACTTCATCAGCCAGGCTAGCTTGAATCCAGTGGCACAGTGAGCAAGGGACCCACGTTGTCTGGGCATACCCATGCCACTTAAGGGTGAAAAGTGTTAAGCAAGCAAATTATGGACAGAATGCTGAATAAATCATACATTCACCCCCAAGAGATCTGGGTTAAATCCATTGTTCTTTTGCTCACCATGCCACCCCAGTTTAGACCCAGCCATTTGCAAATCAGTCTTGACCCTGTGCCTCATGGGAACAGTCCAGACCGAACTGCCAAGCCAGGTCCTCCCTGGACCAGAAACAAGCATCCTGGGACCCGTTTCTGGGTATTACCCTTCATCAGCCAGGCTAGCTTGAATCCAGTGGCACAGTGAGTAAGGGACCTACTTCTTGGCATAGCCATCCCACTTAGGGTAAAAAGTGCTAGTCAAACAAATGATGGATGGAATGCTGAATACATCATACATTCACCCCCAGTCAAGAGATCTGGGAAAAATCCATCGTTCTTTTGCTCACCATGCCACCCTAGTTTAGACCCAGCCATATGCAAATCAGTCTTCACCCTGTGCCTTATGGGAACAGTCCAGACCGAACTGCCAAGCCAGGTCCGGAAACAAGCATCCTAGGCCCTGTGTCAGGCTTTCAGTCAGGATAGCTTGACTCCAGTGTCATGGAGAGCACGGGACCCACGTTTGGGCATACCCGTCCCACTCGGGGTGACAAATGCAAAAAGAACAATTGATTGACAGAATGTAGAACTATTTTAGAGGAGCCATTCTATTCTTGGGAAGCCTTGAAAGTGTAGTGCATCCGTATTCAGTTCTCGAGATTACTAATGCCTGGACTGCCATTTTGAGGTTTGTAGTGTAGTTCCTATTTTCACAATAGGCTCTGCGCATTGGAATAACATAAACAGCAGTGTAGACGTAGGACTGCAGGTCATCTAGGTCTCTACTGACTATGTTAGACTTAATTTAGGTTTGCGCCAGCTAGCTCAGAGGTCACTAGAAACTTTCTTGAATGAATAGGGAGGGATGAACTTCCCTGATTCAGACAAGAAGGGATTCAGTTTCTGACAACCGCATAAACATGACAACTTTGCTCCCTCAGAATAAGAGTGTATCTCTAGAATCGAGTGAAAACAATAGGCAGCTATTTCACTCAGTCAACCGTGCATACTTAGTTTCACCAGAGTGCAGAGAAATAGAGAGACGGGCGTTTTCAATAAAAGGTGTTATTTATTGAGCAGTCTTCTTTCTCATGCAAGAGAAATGAATTGCCACAATTGCAATACTTATCATAAAGTAAAGTGCGTACAGTAAAAGTAGTATTATGAAATAATACTGTAAAAGCATTGATATGGTTTCTTAGCCATATGGTACTTTAAAATGGATAAAATATATGCATACATAAAAACATTGACTAACGTACTCAACTGGTGCTTCTAACTACGTCTACCCCAGCGTACCTGACCTAAGCCTAATACTTGGGAAGGAGTAAGTGAGTAGCAGTTTAAGTTAAGTTGGTTAAGATTTGTTTGCCAAGAATCTGCATCAAGAATTCTCTTAAGGGTTTAGTCAGCTCTGTACCGTGGTAATAGAATGTGGGAGGTCTGGTATCTCTTTTCTTCAGGACTCGATCCGCCAGCAACCCGCAAGGGTAGGCTGGAAACACCGGCTGGAGAAAAAGACAGTGTCTCTCTCAGTGCGTCAAACGGGAGGGGCGGCTTCCGTAGGCTCTCGCATCAGTTGGGCTCTCGGGCAAGTAGATAGCTGCTCTGCTCCAAACCACTGTGTGTTTGCTTAAGGCAACTGTTGGTATATTTATACCTGAAAGGTGCTGAGTTTGACGTAAGGTTGGACATAAGACGTCACTAAGAACTAACAGTTCTTTCTGGACTTCAGGAGTTCTTGTTCAAATCAAAACAAAAGCAGGGGGAATTTCCCGGGCTGCTGGAGGCTTGGTTTGTTTAAAGAACGCGTTGTGCTTTCTAGGAGTCGGTGGGAGTAGCCGTGCTGTGCTTTGGACTGTATGGGCTATTACTGAATATGGATATGATTCTTATGCCTTTATTAGGATATCATTGATTATAACCACATAAGGGCAGGAATCGGGAATATCGAATTAGGGTCCTAGATAGAAACACAACACCCACTCCACGGATTAATGTCCATCATTACTAAAAAACTAAGCAATAGTAAACATATAACGATGTATGTGTGTTTTCCAACCCACCCCAAAATACATATTTCGCATTTGAAATGGTATATGGTAATTACACGAAAATGAGTGTTGGTACTGTACGCTTTTCAAGCAGTGTCATCATTCAGATAAATGCATATATATATATCAGCTGAATGAATTGCAAAAATTACACATGAAATGGCTCTTAATACAGAAAAGTTCGAGACCATTCCATCACATATTTATACAAAATGCTGTATATGTGCTAGAGGCTGAGGTAAAATATTGTCTCTAGTATCCTAAAAATAGAAGCTCTGTTCTCTAAGAATAGTTCTACTTTAAGCAGAGTACCATGTGCCAAAAAAAGGTAAATATTTTGGAAAAATGGACAAAAATAATTTCGCTTTCAGGGGAAAAATAGTTCCAAATATTTTCCGTAGCTTTGTTTATCAAAACTGAAGGCCGAATTCTGAGTTTCAGGGAACGCTATGTGCTCATTGTTTTTTTTAAAGAGTTATTCTCGTTGACTGGAGAGAACATCATTTCAGACAGACTCGCAAAAAATTGGTCTACAACATCAGGGGAAAGTTCGACCAAGTTCGAAAATACTGCAACTGTGCAGTTCTCTGCGTGATTGCTATCACTGATGTTAGGATCAGCAATTCTCACAGAAGGTAGTACCTGTTTGGTGCTGCTTTCCTCTAGTACCTCACCGCCACCTACTTGTAGTGGTGAAGTCTCAACGAATGCCGTCATCAGAATCGGTAGCCGCTGAGGAAAACACGATGCATGAGTCCTTACAGGACCTAGCAAAGTATCGATATCCATTGGTATTGCTGATGGTAGTGTAAGACAGACGTCCAACACGCATTTTTCTCCCCATAGCAGACCTCGAAGCACAGGTAAGATGCAATCTTGCCAGATCGGTCTGAATGAAAGAAACCAGGTTGTACTCAGATCTCTTAGCCGGGCCAATGCGAGGACCTTAGTGATACGGTCTCGGTATCGTATTGCTAGGATCGTTTCTTCCATCGTTGCATGAGTCTTGTCTGTTGATTGGCTTGCTATATCGGTGCAGAAGGAGCAAAAATACAATTCCTGCCACGAGTCCCAAGATTAAGGGTAGGCTGCCAAAGACAGAATGGACAAAATTCAGGAAGATGCCCAGAACTGTTTCAAAGGGTGCTAACAGTCCCGAAAAAACTGTCTTAAATACATGTGCGATGCCACTGGTATCAGACATGTTTAAGATTTGGCTCAATATTTCTACGAAATGCACGGGGCAATTTGTCGATAAAAGAGAATGTATCTCTGCCGATGTTCTTGCCACTTGCAGATCAAACGTTTCTTTGGATGACGTTAAAGGCATAGTTGTCTGTAAAAGAATAGACTTCATTCTGCTTAAAGTATCAATTCGAATAGAAGGGATATTCAACGAAGGCCATAACAAGGCCCCCATATCTGGATTGCTGTGTGGATACAATACTTGCATACAGCAAACGGCCCTGGAAGTTACAGTTGTCAGATAGGCTTTTTCTGGCAGCATGCCACAACAGCTGTGGTCACTTATTAAAACGTAACTGCTGTTAGAAAGTGGTCTAAAAAATGGCTCTATCTGTTTTGCAGGCGTGCCATGCAGGTGACATGAAAGGTTATTTGAAGACCCTTCGCAGGCTCCATGCAAGTTAATACCTTGACACAGAAGTGTACCGCTTAGTGATTTTTTACAATTGTTACCACTAAGGAATACTTCCCTTTTCCCTTCACTATAACATCTGTGTGTATAAGGTAAACCCCAGGTTGATTTGATGTATTCTTTACCCAACCCTTCATACTGGCCCACAGGTATATACTCTTGGCAGTATTTAAACTGGAAAGTTGTTATCGGAATTGTAACCGTTCCGTGTATTATCCATTCAATGACAGGTCTCTCTGACATTGTCAATGGTAATCTCTCAAGTTTTTTCAATGCTCAGAACCGTATAGTCTGCTCATTTTTGTGCCAAACTGATTTGTTTATCAGTAAGGTTAAAGATACCGAATAATGACGTTGTGTTGATTAAACGCCATGGTACGTAGCCTGAACGCAGATTTTGCAACGTCCAACCAAGCTGTACAATAGAACGTAACTCAATCAATCAATCAAAGACATTTATAGAGCGTGCTGCCTACCCGTAGGGTCTCGAGGCGCTTTGGGGGGGGGGGCTGCCGCTACTGCTCGAACGGCCAGGTCTTGAGCTTCTTCCTGAAGGAGAGGTGGTCTTGGGTCAGGCGCAGGTCGGCCGGGAGGGAGTGCAAGGTCTTGGCGGCCAGGTAGGAGAAGGACCTTCCTCCTGTAGTGGCTCTGCGGATGCGTGGGACGGCGGCAAGGGCGTGGCTGGCGGATCGGAGTTGGCGTTTGGGAGCGTAGAAGTTGATTCGGTTGTTGAGGTAGCTCGGGCCTTGGTCGTGGAGAGCTTTGTGTGCGTGGGTAAGGAGGCGGAAGGTGATTCTCTTGTTGACCGGGAGCCAGTGCAGGTCTCTTAGGTGTCCGGAGATGTGGCTGTGTCGTGGGATGTCGAGGATGAGTCTGGCTGAGGCGTTCTGGATGCGCTGGAGCCTCTTCTGGATCTTGGCGGTGGTTCCGGCGTAGAGTGCGTTGCCGTAGTCCAGTCGGCTGGTGACGAGGGCCTGGGTGACGGTCTTCCTGGTCTCTGTGGGGATCCACCAGAAGATCTTCCGCAGCATGCGCAGGATGTTGAAGCATGACGAGGAGACGGCGTTGACTTGCCTGGTCATGGAGAGGGAGGAGTCCAAGATGAAACCCAGGTTGCGTGCGTGGTCCGTCGGTTTGGGTGCGGTGCCCAGGGCGGGGGGCCACCAGGAGTTGTCCCAGGCGGAGGGCGAGGAGCCCAGGATGAGGACCTCCGTCTTATCTGTGTTCAGCTTCAGGCGGCTCGTCGTCATCCACTCGGCTACCTCTCTCATCAGCTGCGTGTCGTCGGCGTAGGAGATTATGTTGAGGTTGTGTTGGCGTGCGATGGCCGCGAGGGGGCTCATGTAGACGTTGAAGAGAGTCGGGCTCAGTGAGGATCCTTGAGGGACGCCGCAGATGACTTTGATGGCCTCTGACTTGTACGGTGGTAGGCGGACTCTTTGTGTTCTTCCGTCGAGAAAGGAGACGATCCATTCCAGCGCCTTCTCCTGGACTCCGACGTTGCTGAGGCGCTGCACTAGGGTGCGGTGGCAGACCGTGTCGAAAGCCGCGGAGAGGTCCAGGAGGATGAGGGCCGCTGTTTCCCCGTTGTCCATCAGGGCTCGGATGTCGTCGGTGGCGGCGATGAGGGCGGTCTCGGTGCTGTGGTTGGCACGGAAACCGGACTGCGATGGGTCGAGGGATCCATTCGTCTTGAGGAAGGTGGCCAGCTGTTTGTTGACGGTCTTCTCGATGACTTTGGCTGGAAACGGGAGGAGCGAGATGGGGCGGTAATTCTTGAGTTCGGTGGGGTCTGCTGTAGGTTTCTTCAGTAGAGCGCTGAGTTCGGCGTGCTTCCAGCTCTCGGGGAAGGTGGCGGTGTCAAATGAGGTGTTGATGATGTCCCGCAGGTGGGGTGCGATGACAGCATCGGCTTTGTTGAAGACGTGGTGAGGGCAGGGGTCGGTTGGGGATCCGGAGTGGACGGAGTTCATCGTGTGGACGGTGTCTTCGGTGTTGACCGGGGTCCAGGCGCGGAGGGTGGTGGTGGGTGGAGGTCCTGCGGTCGTGGCGTGCATCGGTAGAGTGCTGAAGCTGTCGTGTATGTCCGCGATCTTGTTGTGGAAGTAGGAAGCGAGGGAGTTGCAGAGGTCTTGCGAAGGGGTGATGTCGTTGTTTCCGGCGTTGGGGTTGGAGAGCTCTTTCACGATGTTGAAGAGTTCCTTGCAGTTGTGTGCGTTGTTGTCTAGTCGGTTTTTGAAAGCCGTTTTCTTGGCGATGCGTATCAGTTGGTGGTGTTTCCGGGTGGCGAGCTTGAGGGTGGTCCTGTTGTCCGGCGTGGGTTCCCTTCTCCAGGCTTTCTCGAGGGCTCGGCAGTTCTTCTTGGAGTTCTTGAGTTCGTCTGTGAACCATGGGGCTCTCTTACTGCCGGGTCTGCTGGGTGGGGTCCTTAGTGGGGCGAGTTCGTCTGCGCAGTTGCTGATCCACTTCGTGAGGTTGTCGGCGGCCTGGCTGGGGTTCGCTGAGCTGGCCGGAGGGTGCTGGCTCAGGGAGGCGGCGAGCTGGTCGGCTGTGATCTTGTTCCAGCTTCTTCGGGCAGCCTGTTGCTGGTGGTGGTTGGTCGTCGTTCTTCTGAAGGTGAAGTGGATGCATCTGTGATCCGTCCAGTGGAGTTCTGTGGCGTGGCTGAAGGCGATGTCTTTGCTGGATGAGAAGATGGCGTCGAGTGTGTGTCCGGCGAGGTGGGTGGGGGTGGACACCAGCTGCTTGAGTCCAAGGTTGGCGAGGTGTTCGAGCAGGGAGCTGGTGTTGCAGTCGTTGTTGTTCTCCAGGTGGAAGTTGAAGTCCCCCAGGAGGATGTAGTCAGCGGAGGGGAGGGCGTGTGGGCTGACGAAGTCGGCGATGTCCTCGCTGAATTGAGTGCGTGGTCCCGGAGGTCGGTAGATCAGGGTGCCTCTGAGGGTGGTCTTCGGGTCGGTGTGGATCTGGAAGTGCAGGTGTTCGGCGGAGGGTGGGGTGTTGTCGGTGCTGGTCGTGATGCGGATGGTGTTCTTGTGGATGATGGCGATGCCTCCTCCCACCTGGTTGGTGTTGCGGTCCTTCCGGGTGATCTTGTATCCTTCTGGGATGGCGATGGCGATGTCGGGCGCTGAGGAGGCGTTCATCCAGGTCTCCGTGATGAAGGCAACGTCAGGGGCTGTGGTGTCGAGGAGGTTCCAGAGTTCGATGGCGTGTCTGTGGACGGAGCGGGTGTTGAGCAGGATGCACTTGAGGTGGTTGCTGCTGGTGCTCGGCTTGGCGGGTGCTGGTGTCGGGCAGGTCCTGATGCAGGTGAACTTGCAGGTGTTGCAGCTGAAGAGTCCGTGGGTGCGTCGTGGGGTGGCTCGGCAGCATCCCGGGACTCGGCCGGTGTTGAGTGCGGTGAGGGTGGCGGCGGTGTACGTCAGGCGGGTCGGTCGGGGTCCTCGTGGGCCAGGGGTCCTGGCACTGGGCGCGGTTCAGGCGCGGACGGGCGTAGACGGGCTTACCTTTGGCGCGCCATCGGCGCACAATCGGCGCGCCCGCTGCGCGTGACCGCTGCGCGTTCGCACGGTCGCCATATAAGGCGAAGTGCGCGGGTGGGCGGAGCAGCTGGGAGGCGGGAGCGGGGTGGGAACAGAAGGAAAAAAGGGGCGGGGTCAGCGGTGGTGGCGGGAGCGGGGAGCGGGGAGGGAAGGCGGAGGGCGGCGAGGTAGGCGGGCAAACAGGAAGGAAAACGCTAACAAGGGCACAAAAAGATTAAAATACAGGCACAAATGGAGAACTCAACGCTAACACGGGCAGAAAATATAACAGAAAAACAGGCACAAATGGCGAACAAAACAAGGCAAAAACCAAAACAAACAACAGCCGAGACAACCGGCAGCGAGGCAGGCAGCGAGGCAGAGGGCAAGGCGCTGGGGCACACGCAGCAGCTGGTGGCCGTGCGGCGCGGGGGTGTCCCACAAGTGGGTCACACTCACCTGCGTCGCACGGTCGCCATATAAGGCCAAGTGCGCGGGTGGGCGGAGCAGCTGGGAGGCGGGAGCGGGGTGGGAACAGAAGGAAAAAAGGGGCGGGGTCAGCGGTGGTGGCGGGAGCGGGGAGGGAAGGCGGAGGGCGGCGAGGTAGGCGGGCAAACAGGAAGGAAAACGCTAACACGGGCACAAAAAGATTAAAATACAGGCACAAATGGAGAACACAACGCTAACACGGGCAGAAAATATAACAGAAAAACAGGCACAAATGGCGAACAAAACAAGGCAAAAACCAAAACAAACAACAGCCGAGACAACCGGCAGCGAGGCAGACAGCGAGGCAGAGGGCAAGGCGCTGGGGCACACGCAGCAGCTGGTGGCCGTGCGGCGCGGGGGTGTCCCACAAGTTGGTCACACTCACCTGCGTCGCACGGTCGCCATATAAGGCGAAGTGCGCGGGTGGGCGGAGCAGCTGGGAGGCGGGAGCGGGGTGGGAACAGAAGGAAAAAAGGGGCGGGGTCAGCGGTAGTGGCGGGAGCGGGGAGCGGGGAGGGAAGGCGGAGGGCGGCGAGGTAGGCGGGCAAACAGGAAGGAAAACGCTAACACGGGCACAAAAAGATTAAAATACAGGCACAAATGGAGAACACAACGCTAACACGGGCAGAAAATATAACAGAAAAACAGGCACAAATGGCGAACAAAACAAGGCAAAAACCAAAACAAACAACAGCCGAGACAACCGGCAGCGAGGCAGGCA